>NW_027205603.1:88985419-90185419 GCF_024711535.1 Dipodomys merriami
AGGAAAGGGACATTGGAAGAAAGGGGAGGAGAGAAGCAATTCATTAAATAGATGCAACTTTACAACTTTTGATTTCTTTTGTAGTTATCCTTTTATCTGCTGTCTTTTAACATACTGAAAGTCTTCCACAATTTCCATTGAACTCTAAAACATCCTGGAAAATGTTGTCTTTTACCAAGGTAGGATAAGAATTAGGATTGTATTAGACACACTTAGGAGGCACAGTTTCTTCCAAGAAGGCTTTGATTTTGATAACATGTCAATAACAAACAGAAAGAAGACTTCTCTTTGGTCAAAAGCCTATGCCTGTGAATGGAGATTGTCAACTGAACAGTCCATGAAAGACCTGCACTTATCTGATACTGCAGTCTGACACATCAGAAGCATCTTCATGTAGGTTTTAGTGAGAAAATCAAGATAATGTTGTCCAGTTGTTTCTATTCAAATAAATGACCACCATCATGAACCTATAGCCATAGTCACTGTTCTCATTCTTAGTCAGTGAAGCCATCTTGAGAGAACATGAACTTCCACCTAATACTGTTAGAGTTCCTTGCCACCGCCAATGTATGCAAAACACTCAAGCACAAAATAAAACATGAAGATGAAGATGATGCATGCATAGAAAAAATGAAAAGTAAAAGTCAATAAAGCAACCGAGGTTTTAAGTAGATTAGTGGCAAGAGGATTAAACTGAAGCAATTCTTTCTCTCAAATAAATACCTAATGGCGAGCACAATAAATTCAGTGATGAGATCTTCACAAACCCAGTCAGGGCACAGATCATCACTGAGAGCTGTTCACCTCACAGAGGATACAGGGGTAAGCACGATAGAGCAAAGAGGCTCAGAGAACATGCCAGGTAATAAGAGGAACTGAGCAATACCACCAGGTGGTGCTCCCTGTCCCATACTGCTTAGCATCTTGTTAAGCAAAGTCAGTTTCTCTGAACTTTGGAGAAGCATGATTTCGGGGACTGGATACCTTTTAGACATCAAAGGTGGAGAGAGTCTCAGGTCTCGGATCCTCGTCACTGTGGTGTGGGCATTGCTCATGGACTTCCAGGATCATGATGACTGGGATGAGGCTGCCACTGACCTACCAGGACACGTTTCTAGCAGGTTTGAAATTACTTGAACATGGCTAGGGCCATGAATCTGTTGTACTGTACTACTTTAAATAACATTCTTGAGAAAATAAAAACATACTAGGCACTTGCACATGCATGCTCCTTGCTGCACCTGGGTTCAATTCCTCAGTGCCACATAAAAGAAACCCAGAGAAATGGTGAGAAACCAGAAATGGTGCTGTGGCTCAAGTGGTATAGTGTTAACCTTGAGCAAAAGGAGCTCAGAGACAGTGCCCAAGCTCTGAGTTCTAAGTTTAAGCCCACGACTGGCAAAAAAAATCTCTCTCTCTCTCTCTCTCACACACACACACCCACACACGCACAAGCATGTATGCACATGCACACACACTCATACACACGCATGTGTGCACACATACATGCACACACACAGAAATCTTTTTTATCCATAATATTATGTCATTTGTAGAAAAATCAAATGGGCCTGGAAGAAATTATGTTAAGTGAAGTAAGGTAGAGTCAGAGAGAGGAAAGGTACAAATTTTCTCTCATATGTGGAAGCTACATCTAAATTATAAACGCCTATGAAAACATATTCAGGGTCATATGCTTATAGGCACAATCAAATGGACTGAAGTATGGTATATGCAAGGGTGGGTGGATTCCAATAGTGTAACTGCTCTGAACAATTACCAGGTTTACCCAAATGAATAACAGGAAGCTGGAACATGTTTTGTATAAGGCAGGAAGGGCTTAAGGAGATAGTAGACAGATGAATGAAGGTAGAAGTGATAGGCAATATCACAACACATGATATACATACGTGAAAATGTAACGAGGTAACTTGAGGGGTTGGATAGGATTAGGACAGATGGAGAAGAAGATGAAAGGGATGACATTGATCAAGATTACGTTGTACACAGACAGACATATTGAATTACAAACCCTTTGTAAAACTACTTAAAGATAATTAAATAAACAAGACAAAATAAAAATATAACCGGTAGACTGGTAGAAAATATTGTTGCAAAATTCACACATTCTCTTTGTCATGAAATGCGCTTCTCTTCAACACACTTCCAGAAATCCACCACTTCCTAGTACACATCCTACTTTTTTTCCAACAGCTACTCTCTCAGAAATAGCATGAATGTGCTAATCCATCCTATTTCTACCCTTCTTGCCCAAAATTCTCCTAGAAACTCAGTGACCCAAAGGGAATTAAATCTTCCTATGGCTTCTCATCTCAATCTAAGTCCTTACTACCTCTTCAAAGTCATCCATGAAGAGACCACTCCCATTCTGTGCCCTCTTCCCATGTCTATCCTCGGCCCCACGCCTCTTTCCTCCAGGCCTTCTCCCTATTTATCAGACACACACTACACATGCTATATCTTACCTTTGTCTGTGTTCAGGTAAAGCTCCCATCCCTCCCTTTATATACTCAAATATAATCTAACTGTAAGGCCACAACTGACCACACATCTGTGCCCTCCCCAGACCCCACTCTTCTTACAAAGCGGCTTCGAAGTGTCTCGCAGCAAGAGGGAAGGACCACCATTTCTATAGTCAGTGCAATGGATCCTTTAGCAAAGGGTTTTATTTTTGCTCCATATTCTTATGGGATAGGAAATATAACACAAATGTGGAAATGTAAGAAAGAGGCTTCCAAGGACGGAGCCCAGACTCAGACCAAGGTCTCCTGCCTATGCTGTTCTCTGTCCAGAATACTACAAGGCATTTCAGGCAATTATTAATAGATCCCCACCTTGCCTATTTGTAATGCACTTGAGTCCAATTTTGCCAAAGCAATATTTCTAAGTTCATCCTTATAACATCCCCAGGAGTGAAGCAAGTCAAGCAGGATATCAGTGGTGCAAAGACTGGAAGGAACAAAAGGCATAAATAGCTACAAGGAACAAAAGGCACAAATAGCCTCTCCCAGCTGGAGCATGTGGGGTTTATAGTAATAATGCTTCATCGCTGAAGACATCGTGCTTCATTGCAGAACTACTCCAGTCATTTCTCCAGTGTTTCATAAATAGTTCAGGGCTCTCAGGGGTAGCTTTACCAAGTTCTCACCCTCCTGTCAAGAGCTTCTACAACCTCAAGAGGACCAGTCATGACTTCATTCCTATCTAAACCCTGGTTAGCTTTAAAAAAAAAATTGAACTCAGCCAGGCACAGGTGGCTCATGCTATAATACTAGCTACTCAGGAGGCTGAGATCTGAGGATCACAATTCAAAGCTAGCCTGGGCAAGAAAGTCCATGAGATTCTTACTCCCCATTACCACCAGGAAAACCAGAAGTGGTTCTGTGGCTCACATGGTAAAGCATTCACCTTGATCTGAAGAGCTCTGGGACAGCACCCATATCCAGAGTTCAAGCCCCACAACCAAGAAGAAGAAGGAGGAGGGAGAGGAGGAGGAGGAGGAGGAGGAGGCAGGAGGAGGAGGAGGAGGAGGGTAGGAGCGAGGGAGGGAGGGAGGGAAGGAAGGAGGGAGGAGAGAAGGAGAAGAAGAAGAAGAAGAAGAAAGAAGAAGAAGAAGAAGAAAGAAAATCTAACTCAACATTTTGTGTTATAGCATTGAGCCATTATCTGGTTATTTGTTCCCAATATGTAATGGCTTATAGGATGCCATGAGAATATACAACTGTGATAAATAATATTTATATTATTTAAATATGAATTTCAGGGATCTTGCAGCATGTAAGTAGTAAATTCATAGGGCTAACTTACTTTAACCAGAGTGAACTGAAGGATATGAAGAGAGGGCCAACAGGAAACTGAGTAATGGGAGACACCAAGAAAGATGGAGATGGAGCCAAAAGAAGCAGAAGAAAAAACACATGAGGAATGGCTTGTGCTAGCATCTGAATATTTCCCTCCAAATCCCAAGGTGGTGGTGTTAATAAGTAGGTTTTTTCGTTGGTGGTGGTGGTGGTGTCGTGGGGCTTGAACTCTGGGCCTGGGCACTGTCCCTGAGTTCTTCAGCTCTACCACTTGAGCCACAGAGCTACTTCCGGTTTTCTTGGTAGTTAATTGGAGGTAAGAGGATCAGGGAGGTTCCTGCCTGGGCTGACTTTGAACCACAATGCTCAGAACTCAGCCTCATGAGTAGGTCAGATTACAGGCATGAGCCACTGGTGCCAAGCCAACAGGTAGGTTATTGAGAGGTAAATACAACGGCTAGACTCACAGACACTTAATCTGATGATATCGTGGCCCTGGGACAGACCGCAGAAGATCAGAATTTCTCACTGCTATCCTGGGAGAAACACCCAGTCTATGCCATTTTGATGCCACCCAAACAAAAACACACCATGGTAGACAAGTTGGGATATAAAAGTTGAAAGTATGCAATGTTTGGCAAATTCAGGCCATAAAATTCTAGTTCACTATAGGTTCATTTCCCCTCCAAGAATAAAACAAATCAAAGGCATAACCATGATACATCTAAAATAAAATAATTGGAAAAATACTGTCCATGAGAGTAAAAGGTTCATGGGGTAATGACATAGGCCAGCCCTTCTACTTCAGCCCGCACTTCTGGAGGGCTGAGATTCACATTCACAGAACCGTAAGTCCAAAACACACGTGCTACTTTAAGACCAAGCCTTTGCCATGCAGAAGCTCTTCAATTTCATGCAATCCCATTTGTCCAACCTTTCTTTGATTTGTTGTGTTTCTGGGTCTCTATTAAGAAAATTATGGACTGTGCCAACAAGATCTAGGGTTTCTCTTATTCCATCCTGTAATGTTTTCAGAGTGTCTGCTTTGACTCTAAGGTCTTTGATCCATTTGGTGTTGATTCTGGTGCAGGGTGATATATAAGGATCTAGCTTTAGTTTTCTACAAGTGATTAACCAATTTTGCCAGCACCATTTACTGAAGAGACTGTCTTTCTTCCATTCAATTTTTTTAGCTCCCTTATGGAAGATTAGATGGCTATAGGTCTGCAGGTCCATTTCTGGGTTTGCAATTCTATTCCCTTGGTCCTGAGGTCAGTACCAAGCTGTTTTGATTACTATGGCTTTGTAGTAGAGTTTGAAATTTGATATTGATATTCCTCCAGCACTGTTCTTTCTGTTGAGGATCGTTTTTGCTATTCGGGGTCATTTATTGTTCCATATGAATTTTTGGATTGTCTCTTCTATTTCCTTGAAGAATGGGTTGGAATATTGATAGGCATCACATTGAATTTGTAGATAGCCTTTGGAAGTATTGCCATTTTCACAATGTTGATCCTTCCAATCCAGGAGCATGGGAGTTTTTGCCACTTTCTAAGTTCTGTTTTGATTTCCTTGTGCAGGTTTTTAAAGTTTTCATCATAGAGGTCCTTCACTTCTTTGGTTAAGTTAATTCCTAGGTATTTTATTTTTTGTGGGGCTATTACGAATGGAGTTGCTCTCCTGATTTCAACCACGCTTTTCTCGTCGTTGGCATACAGAAAAGCCATTGATTTTTGAGGGTTAGTTTTATACCCTGTTACTTTGCCGAAGTTTTGAATCAGCTTGAGTAATTTGGGAGTGGAGTCCCTGGGATTCTTTAAATACAAGATCATGTCATCTGCAAAGAGGGAGAGTTTTACTTCATCTTTCCCTGTTTGGATCCCTTTTATGTTTGCATCTTGTCTTATTGCTGTAGCTAGGCATTAAGTGGAGAGAGGAGACATCCTTGTCTCATTCTTGAGTTTAGAGGAAATGGCTTTAGTTTTTCACCATTAAGTATAATGCTGGCTGAAGGTTTGTCATATACAGCTTTTATTGTATTAAGGAATGTTCCATGGATTCCTAATTTTTCCAGAATCTTCATCATAAAGGGGTGTTGGATCTTGTCAAATGCTTTTTCTGCATCTATTGAGATAACCATGTGGTTCTTATCCTTGCTCTTGTTGATGTGATGAATTATATCAATTGATTTGTGTATATTGAACCAGTTTTTCATCCCTGAAATGAATTCTGTTTGATCATGGTGTATGATTTTTTGGATGAATTGTTGAAGTTGATTGGCCAAAACTTTTTGTTGAGAAGTTTTGCATCAATGTTCATCAAAGAAATGGGTTTATAGTTCTCTTTCTTTGCCTGGTTTGGGGATGAGGGTTTTGTGTTGGCTTCATAGAAAGAGTTCGGTAGTGAACTTTCTTTTTCAATTTTATTGAAGAGTTGGAGGAGTATTGGTGTGAGCTCTGCTTTGAAGGCCTTGTAGAATTCCACTGTAAATCCATCTGGTCCCGGGATTTTCTTAGATAGGAGGTCTCTTATTGCTGTTTCTATTTCAGTGCTTGATATGGGCCTGTTAAGATGGTTTAACTCATCTGTGAGTATCTCAGGAGCTAGCCCCCCCAGGGAAAAAGCTACTATTTGCTGCAAGGCCTCAACTCTACCCAGAACCTAGCCTCATCACAGCATCTCCAAACTAGAGGAAACAGCCATCTCCCTCTTTTGTGATACTCAAAACAGACCTTCCTCTCACCGAACTAGCCTGGGAGGTGGATCACAAAGTCCTGGGTAAAGCAGAGCATTTTTCTGCCTGCTCAAACAAACTGACTTAAGAAAGCAATCAAGCCACAGGAAAATCAAACACCACAAGAAGACCAGAGACTCCACCAAGAAACTGGTTATGGACACAAGGGAGATACAGGATCTTCCCATCCACCACCACCACCCCCCAAAAAAATCAAAGAAGTCTTTTGTTGTACCTATTTTATTTTTAATTTTTAAAAATTGTTTTCTATTAATCTTTTTTTTCCTCTCATAATTTTTATTTTAGGTGTATGTGTGTGTGTGTGTGCTTTTTTTTCCTTTTTTTTTTTTATCTCTACTGACCTTTTGGTCCTTTTTTAATTCTTTTCATTTTTTCTTCTCTTTCATTCTTTTTTGTGTGACTTAATTGCTGTTCTGCTCATCCTCATATATATACCTGTCACTGATTATTAGACCTTATTCCCCATTGTGTACACACTTAATCCAGAAATTTATTACTGAATTCAAAACCTCTTAGGCTTAAATTCTTTAATAGCAGTATTATCTCTTTATACCTATATAATTTCTTCAGAATTTTTATTTTTTAGTTTTTCATGTCTCCTTTCCACCCCTCCACTCCTCTCATCCTATCCCTTTCTTCTCTCAATTTGACCTTTAACATGCCCATATCAAGCACTGAAATAGAAACAGCAATAAGAGACCTCCTATCTAAGAAAATCCCGGGACCAGATGGATTTACAGTGGAATTCTACAAGGCCTTCAAAGCAGAGCTCACACCAATACTCCTCCAACTCTTCAATAAAATTGAAAAAGAAAGTTCACTACCGAACTCTTTCTATGAAGCCAACACAAAACCCTCATCCCCAAACCAGGCAAAGAAAGAGAACTATAAACCCATTTCTTTGATGAACATTGATGTAAAACTTCTCAACAAAAAGTTTTGGCCAATCAACTTCAACAATTCATCCAAAAAATCATACACCATGATCAAACAGAATTCATTTCAGGGATGAAAAACTGGTTCAATATACACAAATCAATTGATATAATTCATCACATCAACAAGAGCAAGGATAAGAACCACATGGTTATCTCAATAGATGCAGAAAAAGCATTTGACAAGATCCAACACCCCTTTATGATGAAGATTCTGGAAAAATTAGGAATCCATGGAACATTCCTTAATACAATAAAAGCTGTATATGACAAACCTTCAGCCAGCATTATACTTAATGGTGAAAAACTAAAGCCATTTCCTCTAAACTCAAGAATGAGACAAGGATGTCTCCTCTCTCCACTTAATGCCTAGCTACAGCAATAAGACAAGATGCAAACATAAAAGGGATCCAAACAGGGAAAGATGAAGTAAAACTCTCCCTCTTTGCAGATGACATGATCTTGTATTTAAAGAATCCCAGGGACTCCACTCCCAAATTACTCAAGCTGATTCAAAACTTCGGCAAAGTAACAGGGTATAAAACTAACCCTCAAAAATCAATGGCTTTTCTGTATGCCAACGACGAGAAAAGCGTGGTTGAAATCAGGAGAGCAACTCCATTCGTAATAGCCCCACAAAAAATAAAATACCTAGGAATTAACTTAACCAAAGAAGTGAAGGACCTCTATGATGAAAACTTTAAAAACCTGCACAAGGAAATCAAAACAGAACTTAGAAAGTGGCAAAAACTCCCATGCTCCTGGATTGGAAGGATCAACATTGTGAAAATGGCAATACTTCCAAAGGCTATCTACAAATTCAATGTGATGCCTATCAATATTCCAACCCATTCTTCAAGGAAATAGAAGAGACAATCCAAAAATTCATATGGAACAATAAATGACCCCGAATAGCAAAAACGATCCTCAACAGAAAGAACAGTGCTGGAGGAATATCAATATCAAATTTCAAACTCTACTACAAAGCCATAGTAATCAAAACAGCTTGGTACTGACCTCAGGACCAAGGGAATAGAATTGCAAACCCAGAAATGGACCTGCAGACCTATAGCCATCTAATCTTCCATAAGGGAGCTAAAAAAATTGAATGGAAGAAAGACAGTCTCTTCAGTAAATGGTGCTGGCAAAATTGGTTAATCACTTGTAGAAAACTAAAGCTAGATCCTTATATATCACCCTGCACCAGAATCAACACCAAATGGATCAAAGACCTTAGAGTCAAAGCAGACACTCTGAAAACATTACAGGATGGAATAAGAGAAACCCTAGATCTTGTTGGCACAGGCCATAATTTTCTTAATAGAGACCCAGAAACACAACAAATCAAAGAAAGGTTGGACAAATGGGATTGCATGAAATTGAAGAGCTTCTGCATGGCAAAGGACATAGCTATCACGATTAATAGAAAGCCAAGGAGTGGGAAAAGATCTTCACTAGCCATACAATGGACAAGCGTCTCGTATCTAAAATAAACCTGGAACTCAAAAAATTAAATCCCCCAACAACAAATCCTCAAAGAAACAACTGCCCAATAAATAAGTGGGCTAAAGACTTAAAGAGAAACTTCTCTGAAGAGGAAAGAAGGATGGCCAATAGACACATGAAGAAATGCTCAACCTCTCTAGCCATAAAAGAAATGCAAATCAAAACAACTTTGAGCTACCACCACACCCCAGTTAGAATGGCTATAATCAAGAACTCTAATAATAAACAACAGATGCTGGAGGGGTTGTGGACAGAAGGGAACCTTACTGCATTGTTGGTGGAAGTGTAAACTTGTTCAACCACTTTGGAAAATAGTATGGAGGTTTCTCAAAAGACTCCACATAGAGCTCCCCTCTTTCCCAGCAATCCCACTTTTGGGCATTTTCCCAAATGATCACAAACAAGACCACACTAAAGCTACCAGCACAACTATGTTTATTGCAGCATTATTTATCATAGCTAAGATATGGAACCAACCCAGATGTCCCTCAGTAGATGAATGGATCAAGAAAATGTGGTATATATACACAATGGAATTCTATGCCTCCATCAGAAAGAATGACATTGCCTCATTTGTTAGGAAATGGAAAGACTTGGAAAAAATTATACTAAGTGAAGTAAGTGAAACATAGGTCCCATGGTTTCCCTTATTTGCAATAACTGGTATATGTCTGAGTCAAACAGAAAAAGTCAGATAAGTTGATGTTAGGTGAAATGAACCCCAAGGTAAATATTCAAATATTTCTTCTTTCATGCGATCGTTTCTAACATATTTATGAGATGATTTCTTTGTTGCTTTCTATGTCCCTCCCCCACAGTATAACCCCTGCTTTCATTGTATTTGATGTTGGTATAATTTGTGGAGGGGAAGGGCAAAAACAAATCATTTAAATAGGGATGCAGGTGGACCCATTGCAGCAATGAGTTTTTATGTAGAAAAATGAACTTTACAACTTCGGCAGTGGGAAGGGAGTGGAGGGAAGGGGAGGTGTGGGAGATGGGAAGGGATGGAAAGGGCAAACAAAGGAGGAAGCAACAATGCTTGATAAGAAATGTACTCATTATCTTGCCCATGTAATTGTAACCCCTCTGTATGGTATTTTCACACACACACACACACACACACACACACACACACACACACACACACACACACACACACACACACACACAAAGACCAAGCCTTAAGAGACCTTCAAGACCAGGTGCACATGTGCAGCTTCTGGCAACCATAGTTGGTCTAAGAATAGTTTTGTTTCACAGGAAAGACATGCCCTGCCCCTGGACAGGGGCGGTGGGCTACTGCTGTTTTCCTACCAATAATGAGACCATAGATGGAGAGCCTTGGGTTAATTATGACCAACAACTCCACTGCACCCCATTGTCTTCTTCCACCAGTTGGATTCTCGTTTCAATCCACCAGGAGCCAAGCACCTGCACAACAATACTCCAATAAGGGAAAAAAAGCACAGAAGTGCCAGCCCAGCAGTATGCACCGCTGTTTCCTTCATTTCTTGGGCAACTGGAACACCAGGGCCGAGGCAGAGATGCTTCTCGCGTCTCTGAGAAAATTCAGAGTCTGACAGAGCTAAAACCAGACTTCAGAGCACAGGAGGGAAAATTTCTCTGGGCTCCACTCCTGAGGTTTTCAGTTGGGACCCTGAAGAACAGAATCATTAAGAGTCAGGAAACACCTGACTACCATCGCCTACAATGTTGAGAAGCGATGCTTATCTGATTGTTCTTTCTACACCAAAGGAAATTGTTCAACATGGTAACCACAAAACCCATGTGGCCAGGGAATGCTTGAAATGTCACCAGTACAACCCTAGGACTGAAGTTATCATTTATTCCAATTTAATTATTGTTTTTTGTAATTTCTGGGGGAAGCGTATAGAGGTTTAACCTCTATACACTTGCTAGGCAAGTGTACCAATGCTGAGCCGTTTGCTGTGGTATTGTTTTGAATAATGTGTCTTGAGTTTTCGCCTCAGCCATCCTAGGCTGTGACCCTCATAATTACCTCTGCCTCATGGAGACTATGATGACAACCGCAAGAGGAACACGAACTGCATGGGGATCCTCGCATGACAACTCCAAAGTTCTCCACCTTGGGAAAGTTCCTCGCCCACTTATTTCTTTATCTCTGTAAATGGAAAATGTTATAGTATTTGTACATGGCTCCCCTATTTCTGCATGACCATGAGTCTCGTGGTCTGTACTTGAGGGGGTTCTGTGGCTGAAGGTTTGTGTCATTTGCCTCATGGACCATCATGCGTCAATCATCTGGGATGTACCATCTGAACCATGTCGTGACTGACGTCTTGTCTGCATGTGGTGAGGTGGTCAGTCCACACTACCCAGATCGCCATCCAGAGGGACAGAGTCCAGAGCCAAGGTGGCATGCCCTGGAAGCATGTCAGGGCTGAGTCTGGACCCTACAAGAGCTTCAAGAAGTAGCTGTCTATCTTCAGTTCTATCTCCAAGCTAAGAAGAATGAACTCTGTCCTAGGGAAATAAAAACTTGCATCTGAACTACTGACTTGGCCACCATGCTCTCTTGGTCTGCCTATTTTGTGCTGCTGAGACACAGTCTTTCTGTTGTAGCCCAAGCTGGCCTTGAACTGTATACAAATCCCAGGCTGCTTTTCAACTCACAATCCTCCTGCTTCAGCCTCCAGAGGGCTAGGGTTTTGCCCAGCTCCCTTATCCTAAAAATCTATCCTGATTCAGAGGGGCTCAGATCCATCAGGAGTGGAGATTACATAAAGTTAGACTCCCAACACCCAGTGGAACCTAGTAGCCATGATGCCCGAGGGACAGATCTCCTTATGAAACACATCCCAGCTAGTTGGGGGCTTTGTGTGTTTCTTCTTATTAGCTTTCTGTCATTATTGAATATAGAAGAGACCCTAAAGAGGGATATTTGAATTTGATGAACTAGCAGAAAGGAGAAAACTGTTTTCCCATTTATAACTGTCACATTAATTAATCATATCTGACAGAAAGCACAAGCTGTCTGCTGCAGAATATAAAGTGCTTACTATGTGTCCAGCTCTGGCCCAAGGGCTCTACATGAATCAAATATTTTTAGCCTTTACAACACTCCAAAGAGAAAGATAGTGCCTTAGCCCTAGGTAACAAGTGGAGAAACTGAGGCAGGGAGGAACCAGCCTCTCCAAGGCTACACATCGAGGAAGCAAAGTAAGCCAACCAGTGCAGGAGAACGTCCAGTAGCACTCCAGCACTCCACCATCCTTACATGCTCACTCCTACTGCAGCACAGCTGGACAAGTGGGTTCAGCTCTTCCCAGGCTGAGTTGGTGTGCTTTAGGGCAGACATGAAGCAGAACAGAAGGAAAGCCTAGGATTGCATCCAGGGCCAGGTGGGGCCAGGCTGGAGAGCCAAGAAGCTCCCATGGGAGTGCTTTACCCTCCATGCCCACCACTCAACCTCCCTCTGCCTCCCTCCCCCTACTCCAATTGGACCAATTGGAGCACCAATTGGAGCCCCAGGAGCCAAGAAGAGCAGCTGCAGAATGGTGGGCCTTTGATGATGAGGGGATTTTGTGTTTTAATTAAGGGTGTGAGCACTTGTACTTGTGCTCATTAACCAGCTCCTGGCAGGCCAGACACACACTTCTCCTGGGCCCAGAGAGGAGCAAAACAGCAGCCAGTTGCTGCAGTGCAGAGGTGGAAAAGTCCAGCCCAGAAGCACAAGATATGTGAGTCCCAGGCCTCTGTCTCAAAGCACAGCCTCCAGGCCTGGTACAATGCACCTGTGAGCCCCTGAGGCTCTACCCTCTGCCCAACACCTGACTCCTCTCCACCTCCTCCCTCTCTCCAGCCTTCTCTCACCCCCATCCACTTGTGCTCCTTGTTAGGCACAAGTGACATTTGCTTTTCCCCTGAGCTCATGTCCTCACAGAGCTCATGTCCTCCCAGAGCTTTCTCCTGAAGGGACAGACATCCTTCCAGACGCAGGCTGCTGGGTGTGACTCCACATTAACGGGGAAAAGGGATGGGCCAGAGCAGAGCACCTGCTCCAAGTCTCATAGATGGTCACTAAACCACAGATGAGCATCTTCAGCTGACTGTGGGCCTTGTGGTGAGCTTCACTGACCACCTGTACCCCGGATTGTATGCCATTCACTGATGGGGGAATTGTGTGTGTTCTCCTGGGAACTCAGTCCCCAAACTCATGATGTACAAGACCCTGAGGAATGCACTTCCTTCCACCTTCACTGGCCATACTCTGGCCTTCCGTGCCTCCTCCCACCACGCACCAGCCTCACAAGCTCCTTTCCTCCTAATCTGGACAACACAGGCCTCTTATTCACATCCTTGCTATGTGTTGGGCCTTCATCTGAGTTTCTGCTGACCCCAAGACCCCCAGCTCACCCTGCTTCTCGTCTCCCGGCCTTCCCATAACAGCAAGGTGTGGTACCCTAGCTCTGGACTGGGGCACAACCCCAAAAAGCTTTTATATGTTTGCTGACATAAAGCATACTTTGTGTGTGTACATTTATTTCTGGTAAGTTTTGTTTGCTGTCTCTCCTCCACTATATTGGTTATATGTGTATAAGTTGAAATATACCCCTTTTGGTCCTCCTGGATGCTCTTCCTAAATGAATTGCATCTACCAGCCATCTTGCTAATCTCTGTCTGTCTGTCTGTCTGTCTGTCTCTCTCTCTCTCTCTAACTCACACACACACACACACACACACACACACACACACACACACACACACACACACACATTAAATAAATGGGAAACAAGATAAAACAGTAGCCACTTAATTGTATTTTTCAGGCAAGAGGGGAACTCAAGTTAGATTCACATCCAAAACATTCTCAGAGGAAAAAGCAATTCGCTTTTCTTATTTCCGAGGTGAGGCAAGGAGTCTCGGCCCTGCAGCTTCAGTTGTCCATCTGTGGGCTAGAGAGGCCCAGGAGGCAGTTATGAAGATGTTGAAGGTACTGGTTTCACTTGAATGAAAAGCAGACAGGCCAGAGAGGCCAGCGGCACAGCCTTTGGAATGAGCCAAGAGCAAATGAGCTTCTAAGTACCCCACAGCTGCGGAGGAGGCGTCCAGATGGGTCCTCTGCAGAGCTGAGCCCCAACGCATGAGACTGTTTTTCCTGCCATTTGCTTAATTTGACCACAGCAGCAGAAAAGATGGCTTCCCAGTGTTGTTTGGATGCGCTTGATTGAAAACAAATATTGGGCCCAGCTGTCTCTGCTCTCAAATGTAAGAGTTGAAATGAGGACCAAAAAACAGATATGTTCTCACCTTAGTAGCCTCTCTTCCTGTGCCAGTGTCCCACAGAGGCCAAATAGATTCGAGTTTATACGCCAGCCCTTAAAACCTGAACTAAAATGAGATACATACGAAACGATGCTCTGAACTAGCTCTGCTAGTAACTAGTTAAATTATCTTTGAGAGACATCATGTCACTTTCCTAAATCCTGGCTTCTGAGCACACACAACGAGGATTAAAAGATTTTATATGATAAAATAGTATTTATGGAAATGAATGCCAAGAAATGGAAACAAGGGGTCTTTATTATTGTTTCTGTTTTCTCTTCTTTTGTTTGTTCATTTTCTGCCTTTGGGAGGGGAAGGGTGGCACAGAGATGGAGGACTAGAAATGGAGGGACAAAGGGTGAACAAATGCAGCAATGGTACTCACTAGACACTATGTTAGAATGAACTACACAAACTGTGGGTGGGGATGGGAGGGAAAAACAGAGAGAGTGAGGGAAGAGGAGACGTTGTCCACAAAGAAATATACACATTACCTGACTTATCTAACTGCAACCCCTCTGCACATCACCTTAATAACAACAAATAAAATTTAACAAAAAATATATACCAACTAAGTACTGGTGTCTGTCATTTGCAATCCTAGCCACTCGGGTGTCTGGGATCTGAGACGCATAGTTGGAAGTCAGCCTAGAGTAGACAAATCCAAGAGACCCTTATCTCCAGTTGACTAGCATAAAGCAGGAAGTAGAAGTATGCCACAAAGCACTAGTCATGAGAGAAGAGGCTGAGAGCACAAAGCCCGGAGTTCAAGACACATACACACATACACATACGCATACACATATGCATATGCATACACATACACATAAACACACACACACACATACAAATCTCTACAATAATGCATGATTGTGGTATCTAGAGCAGCTCAATAAATTAGAAACAATAGCAGGATTAGAACTATATAGTATGTAACATGCAGCGGCAACAGCAGTGTTCTCATCTCTGAGATAATGTAACATAATGACTGTCAACCAGATAAAATCCTGTCCTCTTCACAGACTCCCAAGAACTAGTATATCCTTCTTCTCCCCACATTCCCCTAAAACACCAACTCCATATTGCATCTACAACTTAACTTGATTCATTCCTCTAAGGTTTTAGCAGCTGTTAGAAATGCAGTCACTTAGGACACACCACTCACTGGGCTGGGGTGGGAAGTTGGGTAGGAAGTATCTAGCAGAGTCATCTGATCCAGGGCCAGGTCATCTCTATGGGCCTAGGGACTTCTTTTGCAGTTCATTCCAGAACTGAGCAATCTCCTAGGAATTCACTCAGCCCAGCATTCACATATTAACAGTAAATGCATGCAAGGCATAGTAGCACAATCTGAAATACCAGCTAGTCAGGCAGTGGAATTGGAAGGATCGCATTTTAATGCGGGGGGGGGGGGGGAGGGGAGGGGGAGGGAGAGGAGGGAGTTAGCCCTCATCTTAAAAAACAAGCTGCCAGATATAGACCTGCAATCCTAGTTACCAGGGAGATGTAGATAGAAATATATTGGTCTGAGGCCAGCCCTGGGCAAAAAATTCAAGACCTTATGTGGGAAAAAACTAAAATGAAAAATGCTAGGGCTTAAATATAAAGAATCTGCCTAGTAAGAGCAAGGGTCTGACTTCAAACCCTACTACTGCTGGAAAAAGAGCCAAGCAAACAAGAATAAAAATCAGAAACATCAGTATACAAATGATAAGTCTACCTTTAGTAACTTCCAAGTGTGAGAGCTTTCCCAACCCTAGCCCCCATCGCCGGCTGAGGACCTGGATGCTGCCTGGCATGAAACCAGTACTCAATGAGCATTCATTAAATTAATCCATGGTTACCATCAATGGGAAGACAGTTGGGATATTGTTTATCTAGTGCCACACTGACACTGTGAAACAAGCCTCCATCCACTAAGTCCAGGTGAAAGACTCCAGTCATGCATTGCAAACCTGTGCTAAGCTAGGTTAGGTGTCTGCACCATCCTAGACAGAGATGATGTGCTTTGCCACTGGGTCCATTTGTGGAAGCCCAGCAGCTCTTCCCTGGTTCTGTTCCCCAATCACTACAGGTTCCCCAGATTGAGATTCAAGATCAGGCACAGAGAGAATAGAAGTGGGAGACATAAAACATGTACACACACACACACACACACACACACACACACACACACACACACACACAAGCTTCCTCAATGTAACACATACAGGATAACCATCTCCAATATGTACACACACAATCTTCCTCATCACACACACACACACACACACACACACACACACTCATGTGCACTTTCTCACTTCATGCACACATTTCCTCATTATATACACACATGTGATAAGTGTCCCCATTACACACATATACACAAGCTTCCCCATTACATATACATGGACACAAGCTTTCTCACTGCACACACACACACACACACACACACACACACACACACACACACACACACACACACACACACACACACACACAGCTTCTCCATTATGCACACACAGGTTTCCATGCTGCATGCAGATTCAGGTCATAGTCCAATCAGCTGGCCAGGTCTGAAGCCTTCCTAGCTCAATTACTCAACTACTGAGCTCTAGAAGGCAGACTGTAGGCCAGCACTATTAATGGGCTGGATCTAACGATGGATGAGAGAGTGGGAAGGGCTCCACTGGGGAGAGAAGTGTTTGCCTAGAGGAGGCAGACCATCCATCTCAGCCACTGCTGTGAAGCCATTTGCTGGGCACATGCACATATTATCCCCTGGGGAGTAGTTCCTCTTCCAACACACAGAGAAGAAATCTTCAGGTGCTGAGTGACTTATTCTGTACCTTCTGAAAGGCTGGGTCCAGGGCTCAAAATGGTCCCCATGGGCCCAAGATTGCAGTTAGACACAGAGACCATTGTGAGGGAATTCTTTAAAAAGATCTTGCAGAATTCAGTCAATGTGCCATTTATCTCCTCTTTTAAGCTTCAGATACATAATTGGGTGAATTTTTTTCATTTTTTACCTATTAGGAAGAATCTGAACATGAGGTGAGGCAAAATTTTGTCTCTATCTAAGGTCACTCCCCATGGAGGGCCATCTTCCTATGTCATGTGATCTGAAGATGATGTGGACACATCACTCATTCATTTATTTAAAAAATGTGTATTGCACAGGATGCTGCAGTCACTGGACCACCAGAGTTGAAGAATAAATAAATCACAGTCTCTATGTACCCCCAGGGACATTTTCTCTTCCCTGATAGAGATAAAAGAAATACAAATTATTATAAAAACCATTTGGAAAAACATTGAAATGGGCATGTGTGGGTTACATGACATGAGACTAACAAGGAAATATTAAAGAGAAGATGAGCGTGGAAGAGGGTGCTAATGGATGAAGATATCTAAACAGGGAAAATGTATACTAGAAACCACAAATCATCTCATTAAAACTCCTTTCCATCACCCTTTAGTGGGTGCCTAGAACCTAAAATCCACAGTGCACAGACTCCCTTGCAGCTAAGATCTGCAGACAAGTTTATTCCAACTATTAGCGATAGATGAAGGGCAGAAGTAAACAAAACCAGATTATATCCCCTCTATAGGCTGCTTTATCTGGTAAGGAAATGCCATGGAATATGAAGGCTTTTGGCTGTTTTCTTTGAAGGCCTATTTTCTTAGCTTTGTATCTTCCATTAAGAATGTCAGCAGTGGTCCTCAATTTGAGAACAGCTCCTCTAGTAGCCTCAGAAATAAAAGCTTCCCTAGTGAATCAATTCTATGCTGATCTAGGAGTGATTCAGTCCAATGATTTTTGTAGTAGTGAATTCCTTCCTTACTCTAAATGCCTTTCTGCTTAAAATACTTAAATTGATTTCTATTTCCTGCACTCAACTTTTACTGGTATTGAATTTAGAACCAAACAAATCCTTGAGAATGGGAACTTGAAATTTGTTTTCTGAGCTTACTAGGTCTGAAGGCAGAGATGATCTCATTATCATTTAGAAATGTGCTACATGGCCACCATGCCAGACAGTTTACTTACATGATCACCTATGAACTTCCAGCTATGGGGATTCAATTGATAATCAGATTTGCCTTCTAGCCACAAACAATCAAAACTGACAATAGTAAATAAGGTAATTCTCAGCCATGTGGCTAGAGGCTACAGAAGAATTACATTCCTGACAAAGATACCCACACATGAGCTTGATAGGTGCACCAAGAGAGAACAATTTCCTGACTGTGAACTGGAGTTCAAGCATAGGAATCACTCCACTGACTAAACAGGCAATGTGGCTGGAATCTGTGGAGCAGGGCTCTGGAGGGAAGCATGGCATACAGATTGTATAGCATTAGGTTTCCTTTAGCCACTAGCTGAGGTCCGGGCTGCTCAACAAAGGGTGAGAGTACCAGGCTTACTGTTGGGAAGAAAATGGTGATCGTAGTGGAGCAAGCCATGGAGGATAACATTTTAGCCCAACAGGAAGGAAAAGCATTCCTTCACATCTTGACCCACAGCTCAGGGGACAACTGAAATAAGAAAAGAGGACTGATTGAACTTTACAGTCCACCCCTGCAGTAATGTCCACACAAAATGTAGCCTTTCATAGCCTAGAATCAAGACCATTTCTCCAATAGAGACCGAATTCAGGATTGGATCTCTCAAAATTATAGGGCTTGAGAATCCCCATGCTTTATGCTTTTTGCAGGTTAAGTTTTACAGAACATAAAACAGACATAAGTTCAAAATCTCACTTCCAAAGACAAACATCAATCCACTTTATCCATGTGGTTCAGTAACACATTCAAAAGTGTTAGACATACAAGGAAATAGAAAATATGACCTTTGGTCTGTTAGTATTATCCCCACCTTTGGTGCTCAGTGCCACCCAGACCTGAGCTCCTCCCTGCCCTAGAGTTCCCGCCCTACAGCTGGCCACTCCCTCTCTCTGCCTAGACCCTCAATTCCATCCGCAATACCCCTCCCTTCCACTCCCCAGAACTACTTGCCACTGGATAGGGACATACCCTATTACATAAGGTATATTAAATAGGTAGGTTTCATTAGGTAGCTGATGAAGAGAACACCATGCGCTATTCAGGCAGGAAAAGAAGTTTATTTACTGAACTGCTGCCTCCGCCATGCATGGTGGAGAAGCATGGCTGAAAAGGAAAGGGGGGAGAGGAGAAGGGGGTGACCCATCTCTGGGCCAGGACTTTTATCTAGGCCAGGGACAGGAAGAGGTGTGGCCAGGTGGGGGAAAGATGTGGCCACACTGGATCTGGATGTGACCTCAGGGTCTGGGACCCTCCTAAGGTCAGATGGGAGGCTTGTGGCCAAGGATGAGACCTAGCAGGAGAGGAAGGAGCCAGTTACCTAGGTAACAGATACTAGGGGGAAACTTACCCAAGAGGGAGGGACAATTCCAGCCTTTTTTTTTTTTTACTTTTATTTTATTTTATTTGAGAAAATACTGTACAGAGGGGTTACAATTACATTGGCAGGATAATGCATACATTTCTTACCAAGCATTGCAGCCTCCTCCTTTGTTTACCCTTCACCTCCCTTCCCAGCCTCCCCTCTCCCCCCCCACCCATTCATACTCCCCTCCCCCCCCCACACCAACATTGTAAAGCTTGCTTTGACATGACATTTTGTAATTCTCCTTGTTGCAACAGCTCCACCTGAATCCTTAAACGACTTGTTTGTCCCCATCTCCTCCACATGTTATACTGACATCAAATAAAGTGAAAGAGGGGGTTACACTGTGGGGGAGGGACATACAAAGCAACAAAGAAATAATCTTATAAATGCGCTAGAAATACATGCATGAAAGAAACGAAAACATTAAAATACATATTTAAGGGTTCGTTTTCCTAACATCACATTATCTGACCTTTTCCACTTGACTCATACCTATACTAGATATTGCAAATAAGGGAAACCATGGGACCTATGTTTCTTTGGGCCTGGCTTACTTCACTTAATATAATTTTTTCCAAGCCTTTCCATTTCCTAACAAATGGGGAAATGTCATTCTTTCTGATGGAGGCATAGAATTCCATTGTGTATATATACCACATTTTCTTGATCCATTCATCTACTGAGGGGCATCTGGGTTGGTTCCATATCTTAGCTATGGTAAATAATGCTGCAATAAACATTGTTGTGCTGGTAGCTTTAGTGTGGTCTTGTTTGTATGCATTTGGGTAAATGACCAAAAGTGCGATTGCTGGATCATAGGGGAGATCTATGTGAAGTCTTTTGAGGAACCTCCATACTGCTTTCCAAAGTGGTTGAACAAGTTTACATTCCCACCAACAATGAAGTAAGGTTCCTTTCTGTCCACATCCCCTCCAGCATCTGTTGTTGTTAGAGTTCTTGATTTTTGCTGTTCTAACTGGAGTGAGGTGATATCTCAATGTTGTTTTGATTTGCATTTCTTTTATGGCTAGGGATGTTGAACATTTCTTCATGTGTCTATTGGCCATCCTTCTTTCTTCTTCAGAGAAGCTTCTCTTTAAGTCTTTCGCCCACTTATTTATTGGGCAGTTGTTTCTTTGAGGATTTGTTGTTGGGTGGTTTAAATTTTTGAGTTCCAAGTATATTTTAGATATGAGACCCTTGTCCATTGTATGGCTAGTAAAGATCTTCTCCCAATCGATGGGCTTTCTATTGATCTTGCTAGCTATGTCATTTGCCCTGCAGAAGCTCTGCAACCTTATGCAATCCCATTTGTCCAACCTTTCTTTGATTTGTTGTGTTTCCAGGTCTCTATTCAGAAAATTTCGGCCTGAGCCAAGGAGACCTAGGGTTTCTCCTATTCCATCCTGTAATGTTTTCAGAGTGTCTGCTTTGAGTTCAAGGTCTTTGATCCATTTGGAGTTGATTCTGGTGCAGGGTGATATATAAGGATCTAGCTTAAGTTTTCAACATGTAATTAACCAATTTTGCCAGCACCATTTACTGAAGAGGCTGTCTTTCTTCCATTCTATTGTTTTAGCTTCCTTATCGAAGATTAGATGGCTATAGGTCTGTAGGTTCATTTCTGGGTTTTCAATTCTATTCCATTGGTCCTGAGGTCTGTTCTTATGCCAATACCAAGCTGTTTTGATTACTATGGCTTTATAGTAGAGTTTGAAGTTTGGTATTGATATTCCTCCAGCAGTGTTCTTTCCGTTGAGGAGCGTTTTTGCTATTCGGGGTCTTTTATTTTTCCATATGAATTTTTGGATTGCCTCTTCTATTTCCTTGAAGAATAAGGTTGGAATTTTGATAGGTATTGCTTTGAATTTGTAGATAGCCTTGGGAAGAATTGCCATTTTCACAATGTTAATCTTTCCAATCCAGGAGCATGGGAGGTTTTGCCATTTTTTAAGTTCTGTGTTGATTTCCTTTTTCAAGATTTTAAAGTTTTCATCATAGAGGTCCTTCACTTCTTTAGTTAAGTTAATTCCTAGGTATTTTATTTTTTGTGGGGCTATTACAAATGGAGTTGCTTTCCTAATTTCAGCCACACTTTTCTCATTGTTGGCATACAGAAAAGCCATTGATTTTTGGGGGTTAATTTTATAACCTGCTAGTTTGCCAAAGTTTTGAATCAGCTTGAGTAATTTGGGAGTGGAGTCTATGGGATTATTTAAATACAAGATCATGTCATCTGCAAAGAGGGAGAGTTTTATTTCTTCTTTCCCTATTTGGATCCCCTTTATGTCTGCATCTTGTCTTATTGCTGTAGCTACGCATTCTAATACTAGATTGAAGAGAAGTGGAGAGAGTGGGCATCCTTGTCTTGTTCCTGAGTTAAGAGGAAATGGCTTTAGTTTTTCACCATTGAGTATAATGCTGGCTGTAGGTTTGTCATATACAGCCTTTATTGTATTGAGGAATGTTCCATGGATTCCTAATTTTTCCAAAACCTTCATCATAAAGGGGTGTTGGATCTTGTCGAATCCTTTTTCTGCATCTATTGAGATAACCATGTGGTTCTTGTTCTTGCTCCTGTTGATGTGATGAATAATATTAATTGATTTGCATATATTGAACCAGCTTTGCATCCCTGAAATGAATCCTGTTTGATCGTGGTGTATGATTTTTTGGATGAACTGTTGAAGTCGATTGGCCAAAATTTTGTTGAGAAGTTTTGCATCAATGTTCATCAAAGAAATGGGTCTATAGTTCTCTTTCTTTGATGAGTCCCTGCCCGGTTTTGGGATGAGGGTTTTGATGGCTTCATAGAATGTGTTCGGTAGTGAGCTTTCTCTTTCAATTTCATTGAAGAGTTGGAGGAGAATTGGTGTGAGCTCTGCTTTGAAGGCCTTGTAAAATTCCGCTGTAAAACCATCTGGTCCTGGACTTTTCTTAGCTGGGAGGTCTCTTATTGCTGTTTCTATTTCAATGCTTGATATGGGCCTGTTAAGATAGTTTAACTCATCTTGGTTTAGTTTTGGCATGTCAATATTTGCTAGGAAGAGGTCCATTTCTGTCAAGTTCTCAAACTTATTAGCATAAAGTTTTGAGAAGTATTCCCTTATAATGTTCTGAATCTTGGTTGTTTCCGTGGTGATGTTTCCATTCTCATCTCTGAGTTTATTAATTTGGGTGTGTTCTCTTCTTTTTCTGATAAGATTTGCTAAGGGTCTGTCAATTTTGTTAAGTTTTTCAAAGAACCAACTCTTTGTTTTGTTGATTCTTTCTATAGTTTTTTTGGATTCTAATTCATTTAATTCTGATTTAATTTTGATTATTTCTTTCCGTCTACAGGATTGGGGTTTATCTTGCTGCTCTTTTTCAAGGAGGTTTAGATGTGTCATTAAATTGCTAGTTTAGATCTCTCCAATTTGTTGATGTAGGAGCTCAGAGCTATAAACTTGCCTCTGAGTACTGCCTTTGCTGTGTCCCAGAGGAGCTGGTAATTTGTGTGTTCATTTTTGTTGAAAAGCATGAACATTTGAATTTCCTTTCTAATCTCTTCCATGACCCACTCTTGATTCAGCAGTGTGTTTTTTAGCCTCCATGTGATACCGGACTTTCTTTGGTGGCTTTTGGTGTTGAGTTCTAATTTTATTCCCTTGTGGTCAGAGAGAATGCAGGGTATAACTTCAATGTTTCTGAATTTAGACAAGTTTGCTTTGTGGCCTAAAATGTGGTCTATTTTAGAAAACGTTCCATGTGCTGCTGAGAAGGACGTGTATTCTGATGCTGCTGGGTGAAATGTTCGGTAAATGTCTGTTAAGTCTAGTTTATCTATGCAGCTGTTTAGATCTGCGGTTTCTCTGTTGAGTTTTTGCCGAGTTGATCTGTCTAGGGGGGAGAGTGGTGTGTTAAAATCCCCAACAATTAATGTCTTTGGATCTATATGGGATTTGAGGGAAAGTAGTGTTTCTTTGATAAATTTGGGTGCTCCATTGTTTGGCGAATAGATATTTAGAATTGTAATATCCTCCTGAAGGAGAGATCCTTTAATTAGTATGTAGCGACCTACTTTATCTCTTCTCACGATTTTTAATTTGAAGTCTATTTTATCTGATATTAGGATTGCAACTCCCGCCTGTTTATGAGGGCCGTTTGCTTGGTAGATTTTGTTCCAGCCTTTAACATTGAAAATGTGTTTGTTTTTACGGGCAAGATGTGACTCCTGCAGGCAGCACATAGAAGGGTCTTGTTTTTTAATCCAACTAGACAGTCTATGTCGCTTAATTGGAGAGTTCAGTCCGTTAACGTTAAGAGATAGGACTGAGAGGTATTTGGGAGTTCCTGCCATGTTATCTACCTTCTTGGGGGCTGCGAAAACTGGGTTCTTCCTATGGTTCTTGGATTCTCAGTTTGGGTGAAGTTTGTTGGCCTTTATTGTGGTCTTGTTGGTTTTCTATGTGTAGGACATCTTTAAGAATCTTTTGTAGGGCTGGTTTGGTGGAGGTGTATTGTTTCAATTTTTCTTTGCTATGGAAGGTTTTTATTTGGCCTTCAGTTATGAAGGAGAGTTTAGCTGGGTACAGTATTCTTGGTTGATAGTTATTTGTTTTTAGGGCATGGCATACATCATTCCAGGCTCTTCTTGCTTTGATTGTCTCTGCTGAGAAATCTGAGGTGATTCTAATTGGTTTCCCTTTATAGGTGATTACCCTTTTCTCCCTGACAGCTTTAAGGATCTTTTCCTTGTTCTGAGTTGATCCTGTGTGGATTATAATGTGACAATGGGATGTCCTATTCTGGTCTGGTCTATTTGGTGTTCTAAAGGCTTCTTTTATCTGAATAGGCCTATCTTTTTGCATGTTTGGGAAGTTCTCTGCTAGGATCCTGTTAAACAAATTTCCTAGACCATTAACTTCTGTTTCTAGGTGCTCCTCTACACCCAATATCCTTAAGTTAGGCCTTCTGATGGTGTCTTCCAGGTGTTGGATAGATCTATCATATTTCTTGGACTTGTCTTGGATGGTTGTATGTTCTTTCTCTATAATATCTAGGCTGTCTTCAATCCCTGAGATTCGATCTTCTGCATGGTCTAACCTGCTGTCAAGACTCTCTACTTTGTTTTTTATCTCTTTTCCTACTAATTGGTCAGCTTTGATGGCTTCAAGTTCTTTGTTGAAGCTCTGTTTTAGGTCTTGTATGAATCTCTTTACTTCCTTAATTTGGTGTTCAGTGTTTGTCCTCAAATCACTTAGTTGATTGGATATGGTTTCTTTGGACTCCCATTCCTTCTGTTGGGTTCCATTCAGCATTCCCTTTTTGGTCTCCCTGACTTACTTCAGCTCTTTGTTAATGGATTCTATGGATGCCTTTAGTGATCTTTGTGTGTTCTCTACCTGGTCTCTCAATTCCTGTATTACTCTTTGTTTAGCTTCCTCACGTTCGTGGGATTCCTGCAGTTCTCTTTGAGTGTTCTCAGCCTGCTCACGCCATTCCTCCCTTTCTCTTTGAGTATTCTCAAGTTGTTCACGCAAATCCTGTATCAGTTTTTGAGTAGCTTCCTCACGCTTATGATATTCCTGTATAAACTTCTGGGATGCCTCCTCTCTCTCCCTATCACGCTCATAGAGAGTCCTTTGTAAGTTGTCAAACTTCTCCTTTATCATGTTTGCCACCAGTGTTTGTAGAGCTATTTGGGAACTCTGCTCTGGATTGTTCATTATCTGATCTGACCCCTGATTATCAAGATTGGGAATTGAGATACCCGAATTTGCCATTTATCTTGTGTTTTTCCGGCTTACTCTGCCCATTTGAGATGAAGATAGGACCAGTTTTGTGCTAGAACACTATCTTAAGGCAACCATCAACCAAAGTTTGCATTTGTACAGTCAATAGTCTACAGATACAATCTAGTTCAACAGATACATCTATTCAACATCAAACAACTATATTTTAAAGGACTTCGAACCGCAGAAAAGAATTTGGAAAACCAGAAATTATTAGGATTAGGGAGAGATGTGGGTAAAAAATAGGAATAGATTGGTGTGGGGAGGCACAGGGAGAGTTAACTATGTCCTAATCACAATGCAGGAAATGGGTTGGGTAGGATGCAAGTAGAGAGAGAGAGAAAAAGAAGAGAGGGATAGGGGAATGAAAAGAGACCAGAAAAAAAAATAGAAACGTAAAAGTTAATGTTATTATAGAGATTAAAAGACCATCTATTTAGAGAGGAATGTGAATATGTTGTGAGAAAGGGAGGGACATAGAGGAGATGTGAAAAACTTTAAGGATGGGAAAGGGAGAAGAAAAGATCAGAAGTTCAGTAGAGCTAGACAAAAAACTAAAAGATAATTATGAAAGAAAGAAAAAGAGAAAGAAGATAAGAAAAGAAAGGAAAATGCTCATTCACATATTCCTAAAATAAAAATTATAAGAGGAGAAAAAAAAGTTACTGGAAATCAATTATTTTTTCAGAAGAGGCAAAAATTAAAGATTAATAAAAGTTTTAGAAGAGAAAAAAAAATTTTATATATATAAGGTAACAAAAAACAAAAAACAAACAAAAAAAGAAAAGAAGAAGAAAAAAAAAGAAAAAAAAAAGAAAAAAAAAGTCCTTTCATTTTTTTGGGGGGGTGGGAGGGGTGGGAAGAATTCTGTATCTCCCTTTTGTCTGTAACCAGCCTTTTGTTGGAGTCTCTGGTCAGCTTGAGGGCCTGTGGCTTGATTGGTTTCTTAAGTCGGTTTGTTGGAAGAGGCAGAAAAATGCTCTGCTTTACCCAAGATTTTGAGATCCCCCTCCCAGGTTAGTTTTCTAGGAGGGTGATCTGCTTTGAGAATCACAAAAGAGGGGGGTGCAGTGGTGAGGCTAGGTTCTGGGTAGAGTTGAGGCCTTTCAACAATCAGTAGCTTTTTCCTGGGGCTATTTTGTGAAAAAAAAAATCTCCCAGAGCCCAGCCTGGAGCCGTTCTCAGGGATTCTGTTTTTCAATTGATTGTTGAGGCTGCTAGAGGGAGGGGCAGCCTCTGGCTCTGGTTACCCAGTGAGGGAAGCCACTCCAATGGCTGGCGCCTGAGCTGGGTGACTTTTTCTGGATGGAGCCGAGTCTGGTAGGTCACTTTGCCGTTAAGTTCTTGTGACCTGCTAAATGACTCATTTTATTCCAAGGCCTGAGTTGGAGCTGGCAGCTCCTCCGAGCTTTGTCGGTATCCAAGATGGAGATCCCTGGTGCTGGGGGGGGGAGGGGTGGCCTTCCCTCCTCTGCTCCCTGAGAAGGAGTGAGGACGTTGGGCTTTTACTCACGCCGAGTCTTGGATCCTGGGTCGTCTCTGGTCTGCAAGCTGCAGGATGAAGATGTCCGCTCTTTGTTGGTTCTTGCTGGTGTTGAGTAGAATCCGCTCGCCCGCTGCACTTGGCGCCTTCGTCCCGGACTCTCTGTGTGAGCGGTCAGGTATGGCCCCCGGCTGCAGTCTCCGCCGCTTGCGACCCTGCCGCCACCGCCGTGGCGGCTGCTGGCGAGCACTCAGATGTGTCTTTTTGCCTTGGCTTCCCTCTCTTGTATAACTCTCTGTCCTGTGATGGCACACTTGGTGTGATTCTCTGGCTTAGGACTGTTCACTGGAACTCTAAAACTGCTTTCTATGCGAGAGCTTGTTCAGATTACAACTTCTCCTCCGCCATCTTCCCGGAACTCCAATTCCAGCCTTTTGATAATTGTGAAAAAGGGCGAAGATTCTTTCTGGCTACTTCCTGTTGACAAGGGGTGTTGACAGTAGGAGTAAAAGGCTGAGATATGGTCCCCTCTGGGAGAAGGCAGCAGGCAGCAGCTGTCACTTGGTGGGTGTGAGTCCTTAGATGAAGTCTGGAGGAGGCAGGTCTCTTGGATGAAGTCTAGAGAAGTCTCTTGAGGGACTTAAAAAAAATACTAGAGAGCAAATAAATGGCAAGAGAAAGGACTTGAGTCTGAAAATGTTGGTAGAAATGTCCCTAGCTACTTCTGAAGTCTGGCGACTAGGTAGAGAAGTCAGATAACAAAGGCAAGAATGTAAATTCTTGTCCAGTTGAAAGGTAGACAGATATGGACATTTAATGTGCAGGCTTCTTAATTCTATTGACCTCCAGGCTCTGGTTAATTTTGAAAGGGCAGGGACAAAGTGGCTGATGTGACATCATCTCCTCTTACTCCTCTCCATGTTCCCTTGTTTCCCATACTGGCTGAGTCTAGGTGCTCGTTGCTGGGATGGCTGTCTCAGTTGGTATTGAAGGAGGTTTGAACTCAAGTTTGAACACAAGGCCTGGGCATTGTTCCTGAGCAGTTCTTCTCAAGGCTAGCACTGAATCACTTTGAGTTATAGTACCACTTGCAGTGTTCGCTGGTTAGAGATAAAGAGTCTTGAGCCATACTTCCAGCCTTGCTTTTTGCAGGTTAGTTGGGAGATGGAGTCTTAGGGATTTTTCAGCTCAGGCTGGCTTTGAACTGCAATCTTTGACACAAAAGCCCTCTATTATTTCCAATTAAAGCAACAAGGAGATCAAGTAGAATAAGTAGTTTACCTGGTCCTTATCAAGAATTGACTAACAAATATTCTGAAATGACAAAACTCATTAGATGTGATGAGAATTTTAGCACAGATATAGTATTGATTTCTTTCTGGTAACCCTAACAGTGCGTAAGTTACCCAAAGTCACAGAAAGAGCCTTAGCTTTTGCAAATCCAAAGCCATCGTTCACCAGGAAATCAGCTGCGTGTGATGGAGCCAAGTGAGACTCCAGTCTACTTTTACCATGGTGGAGGTAGTCAGGATGGTCTAGGCAGGAGTGAGGCCTGTCTTATAGGTTGGAAGAGATGGACTGGATCTGGACTGCATATTGACTGGCTGGCACTGAACTACAAATCCAAACTGAACAAACTTCAGGAATATCAGATAATTTAAGCCAAATGACTTGATTACAGGGCCAGATAACAAGTTTACACAGACTCAGACATACAAGTATAGGTGTGCACACACAGAATCAAGTTGAGGTTGGTGCAAAACTGAGTTGGCATGAAATAGCAGCTGAACTCCCATAATGTCAAGATGGCGCATCCACCACATGGTCAATGCTAGAGAGCTAGGGATTTTGACAGTTAGGGTTCTAGTACACATGGAGCTTCAGGTTCTACCCCCACTACAAAGGAAGAGGAGGGGTCCCGCAGGGAAGGAGGCCTTGCAGGAGAGGCCGTGGGGGGGCGGAGAAGGAGGAGGGGGCTCGCACGGGAGGCCACAAACGAGGGGATACTTTGCGCGGGAGGCCACAAAAGAGGGGCCACCTTGTGGGGGAGGCCATAACTGGGGGGCACACTTTGCTTGGGAGGCTGAAAAAGAAGGGAGGGCCTCTCAGGGGAGGCCACCAAATGGAGTGTACCTCTCTGGGGAGGCTGCAAATGGGGGTATCTTGTGGGGGAGGCTGCAGAAGTGGGTGTAGTAGTAAGCTTGGTGGAAGGTTAAGAGTCAGATGAGACCCAATCCTTAACCCACCATGTGGCCAAGATGGTGAGCTCAAGATGGTGGATTTCTGAAAAACCACAAAGAAAACCTAAACAAATGGCAACTCTGACCATTTTCAAACCTAGAATGGACAGCCTTTGAGAGGGAACTGAGAGGAGGGTCCCTGGGACCCAGCCTGCGTCGCACTCTTCAGGGCATAAGCCAAAATGTTACAGAAAAGAGAAAGGGAGAGATAGGGAAAGTTAGACATGATTGGCAGAGAGAGAGAGCAAAGAGAGCCTAAAGTAAACAGACTTCTGACCACTTACCATTGCAGTGGAAAAACTGTGTACATCTGAGAATGGCATAAAAATGAGGCGCTCTGGCCTTCCAGGGAGCGCAGGAGGCATTTCAAAGGGGTTTCACAGTCAGGCATGACTTGCAGCACCCCATTAAATATGTAGGAGAGTCAGTCTGGTGAGTGAAGGAGAGCTGACCAGGCAGAATTGGTGTCCCAACTTCCCCCAGAGCCCTCTAGAGAGAAATGGCCAAGCCCCCAAAACCAAGTGTCCTCGGCTTTGGAGGTGACCGGCCTTTCAGCTAAAGGCCATAGCAGCTCTCTGGCATGGCGCCACATCTGAACAGAGACTGAGCAACAGAGAGCTGTAGAGAGTAGTTTCACTCACTGGAGTAGAGAAGTGGTGTGGATGTGGTTGTGAAGGGCAGCAATGGTATTGGTAAAAAGTCTTGCATGGTGTCTCAAGGCAATTTGGTTCACAGAAAAGGAGTGGTTAGGGAATTCTAACATTTTCAACTCAAAAACCCCATCCGAGTCATGGCACCATATGTAAGGTATATTAAATAAGCAGGTTTCTTTAGGTAGCCAATGAAGAGAACACCACGCACTATTCAGGCAGGAAAAGAAGTTTATTTACTGAACTGCTGCCCCCGCCATGCATGGTGGAGAAGCATGGCTGAAAAGGAAAGTGGGGGGAAGGAAAAGGGGGTGACCCACCTCTGGGCCAGGACTTATCTAGGCCAGGGACAGGAAGAGGTGTAGCCAGGTGGGGGAAAGGTGTGGCCACACTGGATCTGGATGTGACCTCAGGGTCTGGGACCCTCCTAAGGTCAGATGGGAGGCTGTGGCCCAGAATGTGACCTAGCAGGAAGGGAAGGTACCAGTTACCTAGGTAACAGATACTGTGGGGAAACTTACCCAAGAGAGAAGGTGGTGTCCCTGTTCAGACCTTACAATCCCCACCTTTGGTCCTCAGTGCCACCCAGACCTGAGCTCCTCCCTGCCCTAGAGTTCCCGCCTTACAGCTGGCCACTCCCTCTCTGCCCAGACCCTCACTTCCATCCTCACTACCTTTCCCTCCCACTCCCCAGAACTACTTGCCACTGGATAGGGACAGACCCTATGTGCTCCCTCTCCTGGGGAGATATGGCCCCTCTAATAAACCTTACAATGATGTTTCTCCTGTGCCCGTCTGCCTCTGCCTGGTCCTCTGGGATGGTCAGGAGGGATTCCTACATAGTCAACAACTATACATCCGTTCAGCTCAAGCCTGAACTAGCATAGATGAATAATTTAGCAAACAAAAACTTTAAGGTAGCTATTACAAATATATTCATGGAACTGAAAGAAATGTAATCTAAATGAGTGAACAGATAAGAAATGGTTGGGTTGGGAGGGGTGGGTGGAAATGTGGAAAGAGATGGCATTGATTAAGATTCATTGTATGCAAAGAACACTTTATTGAATGGCAACCCCTTTGTACGACTACTTAAAGATAATAAAAATATTCAAAAAGGAATAAAAGAAAACCATAGAAAAGAACAGAAAGGAAATTTTAGAATCAAAAACCAAGATAAAGTAATTGAATGAGCCTAACAAGATTGAACATGACTTGTCAATGAACCTGAAAATAGATAAATATAAGTTCTCTGATCTTATGAGCAGAGAGAAAGGAATGAGCATGGGGAGATGAGCAGAAACAGTGGAACACTGTACAATGAGAATGCACAAATGAGAATGACACAGGAAGAGAGTATAATGGGCCACTGAATTCCAAAAAAAAAAAAAAAGAGAGACACCCAAAGCCTTAATTAGCTCTGTATGAAGAATTACAGAATATTCTAAAGTGACATAAGCAAATTCTGCCAAACATATTTCACCCTAGAACCTGTGTACATGGAACATGGAACCAAATTATGTTCTTTTAAATTCCCTTGGGGAAACAAATCACAAGTACAGCTTGCATACATCCTGAAGATAGGAGGGTGGTGATGGGTCCCCGAGGGTGGTGGACTAGGAGGAGAGATTTAGTAAAGGGACAAGCATTCTCTCCTCTCTACCCTGGGTCCTGATCTCTGACCCTGGGCCAGTCCTTTCCCAAGCTACATTTACCATCTCAGGTGCATAGCACCTCCCGTGTGAGCAGCCCCAGCTGCCTCAGGGAAATCTGGATGAAGGATTCGGAAAACACATTTCCACCCAAAAAGATAGGCGTCTGAGAGGAGAGGATTGTTTTGTTTTCATTTCATTTTCTTGAAAGTGGCAAAATTGTAGTGAAGGCCACCCAGTATAAGAGAAATCTCATGCAACCATAAATCACAGCTGAGCCTAGCTCACACTTCCAGTGTGGCGAACAGAAGGATGGTAAACACTACACACCAGAAAATACAAACCAAAAACTCAAGCAATAACTGAAAGTCTGTGTCATGTGATTGCTGATGTTCAGTTTCCCTTTGAAGGAGAGGTAATTGAGCCTGCTAAAACAAATTGGCTATGGACAGAATGACAAAGGAAAAGACAAACACAGTTATTAGTGTGCAAAGGTATCCAGGAGGCATACATACAAAACATTAAAATCAAAGAAAGAGTCATATAGTTGATGCTTAAATAACCTCTTCATAGGGAACTGGACAGTTGAGGAACTGAAGCAATTATAAAAGCATAGTAAATTATTTTTAAGGAGAAATGAATAAACAGAAAAATAATGTCCTGGATAGAACAAAGTTCCTCTAGGCTCTATGTGCCTATTTTCTAGTGAATGATATAATTTCATTCTTCTTTATGACTGAGTAAAACTCCATTGTGAATATATTCTACATTTTCTTTATGTCTTTGTATGTTGATGGGTGGCTAAGCTGGTTCCATGATTTGGCTATTGTGAATAGTGATGCAATAAACATGAGACATTGCATTGAGGAATTACATATTGAGGTATCTCTATCTTAAGCTGATTCTGATTTGGGGGGGGGGGGGAAATATACCCAGAAGTGGTATGACTACATGATATGGAGGCTCTATGTTTAATTTTTTGAGGAACCTTAATACCAATTTTCATTGTAGTTGAAACAATGTACATTTATAGCAGTAGAGCATGAGAGTTCATTTTTCCTGAATCCTCATCAGCATTTGTTGCTGTTTGTTTTCTTGATGACAGCCATTCTGACCGGGATGAGGTGAAATCTCAATAAAGTTTCTGTTTCCATTCCCCTGATAACTAAAGATGTTTAACCTTTTTTTTCCAAGGATGTATTAGCTATTGGTACATCCTCTTCAAAAAACGTTCCATTCCATTGCCCATTTGATTAGCTTATTTTTTTGTTTTTAATAAATTGAATCTTAATCTCCTGTTAGATGAATATCTGGGAAAGATTTTTCTCCCATTTGGTAAGTTTGTCTTTTCACTCTGCTAATCTTTCCTTCTACTTTACAAAAACTCTTTAATATGATGTAATCCCACTTGTCAATTCTTGCTCTTATTCTTGGACAGTTGAATTTTTTAAAGAAATTATTCATCTATGGCTGTGCCTTAAAGAATTTTCCCTATGTCTTCCTGCAGTTGTTTCAGAATTTTAGGTGGTACATAAAAGTCTGATTCATTTTGACTTCATTTTTATTTAATATGAGAGATTAGAATCTATTTTGATTTTCTATGCATGAATACCCAGTTTTGCCAGTGCCACTTGCTAAAAACGCTCTTTTCCTATCTATGGTTTTAGTACCATTGTCAAGAATCAAATGGCAGCCCTGATTGGTTTTATTTCTGAATCTTCTGTTCTGTGGGATGCTTTCACTGTGGCTCTGTAGCAAAGTTTGAAGTCAGGCATGTCATACTTCCAGCATGGCTCTTTTTGCTAGGATTGCTTTAGCTATTGAGTGGCTACTCTAAAGTGAGTCATAGTTGGACCATAGATTTCTAAATTTTATGGAAGTCATGTGATCATCTCTTTTCTTTGTCTAATAGGGTCCACTTCTTTTTAGGGATGAGAACTTGTAAACAAGAGTGTCTGCAACTGTATTCCTCTCTTGACCCATAAGGAGAGATGGAAGAAATTCTATTCTTTGACAAAAATGGGAGATGGGAAAGAAGGAAGGAAGTCAGTTCCGTATTGCTTCCTTGATTAATCCAAATGCATGGACATAACCATACAAGTCACCACTGACCAAGTATCTGGTGATGGCATACACATGGCCTCTTGCGACAGGTCAGGCAAGAGAGTTAAAGGGTAGAAAGCAGGAAGTGAGAAGTCCAGCCAAACTCACAGAAACCCCAGTTATGACTGAATGCTGGGCACTCCCCAGAGTGATAGGTGGAAACCTAGTTATCACTGTAATGGTTTCAGGGGAAGGGGATGATGGGAGATGATGAAGTCATGAGACCTGATGAATGAGACTTCATAAATGAGACTATGCTCTTGTAAAAAGGGCATTACCTCTTGTAAAAAGGGAACTACCTCACTCTCTCCCCTGTGTGAGAAAGAGCAAGAGGAGCTATCTATAAACTAGAAGAAGCCCTCTTAGCACATTGAATCTGCCAACACCTTGATGGTGGATTTTCAGCCTCCAGAATGGAATGAAATGAATTGTTGCTGTGGATAAACCATCAGCTAGAGATGTTTCCTTATAACAGCCTGATGCCCCCATGAAATAGGTCATCTCCGTGCCTTCTTATGAACACACAAGCCACGGATACACACCACCAAGTAGCCCCGGTGGGAGACACACTAGGATCCGCACTAGTGGCCATATTCTCAATCATTAGACTCCTGATGTGGTTCCCAGGATTGAGTTCAAGAGCACCGAGAAAGGCTTTGTAGAAGAGCCAGAACTCAGGCCTCCATGCAGCCTCCTGCAGCCTAAACCTCATCACTGGCATTCTCTGACAGCCACCCAACGAGGAAGTGGATCGCTCTCTTCACAGTGAGACTGCCAGCTCTCTTCTTCCAATCCATTAAGCCTGGTGCAGAGCCTTGAAACTTTGCACACGCCACACTGTTCTGTAGAAATAGGGGCCTTCCATCAGAAATGTCACAAACAGGAAGCCCGTGAAGTTCCTACAACCAATTTATAATCAGAATCTGCTGTGAAATGCATGTAGGAAACGCCTCAACAGACTGAGAGAATTGCAAAACTCATTATGTACGGCCAGTGGAGCCCAGTTAAAACCAGGGAACAGAGAAGGGAGAGCGGAAAAGACGAAAAAGTGAGGGAACAAATGGTGTGAAGCAGGAGGGGCCTCTATTCACATTTGAAAATGAAAAACACCAGCCTGGCAAATCGAAGTAGAGCAACAATGCTCCCCCCACCTTTTCCTGCCGTTCTGCAAAGGCAGTGAGCCGGGGCATTCTTGCAAATAAACATTCTTTTGGTGCTGAATTTGTAAGAATCCATCCCAGCCATCCCAGGGGACCACGGGAGACAGTCACAGACAGCAGGAGAGGATTATAAAGAGGCTTATTGGTGGGGCCATCTTGCCAGGAGAGAGGGAGCAATATATGGTGTCTGCCCCTATCCAGGTGGTAGCTTGTAACCCTGGGGCTAGTGGTGGGAGGTACCCTGCATGCACAGGTAGGTCTGAGGGGAGAGTGGGAGTGGCCAGCTACCCTGTCAGGAGATCTAGGGCAGGGAGGAATTCAGGTCTGGGTGGAGCTGGGCACTTCAAGCTGGCCTGGGGAAATGCAGTAGGCAGGGCTGAGGTCCTGAGGTGTGGAGAATGCTATCAGAATTTATTACTGCTAGTGTAAAACTTGAAAATTTCTTTCTTTCTTTCTTTCTTTCTTTTTTGGTCAGTCATGGGGCTTGAACTCTGGGCCTGGGCGCTGTCCCTCAGCTCTTCAACTCAAGGCTAGTGCTCTACCACTTGAGCCACAGTGCTACTTCCAGTTTTTCTGGTGGTTTATTGGAGCTAAGAGTCTCACAGACTTTGCTGCCTGGACTGGCTTTGAACCGAGATCCTCAGATCTCAGCCTCCTGAGTAGCTAAGATTACAGGCATGAGCTACCAACGCCCAGCAAACTGGAAGATTTCTATCTAGACTAAAAAGAAACTTCAGCAACGGGGCAGCAAAGCAGATTTTCCACGGTTGAGCTGCCAAATTGCCTCAACTGGGTCCCCAAAACTCACCCACAAACATTACAGTGGCCAAAGTTCAATGGTGTAGCTTCATATTTAGAAGCATCGAGATTACCCCAAAGGCCAAGAAATAGACTTGCATGAGGTAACTGCTCTACAGATTCCCATTACTTTGATGGACAAAGAATGTGTCTTTTACTTTCCATGTATGAGGAAGTGAAGGAAAGAAGCTTCAATGCTAACAAGATCCTTATCTATGTCATCCACATCATCATCACCACCACCACTGTCTTCCAATTTCATAAGTACTGTTTTATGCCAGTTACAAGAATTATTTCATTTAGGTGATTCACCTCCTTTGTGAATGATGAAATATCAATGAAGGCACAGGATCCAGATTCCAGCTCTATCTTTTGTAGTCCTGTGAAGCTGGGCAGACAATGGATTTTCTGGATTAACCAGAGTTTTGCAAGCACCTTGGATGAGCTTGTTGTCCATTATTTTTTCTTGTAGAGTCTCTAAAACAAAAATCTGTCTTTCTTAGATCATTCCTGTAACTAAGGATCTTGGGCCAAAACAAATCAAGATTTGCTAATAAAAGACAAACTGAAGGAGATTGTGCCAAGCACAGAACACAGAAAATAACGACCAACTTCCTTGAGTGCGCACGGCTTGCCAGACCCGGTGTTCATTGTTTTAGATGGAACATTTCACTCCTTTGTCACAATGGCCTTGTGAAGTAGCTACCACAGCTATCAACATTTTGCAGATGCAAAATAAAAAAAGAACCACAAAAATGTACAACTGCTCAAGGTGCACGTGTTTTATAAGACAGTGACACTCCCCTGTTATGCCCTAAACTTCCCATAGCCCTTCACCCCTCCACTCAGCTGAGACTGCTGCTGGTAGGAGACCCAAGGACCCTCACATGACCCACGCTCATGGTTAGAGTCCTCAGTTCTCCCTTTTGATTTGGTCGGCTGGTCAGTGCCAGATGATCCAGTATCTATACTGGTTGGTGGTCTCACCTCTAACCTACAGTGTTGAAATCCAATAGCACATCATTGACCCTAAACTTGTATACATTGGATTATACAGAGCCCTGCTCAGCTGCCTTTCTCTGCTCTTCTCCATCTCTGAATGTTGAATGCTTGGGATGCAACACTGAGTCCTTCAGTTCCTGTCTGCTCTGTACCACTCAATCCTTTGGCATTCCACCCAGGCTCCGAGTTATTTGTTTTCTTATCTTGTAAAATTTTATTTTTTATTATTATTAGCTGTACGTATCAATGAAGTTCAGTGTGGCAGTAACACGCAGAAGCATGGAACACCTTGATGTAATGTTACATATCCCCAACATTCTTTCCAATCTCTAGTAATCATGGAGGTCATATTTTGCCTTATCACACTCCAACATGAGATGCTTGTCTTTCTGTATCTGTCCTATTTTGCTTAACATAATGTCTTGCAGTTGCATCTCTTTGGCTACAAATGAGAGGACATCATTCTTTGTTATGAGTGAATAATACTCCACTATGTATATGTGTCTCACTTTCTTTATCAAATAGGGTCACACTAGGCTCTTTATAGCTTTGTGGGGCTTTTCCATGCACTGTGGGATATTTAATATCTTTGGCCATTAAAAGTTGAGCCACTGAATGACTAAACTTCCTTGTTCACTTATAGTGGCCCAGTAGGTTGGCAAAATCACCCTGACTAGATAACCATGGGGCCAGTTATTCAGTCTGGAAAACCTTGCTGATTCACACTGATATAGGTGGGTGTTTACTTGTCCTACGTGAGATCCACAGCAAAATGGCTTGATGACCTCAGCATACTGCAAATGCTCAACAACAACAAATGCCATAACACAAAGGATCCTTGAATACATTTTGCCCAGTTCATGTGGCTACTCTCCGACCTGACCCTTTCTAGATACTACATCTTGTCCCAAACATTATTCAAACTCAGCAGACCACCTGAAATCATTCTTCTATCCATATGACTTTTCCCAAGCGTAAAGTAAACAGACCCCCTAAATCTGTTGCTGGGTTGAGTGGATCATCCTCTTAAGAAAAGCAAAACAATGATGCTAAAATATTCTAGTGGTGGTATGTTGGGATATAATGGCAAAAAATAGTTCCCCAACTGCCCAGAATTGACACAGCAGTCTTTAAATTATAATTTATTTTTAATTATGAAGAATTCAGAATAACTTTTGGGATAATTCTTTCCCAGCCATCTTGGAGGTTAATCATTATTCTCCATCTCCCTGCAAGTAGGCAGTCTGATTCTCAAAGCATCCCATGGATGGCACTATACACCTCCAAACACACAGGAATTGTAAGCTTCAGTGGTTGGTCACCAAAGATGGAAAGTCAATTTCACATCACAGCAAGAAAATCATTTTTCCAAGTTACACAAGTCAACAAACCACAATATTAAAGCCTTTGACATTGGCCTTGTCCAAGAAAATAACTTCTGAATGAAAGGAAGAAAACAGCTCCAAGAGTTTGGTATGAAGTCACCTGTATAAGAAACTGACAAGACCAGTGACAAAATGCCAAAGCTAAGTTCTCAAGGTTAACAGAAATGTCTATAAAAATTGCAGATGGCAGGCCACTGGATGCAGAAACTTCTCCAAAATGCTCAAAATTCCTGTCAATTATAAAGCTAGTGAGCTGGACTATCATAAAAAAAAGTCAGGTAAAAAAAAGAGAAACTTCTTTACAAGCCCAGTATTAAATATGAGTTGTCAAATCGTTAATGAACTGAGCTTGCCAATGGCAATAAATTCTTTGTAGTTTGTCATGTCTATGCTCGGTGAGGCTCTACGATTGAAATGCAGAAACCCAATGGGAGTGGAAACCCACTGGAGAGAGCTACAATACAACATTCCCGATGATTTTGCCTTCTCTGAGGTTCTCTTCTTCCTAGTGAAAGGAAGCTTCCTGCCCATCCATCTCGACTCGCTCAGCACTGACCTACACCAGGCTCAGTGGGCTGGCACGCTGCTTAGTCCAGCCATCCTACAAATGCCATCCCCTCCAGCAACAACGGGTGCTTTGATTGCCTTTAATCATATGACAATCCATCCAGTGAAATCTACTCAGATTTTTCTGAAACTACTGAAAAAAGCCTTTTTCTTTCTCTCTTCCCCAGTATAGGTTATAACTTGATTTTCCTGAGCTCAGCAGGAAGAAGTGGTATCAGAGTAGTGACAGCACAAAGGCATACAGTGATGAGAGAGGAAGCAAGAGGGACTGAGTACAGCCTCCTATTCTTGGGTTCCACCCTAACCAAAATTAGATCTACCCCTGCCTCTTTGCCATAAACCAGTAAGTTCCCCCCCCTTTTTTTTTTTACCATAACCTGGCTTTCTTGGCATCTTACCTAATGTTGTCACCATACCCCAGGCCTCTGAATAGCATCTCTCCTCACTGACCCAAGTCTCCAGATTAGTCTTTAACCTTGACTTAGGAACAAGCCAGATTTTGCTCAGGCTAGAAGAGTTGTACAATAATACAAAACCTTGAATGGCTTCATCTTGTATATTTCAGAGCCCACTCTGGATCACCGTTTTAATAACTAGAAATACATCTTGTTATGGATGGGGGGGTCTGGTTGCAGGGACTGAAATCTTGTCTCACTCTCCTTTGTTTTAATACTTACCTTCAAGAAATTTCTATGCAGAATCAACTCACCCATCCATGATTACAGATTGCCTAGAGTCATGCCTGGAATGCAATAAGGACCCATTAGATGTCCCATCAATATAACAATTACCTAATTGATTGTTCATAGCAGATGTTGGTATCCTGCTCAGGATCCTTTTACCCAGTTGTTGCATTCATCCCAGCTGCCAGGGTTCGCTAGCAATGGCTCAGGCCCTTGTCTAAAGGACTGCCCTTGGCTGACCCAGGCACAACCCAGGGAGGTGTACAGAGACTGCACTTTCTCCCACAGCAGGGAGGTGATAGCTGATTGGGACTGCCTTTGCATTAGACAAGACAAGGATACAAGCAATGCACTTCCCTGAGTCTCCAGAGAGATCAGGCTAAGGCCAGGCTTCCCAAAACTCTATCCTCCTCTCCTACCCATTTTCCTTGATGCACCCTTCTTCCCTTTCTCCCTCTCAAAAAAACTCACAACAAATCAGTTGCATGCAGACTTCTCAGGCTGCACTACAAGACACAGATCAAACAATACTTGTCAATATAATGACACAGAACAAAGACAGCACAAATCACATGCCCCAGGAGAAGGTGTCGTTCCATGCAGATGTGGAGACCTGGGAAACATTTCACAGGTGGAGGTGAGGAAAAGGTGAGACATTGCAAAGGGAGCTGGCTAAGGAGGGGCCAGAGATAGATCGGTACAGTTAGAAAAGTGGACAAAAAGACTGGGAAGCCAACAGGAAAATGTGTAATTGTCATTCTCTATTTTTACCTTAGATAGGAGTCCTGCATGGTGGCATGGCTGATGATTAGGACAAACTTGATTAGAGCCTTAAGTTTCTTCCACATAGTGCTCATGGTTGAGACTCGGATCCAGCTGCAAGAACACCAGTGAATCCTTTCAAGATTTAATTTATGAGCCAGAAAAGAATAGCAAGATTTTAACTCAGTAGAAAGTCAAAGAAACAAACTTACCAATATACTTGTATTCACTGGAATATTCACAGACTAACTCTGAAAGTGGAGATTGAAGGGTGAAAGTTTTGGGGTGAAGTAAGCATGGGTACGGTAAATAGGAGATCAACCAGCAGAGAAGGGACCAGGTTATATTTGGGATCATTATTATGGGTAATAATCCACTTTACTATCCTGGACAATCTTACCAGACTAAACTTGAGGATCAGAGAGGAGGAGCATGCCCATGTCCAATGCCTTAGTCAAGATGGCCTAAGACTTCACTAATAAACTCTTCCTTTTTAAATAGTTCGAAATGAATAATTATGGGAAGATAAATATGCTTCTTCACCATCAAAATGAGAGAAAATAGATGCAAAACCCTTCAAAGAATTCTTTTTTTATTGTAAAAATACCGTACAGAGAGGTTACAATTATATGAGCAAGATAATGAGTTCATTTCTTATCAAGCATTGTTGCCTCCTCCTTTGTTTCCCCTTAGCATCCCTTCCCATTCTCCCCCTCCTCAGCCCCACCCCGCCACCTTGCCCCCCCAATCCCTCCCCTATGCCAAAGTTGTGAAGTTCATTTTTTGACATAAAGTCTTGTACATCTCACTGTTGCAATGGGTCCATCTGTATCCCTATTTAAACAATTTGTTTTTTCCCTTCCTCTCCACAAATTATACCAACATCAAATACAGTGAAAAAAGGAATTATACCATAGGGGAGGGACATAAAAAGCAACAAAGAAATAATCTTATAAATATGTTAGAAACAATGGCAAGAAAGAAAAACTATTTGGGTCCTTATTTTGGGGTTCATTTCACCTAACAGCAACTTATCTGACTGTTTCTGCTTGTGTCAGACATACACTGGTTATTGCAAATAAGGGAAACCATGGGACCTATGTCTCTTTGGGCCTGGCTTACTTCACTTAATATAATTTTTTTCAAGTCTTTCCATTTCCTAAAAAATGGGGCAATGTCATTCTTTCTGATGGAAGCATAGAATTTCATTGTGTATCTATACCTCATTTTCTTGATCCATTCATCTACTGAGGGGCATCTGGGTTGATTCCATAGCTTAGCTATGGTCAATAATTCTGCAATGAACATAGTTGTGCTGGTAGCTTTAGTATGGTCTTGTTTGTGATCATTTGGGTAAATGCCCAAAAGTGGGATTGCTGGGTCATAAGGGAGCTCTATGTGGAGTCTTTTGAAGAACCTCCATACTGCTTTCCAAAGTGGTTGAACAAGTTTACACTCCCACCAACAATGCAGTAGGGTTCCCTTCTGTCCACATCCCCTCCAGCATCTAAAGAATTCTTGAAAATGTTTACACACATGGCTCGAGATGCATTGTACTCATAAAGTGACATATTAAATGGTAGCTTTTGTAAAACTACTTAAAGATAACAAAAACTAAGTAAATTATAAAAATACTAAAATAAATATTAAAAAATACTAAAATAAATACTAAAAATAAAAATACATGTCTGAAATGGAAATTGATATACAGCAACCAAACGTGAATAGAACCATCTTCACCAACTCCAGGGTTTTCCTGAAAGCTAAATCTCCATGTGGCCTTTACTCATAGAAAAATTTCTCCACTGTAGTAAAGCACAGTGAGAAAGCACACATGAGAGAAATCAATTCCAAATAACTCTTTACTGCACTTTTTTCTTCTCACTGTCCACTGCAATAAAGTGAACATTAAATAAATGCTTACTTCATGAAGCCAAATGTATTCCTAAGTATTTAACCTTATGACACATCTGAGCTTTTTTCTTTTTGTCAGTGTGAGGCTTGAACTCAGGGCCCAGGTGTTGTTGGTCCTGAGCATTTTTGATCAAGGCTAGCACTTTATCACTTCTGGCTTTCTGGCAGTTAATTGGAGATAAAGAGTCTCACACTTTCCTGCCCTGGCTGGCTTTGAACCGAGATCCCCAGATCTTAGCCTCCTGAATAGCTATGATTAGATGCGTGAGACACTGGCAGCCAGCCATCTGGGCTTCTTATCTATAAAATGGCATTGATAATGGGCACCATTCTAATCATAGGGTTATGTTCAATAAGATCATTTGAGTGAGTTGTTTTTGGTGTGGGGCGTTGTTTTGGAGGGTTGGGAGGGGGTTCTTTTTTAAATAAACTTTCAGGCATCTTGCAAATATATTCATCTTCTCTAGAAGCAAAAATAACAAGATGTTAATCATTTTTATTGGTTAGAAATGAAAGGAAAGATGAACTAGTGAGATAATTTTACCACCAAGGATACAAGAGCTGGGTGGGGCAGGGGTATGTTTGCCAAAGGGAAAAAACATTAAGCCATGAAAATCTTTTATTGTGTGCTTTACATGCGCTGCTCTGAGCTCCGAAGTTGGGACAAACCATTTTCTGAGGAAGCAGATGGATAGTGCTGAATATGTGACCTGCCCACAACAATTGCACAGCTTTTCAGTGCTTTAAATCATCCCAAAGATACAAACCGAAACAAAGTTTTGGAGCTTGTCAAAAGTGAGTCTAATTAAAGCAGCACATGTGCTAACTGGCTAATGTGCTTTGTAGTGCAATAACTCAGGCACTGTGGGCTGCAAGGCATGCTGGGATCTTGTTGACATGGGCTGGTGGGAAACAGAGTGAACCTGATGCTCAAAGATCTGGATGAAAGGCTTTGGATTCTCTAGAGGAAGGATTCCCTTTGTACAAAACAAAGTAGTCAGTGGAATCAGGCTAAGTCTTAGATGGGCCTGTTTTGTTAGTGGGAGGTAGAAACTAGAGAGAGGGGTGAAGGAGAGGAAAGCATGTGGGATGCATGTGTAGGTTTAAAAATAGTGTAATAACCCCCAGTACAGTTTGGGAAAATGGGTACCATTGACCAAAGAGCTCCAGCAAGAGCTGTCTAGGGTACTGAAGATGTAACACCCCAAACAAATTCAGTCTCAGTAAACTGGAAACTAACAAGGGAAGACAAACGTGAACAGGAACCGGGTGCCAGTGGCTCACTTCTATAATCCTAGCTACTCAAGGAGGCTGAGATCTGAGGATCGAGATTCAAAGTCAGACTGGGTTTAAAGTCCACGAGACTCTTTCTTTTTTTTTTTTTTTTTTTTTTTTGTCGGTTGTGGGGCTTGAACTCTGGGCCTGGGCGCTGTCCCTCAGCTCTTCAGCTCAAGGCGAGCGCTCTACCACTTGAGCTACAGCGCCACTTCCGGTTTTCTGGTGGTTTATTGGAGATAGGAGTCTCACGGTCTCTCCTGCCCGGGCTGGCTTTGAACCGCGATCCTCAGATCTCAGCCTCCTGAGTAGCTAGGATTACAGGCGTGAGCCACCAGCGCCCGGCTGTCCACGAGACTCTTATCTCCAATAAACTACCCAGTAAAAGCCCGAAGTGGCACTATGACTCAAATGGTAGAGCACTGCCCTTTAACACAAAATGGCTCAGGGACAGTGCCCAAGTCCTGAGTTCAAGCCCCAGGACCAGGGGGAAAGAAATACAACACATGAACAGGGTGGTTTGACACAATAGCTGTCCAGTGGTAGGCACCGTTCTAGGGACTATTTGACACTGTGTCACACTAATTGATGGCCCTTCACATACCCCGGCCCACATCACTAAGTTTTCTTAAATCAATACCTAGGGAACCATCAACACTTGCCAGGAATATTGTTGAGAATTTTATTAATTAGTTCTTAAGCCACAGGAGCACAAGGGTAGCTCTCAAAACTTGTTCAATAGCTCTTCTGGTAACAGATTATTGGAGTGAAAATTTGATTCACATTGCTCTAATAATAATGTTTTTACTTCAAATTTTGGTCTGAATCTGTTAGACCTCATTCTGTCTCTTGAAGAGAGGAGATATAAATTAGAGAGTCATTTGTGGCTTTAGGGATCAAGTAGCAGGTGAATCTTCTTTCAGTGAGAATTATTCAGTAAGTACACAGTGAGAAACAAGAGACAAAGATAGAAAACCTTTCGGTCTTTCTTACTTTTTACAAATCCTGATTTTGACTTTTTCCCAGGGGCTAATCTATATCAGGACCTTAGTTTGAAACCCGTCAATAACTGACCATTACCTCCAGCATGAAATCCAAAAATATTACTATAGTCCACAAGGTTTTTTCCTACTCGGCCCAAGTGAATCTTGTTCATCTCATATTGAGTCAGTTCCCCTCACTAGCAACATTCACATTTCCTTTCCAGTCCATCTTGCCAAACCCCATCCTACCTTAGGGCCATTTCATTGTTCTTGCTGTCACATGAAACAATCAGCTCTCACGTTTCCAGATAACTGAGTGTTATTTCAACTAATGCCTGTCATAGAGTCCTCTCTGTCCCTTCAGGATGAAGTTCTATCACTGACTCCCTACCATTTGCTACATCATCCCCCTCTTCTATCCATACCTGTTGCACTGTTGTCCTCTCACTGATTGTCCTGCAGTGACAGCCAGGGAGACCAACAGTAGTGCTCACCCAACTAATAAATTAATCTACCTAAAACTTTAAGCAGTATCCATGGCATGTGGTGATAATTCTATAGATGTTAAGTAATGTTAATTTAAGTGAAGTTAGAGGCATGGGCATGTTGATAAAGGGTCATGCTAATGAGCTTAATAATAATATGTATGGATTGATTTGCATATATCCCCTCTCTATTTCTCTCTCTCTCTCTCTCTCTCTCTCTCTCTCTCTCTCTCTCTCTCTCTCTCTCTCTCTCTCTCTCTCTCTCTCTCCCTCCCTCTATCTCTCTCTCTTTCTCGGTCTTTCTTTCTCTGTCTCTCTCTTCCCCCCTCCTCTATGTCTCTCCTTTCCACGATGGAAACTGATCAGAAACCCCCACAACCTAGAAATAGTTTCTAACAACTATAATAGAGCCGCAACAAATAAATATATGTGAAATCAATGGATAAATGAGTTTCACCATTGCCTATCCTTTGCTATCAGGATGACCTTGGGGGAAAATCATTCAATTTGCTCTATCTCAGTTTCCTCATCCATAAAAATTAACAACCCTGCCAAACAATCTCATCTACAGCTTCATGATGGTGGCTCTAGGGTGGATATTAGAATGAGGAAAACTTGCCCTTGAATAGTTTTTATAATGACAGGTCCTTAATGAAAACACTAAAGTTGCACATGTCTAAGATCAAGGTTGATCAGCACAAGGCCAGTTGTATATAGTTATTCTGAGTAGAAATAAAACCCAGCCTTTTACTGCATAATCATCTCAGGAACTTTCTAGATTATCCATCCTGTCCACTTTACAGCCTGAAAATTGCATCATAAAATTCATGTATCTGTATGGTCTTCCTTTGAATTAATCTCTGCCTGCCAGCCTGCATGGAGAGTAGGCGTTGGAGTTTATCAAGTATTAATGATGGCCTCAGCTCCAGGTCTCATGGACTTGACTCAGCAACTCCCTCTCAGAGGCAAAAAATTAAAGTTTGCACCCAACTGGACCATCATTTATCCTCCACTCTGCCTCCCAAGCACTCCTTTGGACTTTCAGGGCAAATGGCTGTCCACATCACAGCTCTCCCCAGCATTCAGAAGAAGCAGTATTATAAAAGATAGATGGTCACTGCCAAGACTGCAACACCCCTCGCTAGCAATATACATTTTCTTGGGAGACTGACGTGAGCTCTTTAAATCCAATTCTACTAATTCTACATTACAGGTATTTTTTTTCTTGTAACATTTTGAAATTATCTCATAGCTGTCTTCTTGACCTCATGGCTACTGTGGAGATATCCAATCCAATCCAAGATGATTTATATTCTTTAATGGTGAACTCTCACTCTTTCTCTCTCTCTCTCTTTCTCTCTCTCTCTCTCGCTTGCTCTAGCCCTCTCTCTCTTTGTTTTTACTCTATTTCTTTCTGTCAAGAAACAAGAGAGTCCAATACTTAAGATTTCAGACTTCAGATTCTTGGGGAAGATGGCAGAGGAGAAGCTGGAATCTGAACAAGCTCTCGCATAGAAAGCAGTTTTAGAGTTCCAGTGAACAGTCCTAAGCCAGAGAATCACACCAAGTGTGCCATCACAGGACAGAGAGTTAGACAAGAGAGGGGAAGCCAAGGCAAAAAGACACACCTGAGCGCCTGCCAGTAGCCGCCGCGGCGGCGGCGGCAGGGTCGCGGCGGAGAACACAGCCGCCGGAGCCATAACTGAGCGCTCACACAGAGAGTCCAGGATGAAGGAGCCAGACGCAGCGGGCGAGCGGATTCTACTCAACACCAGCAAGAACCGACAAGGAGCGGACATCTTCATCCTGCAGTTCGCAGACCAGAGACGACCCAGGATCCAAGACTCGACATGAGTAGAAGCCCGACGTCCTCACTCCTTCTCAGGGAGCAGAGGAGGGAAGGCCACCCCTCCCCCCCAGCACCGGTGATCTCCATCTTGGATACCCACAAAGCTCGGAGGAGCTGCCAGCTCCAACCCAGGCCTTGGAATAAAACGAGTCATTTAGCAGGTCACAAGAACTTAACGGCGGCGAAGTGACCTGCCAGACTCGGCTCCATCCAGGGAAAAGTCACCCAGCTCAGGCACCAGCCATTCGAGTGGCTTTCCTCACTGGGTAACCAGAGCCAGAGGCTGCCCCTCCCTCTAGCAGCCTCAACAATCAATTGAAAAACAGAAACCCTGAGAACTGCTCCAGGCTGGGCTCTGTGAGTTTTTTTTTTTTTTTTTTTTTTTTTTTTTTTTTTTTTCACAAAATAGCCCCAGGAAAAAGCTACTGACTGTTGAAAGGCCTCAACTCTACCCAGAACCTAGCCTTACCACTGCATCCCCCTCTTTTGTGATTCTCAAAGCAGATCACCCTCCCAGTAAACTAATCTGGGAGGGGGATCTCAAAATCTTGGGTAAAGCAGAGCATTTTTCTGCCTGTTCAAACAAACTGACTTAAGAAACCAATCAAGCCACAGGACCTCAAGCTGACCAGAGACTCCAACAAGAGGCTGTTTACAGACAAAAGGGAGATACAGGATTCTTCCCACCCCTCCCAAAAAATCAAAAAAAAAAATCAAAGAACTTTTTTTTTTCTTCTCTTCTCTTCTTCTTTTTTTTTCTTTTCTCTTTTTTTTCTTTTTTTTGGTACCATATATATATAATTTTTTTTCCTTTTCTAAAAATTGTATTAATCTTTAATTTTTGCCTTTTTTGAAAAAATAATTGTTTTCCAGTAACTTTTTTTTTCCTCTTATAATTTTTATTTTAGGAATACATGAATGTGCATTTTCCTTTCTTTTCTTGTCTTCTTTCTCTTTTTCTTTCTTTCTTAACTATCTTTTTGTTTTTTTGTCTAGCTCTACTGAACTTCTGATCTTTTTCTCTCCCTTTCTAATCCTTTTCACCTTTTCCTCTCCTTTGATCTTCTGTATGTGACTTAACTCTTGTCCTGCATATCCTCAGATAAACCCGTAGTTAACTAGTAGACCCTATCCCCCATTGTGTACACACTTAATCCACAAATTTATTACTCAATTCAAAACCGCTGAGACTTAAATTCCTTAATAGCAGTACTACCTCTTTATACCTACATAATATTTTAAGCATTTTCTTAAGTTTTTCACTTCTCCTCTATGTCCCTATCCTTCTATTAATATACTCACATTCCTCTCTAAATAGATGGTCTTTTAATCTCCATAATAATATTAATTTTTACGTTTCTATTTTTTTCTGGTCTCTTTTCATTTCCCTTTCCCTTTCTTCCTTTTCTCTCTCTCTCTACTTGCATCCTACCCAACCTATTTCTGGAATTGAGATTAGGACATAGTTAACTCTCCCTGTGCCTCCCCATACCAATCTATTCCTATTTTTTACCCACATCGCTCCCTAACCCTAAAAATTTCTGGTTTTCCAAATTCTTCTCTGCGGTTCGAAACCCATTAACATATAGTTGTTTGATGTTGAATAGATGTATCTGTTGAACTAGATTGTATCTGTAGACTATTGACAGTATAAATGCAAACATTGGTTAATGGTTGCCTTAAGATAGTGTTCTAGCACAAAACTGGTGCTATTTTCATCTCAAATGGGCAGAGTAAGCCGGAAAAACACAAGAAAAATGGCAAGTCCGGGTATCTCAATTCCCAATCTTGATAATCAGGGGTCAGATCAGATAATGAACAACGCAGAGGAGAGTTCCCAAATAGCCCTACAAACACTGGTGGCAAACATGATAAATGAGAAGTTTGACAACTTACAAAGGATTCTGTATGAGCGTGATAGGGAGAGAGAGGAGGCATCCCAAAAGTTTATACAGGAATATCATAAGCGTGAGGAAGCTACTCAAAAACTGATACAGGATTTGCGTAAACAACTTGAGAATACTCAAAGAGAAAGGGAGGAATGGCATGAGCAGGCTGAGAACACTCAAAGAGAATTGCAGGAATCCCATGAACGGGAAGAAAGAGAAATGCAGGAATCCCACAGACGGGAGGAAGCTAATCAAAGAGTAATTCAGGAATTGAGAGACCAGGTAGAGTATACACAAAGATCACTAAAGACATTCATGGAATCCATTAACAAAGAGATGAAGGAAGTCAGGGAGACCACAAAGGGAATGCTGAATGGAACCCAACAGAAGGAATGGGAGTCCAAAGAAACCATAACCAATCAACTAAGTGATTTGAGAACAAACACTGAACACCAAATTAAGGAAGTAAAGAAATTCATACAAGACCTAAAACAGAGCTTCAACAAAGAACTTGAAGCCATCAAAGCTGACCAATTAGAAGGAAAAGAGATAAAAAACAAAGTAGAGAGTCTTGACAGCAGGTTAGACCATGCAGAAGATCGAATCTCAGGGATTGAAGACAGCCTAGATATTATAGAGTAAGAATATACAACCATCCACGACAAGTCCAAGAAATATGATAGGTCTATCCAACACCTGGAAGACACCATCAGAAGGCCTAATCTAAGGATAATGGGTGTAGAGGAGCACCTAGAAACAGAAGTTAATGGTCTAGGAAATTTGTTTAACAGGATCCTAGCAGAAAACTTCCCAAACATACAAAAAGATAGGCCTATTCAGATACAAGAAGCTTTTAGAACCCCAAATAGACCAGACCAGAATAGGACATCCCACCGTCACATTATAATCCACACAGGATCAACTCAGACCAAGGAAAAGATTCTTAAAGCTGTCAAGGAGAAAAGGGTAATCACCTATAAAGGGAAACCAATTAGAATCACCTCAGATTTCTCAGCAGAGGCAATCAAAGCAAGAAGAGCCTGGAATGACATATGCCATGCCCTAAAAACAAACAACTATCAACCAAGAATACTGTACCCAGCTAAACTCTCCTTCATAACTGAAGGCCAAATAAAAACCTTCCATAGCAAAGAAAAATTGAAGCAATACATCTCCACCAAACCAGCCCTACAAAAGATTCTTAAAGATGTCCTACACATAGAAAACCAACAAGACTGCAACAAAGGCCAAGAAACTGCACCCAAACTGAGAATCCAAGAACCATAGGAAGAACCCAGTTTTCGCAGCCTCCAAGAAGGTGGATAACATGGCAGGAGCTCCCAAATAACTCTCAGTCCTATCTCTTAACGTTAACGGACTGAACTCTCCAATTAAGCGACATAGACTGTCTAGTTGGATTAAAAAACAAGACCCTTCTATCTGCTGCCTGCAGGAGTCACATCTTGCCTGTAAAAACAAACACATTTTCAATGTTAAAGGCTGGAACAAAATCTACCAAGCAAACGGCCCCCATAAACAGGAGGGAGTTGGAATCCTAATATCAGATAAAATAGACTTCAAATTAAAATTCATGAGAAGAGATAAAGAAGGTCGCTACATACTGATTAAAGGATCTCTCCTTCAGGAGGATATTACAATTCTAAATATCTATTCGCCAAACAATGGAGCACCCAAATTTATCAAAGAAACACTACTTTCCCTCAAATCCCATATAGATCCAAAGACATTAATTGTTGGGGATTTTAACACACCACTCTCCCCCCTAGACAGATCAACTCGGCAAAAACTCAACAGAGAAACCACAGATCTAAACAGCTGCATAGATCAACTAGACTTAACAGACATTTACCGAACATTTCACCCAGCAGCATCAGAATACACGTTTTTCTCAGCAGCACATGGAATGTTTTCTAAAATAGACCACATTTTAGGCCACAAAGCAAACTTGTCTAAATTCAGAAACATTGAAGTTATACCTTGCATTCTCTCTGACCACAAGGGAATAAAATTAGAACTCAACACCAAAAGCCACCAAAGAAAGTCCAGTATCACCTGGAGGCTGAAGAACACACGGCTGAATCAAGAGTGGGTCATGGAAGATATTAGAAAGGAAATTCAAATGTTCATGCTTTTCAACAAAAATGAACACACAAATTACCAGCTCCTCTGGGACACAGCAAAGGCAGTACTCAGAGGCAAGTTTATAGCTCTGAGCTCCTACATCAACAAATTGGACAGAACTGAAACTAGCAATTTAATGACACATCTAAACCTCCTTGAAAAAGAGCAGCAAGATAAACCCCAATCCAGTAGACGGAAAGAAATAATCAAAATTAAATCAGAATTAAATGAATTAGAATCCAAAAAATCTATAGAAAGAATCAACAAAACAAAGAGTTGGTTCTTCGAAAAACTTAACAAAATTGACAGACCCTTAGCAAATCTTATCAGAAAAAGGAGAGAACACACCCAAATAAGTAAACTCAGAGATGAGAATGGAAACATCACCACGGAAACAACCAAGATTCAGAACATTATAAGGGAATACTTCTCAAAACTTTATGCTAATAAGTATGAGAACTTGACAGAAATGGACCTTTTCCTAGCAAATATTGACATGCCAAAACTAAACCAAGATGAGTTAAACCAGCTCAACAGGCCCATATCAAGCATTGAAATAGAAACAGCAATAAGAGACTTCCCAGCTAAGAAAAGTCCAGGACCAGATGGTTTTACAGCGGAATTTTACAAGGCCTTCAAAGCAGAGCTCACACCAATTCTCCTCCAACTCTTCAATGAAATTGAAAGAGAAAGCTCACTACCGAACACATTCTATGAAGCCATCATAACCCTCATCCCAAAACCAGGCAGGGACTCATCTAAGAAAGAGAACTATAGACCCATTTCTTTGATGAATATTGATGCAAAACTTCTCAACAAAATTTTGGCCAATCGACTTCAACAATTCATCCAAAAAAATCATACACCATGATCAAACAGGATTCATTTCAGGGATGCAAAGCTGGTTCAATATACGCAAATCAATTAATATTATTCATCACATCAACAGGAGCAAGAATAAGAACCACATGGTTATTTTAATAGATGCAGAAAAAGCATTCGACAAGATCCAACACCCCTTTATGATGAAGGTTTTGGAAAAATTAGGAATCCATGGAACATTCCTCAATACAATAAAGGCTGTATATGACAAACCTACAGCCAGCATTATACTCAATGGTGAAAAACTAAAGCCATTTCCTCTTAACTCAGGAACAAGACAAGGATGCCCACTCTCTCCACTTCTCTTCAATCTAGTATTAGAATGCCTAGCTACAGCAATAAGACAAGATGCAGACATAAAGGGGATCCAAATAGGGAAAGAAGAAATAAAACTCTCCCTCTTTGCAGATGACATGATCTTGTATTTAAAGAATCCCATAGACTCCACTCCCAAATTACTCAAGCTGATTCAAAACTTTGGCAAGGTAGCAGGTTATAAAATTAACCCCCAAAAATCAATGGCTTTTCTGTATGCCAACAATGAGAAAAGTGTGGCTGAAATTAGGAAAGCAACTCCATTTGTAATAGCCCCACAAAAAATAAAATACCTAGGAATTTACTTAACTAAAGAAGTGAAGGACCTCTATGATGAAAACTTTAAAACTTTAAAAAAGGAAATCAACACAGAACTTAAAAAATGGCAAAACCTCCCATGCTTCTGGATTGGCAAGATTAACATTGTGAAAATGGCAATTCTTCCCAAGGCTATCTACAAATTCAACGCAATACCTATCAATATTCCAACCTTATTCTTCAAGGAAATAGAAGAGGCAATCCAAAAATTCATATGGAAAAATAAAAGACCCCGAATAGCAAAAATGCTCCTCAACGGAAAGAACACTGCTGGAGGAATATCAATACCAAACTTCAAACTCTACTATAAAGCCATAGTAATCAAAACAGCTTGGTATTGGCATAAGAACAGACCTCAGGACCAATGGAATAGAATTGAAAACCCAGAAATGAACCTACAGACCTATAGCCATCTAATCTTCGATAAGGGAGCTAAAACAATAGAATGGAAGAAACACAACCTCTTCAGTAAATGGTGCTGGCAAAATTGGTTAACTACATGTAGAAAACTAAAGCTAGATCCTTATATATCACCCTGCACCAGAATCAACTCCAAATGGATCAAAGACCTTGAACTCAAAGCAGACACTCTGAAAACATTACAGGATGGAATAGGAGAAACCCTAGGTCTCCTTGGCTCAGGCCGAAATTTTCTGAATAGAGACCCGGAAACACAACAAATCAAAGAAAGGTTGGACAAATGGGACTGCATAAAGTTGCAGAGCTTCTGCAGGGCAAATGACATAGCTAGCAAGATCAATAGAAAGCCCATCGATTGGGAGAAGATCTTTACTAGCCATACAACGGACAAGGGTCTCATATCTAAAATATACTTGGAACTCAAAAATTAAACCCCCCAACAACAAATCCTCAAAGAAACAACTGCCCAATAAATAAGTGGGCGAATGACTTAAAGAGAAACTTCTCTGAAGAAGAAAGAAGGATGGCCAATAGACACATGAACAAATGTTCAACATCCCTAGCCATAAAAGAAATGCAAATCAAAACAACATTGAGATATCACCTCACTCCAGTTAGAACGGCAAAAATCAAGAACTCTAACAACAACAGATGCTGGAGGGGACGTGGACAGAAAGGAACTTTACTTCATTGTTGGTGGGAATGTAAACTTGTTCAACCACTTTGGAAAGCAGTATGGAGGTTCCTCAAAAGACTTCACATAGAACTCCCCTATGACCCAGCAATCGCACTTTTGGGCATTTACCCAAATGTTTACAAACAAGACCACACTAAAGCTACCAGCACAACTATGTTTATTGCAGCATTATTTACCATAGCTAAGATATGGAACCAACCCAGATGCCCCTCAGTAGATGAATGGATCAAGAAAATGTGGTATATATACACAATGGAATTCTATGCCTCCATCAGAAAGAATGACATTGCCCTATTTGTTAGGAAATGGAAAAACTTGGAAAAAATTATATTAAGTGAAGTAAGCCAGGCCCAAAGAAACATAGGTCCCATGGTTTCCCTTATTTGTAATATCTAGTATATGTATGAGTCAAGTGGAAAAGGTCAGATAATGTGATGTCAGGAAAATGAACCCTTAGATGTGTATTTTAATGTTTTTTTCTTTCATGCATGTGTTTCTAACATATTTATAAGATTATCTCTTTGTTGCTTTGCATATCCCTCCCCCACAGTATAACCCCTGCTTTCACTATATTTGATGTCAGTATAACTTGTGGAGGAGAAGGGGAAAACCCAGTTGTTTAAGGATACAGGTGGACCTGTTGCAACAATGAGAAGTACAAGTTGTCATGTCCAAAACGAGCTTTACAACGTCGGTGCGGGGGGGGGGGGGTGGGAGGGGGAGGAAGGAATAGGATTGGGATGGGGGGGAGGGGGAAGGCTCTGAAGGATGTGAAGGGTAAATAAAGGAGGAGGCTGCAATGCTTGGTAAGAAATGTATGCATTATACTGCCCATGTAATTGTAACTCCTCTGTACAGTATATTCACAAATAAAATTAAATTAAATTAAAAAAAAAGATTTCAGACTTCAGAGGCAGACACCATTACCACTTCCAATATCTGCTTGGCCAAAAGATCTTGAGTAAGTTACCTACTCCTGTATTGGTATGCAAACCTGAGATATAACAGTCCTACTTCTTAGACTTCTGTAATACGTAAATAAGATCACATGTATGAAGCCATAAAGATCAGCACTGGATCAATGTCAACACCATTTTTAATGAGATAGGAAAAGCAACTCAAGAATTTATATGGAACAACAAAAGATCTCAAATAACAAAAGCAATTACTAGCAGGCAGAATAGTGTTATGGTAATAACAATACCAAACTTCAAACTCTGTTACAGAGCCATAGTACCAGTACAAAAACAGGCTTAAAGAACAAGGGAACAGAAGACTCAAAAATAAAACCACAGACCTATAGCCATTTAATACTTGATAAGAGAACCAAAAACATAGACTGGAAGAAAGAGAACATCTTCAATAAATGGTGCTGGCAAACTAGATATCCACATGCAGAAAACTGAAACTAGATCCTCATATATCACCTTGCATCAACATCAATTCAAAATGGATGAAAGTCACCAATGTAAGACCTGGAACTATTACAGGAAAGAATAGGGGAAGCATTAGAGCACAGTAAAAAAAATCTAGAAGCACAGCCAATCAACAAAAGACTTAATAAATGGCACTGCATCAAACTAAAAAGTGTCTGCTTAGTTAACAAGCTAAAAAGACAGACTACAGGAAATGAAAACAAGAGGTTTTTACCTTCATTGTTGTTTTTCTTTTCTTTTCTTTTTGTCTTATTCGTTCTTTTATCTGTCTTTGGGAGGGTAATGGGGGCACAGAAATGAAGGGACAAAGGATGAACAAATGCAGTAGCGATACTCACTGGACACTATGTTAAAATAAGCTATACAACTTGTGGGTGGAGACAGGAGGGAAAAATGAGAGAGGGAAGGAGTGACATTGTTCAAAAAGAAATGTTCGCATCACCTAACTTATGTAACTGTAACCCCTCTATAAATCATCTTTATAACAACAATAAAAATGAAAATTTTTTAAACATTAATTGTTTTAAAACCCAACAACCCAATTAATAAATGAGTTAATGGTCTAAAGAAAGTCTTCTCAGAAGAAGTAAAAAATGCCAATAGACACATGAACAAATGTTCAACATCTCTGGCCATAAAGGAAATGAAAACCAAACAACATCGAGATTCTGTGGTGATCTTTGGATTCTTTTTCTCTTTGACAGACTTAAGTTTTGCTGTAACATGTAAAAACATCTACTTTTCTTGATCTACTCTGCCTTGCTTTCAATGAAGCCTTTCAGGCAAGATTTTTTTATTATTATTCTTCAACTCCAGAAACTTCAAAGTCATTACTTCTTCATCTGTTTTGGCCCCTCTATTTATTTTTGCTTTTCTTTTTGGAGCCTTAATAGAGTTCTTCAACTCTTATGCCTGCCTTAGGTCTTCTAGAAGAGTAGCTCAAATTGGCCCGCTAGCTAATTTGTTCTTAAACTATTGGCATTTTGCCATGTAACCTATCTATTGTGTCCTCTATTTTAGCATCCTTTTTTTCCTACCATGCATTTTAATTTGATTCTGTTTTATTAACTTATTGTCCTTGCCTCCTTTTTCCAATATCCTCTCTTTTCTCTGCAGGAAAATTTATTATTATGCTTATTTTGAGTTTGTGATGTGTCTAGGCCATTAATTTTTATTTTATACTATAGTTCAATCTCAGATTTTTGTCTTTCCTTTGTAACAACAATGTCCCTCAGATGTATGTCTAGTTTTTCCTGTGACATTATTTTCCCCTGAAGAATATCAGACACACATAATGTCTTACATAGTAAAGGTGTTTTAGACTAGGTAACATTACCCACTGTGTGTGCTAACCACACAATTTTCATGTGGTGCACTATTGAAATCTATTTCACAACATCATGTCCTGTCCAATCATTTTGTCCCCTACTGACATCATCCCTTTTCTGCAAGGCTAAGATTTCAGACCATGAGAAGTCTAAATTGTTGAAATGCAAAGCAAAATCTCTGCAAGTGAACTATGAGTGCAGATACCCTCTCAAACCCACCCCCTTCATTACTGGCTCCTTGTATCTATCTTCACTGTGGAAAAGATATGGACCTGTAATTGCCTATGATTCAAAATACATGCTTCGGGCTGGGAAAGTGGCTCAGTGGTAGAGTGCTTGCCTTGCATTCATGAGGCCCTGGGTTCGATTCCTCAGCACCACATAAGAAAAAAGAAAAAAGCCAGAAGTGGCGCTGTGGCTCAAGTGGTAGAGCACTATCCTTGAGCTGAAGAGTTCAGGCCCCACAACCGGACCTCCCCAAAAAATACATACTTCAAAACACACTGCATCCTATAATACACAGCACCAAAATTTCAAGATGTAAATACATCTTCAGTAGGTCACTTCACACTCGAATTAACTCAGAGACTTCTGACTGATGAAAGCTGTAACGATAGACCAACCACCCATAAACAGGCCATTGGTACACACCCTCTGCTGTGACTTGATCAGAGCAGTTTTGGGCAGAATAGCATGATGTTGGATTAGGTCATCTATAAGTCTGAGCACGGGGATGCCAACATCAACACTACAAAACAAGAAAAGTTAATCTATATCCAGAATTTGCATACTTGAACAAGGATAGATCTTTGTCTCTTTCATGATAGCTGAAGTCTAATATAGCCAACAATTACCCCAGGAGTGGTGCTAATCCTCAGAAACAGCCGTGTTGCTGCTTCTACCCTTAGAAAAGTCATCACTTAGCAGGGTCAGCCAGGTCATTCCTGGTAATATCAGGTCAGTGGCTAGAGGGGAAAAAGCCAATACAAGAGGAGCTGGTGTTAATAGAGTCTGAGCCATCTCCTCCCATAATGTATTTGTGCCTTCAATCCTACCCAAGCTCAATGCCTTGCATATCATTTCCACCACAGGATACAAAAGTTCTGTGTGTGACCATGTATTAAGAGATGCTCAGTTCCTGGTGGAAGTTAAGCCCATACAGTCACAGTGAGGCATCCAGTCTGCACATAAGCCTGGAAACAAGCCAGAATCCACTTCCAAAGAAGAGAGGAGACATTTCTTTCAAGGATCCTACATGTATGAACTGAGGTTCTCTTGTTGTTGTCCCTTAGATGCTTTGTACAGTCTCCTGTTTCCAGGGACAACTTGGGTTATTGTTGTGTCTGATGAATCATGAGATCCTAATGGCAGAGAAACTTATGCAATGCCCTCAACTGCCCACAATCTTTTTCTGCTCTCTTCAGGTGAATTAGCAGTTTTCAGATGATGTATCAAAGTGGTATAATCAAATATATTACCTCCAAGCCCCCACAAAAATAGTCATGGTAATTTTGTTCTTCTTTCCTTTTTCAAGACAGGTAATGTCAAGTTCAGCAACATGTGCTCACCTTGGAGGTAAAAACATTCTTATAACCACTACTAGGAACTTCTTTGAAGCAGAAAGACCTATATTTGGGGATTTAATATTCTACCTTCTAATTCATCTACATCCTTCAAAGGCATCAAGAGTATTTGCCTCATGTAACATTGTCCAAACAGAAACATACTCATTACCTGACTCATGCAACTATAACCCATCTGTATAACACCTTTATAATGACAATAAATATTTTTTTAATTTTTTATTGTGAAAATACTGTACAGAGGGGTTACAATTACATGGGCAAGATAATGAGTACATTTCTTAACAAGCATTGTAGCCTCCTCCTTTGTTTCCCCTTCCCAACCCTTCCCATCCTCCCCCAACAATAAATAAATTTAAAAAGTGAAAAAGAATGCTTATTCCTCCCATCTCATCAAATATAGTCAATATTACACAGACAATGTAGCAAAGCAGTGTTAAATGTCATGAATTTGCAACATCACCAAAAACTCTGTTATGTAATAACAGAGAGCAGGGAATTTGAGGCTGCCCTGTAGCACTCCAGTGGTGGTGCACTGTTGATCTGATCAGGAATGGGCAAGTTGCTTCTGGTGCCTTTCAAACTGAAATGGACAAAAAGAGTAGGCCAATAGTTAGGTATTAATTTCAAGGTACCATGTTAATTTCTCTACTACAGATACTACATCTGTAGTAATAGCAAGTGTGCTCAGAACCCACTCTAGTTTTCTGATAGACCACAGACATTCTCAAATGCACATCTGACTTTTCAATAGACTAAGCAAGGTGAGCTGAGAGGGACAGAGACAAAGATCACCACCTCTACAGCTGTTAAGACCACAATGGTGGCATTGAACTCTGGAATACCTGCCACCTTGTGATAAAGTATTTCTGTGTTTTATGATCTTGGTAGAAAGGGGTAAGGATAGAAGCTCCAGGATCTCCAATCAGCCCTTTCTACCAGAAGTCCCCTCAAAGGCGCAATATAGGGATCCTTCTAGTGATCATTTGTCTATCATTTTTCTGAGGCAAGAGCCGCAGAGTAGGCCCTTTAAGCCACTGTGTTCATTGTGAGGTGGGGTGAGTTAAGACTTGAGTGACCAACCAATCACATAAATCTTCACATTGGCAGGCCTTGGTGGCATTTAGATGGCCAGGAATTAAATTCAGGGCAAAATACTACAAGGTGAGGATTTAGACAATATCTGGGGGAAATTGTTTTGAATATTATGCCGGGGTGATCATACATCAGAGCATGACAATGGGAACAGAGAACACCTCTGGTCCCCACATCACCACAGCTGCCTAGATCCTGGGCCTAGCTGCTGCCCAAAGCTGGTGGACAATACAGAGTACCGCTCCAGTCCTGCATGCATGGACGGATCTTCCTCAGGAGATCTCGCAGTGAGATTGAATTAATTGGATTCCAGTCCCTGCTTGGCTGCTTCATTAGCATGTTAGCCAAGTAATATGGCTTCTGTATCTTCACTCCAAAGCAGGGCATGATGAGAGCATGAGAAGCCCAGCATTCACCATCAGCCAGCTGCTGTTCCAGAAAAGGTCCTCATGACCCCTCACCTTGAGATCACTGTGGCAAAAACAAACAATAGACAGACGATCCAATGAGATGACAAGCAGTGTCATTGGGGTAGACGTGGCTGCTTCGCAAGTCTGGGGATCATGGATGCCTTCTCTTAGTCCTGCGTTGCAATCTCTTTCCACATCGATCTCTCAGGCTGAAATCAATTGCCAACTCAAGCTTTCAATAATCACAGCACAATGCTATTTTAGCAGCTATTTTAGGAAGGCAAGATTCAAGGGGAATCTTGCTCACATGCCATTTCTTTTGTGTTTGCCATCAAGGGCTCTGGCCTGCAGTCAAAGGGCGGGGCTCCTTTTGCTCTGTATACAGAAGAAACTCTTCTGACCTCAGTTTCTGTCACAGACGCCATAGCTACCGTAGGATGGAGCTGGCAGCTCACTGGGTCCTTGCAGTTTGTACCTAGAGGCTGGAGAGACTGGGCAGGAACAGCTCAGGAAGTACTGCAACAGCAAGGGGTGGTCCTAGGTGGACCCCATATACCCACCCCCCACATACACACCTATTTTATCAGGAGTCCCTTTAATACGTGATACCCATTAACATCTAGAACTAATGCTCGAGGAAAAGGCTCAGAGGAATGGGTTTGGGGAATTTCCACACAATTGAGCACTTAATAAGCAAAACCTTGTATTGATTGCTGATGACATCAATTAAATGAGCATAGATTAGTTGGTGAGAAACCATTTGAAAGGGAAAAAATGCATACCTCTCACTCGTGTGAGCTATGCCTAGCTTATTTCCCTTAGGTTGTGATCACTTACCTACAACCTTCCTCCACAGCTCTCTCTTTCCACTGCATCTTCCTCAAACGTATTCAACCTTCTGAGGTCACCCCAGACATCCCACAAGAGCACCTCAACTTCCTGCTCCCCAAGCGTCCTGAGGACGGCTCCCGGGAGCACCGGGCACTTGATGTGGAAATAGTGACACTGTCTCCCTCTCTGAGAACTTTGAGCAGGGCTGTGCCCATGGGGTATTAAGGTAATGCTCTTCCAATGAACCTTGCAGAAAGATAACGGATTCTCAACACACAGGCTACATACATCTTGAAGCCTACCACCCCGCTTCTCTTTCCTCCTCTTCTTCACCCTATATTTGCCTCCAGTCCACTCTCCCTAGTAGAGTAATGGTTTAGTAGGATGACAAAGTCTCTCTTTCTCACACTACCTACTATGCTATTGTATAAGACTGCTCCCAATCTGTCCTCTCTCTATGTTCTGCAACAAGAGGGCTTTATCTAAGTTGGGCACCAGTGGCTCACACCTGTAATCCTAGCTACTCAGAAGGCTTAGATCTGAGGATTACACTTTGAAGCCAGCTTGGGCAGTAAAGTCTGTGAGATTTTTATCTCCAGTCAACTACAAGAAACTAGAAATGGATCTGTTGCTCAAGTGGTAGAGTGCCAGCCTTGAGCACAAAAAAGCTTAGGGAAAGTGTCCAGGCTGAGTTCAAGCCCCAAGACTGACAAAAACAAAAAGAGGGCTTTGTCTCAGTCAGAGCAAGGTCACTACAATTCATTCTTGAATCTAGCTTGTTCTGTCCAATATCCACATCCTTGCATAGCCAGCCTAACCCACCTTCTCTCCCCTCAGTGGTCAGCTAACATCTGCCCAGGAGCCCCCCAGGTCACAACCCACTGAGCATCCAGCTCGCCTCCTCTAATCCCTTCTCCATCCTCAGGACAGGGGGAACTCACACGGACATGGACCTATCCTGTGCATCTTCCCCATCCACACCCCTACAACCACCTGTCCCTTGTCAGTACTTAGTACTCAGGCACTGAGTCACAGTGATTGTCTTTCTCCAAACTTCTGCCCCTCATTTAAAAGCAAGGAGTCTGGCATAGGAGGAGGTACATGCAGACGTGGCATTGTGGTAGAAAAGACCTGGATTCCAATCCTGGTTGACACTCTGGCTCCTGTGTGACCATGGCCCCATTACTGAGCCTCTCAAGGCAGATACAGCTAGACCAAGGCCCCTCAGGGTCTTGATCACCCAACCAGTGTGGTAGTACACACCTGTGCACACTTGAGAGGGTGGGATAAGAGGATTGTGAGTCCAAGATCAGCCTGGGCTACATCATGAGACTTTGTCTAAAAGAAGAAAGAAAAGAAGAGGAGGATGAAGAAGAGAGGGAGAAGGGGTAGGAAAAGGAGGAGGAGGAAGAAGAAGAGGAGGAGGAGGAAGAAGAAGAGGAAGTCGAGGAGGAGAAGGAGGAAGATAAGGAGGAAGAGGAAGAGGAAGTCGAGGAGGAGGAAGAGGAAGAGGAGGAGGAGAAAGAGGAGGAGGAGGAGGAGGAGGAGGAGGAGGAGGAGGAGGAGAAATACAATCAGGAAAATGAAGCACTGATGTCAATTCTGCTTATTCTCCCCTACCACAGCAAGTTGATGACCCCAGTACATATTGTTGAATGATTTAATGAATAAATTAGTGAATGGACAAACTGTCAAAGGGCAAATCTCAGTGTTCCCTTGATCTTTCAGGGAGAGGTGAGTGTAGCAGGGCTGCATCAATTTAAACTTTTCTTGGAGAGGCAAAATCCAGAGAGGCCCAAGACTGCAGAAGAAGCCCTGATTCTTACCCCCGTTGCCCCTGGAGCTCCCCGATTCTGCTCCATCATTGCATACTGGGGATCCCCGATTCTGCTCTATCGTTGCACCTGGGGATTTCACAGCCTGCCCTGCCTCAGAACGTAGGTTGTGACTGTTGTCCATCCTGGCATCAGTATTCAAATAAAGTGACATCAGGCAGAATTACAACTTGACCTACAAGGCACCTTGACCAGTAGGCCACTGTCTACTGGGATGAGCTAACAGCCAGTTAGCCATCTGGGGGCCAGGGATACAACCAAGGCCTGATTCCCAGGACTTCTATGAAGGCATTGACTCTTGGGACCAGGAACATTCCATGTACACATAAGCACTTTTCATTAAGAACTGTCTCAAAGCAGTCATTGGAAGAGATTAAATTTACTTGGCTACACTAGCTAAAATGTGATACCAATCCAGAATTCTCACTGGAAGGAGAGAGGCTGGGTCCCAGCATAGCTAGTAACTAAGCAAGAGATGTAGGCAAGTCCTTAATCCTCACTGCGCTTCAGCTTCCTTATTGGTAAATAAGAGATGACTGCAGTATCCATTTCTGAGGGCTGTTGTGACATATGAGAATTAAGCAGGACAATACAGTCAAAGTAGTAACATATTATCTGCCTCCCATCACCATCCCAGCAACTAATCACAGATTGCATGAGAGCTAGCCCACCAAAACAACCACTCAGGCCACCATGCTTCTGAGATTGCTGCGGTTCCCCCTAGGTATCTGGAAAGTTCCAGAATATTTCACCCATAACAGAGGTCTCAGTATTTTCAGAACATGGAAATCAATAGGCTGACCCCCGTATGGCCAGGCCAGAGCAATATGAAAGATTGCTCACAAAGAAACAGAAGTGTTTGTGTATGCCAGGTGAGGAGTCATGAGCCTCTCCCTGTGTGCAGGGGGGTGGGGGGGGGGCTCGACCCTGCTAGGCACTGGGGAAGCTCATATCCCATAGGCAAATAGTCTCACCAAGGCAGGGCCCTGTCCCTGGCACTCTAGAGCTCAAATGATGGTTGACAAAGTCTCCTGCCGCTGGCAAGAGGACAGTGGGATCTTGTAAAGTCCCTGATGCAACAGAAACATGGCTTCTCCACATCTAATCTCTGCTAACATCCCCACGGGCCATTATCAACTTTTGTTTTAAGCAATATTAAGCAAACAAATATCGCCAGAATAGATCACGAGGTCCATAGAGGTTCTTTGAGTGGAAATTGAATACCGTATCATTTTACTACCTCCAGTAAGCCATTCACAAGGACTTTGGGAATTGTGTGTGTGTGTGTGTGTGTGTGTGTGTGTGTGTGTGTGTGTGTGTGTGAAATTAGCAAAAATAACCAGGTATCTATAGAAACTATTGCACAGAGCTCCTGAAAATAGGCAGTGTGTTCTCAAATGTGCACTACAGAAACACTTCCACAACTCTGGCTTGAACTTAATGCATCAGAAAATCAGGAATTTTTAAGAAACTATGCAGGAAACATAATCATGTACAGGATTAATGTCTGACAGGCTCAGCTGGAGAGAAGCACCCTCTTTGATGGTATGACAGAGGACCTGTGATGGGCTCATCCAGGCCAGCTTGGGCATGCTTCCTATCCTTGTTGCCATCACATTATTAACCTCGCTTCTCAGAGGAGGAAACTGGGGTTCAGAGGGGAAAATAACTCATCAAAGGTAGCAGCCTTGGCAGTTAGCACACAGTTGGAACTAAAGTATCACTACCTTCCCTCTAATGCAGAAGCATGGAAGAGGGACCTCAGACCAATTCAAACAGTTTTATGCTCTACATTTAACCAAATGAATAGTTGACTGCTTGGGGGCCTTCAAATCTCAGTCATCCTATCCAATCATAACTCAAGGCAAACCAAGCAACTTGAGTCCCCAAGGACCAGTGGAGTTAGGAAGGGATGAAGACATCATTGCCTCCAGCAGGGACACCAAGCTGGCAAATTACCTTCCCAGCATAAGATTTAATTTAGTCCTTCCTTTGTTTGCTGCATGCTTAGAAAATTGAAACCTTTACTAAAAAAACTGCCTGAGGGAATAAATATAATTAATTTCTTGATTAAAATTATTAAATCAAGTGCCATCTGCAGTAAAACCATGATAGAATGGAAAATGAAGTGTAAATTGGATCCGTGATAGCCTCATACACCATCCAAGGAAACCACGGTGGGAACAGAAGGTACCAGAAAAGAGCCTGCACCAGACAATCAAACAACTGGGGCTTAGGGAACAGCTGTTGTTGAGAAGAGAAAACAAGAATTCTGGAGGCTCTCTTCAACAAATGGTGCTGGCAGAATTGGCTAAATGTGTGTAGAAAACTTATATATCACCCTGCACCAGAGTCAATTCCAAATGGATCCAAGACCTCCAGGTAAAAGCAGATACCCTGAAAATGTTACAGGAAGGAATAGGGCAAACACTAGAGCTCTTTGGCACAGATCTAAACTTTCTTAGTAAAGACCCAGAAACACAACAAATCAAAGAAGGGTTGGATAAATGGGATTGCATTAAGCTGCAGAGCTTCTGCATGGCAAAGGACAGAGCTAGCAAGGTCAATAGAACTTCACTAGCCATACAACAGACAAGAGCCTCATATCTAAACTACACTTAGAGCTCAAAAAATTAAACCCCCCAAAACAAATCCCCAAAGAAACAACCACAAGAGGGCTAAACATTCACAAGTGGGCTAAAAACTTAAAGAGACTTCTCTGAAGAGGAAATAAGAATGGCCAAAAGATGCATGAAGAAATGCTCAATATCTCTGGCCATAAAAGAAATACAAATTAAAACAACATTGAGATTCCACCTCACCCCAGTTAGAATGACTCTAATCAAGAAATCTAATAACAACAGATGCTGGATGGGATGTGGCCAAAAGGGAACACTATTACACTGTTGGTGGGGATGTGAACTTGTTCAACCACTCTGGAAAGCCGTATGGAGGTTCCTCAAAAGACTAAACATAGAGCTCGCTATGACTCAGCAATTCCACTTCTGGGCATTTATCCAAATGACCAAAAACAAGGCCATACTAAAGCTACCAGCATAACCATGTTCATTGCAGTATTCATCAGTAGATGAATGGATCAAGAAGATGTTGTATATATATATATACACAATGGAATTCTATGCTTCCACCAGAATGAATGATACGACCCCATATATGAGGAAATGGAAAGACCTGGAAAAAATTATATTAAGCAAAGTAAGCCAGGCCCAAAGAAAAGAAGGTTGCATGGTTTCCCTCATTTGTAATAACTAGACTATGTCTATGATATTCTTAACAGGGGATCGCAATAGCCCAATTGCAAAGTATATAGGACCATATATAATGAAGCATGTCAACATGAAGTCCAAGAATGGAAACAAGAGGCTCTTATGTCCTGTATGCAGTTATTTTTTCCTTTGTGCTTTAGTTTCCTGTACCCTTTGTCTTGTGTATAAGATTATCCCATCCATGGAAGGGAAAGGAAATCACAGAAACAGCAGGACAAAGGATGAACTAATGCCACAATGGTACTCGACACTATGTTGAAAATTAACTATACAAGGGGGGGAGAAGGGGTGTAGGGAGGGGTAAGTAGAAGAAAATGAAGGAGGGGGTAACAGTGTTTAAAAAGAGATGTACTCATTACACCTTTACAATAAAGGTATTTTTTTTAAAAAATTCTGGAGGCTGAAGATCTAAGGGCAAAGCCCCTACATCCACCCATTTCTGTGTTGTCAGCAAGCAATTTGTCCATCCTTCCTTCCATCATCCCTCCCTCACTTCCTTCCTGCCTTCCTTCCATCCTCCCTCACTTCCTTCCTGCCTTCCTTCCATCCTCCCTCACTTCCTTCCTGCCTTCCTTCCATCCTCCCTCACTTCCTTCCTGCCTTCCTTTCTCCCTTTCTTCCTTTTTTCCACCTTCTTCTCTACCATGGTTTCTCTCTTTCTTGTATTTTTATTAACATACATAAGCCATTCAAAAGGGATTTCTTTGTGACATTTCCACACATGTACACAGTGTGTTCTAATCAATCTCCCCCACCCAAATACTCTTCCTTACCCATCTCCTCACATCCTAATACAATTTCAGCAGGTTTCATTCTGTTGTTTGCATACTCCTCAACAATCTATTTCAATCATCCTCTTTTACCCTTGTTAGCCCAACCCCCTTTGGCTAGTACCTTTTTAACTACCTTTCAAAAAAACACATATATTTCAACAAACATTTACTGAGTACTTTGGTATGTGCTAGGTACTCATAGTAATAAATGGAGAGGCACACATATAAAGCAGCAATCACAGATGCACAATTATATCTCTGATCAAGTTCAATGAAGAAAGAAGACACGAAGTATCTCAGTGAAGAATCCGGTCAAGACAGTGAGGTCAGAGAATGTTTCTGAAAAAAAGCACAGCTAGTGTATGATGTGAGGAACAGCATGAGTTAACTGAACACGAGAATAAGAAAGATCACCATAGGCAAAGGTCATGTGCAAAAGCCCTGTGTTGTGAGCATGATGCTTCCTTGGTATATCAGAATGTATGAAGTGCTACGCGTACAACACATGGAACATATACAGAAAGATGATGCCCAGTGAAGCCAGGGATGTCGGTAAGGATGAAGGCAGCAAGAGGCTGTAGTGTGTTAAGAAGTAGCATGTTAAAAGATGCTTTTTGTGGGGCTGGGAAGGTGGCTCAGTGGTAGAGCGCTTGGCTTGTATGCAAGAGGCCCTGGGTTTGATTCCTCAGCACCACATAAGCAAAAAGAAAAAAGCCGGAAGTGGCGCTGTGGCTCAAGTGGTAGAGCACTAGCCTTGAGCTGAAGAGCTAAGGGACAGCACCCAGGCCCAGAGTTCAGGCCCCGCGACCGGACCCCCACCCCAAAAAAAAGATGCTTATGCTTTTTGTCTTAGGATCCAGAATAAGTAAGATTCTGAAGGCAGACAGACAGATACCTCACTGGAAATGTTTTTTTTTTTTTTAAAGCCAGCAAAAACACAATTTCTAAATCTCAGAACCCATTCAGGTGTCAAACTCAAAGATCTTCTTGTCTAAAATGCGTTGGGATTCCATGTTCAAAGCCTCCTTGGACAGGAAGAGAGAGGTTGGGAGGACCTGCCTCCACTGTGCCTGTGGGGTCCTCTCTGACTGGGGCACAGCTTTCCTCTCTTTGCTGTTCACTCTGTTCCCTTCAACTCAGCCTGGTGGCCCGGGAGGGAGGGAGCCGAGCCGGAGAGCCATGCAGGCAGCTACCTCTAGACTCCAATATGGCTTCCTACCCATCCCGTCACAGCTTGAGGCTGAAGGGGCAGGGCCAGGCTGCCCAGGGGAGCTAAGGACCACTGAACACAGAACAGGGAGGAGGGAGCCGCTGCCCAGCCCGGCCCAGGACTCCCTGGCCACCTGCTGCCGGGCCCTGCTGTCATCAGCAGCCTCTGTGGGAAGCAGGCATCTCCACCCCCACCGCCTGCCATCATGGAGAAGCAATCATTCTCACCATCACACCCTGCCGCCCCTCCTTGGTTCCCCATTCCCACACCCAGCAGGAAGGGAGGAATCAGATGCCTGGCTCCCAGAGAACTCCAGCCGGTTCAGAATTCAGCCGTGTATAAAGCGATTCACCATCCGTTTTCAGTGTAAGAAAACTAAACTTTGGCCAGGTGCTCTGAAGTCAGAGACCTGGGAAATGGCAGGAGCAGACCACAAGCAGTGGCTGCCACACTCCAAAGCCCATGCTCCTTCCAGAACATTCTGCCATTCAATGTCTTCCTTGAATATGCTGTGGTAGGGCCAGGCACATGAGTCCCTGGAGAATCCTCAGGCAGCATTGAAGGCATTGTCCACCTAGGACAGAGGACAGAGGCCTACTCATTGTAGAGCTGCATGGTCACATGGTTTAAAACCCAGGCTGCTGCATGGTTGCCTGGCCTGGGCCCTACTGCTCCCATGTGGGAGATTCACGCTGTACAAGGGGCCTTGCGAAGCCGGGCACCAAGGGCTCATGTCTGTAATCCTAGCTACTCAAGAGCTGACATCTGTTAGGATCAAGGTTTGAAGCCAGCCCTGACAGAAAAGTTCTAGATTCTTATCTCCAATTTACCAGCAAGAGGAAGAAAGAAAGAAAGAAAGAAAGAAAGAAAGAAAGAAAGAAAGAAAGAAAGAAAGAAAGAAAGAAAGAAAGAAGGAAGGAAGGAAGGAAGGAAGGAAAGAAAGAAAGAAAGAAAGAAAGAAAGAAAGAAAGAAAGAAAGAAAGAAAGAAAGGAAGGAAGGAGAAATGGAGGTGCAGCTCAAGTGGTAGAGCATTATCCTTGAGGGTGAAGAGTTAAAAGTGGCTTCGTTTCGAAGCAGTAACCCTTCTGTTGCTCATATTAACCTTGGGCCCATCTGAATTTCAGAAACCATCTTGTTTGTGCTGAAACTGCTAAACCATAGATTAGTTGAACAAAGCTACTCTGAAGTCAGGCCCCACTTTGTACTATAGCTGGCCTTGGGTCCCCACAAACTTCAGGAGATGACCAAGCTGGCCCCAGATAAACAGACCACCAATTACTCCCTGCTAAGCTTTCACTGCTCTGGAATGTCCAGATGGCCCATTGAGACCCAGCCAGTTTGATAACTCCCTACTACCTCTTATCACCTTGCAATGCCCTGCTGACGCCTCTAGTTGCTGTAAATTTGTCAGTCTATGATTTTTTTTCCTTCTCTTTTTGTAACTTTGTAGTTTTTTTGTTTTTTTTTTTTTTTTTTTTTTTTTTTTTTTTTTTTTTTTGGGTCCGGTTGTGGGGCCTGAACTCTGGGCCTGGGCGCTGTCCCTCAGCTCTTCAGCTCAAGGCTAGCGCTCTACCACTTGAGCTACAGCACCACTTCCGGCTTTTTGCTTATATGGTGCTGAGGAATCGAACCCAGGGCCTCATGCATGCAAGGCAAGCACTCTACCACTGGGCCACCTTCCCAGCCCCTGTAACTTTGTAGTTTTTGCCTTTATAAACCCTGTGACATTTCAGCTCCGGGGCTCTCCTCCTAAGCTCCGCTGAGTCGGTGTGTAGGATGAGGTATGTAGGATGAGGCCCGAGCTGCAGCCCGCCTGAATAAAGCCTTGCTTTTGCATTTCAGAACGTCTGACTCTCAGTGGTCTTCTTGGTGGGGGTCCTGCGACTGGGAGGGGGGTACAACAAGGGGAAAACTCAACAGAGAGCAGAAATCCCTGAATTCAAGTCCCAGTACTGTCACAAAGGTGGGTGACAGGGAGGTAATTCCAATATAAATGCCTATCTCATAGAGCTAACTTGGGATTTAAACAAGGTAATTGGAAGCTGGTTCTTAAGAGGTGAGAAATATTTGATCCGACCACAGCTCAGCCCTAACATTTCGTGCAGGTATGGAACAAGACAATGAAACCCCTTTGCACAATGAACTTAGCCTTACTCAACAAAAGTATATCTTTTCCTATTTAATTCCTTTCATTAGGAAGAAATTAACTTCAATTTAAATTTTTCTCTCTAAAGGTCCAATAACAAAATAAAGGTGAAACGATTACAATACGTATTGGCCCTCAACCCCCCCAGCACTGTACCTCAGCTCTGGAGAGATAGCACTTCCCTGGGGACCCTTCCCTGGTACCCCTCTTTCAAAGGCTCCTCTCTGTCTGACTCTGTTGTCACCTTGTTTATTTTTCACATTTCAGCTCAAGTCTGTGGAACCCTTTCTGTCTTCCCAGGAGGAAGTAATCTCATTCCAAAGCCCACTAATTATGCTTTTATTAGAGCAGTAATTCAATTTGTCTTGATGGAGTGAGTTGTTTACACGGATGAGAAGGAAAGGGGGAAAGATGTTAAGCTGCAGTCCTCCCCCTACACGGCACCCACTTCCTCTCAGCCCCCTGCTGGGTTGGCTCCTGGGGCCTCTAAGTTATGCACACTCTGGGTGGTGAGGGAAGAACAGAAGGGGTAGGAGATGGCAGTGGGCCATCTGGTTGATAATGTTGGTTGATAATGTTACAAAGAGCCAAGTCCTAAACAGAGAAGTCTACAGAGACAGGCATAGACAGAAAGTAGGCTTGTGGTTGCCTGAGAAGGAAAGACATTGACAAAAGGAGATGGACTGTCTAAGATGATGAAAATCTCTGAAATGGACTGTGAACGTGGGCTGTGTCTAGTTTACATGGGCAATATGTGAGCTATAACTGCTCACATTATAAAAAGACCTGAACCCAGGGAGGAAACGAGAGGGGAAGAGGGGACCTTACCCTGGTGAGCGCTTTGGGGAGGGAGAGTAAACATGTGGACAGCGGGTGTGGAGAACGGTTACACACACCTGAGATTTAGAGCAAGAGATCTAGAGACACCTCTGAAGTTTGTGTTTTATTTCCCAGAATTGAGGGGGACACCGCTGTTGAGATGTAGCCTCTCTGTCAGTATGGAGGACACTGGATTGAGTTTCCTCTCTTCTGCAATGTCAGCACTAGGCTGAGACTGAACCATGATGGAGTCGAGCTCCTGGTGGCTCTTCAGGGCTTTCCCTTGGGAAATTCAGACTGTCACTACCTCACGCTCAGCCCAGCGGTGCCCCACCCCCTGGGCGTGCTGAATTCCAGATGTCCTGAGCTGAACCCCACCTGCACCCTCTTGAGCCTCAAATGACGGACAATGTACATCCCGTCTCTCAGCTTCCTCTTCCACAAGCAGCAGGAACTAGAGAGGATGCCCCAAACCCACTCCTGTCCTTTAACTCCATGAGGTCCAGGGATGTCCCTTCAAACAGAAAGCAGGAACTCACCAAGAGAAAGGGAAATGGAATGGACTGTAATGTTTGCTGCAATGCTTTCCTAGGTAGAAACTCCGAGGAAAACAATGAAAAATGTTATTTGCTGGGTCCTGGTGGAGGACAAAGCCACATGCACACAAATGCACACACATACACACCTGTGCACATACACGCACATGTGCACACACATGCACACAACTCTAAGCAAAGAGATTGCAACAAGTAACTTGACACAGTTGATAAATGCAAGAAAGGAATTTTAAAAGAAAACAACCCGCCAGCAATCCTCTACCCCCATCTCTGAGACTGTCACCCTATTGGTCTGTCATGCAGTTATTTTTCTTTGATATTTTGCCTGGAGTTTATATTTGTTATTGGCAAGAGGGCTGGCTCAGGTAGAAATGACTTCATAATTATCTGAAGCAAACTTTTAGCCACGGACATCTGGTATAATGAGTTAATAGAACCATAGCTTTTCCTCTTATGGTAGCTTAAATTCAAATAACAAAACTCCTAAGGTTAGGAAAGGACCACTGAACACACCTAATGTTTACTTAAATCAGGTGCCTACTTGATGTTGGCTAGATTGTACAGAATGACCAATGTGATGCTCTTAGGCCTGATTGGTACAGCTGTAATACGGTGCTGATCAATGGCTTCTTGATGGTTGTCTGGTTTGGCGCTGTGGGACTCTATGAAGGTTGATTGGGGCAGCCAGAGATCAAAAGATCTGGAAGAATTCCATGCTTTTGTTAAGAACTAGGCTAAGGAACCAACTCCCCACTGTAAGAGTTGCCTCCATTCTGATGCTTTTATGAACTGTGGGAAGGTTCACAGACCCTGCATCCAGGATGGGCCAGACAGGAAAGGAATGTTCAAATGTACAGCCTCTGGGTACTAGAAGATCCATTCACATAAGGAAAGTGCCCTAGTATATCAAGAGATAAACAGACGACTACATAATTTATCATCAAAAATACGGTGCTTATGGGAGTGAGGGATTGTCCAGCTGCAGCAATGCAAGGAAAATGGGATATTGCCCCAGGCCAATAGGTCTGAGTCTCTGAGTGCTGTTGGGGAGGGGGGTGCATTCTGACACTGTGGATGCTCACCTGTGCCTGGTGACCTACAAACAATGAGACTGTGAGTGATGCACTTGCTCTCCAGCCCTTCTGTGTACATACAGCAAGAACATCCATCTGACAGGAGATTGGAACCTCAGCAAAGAGCCCTTGGAGAGATCAAGAGACTGGAAATGAATAAACGTAGTCATATGGCTATGTTTCTGTGCCCAGCGACCTGGGAAAATTTGATCTAGAGTCAGGTAGAAACCAGTTTTCCAGCCAGGATGAATGTGGTAAGCACCACTGAGTTGTGGCAACTCTGGTAAGCCATGGGCTAGATGGAGAATGCAATATCATTTCTCTTACTTTCTTTGTAAACAAAGAAGAGGTGTACCAGCTCCGGTGGCTCATGCAGGTAATCCTAACTACTCAAGAGGCTGAGATCTGAGGACCAAAGTGATGCTAGGACTGGCAGGAAAGTCTGTGAGACTCTTATTTCCAATTAACCACAAAAAAGCCATAAGTAGAGCTGTGGCTTAAGTAGTAGAACACCTTCCTTGAACTAAGAGACAGAGGCCAGGCACTGAGTTCAAAAAAAGAAAGAAAAGAAAGGAAAAAAAGAGGTTCTCTACTTGGGAAAAGTCATTTTTTTCTGGAGTGACTTCTTTGCCTTCACATTTCTTTAATTGGTGGTGGCTATGAACTTTGTATGCACACTGTGTGTACTCCTGTACCTTCTCATGTTAGTCAATATTTGTTGAGTGCCTACTATGAGTGAGAACAAGGTGGATTTTTTTTCTGTGTATTGGTCAGCTATTGCTTTGTAACAAGTAACAAGTCTCCATGACACACATACAAGGATATTTACTTCTCACTCACCTTTGGATTCCTTGGGACTGGGTGGGATTGACAAGGCTGGGCCTATGGGCTCTTCCTCACGCTTCAGGTCTTGGGCCTTTATTTAATCTCTTCATGTGTCTCCCGCCACGGGGGATGTGAACCAACTAGGACACGTTCTTCTCATGATGGCATGGGCGTGAGACTCCAAGCCCTATTATGCAGGCACATTGTGTCACTAATCTTCCAACAAGCCATATGGCAGGAGCCAAGGTCAGATGGTGGGGAAGTTCCTCTGCTTCTGTACCATGCAGGGAGGAGGAGGAAGTGGGACCAATGGCCCCATCTACCCCATCCCATTGCTATCATCCCGCCTCCTCACACTGTGAGGGAGGGGTCACACCACCCTACTGCAGAGCCACACAGCTTAGACTTGGGTGTTACAACACCCTCCAGGGCTGGAGAAAGATCCAGCATCAACCAGTTGTGTTTTCATCTAATCTCGTGATTCATGATGACAGTAAGGGCTAGCCCTTTGTGTATTTATTTCCAAAGATGAGAAAATAAGGACACCGCCATGTGCCCTCAACAGGCCCTCGGCTCCTGGTGGAAAGGTGGGCTGGGCTGTGTCTGCCTCTTCTCAGACAGCATCTGAACCCCGGAATGACAGGAAGTTGAAGCCAGGACGCACTGGGTTCCATCACTGAGCCCAGGAGGGCGGACCAGAGGGTGCTGGGCACAGGTGGGCAGCTGGGCTCTGTCTCCTCGCAGCGTTGAATGATTTGCTGGTTCTGGCTTCAGACCTGAGTGCGAGTTCTGCCTGGAGGTCTTCATCCGTGCAGTGAGAATGGTCATTTCCACCACCAAGACTATGGCTGGGAGCCAAGGCTGCTAAGCCAGCCGATTCCCTTTCCCTTAAGAGTGGCTGCCAGCCCCCAACTGCTGGGGGCTCTGGGGATCTCCACTCAACAGGATCCTCAAATGCCACCTTTGACTGTCTGAGATGGGCATACAAAGGCCTGGCCCATCTCTTGAGGGCACACAGCTATGGCGGGATGTTTGCCCCAGGAATCAGGCCCTGGCTAGGCTTCCAATGGCCCACCTCAGCTGTACTACTCAGGGTTTACCACAGAGCAAGAGGGGAGGGTCCCATCCTCCAGAGGTCATATGCCTTTCACCCCAGGCTCACTGCTCTTCTGCCTTTTGATAATGGCAGTTCTATGTATCTTACCATGTGGGGCTCAATGTCATGAATGGCATTTCTCAGACACACCCCAGGGCAGCACAAAGAAGAGGCTAATTCCAAAAGGAAAAGTCCAAGGAGGCATTCAAGAGCAGGCTCCTTTGAGCTGGGCTTTGAGTGCTGAGTTTCATACTGACCCACTGACACAGAGGCCTTTGCCCTTAAAGCCAAGCTGGAGGCTGAGCAGGAAAAGGACCTGAGTGGGGAGATAGAGGCTGGCCGTGAGCTCCCACAAAGGTGGGAGGTTGCTCATCTCTCCACCAACTGTGCCTAGAGAAAAAACAAAGGCCGTGATCCTGCCAGCGTGAGTCGATGCGAAGGCCCAGCATGGATTTATAGTGACACACATTGATTTTGGCTCTTGGAAGGTGTCAGCTCACCTGTAAATTAGAAGATTTACCAGCAGGTACTACAGAGATAAGTGGCTTTCCCTGTAAATACCTTTCCTTTCTTTTTCTTCTTGTAAATGAAGAGTGCTAATGTACTGAGAACATTCAGAGGGAGAGGCATTAGGAAACTCCTTCTTGAGACACACAGACCCACCTTGGCAGCAGGAGGGCACAGCCCCAGGGATTCTAGAAGTTGAGCAGTAGGAGCCACCTTGTCATCTCCCCTCAGTTACTGTCATCTAAGGAAGGGGTGACCCATGGACTCTGCATATCTAGCTTGCTTCTAGAGGATTCAGACATTCACGCACTCTATCACTGACTCTCTGGCATGGGCTGCAGGTGTGTGCCTGCCTGGCGCAGGACTGTGGGTGGACGCAGAGGGGCACTCACAGACTCCCACACTGGCAGACAGCACAACATCCAGAAATGGATGGTACTGTGTCGGGTGTGATCCCGACTAGGTTCTTCCTAGTAGTTTCCCACCCAGCAGGAAAGCTCCCAGCAAAAGTACTCATAGTTCCATGTACCAAATGATCAAATGATCGCTTCACCTCAACTCACCCCTTGAGGTCTTCTTCCTTTTTGCCTATCTGATTATTTTATTTTGTGTATGTATTTAGATGGATGGATAGATAGATAGATAGATAGATAGATAGATAGATAGATAGATAGATAGATAGATAGATAGATAGATGACTTCTCCACTGTTTTCTAGAATATATCCTTATTTAAAAGGTCAATGTTGAGTTAGGCACTGTGGCTGATGCCTGTAATCCTAGTTACTTGGGAGGATGAAATCAGGAGGATCACAATTCAAAGCCAGACAAGGCAGGAAAGTCCACGAAACTAGTATCTCTGATTAACCACCCAAAACACCGGAAGTGGAGCTGTGGCTCAAAGTAGTAGAGTCAGTGCTAGCCTTGAACACAAGAGCTAAGGGACAGTGGCCAGATCCTGAATTCACATCCAAAAAACAAACAACAACAACAACAAAACCCATCATTTGTTTTGTATCCATGAGGTATGCTAGTTGATCATTTGGTAAAAATGACTACGCTCCTGATTCCAATGAGCTGGTTTGGGGTGAACTGCCCTGACTTATCTGCTTTGATAATCCTACTACAGCTCACCAAGGAGGAGGGGGGTGGGGGGAATAGCCCGTCAGAGGCGGTCTCCACCCACAGGCCCCATCCCCACACCGCTGCCCACAAAGCCACCATAACACCTCTCTTCCCACCTCTTCCCACCGAGGGCCACCCGACTCATCTAAGGCTCAGGTCCAGCAGGGCAAACCCTGCGGGCTGCCTCCCTGGTCGGCTGCAAGTGTGAGAGGAGTTGTGCCCTTCCAGCTGCAGGGCTGAGTGGTGACGAGCAGAGCTGCATAGTCAGCACACCGTCCTCCCCCGGTGAGCGCCCCCAAAGCGGGAGATGGAGACGAAGGTCACCGCAAAGATTTTCCTTGTTGATAAAAAGAGATGCCAGACAGAAGGCAGCCCCTTTTCTGAAGCATGTGATGTCTGATGTGGCATTCTATCAAGGCCATTACTAGCTAATTGATCCAGAGAACAAACTGAAATGTCAAGGACAAAGAGTAAAGGAACCAAATGAATGACCCCAGATCACCGTCTCTCCAGGCTGCTTTTCGTAGGGAGGAAAATGCTGCCCTTTTTTGTGTAATCGGTTTGGAGTGGAGGCTTTTGCAGCCTCAGGCCTCTGGAAAGATCTTGTCCAGAGGTTCCCTCCCCAGCAGGCATTCCTCGAACCAGTCCAAGCCAATGGGTCGGCCCCGTTTAACATCCTGCCTGGCAGGAGCAGGGTGGGGAAGGGAGCAGAACCAACACTGCTTCCAGTTCCAAGGAGGGACTTCCACATAGAAGGATGGAAAACCTGAGCAAGAAAAGGAAGGAAGGGAAGTAGATGGGAACAGGACGAGGAACAGCGCCAGAGTGCTGGAGGTCCTTGGAGAAGAAATCCTGAAGGTCAGGGTGACAACCCAATGGGCTGTATCAGGACTGCAGTGGATTCCACCGGCTTCAATAAAGGGATTATAGGGCAGAAAAGGGAAGAATGCAGTCAAGAATGCATTGTATATACCACAGAATTGAAAAAAACAAGGGAAGGGGTAGGTGTGGGAGGGAGGGGTAAAAACTGTTGAAGAGCTGACACAGATCAAGACATTTTGTATACATAAACTGCTTTGTTGAACAGCAACTCCTTCCTACAGTGATTTAGAGATTAAAAAATAATATTAAAAAACATTAAAAAGGAGTAATCAACAAAGTATGCAAAAACCCAGATAGGACACGTGTGACAGATGTGGGTGGTCAGCACCGTGCAGTCCAGTGTGAGGAAGGTGGAAGAGAAGGCCCACGTGCCTTCCCCCCAGGGAGGCCGCACCGGCTCCTGGGGACAGCCCGAGCTCTCCATCACACTGGGAAAACGAGTCTTTACCAGTGACTAGAATCATCTACGTAGAGTCTCAGCTAGAACAACCAGGATGATGTTGTCAATCTTCATATGCTTCCTGAGAATGTGAAAAGAGACCGACTCAGCTGTATGCTTCAGTCATCTTTCCAGACAGTTCTGTTTTGTCCCTTTCAGATGAGGAAGTGCCGTCCCAAACTCACAAGAGTAAGCGGGAGATCTTCTGTGCCAGGCACACATGCAGCTCCAACTCCTCCCAGGAGCCACAGGAGCCCGGCTCACTTTGCACATTTTACACTTGAAGCTACGCAGGTGATCAGAGCACAGGGTCTGTCACCATTGTCTGGCAGGGAGGACACACCAGGCCCTATGTGATGAACTGATGAACAGGAGGGACCGCTGGAGCCTAGGGGTGCTAGCTACAGATCTCATATCCCTCCTGGCTGCGTGGTAGCTATTGTCAGAGCTGCCAAATGGAATCACCTGCATTCCCAGTTTCCACACGGGGCTGACTGCTTGCTCTGAGTCCTGGAAAGACAATCTGATCAAGGAGAATCCCTCCGGGAAATGAAGAGACACAGGAAGCGAGTAGCTCTGCCTGCCCAGAGTGTGGGGTTACAGGAGAATGTTAGGGCACAAGGTGGAGATAGGCTGAGGTCAGAAAACCAAGTCCTTCTCTCTCCTCACCCTACCCTACAGAGTCATCACTTACGTGAGGGCATCCAGAGACAAGATGGCGCTGGCAACATTAAAACAATTCCCACCTCTCCCAAGAAACCCGGGAGCTCAGTAAGCTGACCTTGAGGATATGGAGAGGATCACCCACCTTGCCACCACACATCCCGAAGACCCTCAGTCCTGGGGAAGCTGTGGGTGAAGGCACGAAGGGCAGACCTGACCTGAGTTACACACAGGAGGCAGAACAGGCTCCTAAGAGACTCCTTTAAACAGAAGAAAATAAAGTGAAGAAAGATACAGTTATTGGGCAAATCGAGAGCAATCTTCTGTCCCCAGCAGGGTAGGTACCAGGCAGAAGATCTAGAAGTTTCAGGCTGCCTACTTCCCCGCATCCTTAAGTCTAGTCTGGTCTGGGTACGGGTGTGATGGTCTCTCAGTATCCTCTGGAAGCTTCTACTTTGTTGACCTCAGGAGAGTGACGATGCGCCCCTCTGAAATACACATTGACCTGACCAAGACCCAACGCTGTTGGGAAGGGAAGATGGCCTCGTAGAGGCCAAGAAATTCAGGAAGGTGGGAGTTTGAAAAGAAGAGATAAGGGCAAATGGAGTCCCAAGTGGAGAAAACACAGGGATGAGAAAGGCTGGGCAAGCCGGCCTATTTCCGTGCCAGGAAGGAGAGAGTTAAAGACTCGAGGAAAGTCCGGTGCTTTAGGAGCTTCAGCCCTGGCATGGGAAACATTCAGCTTCTGATCGCCCATTCATAGGAACAGCCCCAAATACTTGAGAACTTTCTAGAACATTTGCCTCCAGAACAGCCTGTATCTTCTTCTTTTGTGGGATAAAGGCTAGCTAGAATTAAAAAACAAAACAAAAATATGTCTCAATTCTCTCTTTCACTAAGAATTCATCAGAAGAGACCAAAGCTGTGAACTTTCTCTCTGGTGAAGATAAAGCAAGTGAGGGCGGCATTTCAGAGTTGCCTGGGAGGTAAGCTGCAGATGTAGGATGCAATGCAGGATGTGATGAAGAACGTGATATAAAATGTGATGGAGGATGCAATGGAGGATGTGATAAAGGACATGAGGTAAATGTGATGGGGATATGATGAGGATGTAATATAGGATGTGAAGAGGATGTGATGGAGGATGTGATGGGGATGTGATGGAGGATGTGATGGGAGGATGTGATGGGGATGTGATGGAGGATGTGATGGGGATATGATGAGGATGTGATGGAGGATGTGATGGAGGATGTGATGAGGATGTGATGAGGATGTGATGAGGATGTGATGGAGGATGTGATGGAGGATGTGATGAGGATGTGATGGAGGATGTGATGGAGGATGTGATGAGGATGTGATGAGGATGTGATGGAGGATGTGATGGGGATATGATGAGGATGTAATGTAGGATGTGATGAGGATGTGATGGAGGATGTGATGGGGATGTGATGGAGGATGTGATGAGGATGTGATGGAGGATGTGATGGAGGATGTGATGAGGATGTGATGGAGGATGTGATGGAGGATGTGATGAGGATGTGATGAGGATGTGATGGAGGATGTGATGGGGATATGATGAGGATGTAATGTAGGATGTGATGAGGATGTGATGGAGGATGTGATGAGGATGTGATGGAGGATGTGATGGGGATGTGATGAGGATGTGATGGAGGATATGATGGAGGATGTGATGGGGATGTGATGAGGATGTGATGAAGGATGTGATGAGAATGTGATGAGGATGTGATGGGGATGTGATGAAGATATGATGAGGATGTGATGAGGATGTGATGGAGGATGTGATGGGGATGTGATGGAGGATGTGATGGAGGATGTGATGAGGATGTGATGGAGGATGTGATGGGGATGTGATGGAGGATGTGATGGAGGATGTGATGAGGATGTGATGGAGGATGTGATGAGGATGTGATGAGGATGTGATGGAGGATGTGATGAGGATGTGATGAGGATGTGATGAGGATGTGATGGGATGTGATGAGGATGTGATGAGGATGTGATGAGGATGTGATGGAGGATGTGATGGGGATGTGATGAGGATGTGATGAGGATGTGATGAGGATGTGATGGAGGATGTGATGAGGATGTGATGGAGGATGTGATGAGGATGTGATGGAGGATGTGATAGGGATGTGATGGAGGATGTGATGGAGGATATGATGGGGATGTGATAAGGATGTGATGGGGATGTGATGAGGATGTGATGAGGATGTGATGAGGATGTGATGGGGATGTGATGGAGGATGTGATGGAGGATATGATGGGGATGTGATGGAGGATGTGATGGAGGATGTGATGGGGATGTGATGGAGGATGTGATGAGGATATGATGAGGATGTGATGAGGATGTGATGGGATGTGATGAGGATGTGATGGAGGATGTGATGAGGATGTGATGGAGGATGTGATGGAGGATGTCATGGAGGATGTCATGGAGGATGTGATAAGGTTGTGATGGAGGATGTGATGAGGATGTGATGGAGGATGTGATGAGGATGTGATGAGGATGTGATGAGGATGTGATGAGGATGTGATGAGGATGTGATGGAGGATGTGATGAAGGATGTGATGGAGGATGTGATGAGGATGTGATGAGGATGTGAGGAGGATGTGATGGAGGATGTGATGAAGATGTGATGAGGATGTGATGAGGATGTGATGGAGGATGTGATGAGGTTGTGATGAGGATGTGATGGAGGATGTGATGGGATGTGATGAGGATGTGATGGAGGATGTGATGGCGGATGTGATGGAGGATGTGATGAGGATGTGATGGCGGATGTGATGGAGGATGTGATGGAGGATGTGATGGAGGATGTGATGGAGGATGTGATGAGGATGTGATGAGGATGTGATGGAGGATGTGATGAGGATGTGATGGAGGATGTGATGAGGATGTGATGGAGGATGTGATGAGGATGTGATGAGGATGTGATGGAGGATGTGATGAGGTTGTGATGAGGATGTGATGGAGGATGTGATGAGGATGTGATGAGGATGTGATGGAGGATATGATGAGGATTTGATGGGGATTTGATGGGGATATGATGGGCATGTTATGGGGATATGATGAGGATATGATGGGGATGTGGTGGAGGATGTGGTGGATGTGATGGAGGATGTGATGAGGATGTGATGAGGATGTGATGGAGGATGTGATGGAGGATGTGATGGAGGATGTGATGGAGGATGTGATGAGGATGTGATGGAGGATGTGATGGAGGATGTGATGGAGGATGTGATGGGGATGTGATGGAGGGTGTGATGGAGGATGTGATGGAGGATGTGATGAGGATGTGATGAGGATGTGATGGAGGATGTGATGGAGGATGTGATGGAGGATGTGATGAGGATGTGATGGAGGATGTGATGGGGATGTGATGGAGGATGTGATGGGGATGTGATGAGGATGTGATGAGGATGTGATGGGATGTGATGAGGATGTGATGAGGATGTGATGAGGATGTGATGGAGGATGTGATGAGGATGTGATGGAGGATGTGATGAGGATGTGATGAGGATGTGATGGAGGATATGATGAGGATTTGATGGGGATTTGATGGGGATATGATGGGCATGTTATGGGGATATGATGAGGATATGATGGGGATGTGGTCAGGATGTGGTGGATGTGATGGAGGATGTGATGGGGATGTGATGAGGATGTGATTATGATGTGATGGGGATGTGATGGGGATTCGATGGGGGATTTGATGGGGATGTGTTATAGGATGTGATGGACATGTGATGTAGTATATGAGGTAAGTAGTCTGTAGATGAGGATTGTGGCATCTAGGACATAGGAAGGACCCACAAGAGCCAGGCAAGCTAGACCAGGGGGTGGTAAAACCAAACACTGAGAACAGCAGGATAAGGGACATCAGAAAAAGGAACTGAGAGCTGAGGCAGCATGCCATCCCTTCCCATCTTAGCTAAGGACAGTTAAGAGACGCACACATTGTGCCCTGTCATCTTTGGAGGTTGTTCGTGGAAATGACAGTGATCTCAGTGCGGATCAAATGGTGCTCTTATCATCAGAGTACAGCACTGCCGGCTCTGTGTGTGTTTTATAACCATTCATTAATAATTCATGCTGTGGTTAAATGACGAGAGTTCAAGCTGTGTTCAGCACCCTCCCCCAGCCTCCAGCACCTGTTCCTGGCCTAGACCCCTCTAGGGGAACGGCTGCTCGTCCCTCTCCCTGCCTGGGACCAAAAGCGCCTGCCTGCTGCGTCATACAGCGCCTGACAGGCTGGTGACAAAGGCTGACACCCTCCATCAAGCCTTTCCTTCCACCACCCACCCAAAATCAAGCAGGCTACAATGTGGCAATTTATCTTCTCTCCCATTGTCCTCCTCAGCCTCTCCCTGCCCTGGTGGGGGAGGAGGGACCGTCCCCTGGGATACAGGCTTTAGTTCTGATTGGTTCTGAAGCCACCTATCAGGTGTGAGCCTTGACTTTTCTCAGGGACTAGCTTTTAGTGATGTCCTGATGCTGCCTGAGACCTCGGGGCAAGTTCATAAGTGTGTTATTTTTCTCTCTTGTTTCCTCAGCCTTATTCTGGGGGCTGTTTGTCCCAGGAAATTTCTGGACAGACTTTCCCGTGACAAGGTACATGACATCCCTTCTCTGTACCCATGATTCTCAGGTTGGCATTGGTATTCCAGCATGGTGATGGCTTGTAGTCCCCTACTGAGTAGAGTGGAGATTTACACTTCAGGCCCCTCCTTCCAGCGAGTGAAATGGCTCTCCCTTAAGAGCAACTCCCTTCTCTCCTGGCACTAACTCCACAGTGGGGCTTAGAAAGTCAGAGCTACTCACAATAAATAAAGCCAAGTACTTTATTTGGGAAGTGAATACATTACTGAGAATGTCCCGAGAACCAGAGGATGTGGTCCATTTATATCACACACCAAACTAGACTTCACACAAGTACTTATTTACGCAATGCTACTCTTTTTCTCTCTAGCTCTCTGTTCATTTGTTTCTTTCATCCAATCGATACTGATGGGACAAATGTCCTAGAAAGGAGCAAAATAAATCTGGCCTGGTGGTTGTGTACTAATGAGGAGGCGATTATGCTGCAGAGATCCAGAGGTGGACAGAGGTGGAGGGAGACGTAGATATTAGTCACCATAAGTGAGAGGAAATAAGGTAGAGGAGATCAGGGGCCGCCAGGAACAGAAGGGCCTGGGGCTGGGGCTGAGGCACGCCCCCAGGGGTAGGCCCAGAGACTTGGTGCTCACCTGAGGTGTAAGGAGGATGAAGTCAGATCCCAGGTGGAGGGGAAGGGGGGGGGGCGGTGGATAGTTGGAGCCTTTGTGTCCCTGAGGAAGAAGAGGAACACAGGCAGTGCAGAGCAGAGAAGCCCCCTGAGCTGGCGGCGTGTTTGCGGGATCCTTCTTGCCACCTGAAGGTGACTGCAAGTGACAAAGGCAGAAGCAGGGAAGTCTGCTGGCGAAAGGAATCTCAATGACAAGCGGCCTGGCTCTGGCCGGCAGCTGTCAAGGGGCAGAAATTGGCCTCCTGGAGCGTCTGGTGGTGGGGATGGCTGTCTGAGCACTGCCTGCAGGTGGGTATGGGCTAATGCCTCTGGACGGATCCTGCCCATCACTCATCTCCACTGTGGGGACATGATGGACCTGCCCTGACTGCACTTAATGATCTTGGTGCTTCCCAGAGGGGCATGCTCAGAGGACAGGCGAGGAAAGCCTCCCTGTGCCTTGCAGCTGCCCAGTCCTCTCCCCACCGCTTCACCGCAACCCATTTCACAGACCACTCATGGGTCAGTGATCAGCCCCAAGGATCCCAACTCCAGGACCCAGCCAGGATGGAGTCACAGCTCACACCAGGGCCAACGGCTCCAAATCACTGCCTGTTCCCTGGAAAATTTAACCCTTCTCCCTCTAGGCCCCGCAAGGGAAGGGCAGCCCACCACTACTAGCCTGCAACCTCTCTCTGGCCCATCCCTTCCTGGACTCTTCTACTCCTCCTACTTTGTTTCCTCTTTACACCTGCCTCCTCGGTTTCAGTCCTTGAAAAGGAGTACTTCACTGAAAAACCACATGGAGAAGTAAATCCTCTTTATAAAGAACGTGTTTTTACTTAATTCCTTGAAAGTAAATGGACCAAAATGTGAACAGTGAAATTCCTTTAAAATCTGCGTCTCCTTCCTTCTTCTTCCCTGTGTCCTTCATGTTATTTACAAGCCTGCAGCTTGTCAATGTAGGCCCAGATCTACTGGACAATCTAGGTTCGCCCTGGGTCCCCCTCATTTACTCTGCCCTGGGAACATCCTTGGCCTCCCGGGGAGTCTCTTCCCTGGTGAGTAACGCGGGGATTGTGAATGACCTCCTCCACAGCTGCCGGCAAGGTGTCACTGACCGATGCTGAGAGCACAGGGTGGCGGTGCCCAGCCAGCCTCCATTGTTCTCAGAAGTAACTGGGAACTGAGCATTTTGGGGAGGAAAAAAATAAAACACAAAACATAATCCAAAAGCCAGGGTTGGGAGGAGAATTAAAACTCACTCTAATCTCCAAAGCGGAGGCTCCTGCATTTGGAACATTTCTAAGCTCCTAGAATCTGTCTTCATTTGGTGCCCAGGCACTGAGGAAAGACGGTAAACAGGCCTGCAGTGAGACAGGCAATTAATAAGCCAGGAGACGCCGCAAACCGCAGGCCTCTCCCTCACTCTGCAGTATGTGCTGTGTGGGAGGGCTGTGTACATGGCTGGAAGGGCTGTGTATGGTGTGGAGTCTCGGCACGTGGTGTGGTGTGTGTTTTGTGTGAGGTATGTGTGGGATTTTAGGGTCTGTGTGGTATAGGGGTACAATTTGGGGGAGGTGTACAGTGTGTGGTATGTGTAGGTGTGTTATATATTTGGTGTTGCTGGTGTACAAGGAGTGGGTGGTGTGTATAACACCTAACTGTGTGTAGCAGTGTAAAATGTGGGGTTGTGTGTATGCAGTATGTATGGAGTTTGTGTGCAACATGTGGTGTGGGGTAGTGGCAGGGGGTAGAATGTTCCGGAGTGTAGTAAGCAGTTGCACAGGTGTGTTGTATGTAGTAGGAAGAGTGTTGTGGAATGTGGGTGCAAAATTGTGGAATGTGTGTGAAAAGAGGTTACAGACAAAGTTTCCAGTAAGGACACAGCCACCCTGGCGGAAGGGTCATCGGCCAGGTGAGGCTATCCCCATGTCTTCATGCCATCGCGGGCACCTGCAGTGATCCAAAGCCCTCATGACCTCGGGTAACCTGTGCATAACTGCAATGGCTGGCCCAGGGACCTACAGAGAGACAACGGAAGATGTGAGAGGCTGGGCTGAGCTGGCTGGCCGGGCCCGGGCTGTCTCCTCAGCCATCCCTTTCCATGGAGCGAGGGCCCAAAGCATCCCATCATTCACTGCTCCTTCACCATTGCTGTGGGTTCCTTCCTACTCCTGCTCAGCCTCCAGGCCACCACCGCCTGCGCTCACCTCCTCCCCTGGCTGGCAGGGATGCTCACACTCCCATCCCTCTCCAAGGAGGAGCCCAGGAGGCCAGCTCTGGCACCAGAGAAGTGGGGGAGAAGAGCATGAGACCTGGCCTCAGCTGCTCTGAGATTTGTCAGCCTCTTCTAGGCCATGAGCACACTCGGTTTCCTTCCCAGGAATGAGCGAGGTTTAGCCAAGTCATGTGCAGGAATGCAGGCAGCTTCTGAAAGCTGGGAGTGGCCTGAGTTTGTCATCTCTGGGAAATTGAGACTCCACAAGGAACTGAGGTATGCCAGGAACCTGAGTGAGCTGGACAGGGCTCTCCTCGCGCCTCCAGAGGACAATGCGGCTTCATGTGACCCCTTGTGCTCGCTGCCCAGCAGAACTGGACTAGACCTTGGGTCTCCAGGTCTGCAAGATAATAAAGATGTGTCTGTCAGCGACCAGGTCGGTGGTGATTGGCTACAGAAGCCACAGGGAGTAGCTTTGTCACTTCCTCTTTGGTGACCTAGCCCAAACACCACTTCCATGGGCTCTGCTTCCCACCTGGAGAAAAGGTGGATGTGCCCCTTCCAGAGTCCACAGCCCAGGCAGCCATGGGCTCCTGGTTGGATGTCACTGGGCAGAGACCTGGCTGCACACTCACAGTCGCTGGCACCTCTGCTTCAGTGATGGGAAACAGTGGCTGGGCCTAGGGCAGTGCTGCAGAATGGACGCAGTTCACGAGGCCCACTGCGCCCTTCCCTCCATGAGGATGGCAGCTTGGGGAAGACACCCATTGTTTGCAGGAGGAAAACTAAAAAGGAAAGTCATATGCATAGTTACATATACATATATACACACACATCCATGTGTGTATATATGTGTGTATATGTGTGTGTATATACATATATATATGAATGGCAATATGGAGATGGTTAAATAAACCCAGAGGTGACACGTGTGTAATGAAGAATGAAGAAAGCTCTCCACATCCACATCTCCACAGATGACTGTGGAAAAGCAGGCTGCTGAGCCACACAGTGACAATGCTTACCTTTGGAGAAGGCACAAATATTGTACATGCACGTTTATAGTTGTATATTTATGTGTAAGACTTAGAGGGGTAAAATGCATCACAGAAGGCCATTCCCTACACAGCTCCCAAGCGACTGTCCTACACCCGTTCATGCCACGCCCCCTGCCCCATGCCCCATCACCCTCGCAGCTCAGAAGAACAGCACCAAGTCCTCTCCGTGGTCCACGCAGCACCCCTCACCCTCTTCTCAGGGACAACCATGCCTGCCGCTTCCTCCCTCCCTGTGTGCAGCCACCTTGCTTCTGATGCCCCATGAATGGGCCACACAAGTCCTTGCTCGGAGCCTGCACCTGCTTTTACTCACCCGGCTCACCTGCCCACGTGACCACCCACATTCGCACTCCAGGCTGGCTCTGCTCAAATGCTTCCTGGGGAGGCTGCTGCTGACAGCTTTGAGAGAGCACTTTCCCTCCCAGTGTCTCCTCCTCCCCACCTTACCTTTCCAGAACATTCACCAGCATCTCAGCACTTGCTGAGCCCTTCCATCCCTGGACTCATAATAGCAAACTAATCCCAGAATAAGGCCAGCAGACAGTAGGTCTCCCCAAATGCTCACTGGGTGAATCGTGCACAGCAAGCCACGCCCAGCAGGCACTCTTCTCATGGGAGGAAAATGTCAAGGACTTGGCTCTGCAGTGCCTAGCCCCCCACGGGAGCCATCCCTGCCCCTCCAGAACAGGCCGGGACTCCTTTTTCAGTGCCACCCACAGCCCTTGGGCATCACTCAGTTGTGGTGTTGTTGTTGATTGCTTTTTGTCATTTCCTAATGATCTGCCTTGCCAGGCCAGGAGACCAGGCCAGGGCTGGGATGGAGTCATAGTTGCTCTGCGGGCCTGAGGCTCTGGGCAGATGCAGCTCAGTAAATCCCAGGTGCAGGGCCGCATGCACTAGACTCAGCTGGGAACACAGCCCGGGAACGCTCTACCAGAAGCCTGGCTGAGAGGGTCACCTGCAGAAGCGCCCTCAGCCAGGAAAGGGCAAGGGCAAGGTCTCCTGGGTGCACAGCTTGTGATGGCAGAGCCTGGAGAGCCCGGAGAGACCTGCCCTCAGGAGACCAGGCAGGAAACTGTCCTCAGAGGGTGGAAAGGTTGCCAGGCCTGGCGAGTACACTCCTGGTCGTAACAGAATCAGAAAGCCTGGGTCACCATTCACATGCCACTCTGCCAGGAGCTGGGGGTTGGGTGTAACTATGCAGAGAAATGGGAAGGGAAGGGACTGAGCTCAGGATCACTAACAAAAAGCCTGAGTTTTAGGATGGTATTTCTTCAGCTTCTCCAAGAACGGACAGATGAACCAGAACCCCCATTACTGACTGGGGTGCAAAGCATTCATTACTTTTACAAGCTCAAGAAACATCATCAGCTTAATTAAGATTGGCTCATCCTGGGAGCATCCGTCAGCTGTTGGCACAGCAGGAGGGGGAGGTTGCTTGGAGAGAGGAAGAAGAGAGGAAGAATGCCCCCCCAGGGAGCAGCATGAGGGAGGAATCCCCCATGGAAAGGATTCCTGGGGGACTCATACCCTGGTATGCCCGGGGGGGGGGGGGGGGGGAGCGAAGCAGCATCTTAATTAAACCAGATCACCTCCACCCTCTGTTCCCATCCTGCAATCCTAACTCTCCAGCAACTTAATTAAAGGATCCTCCTTATAATAATGTCTCCTCTTCCCTCAGAGCACTATTAAAAGAATTAGATGCCACTAAGCTCTTTCTCTGGGACTCTAGGATATCAGGACAGGAAGAAGCCACCAGGTTAACTCTGTGCTCCACTTCCCTGTCGCCGGAGGTGTAAGTTAAGGTCCAGAGAGAAGCAGGATCCCCAGGCCCATGCTAGGGACTGGAGACAGAATCATATCACAGCCAACTCCAACCCCTTCTCTCTTCCTTCCATACCAGAAAAGGATGTCACCTACCACCAGTGACCAGTGTTGCCTCTTGAAAATGGGTCTACTTGAGAAAAGTCAATTAGGAGTATAAAAAATGCTTGGTTGCTGGAAATCATGGTAAAACACCAATCCTTTTGCAGAATCTAGGCATTTGTCCCTGCAGACCCAAGCACCGAGGACAAGGACAAGCAAACTATGGTCTGTGAGACAAATCTAGCCCATCATTATTTTATAAATAAACCTTTATTGGAACACAATAAAATGTATTCATTTACAAGATATCTATGCCCACAGTTGTATTTAACAGTGGAATGGAATGGCTGCAATAAAGGCTGCATGACACCCACATCTTAAAGCTCTGTACAGAAAACCATCTGTCGACTCCCACAAAAGGCCACGACTCCATCAGGAACCCTCCAGGGCTAGAAGACCCCAAACAGCATCTAACAGCAGACCGAGGAGTAAGAGCCACCAAGCATCGAGTAGATGTGGTGTTTGTGAGTACACCAAGGCTCCGTACTGGATCCTGCATTAGCCTGCGTGCGTGGTAAGGGCACAGCTAGTTAAAGATGAGGTAATGGAAGAGAAGGTGCTGGAAGCCATGATGCTGTGAGCTGTGTTTATTCCACCTCAAGGCACGACACCAGCCAGCTCCACTCTGAACCGTTGGCTTACATCATTGACCCCCAATCCCCGTGTCCTGCTAGGACAACTGAGGCCCAAACCAGGGAAGAGGCTTCTGAGATTATTCGGGGTCCATGGCAGAGATGAAGACAGGATTCTCAGTCTCCCTCGGGACCTCCCAGGTCTGGAGCCAAACAAGGCTGCCTTCAGTCACATACTAAGCACCTGCTGTGTGAGACATAGGAGACAGAAGGTCGTATCTCCAGCCACATGATGACTATGAATGGTTTTGGTTTTTTTTAAATTTTTTTCAGAGGCCTAGCGATCACTGAGCATTTGTCAGCAGTGCCAAGAGCTGTGAGTAGAGTCTGCTTTGTACCCAGTGCCCAGGCCGCAGCGTGAAGCGGAAGAGTCGGAGGTTCTCTGTGCTGGCTGTCCACAGGCACCAGCCCAGGGTCCGTTAGTGTGGGCTGACCTGGGAGGCTTCTGCCTGCCCGTGCTGGCCCAGCGCCAGTTCTGCTCTCCTTTCCTCCTCCTGGGACCACGGAGTGCACACCGGGTCCTGCTCATCTCTGTCCAACCTCCTTTGTACGAAGGAAAGTGGCAGCAACGCGAGCTGCAGCTGGATGCAAGTGCGCACCCACATCGGGGCACTTAACAGTCAGCAGGACTTTCAGGCACAGAGACACCCGCAGAGACACCGCCCCAACCACACAACGTCAACCACCTGAACACTGTCCCAGCAGACTGTGGAGACGCGGAGTCGCCCAGAGAGCCTGGCAATTGGAGTGGCCACTTCGGAGGCCGGCATGGCTGCTGGCCCTCACACGATCAGCCCTGACCTGAGAACACCGCCTGGTCCACGGCTGCCTGTGCCGCGCTAACCTTCATCAGTGCAATCGTGTCCCCTCCACCTCCTCAAAGGAAGGGCAGGGGTGGGGTGAGGAATGGGGAAATGGCTCTAGCTCTGCAGACTCCACGAGAGCTTTGCTTCCTGCAAGGACAGGCACTTTGGGGTGGCTTTTCAAAATCCTGAGGGAGGCAGAAACAGGTGTTTCAGGTCCTGGGGGGCCAGGAACGTGTGTCCATCCTGCAGAGTCCCAGGCTAAGGGTGCTTTGCTTCTGCTGGCCATGAGACTCCACCAGTGAAGAACACGGGAGGGAGGACAGGTACACCACGTGGAGTCCGCAATGGTGGGGGGGGGCAGGAGGGATGTCCTAGCCCCCCCTTTGGGGTTTTCTGGGCTGTGAGGTCGGCAGCAGCAGCAAAGGGTTGAGGGAGGGATGGGACAAAGCACCCTGAACTGCAGTATACGCTCAGTTCCCCTGGAGACACACAGCTCACTCATGGAGCCATGCTAGAATGTTCCACGGGCTCGCTTGCTCTTGCCATGTGGTGGTGGTGGGGGGTGTCTCTTTCCCTTTGAGCTGGCTTGGTCCTCTCTGACACACGCTGTGACATCGCCTCTGTATTTGTTGTGTGCTCTGTATTCACTGTCCATCCTGATGCCTGCGAATGGGGGAGCTGTTTCCAGGCACCCCTGATCTCGGGCCCCTGTGCTAGGAATTCACTGCTGTGGTCTCTGACTTCACCTGCTTGAAATCTCCATTCCTAATGCAGTATTAGCGGAGGAAATGTGGTCACGACAGCTGGGCCGGCATGGACAAGGACCGCGTCCTGTAGAAGAGGCGCGGGAGCTTTGCTCCCCTACCATCACATGAAAGCCAATTACAGGGATGGCTATGAGGAAAGGGGCCTGCCGGACACCACATGTGTCAGCCAGCTTCCTGTCACTACAGTGAGGTACCTGGGATCCCCACCTTACAAAGGACTTGTTCTGGCTACAGCATGGGGGGCTCCAGCCCATGAGCACTGGCCTATGGCACTGGGCCTGTGGTAAGTAGCACAACACAGCAGGAAGATGCAGCAGAGGAAAGCTGCTGAGCTCCTGGAAGATGAGCAAAAGCACAGCATGGAGAGAGCTGGGCTCCATCATCCCCTCCAAGGCCTGGTCTCCAATGACCTGAAGACCTCCCCGACCTGTCAAATGCCTTTGGGTACATTCAAGATCCAAGCACCACACCGGCTTACATTCAAGATCCAAGCACCACACCGGCCAGCATTTTGGTGGACCTTTCCACCTCCCAAACTGTGAGCAACACACATCTGTGATTTATAAGGCACCAAGTGTATAGTATCCTGTACACGCAGCACAAATAGACTAAGATACTCACCCTCCAGCTGCTCCACCATCCACACATGAGACACAGTCATTGGACAATAGAAATAATGGCAATAATCTTAAGGATTATCTCTTGTTGGGTGTTCATACTGTGTCAGGACAGTGAAGTGCATTATTTTAGCTACTGTGCCCTCCATCTCAGAGATAAACACCAGGCTGGGGTTCTGGCATCAGACACAGCAGAAGGTCACTGGCTAACAGTTCGCTGCCCAATGCACACAGAGCCTGTGGGCTGTGTGAACCCTGATTATTGATCAGTATGTTGTAGTTAACAAGGCATAAAGGGAAGGGGCGCTCTCCCTTACTCTATGTAGAGCCAGTTTTCGGAGATAGATTCCTGGTCTGTGTGTGGCCTGGGCACAACTGAGCCCTTCCCAAGCTCCCGTGGGCAAGACGACTATCTGAGGCGTGTCTCTATGACCCACAGGTCGGTTTGTGGAGGCACAGGACAGAGGTCTGGGATGAGATAACCAATTCCAGGGCAGGAGAAACAGCAAGAACCCCTCTCCCTGCCTGGTCCCCCAGGACTCTGGCCTGGCACTGCCTTCTGTCTCCACAGACCTTTCTTTACCCCTTTGTCTATTTTGTGATGGTTAATATACCGAGCCGTCACTGCCTTCTTAGCCTCCAGGAAGTGGAGCAACTGTTATCTACCACAAACCACCGAAGCCTTAAATTACGGCAGGAATGCTGACAGTGATAGATTAGAATTTTTTAAAAATCAAACCCAAGCGTGTCCCTGTCAGGACTAAGGGCTGAGCTGACTTGAAAATAATTTACTTAGAAAATCTTGTGGTGCATGGTAAATTAAGTCCGCCCCCCCCAACTTTTAGCCAGACTTCTCTCTTCTTCTCTAGCAAAGTATTGGTCTACTTAATTGATTTCCAAAGACGTCCTGCTAGGACTTAAAACTGGTACCACTGGGGAAAGATTGAGGGCACCCGGGCTATGTCAGGGAAGGGGTGGGCTGTTCACTGGGAAATTTTTTAAAGAGTGGAGATTTAGAATCAAAGGGTCTTGGGGTTTTTTTTTTCCCCCAGCCTTGAAAAACAGGACTGAAGAACAAGGGGAAAATCATCAGTGACAACAGCCAATGAATTTTAAATACTTATTATGAGAAAAAAATTAATTTGTTAAACTAAGCCTATAGATTCAGGTTAAAAAAAAAGTCGCTGTCTTCTTCACAAATGCAAAACTTGACAGCAAGGAAGAGCCGAGGGCGAGGTGGAAGGTCACATCCACACTGGGTGAAGCTAATATCTGACACAGTGCCAATCACACCCATGCTGTCCGGGCATGTCTGGCTTCATCTGCGCATGCCTGAGACCAGGCCACAGAAGGATGGCCAGGAAGCACCCTGACACATGGGAGGCAGTCATATATCCTGGCCCTTAGTCATCACCCTCAAGCACTGGGGAGGGGGAGGGCAGGGCTTGGCCAAAGCCTCACACCTGCGGAGGGAAGAGTAGGCCACTTCTGCCTGGCCTGGTGTGTAGGTTCTTTACACCTGCCTGGCCTTCCTCCCTTCACAAACGTGAGCTGTTCCAGTTGCAGAGGCACGGCTCATGCAGATGAGGTCTGGAAGACGTGTCAGATAAGCTGGGTACCTGGGAAAAGAGCCAGGGGACCTTCATGGCCAAGGCTAGGTGAGCATTGCCCTGAGCATCCCCTTGGTCCCAAGTATTCTGGGCTGTCCTGACTCCCGTCTCTGGCCCCAGATCACCTGTTCTGCCACTGGCTCTTGCTCACCCTTGTTCTCACCTTAGCTCCATGGAGCAGACCTTGCCTGTAACCCCTGTCCTATTCCCTACAACTTCACCTTGACTGCCCACTCTCGCCTGCTCTGCCTGCCTGGTGTCAGGAGTACCAGACAGAGGAGGCAGCAGAAACCAGGGAGTAAAAGAGGATCTGTATGCAACATTTCCCACGCATTACATTCTAGCCTCCAATGCCGCTCAGGCAGGCGACTCACCCAGCCACCGTCTTCTCAGCTCTACAAGGGAGAGAAGAGTTGGCAGGGCATTTGTTAGATACCAAGATCTTCCTTGGGTTCAATGCCCAGTTCTACCACTTCCTGTGGGACCTGGAACTGGTTGCTTAACCTCTCTATACTAACATTCTACATCGGCACAGCTCCTGATGGCACCTCGCTCTCAGATCTAAGTGATGGCAAGCCCAAATCCGAGCACACGGTGAAGGAGCCCAGGGACCTGAGCTTGGTGGGTGTCAGCAGGTGCTTGGTATCTTCTTAGGAAGGTTGAGTCTGGCTGGCCTGGAAGCCCAGGGCTTTCCCCACATTTCAACTTGAGCCGTGCTAAGGTAGAGGACAGAGAATGCAGGCAGGCAACGCTTTTATTACACAGCCCCCACCCCCCGCCACTGCCTCAGAACAGGGGGTGAAGAGCAAAAGTGCAATTTCCTTTAAAAGCAAGAGAATTCCAAGATGGTAGGCTGAGACTCTGGGATGGGGAGGGGTGGTCCTCCCTTCGTCCCCAGGCCCTGCATGCACAGCGAGTGGGGCTCTGGACCGCCTGCCCCACCTGGCGGTGACTTGGAAGCCCTAAGGTCACTTGTGCGAAGGCTGTGTCCCTTTCACGGGCTGCACAGCGGGTCACCCGAGGCCGGGCACCTCCATGGGTGACTCGGCTGGGCATGGGATCCACAAAGATGCTGCTGGGGGCGAGAGACTCTGGATCTTGAAGCCAGGTGGGCAGGAGACTAGTGGCAGAGGTCTTTCTGGAAGCTGAGGATGCTGAGCGGATGCCAGGCAGATGCTGGGTAGGAGGAGGGTCTGTGTGGGTCTGGGGTCGTATATTGCTGGTGATAACCACTGCCCTGACCACCCAAAGGAGGTGCAGAGAGTCTCGCTAGGGCCACCAGGAAGGAAGGGCAGAGGAGAGCGGTGCCCTGCGGGCCAGGAGGGATGAGTGGTCTCCCATGGTACCAGCAGCTCGGCCTGAGCTCCTAAGGTCGGCCCCTCTAGAGCTCCTGGGCTGGCTGCTCCTCCACCTGCTCCTCCATTGGCTGCACAGCCTCCTGCACGTAGACGATGAACTCCGAGGCCTCTCCGCCCTGCGTGTACACGGTCACCGTCTCAATGCCCTCCACGTCATCAGACGACACCACCAGGTGGTGCTGCTCAGCCAGCTCCACCGAGGCCTGCTGCAGCGTCTCCTGGATCATGACCGTGTGGTTGGCACTGGGCTCCTCCTCCGTGACCTGCGAGTGCGAGGGAGAGGTCAGGGCCTGTCCCCACCACACAAAACCGCCCGAGCGGATGGAGCAGCAGGCGTGCTCCGAGCTTAGCCACACACTCCACACGCGCACTGCTGTGCTCACTCACGCCCGCATCACACCGAGGAGAGCGAGGCCCCTCGTGCAGTCCCTCCTCGGTGGCAAATGGTGGAGTCCAGGTTCAAATCCAGAATCCAGGCCCTGTTCCAGGCGCCTGGCTGCCTCCCGGGGTCAGAAGGCGGCCTGGGGCTCGCTCACCAAGCGTCAGGCACAGGGAAGGGGTCCTAGGAGCGATCACTCTGGGGCTGGGATGTCCCAGTCCTCTGCCCATCAGTTGCGTCACTATCATCCCCAGAGGGGCAAATGCATTCACAGGATGCCCTTCCTCCCTAATCACTGGGGATGAGGTCTGCCTAGGGACGTGCTGACATGTTACTGGGGAAAGCCAGGCCCAGGAGCGTCTTCAGTGGATGGGGACCTGGTAAAGTCTACAGCCAAGCCTTTCCTGTTAGCTCCAAGCCGGCAAGGGTCCAGGGAAGGCCAAATTCTAGCTAAGTCCCTGCATCCCTGACTGTTACCTCCTCCTGGGTCTCTGAGGATCATGATTTGAAGCAAGCCTAGGCAGACAAAGCCTCAGACTCTGCTCTCTAAATAACCAGCAAAATGCTGGATGGGAGGCCTGGCTTAACTGGTAGAGTGACAACTATGAGTCAAAAAGCCAAATGAGAATGTGAGGTCCTAAGTTTAAGTCTGGTATGCGCGCACACACACACACACACACACACAGTAAAGGTTAGACAATAGGCTCAGGAAGAAGACAGACAGATGGACAGACAGACACACACACACACACACACACACACACACACACACACACACACACACACACACACACAGAGTAAAGGTTAGACAATAGGCTCAGGAGGAAGGTACAGACCTGGGAATGACTGGCTGGAGGAACAGTCCTCAGACTTGCCTCCTGTTAGGAGGTTGAGTGAAGGAGGAAATGCACGGATCTGCACCAAGCCCGTGGGAACGTCAGCACCCCACTTCCTGGCTCATCACAAGGCCAGGGCTAGACCACTCCCTAAATCTCCATTTGCTCAAACGCTTTCTTCAGAAAAGCACCTTGGGGACTAAAGAAGATTCTTCTTACAAAGTGGGTGCTTAATAGCACCTGGCCTCTTGCTTTATTCACTCATTCACTCATTCTCAGTCATTCATTCATTCAGTCAGCTACCACTGGATTCTAAGCTCCATGAGGGCGGAGACCATGTCTGTCTTGGCACAGCCATCTCCCCAAAGCTAAGTCAAGCCTGGTGCATGGTAAGAGCCCAATATTTATGCAGTGATGATCTACTAGGTGCCAGCTGCTGTGGTGCTTAGGTGGCAACATAGTGTAAAAAAAAAAAAAAAAAAAAAGCAACCCAAACCCAGAATCCCCAAGGATTCACTGGGGCTGGCTCGGAGCTGAGCACTGCTGCCCTGCCTGTGCTGGGGACCCTTGAGTAGGTGTGCAGTGTTCCAGGCAGGCACGGAGGGAAAAAGCCCTCCAGAAATATGGGCTGTGGTGGATCTGCTCAGGACCTACCAGGAGCCCCATTCCCAGGGCTCCGGTTCTCCTGCAAGGTGGGGGCCTCCCATTAGCGGCTTCATACTCCAGCCTGGTCAATGTATGACAGGCCGTGGCCTCCTCTCTCTGGGTTGAAGGTTCTCCCTCCAGGCTCGGGCTTATTCCCGTTGCTGCAGCAGGAAGGGCTAAGTGAACCGGGGGTCGTGTTCCATTCAGAGAAAAGTAGGGGAAGACATCGTGCAGCTCCAAGGGGCTCTTGTGTTAATACTGGAAGGAAATATGGCCTGGTGGAGAGTTACTGCAGGAGGAAACAATATAGTAAACCTGCTTCCTTTCAGAGTGAACCAAGACCTTTCCCTCTACCTTTTGTGGGGAGAGGAGGGAAAGCGCAATGTTGTGCTGGTTCTAAGGCCTAAGTGCAGGGCCTTGTTTTGGCTTGACTTGTTTCACTCAAGGCTGGTGCTCTACCACTTGAGTTACACCTTCAGCTCTAGCTTTCTTTTTTGCTTATTAACTGGAGATGAGAATCTTGCATTTTCTCTGCCTGGGTTGGCTTTGAATAACGATCCTCAGACCTCACAGTCTCTTGAGTAGCTAGGATTTACAATCATAAAACACTCATGTCCAGATTTCCCTACTTCTTTTACTGTTTATTCCAACTCTAACTTGGAAAATGTGCCATGAAACAGGGCTTTAGAGGTAATGCTGACTGTTTTCTCATTGAAAGAGAGCGTCTGACGGCAGATTCTTTCTTTTTAACTGACAGTAAAGTCTGCACAGATGGAGAGCCAAAGTCCTTAGAATATCCTGAATGCAAACAAGCCCACCAAGCTCCAGGCAAGTGTGATGATGCCACGTGGCGAACACAAGACAATGAATGTAATGAGATCAGATGGTACACAGCCTTAAATACGTTCTGGGACATGGTGCCATTATTTGAACATGGTAATTGTCATTGATGTTGAAGCCCCACCATGGAGTGATGACAGAAACTTTCTACTGCCTTAAAACTTCCTACTCTTTTGCTAAGGTGGTGCTTTACCACTTGAGCCATACCTCTAGTCCTGCTTTTTTCTATTATTTTGGAGAAGTGGACTTTTCTACCTGGGCTGGCTTTCAACCGAGATTCTTCAGCTCTTCTGAGTAGGAAGAGTGATAGACATGAGCCACTGGTACTTACATCTTGTTTTTAAAAACGTCTAACACTATGCAGCCCAAGTACAGATAGGCAGACACCCCGGCAAGGACAGAACTGCCCTGGCCAGGCCTCTCAGGTGAAGAGGCTGCAGTCCTGTTTGCATGCAGAATACCGGGCACACAACCAGTTCTCAGGCCCACTGCCAGGCGGACCGGGAGGTCCAGCGATGACTAGGACATGGCCACTGCCCACAGACATGAGGAATGAGACAAGGTGAAAAGCATTTCAACACAGCCCTGTCTCCGTTTTCTTTCTGTTTGTTTCTTCAATTTGCAGCTTCAGGAGTGGACAATCAAAATTATGCTTGAATTTATTTATCTGCTGCTAACTTGTCAGGGTACCATGAAGTCTGCAAACCCCAGTTGGGCTTAAGTCACCAGACACCACGATGGAGATGGTGGCACTGCCTCTGTGAGCGCTTCCCAGCGAGCACAGGTGGAACCAACAGTGCGCTGCTGCTCTCTCATTTTCCCTGAGCCTTCCTAACGGGCCTGACACCTATCCAGGACTCTGGGATCTGCCCTCTGCCTGCCTCTCGGCTGCTTCGTGTGCTCAGGAGCCTCACGCATGGCACTGCCCAGCCCGCAGATGCTTGCTGCCTGCACAGATGCTCGCCCCCTGTAAACCAGGATGCGTACCAAGCCTGCCTTATGGATGGGTCATGCATCTTCCCACAGAGCACGTCCTTCTGCATCCCAACTGTCACGTGACCACATCAGTGTTAAGACATTTCTGCAAGCCCTGGGCTTCCTCCCCAGCCCCCAGTGCAGCCTGCGGACACCCAGCCCTCACAGTTTCCTGAAGACCTGCTCTCAGCTTGGGCATTTCTGTTCCCCCTTTACAAGTGGGGAGACTGAAGTCCTGGGGATCAAGCAGCTAGCAGGGCTTGGTCCTGATGGCTCCGAGTCCAGAGATCATCTTCCACGGGTGTGTGTGTGACTGCCGCTGAGGATATGACAGGTCACACACTGACAGGATGCCACCATTGTTCTCCAGCCAGCCTGGCGGCCAGGGGCTGCTCTAATCATTCTCTTTGTTCAAAATGATCACTAGTAGCTTAAGCTATTAGCACAAGCTTAAAATTGTTCTCCGCAGCAGAAATAATACGGCTTCCTCGGTGTCATTACCCCTGAGACGGATGTTCCATTTTCTACAAATGCTGTATCTAACAAGTCTTTCAGTCTATTAGCTGCATAGATAGCTTAATCGAAAACCTTGGCCCACGGAATGGTGTAAATCATTCACTAATTCTGGCCCTGCATTCTGCACTTCTGCCTGTCTCGAGTGTTCTTCTGGACTCTGGGCTAGCCTCTGGCTAGGACCTGGACACCTGGCAGCTGCAGCCTCTGGGTCCAATCACTCCGCAGCTGGATGGAGACACGCATGAGGCAGGCCACAGGACGCCACCTCACACCTGTCCTGTTGTCACCTCCTCCTCCTTCAGCTCCCTCTCCACCTTCTATGTAAAATGCATCACTAGTGAGTTCATCTGCCTCCCTCCCAACATTCAAGAAAGTCCCAGAAAACCTTTGCTCAGGAAGATGGGTCCTTGTTTTGAGCTATGTGGGTGCCTGCGATGGCTCTGTGTCTGTGGTCCCCTGCTGAACTGGCGATTCCTTGGGAGCAAAGACAGCCCAGAGGTCCTGGCCCCAGGAAAGCTCCAGAACTACCCACCAACGGACTCAGGGAGAGAGGACAGAGCACCACATACTATAGCCACATAATCTGGGGTCAGTGGCTGTGGCTGCTTGTCCTGACTTCAAGCTCTGGAAACGGGAACGCATGGGAATGAGTCGTGAATCTCCTGTGGCTCCCCACATCCCAGAGGGTCCAGTCCTTATTTTTTATTTTTTTGTCAGTTGTGGAGCTTGAACTCTGGGCCTGGGCCCTGTTCCTCAGCAATTTAGCTCAAGGTAAGCACTCTACCACTTGAACCACAGCACCACTTCTGGTTTTCTAGTGGTTTAGTGGAGATAGTATCACAGACTTTCCTGCCTGGGCTGGCTTTGAACTGTGATCCTCGTATCTCAGCCTCCTGAGTAGCTGGGATTACAGGCGTAAACCACCGGTGCCCGGCATCAGCCCTTACTTTTTAGGAGAGGCATTTGCCCAGGAACATAGTGTGGGAAACAGAGTCTAAGATGTCTTGATCTGTAGTTTGTATCCCAGCCAATCCTTAACTGGGCTACCTGACACCACCACAGGGTAGACTAGTTACCCAGAGAACCTTGCCCAGATATTCAGTGCCAAGACTGTCCCAGGAGGGGACACGTGCATGCGTTTTCCCTGGAATTATTAAACACAGAGAGCAGACAGCGGATGACAACACTGAAGACGCAGCTCTGTGTCCTCTCTCCAAATAGCCTGTGGGAACAGTGGTGAGGGCCTGCTGCATGCAGGCCTGAGTGAACACCGCCTGGACTGTGGAACGCTGCTCTTGCCCATCTGCAGGCCCACACCCCTCCTGTTCATGGACCAGCATGGCTGTGCCTCCTCCTCCTCCTCTCCTGACACAGTACCTAGGTCATGCCCCCAGTTCAGCACAGGTACACAGACAAGGACCAAGAGGGGAGCAGGGCACCCACTTCGCCATCTCGCACTACCCTCCTGTATTGAACCCCGGCATAATCCACTGTCTCCTCAACAGGAACCTGCAGAGGGGCTCCTCTGTCCAAGAGTCCATCCCTCACAAGCGTGTCTGCAAATCTACCTGGTGGCTGCACGGCAGCACCACGGCCCTCCTCCCACGGTGCCCTGCCCAGGGCCAGGCTGTGCCCTGATGCGCGTCCTCTGTGCACAAGACGCTAGGGCCACTTCTCCCTTGGGCAAGCACTTGACCTTCAGCCCACAATCTCTTGCTTCCCCTCAAAACATAACCTGAAAGCACGTCCTTCTGCCTGAGATTGTACTGGCAAACCCTCCCAGGAGCCAAAACAGCCCTGAGACACAGCCAAGGACACTGAAATATGACAAAGACTAATTAAGGGAAAAAAACACAAAAACCGCAGTAGCTCAGCTGAATCCCACAGAGGCGGTGATGAGAAAAGGGGCAACGTTCCTTCTAGGTGGAGACTAAAAGGAGAATTAAAAAAAAAACCAAAAACACAGGTGGAACATGATCAACAATGCGCATTTGCATCACAACTCTCACCCAAAGCTTTCACAACACTGTAAAACAGCTTCCTGGGAGCAGGAGCCACAGCCTGCCTGCGCCCGCCCGCAGGGCCCTGCACCTCAGCCTCGGCACCACCAGGTGCACACACAAGCTCTGTGGGTCGTCCCAAAGGTGTGCTGGAGCTACCAGGCTTTGGACGGACCCAGCTGGTTCAGTGAATGTAGCCCCAGGCACATCCATAAAGGATGGTAAAGGAAGGGCCGTACACCTCTGCTGGCCTTGAATGTAAAGGAACCAGAATGAATGTGCGTTTGACTGAACTTGGATTTTGTTCACAGTCCTTTGCCTGAGCGCCCCCTCTCCTCCCCCCGGCCCCGCGCACCTGCACCAAGACACTGCTGCTGCTGCTGCTGCTGCTGCTCACGGCCCAGTGCACTCCTGCAGGCCTGCGGCACCTTCCCCTCAGGATCCTAGTCAGGGGCTCCAGTGAGGCCCGGGTCCGCATTCACGCTTGTCAGGGAGCTGGAAGGCCAGCGTCATCTCTGCCGCTGTGCCTGCCACACCAGGCAATGGTTTCCCTGCAAGCATCCCTCTCATTGCCGATTCATGTGTAAGCTGAAGCAGGTTTCTATCTACCAGACCGGGTCTTCAGAGCAACCCTCCCTGGTATGTCGTCAATGCCATGAAATGGAAGGCACTGGGGGCTGAGCCCAGGATATGACAGAGAAGCCACCCCTTTTTGCCTCCCCTTGGCACTCCTCTGCTCAGACTCAGTCCTCAGGACCTGCTAGGAGCAGGCCTGAGCCAGGCCTCCGTGACCTGGGGGAGGAAGTCTGACTCTGGGGTGTCAACAGAGGGCACAGCCCAGGTGGAGGTCATCAACACACAGTGAACACAATGAGCACCTGCCTTAGGCCGAGCTCCTAATGAGCCAGGGAGACACAAAGACTCCAAAACAAGAGCCAAACTCCTACAATGCGGGCCAGGTGTGGGCGGCATAGGCTGCTCTGTGTGTGTGTGTGTGTGTTGTGTGTAATGACACATGTACAGGTTATATATACATGGGTGGCTGTGTCTGTATCTGGGAAATGGGTTTATCCATACATGTGCCTACATCTGCATGCATGTGTATGGCTGCATATGCACACAGGGATGTGCATGTGTGTGTGTCGGCATGTGAAGGGGAGTGTGTGCGTGTGCATACATATATAACTATGGGTATACTGTGTCTATTTGCATATATGCATGGCCGGCGTGCTCGTGTGGGGTGATGGGGTGCATGCACATGTGCATGGGGAGGGTCTAGACACAACCCTAAACTTGTGGCCCTATTGCTGGTTACAGCCCTAAATCTCTCCATGCTCACACTCCTCTTCCAATTTCTCCCCTGCTGTCTGGCGGCAGTTGGCTCCCTAAGCCTTTCCCACAAGGATGGAAAGCAGTGGGCCTTGGCAGCTTAAGTGTTTTCCCACTTAATTCCCAAGTAGCTCTGTGGAAGATTGGGGGGTGGGGGGTGGGGCGCTGATGTCATCAACTCCTTTGTGAAGGGTGGCTAAGAGAGTTTACAATCCCCTACCACTATGCCTGGAGTATGGATCAAGTGGTAGCACACTTGCCTAGCAAATATAAGGCCTTCAGAGCAATCCTTAATGTCGCCAAAACAAAAACCACCAACACAAGAGCCAAAAAAACCTCTGCTCTTATACGCGATTCTGAAATCTGGCGTGGTGGACTGACACCCTTGCTCATCCTGTGTAATACTGTCTAGCTTCCTGTCACCCTCGGGAGGAAGCCTGAGGCCTCCTGGCACGCAGGCTAGGACCTTCCGCCCTGGCTCTGCCCATCTCCCCACCTGCAGCTCCTATCCACACTGAACTCTTCCCCACTTCTGAACTCCCACCCTTGTTTCTTGATTTGCCTGTCAGCCCCCTCTCTACCCTTCCCCTGAAGATCCCGTCTTGCCCTTGGGATTCTGGCAGGTCCTTCCCTTCCTCCAGGAGTCCCTCAAGGTCTCCTAGCCAGGACTCCCTTATCACCCGATGCTGACAACTGTCACACCCACAGGATCACAACAACTGCTGTCCTGTCCATCTCTGACAAGACTCTCCCTGCCTTACCATAGCCTGGCCACACCTGGCAAATAGGAAATGGTGCACCTCTGTTTCTCCAATGAGTCACGAAGTGAAGACAGCATGCCAGCTGCCAAAGGACTGTGCCTGACTAACTTGCTCAATTAACTTCTAACTCAGGCCAGCCAACTGGAAGACTGCAGGACTGGACTTCTGCACGGAGCATAAAGAAAGCACTTACAAAGTCAACTGCAATACTCATACAGACACGGGGGAAGGAGGGAGGGAGGGAGGACGGGCAAGAGAGTGTCACTGCCCCAGCAGCACTGCCCCTGACCCTGCTGCACACATGGTGGATATGCAGGCCAGGAATCAGAAAAGGCTGAGGCCAGCACCAGGGGCAGGCTGGAACCCACGTGAGGGGGCCAGGACTAAGCCCAGCAGGAAGGCACAGGATGGAGGGGCTGCACAGCAGTCCCGTCACCGTCACACCTACCCTTACTCACTCCCGTCAGGCCCTCGTGTGCCCTGGTCCTCAGCTCTCCTCTTCTCCCTCCGAACCACCCCATAGGCTGCATCTCCCTCCACTTCTGGACCTGGGGCTGTGCAGCAGTGTTCCGCTGATCCTTCTTCTCCATCTACACCCCTCCCTATAGCTCAGCCATGCCAGTAATTCAAATTCTGTCTCTAGGTTCATGACTCCCTAGCCCACACTTCTCCCCTGCCCTTCTCAGGCAGCCTGCCCTGCTGCTGTCCAGCTCCACCTGTGACTTAAGGCCAACGTGGGCTCCAGTCCACTGGCTTGCCCAAGGGTAGCCATTATGATCACCACCTTCCTTCTGACCTGTGGCCTCCACAATTGAAAGGAAAGAGTGCAATTCATGATTTCCTTTCTTCTATGGTTCTGTCTCCTCTGAAGTCCCCTGATTCCAGGGCATGGTAATAGCTAGAGGGTTACAGACAAAACCCCTCCCACCAAACCTCAAAACGAAAAAGAAGACTGCAGCCAATGGCCGTCGGCCACACTCTCACCTACGGGAAGGAGCTTCTTCTTCCTGGCAGTTAGGGCCTCACTCACCGCTCTCACTGTAACCACACCACTGCCTCCCCAGCCCTCTCAAAAGCGTTCACAAGACACACATTTGTGGTCACAGCCTGGGATTCACATGCACTGGGAACAAAGAAAAAAAGCTAAATTTCCTCAAATTTATTGAGGAAAGAAAAGGGGTAAATGAACATGATCTATAGAAAAATACCATAAATTTCTACTTTATAAATATATATGTATGTGCAAGACTAAAACAGGTAGGTTTATCTACAAGAAACCTGTGGAAATAATGGAAGATTCACCAGCAAGCAGAAGCTATTCTAGACGTCAGTGAAGATTGAAAACCTTTGAGGAAGGAGAGAAGGCAGGGAAGGAGCAAGGCCGTGAGTCACCTGCACAGGCACGGCATCTTTCATGGAGGGAGACAGCACACTGCCTTCCCTCTACCCTGTTTTGCTCTTGGTAGGAAGTAGACAGCGGGTACTTTTTCTTCTCTGGAAATATACATCCCATACACAGTGCGAAGCACGAGTCGTACTGACTGCCTGCTCACAGAACTCGCCGCTGGGCACAGCAGGACTCTGTCGTCCAGATCAGCACTGCTTGGCTCCTGGACTGGACCACCCAGCTCCCCTGACCTGGGGGCTACCAGGGAGGGGCGGCCTGCAAACCAGGTGGGCCTCCTCCTACCTCTGTGCCACAGAAACAGGAAAGAAAAGGCTTCCACCATGGACGAACCAACGCACAGAACAAAACACAAAGCCTTGAAATCACTCAGCACACTTAGGAAGGCAAGCTCATCAGCAGAAGCAGATGTACAGACAAACCGTCGACCCCTCCTTGCGTGGCAGCATGGCACAACGGTGCCATCTGCCCTCCTGCTGTGGATGGAGCAATCGAAGGCACAGGGCTGAAACCTCAGGACACCGGTCCCATTCACCAAAGGCACACCCAGCTGCTACTTCCGCCTCTCTCTCACCAGGAAGATCTGACTCTCTCCCGGCCTGGTCTCACTGCATCTACCATGCAAAGCCAGCCTCCATCTGAGTTCAGGCTGCTATAACAAACCATCCTTGACTAGACAGCTTATAAATGATAGAAGTTTATTTCTCACCGTTCTGGAAGCTGGAAGCCCGAGATGGCGGGATTCTGGTGAGTGTTCTCCTGGTAGTAGACTGCTTCATTCTCATATGGCAGAAAGCGTGCGAGCTAGCCCTCTGGTCCATTCATAGCATCCCATGCTCATGACCTAATGCCACCACCACACTGACCTCTCTGAGGGAATGTGTACCTTCAGTCCACACAGCCTCTCCTGGCCTTCTCTGTAGGAATGGCTCAAATTGAACTCAACAGCTGGAGGTTGTTAGGGGTCAGGTTATTTTGAGCCACAGCCATGTTAATTTACATAATGTAATTATGCACTTACATAATGTCACTAAGTGTTTACCTACTTGGACAACTCTACAGCCCTTCTAAGAAAGAGGTGGAGTCTTAACCGGCAGTCTTCTGGTGCTTGCCACTGGCTGCTTGCTGGACAGAAACCACCAAAGCAGGAGCACAGCCATGTGGACTCTACACCCGCAGCAAGGGCAAAGGAGCGCTGTTGTGTTACAGGTAGGGAGTCTTCTTCCTGCTTAGGGACATTTGTGTTTTATGACATCATTCACTGGGCCATACAGCATTATCAATACAGGCAGTTTGGTGAGCACCAGTGGTTCACATCTGTAACCTAGCTGCCCAGGAGGCTGAGATCTAAGGACTGAGATTTGAAGGCAAGTCCATGCAGGAAAGTTCATAAGACTCTTAACTTCAACTAACTGCCAGAAAAGGCATAAGTGGAGCTATGGCTCAAGTGACCTAGCACCAGCCTTGAGCCAAGTCAAACTCCAGTCCTGGCACACACAAAAATAATACAAGCAGGGGCTGGAAGGTGGCTCAGTGGTAGAGCGCTTGCCTTGCATGCATGAGGCCCTGGGTTTGACTCCTCAGCACCACATAAGCAGAAAAAGCCAGAAGTAGCACTGTAGCTCAAGTGGTAGAGTTCTCGCCCTGAGCTGAAGAGCTGAGAGACAGTGCCCAGGCTCAGAGTTCAGGCCCCACGACCGACAAAAAAAATACAAACAGATGGCCAGTTGCAGCTGACAAGAAGCATTTGAGGACACACGGCCATCTCGTCAACTGGTTCCACGGGCCTTCCTTAGCCCACAGGCTGCACCTTCCCTTCCTCTGGAAGGACAAAAGCTAAGACTTTATAACATGTACCACACAAGGCCCAAGTTTCATTTGCACAATCCATACAACAGCCTCATGGGGTAGAAAAACATTCAAGTAGAAATACTTTCCCCAAGGTCATATGATTTGTGCAAGGTCACACACTATTAAGTGACAGACACAGGGTTCAAACACAGACAGTGCAGCTTCCTTTTGGTCACTTGGCTCCCTACTGGCTCTGACATGCTCTGGGGTGGCATCCATGAACAGGCCTCCTTGACCCCGATGCGGCCTGCTGGGGAAACACATTTTGAGTAGTGAGGCCTAGATGAAGGCAGTGGCCATAGAGGCAGAGGGACTGCTTGAGGTGTGCTGTGGAGGCAGGGCCCCCAGCGCAGGCTGGTGGATGCGAAGTGCGAGTGGGAGGGGCAGGGAGGTGATTCCCAGGGTCCAACACCTGCTGTGAGAGCGCCCTGTGCGATGGGACAAGGGGGTCGAGGGGGAGAGGGAAGGAGGAAGGGGGGAAGTGGAGAGGTCTAGTTGGGGGACAGCTCTCGGGCCAGGATGGAGGCTACCGGCTAACACAGAGCAAGGGCTGAGATCCACAGAAGACCTGCAGCATACTTCACCCTGATGGGGTAACAGCTCTGAACCACTCCCACTCCAGCTAACACAGCCCTAGCCTTGTCCTAAACCTGATACAAACCGAGTGAACGGGGCCAGCTGGGGGACTTCCCAGTGAAACCCACCTGGCCTGCAAGGACATGGAGCAGAGCACAGGCACCAAGCAAGCAACCTGCAGACAACTCGGAGTGTTACGGCTTCAAGTGCTGCCAAAAGCAGCAGCCAAAGCTGCAGCTTCTTGAGCAACAGCAGTGAAGTGGGGCTTAGGAGAAGGAAGAGAGAGGTAAAGTTCAATGGGGCACCGTCCTCCCCTTGGCTAAGAATGGGTTATGTGAGAACAAGGACCATAATGGAATAGAGAAAAGCCTTTATTCTCTATTTTTTTTCAAGCCATCTCTCACACGGGCACACATACATCATGAGACTTATTTTTACTTTTAAGATTTCACAAAGAAATGGAATTTTCAGTGACTACCAAGGCATAAGAAGACTCAGCAAGTAATGAAAAAGCTTTGAAAAAGGAAGCAATTTGGAACATCAGTCAGCCATCAGAAATCACACCAGAAACAGACATCTCTGAAAGAAGTTTCACTTAACAAGAAGAAAAGGATGATTCAAATGGCTAAGGGAGAACCAAGGAAGGCTACAAAGGCCCAAAGGTAGCATTAGGTGACAAGGGAGAATAATCCACTGCCAAATTCCTGGATGCAACTTTCTGTCTCTACAGCTCTGTGCTGAAGGCCACAGCAGAATAAATGTGCTGTAAGGAACGTGAGGGAGAAAATGTAGTGAAAATTGCCCCATCTATAAGGAAATGGAAAGACTTGGAAAAAAATTACATTAAGTGAAGTAAGCCAGAACCAAAGAAACATAACTTGTCTGTTCCCCTTATTTGTAGTAATTAGAGTGTGCCTGTAAATCCATAAGTAAACACAATGGATGGTAAAAGAAAAAAATTACACTTAGGACATGATAAATTAAATAGGACTCTAAATATTCACACAGTGAGACCAAAGGAGGATATTCTTAGGAGAGGATCACAAAGGCTCAATAGCTATGCGCATTTGATCATATTAAAGGATGTTTATTAAAATGAACCCCAATAAATGGAAATGAGGTTTTTTATTTTACTTTTTGTGGGCTTTTTTCCCCTTTTGTCACTGTTGTTGACTTCTGTATCCTTGGTCTTGTTTGTAAGTTTGTTTGTTTTGGGAGAGTAAGGGGAAGCACAGAAATGGCGAAGTAATTCAGCAATGATACTCAATAGATACTATGTTAAAAATGAACTAAACAACTTGTGGGGGAGGAGGCGGGAGGGAAAAACTGGGAGGAAAGGTGAGAAGAGGTGACACTGTTCAAAAAGAAATGTACTCATTACCTGACCTATGTAACTGTAACTCCTCTGTACATCACCTTTACAATAAAAAAAAAGTCAGACACTACTTGTGTGAAAAATTAGGTGTGTGGTAAAATTAAAATTTGCAGAGCTCCAACATGAAGTAAATTGTACCATATAGTTCTTGAAAGAATCACATAAAGCTCATCAACTAACTAAAACATGCGGGTAGAAAGTGTTCATTAGCCAGGCACTAGTGGCTCACTCCTGTAATGCCCAATGACCCAAGAGGCTGAGATCCTGAGAACTGTAGTTCAAAGCCAGGTGGGACGAAAAAGGCTGTAAGACTCTTATCTTTTATCTCCAAAACCAGCATAAAGCTGGAAGCAGAGGTATGGTTCAAATGGTAGAGTGTCAGCCTTTAGGAAAAGAGCCAAACAAGTGTGAAAGGCTGGCCCTGAATTCTAGCCCCGATATTGGTGTGTGTGCCTGTATGCACACACACGCACGCGCACACATACACATAGATCTGATTCCCTCATTCCTATAATGAGTCTGTAAGCATGGAATGGGTATGTGGTCTCACCACACAGGGGGAGGAACAAGTGGTTGAGGTGGATGGAAACTGTATTTACATACACAATTTTTTTTTGCAGGGGGGTCCGGTCATGGGGCCTGAACTCTGGGCCTGGGCGCTGTCCCTCAGCTCTTCAGCTCAAGGCTAGCGCTCTACCACTTGAGCCACAGCGCCACTTCCGGCTTTTTTTTTCTTTTTGCTTATGTGGTGCTGAGGAATAGAACCCAGGGCCTCAGCCATGCAAGGCAAGTGCTCTACCACTGAGCTACCTTCCCAGCCCTACATCCACAATTTTTAAATCATCTATCTATGTATCCTCTCTTTCTCTCTCTCCTTCTGGGAAGAATTCCACAGATGAACCACAATAGAGGAAAACTGTAATGGGAAAGTCAGCTAAATGAGGCACTGAAGTTGCTAGGGCTTTGCTCTGGTGCAGGATGATGAAGCTGCAGCTGTTCTTTGGATAAACACCAGGCAACATGAAACATGGACATCAAATGAGGCTCTGACCGGAAACAGAAAGAGCAGGAGCCCACCTCATCAATGCCCCCTCTCTTACTCTACTTTCTTGAAGCCAGGGAGATTGCTTACAGTGTATGCCAATAAAAGTGTCTCTGGGGGAACCAAAAATGCCATAAACTCACCAGCTGCTCGAGCTTAAAAGAGACAGGAAAAGGAGCCAGGCACTACTTAGGCCTTCTGTGGGTAGGATAGAGGACAGGCCGCAATTGGGTCACCCCCATGTGAGGCCTGTCTCTCCTGCACTGGGTCTTTCCAAGCACTTTTCTGCTAGGCCTCGGACATGTGCAGCTATAATCATTTAGAATGTGCTGATTGTTCCTTTAAAAAATGAATAATGAAAATAGATTTGAAGCCTCACAAAAACCCCTTTCCATAGCCATCTGCCAGTATCTGGCCCCAAGTGCTAGGAGAGGCTCAGTATGGCCCGGGCGCGGAGGCGGGGTCGGGCCTCCTGGCAGGCACTTCCAGGGAGCAGGCTCCACTGGGCCAGAAGCTGAACCTGAGCAGTGCCCCTGCAGAGCTGCTTCTCTGGGGCAGACCCTGGTCTGGATGGGCAGTAAGAAGAGAGGGTCAAGGACCCTCTAGTGCCAGGTTTTGAATTGTAACAGGCCCAGCACTTCCTCAACTATGACTCTCTGTAGGGCAGAGTAGATTCCTGAACCTTGAATCAAAATACCAACTCTGACAAAAAATCTCTATCTCTATCTCTATCTCTATCTCTATCTATATATGGGTCTAGCAGCGTGTGTGCTCCTGCAGCTACAGAGTGGCCACAAAATCTGCACATCAACACCATCCCCAGGGCACCTGGGAATTCCGCCCCTGGAGTACATAATAACTATGCACTGACAGCAAGATGCTCACGCTCTGAGGTGCACGTGTGTGTTTGATGATTAATTAACTTGACTGGGCCAGGGCACCCAGATTCAGTCTCATATTATTCTGTATGTGACCACGAGGGTATTTCTGGATGAGATTAACATTTAAATTGGAAGACGAATCCAAAGCACTGCCTTCTCTAGCATAGGTGGGCCTCTTCCTATCAGCTGAAGATCTGTAGAGAATAAAAAGGCTGACTTTCTGCTCTAGTTTAAATACCAGTCTGGATGGCCATCAGAGGCCTATGTTGGAAGGCTTGGTTAGCAGGGTAGCACTACCAAGAAATGATGTAACTCTCAGAAAGTAGGATCCACTGGGGAGATCCCTGAGATACAGGGACATGTCCTTCATGGGGGCTGTCTCTGCTCCAGCTCAAGACACAACTATCTCCTCCTACACCTGCTCCCTTCTGATGCACTCCTACCAGCCCCTTCACATGATGGACCCCATCCACCGCCTTCAAGGCAAGTGGTCCTCCTGACCTTGGCCTTGCAGGCCCCACACAGGTGAGCTAAATAAACCTCTTCACAGGTAGCTGGTGTCAGATATTTTGTTACAGAGATGGAAAGCTGACTGACACTGGATCAGGGGCAGAGGCATGTGTCTGTGATTGGAGGACGAGGGGGTCCTGGGGGAGGAACACGGCTCCAGGCATGTGCCTCTGCCCCTGATCCAGGCTCTTCGCACAGTGCTCATTGCCCTCCTCTGAGACTGCCTGACGGGGAGGTGTGTTTTGTTCTTTTGCCATGGCACCTTGCTTCTCCCACACTCTGAATGCCCTTATTTACTACACGCCATCCCCTCCAGAAGGACGCTCAGCAGCAGCGTCATTCATCTTACTTGTTCACTGGAATATTCCAAGTGCAGAGACAGCACCTGGCTGATACTGTTGAATGAGAGAAGAAATCACTTTCCTCCTTAGAAGACTTGCCACCCAAGAGCAGCGACTGTCTTATCTCTGTGACCCGGTGTGGGAGGCAGAATGATGGGCCCCACGAGACGCCCACATCCCAGTCCATAGTGTCTAGGCGTATGCCACCTCCCACAGTAGAAGGGACTCTGCAGAGGTGACCTGCCAAGGAACTTGTCCTAGGGTGACGTGCCAGGCAGACAAGCCTGGGCAACTGGCCGAGTGTCCAAGATCATCAGGAGAGTGGCACTAGCCAAGGAGAAGCACTCTGACCACGGGAACAGTGCAGAGGAAGACCTCAGCCTGCTATGCTAGCTCTGCAGCTGCAGGATGGAGCCCTGAGTTACACATGTGGGTGGCCGCTAGAAGCTGGAAAAGGCAAAGGAAGGTGGGCTTTTTCCTTTCCAGAGGAATATAGCTCTGCTGACACTTTAATTTTAACCCAGGAAACCCCTATCAGATGTCCAGACTTACAGAGCTGCAAGTAATACATTTGTGCTGTGTAAGTCATTCAGCCTGTGGTCACCTGTGACAGTGGCCAACAGGAAACTCCAGCCAGAGACTGCCGGTCTCTGACCACAGCCAACTTTCAATCAGTGCCCACTACATGAATGAAAGTCATTAAGCCAACAGTCTCTAAAATAAAATGCAATCTATAAGAACAACACAGTGATGTCAGCCAGGAGCCAAGGTGATGACTATTTATTTTAGTTCCTTAAGTCTTCCTTTTCTTTTACATGATTAAAAGTGACTCAGAGAATCTCACAGTAATACTTCCTGTGATATGTCTAACATCTAAACTACTTAGGCAATCTTATTAATCAAATACAAATCTTCTTCTCATAAAACTCATTAAAAGAGGACAAAACCAACTCATTGAAAGCAAACTGTTGGGTCTCAACAAAGGCAGGCTTAACTGCACCCCAAGTCCTCGCGTGTGCTGTCCTGCCGGGTGCGTGGTGGAAGTCGCCCACACACAGGCCGTGTGAGCCTCGCACAAAGGAGAGAGCCATCATTGCTTTCCCACAGGTCCGTAAGACTTGCATCTCAGTGGTTTAGCACACACATTAGCAGACGTAACTTCCTACACCAGAGTTAAACTACAACAAAAACAATTAAACACACTTATCCGATACACACAGCCACATCCAACACAAATGATAAGGCAAGTGAGTGGGGGCACTCCTTTAGCTGGCAGAGCTGGAAATGCTACAGTCTCTTAGCTACAGGTGTGGGCATTTAAGGTCTCCCTGCCCATCCACCCATCCATCCGCTCTCCGCTCCATCCTGTATGCACAGCCAGGTGCTGTGAGAGTGAGGTGCTGGCCAGGCAGACATGACACTGACACACACAGGTGCATCTTTCCAGACACGATTCCTCACCACTGTGTCCCGCAGCACCACGTGCAGCCCTGCGTTTGCTATGAGAGGCTCCGCTCTTTCCTCCTCTTGGGAGCATATTTAAATTGTTGTTTTTTTTCCAGGATGCTTATCTGCCTCTCCCCTTGTTGAGCTGTCAGTCTAATGCCTGGGAGCATATCTAAGTTGTATCTTAACAACACATCAGAACCTCATGTATCATTGCATTGCCTGTGATACTCAATAAATCACAGCCCAGAAAGCAGCAGACCTATCCCTTTCTTAGAGAAGCCACATATCATAGTCAGTGGCACCTTTGACTCTCTCAAAAGCATCTGCATGCATGACACATCCAAAGTCCTCCTGACGCTGCCCAAATGAACCCTTCCTGAGGAACCAGGTCTAGTTCAAGGTTCTACACCTCAGGATACACATGCAGCGTTCCAGAAGAGCTTCATAAAACAAGGTCACAACTGCAGCCTAGTAAACACCTAGCAAAGCCAAAAAGCCTGGAAGTGAACACATCTATTCTCAATGAGTGTAGAGTAGCAGGTAAATGCAGACTGAACCACCCCACTGCCTGCAGTCTGACTTCTGTTTGTACCTCCTAGAATGAAACCACACTATGAGAGAGAGGGGGGTTTGAGGACATGTAATTAAGTCATTCCTCCACATATGGTAAGTCTGATCTGTTAATCTAGAAATCCAAAGTTAATTCAGATGTTCTATAATTGCCTTGAGAAATACTTGGCCTGGCTTTCCTGCTTTGTGTGGTCCCCGAGCACACATGGGGGGGCCAGTATAGAGACCACGGGGCTGTCCACTTCCAACTACCAGTGGCAGGTGGCCAGGAAGCATCTCCCAGGAGTCAATACATGACAGGCATATTAGGAAATATCTTCATTGGTGACTGCCAAGAAAAGCTTATGCTTTCCTTAAGTTACCTGGTTCACCTTTCCTTCTTGCTTTCATTCACAAAATTCAGCACCAAAATTTTAATAGTGTGCATCTCTTCTAGGTCTCTCCTCAAGTTCAGATAGACTTTTCTCCAATAAGCCTTTTATATACCAGCCCCAACCCCCACTCGTTGGCCCCAACCCTTCCCTCCCTCCCCTCCCTCCCTCTTCTCCTTGTTACTGCATCTGCACACCAGCTGGGCGTGTCATTCTGAGAGGAACCACTTGATGGTAGACACCAGTTCCCCGGGGAACCCCAACAGCCAGAACACTGGCTGAGGAGAGCAGGCACTCAATAAATACCCACTGAATGACTCCAGGCAAGCACAGATAAAACCATACAAGACAGGATATTCTACATTTCAACTTTCTCCATGAATTACATTTCCCTGGTTTCGATGTGTTCAGTGTTTTTGTTCTCTATCCTTAAAGTGCCTGTGGAAGCCAGCCTAAATCTTTCATAAGATGAGAGCCGGAGATGGTAGATGAAGAGACAGTACACCGACAGCAAGGATGCCCCGACGGCCTAGCATGCTGCGCTCTAGCACATGGTGAAGCCTGGCTGTGGACAGAGGAGGAATGAGCCAAGCAGTGTGATAACTAATTTGGCAAAGGGATCTTTCTCCCAAACTCTCCATTCTCTTTCAATCCTGTATGGATCTGAGCAGGTGATGGGGGGGCGGCCACTGGGGAGAGGTTGCTGGCATGCCTGTGTGTTCCCACACTTTGCACTGGTCTGCTTCCTTGATGGGGCCGCAGCCTTCACTACAGATGTGCCCACACACGTCCACACCAGCTCCCTTCCATTCATGAATTCTTTGCAAGGAAATGCATGAAGAGTCTCTGGGGAATTTTGAAATATATTATGTCCCTTCGTAAAGCCCCACTCATAGTCACAGAGGCGCAACCTGTAACAGTTGGAGGTAGATGGAAATGCAGGACAGTAGGCCAATTTCTTTCCCACTCTGACTCCAGGCAAGTTAGAGCCCTGAAACCACGGCAGGGAGGACCTTCGGAGACGGGTGTTTCAGAGTGTGGGGGTCTCACCTGTTTCACCACAGTCACCGTCCCGGGAGCCATGGCCACCACCGAGGCCACAGCAGTGGCGTCGTGGGTCTCCCCACCCAGCTCGATGATCTGCTGCAGGATGTTCACAGCTGTGGGGTCAAGCCGGTCACCTGAGGGCCAAGAAGCACACGAGACCATTAGGGCCACCTGGTAGAAGGGCAACCAGTGCCAAGCCAGCGCCCTTTCCCAGGATGAGGCCTCTGACGGGATGCTCGGGTTCTAAGCATTCTTGTACTGTTTCATGAGAAATGATTTGTATGGTACTTTACAGCTTATCAAGCATTTTCTACAAGAACGTCTCAAAATGCCCAGCCCAGTGAGAAGATGGCATTGCAATATGATCCCCACTTTATCAATTTGTCACTGGATCACAGAAAAAGCAGAGACTTGCTTCAGGCCATTGGTCTAATTTACAGCACAAAGTCAAGGCCAAACCCTAGAGGCTCACGTTCTGAAGCTCAACCTGGGAACACGGGCCTGCCCCTCACACTGCCGCTCCTGGAGCACCTGCTGACATCTTCTCTCGAGTGCAAGGTAGGTGGCCATGAAAGTGTGGCCATGTCAGGCACCAGATGAGCAGCAAAGCACCCACAGATATCCTACCTATCCTGCCCGTGGGGTTTCCAACCCCAGATCAGCTTAAGCTTGGGCTTCCGTTTTCATCCTGCCAGTACTCAAGGCCAACAATTTAGAATACCTCATCTGCACTGACCTTCTGTGAGCCTCCAAGTAATCCTGATCATACCCTGATCCTGATCAAGAGAGAAACAGCTGCCCACTTTACATGTTTCACAGTAGTAAGAAGTCTTTGCCAATGTTTGCATGCTTACTGACAGTTTTCAAGACCATGTTCCAAGGTGAATCAGCAAGCAATCAGAGAAAAGAACAGCTTGACATGATGTAGGTAGGACACAGCATATGACTAAGGTGATGATGTAATATAGATAGATAGATAGATAGATAGATAGATAGATAGATAGATAGACAGACAGATAAATAGATGCTTACCACCAAGAGTCCCAGACCATTCCACAGTTATGCCCACCCATGCCCTAGGAGGAGATAGATGATGCGGATATGCCTTGTAATCTGAACATCCAAAGATTGAAACATTTACCTTAAAACTTACTGAGGTTGGGTCTCAATCCCTCATCCAGGTACTCCCCCATTTATCCAGCCCTATAACCTGCCTCCTGGGAAAACAGGCAAAGACTAACAAGGCCTCCCCATCCTTTTCTTGCTGTGTTCCAGGCTCTTGAGACCCACTGTTGGCAAAGTGCACTGACAGGTCTCAGGTAGGGAGGGCAGTTAGGGGAAGAAGGTGGGTGGGACTCAGTGGATGCTCTATACACTGCATACTGAAGCTAGGAATGAGCTGTCCAGAAAGAATGTGCTGAAGGGCAGGCGGCCAGCCCAGATCCCAGGGCGCACAGGAGCACACGGTGAAAGCTGCAGCTGTGCTAAGGGCTGCAGACTGGCAAAGACAGGGCAAATGAGGGGCAGCAGGCTGGAACAGGCAGGCCTAACCCAGCTGCGAGGTTTGAAAAGTATTCAAAGAGCTCAGGAAAGACACTGGAGGGCCTTTAGCACACGTGTGTGTGTGTGTGTGTGTGTGTGTGTGTGTGTGTGTGTGTGTGTGTATGTGTGTGTGTGTGTGTGTTTGTGTGTGTTTGAGAGAGACACTCACATAGAGACATAAAGATACTGCAGGTCCTGTAACATCACGGAACAACAGGAAGGAAACTAAATTCAGATGGGCCAACTCTGTGGAGAATCGCAGTGAACAGCCCGAGCTCTGACACTCCTGTCTGCAGAAGTGGTGGTGCTATCTTCCCCATTCCTTATAGCTGGGCAGGCAGACAATCCTGTCTTGCCAATGACACTCCTAAACAGACTCATAGGAGCTTAGGAGTAGCTTTCTCAACACCTGGGGCTGAGGGGCTGAAAGACTGGTCAAAGAGCATTTTTTTTCACTCCTATTTCCTATTGAATTGACTTCAATTAATGCTTTCCTTTTAATCTTGCTTGATTTTCATCTCTGGCCCCAAACAAGAGCTATGCTACACACTAAAAGTGTGTAGATACTGAGCACAAAACTGGCATGGGAGTTTTGTGTTTAAAACTGATGGAAACTGTGAAAACCGGCATGAGGATGCGGCTCGCTGGCAGGGCACTTGCCCGGTGTGAGTGAGGCCCCAGCCTGGATCCCCACCGCTGCAAAAATAAAATAAAAACTGACTTTTGGTCTTGAGTGGGCCTTTGGGAAAGCGCAGGAATTGGGGTGACAGCTTGGCAGCCCCAGGCATCTGAGTGTGGACTGAAAGCCTTGAGGTCACAGGTGGTCTGCAAGGTAACTTGCTGGCATGGCAGTCCTAGCACCCACTGCCACCGGCCAGCCCCTCTGGCCCCTGCGAAGAGCCCCCAGGACGGCCATGAAGCATGGGATGAGACATTATTTCCCTGAGGAGGAGCCAAGAGCTCTAGACTCCAGGGTCTGCTCCCACACCTCGGCCCACCGTCCACAATAGAAAGCCTCTTCCACGCCTGCAAAGTAAGAATAGTGAGATCTGCTCTTCTTTGAGGCTGTTCAGATCAACTGGTGAGCATCATTCATCCCCAGATCCATTCGCCCCACATGTAGAGACCTGAAGTGCTGAAGGAGCCTTCAGACCCTTCAGACGGGACTGGGGTCCTGTGCTGAAGGGAGCAGCCATGCCTCACCATTCTCAGAGGTGTTTCTCAGATCCTGGAGGGCAGCGACAGCGGCCTGTGTCCCCTGCACATCTTCTTCCGCCTCTGTGATGTGGAGATACTGGGTGGACAGTTCCTCACCAGTCTCTGTTGCTGGCTAAAAATGGAAAGATAATATATTTGCATCCATCTCAAAGACTGACTGCTACCTAGAAAATGCAGAGTAATGAATTAAGACAAAACACATGAACACACACAAAAAAGGCAAGGCTTTAGAACATCTTATTTCCTTAACCTCCCTGGGAAACCACTCATCCCAATCAATGTACCTCCCAAAGAGAAACTGTTTCTGAACCCTGAGACTTTTTTAAGCCAGCTGTGGTGGAAGTTTCGTGCCCCACAGTAGTAAATGGAACAGGTTGTTCAAAACCAGAGATTTATAACTTTAATCTGCCCCTTAGTCTGGAGCCTCAGGCCAGGTATTTAACAGAGGCAAAGCAACAGCAATGGAACAAAGAGGGAGAGGAGAGAGGAGGATGGGTAATTACATAGCAGGTACAGCACACTTCTGGTACGCAGTGAGGATCCAGTGAGTTGTGACTGTTTGTGGCATTCTTGTCATCACAAAATGGAGACTGAACAGAAAACTGATTTGTCTACTCTCAGAGCGTGTGAGAGCAGGAAGCGTTGGAGTGACGTGCAAAGGGATTTCAAGTACCTCAAGGAGAGGAGAGGCGGGAAAGAATATTCATAGGCAAGATATTGACAATGGCCTCTTGCAGGAAGTGCAGGAGGGTAGACAACCAAAGCTAGAAGGATAGCAGCATGAATGACCCCCATTAAAGAAAAAAAAGAGGGGGCTTCAGACCAAGTCCACAAGAGCCTAAGTCATGCTCCATCAACACACATCACACAGCTTCAGAGAAATATTCATCCCATGATCCAAGTCAATTTAGGTACCTCCAGCCTGACATATAGCAGATACCATATGAATATTTGGTGAATGCAGAAATTAGAAACAAGAACATTTGGGGCTGGGAAGGTGGCTCAGTGGTAGAGCGCTTGCCTTGCATGCCTGAGGCCCTGGGTTTGATTCCTCAGCACCACATAAGCAAAAAAGAAAAAAGCCAGAAGTGGCACTGTGGTTCAAGTGGTAGAGTGCTAGCCTTGAGCTGAAGAGCTGAGGGACAGCGCCCAGGCCAGAGTTCAGGCCCCACGACCAGACCCAAAAAAAAAAAAAAAAGAAAAGAAACAAGAACATTTTAGAGCATCATGGAACAAATACTAGGCAACATTGGACTCAAGCAATGCCTTACTTAGCCTGTGACAGGTCAGGCTGCACGCCATGTGGCACGCTCACTCTGGGAAGCAGTGCAATCTCTGCTTTCAGGGAGGACAGTCCCCCTCACATTCCAGGAGCCAGGTGACACACACACCCCTGGAACAGGCGGCTTGTTACAGGACAGTGCCTTCTCCCCAGCTTCCAGAACGCTGTATTGTCTCACTATAGAATAAAGTACGTGTGTGTGTGTGTGTGTGTGTGTGTGTGTGTGTGTGTGTGTGTGTGTGTGTGTGTGTGTGTGAACTATTTTTGTTGTGGTCATTGTTCTGCAGATTCTGTAGAATCTGTGAGAAGTAAGGCCTTCAGAAGTAAAGGATGTTACTGTATACATTCATAAAAATACCCACTGATCAAGGTGGATTCAATTTTACAACATGAATTGGCATTTCAATTTCTATTTCATCAACAGAGACCAAATTGTTGCAGCATGAACTTGCACTAGGCAATTAACTGTTGCCACAGATGACAATGTGAAGCTGAGGATGTCCTCATCACTAACAGTAGGAAGGGCTTATCTGGGGCTACATACATTGCATCTTACACAGCATTTTGCTAGTCCTTTCATCCTCTCAGATAGTATCCACTTACTGTGTGGATGGATACACTAAGGCCAAATTGGTCAAACAATGGCTCAAGGTTAAGCAGTTTGCAGATGACAAAGACAGAATTAAAAACCAAAGTTCATCTTTGACTTTTTTTTTTTTTTGGTCCATCATGGGACTTGAACTCTGGGCCTGGGCGCTGTCCCTCAGCTCTTCAGCTCAAGGCTAGCACTCTACCACTTCAGCCACAGTGGCACTTCCAGTTTTCTGGTGCTTTATTGGAGATAAGAGTTTCATGGCTTTTCCTGCCTGGGCTGGCTTTGAACTGCGATCCTCAGATCTCAGCCTCCTGAGTGGCTAGGATTACAGGCATGAGCCACCAGTGCCCGGTTCATTCTTGACTTTTTAATGGCATTTAAAACATTTCCAATATTCACAAAAGCAGAAAGATGAGTGTAATCAACTTCCATGCTTCTCTCACCCAACTGAACAATTACTAACTCACAGCCAGTCATTATTTGACTATAGTTCTGGGTCCCACACTTTTCATTTTCCACTCTTGAAGCAAATATCTCCTCTATAAATATTTCAGAATATATCTCAAAAGCTAAAAAATTCCCTGGGTGCCAGTGGCTCACACCTGTAATTCTAGCTTCTTAGGAAGCTGAGATTGCAAGGACTGTATTTAAATGCCAGCCTGGACAGAAAAGTTTATGAGACCCCTTTCTCAACGGAAAGCTGGTAAGCACCTGTTTTACTAACTAAACAGGAAGTCTCACATAGGCATACTGTGCCTAGGTGCAAGAAGCAAGACTCTAACTCAAAAATAGCTGGCCAAAATCATGGATGGAGGCCTGGCCCAGCAGTAAGAGCACCTGCCTAGGAAGCATGTGGACCCAAACTCAAGACTCCAGTATACAAATGCTAAAACTCCTCCAAAACACAACTACAGGGGCTGGGAAGGTGGCTCAGTGGTAGAGTGCTTACCTTGCATGCATGAGGCCCTGAGTTCAATTCCTCAGCACCATATAAACAGAAAAAGCTGTAAGTGGCGCTGTGGCTCAAGGGGTAGAGCACTAGCCTTGAGCTGAAGAGCTGAGGGACAGCTCCCAGGCTCAGAGTTCAGGCCCCACGACTGACAAAAAAATAAAATAAAAAATAAAACACAACTACAATACCACTGTCACACTCAAGAACTTAGTCCATAATACCAACACATACCTACACTGTCCAAATCTCCGTGTTCTCATTTTTCTAAGCAGAGCAAATCAAATCTAAATGAGGTTCACACATTAGAAGTGAGTGATATGTCTCATAAGACTTAGAAAATGCATCTAATCTTCCTCTACCTCTGGCTCCCGCCCCCTGAAGTTTATTAGTTGAGGAGAGCAGGCATTTTGCCTGAAAGAGCTCCCACTCATCTGAGTGTTGAGATTGGATTGCCACGGAACAAAGTAATATGCTGCTCTGATCTCAGTGTTTTCAATATACTGCAAGTTAGAGGTGAATCTAAATACATAATTAGATTTGGATGCCCTTTTTGGCAAGAATGCTTCCTGGGCTGTACTGTGCTTTATTCAGGAGATGCCCATGTGCTTGATTCTTTTCTGTAGTGTCAGCATAACTGGGGACCCTTACTAGATCTATGACATCATTAGAAGGTTACACATTGTGATATTCTAAAGGAAAACGCCCCTTGTCCTCATCAGATGTTTGGCTGTGCTGACACTGGGTGATTGGGAAGTTGGGACGAGTGCGTGGCCCGTGGCCTTTAGAATCAGTGCTCAAGAGATAGAGGTGAATCCCTTGATTCCTGCAAAGGTGGCTGAGATCTTCCCCAAGAAGCTTTACAGAAACTTACAGAGTTAAACATGTTTTATGAGTTCCGTTGTAGTCATTAAATACTTACAACAGACTCACCATAACAGTACAGCCTCCACCAACAACAGAAAAACCGACAACAGTGACACCCTGAAGCTCTTCTCGTACTAAGGTTATGTCTCCTCGTAAAGGCACAAATTCTATTAACAGTGATTTTAGTGAGATAGACGCTCACTATGTAGTTATACTACTGAGTGATCCACAGGTAGAATTCACTTACTTACTTTAGGATCCATATGTAGAACGTGCTTTCTGTGCTTTCATTTTGTCTTCATTGCTTTTGTTTTTGTTTCAATTACTTGCTTATTTTTATTTTAATTTTATTGTCAAGGTGATGTAAAGAGGGTTTACAGTTACAGAGGTAAGGTAGTGAGTACTTGTTATGGGAACTATTTCCATGAATCACAGTGACATCCACCTCTCCTTGTCCTTCCCCCTTTGGGCTCCCTTCCCTACACAAAATGTTCAGCTTTTCCTTGTTTGCATTTATTTTACTTTGACATTATCATAGACTTACACAGAGTGGCAAAGGTGGTACAGTGGAGAAGACCTCTAATCTCCCAGCCTCTCCTAATGCTAACCTCTTGTGTAACCATAGCACCGTATCAAAACCAAGACAGTGCAGCACTGTCAATGGTCATCTACACTACAGATATTATCTATGCTCTGCCAGGTTTCTTCTTAGCAGCCTCTTTCTGTTCCAGGAGAGGGAAGTTCAGCCTTCAGTACTGGGAGCGTGTGGTCTGGAATCGGGATATGAGGCCTTACCATTTCTCAGTGAGGATGGCATGGAACCCCTTGCCTTCTAATTTTCTATCAAATGCAACACCTGAAACTGGATTTGTGGCTAGGAGCAGCAAAACTGTCAATGAGGTCAATGCAAACACTCACAGCGGAGTCTAAATTCAATCTGCATTTCACCCAGCTGCACCCTGAGTGAGAACTGAAAAGGCTGCATACGTTTCCCGACCACAAATCCGGCACTCCAGAGGTTTGCTGTCGGGCCCAGGACTTGGGCTTCCTGGATTTTCTGGTGTATATAGAAATGTCAAGCTCTAAAGTTACCTCCCACTTGGAGTCTCCATCAATTTCTACCACCTTCAAGCCATGTTTGTTCTTCAAGTGCCTGTTGAACTCCCACTTTGTGCCATATACGAAGCTGCAAACAGGACATTTCAAGCCACCTGTGGAGACAAGTAAGAAGAAGTGTTGTCCACTCATAGAGATGCCACATTCCTCCTCCTACCCAATAGCTCAAACATGAGATGAGGGATCTCCAGCACTTACACTGAAGCCACACTTAGTATTTCAACACAATAGCAACTGTGTATATGATATTTAGGGCAAGAGTTCACAACCTCATAGCTTTCTCATTTATTGAATATGTCTTTGCAGACTCTCATAGCTGTTTGATTTTTTTTGTTCATGGTGGTGAAGCTTGAACTCAGGGTCTGGGCGCTGTCCCTAAGCCTCTTTGTGCTCAAGGCTAGTGCTCTACACCACTTCCAGTTTGGAGTGGTTAATTGGAGATAAGTCTCATGGGGGACTTTTCTGGTATCAAACTGCAATCCTCAGATCTCAGCCTCCTGAGTAGCTAGAATTATAGGCATGAGCCACCAGCTCCTGGCCTTGTTTGATATTTTAAATGTCAGAAAGAAATAAAGTGAATAATACCATTCTCTTGGCTGAGAGGATAAGCAGCTAAATCATTCTTTTATACTTTTACTTGGAAATCCATAAATAACTTAGAAAAAAAAGGAAGGGCATTGGTTACTTGTCTAAAATCTCCTTTTTTCTACAACACTCAGGAGCCAGATTCTCAGTTGTTTTTTCACTTCAGAAGCTAAATCACTGGTGTGACCTCCCCCATGAGTTTCCCAGTGAAGAACAAATTAAAAGGCTGGCCGAATCCTGAAGTGTCACTATTTATTGAACTGATTAAATTTTGTACGTGTTCCTAGAGGTTTTAATTAGGGAGAATATAAAACCAGAGGTAAAAATCAAACAAGAAAAAAGTAAAAGAGAATCACATAAAAGATCATCTTTCTAAAGTTCTATCTGAAACAGCAACTAAACTGGAGACGAGACAATAATATTCCTGTTTGGGAGGTGAACACTCTGGCCCCAGACGTCAACTGCGTGTCAATGTCCTGCCTGCTGCCCAGGCCATCCACCTGGGGATGGTCTATACTCCTTCGTCAAAGAGCCTCTGGGTGTATCTGGTGCTCAGAGATTCCAGCAGTGCCCCCCTGGCGAGCTGTGGGCAGCACCCTCCCGGCCTGCACTGATTCCACTGTATTGTTTTCTCTAGGCAGACCCAGGCGCTTCTTTCTGTTCCCACCCATTGGCTGTGTTCTGGGGTTTCTGGACAAGAAGAACTCCTACCATTCATCTCTCAGGATGGGCTTGCTCTGAGCCCTCCCTCGTGAATTGTGATCTCTATATCTGGATTCTCTTTTCTTTTTAATTCTGGCATATTATCTCTATATTACCTATGTAGTTGTTTAGATCTTTTAGGATTTGTAAAATAATTTCTGTTGTATTTTTGGTGGTTTCTCAATAGAAGGATTAGTCCAAATCACCTAGGCCACATGTAGTCTCTGCTGTAATTATTTCCCTTCTGAGTAGCTCCATGTGCATTTCCTCAGAACCACGTGCTTCCTGCACAGAACTGAGTATGGTTTACAGAAGTCAGGTCACTTAACACTGACACACCCCCATCATCACTGCCTGGCTCACATTCTGCTGGTTGTTCTGCTCATTCTCACTTGCTTGCATTGGCAACTCTTTTCCACCTTCTGGCAGGATCACCAGTCTGCACCTCTTCTATTCCCTTCCACCCCACCGGCCTCTCTCTGTTCCCAAGAGCCAACACTCTAGAGCTTAAGCTTTCAAGTGTGGCAGGTGTGCCTTTCTATAAAACTTGCTGGGCAAATCCACAGCCCAGAATCAACCCAACCACCGGCCTTCCTGGCCTGCATGCCAGCATGCAGAGGCAAATCACAAGTCAAACTTATTTTCAGAATGCTGTTCTTTGAGGATTTATTTCCCTAGCATACTCCTTCTGTCCACAGTGACTGCAGCTGCCCCCTTCCTTATCCTCACCACCCAAAGTTCCTGCCGCCCACGTCACAATGATATTGGAGCTCCCTCCTCATTCCTGTACAAATCCCCTGTTTCCATGCATCCACTAGGTGGGGAGATACCATGGGGATGAGGTTCTCCTTCCTCTGGGGCCACCATTCCACCCTCACAGCACAGACTCAGTGCCTTCCTATGACAAATGGCTGAATCCTCCTTTACATTTCGGAAATGAGATCTGCAGACAGTGTAACCACTGAAATTCCGGGATGAGAAGCCCCTGATGTTAGCACCATCAGAAGTCATCAGTGGATTTCCTTATAGATGACACTGCAGTTCCTGGCCTCAAGTTGTAGCCTTTCTCTTTCCTACACATCTTTATTCCCTCTAAGATGTCACCTCCAGGAGGGCAGGGGACTTCCAGGCCTTCATAAGGGGTATTTACTGCCCAGGTCACGGCACCCAACATCTGGTTGGTCTTCAACCAATAGATCTCTGCAAATCTTCTTGCTTTAGGTCTGTCTCCAACCATTCCTCAGTGCTTCCTCCATCTGTGGCCTTTCCCTCTACACTTACCCTTCCCCTCAGCCAGTGAGTACACTGAATTTTATCCAATAGCAAATAAAGGGCCAGGTGCAGGACTGTCTTTCCTCTGTCCAGCAGAACCAAAGTGCTGTGAAGGGAGCTCTGCTTCCAAGATTACATGGTATGCACATCACAGCTGCTTCTGAGATGGACAGCAAGGATGAGAGGCAAAAGGAGGAGGGCTCTGTTCACTAAGCCTCCTTCTGACTCCTCCAAGTTTACTCCATGGGATGATGTTTATTTTAAGAAAAGATTGATTCTAAAGCTAAACCAGGAAAGTAACATGGGGCCCTTACTTTCTTGTCTCTCTTCATCACTCAGGCCATGTACATTCAAAAGTGTCCCATCTCCCCCAATACCTTTGTGACCTGCAGTAATCACCAAGACGTTTTTATTTATGCAGCAAGAAGAGCTGAGCAGAGCATGGAGGGTATCTCAGGCTGTCGTATTTATTTATTGCTCTTTGGACTCCTAAAGCAGCAGCAGAGGAATTCTGCCCTGATATAGACGTTGTCTGAACAAATTATTGTAAAAAAGAAAAAAGATAATCTCATGGGGATTCACTGTGTAATGAATCATCTCCCAGACACGGTCATGATTACTGACCCAGGCCCACACCAATGGAATCTATACATCTACACGAAGCACTGTCCCATCATTGGAATTCTTGTCTCTCAGCTGAAGGGCTGGCTGATTCCCCAAACAGTCATTAGCAGACCTGGAAGCCAGTCCAAAGGCCAACAGTGCATCCCTCAACCCATCACTTCATCATTCTGCATTCCCCTGGCCCCAGGGGCACTAAGACAGCACTGCACCCCAAGACAGACAGACACACACAGAGGCAGAAAGACTGGCAATGGACAACAACTTCTTAAGTTCCAGAATATCCTATAGAAATGAGATCTATGCTGTGTTTAGGTAAGATGCAATGGGCTTGTTTTCTCAACCAGAGGATAGCTGAACTTAGATTTTAACATCCTTTGTCATCTCTTATTTATCATCAACCATGTGGCCTCTAGAATGGCCATCTTTGAGAAGGCCCCTAGGCATGAGGACTCTACTTTGTCTCTGCCTACACTGGAACTGCTTCTCCGTGAAATTGTGCACACGTAGCAATGGCCCAGATCGAAATATCCAAGGTTGTGAGGCTTCCAAAGAAAACTGAGGACTCCTTCTGATGTACTCTTTAATGAAAACTAGGGAGAAAAAAATACCCTTATATTATGTTTAAATTAAACTTAATATGCTAATACTCACCCACTAATTAAAAACTCCAACCTTTACCATAGTGACTTTAATTAAAGAACAACAAATAGAAATTTGTAATCCAGAATGAATGTAGAACTGAGCTAGTTAATTGACATCAGAGCTGAGTGAAATTAATTTCTCTTTTGATTTATTAAATTCCTAGCAATGCACAGTAAAGTTCAATAGAAGACTTGGTGTACTGACTCCTAGTGCTGGTATTAAGCACATATCCTAAAAACTCAACGTCCATATCATGATTTCTTCACACAGAATGAATGGTTAAACAGACAGAAGCAGAGAATTTCAGGAGCAACTTGTAGACAATTTTCAGGCACTTCAGCACTCCTTCAGGATGCCTGACATGGAAAGTTCAAGTGCAGGCACAGCGTGGCACCCAGGGGGTTCAGTCAGAGGCCAGAATCTGCTGCGTGCCCATGTAACCTAAAGCAATGTCGTTAAAATCTTGGTCTCAGATTTCTCCTCTGCTAAGGCAAAAATGCTCAAGTTCATATCCTTAAGAAAGTCAGAGTAGTGGGACCTTTAAAGAGCTCAATATCCTATTCCTTGAAACATGAACGTGTTACCTAACATGGGAAAGAGACCTCACTGTGTTAGCTCAAGTTAGCGCAGGAATTTATAGTGAAAGGTCATTCTGGGTCAAGTTGGCCTACTATAATCACAAATATTCTTGTAAAAAGGAATCAAGGGCAAACCAACATAGTGATATGAAGGAAGACTCCATTGACCATTACTCCTTTGAAAATGGAGGAAGAGGCCACAAGCCGACCTCAAGGAGCTGGAAAGTCAAGAAAACAGATGCTCTTCTAGAGTCTCCAGAAAGAAAACAGACTTGTCAACACTACAGTTTTAGCCTGGTGAGACTCACTTTGAATTTCTGACCTTTAGAACTGTAAGAGAATGAATTTATGTGTTTTAAGCCATTTGTTATGGCAGCCATTGGAAAAGCATCCAAGCACCCCAGGGAAAGCTGGAATGAGAGCAGTGGCACTATCAAAGGAAAGTGGACACAGAATGACTGCAGTTTATGAGATTAACAAGTGAAGCTAAGGTACCAATGGCTAACTCCTATAATCCTAGCTACATGGAACCTGAGACCCAGAGGTTTGTGTTTCAAGACCAGCCTGAGGAGAAACATTTATGAGACCCTTACTCAACTGATAGCTAGACACGGTGGCATGTGTCTCTCATCCTACTTTTGTGAGAGGCTGGGATCGGGAGGACTGAGGGTTCAGAATAGCTAGGGCAGCAAAGTCCATGAGATTGCATCTCAACAGGAGAAGCTGGGTGTGGTGTGTGCACCTGTCATCCCAGCACGACGGGAAGCCTAAAATAAGTGAATTGCAGTCTGGGAAAGTGCCCAGCATGTAAAAAATTACAAAAGAGAGCAGGAGGCATAGTTCAGCCATACAGAGCCTGTGGTTTCAGCCACACCATCAGATCAAGCAGTCCTGGACAAAGCTGCCTACTTCTTGACCTCAAACTAGACAAAAATAACAATAAATGTCTCCATAACATTTCCCTTTGACACTGAATTCCAGTGGCTAGCACACTGCCGGCCATATTGTAGGAGCTGAACAAATGCATGCTTGAAGAACTATGCGAATAAGCAAACTAAATTTGAGCCATTTATCAAGTATTTCCTACCGGTTAGGCACTTTATAAAAACACTGGAGAGGGCTGGGAATGTGGCTTAGTGTTAGAGTGCTTGCCTAGCATGCATGAAGCCCTGGGTTCGATTCCTCAGTACCACATATGCAGAAAAAGCCGGAAGTGGCGCTGTGGCTCAAGTGGTAAAGAGCTACCCTTGAGCAAAAGAAGCTCAGTGTCCAGGCCCTGAGTTCAAGCCCCAGGACTGGCACCCAAAAAAATGGAGAATAAGATCTACTGTTTGCAACTAATGTTAAGGTAGATATTGGCTTTCCTCTGTGGAGACCCCACATCAGGTTGGACTCTTCTCCCTGTGTTCATTTCAATAATATAGAGAGGGTGCTTTGAGGCCAGAAAGAAGTGGCCAGTCTGCTAAGCATCATCTTCACTCCCTACACACTCCTGAAGGGATCTATAGCTTCATAAAGCTTGGCACCAAAATACCTTACACATCTCCCCACCTGGGTTTACTGAGCCAGTCCTTGAGGTAGCTAGCTTATTTGGGCATGTTTTAAAGAGAAGGGAGGGCCTACTGCAACAATCCAACTATGTCTTCCTTCAACAAGCATGAAAATGCACTTAATGTGGGACCATGCCTCAAATCCATGCTAATGAACAAACAGTACAGAGAGGAATCAGCCTTCCAAATACCAGCTGCACATTAAAATGTAAGCCAGTGATAAGAACACGTTGTAGTGTTCAGACAAAATACCAAAAAGTACTAGAGTTCTTAGTAAACCAGTGTTTCCTGGAAGGACCCAGCCAATGGAGCTATGACTGTATTACCCTGTGCAGAGCTATCTGGTACCAGTGGACAAGCCAAATGCACACTCCACTCTCCAGTCTCCATGCTGGCAGCTGGCAGCCCATATTTCTACCACAGTGACTGGTAAATCCTGTACATCATGCCTTCCCACCTGACCTGGGAGAGGTGGTCCCTAAATGTTTCCCAGAACACTACTGGAAGATGCCCAAGCAGCTGCTATTCCCAGAAATTTTTAGTGTAGAATGAAAACAACACCATGGTAAAGAACATGACCTTGTTCCTCAGAAACCTAAAGAGAAGACAAATGGCTTCTCTGGGGAAATTTCAGGTCCCTTTCAGCCGCTACCCTATCTCCATGGGCTTGCATGCTTCCCAGAACCCTTGGGGGGGGGGGTGGGGAAATGAGAGTCTTTCCCCACAACGAATGATCTTGTGCAAGTCTCAGTATGACAAATTTCATCATGGCTGACAGAAAAGAAACCCTCTACCTGATTTAAGGAGTCTGCAATGTAACTTTGAGAGAACTGTATTTTTTGTGGCTTTTTACTGTGCTATTTTAATATATCTTCCTCCATATCTATATTTTTAAAAGAAATGATAAAGTCCTACAAAGACATTTGGGGGGACTGAGTAGAAGAAAATAAAAGCAAGTGGTAATGGGATAAATTACCTGAAATTACTCAAAAGAAGTGAAATATTTCCTCTTCTCTGTAGTACCAAACATTCCTGAATCTCCAGACTAATCCAGCTTCCCATTCTCCCTCCGGTCTTCTCCCCTCTCACAGACATCCCAAGTATGAGTTTTGTGCTCTGAGATTGCTCATCTGCATTCATAATCAACCAGCTATTTCATTTCAAACCATTTGCACACCAAAGCACAATACAAGACACACTTAGCTATCTCCCTCTGCAGTTTGTCTCTGGAAGGGCCTGGGGAGGATGGACAGGCATGAGAGAAGATCACTGACTCCTCCAAGAGTCAGTGTAAAACCCAGATCCTGTCAGGAAATGTTAAATGATTACAGAGTCTTAGAAAGTTACCAGAAAACTCGGAGCATGAAACATTTCAACCTCAGCACATTTTTTTTTCCCGAGGCAGTGATGAAAGTCTAGAAGCACGGAGCAATGATAGTATCATCAATCAGATCCCCAGGCCTGGCCCACCAGCCACGGGAAATGTCTATTTCCTGCCAGTCCAGTCTAAGCTGTGAAGGATGTGGAAACAGGCTCGGCCTCCCACTCTAGTTATTTATGGTGACTCTAATTCAACCCATTCTTCCCACAGTGGTTCCCAGACATAGGGCTGTCAAAAATAATGCGATGGGGACTATAGCTCAGGGTAAGATGATGGTGTGGCATGTGTGAGTCCCTGTGGGTTTGATCCCCAACAGGGGGCAAAGAGAGAGGCAACGATCCTAGAATACTTCCTATTTTCAGAAAAATATGCAAAGCTAGGAATAAAACATCCCCCACGTCAGATGCATGCGGGTACCCTCCCTTACTATCACATCAGATGCATGCGGGTACCCTCCCTTACTATCACGTCAGATGCTGCTCTGAACTCCCCCCTACAGGTGAAGGGACTAAAGACGGAGCGCTTAGGTTACCAGCCTGACATGGCACAGCCTAAGAGGGATGCAGGCTCTCCCTCCTCAGTGCTCCATCTTGCTCCCAGCTCCGTACATGCCACTGAAGGGAACGGAAGCCACGAGTTCTCCATTACCAAGCTCTAAGTCAAGATTTCTAAGCCGCTATTCCTATACACCAGCTCTGTCACCAGAAGTACTAAGATGCAGTCAATTCATTCGTGTTACATGAAGCTGCATCTCAGAGCTGTTACAGCAAGCATGAAGCTTCATGCCAACTTAGAAAACTGAGCATTCCCCAGCTCCCCCAAGCTGCACAGCATGCACCCCACATCTGTTTACTGGGCACAGGTTGCTAAAAAAATCATCTTCAACTTCAGTCACAGGACTGAGGGAGGAGCAGCAGCTGATGCATGCCATGACGTGATCATTTTAGTTGCATTACCAGCTTGTGGATATAAATATGACAGCCTTACTCTGTATGGTAACAGCACGTGAGCTGCACCCTCTCAGGCAGAAAAATGGGATTACTTACTTTTAAAAAGTGCAAAACAAAAGCAGAAAAAGAACACTCAAACTTTGCTATACTAATCAGGGTTTTTTTGTTTTTTTGGTCCAGTCGTAGGGCCTGAACTCTGGGCCTGGGTGCTGTCCCTCAACTCTTCAGCTCAAGGCTAGCGCTCTACCACTTGAGCCACAGCGCCACATCCGGCTTTTTTCTTTTTTCTTATGTGGTGCTGAGGAATTGAACCCAGGGCCTCATGCATGCAAGGCAAGCGCTCTACCACTGAGCCACCTTCCCAGCCCCACTAATCAGGGTTTTTATCAACTCTCATTACTTTAAATGTTCTAAAATGTATTTCCTTTTCAGGATGAATAAGTAATCTGTGTGTAACCCTAAAAATGCTCATCTGCAAATATGACTTTTTATTATCTTTAAGTAGTCATATAAGGGGTTTCAATTCAACGTATCAGCTTTTGAGTATAATGTGTCTTGACCAATGTCACCCCTGCATCTCTCCCCCAGCTCCCCCCCCCGCCCCCGCCATCTCTCCCAATCCCACCCATCTACCTGACTCCACTTTCACATATGCACATCGAATATTGTGATGGTACCTGCCCACCCTTCCCTTCTCCATTGGTTTGCCTCCCTCCTCTTCACCTCACCCTCACAGACAACATAGGTCTCCGCTTCCTGGTATTCATTTCGTTAAACTGTGTTACTCTGTTGGAACACTCCCCTCAAATACGTTTACAACAGCATTATTGTAGCTGAAATAAATTTTTACAATAGCATAATTATAGTTGCAGAAAAGATAAAAAAAGTATTTATATTTGATATTGTATTGCAGACAGCCTGTAAAAGTTAGACCGGGCAATGGTGGCTTAGGCCTGTTATCCTAGCTACTCAGCAAGCTGAGCTCTGAGTATCATAATTTCAAAGCTGGCCTGGGCAGGAAAGCTCATGAGACTCTTACCTCCGATTAACTACCAAAAAATAAAAAATAAAAAGCAAGAAGTGGCAGTGGACAGCATCTAGGCTGTGAGTTCAAGTTCCAGACTGATACAAAAAAAAAAAAAAAGTAAGTTAGAAAGACACTATAGAAAAGACAATGTTTCTGTCAATCAAGGTTGAATTTTAAAAAATTAAATGAGACTCTCTTCTACTCAAAGGCTATGTGCAATTGTACTGAAAAATGTACACTGCTGGGCAGTCGGAGACTTTGTGAGGAACTCTGTGCTGCTGTTGCCTTGGATTCCCATTGAGGCTGTCGTAATATTAACCGGGCAACACGTGGTGCTGGAAGACAGTTGTAAGGGGGAGGGGAGGACAATACTGACATGCAAGGCTCACCCACTACACTGAACCTTAAGGTGGCAGCAGCTCTGCTTGGCTGGGGGGGGGGGGGGGCTGAGACAGAGCAGCGCCCGCTGCCCCACCTACCTTGCTGGATGAGTGCCTCAGCCACCAGCTCCCCGCTGCCCACGTTGACGTACTCCTCATTGGGGTGCTTCCTGTTGTAGTGCCGCTTCAGCGAGCCAGAGATGTTGCATGAGTAATGACAATGAGCACAGCGGAAAGGCTGAGGGGACAAGGAGACAGAAAGGTAAGCCTTGAGGAATGGGGGGGGCAGCCAGAACCCCTTCAAGTGGTCCCTCAACAGATCAACATGGCTTTAGTCATCTCTCTCTGCTAATTGCTCAGAGACAGAAAGTTGGCTGTCTCCATGGGCTGCTTCTCTTCTACAACTGAACCACTGACCAAGTCCCAAGACTTCCTTCACAGAACTGCCCTACCACCCTTCTAAGGTAATTCCCATTCTATAAGGAGGATCCACAGCAGGGCCGGCCTGGGAGAGAAACAAACAGGGAAGGCAGCCATGTGCACCACCTCTGAAGCAACCCAGGACAACACCCTACATAAAGACCACACTTGAGGCCCAGGACGCTCTGTGCTGGCTGCCGCACAGAGCTACACTCCTCCGTGAAGTCCTTCACCACAGCCCTGGAGGGCGGCATCACAAGGGTTTATTAAAGGTAAATTAGTGAAGTGTTTGCAGATATCGCCCAAACAGAGAACAAAAGGTCTAAAATCCCAACATAGGATTATTGCTAAAATAAAAGCTAAACCACTTAAACCATGTTGAAGAGCTCTTATCTCTAAATAAGCAAATATTATGACATTCTTAATTTTGGAATGTTAACATTTACAGAGAAATCAAAAAGAAAATTTAGGAAATGTTATACTGCCCACATGGGGCGGGCAGCAGGCAGGGAGGGCAGGAAGACCAGGGCAATGATGTAAGAATGGTCCTGCCACCCCAACGTCAGGCTCACTGGAGCGCCAACTCCATCCTTCCTGTGACAAAGGAGATAAATTGCCTCATGAGTTTCAGCACCTTTTGATTCCTATGTCTCCTCTTGGGCAGAATTGCTAATGAGGAGAAAGATGGCCAAGATGTGAGCATGTGGGCAGGAGTGTGTACAGATGAGGCCACATGAGACATCTGTCTCTGAGCTGCCCATTTCCACCAAAATCCTATAGGTGGACCTGGAGAAAATTCTGGAAGTGAAATAAGTCAAGCGAGACAAAGGATGCATGCTTTCTCTTGAATGTGGAAGTTCGATCTAAAATAAATATACATATAGGTAAACAGATACAGGGTCATACGCACATATGCAAAACCATGTTAACTAAAGTACGGGAGGAGTCCATTAAATTACAGTTTAACAAAATAAATACCAGGAAGCTGGAATGTATTGTTGGGGAGGACGAGGTCCAGGAGGAGGGGCGGACAAATGGAGAAAGGAAAGGTGGGCAAAGTTAAGTGCTAACATCTGTAAAAATAGAACCAGATGATGATGAAAGGAGTGCCACTGATCAAGATGCGCTGTACTCACAAACACGCGTTGAGCTGACACTGCTTGTACAACTACACACAGATCATTTAAAATGTTTTAAAGCCCTCTGCTCTTAAAAGACTGAAGGCTGCCCAGCATGGAGCTGCCTTTCCTCCCGGGAGGCTGTGTGCAGTATCCCAGCTTCCACAGCACTGAGGCATTAAGACTGGCTCAGGATGTTGGCGTGTCATGTAAGAAGGAAGGGACACCAACTCGAAAGGTACTCAGCAAGCAAGACCAAGCTTTTACTTTTGCACAAGGCTGTGTGCCACCAGCAAGCAAGAGCACAGAGCAGCTCTAGTACTATACCTCACTCCAGTTAGAATGGCCTTATCAAGAAAACCAACATAACAGATGATGACGAGGATGTACCCATAAGGGAACTGTATTACACCACTGGTGGATGGAAGCTTGTTTGATCACTCTGGAAAGCAATATGGAGGTTCTGCAAGAAACTCAATGTTGAACTTCCCTATGACCCAGCAATCCCGCTCCTGGGCATTTATTCAAGCAAGCACAAACAAGGATACACTAAAGTCACCACTATACTAGGTTAGTGGCATCCTTGTCTACCATAGCCAGGATATGGAATCAGCCCAGATGCTCCTTGGTGGATGAGTGGATCAATGAATGTCACTATTTTTGATTTCTGAACCTTTTGTCTTAGATGTAAGTTTATCTGTTTGGGGGAGTTTAAGGGGGAACACAGAAATGGTGAGACAAAGGGTGAAGTAATTCAGCAATGACACTCACTAGACACTACGATGAAATTATACAACTTGTGGGAGAAGGGGGTTAGGAGGGAAAAACTGGGAGGAAAGGAGGGAAGAGATGATACTGTTAAAAAAAATGTACTCACTACCTGACCTATGTAACTAAAACTCCTCTATCACCTTTACAATAATAACATATATGCATATATACATTACTCAACTGAAAAAAAGAAAATGTAATATATATACACACATATATATATCATGGAATTTTACTCATCCATTACAAAGAATGATACTGTACCATTCATAAGGAGATGGAAAGACCTGGAAAAATTACATTAAGTGAAATAGGTCAGACCCAGAAAAATAAGGTTACACGGATTCCATCATTTGTGGTAGCTGGATGTGCCTATAAATCCATAAGTAAACATACTGAGTGGTATGCAAGTGGCTACAAATAAATTAACTGAAGTACAACAGACTATGGAGAGCTCAAACAGTTTATTTCTTTAGAAACACTAAGTCAAAGCCCAAGAAAATAAGTACCAGAAAATGGGTATCTGCAAGAGGGGGTGGGACCGAGGGGAGAGGGGAAGACAAACGCAAGGGTGAGAGGGGTAAATGCAGGTAAGGCTGCACTGTGTCTACCACAGAACTGAGGAAAATAAGCGAAGGGGTGGGTCAAAGAGCAGTGAAATATTGAAGGATGGCACAGATCAAGAAGCATCCCATCCATAAACTTCTTTGTGAAACAGCAAAAAATTTCAACACATATCCTAAAAAATTATGAAAAGAGAGGGAAGGGGGTGGGTTGGGAGGGGTGGGTAGAAATACTGAAGCACCATATTATTAAACCACATTGTTAAATGGCAACTCCTCTGTACAACTACTTAAAGATAATTCAGATATATGTATTATACTATATTATTTTAGTTATATATAGTATACATTACATATATCTGTATATATGACACAGAGCAGGCAGGCTGCTCTCTTTTTATCCCTAACCCAGCAGGCCCTGTCCCTCTGCTCTCACTGGCTGAGCTCAGGTTCATAATCTGCAAAAGGATGAAGCTTAATTAATAGGATGCAACGAAACTTCAATATAAGAGGCTGTCTTAAGGAGCAGCAGGAAAACAGATGTGACTAAAATATAATCAGGAAGACTGACAGGAAGGAAGGAAAAGTCACCATTCCCACACCGGGCAGTATAGCTCTGCTCAGCTTTGCTGGGGTGCCTCAGCAGCCTTGGCACTGCTCGAAGGGCTGGGAATGAGGAAGACCACCCTCCCTTCCTTCCTGGGTCTTGCTCCCACTCCCTCACACCCCTACAATCTCTGTGGAATCAACCCTCACCTCCCTTTTGAACTGTGATCACAGAGCCACACAGGTATTTAGGAGAGGCACTGCCTCGGTCCACCAGGAAGACCGCAGGCGCTGGAGACAGCAAGGCATTAGTGAGCCAATGGCAGCTGTAAGCCCGGACTGACTAGCCCCGAGAGTTGTGAGATTTCATCTCCAAAGCATCTATCTGCTGACCTTCTGCCGTGAGTCAGGCACTGCTCTCTGACCCCAACATCCCATGACAAAAAGCAGGTCTGTGACTTCCTCAATAGATGTGAGTTTGGGGACTGAAATATCAACTCCAAAGATTAAATGCTGTGCAGGCAAACTGAATCATAAAACTTGGTTTCTAAATCAGATACTTGCAAACAACAACTGACACTAGAGCTCAAAGGGGAGGTTATTTATTCCGAGATTTCAGGCCAAAATTCAGCCAAGAGTTACAAGGAAGATATGCAGGCTGTGCAAGCAAACCTCTCTTTGTGAAAGAGTGGAGGCAACAACTCTGGATAAGAAATGTGCTCATTATCTTGTCCATGTAAATGTAACCCCTCTGTACGGTATTTTCACAATGAAAAAATAAATTAATTTAAAAAAAAAGAATGGGGAGCCCTTCCCAGAAGTGTGTGTGTCCACTGTCTTGTTCCAGAAATAAGACCGGGGTGAGACCTTAGCTTTGTTCCATATGAACAACTCTAGCTTTGAAACAGATCGTTGATCTACCATTCCTTTCAGCCACAACCTGGAGACGACCATGATTTCTTCATCAGATTAATAAACAGCCACCTACTGCACGCGTCCATTGCTGTCCCTGCCCGCTATCGATGCCGCAACCTCGGTGTCTTTCCTAGGACATTCCTTAAAGAAAGTCCACACTGGGCTGGGAAGGTGGCTCAGTGGCAGAGCGCTTGCCTTGCATGCATGAGGCCCTGGGTTTGATTCCTCAGCACCACATAAGCAGAAAATAAAAAAGCTGGAAGTGGTGCTATGGCTCAAGTGGTAGAGCGCTAGCCTTGAGCTAAAGAGCTGAGGGACAGTGCCCAGGCCCAGAGTTCAGGCCCCACAACTAGACCCCCCAAAAAAGAAAAGAAAAAGAAAGTCCACACTCCTTCACCTTGCTCTCTTCTCCAGCCACCACCCTTGCCTCCATTCTGAGCCATTTCACAATGTCCCCTGCCCTCCCTGCTTAGTGGCTTTGCCACTGTACCCGAGTCCCTGACAAAGTCACACTCCAGAGCCTTGAGGACTGCCAGGCCCCACCGTGCGCAGGTATCAGTAGTACAAGAGACACAAGAGGTGCTTCCTAGTCAAGATTTCTTGGCCTGACAACAATCTTGCAAGACCTGAGATACTTCTCATTCCAGACAGGGAAGCTGAATTTAAAGACGTTATATAACCTTCCCAAGGTCAGAACAGTAGAAATGTGTGCAAGAGCAAACGCTGGTATTTAGACACATGTTGAGGTGATTCTAACGCCTTTGACCAAGTTCAAGAATAGCAATGAATAACGCCAGCTAAATAAATGTTCTCAGGAATTCGAAGTTCACATCATCCCACACAAAGGCAAGAAAATGGAGTATGTCTTGGATTAGACAAGAGTTTAAAAGATACACCACTTAAGAAAAATGATGTTGTAGGCCAGGTGCTGATGGCTCACACCTGTAATCCTAGCTACACAGAAGGCTGAAATCTGAGCATCAAGGTTCAAAGCCAGCCAGAGAGGAAAGTCCCCATGAGACTCTTCTCTCCAATTAACCACCAGAAAACCGGAAGTGGTGCTATGGCTCAAGTGGTAGAGTGCTCTCCTTGGGCTGAAGAGCTCAGGGACAGCACCCAGGACCAGAGTTCAAGTCCCATGACCCACAAAAAAAATGGAAGGAAGGAAGGAAGGAAGGTAGGAAGGAAGGAAGGAAGGAAGGAAAGAAGGAAGCAAGCAAGCAAGGAAGGAAGGAAGGAAGGAAGGAAGGAAGGAAGGAAGGAAGGAAGGAAGGAAGGAAGGAAGGAAGGAAGGATAGATGATGTTGTAGTATAAAAGCCAAGAGGTTCCAAAGACATTGCAGGGTCAAGTTCCATGCATCACTGAACCACAGTACCATGCAAAAGCTTCTAAACTCTTCCTACGCCACAGTCTTTTCATATGTAAGATGACTTAAAACCCTGCAGTAAGGTCAAAATAAGATGTTCCATGTAAAGCATCTGGTACATAATATGCCTTTTCAGATGTCATTATCACCACAGTCTTTCTCAGAGTGGATCTGTTATAATGAAAAGACAGGAAGGAAACAGTAGAAAGCAAACGGCAGCAACAAGAAAAATAACAATCTCCACAGAACTTACAAAGGACAAAAACCAAGTTTCAGGGTTTGGGGTTTTGTTTTTATTTTGTTTGTTTGTCTGAGACCAGAACTCAAACTTGATGTTTCATGCTTTCATTTATTTGCTGCTGCTCTACCACCTGAATCATGCTTCTAACCTCCAAGTTTTAGTTTTATCAGGCAAAAATGAAATATAGCAGAGATGTCTACCTCTTTAGCTGCTCATGAGAGAGCATGGGGCACACAGTAACATGGAAATGGCTAACGCCAATAGAATAATGAATGGAAACAAAACCACACAGGCCACAGAACACATGCTCACCAGACAGGTGCTAAGAATGCTCACAGAAAGATCTGGGCCAACAGAGGCACCTGTGCTCAGCTACAGATGGGTGCAACCACTCTGGAAAGCAGCAGGCACCATCTGGGAAAGCTGGTGTATCCCAGTGTACACATCCTCTGTGAATGCGCCTGCCCCGAGAAGCTGGGGCTGCAGCACCCTGGGACATGTGTACAGAGCCCCTTTGCTACAGAGCTCAGGAAAGCAACACATAGCAAGAGCCCAATCATCAAGTAGCAACGGAGGAGACAGAAATAAATACATTGTGTGTTGCTAGATCCCCACAACAGAATGCAGTAATGCAAAGAAGCCAGTGGCTCATGCCTGTAATCCTAGCTACTCAGAAGGCTGAGATCTGAGGATTACAGTTCAAAGCCAGCCTGGACAGGAAAGTCCATGAGACTTTTATCCCCAATTAACCATCAGAAACCCGGTGGCACTGTGGTTCAAGTGGTAGAGTGCTAGCCTTGAGCTGAAGACTTAAGGGACAGTGCCCAGGTCCAGAGATCAAGCCCTACCACCAACAACAAAAAAAAAAAAAAAGAAAGAAAGAAAGAAAGAAAAAGAAAACAAGTAGAGCCACATGTAAACGCAGGGTCCAGTCTTACCAATACAAGATAAGTAATAAGGCAAAGTTCAAAATGAATATACAAAGCCAGGCACTGGTGGCTCATACCTGTAATCCTAGCTACTCAAGAGGCTGAGATCTGAGGATCACGGTTCAAAGCAGCCGGGGCAGGAAAGTCTGTGAGACTCTTATCTCCAATAAACCACTAGAAAACTGGAAGTGGAACTGTGGCTCAAGTGGTAGAGCGCTTGCCTTGCGATGAAGAATGCAGGAATAGTGCCCAAGCCCAGAGTTCAAGCCCCACGACCGAAAAAAAAAAAACAAACATAAATATACAAAGCACAATATATCCATACATAAGTCCATGTATATAATTAAGTTGTTCAAAAACACAGAACACTGAATGACTTTCCTTATACATACAAACATGGCAGATAGACCGTAAAGAAAATAAGAAAGCAATTCTTAGGGAAGTCAGGATAGGGGAAGAAAAGTATGTCTAGAAGGAGTCTGATGACTGGCGGTAGTGTTTATCTGGGTGGTGGTTAGACATTCATTTGCTTACTAATTAATGACTACTAAATGGAGCCCTGTATGAAACAGATCTCCTCCCCAGGTTTTAAGAAGGAGTTCAGACAGCCTGAGTGTAGTCACCATTAACAAGGCTGGCACCAGTAACAAATACCTGGCCACCCTAAGGGAATTTTAGGTTGTTTTCTTTCATCTGTATGATGAAAACTGCTGATTCCATTATGTGAGTTCTAACGTTTCCACCAGAATCCAAAATGTCCAAAAAGGAGGATGCCGCCAGAGTGGCAGGCTCGCACAGATTCACTGTCACTCCGGCATTGGCTGGTGTAAATCAAGTCCCGGAGGAGGATGGTCCCCTGGGCTTTGACGGTGAGACACCTGTAAGATTTATGGCAGTGCTTCTGCAGCTGAGGAAGCCTGGCAGGAAGATGGAGTCTTTTTCATTAGTGTCTGAGGTAGGCATCAATCCCCCTAAAGTGCAAGATAGTACCGACTCACCCTGAGAAGGGTGCAGATGGAAAGGGGACCTCACAGTTGTGAGAACTCATCTCCCTCCCAGCCTTAATTCAGTTACTATTGAAACTTCAGGGGCAATTTCATCTAATCAGAGCCTGGAAAGTGACAGCTCTATCAAACTGAGGTCTCACCTGGGCCTTATTTCTGGAACAAGGCAGTCAACACAGGTGCTTCTGAGATGTGCTGCCCACTATTTGCAAAGAAAGGTCTGTGATCCCAGACATTTTTCACAACCCATCACTGGCAGGTGTTTCTGGTGTCAGATAAACATGGACTCCATCTAAGTTCAGCCACATGAAAGCTTCTGTGGCTATGGGCAGAGCTGATCATCTTATTGTAGGGATTAGGGAGAATGCAAACGGAAGTCTGTGCAGGAGGCTCATTAAACTACTGTCACTGACAGCTCAGACACAGAGCTTTTGTGCAAAAGAACAGAACACAGAGTATACCTTGTACTTGGAGTGTGACCAGGTTCATGGTTTGTATGCAGCAACGAGAGCGGTCACTGGGGCAGGAGACTTGCCCCAGGGTGTGAGATGACTTTGAAAGACCCTCATGCTGACATCCCACTCTCCTTCCCTGGTGCACTGATCTCCAAGAAAACTGTCTCCTGCAGATGGACTAGCTGGGTGACTTCTACAACTTTCCCTCTCCTTCTGTGTTCTGTTTTCGGGATGGCTTTGGGTCAGAGCATCAACAGCAGGCTACCGTTTGCACAGTGGTTCTGCTGGCACCTGTTGTCTGATGCTGAGCCCCCTTTACTCCTGCTTCCCTATTCCAACTTAGGGCATCTGCTTGGTACGGCCCGTCTCGACTACCCACTACCCACAAACCACCTCCAAATCCTACAGGCCAGATAGGGTTAACATTACTGCAAAACCCAAGATCAATTATGGCTACATTTCCACAGCTTTCCAAAGAAAGCCTCCAATAACAGACTATGTATAAGCCCTTTTACAAGAATCTCCAGAGAGATTCCTTATATGTACTACAATAATGAAGCAGGCGTAGCAAAATGATACATTTACAGAATTAAAACCTGCTCTTTGCTGACAGACAGGTCCTGTGGGCTGGCCGAGTCTCTTCGATCTTTAGCACCAGCCACAGCCCGATGCACAGCATCTGATGCATTTAAAGAATCCTAAGAACCCAGGAAGCTGACCGGTCACACTAGGAAACAGCATCTCACTTCCAAATCTCATTTTAACTACACTATCCCCTCCCGGCTGAGGGGGAACCAAGGGCTCAAGACCCCTCACGAACCCAGCAGGACCCATAACGGATGATGTGTGGAATCCTTGCGGCTCCAAGGCCTGGACGCTGCACCTCCAACTAGAAGTCAGCTGTGAGAGATCTCTGGCCCTGAAGTGGTGCAGACTACCCCCTTACTCATTCCTTCCCGATGAAGTGCTGACAGCAGACCATAAACAAAACACTGTACCTCACAGAGCTCATGTCCTACCCTAGCATCACAAATGAGCAGGATGTGGCTAACAAAGGCCTGAAGGAGTTGAGAGCAGCCGTAGCATGTGGAACAGAGCAGAGCAGGAGCGGGCAGGCGCAGGTGCAGTGGGCTGGGGACGATGCTGTCAGGTGCTGCCAGGCCCACCCTGGGCAGGGGTGGAGGCTGAGGCAGACAGGGCACCATGTGTGGGATCTGCACAGGACCTATGTGTGGGACCAGGGCCCCTCAGTGACAAATGTGAGCGCGTGCTCCTTACACTACATCCCCTCAGCCTTTGAATTCTCTCCTAACAGTATTTGCCAAAGGCCGAGAGTAAGTTCTGGCAGGCATGGAGGCGAGGGTTGCAGGGGAGGTACTGGAGTTCTGGAGCACACGGGGTTCATTTCCTCCACATCATGGCTGCTGGCATCCTTGGAGCTAGCATTCTGGGGAATACATTCTCTGGAAGGAGCTTCCTGAGGAGTGGAAGCATGTCTGGGGCCTCTGCTGGGACTGAGTACTCGCAGAGCAAAGCATGCAAAAACAAAACCCTTGGTTGGTAGACTGCCACAGTAACCTTCTATTCAGCAGTAAGGTCATCAAGAGAAACTCGGCTTGGAGAAATTTCATCGAACTGAACATCTAAGCTTCAAGTCTCACACTGACCTGTACAGGGTCACTGTGTAAAGTCTGTGACCTAGAATGTTCTGGATGATGAGACAGAGTGAGACAGAAAAGACTCATAGATCCACAGCAGACATCCACAAGCTAGGACTGCCGACGAGTCTCTTCAACAGAGGCCTGCAAGTCCGGAGTGAGGAGTGAACCACACAGAAGACAGAAGTGTGCCTGTGGTGTGAGAAAAAGAACCAAGATCCACAATCGTAAGATACACACTGAAGTTCAGATGCTGCTGCCACACTCCTCTTCCTCCTCTGGCCTGAGCTCAATATGGGGGGGGGGGGGAGAAAAAGGGGGGAGGACCTCAAGCAACCACAAGCCCAAGGAATCACCACAGGGAGTGGCGCCCCCTGCCCACCTCAAATCACAGGTACACAGAGGTTGAGTGATGCCCTGCCCATCACAGAGACAGGCAAGAACAGAGGCAGAAGCAGACCCCAAAAGACATGCCACCAAGAGAAGCACAAGAAGGGAAGCAATTTCCCTGCACTCATGTTCCTGATAGCTACCATTCAAAGATGTCTGCTAATGCTGAAATGACAGGATACCGATAGTGGGGGAGACTATCACTCATTCCCTTCTCCTTGTACCAATGGCCAAGTATGATGAGGGCAGTTTGTTTTTTGTTTTTTGCATGCCCAAATGTTGCCCTGTATTGTGAGCATGCCTGAGAGCTGGGTCGCTCAAGGTCAAGGCCCATCCAGCCAGGGGAGAAAAGCTTCGTGATTACAAATCTTGAAGCCAAGTTGGGACGGAGCACCAGGGCTGACCACAATGAGAACAAAACCAAGCCCAAAGTGAAGATCCAGAAAGAAAGAAAAAGCTGGTCTTCACATGGTTTAAGAAGCACAAAGCTATCCTGGTTTAAAAATAAGGCCAGAGACAAATTAAACAATTTAAAAGAATAAATGTTTTAAATCCAGGGAGTACCGCAAGTTCAAAACTAGCTTGTGTTGAGGCAATTATCTTATCACAATAAATAACAGTAAATCAATCCCCACTAATTGCTTTCTGTGCAAGAGCTTAGAAGACTCTTTAGTGTTCTCTGATTATTGATTTTTTTTATCACTGGTACTGTCAAAAATGTAATATTTTCAAAGAATATACCTTATCTTCTTCGGTGGACAGGATTTCAGTTTAACATAAAAAACTATGCTTTCCATTCTTGCCTACAGCCACATTGGAAATATAAAGCAGAAAGGAAGATGGCACAACCAAGGTTTAGCAGGAGATTTCAGTTGAAAGCAATTTAAGCAAAGGCCCCTTCTGACCACCCCCCCCACATCACCTTTCCCCACACACCCACACCCACGCTCAAAGGAAACCAGAGAGGCATGCAAACTCAGGCTCTCCATTGCCCTGCAAATTCAGGGTTGAAAAGCAAAACAAACACAAGCACAAAGCTCACACTTCTCTTGTCTCTCTCTGCCCCTGGGTTCAGTGATTGCTACTGAACTTGGAAACTGTCTGCCTGCTATCATTACACTGAGTCAGCATTAGGCTCTAAGGTTTTGCTTGAGTTTTAATAGCTATACACACAACTGTGGGCTTATATAATCAAAGCAGTGGGAGGGAAGAAAAGGACAAGAGAATCAAAATGTCCCCGGGTTTTGGACAAAATGAGGGAAAGTACTAAATTGAAAGTTACTGTTAACAAAGGCATGAATCGAAGTCACAGTACTGTCACTTGAAAACTGTACTATTCCTAAAGATGCTACCTAACTACATTCTGGGCCTTAGTTTACTCATCTGTAAAGTAGGGGCTCTGGTACCAACCTTGTAGGGTTTTTCAGGGCAAGCTGAAGAATGCATACAAAACGCCTGCAGTGATGTCAAGCACAGGGCTCCTCAGCTCACCTGATCACTGTGCCAATTCCCCATCTCCTGTGGGAGGTGTGGAAACACTCCTGTGGTAGCTCTTCTGCATGGGCAGATGAGACTATCCTGCAGACAGCGGGAGAAGCTGTGATGTAAACACGAGCACAGTACCCTCACAAGCAGCTGCCTTCACAGGTTGCGTGGTAGACACGCAAGCTATTAACCTGAACTGGTTATGGTGTGTGCCTTCTTGGTATTCTTATTGGAGATCACCTAACGTCTACTCCCTGGAAAACTAGGAGTGAATTATTTCTCCAGTCACATCCTTGGCTGGCCTCATTCCAAATACATCCCATTTCAGTTCCCTTTAGCATGCAGATATTCTACATGCTCAGATATCTGGACTTTTCTACATAGATCCACTTCACACAAATACATTATGAAAGCCTTTGGGACTCATTTCATTATCATGGATGATAGAGCAAGACATCACAATAACTTCCTTCACTTTGTGGGGATCACTCAATACAGAACTTTCAAGCTAGGGATTGACACAACAGGCTATTATATTAACTCAATTAAAACAAAGTTTAAAAGCCTATGGAGCTAAAAGACAGGAATATAGTCCTTGCTGCATAACTTTGCTGTATAATACATAATACATTTGCTATTACTGTTTTATGCCCATTGGCTGCCCAGAACTATGAGCCTGGCAAACAACAGGCCTGGCTTCCCCTTGAAAGCCCCTTGCCCAGCGCAGTACCTGGTACCCAGGAAAGGTGTGTTGAGCCAGAGAGCAAACAAACATCTCATATGCCAAATGAATATTTAGTACTTTACCTGTACTTGGTCTTTTTCTGTTTTTTTTGTTTGTTTGTTTGTTTCGCTTTGTGCTGATATTGGGGTTTGAACTCAGGGCCTGAGATTTTTTTTTAACTCAAGGCTTGTGTTCTTCCACTTGAGTCATAGCTCCATTTCCTGCTTTTTGGTGCTTGATTGAGGATAAGAGTCTCACAGACTTTCCTGCTCAGGCTGGCTTTGAACTTGATCCTCAGAGCTCAGCCTACCGAGTAGCTAGGATTACAACCCATGATTATTTTGTCTTTTAAAATAGTGAATTATGTTGTTCCACATGAATACTTAGGACAAGTCTTTCCATGAGAGTAAAATCAGAGATTAAAATCTCCCTTACCTCTCAATAGGTAAACCACTGTAGCTACACAAATCTTAAACTGTGAGACATAACACATTCCTTAAGCTTCATAGCCAAATTTTTGAAGATTCAACTGTGTATAGATACGTGTCAAATTTAATAGAGCCTGGCTTCTTAACTCATCATACCTAAGGGTTTTCCGGCCACAGAGAGCAGGGCAGCCTCTGCCTCAGAGGATGGAGTGGAGCTATTTGCTGAGTGGCCGGGACAGCCACTCTGTCAGGAAGAGAGAAAGCTAAGGCAAGAAAGAAGCTTCGGCATTAAGTCACCCTGAACAGTTTCTAAAAGGCACAGGTAACAAAACCTGCTGATTTCACAGTGCTATTTTTTTCCCTTTCTCAGACTTGCACATTCACACACACACATTTCTGACTCAGCCTCCGCAAGTCAGGAAGCCGTCAGAGCCGCTGGAGCTGCACAAAGGACAGCCCACCTCCATAGTCCCTGTCGCACTGGGCACTTGTGGCGTGTTCCACCGCAATAAAAAACGTGCATAAACAGTGACAAGAGAGATGGGTGACAAGAGAGGTGCGTGCGGAGTGAAACCCCTAGTCAGAGCAGTAGAGTTGCATGGGCAGCAGCTACAGGGGGAAGGGGCAGGGCTGCTGAGAAGAGATGGACACTGTCAGAAGGCACACATTACCAGACCTCTACACAGAAGGTTCACCTGATTAAAGGTCCTCCATGTTGAGTGCAAGCATCAAATCAGTAACTATGAGGAAGAAGCCAGCAAAACCAGATGGAGCTGCAGGGAACTGACATTGAGAAGCATGCGGTAATTCTTTATTCATAATCCCCATGCACAGAAAGGTGAGGCATGACAGGGGAGACACAGATGTAGGGGACTTGCTTAAGGCCATGAAGGTAGTGAGTGATTATCACAGATTCTGTGATAATCTGACTATAGACATGGCGTCTAATGACAAGAGAAGGCAGGCTTGTGCTCTAAGCATGGAGCTTCCTCCAACCACAAGCTGGGGCTGGTTCTACAGGCACTCTGCGGCCCTCCCTGCCCTACAAATGCTGTGTGGACAAAACCCTTCCCAGAGAGCCTCCAGGGCACTCTCCAGGAGATCTGTGTCCACATGGACAAGCTGCTGCCTCAGTCACCTGCTTCTGGTAAAATCCTCCCCCCCCCCCCCCCCCCCCCGCTGTGTCAGTGTAGCCAGGAGAGGCTTGTTGGAAACAGGCAGGAGCTCTTCACTCTGCAGGCATCGTGGAAGGCATGTTTGAATCCCAGGGAGTATTTGTGCTTCCACTTAAACTACAGAAAACCACAAGTGCCCATGGCTCCCACACAGGCAGAACTTGTTTTTTAAAAAAAATCCATCCGATTACTAAAGAGATGCAAAAAGAAATGCGGAAGTAAACTAATTCCAGAAAGGGACAAGCACTGCCTTTGGAAGAGAAAGTGTCGTCAGGCTGTTATTCCTGGCACAGAGCCTTCTCATGCTTCGTTGTTAAGGACTTCAGCAAGTGGACGGAGGAAAGCCCACCACCACCGTGGCAATAATAGCATAAAGAAAAAGAACAGCAGGCCCAAAAAGCATATGAAAAAGAAAGCCTGACACCTATGACGAGATTAAAGACAATTTAGTTTTACTCAAATAATATGAACGTGATCAGACTGGGCTTAACCTCACTTCAGCTCTTCTGGGAAACTGGAGTGATCTCCACAAAATTAGGAAGATGAAATAGTCAACCAACAGGTAGCAGGTGCCATACCATCTTTGCATAAAAATTACATTGCTTCATTTAATACCTCCAACACATGGGAACAGAGATCACTCTCATTTTACAGACAATAAAGGCTATAATAAAAAAAGTTAAATTATGGAGTGAGAGGGTGGCTTAAGTGGTAGCATACCAGCCATGACTGAAAAAAAAATTAAATTCATAGCTTACAAGTGGCATAGTCAAGAGGATTCTAAATCCTGGGCTTTGCTATGAGACCTCATTGCTCTGAGACTTAAAATTTGGACCAAATATGAAAATGCCAAATAGAATCTCAATAGCATTCCAAAATGCAATTTACCACTGTTTTCAATGTGGGGTAGTTTCTAGACTGTCATTTGTAATTACAAATCATTGCTGCTTTTTAATTAAACGTGTTAAGTAGATAAAGCATTCTACTCACATAATTTAAAAATTAGATACAGAAGCAAGTCTTACTCTAGTCCTTTCCTCCCAACAACTCAGTTGCTATCCTCACCTGACTTATCATTTCTGCATGTATTCTTATAGAAGACTTGAAGCAAATATGGTAATGTAGATATAGTTTGGGCCTTTTATAACCTTTGTTTTGCATGTCATTATATCATTCAACACAAGTAACAGAGAACTCCTGGAACCTTGTAGCTACAGAAGATTTGGTGGCTTGGATATCCTACTGTCTATTCAATACTTGCCTTATGTGCAGACATTTTTATGAGTAACCAAAACAAAATTTCATTGTTACTTTGCATAGCTACAGCTTTTTCAGCCTGCAAGTTCATCTGCAGGAGATCAATCTGTACAAATGGCAATGCTGAGTCAGAGCACATGCATTTGCAGTTTTGACAGATTCTGCAAACCGACCACCGGGGTCACGGCCACTCTCACTGCGTCCACAGTGTATCAGCTCTACTGTCTCCTTATGACCTCCAGTGGAGCAATAGGCCTCTCAGACTCTGGACCATTTACCGAGCTAAGTGAAAAAATCATAATCTAGTGTGGTTTTTCTGATTCTTTTGTAAGTGAAGTGGGGCATTCTGTCATGTACCCAAGAGCTAGCTCCCTTCTTTATAATCTATTCCTTTTATATTCTTGCCTTTATGAAATAACCATTCATAAAAATAAGGCAAGGATCAAAAGGCCAGTATTATAGGAAAATAAGAATTATTCTAGTTGCTTAATGTTTTTAATTTTAAAAGTATCTTAAAATATCATACCCAGGTTTTGCTATCTAACAAATACACTAAGAGCATAGTTTCCTGGAATGAATGAGATAATCCATCAAGTTTGCAAGTAATCCACAGAGCCAAAGTGACCCAGATCAGCTAGAAGGGCAAGTCTAAAGAACTACTTCTGCAAGGCTGTGATTGAAGCCCGAGCTCACCTTCCTCTGACTGTCATCCATTGCTTCTCTCTCCTCCTCCTCCCTTCCTCCCACCACACCTATCTTGCACCTTCTCCTCTTTCTCTTCTCCCTCTCCCTCTCTCCCCTGATCTCTTGCTCTTGCTCTCTCTCATTCTCTCTCTATCACCCTCCCCAACAAGAATACTGCACAACTACTTTGTGAAATCCAACTTCGCAGGTAATATGACTCCAGAATCAAACATCTACCTCTAACACATAGTGTGCAATGATACATGCAATGCTAGCAAAAAAAAATGAAGCATTCTCTTCAAATGAAAAGATCAACTTTATTTTAAAATAGTCATTTATGATACAGATGCAAGGTGATTGCTAGCTGGATTGGCCAGCCTTGTCTCAGAATATTTATCTAAGAGATCCACAAGGTGAATCCTGCCTACTAGCCATACTGTCTAACATGGCAATGTGTGGGCCTAATTATCAGCAAGAAAGCAAGGGGCTGGGCTGATAAATGGAAGGAACCCCCACTTATTTAGAGATGTCTGGGCTTAGTCAGCAGTCCATCACATACATCACAAGCAAGTATATTCACTGTTAATTAAGGTCAAGAGTACTATGTGTTCTGGATAGGCTCATATGTCTGTAATCCTAGCTAATCAGAAGGCTGAGATTTGAGAATCAAGGTTTGAGGACAGCCTGGCCAGAAAAGTCTATGAGACTCTATCTCCAATGAACAAGTAAAAATCTGGAAGTAGAACCGTGGCTCAAGTAGTAGAACACCAGCCCTGAGCAAAAAAGCTAAGAGACAATGCCCAGGCCCTGAGTTCAAGCCTGGATACACACACACACACACACACACACACACACACACACACACACACACACACACACACACACACACACACACACACACACACACACACACACACACACACACACACACACACACACACACACGATGTCCATTTGCTATAAGACTTAAGCCACATTAAAAAAAAAAAAAAGAACATGCACTAAAAACATTTTGCAAGGTAAGGGTTCTGTAAGCATTTTTAGAATCTTAGTGAACACTAAATAAATACATAAGTAGAAAACATGCCATATTTTAAAGTATAGGAATTTGTCTATTTCCATGTTTCCTGCCATAAACCATATACTGTAAGATACATATCTACCTCTAGAAAAACAAACTGGCTCATCTTGCAAGCTTACTGCAACAGCTTTAGTTAATATCTACCCAAGATTCTAAAGCCAAAAATATGATTGGTTAAAAAAAAAAGATAAACAATTTCTTTGGAAGGTGTGCCATTGGTATAATGTGTGTGTGTGTGTGTGTGTGTGTGTGTGTGTGTGTGTGTGTGTGTGTGTGTGTGTGTGTGTGTGTGTGTGTGTGTGTGTGTGTGTGTGTACATTATGAGTTTTCTGATATCAGTAAAAATGTTCTACTATCAGGAGATGTGAAAGCAAAAACAAAACAAAAAAACAGTGAGATATAATAGCAGAATAATTCCTCTCCAAAGATGTCTATCTCCTAAGCACTAGACCCTATATTCATATTATTCTAAGAGACAAAAAGGGATTAAGAATGTAGGCGGAATGAGTCATGTGACCACAGGTGAGAGCGTTTTGTGGGTTATCCAAGTGGATCCAGTATTGTCCCAAGAGCCCCTCCAAGTAGAAGAGTGGAAGACGTGATGAGACGTGGGATGCTGGCTCTGAAAGAGAGGAAGGGGCCAAAAGCCAAGGACTACAAGTAGCCCTGGAAGCAGGAAAGGTGAGTTACTCCTGGAGCCTCTGAAAGGAAACACCTTGATTTTATCCCAGCAGAACTCACGTTGGACTTTTCAGAATTAGGGAACTGAAGGTTAACAAATATAGTTTATGTTTATCTTGGTGGTAGTCATTATAGCAAGAGGAAGCCAATACAGGGATGATGAGGAAAGTGTAATTACTACTGTCAAGATGAGCGTGTGGGGCATGGAAAGTTCTTCATGTGGCTGCCAGTCCCAATTACCTGAGAAACAATGCCTCACCAACTGGCATAGGAGGACAGTGATGAGAGGCCAAGGTTGGCTTTAGTACTCCTCACTGTGGCCCCTCATTCCCAGCTGGGGCTCCACTCAGTAGGGAGGGAGCCCAGACCCGCTGGAGGGCCGTGACCCAGGGGCCGGTTCAGAGCAGCAGCTCCAGATGCGGCATGATGGCAGGAAAAAGAAGGTAAGTACGCATCAATGATACTTAACCACGTGATCCCCCCTCCAGCTCCTCTGCACCCAAAACTGAAGGTTTCAGGACCAAAGACAGCTTCAGCTGTACCTGACTAGAAGGGAACAGGAACCGTCCACATTGCAAACAGCACAGGGATGCAAAGGCCCACAAGAGCTGGAGTTGCCCAAAAAATGACCCTTCCCAATGGGCCTAAGTTTCTCATCTATAAAGCAACAGTTGCCTTAGTTTTCTGCTCTCAAGCATGATAAGTGCACTAAGTCCAAGAAAGTTTGGTTTCCCAAAGAAATGCATCGTGTCCTGTGAGATGTAAAATAAAGCTCGTTTTAATTAAGTACACAGTAGGTGTCATGCGGAAGACCTCTGGATTCAGACTGCAGTCCTTCCAGGATGGAGTGTGGGGAGACTGGGGTCCATGGCTGTGGGGCTCATGGTACAATGCCAGCACCTATGAGATGGCTCAGTGCAAGCTTTGAGGTAAAGACCAGTTCCAGAGACATTATAGAGCCATTTTCACATTCCCACATAAGCAACAGCAGCAATGTTAGGGTCAGAATGGCCCTGAAGTGAGCAAAAACTTGTATAGATTAATCTGCTGGTCCAAAGTTCTTGTGCTCTATAACTGTACCATAGACAATGTTAACAAAAACCATCAGCTATATTAAAGAAATATGACTTAATAGTTATTAAGAAGACACAGACAAGCCACCATCTCCTGAGCTCCTACTACCTGCCAGGCACCTGGAAACTACTTCCTGCCCTTACACTTTGTCACACTTGTTCTACCAGGTGATTTGCTTGCAGTCATCTAAAGGCACAAGTATATGTGCCAGAGCCTACAGTCTTTGCTTTATCACTCTGTTTTGTGGGTAAGAGCATGCCTTGTCTTCTGTCTGTGTCTTCTTCCCCACTGTTCATGGACTTGGTTTCCAAAGTACAGAGAAAAGCTGTGCTTCTGAAAAGAGCACGAGAGAGAGAGAGAGACAGACAGACAGACAGACAGACAGACAGACAGACAGACAGACAGACAGACAGACAGACAGACAGACAGACAGACAGAGACAGAGACAGAGACAGAGAGAAAGAGAAAGAGAGAGACAGAGACAGAGACAAAGAGAGAGAGAGAAAGAGAAAGAGAGAGTGAGTGAGAGAGAGAGAGAGAGAGAGAGAGAGAGAGAGAGAGAGAGAGAGAGAGAGAGAGAGAGAGAGAGTGCACACCCTGAGACTCCACGCGTACTGGCGACGAGCCTGCAAGTGAAGGCATCATCCACAGGTAACACGTCATTGGCCAGGCTTCCGCCTCTGCCTCTGCCTCCCAGGTGCCCTACCTTGAAGGAAGCATGCTGCTCCATGTGCCGCAGCAGCTGTGGCTTCTGGGCCGCCGTATAGTCACACACCGTGCACTTGAACTGCTTCCCTGGAAAGAAGCGGAGCACAAGGTAAGCATCACCAGGCTGGCAGCTCCTGAGAGTGAATGAGGTCGGGCATGGAGCCAGAGACACACAGGTGGCCCCTGACAGGCAGGAGACAGGATCCCAGATGGGACCAAGACGGGAGTGCACAGACGCTAGCGGCCTGCTCGGTCTTCAACATGGAGCGGGAAGGAGCCCAGCAGTTCCCTGGAGATGGTCTGGATGAGGTCTCTGGGCCTCAGGAGTAGCAACACTGGAGAAGAATCCTAAGGAGAGAGTGAGGATGTGGCTGGCTGACAGAGAGAAGGGCATCAGGAAGAGGTCTCCACGGTGAGGGAGCTCAGCAGATAGATGCACCATGGCACGAGCAGGACATGAACCGCTGAATCTTCCTCCCACACTCTAGGATCCCAGAATGTGAAGCCTGCCAGAAGCCAGGGGCTGAGCTGGCCAGGGCAGAACATGAAAGGCTCCACAAGGAACTCAGCTGTGATCCTGAGTGTCAGCAGGGTCTGCAGAATGGTCTTCTGCAAGGAGCAAGATATGTTTTGTAGAACTCATAATGCTGGTGGGACCGTGTGCAGCACTTTTAAGGAATGCTAGAAAGAAAACTACAGAAAAAATATGAAACACTGCTCACTTAGGAAGATGAATGTCCTAATGATATTCACATAGTCAATGTAGGGAGAACAGGATACATGTGCACAGATATGCAGAGCACACTACACTCTTCTTCCTGATTAGTGTGAATAAAAGCTCCATTTTCAGTAACATAAGCATGTGCAACCAAAGAGAAGTGCAACGTGTGCTCCACAGCAGTAAGTGTCTCTCCTTGCGGCTTCTAACACAGTCCTGCACTGTGGCTCCCCAGGGGCGCTGGCTCCTCTGCTCTGCCCTCATGCCTCCCCTCTCAGATCAGCTGCAGCCTCTGTACTCCTGTGATACACTCCCAAATCCAGACAAAACTGGTGAATGGCACCAAGTAGCCACAAAACACATTTGCACCACAGTAATCAATGTGCTCGTGAGACCGAGCCAGTGGAAGGTGCCATTCCCAACTTTACTGCATGACTCTGCGGCAGGTAACTCTGCTGACTGCTCAAACCCTGGAAAATATCAGCATTGGACTCGAGACAACTCTGCCTCTGGGCCCTTGACTATTGGCGCTGGTTATCTGTTCTGTCAACCCCCTTCATACACCGATGTTCTGCTGTGCTCTAGCTCCCTGCCTGCTCTTCTCATGTGCCAAGCATCCTGGCACACAACTGTCCTCTACAGGTTTCTGCAAACCTGCTAAATCTGCACCTCCCCCTTGAATCTCTTCCATGAACCTGAGACTTGATTATGTGACTATCTGCTGGACTGGCCACTGAATTGCTTAACTGTCCCAAGCTCGACCTGTTATCTCCCTCACCAATGGGCTCCATTACCAATCCTCCTAAGTTTATCACCCATCTGATTTCCCCAACTCCCATAGCCTCCTTCTGCATTATTATACACATGTACCTTTCACTCACCTCATGCTCTCAGCACCTGATTCCAGCTCCCATTGCCCATGTCTATATATTTCTCTAACTCCTCACTGGGTCTAAATACTTCTGTATAATATAGAAATCTAGTATTTAGACCCATTTCTTTCTGAGGCAACTGCAAAAGCCTCTAAGCTGAGATTTTTGTTTTTGCCTTCATGAGATTTCCCATCCATCCACTTATCCATCCCTCTATCCACTTACCCACCACTTACCCATCCATCCACCCACCATTCAACCATCCATGCATACTTCTTTCCCACACGACTGAAGTTCCAAGAGCTAAGCATGGATGTATCTCTAGACAAAGAACTTACCTTCTCTGACTTTTGTGGACCCCTCTGTAAGTGGGCTCCATTGCCTCACACTTGCAAGATGCCTTCACTGATTCCTTTGCTTTCATTATGACTGTATACACTACCTGTCTGCATCTGATCTTTCTCAATTCAACTCAAAACTCAGATGGAACAACTCTCTCGCAGCCCACAGAGCAGGGCTGTCACCAGCTACCCAGGGACAGGAACCATGACTTGCCTGCTCATGGTGGCAACATCATCACTGAATACATCACACACTAACACATGCCATGCATTTTCTTAAGCTCAAATAGCAAGGGGGCAAAAACACATCAAAGTCTCTACATGTTACAGAAATAATACTCTCTTGATAAGAGCAGCAAAATACCCAAATGGCAGAAAAATATTACTACTATAGCTGTGTCAATCTCTTCAGGTAGAATGAACAGAGAATTCCAGATGTGACTTAATTCTTCAATTCCAAAGTACAGGGATTTTTTTTTTTTACTTGTCAGGCACACAGTCATCATTAGAGAGCAATTAAAATATTTTCTTCAACACCACATTATGTTTTTCTCAGGCCTAAGGCCAAATATGTCTACCCATCATCAGAGTAATCTGAGCTATGCATCTCAGCTGACACGTGCCTCACATGAATACAACATCTCTGTGTCGGGGGACTTAGGAAAATGGAACTTGGGTTCTTTATCCCCCAAACTGGGACAAGGGAGGAAAACAAATTCTCTGCTGTGATAATTTGTCACTCATTATCCAACAGTTGGATCAAAGAGTAAAAGATTAAATACTAAAGAGATACCTGGAAATGAATAAATAGGACTGCCTCACTTAGGAGCAGGGGTGGCCTTGCATGGATATGCTACTCTGAGGGCTGTGCTCGACAGGGGAAGAACGCAGCGCCTACCACAGAGCCCCAGGAATAAACGCCACGCATGTTTTCAGCACCCACTGACAGCCCCAATCAAAAAGGCCTGGGAGGATCTTTTGCTGCCCAATTCAAATCACAGAATGCAGATTCAGGAGCAATCACAAAGGAGCAATGCTCTCAGGCTATCAGGTAGAGGGTCACAGGTAGAGGACAAGGCCTCCCAGCATGTGCTCAGGTTACACTGACCTCACAGGGCTGGCAGACGAACCTCAAACAGCTGTGTGTAAACATGAATCACACAGCACCTCATGAAAAGAAAAATAATTACAAAGGAAAGAAATCTTGGCTGGTTTTGAAAAACCATTCCTTTTTCCCACAACACACCAGGCTAGTTCTGCCTACTGAACTGTCAGGCACCATGGCTAGGCCAGGTCCCGATATGTCCTATCCCAGCATACAACCAGACCTGGATACAGTGGCAGCACCCAGGTACACACAAGGAGCAAGAATCACAGACCTGAGTCACAGACTGACCACAAAGCAAGCGGCAGAGCCCAGATTCAGACCTTGGTCTGTCCCACCCAAAAACTCCCATTAGCCACGTTCAAATTCTGTTCTAATGAAGCCAGCCCAAAACAAAAAGATAAAAACAGAGCTGGGGAAATACTTGTAAAATTATGATACAGTGTGGCTACAGTAGTGGAGAGTTTGTAGAAATGCCGGCTCTCCTGCCCCTCAAGGTCTCTTGGCCTCATCTCCACCCAGAACAAACACAAACCTGGCAGTGGAGGCAGGGTCCTCAGGGCGTGGGGTTCTGTCCTCTCTGAGCTCAAGGTCAACTTTCTCTGCACTCCTTAGATGCGGGCACCCACCCCACCCCCAGGCCTCGGTGCCCGAGCCCCAGGGCTCTGCTGGCTCAGCTCAAGTCTTCATGAGAATGTCACCTTCTCACTAAATCCTTCTACAACTGCTATTTAAATGACAGCCCCCCTCCTTTACTGATTTGCTTCTAGTCTTCTAGTACTCCGGAGCTTAGACTATTTTTATATTGAAACTTAACATTTCAGAATCATATTTTCATGTTCATAGTCCAATTTTTAATATCTGAGATGTTTCCACAGTTCCACTGTAACATAGTGTATTTTACAAACATTGCCTGTCTTGCTCACTCAAAGTTTAGCCTCACCAACTTTGTTTTCTGCTTGCTGTTATCAGTGTTGTCTACCACTGTAGCTAAACTGTCTGAAGCCCAACGCAGTTCCCTGGTCCATCCCTACTGGACTGTCTGGTGCCTCACAGGCTGTGGACACTATGAGGCTAGCACTGTCCACTTTTCCACCACAGCCTATGTATTAAGACGTGAGGGCTTCTGAGAATAAGGGTAGCTGGAATTTAGGCGAGCACCCCAAGCAACAAGAATGAGTTAAAAACAGCAGGACCCCAGAAAGCAGAGGGCAAAGAAGGGCATGACTAAACAATTAGCCCAAGAGGGAGCAAACCCAGATTTAATCCACAGAAAGAAGTTCCAAGGACAGCAAACACGCTGAGAGCACTATGAGCTGATGTCATAGATGCTTTGTGAACAGGAGCTTTTTGATCTGTGCACTACCTGTTGGCATTGTGAGTTAACAAATAAATACAAATTGTGCTATAGAAGGTATCTATTACTAAGCAATGAAGGAGTAAGAGACTCTTCCATGTCTCTGGAATATTTTTTTGAAAAGTAGACTGAGAGCCAACACAAAAGCACAGCCATCAAAACACGGTGGTCACCATACTCCTGGAACTATATGAGAAGGAAGAACTCAAAAGAAGGGAAGAATTTTATGGAAGAGAAGTCCCCTGATACCTAAGCCATAATGATGGAAGGAATAAATAAAATAATGGATTGTCAAAAAAAAAAGGGAATGAATCACCACCTTACCATCACACCTTAACATTACATAAGGAATAATTATGATTAATTTCCAGGTACCCACCATGATCTTTACACTGTCATCTTAGCTATATAATCACCCCATGAATGCACATGAGAAACGGTTTAAGAGTCATTCACACGTGAGGTGACAGAACTGAGGGCACCCTCATAAGATGGGGTTGGGTTTTGTGGCTGTGATGTAACGTTGCGTTTCAGACCACTGGCACCACAGTTAATAGACTGAGACAGCTCACTATCTACTGCACAAGGACCACAAGATCTGGTCCCAAAGAACCATGATATGGTTCCCATGGTTCCTAAGGTTAAAGGTACCTGCCCAGCCCGCACTGGCTGCACCCTCTGGCTTGCAGGACTGTGTCAGGCCAGACTTCTTGTCCCTTTTCTTCATTAGGAAGAGAAAAACAGGGGCTTCAAATATGAGTCTTAGGGCTAGCTGGTTCTTGTCTTCTGAAACAGGACTGAATCTTTGTAAGTCACTTTGAGTCAAGTTTTGCTCGTGAGGAGAAGAAAATCTTCAGTCATTTGCCTCTTCCTGGGGATGCTCTGTATAGCAAAAAGTGCTCCTAGCTCCTGCAACCCACATTCTTGAGAGGAAAAGCTCACTGTAGTTACAAAGGCTGGTGACAAGTTAAGAAATCCATAATCTTGGGAATTCTCATTTGACCCAGAGGCCCCAATGCTAAAAGCCAAAATCACAACCACCTAGATGAATCTCACAAATGTAATGTTAAAAATGAGGGTGACCCTGAAGAATACATACTGTTTCCATCAATTTATATCAAGTTCACAGGCAGACAAACCTCAGACATGATGCCGGAAGTCCCCCAACAATGATGCTGCTCAGAACGGCATCACATTCCCTGAAGAGAGGCGAGAGGTGTCATGCAGTCCAAAGAATACAGTCTGAGGCCCACATGACAGTGTGTAGATTACGCGGCCTCTGCTGCAGGAGGAGAGAGAAAAGGCCCACTCAGCAGATGCACTGTGGTGCTCAGTCGGCGTCCTCTGAGTGCCAGGCTGCCCGCAGGATCCACTGCAGTGACCACGGCTCCTGCCACAGATGCAGCATTTCACCACCAGCTCCATTTCCCTCAGATATGTGTATCCCCATCAAAGTCCTCACAGATCCTGCTCATCCTTCCAGGGGGTGGCATCTTTACAGAATTAAGTACCCTTTTAAAAGGAATCTGTTTCTTGGTCTAAAGGGAGCTCCTGGCCTCATCCCAGGGATAAAGAGCTGACCGCCACAGCTGGCCTCTGACCTGAGCCAGGCCTGAGCCTGGCAGCAGGATGCTGGCTGAATTCAAGTGTTTCCAGATAGTCACAGAAAGCTGAGTCTGCATTGAAATGATCCTGACCTCCCACCTACCCTGTGCTCCAGCCTTCCCTGGGGAGTTAAGACACCTGGGCTGGGAGGACGGAGTGGGGAGGGATCTGGAGGTAGGGAAGAGGAAGAGAGGCACAACAAACCTGCGGCTGCCCTGGCCATGGCTGCCTGCTGTGGAAGGGAAGGGGAGCTGGCTGAGCACAAAGGGACTCAAGTGCCCTGGGCCTCGTCCCTGTGGGCTGGGCACCAGGCTCAGATTCCACTCTCACCTGCAGGACCTACGAGGCTCCCACCTTGTGGACAATCCTTGCCATGCAGGGCACTGGCTCTTTCCCTTATTTCCTACCACCCCCTAGCAGGCTTGATGATTCCATCCCTGCAGCAGTTACTTTAAATAGAGCTCCACAGAGAACTCAAGAGGAATTCAATACAGCAGAATCTCAGCCATCACCTTTGGCTTCTGGCATTTGGATTCCATCAGATGAGAGGGAGATGATGATGGAAAATTCCTCTAGATTTAAGGCAGCTTGTTTTGAAATGTCTGCTAACTTAAGAATCACTGCCAAATCAAACTGTGTGCGTCCCTCCAACTTGAAGGGGCCTGAACACACTCAGAGGAGAAATTTCCATAAATCTAAACTGTTATTTAGTAAAAATATTTATAGGCACAACAGTGAGCATGCCGCCTGATGACTGTTTATCCGGGCTTACTGGGAAAGGTGATATTTTGCATAAGTAAATTTTCAGCAGTTTTTGGAAAACTGATTTTATACCTTTTTTTTCTAGCCTTTTTCAATAGTGATACCCTGAATATTTTCTATTGTATTGTGCCATCCTACTGACACAAGAAGAAAAAGGATCTTCCCATGATGGTGTGGATTAACTACTGCAAATATCCATCCTCACAATGTGTAGCTAAGAGCTGTTGAGAATACAAGAACCCCAGCCTCTAGGGAAGCAGTTCCTGGACCCTCACATGTAGTGTGAGCCCACCCCGCAAGTTGCCCCCATCAGCCAAAAAAATACCCGAGTCTCAATCCTTGAATCCTACACATGCTACTTTAGATAGAGAACAGAAGATTCTGTAGATATGATATGATCAAGCTTGTAAGGCTCTTGTTCTGGAAGATGGTCATGGATTATGCATCCATGTGGACCCAGTGAAATCACAAGAGGAAGGCAAGGGGATCAGAGAATTCCATTGATGAAGCAGAGTCAGAAGAATTGAAGGATGTGGAGCTGCTGGCTCTCTGGGAGAAAAAAGAGGCTCATAAGCCAAAGGATGCCGACAGACCTAGGATACAGAAGCACCCAAGTCTCCAGAAGAAATGCAGCCCGACTGACAGCCAGGTTGTAGACTGCTGTCCTCCATAACTGTGACATAATAAGCTTGTGTTGTTCTAAGCCAGTAGATTGATGGTAATTTGTTACTAAAGTCACTAGAAACAAACACTTCTCTGTGTCAAGTGGGGATGATGAAGCACTTGCTCCAGGCTTTGCAGGCAGGAAGTGTCCCATCCAGGGCTGCTCTCCCTAGTCCTCAAGTTACCTGCCCAGCCTAGCACAGAGGCTGCCTCTGTGCGGAGAGCATCCCGTAGGAGGCCTCACAGGCACACTGCAGCAAGCATTCTGCAAAGCCATTTGCTTCATGGTTCTAGGAACTGGTGCAATGGCAAATCCGAACCAAAGCAGCTGCAGCAATAAAAATACACTGCAAGAAGTCTCTGTACCTTAAACGCTGAACTTAGCCTCATGGTTCTCTGTAATTAGTACATCAGTTTTGGTACAAGGAGAAATGGATCAGGAGGGGACAGAGAGCATCAGATAAAAAAACAGAGGCACCAACCTGGATTAAATTGACAGGTACTGCATCTACGAGACCCTTCCACCGTGGAGAGGTTTTTGGTAACTAAGATTTATTTCAAAATTATTTCAGTTCCGGTTGCCTATCCAGTAATCTTACAAGGCTCCATTTACAGAGACTTTGGTCTTGTGGTTCAGAAAAGCTTCATACAGACCCCGAGTACAGCTCTCATGTGATACTCCTGGGCCTTCAAATCACCATGAAGGCCAGGACAGGAACCGGCCAAGTCCAGCCAGCCCACTCCCACCCCACCCCTTGGCCTTTTCCCTTCTGTGCTGAGGGAACTTGTCGCGACACAGGCTGCTAGCTCGGGTTCCGTGTTCTGCTTTCTCTTAACCACAGGATACATGAGGCTCCTTTACGCTGGAATGACTTTGCTTTTAGAGGATAAAAATGGGAGCTAAATATGAAACAGATAAACCAACAAAACCTTCACAGTCACATCTCCTAGACTATTTCAAGGTGTGGTCACAAAGGAGGGAGGGCAGTCATTTCCTCCACTCAGACCTAAGTCCCACTGACAACTCTCCACTTGTCTAATTATTACACATTACAAGAGTGCTCGAAAGCTGGCGACTCACCTTCAAACTCTTCACCAGAAAAGTTATTCTGAATCTGAGTATAAGCAAGGTTGGACTGGGGGAAAGGGAGGCCCAAAGGAGTTAGCACTGCGCTTCAAAGAGCTCTTTTTCTGATTAGAGAGCTCTGGCCTGATTGCGTAACAGAAAAGCACTGCACAAGTCACACCCCCCCGCCCCTGAAGCTATGACACACAGCCTCACTGGGAACCGCCACACCACACCACATATCTAGCCCCACTTCAACGCCAAGCAGGAAGGATGTTTCACTGGTTTCCCACTAATCCTGGCACACTGCTGACATGCACGCAGTGTTTGATGACGCCCTTTACAGACCAGTTCCTTGGTGCATACGCTATCTGCTAAGCCTTGTGTGAAACCTTCACCCAAAACAGCCCATCCTTGCTAGGACACAATAATGAGCTCCTTTGGGGAAACAGGAATGCAATAAACATGGATATATCACTTTAAATAGGCCAATAAATCTGAAGAATTAGCTCTGCAAGCAGGTAAAGGGAAGGATAATTACTCAATAGCTTTTAATTTCATTAAAAAATCCCCAAGAAGATTCATTTAATAAAGAGTTCCTCAGCCATATTTTTAAAATATCTAATTCATAGCATTTGATTTAACACAATTATCTCAGATATGAAATGGGAGGAAATAATTGGTACTTTTAAGTACTACTATATCCCAACCATTTTATTTTTTAAAAATGCATTTTTCACTTATTAACTCCTAAAATAAAATTTATTGAGCACCTACTATACACCAGATGCTATTCTAGGGGCTAAGGATACAAAACAAACATAGTCTGTTGAAAATGCCTCTTGCTTTCGCCAGTGCTGGTGGCTCACATCTGTAATCCTAGCTACTCAGGAGGCTGAGCTCTGAGGATCACAGTTCAAAGCCAGCCCAGGCAGTTAAATCCATGAGACTCTTATGTCCAATTAACCACCAGAAAACTGGAAGTGGAGCTGTGGCTTAAAGTGGTAGAGTGCTAGCCTTGAGCAAAAGCGCTCAGAACTGTGCCCAGGACCTGAGTTCAAGCAACAAGATACACACACACACACACACACACACACACACACACACACACACACACACACACACACACACACACACACACACGCCTGCTTGCAGAAAGATCATACACAAGGAAATTATGCAGTATTTTGGAAAAAGACAGATGTAAGGAGAGCTGGAAGCAACATGACTGAGTAACCAGTGGGGAGTTCTCCTAGGAGTGGAAACCAAAAGCATGATACGTATATTTTTCATTAATGATCTGAAAGCCATCTTCACTAAAGTGTTGGGGGGAGGCACTGTGAGCCACGGGGCTAGGGCGAATACCTCAGCTGGGCCAGCATCCCACCCCTGGCAGGAGTGAGAGCTGGAGGACATGCAGAGACAAGGGGAGAGGGGCTGAGAGGGCTGTGCAGGTCGAGCCACAGTTTGGGGCTCAGACATGATCACAGAGCCAAGAAAGGGCTCTGAGCCCAGGCATGTGTGCCTGGCCTCTGTTTGAATATGAGTACTAACTGCTAGTGGAGAAGAGAACCCAGCGTGCAGCTAGGGGGCTGCCAAGGACAGGCAGCAACCACAATCCCCATCTGTAAAATGGGGTCGAGAGGGCAATTCCTCTCCCAAAGGCAGCATGAATATCCTGATTGCATCAGTTCTGAGATGCGTGATTTTCGTACCTTACTGTCTGAAATTAGAACAGGTCTTGAGTGTCTGCATGACCTGACACCAAGTCCGGCAGCCCAGGTAGTCCACACCACTCAGGTGAGAAGTTGGTCTGAATGTTCACGTCATCATTTCAATTAAGTTACATGAAGGTTGGGGTGTGTGTGTGGAGTTTGAGGAATATTCAGGTCATATTTTTCCTACTCAAGGGGCTGGGATGTATCTTAGTGGAACAATATTTACTTAGCATATGTGGGGCCCTGGGTTGAATCCCCAGCACCACTGACCAACTTTAAATATTTTTAATTGTGCTTTTCAAGTGAATGGCTGCCATGCCCACCAAAATGAAGGGCAAGCAGCAGGGCATCCATGTAACAATGGTAACATACATTCACCCTCAAGGCAGAGCTCTGATCCCATGTTTCTCTGCAAACCAACAATCTATAGAAGGGGTCTCGCAAGGAGAGAGTTGAGTGGTAGCAGGTCACTAGGCATGTGCAAAAGAATGGCCTCCTGTGGCCCAAATGGTTCAGCCAGAAGCAGAGACACACCCACAGTCCTCAGAGGATGATAGGATGTCAATGCAAAGGGGCGTGTCTACAGCCAGATCATGCTGTCCCCACAGGATCAGAGAGGGTCAGCAGCAAAGCCAGCAGAGTGGGTGCCACAGCTGTGGAAACAGTGCCGGAGACGGTGCTGGGAAGGGACCAGCAATGACCTCAGACACTGACTGCTTGGCCAGCGACATCCAGAAAAGTTACCCCAACAGGAAACACATTTTCATTAAAAAACACCAAATTACTTATTTTTATTTTATGTGCAAGTAAGAAAGAGATGACCAAATAAGCCTATGTTAAATTTCTGAAGAAGGAACGGAGGCAGGAGATGGTTGGCCTGGACAGGGAAAGGCTGCCGGGTAGTGCCAGGGAGCGGGTGGAGAAAGCACGTGTGCGGCTCGTGACAGCAGACAGGTGAGACTCACCCAGACCTGTGAGCCTGACTGCGCCAGCTGGGGTGCAGCAGCAGTCAGTAGAGTCTGACGTGCCAAGCATGGCTGGCAGCGAGAGGAAGAGCGACTTGTACATGCTTCCAATAGGCGTGTGTGTGTGTGTGTGTGTGTGTGTGTGTGTGTGTGTGTGTGTGTGTGTGTGTGTGTGTGTGTGTGTGTGAAAATACTGTACAGAGGGGTTACAATTACATGGGCAAGATAATTTCCACTAGGCTTTTACAAAGCAAAAGCAAAGGAAAGATGGGGACAGAAACTATGTGGCCCCAAAGCCAAAAGTAGTCATTATGTCAGTACACCCTGGACCTAGGAGCCCAGGACTAGGGAAGAAAGCCAGGAGCTTGCAATGAAAACACAAGGTTCAAGGGGTCCTTGAAACATCTGTGGGCAGGCGGGCAGTGGGCACAGAGCTTGGAGAAGACAGGACTGGGAACGGCAGTGCGCAAGCCCTCCACGTTAACGGTGTACAAAAGCCATGCAAGAGGAGAACTCAACTGGGGTGTGCACACGGAAAGAAAAGCACTCACAGATTGTGCCCTGAGCCCTTCCAGGTGACTGGGAGAGACAACTGGGAAGGCAGGAGAAAACTCAGCACCCTGTGGGGTTCTTCTACCTCATAGGGGAGGGAGAGCTCAGAAATCACCCAGAAAGGGGATGCAGCTATCCTCATTCAATGGATCAGAAAACCGAGGCTCTGAGAAGTAATCTTCCCACAGTCACCCCACAAGGAAGGGGCCACACAAGACTCAAGACAGGCCTTCCCAGCTCGACCCCCGGCTTCTCGACAAAAGCACCCTGAGTCCCTGCTGACATGACAAATACACCAGAGGCCAAAGAGTGTCAGGCAGGCTTCAAAGCAATGTTTGCTGCTCACTGCAAAGTGCCCTCTGGTGACAGGCGGAGCCCTCCATCAAGGCAACCAAGCAATGAGTACAGGCGCAGGCCTGGAGAGTGCAGCGCTCATTACCTACATCAGCAGAGGGTACTCAAGGCCATCCAGTAGACGGAGGTGGAGATGCTTTTCTTAACTTGACTGGACAGTTTCGAGTTTACCCAAAGGAATAATACTTAAATGAGAAAATGAAGAAGTATCCATGGAAAAGAATACAGAATGAAACAGCATGCATGTGTGCAATAATAAAGTTCTAAATATTAAAGCAATACCTTCTGAAACAATGCACTAGAACAAAAATCACTGAGGCAGACCAAACTCTCAGATGAGAGCAGACATCCCGGGAAGCCCAGCACAGCATACTGGATTGAAAGGACCGCTTTCTCCGTTTCTATCAGAGGGAGGAGAGGACAACGGTGTGGAAATGAAGGCTCCTACCACACAGACACACCAAAGGAAGCTTCAAGAAGAGGAAATGCCATAGATGTCATGAAACCAGAAATAAAACTTCAAAGTGAAGGAATTTCCCCAAGATGAGGAAGGTTTCTTTTATCACAGACACTTCATGGAGGGTGAAAGATAATGGAAAATACAGACATATTTAAAGGAGCAAAGTGATTCCACTTCTGTATATAAAACTGAACCCTAACTGTAACCCCTATGTAGATCACCTTGACAATAAAAAAGAGAGAGAAAAAAAACATACCCTAAGTAAGAAAGATAACTTGGGAGAAGTATTTGTAAACTGTGATTAACTATTAACATATAAAGAGTTCTATTAAATCAATAAGATAAAATGTGATATGCACTGTAGAAGTTAGTAATTAACGTAAGTAAGCTTGTTTCAAAATGTTAAACATTTTACTGGGGGGAGGGGGAGGGCGTTAGGAAGGTGGCTCAGTGGTAGAGAGCTTGCCTAGTATGCATGAAGCCCTGGGTTCAATTCCTCAGTACCACATAAACAGAAAAAGCCAGAAGTGGCGCTGTGACTCAAGTGGTAGAGTACTAGCCTTGAGCAGAAGCATCTCAAGGACAGTGCCCAGGCCCTGAGTTCAAGCCCCAGGACTGGCAAAAAAAAAAAAAAAAAAGTTTCTGGGGGTAAAAGTAAATGCTTTTTATAAGATGAAAAGAGAAAACTAAACCCTGTAGGGTGATGAACGCGAGGTGGCTCACGATCAGTGGAACTAGGTTAGGTAGCTCGGGCTCAACACTCAGTATACCAGCACCCTTCAAGAAGACAAGTGTGGCAGGGGAACACACATCACAAGACGCGACAGTCAGGAACGCAGTCACCTCCATTCACCCAGGATCAAACCACACCAGCCTCACACCTCCAGGCTAATAGCCTCCTCATCCTGCGTCCCCTATAGCACTAAGGCTGAAATATTAAAGTCTCATCCCTTCACTGTGCAGCACAACAAAGCTCCCCAGAATGTCAGAAAAATAGAATAAAATGCAGAGACCCAGTACAAATTTCCACTGTTCTGTTAAATATATCATGAGGCTTGGAGGCCATTCCCTTGTCCCAAGGCCTCATTGCTGCTCTGACGGCAGCACAGCCCTGACTATCAGCGCTCCCTGTCCTACTGAAGAACTCAGGACACACTGAGCATGTCATTTGGACACCACACCTCATACAAGTCTTTCCCTCCACGTGTGACAGCAGTCTTCCAGAGTCTGTCTGTGTGCACAGCCTCCCAGGAGCTCAACCCACATCACAGAGGTAGACCTGGGGCCACATAACCATCTCTGGTCCCGGTGAACACCCTCCTACCCATGCCCATCACCCAAAGAACACTCCAGACCACCATGTGTGTCTGGGGACAGCAGTACTTTGCAACTGAGGACGTCTATGAGAAATATACGATCACGCCAATAAACACAGTTCTAGCTGGAAGACTCAGTGTGGTTTGTGGAGGCACAGATTTCATAAATAACCACATGACTTTAATGCTTTCACTCCTTACATATGACTGCTTTACTGTCACTGGATATTTTATTTTCATTATGGATTTTCTTACTTAGATAGCACTAAATTTTAACAGGTATGACTCTGGTTCTTTTTCAGCCTCCAGCAAGCCCTTAAATCCACAATTCTGATGAATCTAAGCCAAGCATCCAGCCTTTCCAGAGTTCATCAGGCTCAACCAAATTCTCACCCAGGACCTGACCAGCTCGCATACAAGATGATCCCAGAACATGCGATAATAACGGGAGGGGCAATCATCATAATCCCCTCTAAGTTCTACAACCAAATACTAATACACACAATGTCAAATATAATAATGCTGAAATAACAGTACATTTGTCAATAAAATTTTATTAGTTTCCTTACTGTGTTCACAAGTCCCTCACACAATAGGAGATTCTAAGCAAACTTAAAAGTGCTTTATGGTTAAGTTGCATGTTTTTCTAGAAGAGCTATTTCCTGATACGGAGTCCACAGCAGGAGGACTTTCTTAGCTCTGTGCCCTCATTCCCAAGTCTCCTGGGTTTGCTGTCATCTTAACACTCATCTTCAGATGACTGCCTGTTTACCTGGTTCTCCATTCTAGATCAAAACCTCTCAAAGAAATCGGTGCTTTCTGACCTGGTGTTCCCAAAAATCTACCTCATACTGTCATATACAAGAATTCAATCACCATTTCTTGAGGAATATGAACTTAGAAATCCATTGAGCTATCCCTCATCAAAGTCAAAACTACACACACACATTGTATTTTAGGCTGAGCCCTGTTTGGGACCGCACACAGGAACTCTAAGGTGCCCTGGGTGGAAAGAGCAGCTACTGCAAAACTCAGACTAGGTGTGACCAGGGGCATTCTTAAGATCATCAAGCTGCAGGTGGGATGGAGGGTGGAAGAGGACAGACACTTCCTCTTGAGGATGACTCCCTCCCTGCGTGGCCTCCCTCTCCATGCCCCTCCTCACTCTTACACACCGGAAGAGACTTTGTGCAGTACCTGCTGGAGTCAGGGCCGGCTGTGTCTGGGCACGGAGGGGAGGGAGTCAGGCCAGGACGCGGCTGCCCTGTGAGGACACCCATCCTCACAGAGGGGCTCTCTCCCTACGGGCCTGGGATGGCAGCTGCCAACGCACACGCGCATCCGCAGCAGATCCCCCGGGCGAGGGACTCACCATCAGCTGTATGAAGGAGCTTGTGACTCTTCAAGGTCCCCTTGGACTTGAATTTCTTGCCACACATGTCACACAGGTGGGTCTTCTCAGTGCTGTGACGATTCATGTGAGCCTTGAGGTTGCTCTTGCTGCGAGTCGCATACTCACACAAAGAACACTTAAAAGGCTTCACACCTACCAGGCAAAGAAAAAAGGATAGATCTGTATGTATAATTGCACATATATGTGCATGCATGTGTCTGCAAGGCCAAAGGAACATATCATACCTAGATACAGAGCGCAGGGCCCTCGTGTGTTCCACACAAGCCCCATCCTCCCCATGCCAGGCTCCTCTGATAAGGCCGCATCCTTAGGACACCAGTGACCTCACCCTGCAGCTTTCTGACCTTCCCACACAGATGTCCCTAGGGGCCCATCACTCTTCCTCAGTCCTGGAACTCCCTACTACCAGAATGCTTGTGGTATGTCGCAGTGAGTTGTTCACCTCTGCCTCTTCCCATACTCTGGGAATTCCTTGAGGGTACAGACTCTGGGAAATCTGCAAAGCAGACGGTCACTAAAGTAGTCAGTTGAACTGAATAGCCTAAAGAATAAAAGGAAAGCCTCCAAGGGCCTTTGCAAAAACCCATGGGATGTGGCACTTAGGACTACATGTAAATAGATTTTAGTTCATGAAACAGTGTTGTACAGCGCTGGTTGTTGCTGGGGGGCTAGCAGCTTACACTGTATAGAGGCATCTCGGCCCTGGAACTAATGGGTATCTTCAACAGATACCCATGTGCCTCCACCACACAGCAAGGCCCTAAGGCACTGTCTACTTTAGTCTTGTCTTTATCTACCTGTCCAGAGCCAGTGCTTAAAGCAGCAGTAGTGAATCAGTCCCAGCTTATGATTTGACCATTATAAGAGCCTGAACCAAGTTACAGGTCCTCTGAGCAGACAACGCCGTGTGCATGAATAAACCTCTCTGTGCAGAGTCAAGTTCAAGCCTATACCATTACCCATGATTTGTCTTTTCTCCTTTCTCGATGTTTTCTATGCTTTTTTATTCACCTATTATTTTCATTTCTGTTTTTCTTGTCCCATGTTCTATTTTGAGAGCAAATAGAGAAGGAAAAAAATGGTGCAGGGATTAAATATAAAATGCCAAATGCTGTGGAGCATACAGATGGAAGGCACAGGATGGAGAGTACATGAATGGAGAGTATATGGCTGCATAGTATATGGGTGGAGAGTATATGCTGGAGAGTACACAGGTGGAGAGTATACAGTTAGAGTATATGGATGGAGATTATACAGATGGAGAATATATGGTGGAGAGTATACCAGTGGAGAGTACACAGGTGGAGAGTATACAGTTAGAGAGTATATGGATGGAGATTATGCAGATGGAGAATATATGGTACAGTACACCAGTGGAAAATATACGAGTGGAGAGTACACAGGTAGAGGGTATATAGGTAAAGAATATATGTATGGAGAATATATGGTAGAGGGTATACAGATGGACAGTATATGAACAGTATACTCCAGCATTTCTTTTATCATAAAAAAATTTCTCAGCCGGGTGCTGGTGGCTCACGCCTGTAATCCTAGCTACTCAGGAGGCTGAGATCTGAGGATCGCGGTTCAAAGCCAGCCCAGGCAGGAGAGACCGTGAGACTCCTATCTCCAATAAAACCACCAGAAAACCGGAAGTGGCGCTGTAGCTCAAGTGGTAGAGCGCTCCCCTTGAGCTGAAGAGCTGAGGGACAGCGCTCAGGCCCAGAGTTCAAGCCCCACGACCGACAAAAAAAAAAAAAAAAAAATTCTCAACTATAAAAACACAATACTAGGACATGTCAACAAAATGCAGATCTCTTGGCTTTTGGAACTTTTATATCACAATTCTCAATTTTTTTAATATTGAATTTCTCCTAAATGGCAAGTATGCACCATTTACATTCATAAATGTAACAGTATCAACCATGTATTCAGCCCTACTGTGGGGTAAGCCACCCACTGAGGATTTTCTACAAATTAGCTCACTGATCCCTGTAATAAATGCCCGTTATATAGGTAAGCAGGCTGAAGGTCAGAAGAATGGGATATTTCTTTCATCCCACAGCTCGTAAATGGCAAAGGCAGATTTGAACCACTCTCCCCCGCTCCAGTCCTGTGCTCTCTCATGTGAGTTAATCATTAGATGCCTTACAATTCTAGGGCCTCTGGCTTTTCTGGCTCCCCTTGGGGTCAGCCCCTTGATCTCTATCCCTGGCCAACCCTTCAGTGATTCCAGCAAGTGTTTTCTAAACCATCCTCCACCCAGAGGCTTCTCCCTCCTTTTTGCTGAGGAAACTGTGACTAATGGCTAGAAAAGCCTTTAGCACCATGACAAGGAAACCTCAGATACATGCTCACCTGTACCACTCTCAGCCCCTTCAGCCCCGCCTCAGCCAGGAAATGTCTCCCTCCCGAGATACAGCAGAGGAGAGGAGAGTTGAGAAGTAAGGGCTTCAGAAGCAGATGGCAGGAGCTAGCTCCACTATTCATTAGCTAGCAAATAACTTAAACCTCATGAGGCTCATTATCCACACTGGAGAATGGAGATGAGCATCTCCTCTAAGGTTTAGACAGGATGGGCAGGGCACTGAGCACTCTGCCTGGCAGCAGCCACGGGTCCAGCCAGTGCTGGTGAACCAGGAAGCACCTCCCAGCCTTGGTGCTGTGTCTTCCTCATCTGCCTTCTCTCTCTGCTGAACTGTTAGTCTCTCCCAGTGCATTCCTTCTCTGAGGCCCATCCCAGGTCATTCATACCTCCATACAGAAAACATTTTATCCTTCCTTCCACTCTATAGTCTCCTCCTCCTACCTGCAACATCCCAGGTTCCTAACTAGTAGGGGGCCCAATGCAAACATCTAGAAGGGCTTTCCCAGGTTCTCCACGCCTCTTTCCCCTCTAGGAGGCTCACGTAGGGGAGAAAACAAAGTTGGTGGCAGGCTGCTCTACTAGAATCTTCATTTCCAGCCTCTCAGGGTTCCAGCAGTGGCTTTCTCATACTTCCCTTTCCAGGCAAGTAGCCCCAGAGCATGGCTCACATTCTTTCTCTGCAATGCCTCCCCCCTCATCTCCGTGTGTGTGTGTGTGTGTGTGTGTGTGTGTGTGTGTGTGTGTGTGTGTGTGTGTGTGTGTGTGTGTGTGTGTGTGTGTGTGTGTGTGTGTGTGTGTGTGTGTGTGTGTGTGTGTGTGTGTGTGTGTGTGTGTGTGTGTGTGTGTGTGTGTGTGTGTGTCCCCTAGAGCTTAATCTCAGAGCCTAGGCATTGTCCCTGTGTGTGTGTGTGTGTGTGTGTGTGTGTGTGTGTGTGTGTGTGTGTGTGTGTGTCCTAGAGCTTAATTTCAGAGCCTAGGCATTGTCCCTAAGCTTTTTTTTTAACTTAAGGCTAGAGCTCTAGCACTGAGTCACACCTCTACTTCATGCTTTTTGGTGGTTAAGTAGAGATCAGTATCTCATGGATAGTCCTGCCTGAGCTGGCTTTGAACTGCAACCCTCAGATCTCAGCCTCAGGAGTAGTTAAGCTTATAGGTGTGAGCCACCGGCCTCATCTCCATTCTAATACCAATAGTTCCTCGATGCCGGCTGTGCACAAGGCACCACATGGTACACAGAGCTATCACTGCCCTGAATGAGACACAGGTGTTCCTCTTCTCAGGGTGTCTGCTTGCTACTAAGGAAGGTGTAGTGTTTTATTTCACTACAATTGCAGTCAGAGATAAGACGAAGTGTTCACTTCCTGCAAATGTCATGAATCAGGTAGTGATTTCACTCCCTGCTTCTTTGCTGGCTGACCGACACAGCTCTTCAGGCTGAAGAAATCTAACAACAGAGAGGAGAAGACACTGCTCTCAAAATGAATTAACCAAGCACAAACACGAAGCCATGCTCCCTGCAGAAGGACTGCTACTCACCTTCATGAGCCCAAATATGACGTTGAAGATCTGAGCCATTCTTCATGAAATAGAAGTCACAATATGGGCACTTCATAGCTCGCTTTCCAATCAGCCCTTTCAGCTGGACCCTCCTCCCAAGCACCTCAGAAATGGTGCTCATGGAAACCTCTGGAAGAAAAGGCAAGTTGTAATCAGAGAAGCAAATGTCCCCGTTCCATTAGACATAAGCCTGTAGCAGCACCCACATCACTAAGGGGGAAAGCCAGGGTGTGCCTCAAGGTGTCACAGAACAGCAATCCTGCCTGAAAGGTAAAGTAGAACCTGACAAGCTTCATGTCTAACTAGCTATTGCAAAGCAGTAGTCAGGGTTAGTATATGAAACTGTCCATAGGAAAAGCATCTCATTTCTCCCAGAAATCAGTGCCTTAGAAATAGGTAGAGGAGGGCTGGGAAGGTGGCTCAGTGGTAGAGTGCTTGCCTTGCATACATGAGGCCCTGGGTTCGGTTCTTTAGCACCACATAAGCAGAAAAAGCCAGAAGTGACACTATGGCTCAAGTGGTAGAGGGCTAACCTTGAGCTGAAGAGCTGAGGGACAGTGACCAGGCCCAGAGTTCAGGCCCACAACCGACAAAAAAAAAAAAAAAAAAAAAAAGAAAGAAAGAAAGAAATAGGTAGAGGAGCTCAGGGGGAAACTTATAGAATATAAGAAAATTAAGTTTAGGAAAATGAACCCTTAAATATGTATTTTAATGTTTTCGTTTCTTTCATGCATGTGTTTCTAACGCATTTATAAGATTATTTCTTTGTTGCTTTGTATGTCCCTCCCCCACAGTGTAACCCCTGCTTTCACTATATTTGATGTCAGTATAACATGTGGAGGAGATGGGGACAAACAAGTCGTTTAAGGATTCAGGTGGACCTGTTGCAACAATGAGAAGTACAAAATGTCATGTCAAAACCAGCTTTACAATGTTGGTGTGTGGGGGGGGGGAAGGGGGTATAATTGGGTGGGGGGAGGGGGGAGGCTGGGAAGGGAAGTGAAGGGTAAACAAAGGAGGAGGCTGCAATGCTTGGTAAGAAATGTATGCATTATCCTGCCCATGTAATTGTAGCCCCTCTGTACAGTATGTTCTCAAATAAAATAAAATAAAATTTAAAAAAAAAAAAGAAAGAAAATTAAGTGACATATCACTAAGCAAAAATCCTTATATCTCAACTTAAAAAAACACTGTAGGGGGCTGGGAAGGTGGCTCAGTGGTAGAGCACTTGCCTTGCATGCATGAGGCCCTGGGTTCGATTCCTCAGCACCACCTAAGCAAAAAGAAAAAAGCCAGAAGTGGCGCTGTGGCTCAAGTGGTAGAGCGCTAGCCTTGAGCTGAAGATCTGAGGGACAGCACCCAGGCCCTGAGTTCAGGCCCCATTATCGGACAAAAAAATACAAAAAACACTGTAGCTGGCTCACACACATAATCCAAGCTAGTGAAGAGGCTGATATCTGTGGATCATGGTTCAAAGCCAGTCTTGGCAGGAAAGTCCATGACACTCTTTATCTCCAATTAACTTCCAAAAAGCCAGAAGTGAAACTATGGTTCAAGCAATAAAACTCAAGGGCAACACCCAGGCCCTGAGATCAAGTTCCAGGACCAACACAAACAAAAAAAAAAAAACCGTAGCATCCTCTTGGATCAAACTGGGAAATTTTAAATGCACAAACCTGAGGTGGTAACAGAGACCACAGTTAATTCTGCACTGTGCCGGTGGTATGGTGGTGATGCCAAGAGAATCCATAACGATGGAAGTGGCTTTGTTTGGTTTCTACGGCTGTTGTTTTGGAGGGGCAAAACTGAACTCTGAACTCAGGGCCTCATGCTTGCTAGGTAGGTGCTCTACACTTGATCCATGTTTGCTTTAGTTATTCTCCAGATTTTACATTTTTGCCTAGAGCTGGCCACAGACTCCAGTCCTCTATAGACAGACCATCACTACAATCATAGGCATGAACCACCACACCTCGCCCCTGCTTATTTTTGTTTTCATTTTCATATAGTGAAAATTATATATAATGCTGGGTTTTAAACTAAACATTAGCAATTTTATCAACATGTATTAAACTACATGTAATTTCATCATGATTGGCCCCCGTGTATATACTACACTTTGATCATGTTCATGAGCATATTAAAATTAATCTTCTCTAAAACCCATAATCTTACCAGGATGGTTGGTCTTGATATGTGACTTTATCAATCGATCTTCTGAAAAAGACTTTTCACACACAGGACAAGAATAACTCCTTTTGTCCTTAATAGAAAGAAAATAAAGTTAATTGACTGTATTGTTTAAGTCTAGACTTTATAGAAGAACAACTACTACTACCACTATATCATCATCATCATCATCATCATCATCATCATCATCCTCATCACCATCAACACAGTCACCACAGCCACCATGATCATCACTACCATCATTATCATACTAACAATGCTAATCAACACGGTGACTTCCACCACCATCATCACCACCACGATGTAGTCATCAGCATCACCACGTCATCATCACCACCATCGATACTGCCATAACCACCCTCATTACAACTACACTGTCATCAATACTGCATCCTCATCACTACAAATATTATCATTACCACCGTGAAGATCACCATCATTGCCATCATCATCACTATCACCACCCACACTGTCACCACAACCACTAACAGTAGCAAGAGCTCACCCAAACCAAACGAACACAAAGTGCATCCTTCCAAACACTGACAGACAGCTCCTCAGTCCCTGCTCAGCCTGGAGAGCAGAACAGTAGAAGAATGGCTCCATTTCAGACAGAGAAGAGACAGTCTTGGGAAGCAATAAGGGAAGTGCTCAACCTCAAGGCCATGTTTCCGCCACACAGATGGCAGCCCCCAGGCCTGACAGTGCGTTATGTCCTCAGCACTGAACGTGTGCTTCGCATGGGATTTCATTATTATACAGAGACTTGTAAGCACTCAAAAAGTCAAGATGTGCCTGTTTCAGATTAAGAAGCCGAGGCCCAAGGGGAAGGTCCCAAAGTCTGAGGGGAAGGGCAAGTGTTGGAAGTGGAGGCTCAGATACTCACTCAGGCTGTCTCTTGCCTCTCCCCCAAACCAGGACCCCCAAGGCTGTGGAGAGGAGGAAGCTCTACTTGGTCACTACAGGACACATCCTCAACTAGGAAGCAGCTCCGCAGATCACCAAGCCCTGGCTTTTGCCCACCCCATTTCATGCCAGAGCGCACTCCCAATCTATGTCACTCTAGTTCTCCCCACACATGTGTGCCATGTGTGGAACTGTGTCCTCACAATACCCATACGCTGGAATCCTACCCTCCACTACCTCAGAGATCTCCACAGAAGCAACCCAGGTAAAACGAAGTTACTGGGGCCGACTAGCACAACATGACTAGTCTCCTTATAAATGAAGGGAAAATTTGCACACACACACACACACACACACACACATAGAGAAAGAATTTCAGGACAACATAAAAGATAGAAGCTGGAATGTCATTATATCTACAAGCTAAGAAACACCAAAGATCACCAGCAAGTCATCAGAAACCAGGGGAGGCCAGAGCTATCCCACCTCCCAGTCCTCAGAGGAAAGCAGTCCTGCTGACACCCAAGCGCAGACTTGTGGTCTCCAAGACCGAGAGAGGACAAATGTGTCTTACGTAGCCAGTGTGTGGCAGTGGATGCACTTCTCAAACCCATCTCGCAGAAAGCCCAACTCTGTTGGGAAGCATCTGTGCACCCAGATGAACAAGACACCAAGGCAAAGCTACATGGGCCATGACTGCTGGAAAATGCTGAGGTGGGGGATTCTGGGTGGCGTCATCCATGCTCACAGACTTGGAGGAAGGAGAATTAATTCCCGCAACCGTCTTCTACTCCTCAGACCACAGAATCCACCCTCCACGCCTCTAAATAACAACCGAACAGTGGCAGCCACTTCGTGAGGAACTTCCTGAGGGCAGGTGCTTTCTGTCCCATACTCTGTTAGGAACGGGCTCCGGCTCCTGCCAGCACAGGGAGCTGGATGTCCAAGCCCAGCTTTGGGCACACTGTGAGACGGTGAGCAGCAATGCACACCCAAGGCCTCCAAGCCGCAGCACTAACTCCTGGTTTCACCACTTAATTGCTGTGATTTAACTTCTCAGTTCCCTGTTTTTATCATCTGTTAAGTGGCAATAAGAACACTAACTGCTTCACAGGGTCACAGAGAAGAAAGAAAAGAGAGCACACTGGGTGCTCAGAAAGGAGCTTGGCCTACAGCCCAGCGTGAGGGCTTGGTACACCACAAAGACGGCTGCCTGGTTTTACCTTTGTCACTGCCCAACTCAGCCTGTGCTGTGCACCTTCTCATGGGCTAACACACCCCAGGGCTCTCTGGGGGGATCCAAATGAGCCACCCCAAAATTCCTTTGTGGGTTGCTGTTGTAAAACACTTGAGGCTTGTGTTCCCAGCACACACCTAGGAAAAGAGCACTTTATACTGACAAATGAAAGTCCCTCAGAACAAGTAAACAAGCTGGATTTCTTCCCCACCCAACTCCCAGCACCAAGAAATTCCTACGAGGTTGGATGATAAGTCCAGGCAGCATTAGGAACAGTCAAGCTCTCTGGCCGGACAATTCCACACACGTCCCCTAGGTGGCATTGCAGGCTTGGGGTTTCTTCGTGTGCTCCTGTCCCTGCCCTCCATTTCCCTTGACCTCATATGCAAAGCTATTTTGGAAAGACACTCAGAGCCCCACCAGCCTCCGGAGGAAGAGGCCCCACCCGGCTGCCTTGTCATCAGAGTTGATGGAGATGTTCAGAAAGGCTTTGAAGGAGTTTACGTGGATCTCCCCTGAGCCCGAGCTATTTGATTTTTCTTCTTTTAATCCCTGATAGTCTGAAAGCAATTTATCTTAGAGCTTATCAGGGCCCTGATTCTTGATGCCTTTGAAGACAGTCCGAAGGATGCAGACAGTGGTAAAAGGGGCTGGGAGAAGAGCAGACTCTTAAGGCTCATTTACTTCTTTTTCCAAACCTCAATGCCTAGCCAGACATGAAACCCAAACACTTAAAAAGGCCCACAGTTAAAAGAGCTCCCAGCAAAGGCGGGGAGCACCAGAGACTGTAGCTGTAAGGATGGGAAGAGCTCAGCCTCTCAGTCTGTTTGTAAATAAAGATGCCTTCAAAGGGGCTGGGAAGGTGGCTCAGTGGTAGAGCGCTTGCCTCGCATGCATGAGGCCCTGGGTTCGATTCCTCAGCACCACATAAGCAGAAAAAGCCAGAAGTGGTGCTGTGGCTCAGGTGGTAGAACGATAGCTGAGTTGAAGAGCTGAGGGACAGCGCCCAGGCCCAGAGTTCAGGCCCCAGGACCACAAAATTTTTAAAAAGAACGATGCCTTCAAAGTAATAAAGACCTGTTGGCAGAAGGCCATGGCCACACAAGGCCACAGCCATACTATGCAGTGCAAGACCAGCCTCTTTCTGAGGTCCTGAGTTTCTGAGTGACCTCCCCTGGTTGGTGGTACCCCAGCAGCAGGCCCCCTGGCCCCCAAAAGCACTGAAGTACATATATCAAGCTTGCCACAAGGAAGGTGTCGATTCCTCTCGGAATGACTTCTCAGGAATAAAGGCCAGTGCGGTGCCTGCCTCCCTGTGTGACTCCACTCACCCGTTCCTCAAATGTTACCGAGGCCTCTGTGAGGTGATGACACTGTGCTAAGTGGAGGTCGGAGACCCTGGGCACTCAAGAGCTCATCAAGAAGGAGCTGTGCCATGCACCAAGAGCACCAGCATGGGCGGGGAGGGAGGCGACGGGCGGTGGGCACAAGAAAGGGGAGGCTGAAATGGTGAATAAAGAAAGAGCAAGAACATATGCAAGCGAGGACTGCAGTGGATGGCCTCTGTGTCCTCCAAACACAGCTCTGCTTCACCAGGCCCTGCCCTATTGATACCAAATCCCATTGCTTCTAAGAGTCTGTTCTGTACAAAGAAAATTCTGGGAGCCAGGGGGCTGCTACACCATGGATAAGATACCCAAATGGCCACATGGAAAACAGACAAGAAAAAGACCTATTTAGTTCTTGGAAAGTTGAATGTTAGGTCCACTTAATGAAAGTGTTAAGCTACATTTTCCTGTACTTATAAAAATGCACACTAAGCCAGACACTGGCAGTTCACACCTGCAATCCTAGCTATTCAGGAAGCAGAGACCGGAGGATCATGGTTCAGAGCTAGCCCATTTAGGAAAGTCTGTGGGACTCTCTGTCTTCAATTAGCCACCAAAAAAACTGGAAATGAAGCTGTGGGTCAAGTGCTAAAAGCTAAGAAATTGCATATAGGTCCTGAGTTGTTTTTTTTTTTAAGGCATATGGACCAGGTGTACCATTTATTTTCAGAATGATATAGAAGAGAGCTTTCTCTACTTTCTCTGTGCTTTGTTGACTGTATACTACTATAGCTTATTTCTAGCAAGTATATGTAAGTTTCCTTTTTTACTTTTTCCAGTCTGTCTACCTATATGGGCAGAAAAACAAAAGAAAAGACTGCATGCTTCTCAAAGATCAAAGGCAAGTTCTGTGAATATTTAGTGAGAAATCAGACCCTGGCTGAAAGCACCAGCATTATCGTCAGTACTAAGCCTGTCCTCCAAGGAACAGAGGTGGAAGGAAAGAAGGACAAGCCATAGCAGCCACTGTGGTCAGGCCCCTCCCTGCATCCCTTACAGCAACCCTGGCCACTCATCCCCACTTCCAGGACAGGGGACCAGAATGGGAGCCACCTGTCTAAGTCTTCTAGCCACACGGATCCCCAGGCTTGCGCCACACCTTTGACACTTCCCTTAGCAGTAAAGGAATACCTTGAGGGTCAGGGCAACAGGAAGTTCCTTGAGTCACAGCAAAATGATGGGGTGGGAGCCCGGGCAAAGCACTGGCACTCCAGTAATGGCTCTCCTGTGGGACTGGAGTTCGGAGGTCACCAATTCCATTACTTAGGCAAATGGCTTTCAGGTTTATGCAACCAGAGCTCCAGGAAGTTACCTCCCTGACAACACCAGCCCCTCTGGTGCACACTGACCTGTGCTGACCCACGCTGAGGCAAAGAGCAAAGGCTTCGGAAACCGAGACTTACCTTTGGTGTGGGTGACTGCTGCCAACACATTCTACTTCATTCTGGCCCATTTCAAGATGGCTCCTCAGGGTTCACCGGCCTCTAATGCATCACAACGCACAGATTTCATCTTAGGGGGAATGCTGACCGGGTGCTCTGCACCTATTTCCGAATTTTACCCTCACCACCCTGACAGGTAGGCTCAAGGAGGTTGACAACAGCTGGTCTAGTATCAGACCCAGGTTTCACTCTAATTCTACTAAAAGTCTCCTCTTCACAAACCTTGCACAATGGCAAAAGGAAAGAAATTGGTCTAAAACTGTGCATTCAACCAAACTGCTCAAATAAAAAGAAAGCTATGAATACTAAAAGTGTAGATTTTTTTTTGACCATTATCCCCTAACAATACAGCATACCAACTATTTCCATTCTGATCCTATTACTTATCATGCTTTATTTGCCCATTGTGAGTACTGTAAAGATGAGTTAAAGTATATGGAGAAGGCTGGGGTCTCATGTACATCCTTGGGTTTTGGTAAAGGGGCTCCTGGGCCAATCCATGGCTGCTGGGGGGGAGTGCTCATCCTCATCAGCCTACACCGCAGAGTGAGCTGGACAGAGGAGGCAGCAGCAGAAGTCCGTGAGTGCACTGCACATACCTGCTCCTTCCAATCACTAACTGCACCCTTAGCCAAGAAACAGCCACCAAAGGCATGGAAACTGTCACTGTGCTACTTTATGCCAGCCCCACATCCTAACACAACCAGATGGACCTGGATGGCAGGCTCAGGCAGGCGGAGCACTTCTCTGCAACTGTCCTTAGTTTTTGCGCTGCATGGCACTCTGTTGAAAAGCAGTAAAGGTACAAACAAATGTGAAGACCAGTCCAATGACAACAGACCAGGCAGCCACGGCCTGAATCACAGGCAAGGGAACCAAGTCCCCTGAGGGAGCAAAGACTCACCCCCAACTCCATGCTCTTCTCAGTCAGAAGAGCACCACGCCCCCCCCCCCCCAGGTAGGCCCTGCGATGATCCCCACCCCCGGCTCACCCTCACGGCCGGCCAGCCAGACACTGGGCACTCATCCACCACAAGCCCAGTAGCGATTCACACCACTCACTGAGCTCGCCAGCCACCAGAGAAAGCAGGAAAGATGGCACACTTGACACAAGGATGAGGTGCTGGAGTAAGAGCCCTGTCCATCCCTCAGAGCCCCAGCTTGATCTCCCCCATAGCAGCGAGGATGGATCGGTGTGAGCATCAGCAGAGTTGTGAGGGCAGCGAAGCGGGCACCAAAACCATGGAGGATGGGAAGAACATGGCAGAGAAGAACTCATGCAGTTTCTTCTCAGCTGCTTCCAAATCACGAAAAGGCTTTAAGAAAAGGTTACCCTGTGTGTGTTGCTTAAATGACTTCACAAAGCATTAGCTCAAATCCTGTGGATTTAGGATACTCTGTCATTCGGAATTCCATCTTAGTGACTGCCACTAAAAATGCACCTTCAGATAATGACCAAATACTCATGGTTGGAGAAGCAAAAGAGCTATATCTGTAAGAAGAATCATTCCCACTTCTAAAAGGGAATCAAGGGGCTGGGAAGGTGGCTCAGTGGTAGACTGCTTGCCTTGCATGCATGAGGCCCTGGGTTCAATTCCTCAGCACCACATTAGCAGAAAAAGCCGGAACTGGCACTGTTGTTCAAGTGCAAGAGTGTTAGCTTTGAGCTGAAGAGCTAAGGGACAGTGCCCAGGCCCAGAGTTCAGGCCCCATGACCAACAAAAAAAAAAACAAAAAACAAAAAAGGGAATCAAGTATTAATACATGATACACCACGGATGAACTAAATAACCCAGTCATGAAAGATTGTACTACTACATGTTGTTTATGATTCCCTTCATATGAAATGTCCAGAACAGACAAAGCCAGGCTAGTGGTTGTCCTGGGAATGGGGGAGGAGGAGAGGTAAGGGATAACTAGTGGAAATGGATTCCTTTAGGAAATAACAAAAATATTCTAAGTTAATTGCGTGATAGTGAGTGACTATTGTTACTCGAAATACCACTACATTTTTATACTTTAATGAACAAATTGTATAGTACACGAATTATACTTCAGTAAAGCTTTTACCAAAATTTCCCCAGTAACTTTCCTTGCCCAGAACACGATGTAAAATACTTGGAGAAAACCCTGCATTTGACCACAAGTATCCACCCTCAGGAGCAGCAGCAGACTTTTCACTGTTTCCCAGGGTACCCTGGCCTTCACTACAGAAACAGGTTGTAGGGCTGGGAAGGTGGCTCAGTGGTAGAGCGCTTGCCTTGTATGCCTGAGGCCCTGGGTTCGATTCCTCAGCACCACCTAAGCAAAAAGAAAAAAAGCCAGAAGTGGCTCAAGTGGTAGAGCACTAGCCTTGAGCTGAAGAGCTGAGGGACAGCGCCCAGGCCCAGAGTTCAGGCCCCACGACCAGACCCAAAAAAAAACAAAACAAAACAAAACAGAAACAGGTTGTAGGCAAGTATCATGTAAACTCTTGAATACCACAACTTGTTTTCATATAGTATGCTCTCACCATCGCAGCAATACAACTCTCTGGTTCATGGGAAATGTTTATTAATGCAACATCCTGACATAAAATCAAAGGCTTCACTTTGGTTTTGGTATGAACTCTGCTGGGTATTTCCTCTGCCCCCTTTCCTAGCCCAGACTTGCTCATCAGCCTCAGAGGACAGTCTCCCCAACCCCACACACAGCCATCCTCATTACTTGTTTATTCCCAACAATGTAAAAGCCCTTTCAACTTGCAGATAAAACCCTAATGCCTGGCAGGCAGAGGACAAGCCTGTAGCGCCAGAAGCAACAGCAGCTCCTTCTTTTACCTTTACAAGTGTCTCAATTACAAGAACGACAAGTACCAGTGAGGAAAAGATAGGAACTGAACTTAAACAACTTCGAAGAAAGCGTGAGTGCTGATGAGAAGTAAGGATGGCATCTTCTGGTACAAGGCTGATACACCCCACTCCTGCACTTAACAAGCTGTGCTTGTCCTGAAGACATTCACTAAGGGAGCAAAGGAAGTATTCATGCAGTCCTCCATGCAGGACATGGGGCAGAACATGAGACCGCTCACTCAACATTCCTTCAGATGGTGTGCAAGTATGACGGAATGTGAGTGCACAGTCAAAGATCTTAGTTCATTTCCCTGACACCTTCCTTGTGAGTGAGAGACCCCTGTAGCTAGCCAAGAAGGTCAACAGCAGCCTTCAGAGGTAGAAAATACTGGGCTGAAACAAGACAAGGATGTCCACTCTCTCCACTTCTCTTCAATTTAGTATTAGAATGCCTAGCTACAGCAATAAGACAAGATGCAAACATAAAGGGGACCCAAATAGGGAAAGAAGAAGTAAAAATCTCCCTCTCTGCAGATGACATGATCTTGTATTTAAAGAATCCCATAAGACTCCACTCCCAAATAACTCAAGCTGATTCAGAATTTTGGCAAAGTAGCAGGGTATAAAATTAACCCTAAAAAAATCAATGGCTTTTCTGTATGCCAACAATAAGAAAAGTGTGGCTGAAATTAGGAAAGCGACTCCATTCCTAATAGCCCCACAAAAAATAAAATACCTAGGGATTAACTTAACCAAAGAAGTGAAAGACCTCTATGATGAAAACTTTAAAAACCTCCAAAGGTAATCAAAACAGAACTTAGAAAGTGGCAAAAACTCCCATGCTCCTGGATTGGAAAGATCAACATCATGAAAATGACAATACTTCCAAAGGCTATCTACAAATTCACTGCGATACCTATCAATATTCCAATCTCATTCTTAAAGGAAATAGAAGAGGCAATCCAAAAACAATAAAAGACCCCGATAGCAAAAACGATTCTCAACAGAAAGAACACTGCTGGAGGAATATCAATACCAAATTTCAAACTCTACTATAAAGCCATAGTAATCAAAACAGCTTGGTACTGGCATAAGAACAGACCTCAAGACCAATGGAATAGAATTGAAAACCCAGAAATGAATCTGCAGACGTATAGCCATCTAATCTTTGATAAGGAAGCTAAAAAAATAGAATGGAAGAAAGACAGCCTCTTCAGTAAATGATGCTGGCAAAATTGGTCAATCACTTGTAGAAAACTAAAGCTAGATCCTTATATATCACCCTGCACCAGAATCAACTCCAAATGGATCAAAGACCTCGGAGTCAAAGCAGACACTCTGAAAATATTACAGGACGGAATAGGAGAAATCCTAGGTCTCCTTGTCACAGGCCGAAATTTTCTTAATAGAGACCCAAAACACAACAAATCAAAGAAAGGTTGGACAAATGGGATTGCATGAAATGGCAGAGCTTCTGCATGGCAAAGGACATAGCTAGATCAATAGAAAGCCCATGGATTGGGAGAAGATCTTCACTAGCCATACAACAGATAAGAGTCTCATATCTAAAATATACCTGGAACTCAAAAAATTAAATCCACCAACAACAAATCTTCAAAGAAACAACTGCCCAATAAATAAGTAGGCTAAAGACTTAAAGAGAAACTTCTCTGAAGAGGAAAGAAGGATGGTCAATAGACACATGAAGAAATGTTCAACCTCTCTAGCCATAAAAGAAATGCAAATCAAAACAACATTGAGATACCACCTCACCCCAGTTAGAATGGCTATAATCAAGAACTCTAATAACAACAGATGCTGGAGGGGATGTGGACAGAAGGGAACCTTACTGCATTGTTGGTGGGAGTGTAAACTTGTTCAACCACTTTGGAAAGTAGTATGGAGGTTCCTCAAAAGACTCCACATAGAGCTCCCCTCTTCCCCAGCAATCCCACTTTTGGGCATTTACCCAAATGTTCACAAACAAGACCACACTAACGCTATCAGCACGACTATGTTTATTGCAGCCTTATTTACCATTGCTAAGATATGGAACCAACCCAGATGCCCCTCAGTAGATGAATGGATCAAGAAAATGTGGTATATATACACAATGGAATTCTATGCCTCCATCAGAAAGAATGACATTGCCTCATTTGTTAGGAAATGGAAAGACTTGGAAAAAATTATATTAAGTGAAGTAAGCCAGGCCCAAAGAAACATAGGTCCCATGGTTTCTCTTATTTGCAATAACTAGTATATGTCTGAGTCAAGCAGAAAAGATCAGATAAGTTGATGTTAGGAAAATGAGCCCTAAGATATGTATTCCAAATGTTTTTTCTTTCATGCGATTGTTTATAACACATTTATAAGATTATTTCTTTGTTGCTTTGTATGTCCCTCCCCCACAGTATAACCCCTGCTTTCACTGTATATGATGTTGGTATAATTTGTGGAGGGGAAGGGAAAAACAAATCATTTAAATAGGGATACAGGTGGACCCATTGCAACAATGAGACGTACAAGTCGTTATGTTGAAAACGAGCTTTACAACTGTGGTGGCGGGGAGGTGGGGGTGGGGAGGAAGGTTGGGGGAGCAGAGGAAGGATGGGATGGGAAGGAGAAACAAAGGAGGAGGCTACAATGCTTGATAAGAAATGTACTCATTATCTTGCCCATGTAATTGTAACCGCTCTGTACAGTATTTTCACAATTAAAAAAAAAGAAGAAGAAGAAAATACTGGGCTGAGCCAGAAGCCCTGAAACACACACAAGCAAGCAAATCCTGACTGTGAGGCAAAAGGGAGCAAGGTCTACTGGCAATGACCTTGTTCTTGCCCTTCATTTAGCCTACATTCAAAACATCTAAAACTGGAGCAGCATGTTTCAAGAGAGTAAGCAAGATAAATAATAGTAATAGTCAATAGTGCTCACTCCCTACCAGGCTAATTGGACAATGGGCAACTCCCTATTGCCCGTCTGAGCCAAGGCAAACTGAGGCTCAGACAGGCCTCGTGATTCATCTCAAGGCTAAGCACAGGTTAGGAGGCAAAGCCAGTGTTCAAAGTCAGCAGTCTGCTTCCCCCACCACTCCACTTCAACGCTCTCACTGGGGTTTCACTCCCTCAATATCACACGACATGCCAGCAAGTGTGCATGAATGAATTCTCCCTCCTCAGCATTCCCTGCCCTAAGAGAACTGGAAAGCAGCGCAAACCTAACAACAATTGCAGAAGGGATAACAAGCCATGCTTTCATATGGAGGAAGAGAGGAGAGCAAGGAGAGGAAGTGAAGAGGGGCAGGGAAAGGAAAAGAAGAGCCACAAACAGGAAAGGAGAGAATTGTATCTAGGAAGTGCCAGATGATAGGCTAGAGCTCGGATGCAGAGTCAAGGATGTGACAAGCACTGTGCCAAGCCCTTTTTCTAGAGCATCCTACTTTCCCTCAACAACTACAAGAGATGTATAGACATATACAAGTATGTACAAATACCACAGGTGCACATATGTATAAATACATGTGTAAATTACACATGCACGCACATATGCATGTATATATGTGTGGACATGCCTATGCATGTGTGTATATCTAAACTGGATTTTAAGTATATATTTTTCAAGAAGGCTGTCAGCTCTCGTAAATGACGTGCCTGTCCAGGCTGCAGTGTGAGGGTGCGGAAGGCAGTGTGGTAATTCAGAATCCAACCTCCAAGCTTGTGCTGACCCTCTCCCTCACCACCACACCCAAACACCCAACTGCACCTCGGCAGCAAACCACTAAGGTGGTGATTTCTGTTCCAGAAAAGGCATAGTGGCACAGCCAACTTCCGAAGCTTCCTTTTGCGCTGTCTGTGGTGTAACACAGCATGCAATGACCACGGCGCCACACCTGGAGCAGGTGTGCCCTGCAAGACTTTAAGATACCTCAAAGCACTCTCGGGGGTCAGCCTCCAGAGTCAGGGTAGAATGTGCAAAAACAAACATGCATTCACTATGCTCCATGATCTCCCACCAAAGAACGGACAGATAAGACCACGGTGGATATCCTTACCACCTGATTAATGTGTCACTTTGTAAATGGAAGTGCTTCCACAGGCACTTTCTATCAGTGTTTGCAACAACCCCACATCCACATCCATTGTACTGCTACCACACACCAAGTGCTGTTCAGACCATAGTCATCTAATCTCATCTCATTGATCCTCCACACATTTACAAAACTCATGCTTCACTTCTATTCTGGACATCTTTCCTCTATGGCCTTCATGAGACAGTGACAAACTGGCATAGAAGATAGTTTCTTTACTCTCTTTTTTCAATGCATGGGAGCCTCTTGTTGTGAAGTAAAGCCCAGGAAAGTGAAGAGCCTGCAGCGAGAAGGCCCTCTCTGGGTTTTCAGGACTGGGGGCTCACACCCAGGTGACCTGCAGTGGGGACACCGTCACAGGCTTCACTCAGAAAGCCTTGAGCACGCAGGGAGACGGGGCCCCGCTTGGGCTTGCTACTTACCAGCTCGGTGTGGCCTTTAAGATGTGCCTGCAGCTTATATTTATCTGGAGTCGAGTAGTCACAGCCGTCGGTGGGGCACTTCAGCAAGATGTTACTGTGTTTCTGAATGACATGGCGTTTAAGGCAGTTTTTGGTGATGGAGGAGTAATGGCACTGGGAGCAATAATACAGATGTTCCCGGGTGTGGGTGCGGACATGCATGTCAAAATGCACTTGGTACCAAAAAAGTTTGCCTAAAAAAATATTTTCACATGAGAACAAGGAATTTTCTTTCAGACTGAATTTGATTTTTTTCTAATTATCATCGCTTTTGAGCTGCTCATAGTTATCTCCTTCTCATGCTTGTCTGGGTCGCCCTCCACTCTCTCCTGCATTCCTGTCTGGAAAGTACTTTCCCAGTGTGTCAGGTTACAAACATGAGGAGTGACCCCAGGCTTGCTAGGGGAAGAAGGAAGAAGACATGTTGGCTGAGGACCAGGTATGGTGTCCAATACAACACTGCACTTGCTCGGGGGAAGAGGCTCCAGACCCTGCTCACTGTCCCCAGATGCGGGTCTGGAGCTGGCCTTCCCTCCGTCCTGGGAGACGGAGAGGCTGAGGTCTCACTCCGAGCTGCAGGAGCTGCTCTGGACCTTCCTGCAGCCATTTCCAGGCCCCCTCTGCTCAGCTACAACGTGACCATGGCTGAAACTCAACTGGACACTTGTTACATACCAAAAGGAAGATTCTTCTCAGGTGAGAAATTGATAGAGGTTGTGGGCAACCCTCAGCCTGCCCAGACAACCATGCCAACATGGTCGACTGTGTGGCATCCTGGAGGTCCCCACAGACTCCAACAGCTCCCTGTAACACCGGGGCCCTGTGTCTATCTACCAGAGAGGAGGCCGGTAGCCTGTTCTTTCCAGTGGACCCCACGATGACACAGCCCGGCAGGAATGGATGGAGCTGTGGGGAGGGGGCGCTCCATCCGTGGCACTGCCTTTCCTTACCACAGTATTCACACTCCAGGTCTCCATAGACCTTCCGGATCCGCTCACACAGGCTAGTGTTCATTTGCTTCTTCTGAAGACTGTCCAGAACCTTCATAAAGGCAGTGCTGCCAGACCGGTGCTCGGACGCAGATTTGGAGGAGTCAGGTCGACACGTGCCAATGTCCCCACCTCCAGCCCCTGGAGGGAGGAGGTCTGAGGCCTGGGCTAGGTCGGACCTGAGACACCCGCTCAGATCTGGCTCAGTGGCTGGTGGGCCTTCACCCGGAGGGCTCTCAGCACTCTGGGCCTCATGGTTCGGAGCAGTACTTTTGGCAGTGGACAGCAACAGTGTGACTTCTTCACCCTGAGTCTGGGCTGAGTGTTCCTGCTGGGTGTCCAAGGCCCCGCCATCAGCAGCATGCGCCTCTGGGGAGGCGGCATCATCTTTCAACAGGAAGTCATCAGAGACCACAGAGAGAGAGGGAAGGTCTGAGGACACCACGGAGGTTTCCAGCTTGCAGGGCGGCAGGGCAGTAACTTCCGCCTGGGAGGTGGCCAAGGGCATGGCTGGGATGGGTGTTGCCATGGGGGTCTCCAGCTCCTTCTGGCCCTCCTCCGGCCGGGCCTCTTTGGAGCAAGCCTCCCCCTTAAGCACATCAATTCCCTGGCACACAAACTCGTCTGCTGCCAGCTGCAGCTGCTCCCCCAAGGCTTCCTGCTGGATGTCCCCACCAGGCTCCAGGAGGCAGAAGCTCTGATTGATGGAGCTGGTGAAGACCAAGGCCTCCTGGGCAGCCTCGTGCGTGTCTCGGATATGGGCACGCAGCCGGATGGAACTGACGAACTTCTTGAGGCATATGGCGCACACGTACACAAAGGGGTGCTTCCTGACGTGCAGCTCCAGCGCCTGGTACTTGGTGGCCCCATGGCCACAGAGCTCACAGGCAAAGGGCCACTTGTCACCGTGGACCAGCATGTGGCGGTCGCGGTCCAGCTCGTTCTTGAACTTGCGCTCACAGATGTGGCAGTCGTAGAGCAGCTGCCGCTTGCCCTCCCTGGTCATCAGGCGGAGCTCATCCAGGGCCTCCTCCACCTTCTTGTCCTGCGGGTCGTGGGTGTCCCGGATGTGCCTGATGAGGTTCTTCACGTCTGAGTACTTCTTCTTGCAGAAGCGGCAGTGCTGCTTGATCTTCTTGTGCACGCGCTCCACGTGCACCTTGAGGTGGCCCTTGCTGAGGCACGTGAAAGAGCAGTAGTCACAGGCAAACTTCTCCCCGGTGTGCTTGCGCAGGTGCACGTTGAGGTTGGCCTTGATGGCGCTGGCGTAGCTGCACTGGGGGCACTTGTACGGCTTCTCGTTGGTGTGGATCCTCAAGTGGGCCTGCAGCGAGTGCTTGAACTTGAAGACTTTGTTGCAGTATTCACAGGTGAAGATTTTCAGCTGGGTGGGGCCTAGCCTGGAGACAGACAACAGCATGGTTAACTAGTAGAGACCTGGAAGCTTCCCAGTGAGCCAGACACTGAAGGCTCTGCAGGAGACGAAATGGAGAAGAAGGAAGGAAACATGCATTCTCGCAACACACAGGCCTGGAAGAACAGGACAGGCCAGGCACGGAGACAAGAGAAGGGGTCCCAGTCCCTCAGAAGCTCACAGTCTAGGCCCCAGACACTCGAGGAAGAGAAGACTGGCCAGAAATCACTGCCTGGTTGTGTGGTAAGCACTGAAAGGAGAACTCTGACCTGGGTGAAGGTAAGCTGGGAAAAACTTGGAAGTGTCTGGGTCGAGGCTTGAAGAGAAGAAAGAAGGAAAGCAAAGGGAAGTGACAGGTGCCATCCTACACACAACAGCAAGCAGGCATGCGCATCTGTGTGTTCTGGGTGTGTTCTGGGATATGTACATTTGGTGTGCCAGTCCTGGGACTTGAACTCGAGGCCTGGAAGCTGTCTTTTAGATTTTTCACTCAAGAATAGTGCTCTACCACTTAAGACACAGCTCCACTTCCAGTTTTTGGTGCTTCATTGGAGATAAGAGACTTGTTATTCACTCAACCAACTGTTGAGGCACCCTCTTCCCTTTTTCCAAGTTTCCCTGTGGGTGCCACCCATTAGGAAAGACCCTGCCTTGCTCCACATGCTCACTTCTTCCCAGGAGAAGAGAAGAGGAGTGACTGGCAAAGAAGACCTGGAACTCGCTAGCAATGAGAAGGTGCCTTCCCGTGATTAGCAGGAGCTTGGTGGGGATTCGAGAGTCTCGCCAGCAGCAGTGCAGGTGCGCAGGTGCGAGACAGGCCGAGGGACACCACAGCAGCTCGGGAGCCGCCGCTGACTTCACCACCTGCCTCTTTCCCATAATCTGCAATAGATCTGATGACCGACTCTCCATCCTCCTTCTCCAGCATGGTGAAGTTACAGCACTGCCATCTATTAACCAACTTCATTCACTGTTTCAATAAACAACTGCTATTGATTAACACCTGCCAGTGCACTGCAAACGTGAGCTTCTGGAGACCAAGAACATGACCTATCTCAAAGAGCCCGACACTTGCAATGAGAAAGGGTGTATGATCAATAAGACAGTCTCCATAAGAAACTGTCTTATGAGACTAAGAGAGTGGTAATAACAGAAACAACTAACAGGTATCGGTACCATGTGCCAACTAAAATCCCAACCTATTATCTACCCATCTTCAGCTATGAAAACTGAGGATCTCCCCAACATTAAATTAGCAAATGATTCACACCTAAGTAAACTACTCTCTCCTGTTTGCCATCCTCATCCTCTGAATGCCTGAACTCACAGATGCACAGTAAGGTCTCTCCAGCGTGACCGCTGGAGAAGGTTCCCTGGATGAAGGAGCTTCCGTTGCTGTTGATGGCATCTTGTTTCTAAAATCAACAAATGACTGTCACCTAAGTATATGAACACACACCCAGGCCAGGAATCAGCAGAGGAGACCAAAGAAGCAAGAGACACTTCCTTGCTGCCCAGAACTGCTCTGTCTGGACAGCGAGTTCACGTGAAGGACTTGTGGCATACCGATAATAATGGAGTGCTAATAATTAGGCACCACTCAGGTGCACCGACCACAGCTGTGAAGTCTACATTTCTGAGGCCAGCTATACAACTATCTCCTTAAATTAAAAAAATTTAATGGCTTGCAGTCCATAAATACCAGAGGGCACAACTCACATGATGTAATTAAAATATTCAAATTGGAGTCAGTAGTATGGCTGCATGCTAAGCCCAAGGCTTATTTAAGGAAAGTAATTTGGATCTTTCCCAAATGACAAAGATATCCAGAAGGTGACAGATTTTATTGGTATAAAGAACAGGAAGAAAGAAGCCCTGGATTCATAACATTAATTAAATAAGCAAATCACAGGATGTCCTCCTCCACCGCAAGATCTAAATGGTCCTAGGAGAACCCTTTGCTCTGTGTTTTTGGATTATTAGACAAATATCTCGCGGAGCCTGAGTGCACCGCCTCTGGCAGGGGGTAATGAATCTGCTAACAATGTTAAGCAGCCTGCATTTGACGTTACCCTCAAGCCACTACCAACGACCGTAAACACTAGAACAGAGCAGCTATGTCCACGCTGTCTCTTTCTACATTACTTTCCTCCAAGCTCCTCAATGAGAGAGCCACTCTCATCACTGCCCTCTAGAAAAAACTTTACAAAGGCACACACCATACTGTAGTACTCTCCCCTCACTGAGAATCTACATGAAAGAAAACAGGAAGCTCAAAGGAAGGTGTTCATAGCTCAGTTTTCATATTAGGTTTAAGTACAGCAAGCTGCTTGAAGGTCCCAACATAAGCATAATTTTTTTATTCACCCATTCATTCACTCACTTGGTTACTTCACTTATCCAGAAAAGCGTTCTAGCCACTGGGGTACAAAAGAGATCAGTAGCAAATTCAACTCTTGCTCTCTGAAGTTCACAAAGGGCAGAAGATGAAGATCATCAGGCCCCAGCTGGGAAGGAGAAGGCAGGATGTGCTAAGAGCCTTGTTGAGGGCAGAATAGCCTGCTCCAGGCCTCCCAGTGGACAGGACATGAAGAATGAGCAGCACTGAGCTAAGTAAGGGGGAGAAAGGCATCCAGGAGAGATCAAAGAAGGGAAAGGCCCCGCCTGCTGGCACAGGTGGCTGGAGGGGGAGAAGCAGAGAGCACAGGGGTGCCAAGCTCTGAGGAGCAGGGCTGGCCTATCAAGGCCCCTGGTGTTTGAACAGGACAGTGAGGCCCTTAAAGGTATCACTTAGGAGTATTTTTTAAAGATGGCTTCCATTCCAAGAACTAAGTATATTACACTACCTCCTAGAGGTGATAGCCTGCAAAAGGTATGGAAATGTTATGTGACTAAGTTTGCAAAGTGAGCTACAAAATCCTTGATAAAATACAAACTCAATTTTATATAATGAATATAGTGCCAAAAAAGATCAAAAGGAAACATGTTACAAAATATTAACAGTCTCTGGATAACGGGATTGCAAATTATTTTTTCCTTAGCTTTGTGAACTTCCAAAAAATTGTATGTAAGTCTTTATGGTACTTGATATAAGAAAAAAAAATACATATAACCTAAAAGCCCTAATCTGAATTTTACAAGACAAAATCTTCATGCAAAAAGTCTTTGTATAATAAATACTAACAGAATGCATGACAACGGGAATACTGTCTAGATTCATTGATTAGATTGTGAGTATATGCAACTGTAACTAGATGAGCTGAATCCCACCCCAGCAGACTTGAAATGCCATGAAGGTAATTAGCAAAGGTCTACAGAGCAACCCGAGCCTCCACAGAGAATGATCGTGAGACTTAATCCTATTATAGCTGCATGAAAGGAATAAGTGTATTTATGACTTCATCGATAAATTCACTTGTTCACATTTTCAAGAGCAAAAGACTGAGACCAGGAGTCAATGAGGCAAACCTCGTAGCACAACCACAGAACTGAATTGTAGACAGAGTTGGTGGTTTGTTCTCACTAGACAATCTTTTGCCCATGTAATGATGGTCAAAAGATTTAAATACCTTGCATGGGTACAAAGCGTGCATTCATTGGGCAGGGGCTGGGTCAGCTGGACTCTGTCATGTTACCAGTGCCCAGTTTGTCAAGCCAAATACAGGACTAGAGTGTAGGACCAACCCATATCCTGAATACTCCATATCCCCTCTCCTGGGAAAACACAGCAAACCCACTAGTTGCTCCCAGCTGGGAGCAACATTCTCAGATCCCTGCTGATCACTTGCTGACAGACTTCCCCAGGGACACAGTACAGCGAGGAAGGACACGCTGAGGAGGTGGAGAGAAAACTACTTCAGCACAGCGTCAGCTCATCCATGTGCAAGGGAAGGAGGCTTCTAATGTTGCCAAAAGCTGCCTTTATGAAACAGTTTCACTCTAGTGATCTTCCCCTCAGGAAATCTTGAAGAATGGGAGGATAGATGTTCAAAAACATTGAGCACTGCACTGCCTTTCATAATAAGAATTAGCTATTTGGGGCTGAGTAAAATGAATGATGCCAGCAATTCGACCTACACAAGAGGTAGAGATCACAAGGATTGCAGTTCAAGGCCAACCTAAAAAAAAAAATCCTGAATCCCATCTCAACCAACAAGGTAGGTATATTGGTGTGCGCCTATCACCTATGTAGGGGTCATAAACAGGAGGATCACTGTCCAATCACAGTCCAGGACAACCCCAAGACCCCATCTGAAAAACAACTAAAGTAAAATGAAAATAACTAGTCATTTATAAACTCACATAATAATTGCACAGACATCTTAATATACTCTAAAATTAAAAGGTTTCAAGATACAAACATGAAAGTGGTATATTTGGTAATTAGTGTTTGGAAAAAAACAAAAGGAAAGTAATTTTTGTTCATATATAATGAAAATGTCTACAGGTATACAAACCAAACTATCAGTAGTAGTTACAATAATTCTCATCATGTGGGAAGTCTGAACTTCCTAAACATGCTTGTGTTACTTTTGAAAGGACAAAATAGTGATTTTTTTATTATAATATGTGCAACACAGAAATCAGGCCATGTTTACACCTTTTATAGTTTGCTTAAATTACAAGGCCCATTTAGGAAGACAAAGGGGTCACATGTTTTCTCCATATGTGGAAGTTAGACCTACAGGATTAACACATACCAAAATAAATACACACTTGATCATTTATATCTATACAGAGAGAGATCTTGCCTGCAACTGTGGAACAGGCTGAGGAGATTAGAGAATGGGATATAGGACAAGACAACGTTAGCATGTGAGCAATATCCAATCACAGGCCATCTACATAGGATGATGGAAAGTGAAACTCACTTTAAGCTGCTAAACAGCAGGGGGAGAATGGGAAAGGAAAGGAAAGGTATCCATCTGATTAAAGAACAAAACATGCGGAGTTCCGGGAAGATGGCGGAGGAGAAGCTGGAATCTGAACAAGCTCTCGCATAGAAAGTAGTTTTAGAATTCCAGTGAACAGTCCTAAGCCAGAGAATCACACCAAGTGTGCCATCACAGGACAGAGAGTTAGACAAGAGAGGGGAAGCCAAGGAAACGCATCAGCTGCCGCTCCGGCGGCGGGGTCGCAGCAGCGACCACCGCCGCGGAGTCATACCTGAGACACAGAGAGTCGGGGACGAAGGAGCCAGACGCAGCGGACGAGCGGATTCTACTCAACAACAACAAGAACCGACAAGGAGCGAACATCTTCATCCTGCTGTTTGCAGACCAGAGACGACCCAGGATCCAAGACTTGGCGTGAGTACAAGCCCGACATCCTCACTCCTCAGGGAGCAGAGGAGGGAAGGCCACCCCTCCCCCCCCAGCACCGGTGATCTCCATCTTGGATACCGACAAAGCTCGGAGGAGCTGCTAGCTCCAGCTCAGGCCTTGGAATAAAATGAGTCATTTAGCAGGTCACAAGAACTTAACGGCGAAGTGACCTGCCAGACTCAGCTCCATCCAGGGAAAAGTCACCCAGCTCAGGCGCCAGGCATCGGAGTGCCTTGCCTCACTGGGTAACCAGAGCCAGAGGCTGCCCCTCCCTCTAGCAGCCACCACAATCAATTGAAAAACAGAAACCCTGAGAATGGCTCCAGGCTGGGCGCTGTGAGCTTTATCACAAAATAGCCCCAGGGAAAAGCTACTGTTTGTTGAAAGGCCTCAACTCTACCCAGAACCTAGCCTCATCACCACATCCCCCTCTTTTGTGACTCTCAAAGGAGACCACCCTCCCAGAAAACTAACCTGGGAGGGGGATCTCAAAATCTTGGGTAAAGCAGAGCATTTTTCTGCCTCTTCCAACCAACCGACTTAAGAAACCAATCAAGCCACAGGACATCAAGCTGACCAGAGACTCCAACAAGAGACTGGTTGCAGACAAAAGGGAGATACAGGATTCTTCCCACTCCTCCCGCCCCCCAAAAAAAAAAATCAAAAGACTTTTTTTTCTTTTTTTTCTTTTTTTTTCTTCTTCTTTTCTTTTTTTTTTGCTTGTTTTTTGTTTTTTGTTACCTTTTATATATATATATATATATATATATATATATATATATATACATATATTTTTTTTCCCCTTCTAAAACTTTTATTAATCTTTAATTTTTGCCTCTTCTGAAAAAATAATTGTTTTCCAGTAACTTTTTTTTTTCTCATCTTATAATTTTTATTTTAGGAATATGTGAATGAGAGTTTTCCTTTCTGTTCTTGTCTTCTTTCTCTTTTTCTTTCTTTCTTAATTATCTTTTTGTTTTTTATCTAGCTCTACTGAACTTCTGATCTTTTCTTCTCCCTTTCCCATCCTTAAAGATTTTCACATCTCCTCTATGTCCCTCCCCTTCTCTGAACATATTCACATTCCTCTCTAAATAGACGGTCTTTTAACCTCTATAATAACATTAATTTTTACATTTCTATTCTTTGTCTGGTCTCTCCTTATTCCCCTTTCCGTCTCTTCTTTTTCTCTCTCTCTCTAGTTGCATCCTACCCAACCCATTTCCTGCACTGTGATTAGGATATAGTTAACTCTCCCTGTGCCTCCCCACACCAATCTATTCCCATTTTTTACCCACATCTCTCCCTAATCCTAATAATTTCTGGTTTTCCAAATTCTTTTCTGCGGTTCGAAGTCCTTTAACATATAGTCGTTTGATGTTGAATAGATGTATCTGTTGAACTAGATTGTATCTGTAGACTATTGACGGTACAAATGCAAACTTTGGTTGATGGTTGCCTTAAGATAGTGTTCTAGCACAAAACTGGTGCAATCTTTATCTCAAATGGGCCGAGTAAGCTGGAAAAACACAAGAAAAATGGCAAATTCGGGTATCTCAATTCCCAACCTTGATAATCAGGGATTGGAACAGATAAAGAATAATCCAGAGGAGAGTTCCCAAATAGCTCTACAAACACTAATAGCAAACATGATAAATGAGAAGTTTGACAATGTACAAAGGACTCTGTATGAGCGTGATAGGGAGAGAGAGGAGGCATCCCAGAAGTTTATACAGGAATATCATAAGCGTGAGGAAGCTTCTCAAAAACTGATACAGGATTTGCGTGAACAACTTGAGAATACTCAAAGAGAAAGGGAGGAATGGCGTGAGCAGGCAGAGAACACTCAAAGAGAACTGCAGAAATCCCACAGAAGGGAGGAAACTAATCAAAGAGTAATTCATGAATTAAGAGACCAGGTAGAGAATACACAAAGATCACTAAAGGCATTCATGGAATCCATTAACAAAGAGCTGAAGGAAGTCAGGGAGACCACAAAGGGAATGCTGAATGGAACCCAACAGAAGGAATGGGAGTCCAAAGAAACCATAACCAATCAACTAAGTGATTTGAGAACAAACACTGAACACCAAATTAAGGAAGTAAAGAAATTCATACAAGACCTAAAACAGAGCTTCAACAAAGAACTTGAAGCCATCAAAGCTGACCAATTAGAAGGAAAAGAGATAAAAAACAAAGTAGAGAGTCTTGACAGCAGGTTAGACCATGCAGAAGATCGAATCTCAGGGTTTGAAGACAGCCTAGATATTATAGAGAAAGAACATACAACCATCCAAGACAAGTCCAAGAAATATGATAGGTCTATCCAACACCTGGAAGACACCATCAGAAGGCCCAATCTAAGGATAATGGGTGTAGAGGAACACCTAGAAACAGAAGTTAATGGTCTAGGATTTGTTTAACAGGATCTTAGCAGAGAACTTCCCAAACATACAAAAAGATAGGCCTATTCAGATACAAGAAGCTTTTAGAACCCCAAATAGACCAGACCAGAATAGGACATCCCACCGTCACATTATAATCCACACAGGATCAACCCAAACCAAGGAAAAGATCCTTAAAGCTGTCAAGGAGAAAAGGTTAATCACCTATAAAGGGAAACCAATTAGAATCACCTCAGATTTCTCAGCAGAGACAATCAAAGCAAGAAGAGCCTGGAATGACGTATGCCATGCCCTAAAAACAAACAACTATCAACCAAGAATACTGTACCCAGCTAAACTCTCCTTCATAACTGAAGGCCAAATAAAAACCTTCCATAGCAAAGAAAAATTGAAACAATACATCTCCACCAAACCAGCCCTACAAAAGATTCTTAAAGATGTCCTACACATAGAAAACCAACAAGACTGCAACAAAGGCCAAGAAACTGCACCCAAACTGAGAATCCAAGAACCTTAGGAAGAACCCAGCTTTCACAGCCCCCAAGAAGGTGGATAACATGGCAGGAACTCCCAAATAACTCTCAGTCCTATCTCTTAACGTTAACGGACTGAACTCTCCAATTAAGCGACATAGACTGTCTAGTTGGATTAAAAAACAAGACCCTTCTATCTGCTGCCTGCAGGAGTCACATCTTGCCCGTAAAAACAAACATATTTTCAAGGTTAAAGGCTGGAACAAAATCTACCAAGCAAACGGCCCTCATAAACAGGCGGGAGTTGCAATCCTAATATCAGATAAAATAGACTTCAAATTAAAATTCGTGAGAAGAGATAAAGAAGGTCGCTACATACTAATTGAAGGATCTCTCCTTCAGGAGGATATTACAATTCTAAATATCTATTCGCCAAACAATGGAGCACCCAAATTTATCAAAGAAACACTACTTTCCCTCAAATCCCATATAGATCCAAAGACATTAATTGTTGGGGATTTTAACACACCACTCTCCCCACTAGATAGATCAACTCGGCAAAAACTCAACAGAGAAACCAAAGATCTAAACAGCTGCATAGATCAACTAGACTTAACAGACATCTACCGAACATTTCACCCAGCAGCATCAGAATACACGTTCTTCTCAGCAGCACATGGAACGTTTTCTAAAATAGATCACATTTTAGGCCACAAAGCAAACTTGTCTAAATTCAGAAACATTGAAGTTATACCTTGCATTCTCTCTGACCACAAGGGAATAAAATTAGAACTCAACACCAAAAGCCACCAAAGAAAGTCCGGTATCACATGGAGGCTGAACAACACACTGCTGAATCATGAGTGGGTCATGGAAGAGATTAGAAAGGAAATTCAAATGTTCATGCTATTCAACAAAAATGAACACACAGATTACCAGCTCCTCTGGGACACAGCAAAGGCAGTACTCAGAGGCAAGTTTATAGCTCTGAGCTCCTACATCAACAAATTGGAGAGATCGGAAACTAGCAATTTAATGACACACCTAAACCTCCTTGAAAAAGAGCAGCAAGATAAACCCCAATCCAGTAGACAGAAAGAAATAATCAAAATTAAATCAGAATTAAATGAATTAGAATCCAAAAAAACTATAGAAAGAATCAACAAAACAAAGAGTTGGTTCTTCGAAAAACTTAACAAAATTGACAGACCCTTAGCAAACCTTATCAGAAAAAGGAGAGAACACACCCAAATTAATAAACTCAGAGATGAGAATGGAAACATCACCACAGAAACAACCAAGATTCAGAACATTATAAGGCAATACTTCTCAAAACTTTATGCTAATAAGTTTGAGAACTTGACAGAAATGGACCTTTTCCTAGCAAATATTGACATGCCAAAACTAAACCAAGATGAGTTAAACCAGCTTAACAGGCCCATATCAAGCATTGAAATAGAAACAGCAATAAGAGACCTCCCAGCTAAGAAAAGTCCAGGACCAGATGGTTTTACAGCGGAATTTTACAAGGCCTTCAAAGCAGAGCTCACACCAATACTCCTCCAACTCTTCAATGAAATTGAAAGAGAAAGCTCACTACCGAACACACTCTATGAAGCCATCATAACCCTCATCCCAAAACCAGGCAGGGACTCATCAAAGAAAGAGAACTATAGACCCATTTCTTTGATGAACATTGATGCAAAACTTCTCAACAAAATTTTGGCCAATCGACTTCAACAATTCATCCAAAAAATCATACACCATGATCAAACAGGATTCATTTCAGGGATGCAAAGCTGGTTCAATATACGCAAATCAATTAATATTATTCACCACATCAACAGGAGCAAGAATAAGAACCACATGGTTATCTCAATAGATGCAGAAAAAGCATTTGACAAGATCCAACACCCCTTTATGATGAAGGTTCTGGAAAAATTAGGAATCCATGGAACATTCCTCAATACAATAAAGGCTGTATATGACAAACCTACAGCCAGCATTATACTCAATGGTGAAAAACTAAAGCCATTTCCTCTTAACTCAGGAACAAGACAAGGATGCCCACTCTCTCCACTTCTCTTCAATTTAGTATTAGAATGCCTAGCTACAGCAATAAGACAAGATGCAGACATAAAGGGGATCCAAATAGGGAAAGAAGAAATAAAACTCTCCCTCTTTGCAGATGACATGATCTTGTATTTAAAGAATCCCATAGACTCCACTCCCAAATTACTCAAGCTGATTCAAAATTTGGCAAAGTAGCAGGTTATAAAATTAACCCCCAAAAATCAATGGCTTTTCTATATGCCAACAATGAGAAAAGTGTGGCTGAAATTAGGAAAGCAACTCCATTTGTAATAGCCCCACAAAAAATAAAATACCTAGGAATTAACTTAACCAAAGAAGTGAAGGACCTCTATGATGAAAACTTTAAAATCTTGAAAAAGGAAATCAACACAGAACTTAAAAAATGGCAAAACCTCCCATGCTCCTGGATTGGCAAGATTAACATCGTGAAAATGGCAATACTTCCCAAGGCTATCTACAAATTCAACGCGATACCTATCAAAATTCCACCCTCATTCTTCAAGGAAATAGAGGAGGCAATCCAAAAATTCATATGGAACAATAAAAGACCCCGAATAGCAAAAACGCTCCTCAACGGAAAGAACACTGATGGAGGAATATCAATACCAAATTTCAAACTCTACTATAAAGCCATAGTAATCAAAACAGCTTGGTATTGGCATAAGAACAGACCTCAGGACCAATGGAATAGAATTGAAAACCCAGAAATGAACCTACAGACCTATAGCCATCTAATCTTCGATAAGGAAGCTAAAACAATAGAATGGAAGAAAGACAGCCTCTTCAGTAAATGGTGCTGGCAAAATTGGTTAACTACATGTAGAAAACTAAAGCTAGATCCTTATATATCACCCTGCACCAGAATCAACTCCAAATGGATCAAAGACCTTGAACTCAAAGCAGACACTCTGAAAACATTACAGGATGGAATAGGAGAAACCCTAGGTCTCCTTGGCTCAGGTCGAAATTTTCTGAATAGAGACCCGGAAGCACAACAAATCAAAGAAAGGTTGGACAAATGGGATTGCATAAGATTGCAGAGCTTCTGCAGGGCAAATGACATAGCTGGCAAGATCAATAGAAAGCCCACCGATTGGGAGAAGATCTTTACTAGCCATACAACGGACAAGGGTATCATATCTAAAATATACTTGGAACTCAAAAAATTAAACCACCCAACAACAAATCCTCAAAGAAACAACTGCCCAATAAATAAGTGGGCGAAAGACTTAAAGAGAAGCTTCTCTGAAGAAGAAAGAAGGATGGCTAATAGACACATGAAGAAATGTTCAACATCCCTAGCCATAAAAGAAATGCAAATCAAAACAACATTGAGATATCACCTCACTCCAGTTAGAACAGCAAAAATCAAGAACTCTAACAACAACAGATGCTGGAGGGGATGTGGACAGAAAGGAACCTTACTTCATTGTTGGTGGGAATGTAAACTTGTTCAACCACTTTGGAAAGCAGTATGGAGGTTCCTCAAAAGACTTCGCATAGATCTCCCCTATGATCCAGCAATCCCACTTTTGGGCATTTACCCAAATGTTTACAAACAAGACCACACTAAAGCTACCAGCACAACTATGTTTATTGCAGCATTATTTACCATAGCTAAGATATGGAACCAACCCAGATGCCCCTCAGTAGATGAATGGATCAAGAAAATGTGGTATATATACACAATGGAATTCTATGCCTCCATCAGAAAGAATGACATTTCCCCATTTGTTAGGAAATGGAAAGGTTTGGAAAAAATTATATTAAGTGAAGTAAGCCAGGCCCAAAGAAGCATAGGTCCCATGGTTTCCCTTATTTGCAATATCTAGTATAGGTATGAGTCAAGCGGAAAAGGTCAGATAATGTGATGTTAGGAAAATGAACCCTTAAATATGTATTTTAATGTTTTCATTTCTTTCATGCATGTGTTTCTAACGCATTTATAAGATTATTTCTTTGTTGCTTTGTATGTCCCTCCCCCACAGTGTAACCCCCGCTTTCACTATATTTGATGTCAGTATAACATGTGGAGGAGATGGGGACAAACAAGTCGTTTAAGGATTCAGGTGGACCTGTTGCAACAATGAGAAGTACAAAATGTCATGTCAAAACCAGCTTTACAATGTCGGTGTGGGGGGGGGGGAGGGGGGTATAATTGGGTGGGGGGAGGGGGGGAGGCGGGGAAGGGAAGTGAAGGGTAAACAAAGGAGGAGGCTGCAATGCTTGGTAAGAAATGTATGCATTATCCTGCCCATGTAATTGTAGCCCCTCTGTACAGTATGTTCTCAAATAAAATAAAATAAAATACAATTAAAAAAAAAAAAAAAAGAACAAAACATGCAAGTGTGCATCCAGGAGAAAACGCCTCTGAACTATTTAATGTGTATTTTAAAAAAATGAGTGACAGGTCCTGTTCAGGGGTGGGTACCAGTGGAAGGGGAGACAGGGAACAAAGAAGGTACTTTCCCCATTCATGTGTGAAAATAGAACAATGAAATTGAGGCACGCATCACAAAGGCTCAGTAGCCATGTGCACAGGATCATATGAAATGAGGCTTATGGAAACAAACTCCAAGAAATGGAAACAAGAGGTTTTTATTTTACTTTTTGTGGGGTTTTTTTGTTGTTTTATTGTTCTCCTTTTGTCACTGTTTTTTTTTATTTCTGTACCTTCTGTCTTGTATAAGTTTATCTGTTTGGGGGAGGGTATGGGGAAGCACAGAAATAGTGGGACGAAGGGAGAGCTAACTCAGCAATGATACTCACGAGACACTATGTTGAAAATGAACTATATAAGCTGGACACCGACGGCTCATGTCTGTAATCCCAGCTACTCAGGAAGATGAGAGTTGAGGATCATGGTTCAAAGCTAGCCAAGGCAGGAAAGTCCATGAGACTCTTTTTCTCCAATAAACCACTCAAAACCCAGAAGTAATGCTGTGGTTCTAAGTGGCAGAGTGATGGCCTTGAGCAAAAGAGGTCAGGGACAGCACCCAGGCCCTGAGTTCAAGCCCCATGACCAACAAAAAAGAAGAAGGAGGAGGAGGAAAAGGAGGAAGAGGAGGGGAAGGGAGAGGGGGAGGAGGAGAAGGAGGAAGAAGAAAAGGAAGAAGAGAAAGAAGAACGAGAAGAAGAACAAGAAGAACAAGAAGAGGAGGAGGAGTTTAGAAGGACGAGGAGAAAAAGAAAATGAACTATACAACTTGCAGGGGAGGGATTCAGGAAGTAAAAAGCTAGGAGAAAATGAGGAAAGAGATGGCATGTTCAAAGGAATGCACTCATTACCTGGCCTAGGTAACTATAACCTCTGTATATCATCTTTACAGTAAATAAATAAATAAATAAAATAAATAAATGAGAGAGATGAGGGGCTGAATGTAAGCAAGGTACATGGCAAGAATATGTAGAAATGTCACATATACATTCCTTATGCAACTAATATATTCTACTAATTTTTTAAATTCTATGACTCTTGTAGTCTAATAACTATAAGCCTGTAATGTGTACATAAATAGTCTATGGTAAAATGCCATTTTTATACAATTTATACAATTTTATACAATGCCAATTTTAATACATCAGTAATTACACTTAATTCTAAATGTAATATTACTCAAAATATTGTTAACTTATACTTTTAACTGAAATTACTTTCCAGTTGTCAAATGATTTGTTGATTCTATAAAAATAAAATTAAAAACTAAGCTGGGCACTAATGGCTCAGTGCCTTTAGGCTGAGCTACTCAGGAGGCTGAAACCTGAGGATTATGGTTCAAGGCCAGCTCAGGAAGAAACTCTTACTCAAATTAACTACCAAAAAGCCAGAAGTGGAGCTGTGATTCAAGTAGTAGAGCACTATAATCACAACAACAACCAAAAATAAAAAAGCAAAATGCTCTCCTTCATTAAGCCAAGCAATGCACACTTTAAAAGTCCATCTGCCTCCCCAGTGCAGTGTTACCGACAGGCATATGGAACAGGTCGATCTGGCACCTTTCACAAACAAGCCCATGGCAGAGTCCACACAAAGCACACAAGCACGTGGGTCCTCCTTCTGCTCTGTGGGTCATCCACCCTCAGCCCTGGCTGGAGCCTCACACAGTAGGACAACTCACCTGCTCGACTTCATTGGTTGCTCATACGGGGTCTGCTGAATGGCGTACTCCTGGTATCCTCTCCGTGGCACCAGATCAGCTGCGCTGGTCTCAGGATTTGCTGCCCCAGTCTCAGGAGGCCCAGCCTCCACTGGAATGATCTTGGTAGCACCTGAGATTGACATACAGTGTACTGCTTACCGAGAGGCCCTGGCCCGGCCCCATCCCAACGGAGGTGGCGGTGCCTCCTGAGTAGTTAGGATTACAGGTGTAAGTCTGAAGCATCCAGCTGATAGACTTGAAGTGTCCATTCTTACACCCTAAACTAGATCTTTTAATTACGACAAATATAATTCTAAATAGAAAAAAAATCAAACTTTGAAATCTACTCTCATAAACTGCTTTTTATCTAGGCTGTCCCAACCAGAGATTTTTTTTTTTAAGTATAATACATCTGCTGGTTGTCTGACAGAAAAGAGAGATTGAAATTTCTAGAATTATAAAATTTTCAGTGAACCCTATGGAAAGTGTAAAAAGAAGCCAGGCAGCGTTTTCATGGTCTGGAGTGGGCAGAGCTCCTGGAAGATGCCACCTCTGGGCCGTGGACATGCAGCAAAGGGCACAGAAAGGGCGGCTCAGGAGCAGCTCCTGAGCACCAATGTGGGCGCGGTCACTGCAGCCCTGCCTGCCTCCCCAGGCCCATGACCCACAGCAGCTCCGGAGGGTAAGGTTACTTATTACCCCAATGCATAGGTGACTGAGAGCCCCCTAGTCCTCGGCTTTGAGGCAGAACGTGGACATGGCCACGCCAGAGGCCGTCACTCCCCCTGCAGCGGTCACCTGGAATGGCTTCGTGGGCAGTTAAAACCACGCTGATAATGGGTTTCTTTGCTCCCGAGAGCTGCGTGGCCTCCTTCCCCGAGGTGGTCTTCTGGATCTTTTCAGTTTTCTGGGCCCGAGGTCTTTTCGGAGCTTTCTCTCGATCATCTTCTTTACACTTCTTTTCTAGTTCAAGGTCTGACTCATTGCCTGGGGAAACATGTGAAGATCTGTAAACCACAGTGTAGAGTGAGTGTGCCAACCCAAAAGGCAGTGCCACGCAGGCCACCCATCAACCTCGCACCACCGCTGGCTCTTTACTCCGTACACAGCATGTCCACTGCACCCTGTCCAGACACTACGGGGCACTGGGAACATGCTGCGGGCAAATCAGACACAGTCCCTAGTCCTGTTGTCATGAGGCCTCGCAGACTAGACCATCATGGATAATAACACACCAGGGAAGATGCCAGGAGCCCAAGAGGGCATTCACTTACTCAACTCAGTCTTTGCGATGCATGGAGACCATAAACCGTGAAAAGGACAGAGCGAGCCCTCATGGGCCCCACAGCCCAGCTGGAGACAAAAAGGCTGAGCAGCAGGTGCCATCAATCTGACTAAAGTAGAATGTGTGCGTGTGCAAGACACCATGATGAAACGCCCAACAAGTCACATCCACTTTTAACAAGAAGAGTACCAGGAAGTTCATATGTGTGTGAAATAATACACATATCAAAATGAACTCCAAGATATGGAGTGCATTTTTTAGCTTTTCGTTTTTATTTTTTGATGCCTCTGTCTTCCTTATGTACAGTGTATTCAAGTTCTATCTTCGGAAGAGTTGGGGGTAGGCTACAGAACTCGAGGGGAAAAGGTGCAGCAGTGGAATTCACTGGACACTGATGAAAGTGAACTACACAACTCATGGGCAGAGACAGGAGTGAGGGACTGGGAGAGAAGGGAACAAAAGACATTATATGAGAGGATATGTATCATAACCTGACTCATGTAACCGTAACCCCCTGGACATCACCTCAATAACAATAAAGTAAATTAATTTGAAGAAAAAAAGGTGCAGGAAGTTGAACCTGTTTTTTTGTACCAGTCTTGGAGCTTGCACTTGAGCCTGGGTGCTGTCTCTGAGCTTTTGTGCTCAAGGCTGTGATCTACCATTTTGAACCACAGCTCCATTTCAGGCTTTCTAATGATTCATTGGAGATAAGAGTCGCATGGAATTTCCTGCCCAAGATGGGTCTGAACCAAATCCTGAGGTCTCATCTTCTTGGATAGTTAGGATTACAGGTGTGTACACCAGCACCCAGCTAGGAAGATGAAGCATTTCTTGTCTGGTTTGGGAGAAGGGATGAGTAGGAAGGAGTAGACAAACAGGAGCTGGGGAGGGAAGGCAAATATGGTCAAAATACATTATATACATGTGTAAAAATGGAACAAGGAAACTTGATGGGAAGCCGGGGAAGCAGGAGGGAGAAAGGGGGAGGAATCCTATTGTGCACACCTGATCTAAAACAGTAGGGAAACTAAGTGAAAGACAAACAGGGCACCACGAAACCTGCAACTCCCATGTGTACCTCTGTGAGGCGCAGAGAGCCACAGAGGACCCTTTAGACTGACTTAATGCCTTCCATGTGTGTTGCTGCCCTGCTAGAGGACAGGAACAGAATGGGTTCAAAAAACACTCAAACATACTTCTGTCCACCTCAGCACAGACCCTCCCCCCACAGGGATGAGCCAGAGCTGAACTTGCCTTGACATCCACCTCAGGGGTAATGAAGAGCACAGAATAAATGCTATGAAATTTCCTGAGAGAAGTAAACAGATGGAAGAAAGGGAAGGGGGTTTTCTTTCTTAGGATCATAGTCACAAAGTCTGAAATAACCCTGATAAGAATCACTTCTTCCCAGCCCAGGACAGGAACGCAAAGAGCAATCCCCCATAACCCTTTATCAGATATAGCAGGGAGCAAGGAACAGAGGGATGCAGAATAGGAGAGCAGGAAGAAGGGGGATGGGAAAGCCTGGAATGTGGGGTTATCAGGGAAGTTAGGCAGAAACCAGAGGAATGCAAGACATCAGAGATAAACAAGCTAAGACTGGAGCCAGCCTCCAGCCAGCCAAACACGTGAACACACCAATCAATGTATAAAAGGCAACCCAGAGAAGGGCGAGTCCTTAAGAAGGCATGCTGGCTGAAGGAAAGCTCCCTCCAGACGGGACAGGGAGAACACTTGGCAAACGAGGCAGAGTTAAGAAGACAAACGTTCTCATTTCTTATGTCTTACAAATGAATATGGTTCATATCATCCTCTAATCCAGGTGCCTGGATATACTCGTTAGGCAAGAACTCTACCTCCTGAGCTAGGCTCAGCTAGAAGTTCTTAACTGACTGGAAAAGCTCTTTAGTCACATAATCAGTACCAACACTACGTATGTCAAGATGCAAATAAAAGAAAAACGAATGAGACTGCGACTGCTCTCCAAGGCCTCAAGTTGGGGACAGATATTTCCTTGTAGCATGTGACCCCTGGAAAGCCACAGAATGGGGCCCACAGAGTGGTCTCCAAGGTTGCTAGCAGAGCCTACATTTTAGGAGCCTGATATGCATTCTGCCTCACAGCAGTTTTTGCTTTATTTTATTTTTTAGTGGCTACAACAAAAAAACATTTCCAAAGGTCTACAAATTGCCTGAGTTGTAGAAATCTTTTTGTGGCCTAGATATTGGGTGATACACACATAAATACCTATAGCAGGATATAGTGGATACTATAAAAAGGTAGAACACCATCTCACAAAATTTTTTGCTTTGAAAATGATGCCTCACCGTGGGATGCAATTCAAATGAATTCAGCATGGGATGCAATTCAATATGTGGGGGATGTGTCAGGAATAGATATGCTCACATTAAAAAGGACCTGAGAATTCGAGTTTACCATAAGCTTAACCCGGTTAACAACGTGAGTCAACAGAAGACAGGCTCACCCCCAGCACTGGACGGGGTTAATGAGAAGTGCCCAGAGAGGTCCTACACACTGCACAACAGTACTGGCATCCGGCTTCTGCTTCAAGGATCAAGTGTTAGCAACACTGCAGAACTGGGTTTGGTATACGAGAGTAGTGGATAGGAGCAGGTGAAGGTCTGGAAGCAATGTTAGAGCACAAAGCAATAAAGAGATCTGAGCTGGCCGAGGTGGAGAAGACTGGCATCGTCTCCCACTCTATTACAGCAGCTCCTACCTGCGCCTCCTTCCTGGCTGCTCTGGGGTACACGCTGCTGGGATTCCAATTCCTGCCCCTGATCCAAGGCAAGTCCACCTCCTCTGCAGGAACTGCGAAGCTGCTGCAACCATCCTGAGCAGTGACAAGACCTGGGCCTGGCCAGTGGGGATGGGAAATGGGGCCTAAGGATTCCAAGAGCATCTGTCTTCCCTAATAAACAATGGATAGCCCGTGGACATTGCTGGGCCATTGTCTGGAACAGAAGTAAGTGCCAGCCACAATAAGAGGCTAAGTGAAAGCCCAGGCTGATGCCTGGAGGGCCACGGGGGAAGATGGATCCTGGCATTTCAATGTCACAGCTCTGCACTCTGCCAACCTGGGCCACTGACACCAGACATGGTTGTTCTCGCTGGGGGAGGCTGCTCTCATGTTTAAACTCACTTTTAACTTTTACTACTAGGATCGCCATTAACACAGCCTCCAACTTGACTCCAGAGTGAACTATTTTAAAAATCCAAATCTAACCCCATCCCTCCTGTTGAAAATCTTGCAGTGGCTGTCCCCCTGTCCCACCGGGAAAAAACAGGTTTTGTCATAAACTACTGCCCCCTCCACTTCTACATGACGAAGGCTGTGACCGCCAAGCACATGGCCTCGTGTGTGCCTCTCTGTGCTCCACTACAGATTACCTCACTGTGTTCAAGCCCTGAACCTGTGTGCCTGCCTGATCCACCCCGACAGGGTCTCTGATGTAACACTGTTGAGAAGTGGCAGAGAGAAAAGAAGTAACTGAGACCTACGAGGGGCTGGCAGAGCAGAAGGTGGGCAGGAGAACCATACATACTGCCAGGCCCCGTGATGCCACCAGTCTCGGGCCATGCTTTGTGCAGGTCCCGACCATCTGTAGCAGACACCAGCAGGATCTCCCTGCAGCCCTGAGGCCCAGGCCCACATGGGCAGTTGTTACAGGAGAGCCAGCACAAAGCCCTTGGGACCACTGCCAAGGAGTTAATGGCGGGAGTTGTTGTGGCAGCATGTTGGGGGTCCAACTCCGCAGCTAACACAGCACATATGGCTTCTTGGGATCACACTGAAACCAAACACCACAGCCATGGCTGATTCCAGGACAACACAAACTAAGGCACCCCCAGGACTGCACCCATGTAGCCCCCAAACCCCCACAGCCTTTAGTTCTCTGAGGTCGCAAGAAACGAGGATCCACAGCCAGGATCCTCGAGTTTCAGAAGCCTCCACGCTAGGTTTTCCCATAAACTCAAGCACCATGGGCCAGGACTATGCTAAGCTGCCTTGGAACTGGTACTTGGAGATGATCTCCATGGGTCCATTGAGAACCAGAACAGTATGGAAGAACAGGACCCTGCAGAAAAGAGAAAGCATACTCTCCAAGGGAAGCGCCTGGTACATTTAGAGAGCACTGAATAATCCAGAATCAGACACACAATATGTGAAGTCCTGGATGTCACCCAGAGCCAGCTCCCAAGTGCAAGTGCTTTACGTAGACACACCAGCCTGCACCCGGCTCCATCTTAGCCACGTGGACACCTGTCTTTACCCTCACCACGTGGTCAGCCCACAGGGTGCTCAGTGCATCTTTGAGAAAGCAGGAGGGGGAAGGGAAGATAGAGGGTTTTAATAACAGTCTTACTGGCAGTTCTTTTGAACGCTGAAGTCCCCGCTTCCCCGTGACCTTGCTGTGTGTCAACTCCCCAGCATCCTCAGCTGACCTTTGTACTTTTCAGAGTTGACTTTCCCTCTGTGAAACGCATCCTGGACTCAGGCTGGAATCAAACTGGCAGGTGCTTTTGTGAACGTGGGGTGCTTTTCCAGCTCACGTGTACCAAGGCCATAGGATGTTTTTGTAAGAGTCTCCTGTTTTCTTTGAGTTATTGGCTTTTTAACTTCTCCCCCTAACTGCCCCCAGCTGCCTTTTCTTTTGAAAATCCAACGGCTCTGTGACGGGTTTTCTCCTCCCTCTTGAGCAGCACATGGTTGCTGGATTTAGTCCTGCTGTGAGCACACTGCAAATGGACCAGGCCCAGCACCAGGCCTGCTAATGGAGGAGAAGAAAGGGGCCATGGGAAAACACCACACTGCTGTCAGGCAGAGAGGCTAGAAGGTGGGGACAATGATTCGACTTGACCCCAGATAATGGGACTCTAGACAACTGATTAATCCCCATAAAACACAAATAATGAAATGGACATCAAAGGTTTGCTGTAAGAAGAGCAGGACTTCTCTGAAAGCCTTTGGCATACATCAGTGCTATCTTCTCTATCTTCTGGAAACTCCAGGGACTGCATCCCTGAAGGCTCTTCAAGCCACACTACACCTCCACAGCCATTGCTACTCTGCTGTGACAGGAGGCCCTAATGGGTCCTCACCGTGAAAATCCTAAGGCCAGCCGGGCGCCAGTGGCTCACACCTGTCATCCTATCTACTCAGGAGGCTGAGATCTGAGGGTCATGGTTCAAAGCCAGCCTGGGAAAGAAAGTCCGTGAGACTCTTTTTTTTTTTTTTCCATGAGACTCTTATGTCCAATAAACCACCAGAAAACCAGAAGTGGCACTGTGGCTCAAGTGGTAGAGTGCTCACCTTGAGCTGAAGAGATCAGGGACAGCGAATGCCCAGGCTCAGAGTTCAAGCCCCACGACCAAGCATGAGAGAGACAGAGGGAGAGACAGAGGGAGAGGGAGAGGAAGGGAGATGGGGGGTGGGGGGGAAGGAGAGGGAAAGGGAGAGGGAGAGGGGGAAGGAGAGAGAGAGGGAGAGGGACAGGGACAGGGACAGGGACAGGGACAGGGAGAGAAAGGAAGGAAGGAAGGAAGGAAGGAAGGAAGGAAGGAAGGAAGGAAGGAAGGAAGGAAGGAAGGAAGGAAGGAGGGAAGGAAGGAGGGAAGGAAGGAAGGAAGGAGGGAAGGAAGGAGGGAAGGAAGGAAGGAAGGAAGGAAGGAAGGAAGGAAGGAAGGAAGGAAGGAAGGAAGGAAGGACTATGAGCCTCACAGAGTAGAAAGTACTTCATGAACTCAACAATTAGCAAGGCCTCAAGTCTGGCCTTCTGCTGGACCTTAGGGATGCAGACACAGACCAGGGCTGTCATCTGCCCTCAGGGAGCTGAGTAGCTCCTCTAGGTGATAGAGGAGCATACAATGATCATGCCTCACCACGCAGCATGCGGCACCTGCCATCCTCTCCTCCATCCTCACTGCTCTTGTAAGAGGCTGATCCCTGCAGAGAGGCAAGAGAACCAACACACAGAGGGGAGGAGGGAGCATGGCCTGATACTCTACCATCACTGGCAGATCCAGCCTGACATGTAAAGCAACCATGTGCCACTGTCCTCTCTGTACAGAGCAGACATTCAGATGAAGTGCCTGGAGAAGAGGAACCGACCACACAGGGGCCCAGGGTGGGACAAGGTGGCAGTCATGTGGTGAGGGTACCACTGTCTGAAGGCAGTAGAGAGACCAGGTCACTGGCTGGTAGACTGAAAGCAATGACTGCATGACCATCATTGCTTTCTCTATGGGGAAATTGCTCGGTTACAGACAGTCTGTGCTCTGCAGCCCTGAACACAACCAGGAAGCAGCGCCTACCTCACAGCCTACTTCGCTCTGACGGGACCAAGGGCATCTGTGCTAATGGCTGGGGTGTTACTGGGCAGAGTAACGGCTATTTGCTCTCTGTGCTCTCTGTGCCCTCAGCAGAGTCCCCACAAACAGCAAGAGGCCATTTGCTCCTAATCACTTTATGCAGATGAACGGCCCCACTCGAGCCTCTGGAGGCCTGCTCTGCACGCGACTGCACAGCTGGCGCCTGGTGCAGCAGAATGCCACTCCAGCCCAGCCACCAGCGCCAGGCATTTACAATCCTGTGACTGCTCCCCGGGGTACCTCGGGCCTTTCAGCACTGCAGAGATGCTCCTTACTATGAAGAGACCCTTCTTGGGAGGCAAAGAAACTAGCGGTCTGTTCAGCAGACAAAGGCCTATCTTCCTAAGGACAAAAAGACTCAATGTCTAGCAATACATGTGAAGCTAAAGGGTACCCTCCCCAGTTGGGGGGCACAGCACACACAGAGAAGATACCCGCACGGCTAAAATCCAGACTCCCCAGCTACTGCTAACAGGGAGATGTGTTTACACAAATACATAGAATACCTGGTTATTCCTCAGGCATAGAGTGCCCAATAAATAACTGGTAAGAGAGTATCCTTTTCCCATTGGAACAATGAAACGTACAAGACACTATGTTGAAAACAAACTTTACAACTGGGACTCAGGGGTGGGGGGGGAGTTGGAGAGGGGGAGAAGGAAGGGAAAGTAGGGGAAATACAAAGGAGGGGGTAACAATGCTCAATAGGAAATGTACTCATTACCTTACTCATGTAACTGTAACCCCTCTGTACAGTATCTTTACTATAAAAAAAAGTTTTAAAAAATGATAGTGTCTTTTTAAGAAACACATCTGGGTGCCTGTGTCTCAGGCCTATAATGGTAGGTACTAGAAAGGCTGAGATCTGAGGATCCCAGTTCAAAGTTAGACCAGGCATGACACTTATTTCCAGTTAGCCAGTAAAAAAGCCAGAAGCTCTGGGTCAAAAAAGCTAAGGGACAGCTACTAACACACAGACAGACAGACACACACACACACACACACACACACACACACACACACACACACACACACACACACACACACACACACACACACACACACACACACACACACACACACACACACACACAGGCATCCAAGTTTAGAAATAAAGGTATTAGAGTGGAAGGTGAGGGAGACCCAAGTCAAACTCTTAAGTCGTCCTAATGCTGCTTTTTTGAGATGGATCATCTTCCAAACTTCCTGCTGCAGGTACATGCTTAGTCACTAGTGTTACTGTTTAGATCTGGAATGTTCCCCAAGACCCTATATACTCAGGCTTGGTCCCTAACTCATAGTGTTCTTTGGAGGTTGTGGGGTTTAGGAGGTGGTCTTGGTAGAGGAAGTTAGATCACTGAGGGCATGCGTTTAAAGGGGATATCTGATTCACACCGCTTCCTGTTTCCTTGCTTCCTGTCTACCACAGGGTAGTTTTGTTCCATCACACATTCCCCAGCAGTGTGCTGCCCTGCCACAGGCCCAAACCATGCAGCCTACAGACCAAAGACTGAAACCAAAATAAACCTTTCCTCCTTTCAAGTTGATTACCTCAGCTATTATGACATGGTGGTGGTAAAATGATGAACATACACATTGAATCCAAGGTACTATTTTGTCTTCAAACAATTAAATGTTCAAAAACACCTTCACTGAACTCTAAAAAGAAAACCAGAGGTAACTTTAGTGAGATCAATAGCTGAAATCTCTCCATGATGCTTAAAAGCAGAAAGAACAGATTAGGTGATGTCATACCCCTATGAACTCTTTCTAGCTGATGAGCCTCCTGATGGAAAAGGAGGCTATACCAACCTCATCCACGTGGGAGAGGCTCACAGGGAATTATGTGGTCTCTGCTGTCTAGTGGTCTTCCTCTGGGGAGTACCACAGAAGGGAAATAAAACTACAGTACTATAATCATGCCTGATATAATCATCCTTATTCCCTAACCAGCATGTGATGGTTTGCAAGCCATTTCCCCAGCATCAACTACCACCTGTATCCAGTTCTATCCACACACATGTCTTTTTAGCTGATCCTTTGATGTTTTACTCTTTGCCCCCAAGGCTTTTAGCAATGTGCTCTTTCAGAAAACAAGGCCCTTGGCTAAAGCCCTTGGTCCTTCAAAGCTCACATCATGCTTCATCATGGTCTGCCTCCAGCTGTGACTGTCAGGGCATTGGAAGGTAGCTTCAACTCTTGTCATAGCAGGACCTTGGCCAAGTGACCTCTCGGGGAATTTTAGTATAATCAATGGGTAGGGCATGACTTCTCTAATCACAGAGGGTGAGCCCTCACAGTCTCACATTCCTCCCAGGCATACCTGCACCCCCATCCAATGAGCGAGCACCTTGGCAGAACCCTGGCCGAGGAATTAAAGCCACTAGATGAAGATGTATGAGCTGCTTTGCCAGACACCACTTCAAGTCAGTCACGGTTCTGAGAAGGCATGATGGAGAACACCAGATTTGGAGTCAAGGGCATCTGAGCTGAGACCCAGGTCTGTCTTTCCGTTGGGTGAATTTAGAACTGTCTGCACTTATGACTGTATCTGCAGAATGAGTCACTGTCAAGTTCACATGAGTGAGCAGATGCCAAGCCCTCTCACAGGCTCAAGCCCAGCTCAGGCCTGAGTTTGCAAATGCAGCCACCCCCACCATCCAGGATTCTGGTTGGGCTCAAGTCTCCAACTTCCAGAAATCAGCAATACATAGCATTCAATAACTACTAGTCTGGTGTGTGTTCTAATTATTCTATTTCATTAGTAGTGATTTCTAATCTTTTATTGGGTCTGATTTATAAATTTTAAGGGCCATACATCCCTACATTTAGGGAGAATATACATGCTATAGGAATAAACATAGTATACACGGGTTTGGTGCCATCTACTGTTTCAGGAATCTGCTAGGTCTCAGAAAGTACCTCTGGGATAAGGAGGGATCAGAGTTACTTCTTTATGGTTTCCTCTGGTTTACAGCAATAAAGGAGAGTGGAGACAGACCACCTGCCCCACCCTTGCACCTAGCCTGTGTCTTCCCAAGTGACTGGCAACAGTATCTTTTGATTTCTTGACATCTGTGCACTATTGCACATTAACATAATTCTTTGTATTTCATTTCCTTTGGAAATGACGGCATTTAGAGAAATGATAACACTGCACAGGGAATACAAACCTCAGAGGGAGCAGATGTTCACAAATGGGTGTGCATATTTCTGCAGAAGCCCAGCCTCCACCCGGGGCAGGGCACTCTGCACAGGGAGGGCATCGGGCTGACCCTCCTGACAGTAAATAATGAGCAAAAGACTGTGTCCCTGGACTCACAGAGCAGTACTGCTGGCCACTTCTAGTCACACTCCACCAGCTCTAAGAGGGGTCCCATAATCAGGATCAGAGGCATCTGACTTCCACTTGGGTCTAGCCTTTAAAGGCACCAGCAGAAGATGAAAGGGAAGGGGGAGATGAAAGGAAGAGGGAAGGAAAGAACAGGAGGGGGGCTCTCTCCCTCACTGCCAGGTCACCCTTGGGACCCCACGGAGTTCCGTGACCCTTCATTCCCTAAACCCAACTTCACTCCAGCACCCTCTCCAGCTCCACCCTGTTCCGGCTCCCGCTGTGCTCCAGCTCCCACCCTGCCCACCGGCTCCCTGGCTCCAGCTCCTCCCTGCTCCAGCTCCCCCTGTGCAACAGCTCCCCCCTCCAGCTCCTCCCTGCTCCGGCTCCCCCTGTGCAACAGCTCCCCCCTCTCCAGCTCCTCCCTGGCTCCAGCTTCTCCCTGTGCAACAACTCCCCCCCTCCAGCTCCTCCCTGCTCAAGCTCCCACCCTGCCCACCCCCTCCCTGGCTCCAGCTCCTCCCTGCTCCGGCTCCCCCTGTGCAACAGCTCCCCCCCTCCAGCTCCTCCCTGCTCCGGCTCCCCCTGTGCAACAGCTCCCTGGCTCCAGCTCCTCCCTGCTCCGGCTCCCCCTGTGCAACAGCTCCCCCCCTCCAGCTCCTCCCTGCTCTGGCTCCCCCTGTGCAACAGCTCCCCCCCTCCAGCTCCTCCCTGCTCCGGCTCCCCCTGCCCACCCGCTCCCCGGCTCCAGCTCCTCCCTGCTCCGGCTCCCCCTGTGCAACAGCTCCCTGGCTCCAGCTCCTCCCTGCTCCGGCTCCCCCTGTGCAACAGCTCTCCCCCCTCCAGCTCCTCCCTGCTCCGGCTCCCCCTATGCTCTAGTTCACCAGCTCCCACTGTGCTCTGACTCCCCCTGCCCTGGCTCTCCCTGCTCCAGCTCCCCCTGCTCCAGCTCCCCCTGTGCTGTAGCCCCCCCACCCCCGCTCCAGCTCCTCCCTGCTCTGACTCCCCCTGCCCTGGCTCTCCCTGCTCCAGCTCCCCCTGCTCCAGCTCCCCCTGTGCTGTAGCCCCCCCCCCCCCGCTCCAGCTCCTCCCTGCTCTGACTCCCCCTGCCCTGGCTCTCCCTGCTCCAGCTACCCCTGCTCCAGCTCCCCCTGTGCTGTAGCCCCCCCCCCTGCTCCAGTTCCTCCCTGCTCTGACTCCCCCTGCCCTGGCTCTCCCTGCTCCAGCTACCCCTGCTCCGGCTCCCCCTGTGCTGTAGCCCCCCCCTCCAGCTCCTCCCTGCTCCGGCTCCCCCTGTGCTCTAGTTCACCAGCTCCCACTGTGCTCTGACTCCCCCTGCCCTGGCTCTCCCTGCTCCAGCTACCCCTGCTCCAGCTTCCCCTGTGCTGTAGCCCCCCCCCCCGCTCCAGCTCCTCCCTGTGCTCCACTCCCCCTCTCCTCCAGCTCGTCACTGCCCCAGCTCCCCCGTGCTCCAGCTCCAGCTGGCTGATGCTATACCTGAGCCTGCTCACACTTTCACCAACAGTATCCACAGTGAACTCACAGGACACCAATCTGACTACACCACCTTCTCCTCTAGGGACTTCTTGCTTCTCTCCATCTCTAGTCCTGGCTCTTCCACTAGAGCACCTCCCACTCACCTCTTCTACCATATGTTCCTGCTCAAGCCAGCAACCAGGTACAGCTGAAGCTGACAGACCCTCTAGCCCAGGCTCAGCTCCCGGAGCCTCCTGGCATCATTTTCCCGTTCACCCATTCCTCCTCACTTAAAGGTGAGCTTGCTGCTGCCTGCCCAGGACCTCCCCACACATCCTGGGAAAGCCAACCTTGGTAGCAGGCATCTGAAGTTCTCACCTCTGAATTCTTCATAGTAACATGTGAAGAGTAACATGTCCTTCACATGAGGCAGGTTGAGCTCATAACAAGCAGGTAAAGAGTTAAATGTAAATGCAATCAGTTTGTAGAAATTAGTTCATATGCATTCATATATAATTAACATTGCACTAATATCCAAAAGTACCTATTCTAAATTGCCCCTGAACTAATTAAATCTCAGAAAGCCCCGGAGAGTAAAGTGTTATCAGCCATATGAACAAAAGGCCCAGAAGAGCTTTCAGAACAGCAGACTGATAAGGGATTATATTCTGGGACTCTGCCACCAATGCGCTCCCCACTGCTAATACAGCAGTTTAGAAAACTTCCCAGACCCAGGGTAATTCTGCTAATGCTGAACAGGCACCGCTCTGCTGTTCCCGCCCCAGGCTTTCTCAGTTCTCCCCTGCCACCAGCACAGCGCCCACAGGGACCAATGTGAAAGGAGCCTGGGAAGGGCAAGAGGCCTGGCTTCACACGTCACCCTACCACCCACATGCTCTTCCAGCGCCCCTCTCAGACCTGCACCCCTCCCAGACCTGCGCCCCTCCCAGACCTGCGCCCCTCCCAGACCTGCACCCTCCCAGACCCGTACCCCTCCCAGACCTGCGCCCCTCCCAGACCTGCACCCCTCCCAGACCAGCACCCTCCCAGACCTGCGCCCCTCCCAGACCTGCGCACCTCCAGCTTTGCAAGTGCCTACAGTAACTTCACGCCATCCCTGCCGCTCTGCCAACTCATCTCAGAGCTGCAGCTCAAGTCTGCCTGAGGGCTAGGGACAGGGTGCTGGTGGGAATCTGGGAAGGCAGGAACGACACTGAGCTCTGGAAATGCGCATGAGATGGCAGGCAAGGGAAGGGCGCTGGTGTTCCAAAGAGCTGGTGAGATAGTATGATGGAGGGTCTAGCTGGTGCAGGGCCTGCCAGAAGCAATGAAGGACAGTGGGAGATATTCCCAGGGGAAAGGGCGAGGGGCTTTCTGAGCACAGAGGACAATGTGCACAGAGCAGGGGACACCAGGCCCTTCAGCAAACACTGCAGAGCCTTGAAGGCAAGGTGGAAGTCAAGGGGCAGAGCACAGCGGCAGCCAGGTCTTAAATGCCCTGGACAGTTCTGAAGGGAGCAGCCTCTAAATTGTGGTAGGTGCCACGGAAGGCCATCTATACAGCAGGGCAAGGTCTGGGTGCCCTTAGGTGTCAACCTGCACAACACCACAGTGAAACTGGCACGCAGGATGCCAGCTCACAGCTGGCGCTGGAACCACGAAGATGGACAGAAAACCTGTGGCAGTCACTCGTGATAACCACCAAGCATTTCCAGTTCTCTCCCACCTTGGGAATGTCACAAAATTGCACCCCGGGGTCCCCGGAGGTCAGATGAGGCCATGTGATTCCTCCTGGCCAATAAACTGTGAGGGCAGAAGTGCAGGTGTCAGTGAGTCTCTCTCTGGGAGAGTCTCTTCCTCTCTGGCACCACAACAAAGGTCAACTTAGACACGACTCAGTTAGGGTGGGTCCTGAGCAAGCCAAGCTGTGTGAGGACCTGTAGTAAGACATGCAACCCCAGAAGAAGGCGAATGTGGTGAAGGGTGGGGGGTATGAGGTCCCTGCAATCCAAGGAGCTCCGCTTTACGGGCATGGCCCATATCACCCTGACTGGCTGAACCAACAGACCCGTGATGGGCAGAAGAGGAACAGGACAGAGCCAGCTGGGCTGGAGTAGTATACAGGCAGGTAGAGCTGGGGAGAACAGGTCACAAAGGACTGTGCACTAGGCCACATGCCCACACTAAAAGTGTGTCCAACACTGAGTGCCCTGGATACGCCTGGTTTCCGCTCTCCTGAGTAATACAGAGAAGAAAATGCACACCTACAGGCAACAAAAACAAACCTCTAGTACCATTCCCTACCTTTCCAAGGAGTGAACCTTGGAGTGAACCAAGGTGAACAAGGAGCATTCAGAGCATGACACAGCTCGCCACCTTGTCCTCTGCAAGTGCCCAAGTGCAGCTCAAAGCACTGTCGTGTACACAGGGCGGCTATGTAACTAGCCCAACTTCAGCAGGAAGCAGCTGGGAAAGGACTGGAGACAACGTGTCCTGAAGAATGCATCTTAGAGTACCTCTTAGATGCCACCATGAAGCCAACGCCCGGCCTGCTGGAGAAAGGACTTTGCAGTAGTAGGCGGACATTTTACAATGCTCCTTGCATAAAACAACCCGAAATAACAAGCTTAGGAGGTCGAGAAGCCACTTTTACAAACTTGACATATTGCTTTCTGTAGGCTGCAAATGTTTTTCAAAAACACCAGCTGTTCCACAGAAGGACAGGGAGGGAAAAAAAATCTCTTCTCCAAGTTTCTCTTACTATTTAAATGCAGCATAAAATAAATACATGTCGAATGCCTATCAAAAGTGTTATTTTAACTTGCCAGGGTTCAGAGAAGAGGGGGAGAAAAAACACTTATTTTGTTTTCTTCTAATCGGTTTTAACAAGCTAGAGTCGAGGTCAGTTGTTGGAAATGTCACTAAGCTGCTCTTTACCGAGCATGTGCTAAAAGGACATGTGAATCTGTGCTTGGTGAAGAGGGAATGGAACATGGGCCTCAGCCGCCAGCAATGGGTTATAAGGTCATTCTGCACATCTATCTGAGAAGTTTCCATTAGGAAGGGCAGAGTACCCCAAAACTCCCACCTTTCCATCAGGTACTGGAGAAATTAAAGTCCGTTTAGGTCACTCAAATCCGTAGTCATTTTCTACAGGGCTTTCTACTCAAAGAAGCTCATGATCACGTAGGAAACTGTGCCTGTCCACCGCCGCTGCCGCCGCTGCCTAATTATTCCAGACTAGACAATCAATCGCTCAAAACACTCAAGGGAGCGTTCCTTTCTTACCAGGATAGAGAAAATCCTGACGGCAGCCCGAGTGAGACCGCAATGTGAGAACGCAATGGGGAGCTATGGGACCCGGCCCCACCCCAACGCAAGTGAGTGGAAGACGGGATAATCATCATTTCTAGACTTCAGATTCCTCAATTATCAAATTAGAAAAGAGTCCCAACACAAGGGGTTTTAAGTGACTCTCAAATAATCACAGACTGTGTGATTCATTTACATGGCATTTTCAAAATGACAAACTCATGGACTTGGAGACCAGATCTCCAGGCAGGAGTCGGGGGAGGTGAGAGGGACATCAGTAGGTGACCTTGGTCCTGTCTCCCACCAGCGGAGGGGCTGACAGGATCTACAGGAGCACAGGTGACAGGGACCATACCTGTACTCTTGCAATTTCAATCATGGGCTGCTATAATATATAAGACGAGGAGGGAAGGGGAGGGGGAGTAACTGTTCTGTGCTATCTCTGCAATGTCCTATAATCTATAGTAACTCCAAAATACAAAGGGTTTTTTTTCCTGAAGGATCAAGACTTTTAACTGCTACACGCTTATTTTTACTGAGCACCCTGATTTAAACTATTTCACTTAAATTACATTTAACATAATTCCTTTGGCTATATTTATATTTATTGATATAAATATCTTATTTCCCAACTCATACAAATATAATTTGCATATGGATCAATGATATAAGTATAGTGGAAGCATGCAAGTAATAGAGAAATAATTGAATTAGTTCTCAATTATTTATGGAGATGGAAACCGATTTGTAAGCTATGATCGAAGGAGCAAGAAATTGCGACAGTAAAATGTGAAAGAAAAAAATGTCACAAATGAAACTAAAGGGTAAATGGCAGTTACTTGGGAGGCAGAGATAGGAAGGATCATGTTTCAAGGCCAGCCAAAGCAAAACATTTGAGAGACTCTCTCAAGCATCAGAACACTTGCCCTGATGGCACATGCCTGTCATCCCAGCTACAAGAACAGCAACAGAGGAAGACAAAGCGCAGATGAGCACAGGCATAAGTGCAAGACCCTATTAGAAAAACAAGAAAAGCAAAAGGGCCGGGGACATGTCTCAAGTGGAACAGCATCTGTCTGGCAACAGGCCTTGGCCTTCCAACCTCAATATTTTCTAAGTATCGGTTGATGAACTGTTCAATAATTCATCCCTTCTGCTGGACTCGGCACGCCCCGGGTCTCGCTTGACCATAAGGAGACATTTAGAGTAAGGAGTTTACAAACAGAAGTTCAGAGAAGGATGGTGTGAGACCAAAGGCCAGGTTCCCTTCCTAGCTAATGGCCCCAAGACTAATTATTTCTCTCAGGGGCTGAGTGCTCTTGTCTGGAGTACAGGGAGAGTGACAGAAGTGGGGCATCCACCAGGACAACGAGCTGCTTCTGATACGGTAGGGACTACCCTAAGCCCTGCACAGGCCCAGTAGCTCTCAAAGCTATCGCCAGACAGCACTGCCGTCATCCCCATGGTACAGATGAGAAAACTGAAATGAGAGGGAGTTAGCAAGGGCTGGAGTGGAGTCACACCCTGACAATGGCACTATACAACCTGTGCTCAGAAGTGGCGCTGTGGCTCAAATGGTAGAGTGCTAGCCTTGAGCTGAAGAGCTGAAGGACAGCGCCCAGACCCAGAGTTCAGGCCCCACGACTGACAACAACAACAACAACAAAAATTGTCTTACAACCTGTGCTCCCACACAGCATACCTAGCACAGAACAGAGTGCTTCCTGAACACAGGGTACAGATTGAAGAAGATGTGGACGATGATCCAAGTCCCCCTTATCAACCACAGGACCCAGCGGAGGTGCCCACGCCCCAAGTGCAGCCCGCTGTCCCGCTCCTCCTCCCAAGAAGCTCATCTTCAGATGTGCTCCACAGCTCCACGGAAGCAACTTCACTCCCTACCCAGGGCCACCCCCCTCAAACCCTTTTAGCAGATGCTCTATTGCTTAAGGCTGGCCAGGAACTTATCCAGAAAATGTATGTGATAGTCTTCATTTTCTGCAAGAGCACCTGCTACCGTCCAGTCGTCAGCCTCTACTGGCCAGTCGGTCCTCCCTGGGGGCCGTGGGTATCGTAAGCACAGCGCACGGCTCGCGCTGGCAGCCCTGGCAGCTCTCACCTGCATCTCCTTCCTCCTCCCCCAAGTTCAGCACGATGATGCAGATGTGCTTGCGCAGCTGGCGTGTGTTGGAGAACCTGCGGCTGCACTTGCTGCACTCCAGGCTGCGGGGGCTGAGGCCGCTCGCCTCCGCCGCAGCCAGGGGCCCATCCTCACTTGGGCTGGCGACCGTTTCTGCCTGCTCCTCCTCAGCACTGTGCTTCTTTGTGGACCCCTTCGGCCGGCCTCTCTTCCTCTTCATCACCAACAATTCTGTAAAGGAAGCAAGACAGCACAATGGAGTCACAGGAGGGCCGAGACATGCACTCAAACCTGTTCTAATGGCCCCAAGACAAATTATTCCTCTCAGGGGCTGAGTGCTCTTGTCTGGAATACAGGGAGAGTATAAGAACAGGTTCAGCCTGGCACCAGTGGCTCACACCTGTCATCCTAACTACTCAGGAGGCTGAGAGATGAGCATCGTGATTCAAAGCCAGCCCGGAAAGTCCATGAGACTCTTTTTTTTTTTTTTTTTTTGGGGGTCCGGTCGTGGGGCCTGAACTCTGGGCCTGGGCGCTGTCCCTCAACTCTTCAGCTCAAGGCTAGCGCTCTACCACTTGAGCCACAGCGCCACTTCCGGCTTTTTTCTTTTTGCTTATGTGGTGCTGGGAATCGAACCCAGGGCCTCAGGCATGCAAGGCAAGCGCTCTGCCACTGAGCCACCTTCCCAGCCCCTCCATGAGACTCTTATCTCCAATAAACCACCAGAAAACCACAGGTGGTGCTGTGGCTCAATTGGTAGAGCGCTAGCCTTGAGCTGAAGAGCACAGGGACAGCGCCCAGGCCCAGAGTTCAAGCCTCATGACTGACAAAAAAAAAAAAGAGGTTTGGGCTTCACATTGTACTAAAAATGAAGAGATGGGAACAGTTTCAAACATGATTCACTGCAAACATTTTTAGCACTAATACCACACTATATCTGTATTCTAATGGGCAATTGATTCTACACTACTGATTCTGCTTCAAGACTGTGAGCTGATCAGAACCTCTGCACACACTCTTACTGTAAAGCTAGAAGGTATGAGCTGGCGTATTGTCCTCCAGTCCACAAACCCTGCCCGTCATTAACCATCATCTCCATTTACCTAGTCCTCAAAAACTGCTTCAGGACTCTGCAAAACGACTCACAGCTGCTTAGCTTGTCATGTCCCTAATGAGTTACACAACTATTCAGATTATTTCAAGGAGTCAAGCTGTCACAACAACAATAACAACAACAAAAAAGTAATTACAACCTAAAGCCACAAATGATAGGGCAAAAGACAGTAAGGATACTTTGCAAGTTTCCTGGAGACCTAGTGATTTGAAACGCCCCAATCAGAGCTTCAAGAGAACCAGTTTCAAGCCACCTGCAGAGGCATTTCTCTTCCCTAGCAGCTCCAGAATGAAGAGGGGAGTGGAGGAGGGGAGGGGGTCTGGGAGCAGAGCCTCATGTGCAGCTGCACGAAGACGGAGTGGGGGGGTTTAGGGGACACAGCTTGCCTAAGAGGGCTGTCCTGGCATAGCATCCGGGTAGAGGCAGGAGTCCTGGGACAGGCACCATCCCCGGTGCACATTCAGCCTGGGCCCTTCCTGCTCTCTCTAAAGCTGTGACTACACTGCAAAGCACCAGTGACTATCCACTGCATCACCAAGTAGGTCCTTTAATTCAGAGGGTCACGGGCACATCCAAGTCTCTGCGGAAAGCCACAGAGGCAGAGAAGAGAAAGGTGACCCTGAACACTTTGGACAAGAAATCTACTTGGCACAGGGTCCCCAGGCACCAGAATGGGGCAGAAACAGGGACCTCTCCGGAGCAGGGCCTCCATGCAGCCGTGATACCAAGGATGTGGGTCCTAGTGGAGGATCCAAGCCAGAACCTTCTCTGGCCGTGGCAGCAGCACAAGCTCGGCCATCTCTCCACCTCACCAGACGTGCTGGGGAGGCAAGGTGAAGGCCCAGAAGAGATACCGTAGGCCCTTGGATCCCCTGCCAGTACCGAGCTCTGCCAAGGACAGATGCTGCATTTCTCAGAGAACCAGCCCTGTGCATGGGAGCACACAAGAGGAAGGAATAAAATCACAGAGTGAGGCCAAGGCCTGTACTTCAAAGTCATGAAAGCTCCTATTATTATTCTTCACAACAACACATCCAACCTTCAAAGGCAACAATTAGTATCAGAGGAGTAGCAGAGTCTATAAAACACCCATCTCATGTCACATCAGCCATGCTGCAGACTCGCTTAGGGAAGCCCTGACCCAGCAAGGAACTGAAGGCCTACCGCACAGACAGAGGCCACAGCTCTGAAATGATCTCCAAGCATAGGGCTGTGTAGTCAAAAATGATCTCAAACCAAAGGAAGGCCCAGCCCTTGTCTGGGTGACTCGGAGGTGACTTCAGGCCCTAATGTCCCTCCTGCAGGTGTGTCTTTGTCCTCTGGGGAATTCCGGCATGGGCGATTTATGATGGGGTCTTTGCAAGGCAGCACAGTGGCTCCACCCTCCAGAGGAGTGAGCAGCAGCCGTGTCAGTCAGAACCTCTAGGATAGCAGATGCTACACGTGACAAACATACCACTGAGACCAAACCGGATGCACACAGCCAAGCTTGGCTGACTTTCTGGGTAGAAATACTCTTGATACTCTCATACGTTGAAGACGTTGCTTCCAAGATTCCACAGGGCCCCAAAGCTCCACGGAGAACCTTCCTGATCCTAGACAATAATCCTAAGTGTAATTCTGTGAACTCTTCATGCCAATGGAGTTTGAACTCAGGGCCTAGTGCTTGCTGGGCAGGTGCTCTACCAATGAGCCTTGCCTACAACTAGTTCTGTGAGTTCTAGAAATTTATTGAGCTTGAAGGAAACTACAGTGCATAGCTAGCTGATCAGAGAGAAAGCCTTCAGGACCTCCTAAAGTCATGGCAGACTAGTGGGGAACAGAATCCTTAACCTAGGGAATCAGTACACCCAGCATGGCACTACCCCAGACACCTGCAGAGCACGCTCTTGAGGACGCAGAAGTGGAGGGGGAATGGAACAATGAGGTACTGGCTGTCCAACAGAAACAGTGCCCATGCCACCAGTTGACATCTGCCCACAGAGTAGAGATTCCTTAAAGGCACAGTCCTTGCCCCTCAGCACCCAAGCCCATGAGCAGTAAATGCAGGTGGACTGAAGTGACACAGACATGCAGCTTGGGATCTGGCGGTCAAGGAAGAGCAAACTGGCCCTGAAAGCCTCCGATGGCCCCAAGCACAAGGATGACAAAACTAATCTTCCATCCTCCACATCCGTAATTCAGCTACTCCAGACCAATTAGTTAGCTAAAAATGAAATATTCATAAATGAACTCAGAACAGCTTAAGTACTAGAAGCAAACTGCTGTCTACTTCCCTCATTTGACAAAAAAATGTTGACAATCCTGGTACTGCACAAAGAAAACTATACCTCTTTGTCAAAACGTTTGAATGGACTGCCAGCGACTCTTCTTCCTGAATCCCCTAACTCAGCCTGCCGCCGAGCTCCTGCAGTTGTGTGCAGTGAACCCCGTCCCTGCTCAGGACGGCTGGGCAGCTCGCACCTGCACAGGGTCTCCAGCATCCAGCCTTCTGTTCTAAGCTCTCTCCGCCTCCAGCTTTTGTCTCACTGTCATCACTGGCTCTGGAACTTTGCAATACTCTGGATAAATTTACCAGGCTTTCTAGGTTCTCTAGCACATAATCCAACTCAGCACATGTGCACGCATACGTGCGCGTGCACGCAGACACAGACACACAGACACACAGACACACACACAGACACACACACAGACACACACACACACACACACACACGTTCCCCTGCTCTTTCCTCTACCTCCTCCTCCATGGTTCAGTGCAATTTAAGACATGCATAGGTGATCTACTTCTTTTACTCTTCCTGCCTGTGATCATCTCTCACTTGAAATCAGACCCCTTCCCCCAATTCACATCCTAGTATCTCAGTTCCTCCTCCAAGAGAAGTATCCAAGCTACTGAAGCAGAACAAGATCTCCCTAAGAATTGTTTGCCTTGGGCCACAGCACAGTATATGTCATATACCCCTGGCTTCCTGATGGTGTCCCTTTTTCCTCTCTTTCTACCACAAACCCTGAGGCTAGATCTGGGTTTTTAATTCTAGGGTCCCACGGGATCTGAACTAGATCTATAGATAATACTAAAGAACAAACACAATTGGTTGCATCATTTCTTGTGTTCCTAGTCTCCAACCAGAAGAAAGGGCAGAGCCATGGTGTATGCTCACCTGGCTGCAAAACTGCAGCTTGAGACAGCTCCTCTTACAGAACTGAGGCAAAGGCTTTAGTGTTCACGTAAAAGCTGAGCATTATGGAAAAATAACCTTGCAAAATAAAAAATTTAATAACGTAATGGCGTATCTGTGCATCGGTCAAGTTTGTGAGACACGTTCCCAGCTATCATCTCATTTCATCCTCATGAAAACTCACCAGATGAGTGTAGCGAATGTAATTTCTCCAGTGGGAAAAGAAAAAGGAGACCAAACAGTTCAGGCAGCTTGGCACCCTCTCCAGAACCAGCTGCTGAGCATGCAGAACTGGCATTTGGGCTTCTTGATCCCCAGTTAAAAGTCTTACCTTCTGAACCATAGCCCTCAGGTCTGAGCAGCAGATGTTAAACCAACCTATTGTCTGGAGGACAATGAAGGTCAGCTCTACTCATCACAGGAAATCAGCCTATGCATGGGGTACAGAGAATGCTGGCTTGGAGTTAGGCAGCCCTGGATCACCCCCACATACACATCCAGTGTCGGTTTCCAACAGGAAATAAACAGAAGAGATTCTATTTTATCATCTCTGTTAATAAAAGTGATCCATTATAATACTGAGCTTTATACTTTAGAGGTGGCTGATAAAGTAGTAATTGCTTATTATTCTGGCCACAGACCTTAACATTTTGATTTAGAATATCTCTTCTAAGAAAGCATTACGTTCCCAGCCAGGCCGCCGCTAGAAGTAGGGCACACAGATCCTGTGAGGTGTAGACTGGTGATGGCAGCCTGCTGGTGCTCGCGTTCCGCAGCACAACCTCTACTCTCACCAGCTGAAGATTGCAGAAAATCCTGAAAGACTAACATTTTAGGGCCCTGACAGTCAATCTTCCTGACATTTATTTCCAAGGCCCAGGAAGCAATAGAGGAGATGATGAATTATTTATCAGAACAGAGAGAACGCAAGCCTTTCAGGTTTCTGAAGAAAGCGACATCCCCTCTGTGAGGACACACTGCACCCTGCCCCACAGCGCGAAGCCGGGAGGCCCGGGCTCCCCAGGCATGCCCTGCCCCCTCCTTTCTTAGAGCCATGACTGACAGTAACAAGGTACACATACCTCAGACAATACAATGGGACTTCACCTGTCTAGCCTCACTTTTTACCCCAATACCTCCATCAGCATCAACCCCATTACAGACTGGTAGACTGGAAGATGACTAGTTACTTTGCCCCAAGGGCACAGAACTAGACAGTGGCAGCGCCAGGATGTGAACTCAGACCTGACTGCCTCAAATTCAAGGAACTTGACACAGTGATAGTGACACACTCCTCCATACACTCCCACTGATTGTATTTGTGACAGACGTCCAGAAGAGAAAATACAATAAGGTTAAGTTTAGACGTGATCTTCCCTAGGAAGCCTCCTTTTGCCCTCAAACTAAGGTATGTGACCCCCACATTAGCAGCCCAGACTCAGCCCCAGGGAAGCCCCGATCTTGCTATCTACCAGGCAGAGGATACCCAACACCAGTACCCACAACACCTAGCACAGCACCCAGGCACACAACAATAAACAGTGAACAGGAAGTGGATGGGAAAAGGGAAGTGAGGGCAAGATAAAGGATGAAGGAGCCAGGTGCTGGTGGCTCACACCTGTAATCCTAGCTACTCAGGAGGCTGAGATCTGAGGATCGCAGTTCAAAGCCAGCCCAGGCCCAGAGTTCAAGCCCCACAACTGACCAAAAAAAAAAAAAAAGGATGAAGGATAAGTTGAGAAATGGCCAAAACAAGCTTAGGAACCCCATATATGCTCTTCCCTAAGTGAGCACAACTGCCCTGGCCTCTGCACATGCACATACACATGCGTGTACACACACATACCCAAGACTCCCTCTCACAAACCCAATCATATACATAGATATACACAGATACAATCACACAGGCACATGCATGCACACGCACAGATATTCTTACGAAGAACAAGCTCAGCCCATTAGGCAATTTCTTCCTGCATCACAGCCAGAGATTTGATTAGGAAAAGGGGGAAACACAAAAGGTCATCTTACATGAGAAAAAAAAAAAAGATTAACAGATATACCAGATATGCTATAAGATAAACCAGAGGATTTAGGAGCCTTTATGTTATAGCAGGAGACCAAAATAATACATCAATTACTGCTCAGTTAAAAGTTTAATTAAACCATTTCAAGTATCTCTCAAGTTAAAATGAATTGTGAAGGTTAAACCTGAATGAAAATCATTAGAGAGAAACTAAGCCTCTACAAACCTCAGATTTTATAGACTAATACAAAAAGAAAAAGAAAGAGCTGGAGTTCTTAATGAAAGACTTTTAAAGAAATTTTCTCATCTTAAGAACCTGAATTTAAAGTCTTAGAAGATTCTTTTAAGATTAAACTACATAAGCAATTACTCCTTAATTGTATAAACAAAAAAGGGAATGTATTCAAGAAGAATTTAAGTCAAAAGAAAATTGTTTAATAAAGAAAACTAACACAAATGTAGCTCAGTGGTAAGAATGTGATTATTAGAGTTTTCACTCTTTTTACATGGTTCTGCTTTTTATGGTTTAAGTTACTCATGGTCAATTGCCATGTATTAAGGGGATATATCTAAAATATACTAGAAATTCATATATAATTCTGGTAAGATTCATGAGCTCTAGTGAGTAGTAAAAAAAAAAGCCTAATTTAAAAATGAACAAAGAACCTAAATAGACATTTCTACAAAAAAAAGTCATATAAATGGCCAGCAGGTACATAAAAAGGTATGCAACATCACCAATCATCAGAAATATGCAAACATTAAAAAAACCACAATGAAATATTCGCTCACACAAAGAATGTTATCAGAAAGACAGGAGATAACAAATGTAGCAAGGAATTAAAGAGAATCATGCATATTGTTGTTGGGAATACACATGTATATATCCATTATGGAAAACAGTATGGGACTTCTTCAAACAATAAAAAGCAGGTGTATCATACAATTTAGTAATTACATTCCTGGCTATATATGAAAAAGAAACGGAATCAATGGTTTGTGAAGATAACTACACTCCCATGTTTATTGCAGCGTCCTTCATAATAACCAGGACATGGAAACAGCCTAAGTGTTCACTGATGGATGAGGAGACTGAAATGATAAAAAAAATCGTTCATATTCATTCATTCTGTCTGTCTGTCTGTCTGTCTCTCTCTCTCTCTATCTCGCACACACCCACACCCACACTTAGTTTTATCTCTCACACACATTCTCTCTCTCTCTCTCTCTCTCTCTCTCACACACACACACACACACACACACACAAACACACACACACACACACACACACACACACACACACACACACACACACACACACACACACACACGTATATATCACTTTAAGAAATCCTGCCTGGGCCGGGATATAGCTCAATGGCAAAGTGCTTGCCTAGCAAGTACAACATCCCAGGCTCCATCCCCAGTCCCAAAAAAGAAAAGACAAAAAAAAAGTAAATAAAGAAATAAATAAAAAGAAATGCTGCCACTTAGGACAACATGGATGAACCTTGAGGGCAGTATATCAAGTACAATGAGTTATGAGAAATAGTTTATGATCTTACATGGTGAATCTTAAAAAGTTCAACTCATAGAAATGAAGAGTGTAATTCTGTCTTCTGGGAGGAGGATGGAGAGATGTTGGTTTAGGTTTAAATTTGAATACAAACTTTCATTTGCTTAATAATAAAATTACTGAAATCTAATGTAGAACATGGTGATTACAGCTATCAATACTCTATTATATGCTTAAATTTTCTAAAAGTAGATCAAATATTCCCATCACAAAAGAAAATAAAAATTATAACTAGGTAAGGTGATATAAATATTAATTAATTTGATCCATGGTAAGCAATTCAAAATACATACATATATCATCACATTACACAGATTAAATCTGTATCATTTTGTCAATTATGCATCAATAAAGCTGAGGGAAAAGAAAAAAATCTCAAACCAACAATCTCCCTTCCAAAATATCATACATACATATATATATATATATATGTACACACACACACACACACACACACACACACACACACACACACACACACACACACCATGGAATATTACTCGGTCTTAACCACAAATAAAATTACATCATTTGAAGCAAAGTGGATGGAACTGGAGGTCATCAGGGTGAATGAGATAAGCCAAGTTCTTTTCTCGCATTTGTAGAATCTAGACAAAAAAGATGTCCACATACATAGATAGACACACACACACACACACACACACACGTATACATATGCATATGTTTGCAACTGTGTTTGTGAGAGAAGACAGGAGAATGCTGGAGGAAAAATGGTGTGGGAATACATGGGATCTATGTGTCAGGAGGAATCCCACTGAAAGCTGTTACAGAAGTGGGGGAGTGGTTCTAGAGAAAGAGAGCAACAGAGGAGGTCGATCTGAATAAAGTAAAATATACACACAGGTTGAAACCTCTGTACAATTAATATACGCTAAAAAAAAATTGAATGACAAGAAAGTAGAACAGGTTCTGTTGGAGGACAGGCATCAGTGGGAGAGGGAAGGACCAGTGGAGAGGATGAATGAGAGTGAACTTGTGGAGTACTTTACTTGCATGCATGAAACAGAAAATTGAAACTTGTTGAAGTTGTGGGGGAGGGAATGAGGGAGAATGCGGGAGGTGAGTGACTTTGATAGGGCACTTTGTAAGCATATGGGAATATCATCTTCTATAACAAACATGTACTAATAAAAACCTATTAAAAATAGCCTCCCTTCCAACTTACAAAACTAGAAAATTCAGGGGAGTGGCTCAAGTAGCAAAGCACTTGTCTAGCAAGCAGGAAGCTGAGTTCAAACCCAATTCTACTGAAAAAGAAAACAACAATAACTTCAAAGAGTGCTTCTTTCACTTAGCACACTGGGAAGGCCCTGTGCCAGGACCTCAGCCTATAGAGATACATGGGGCCAAGGCCCCTCCCAAGAAACTCCCTCACCAATAAGACAGCACAGTGAACAGGAAGGACAGAATTGAGACCCAGGTGTTCTGGGAGGTCCGAGGGAGGGGCTCTAATCCCATGAACGGCCAGTGATCCCGCAAGGTGGTCCCAAGCTGCACAACTCCAGGGAATTGGTAAGAGTGAGCTGGGCAAAGCCACTCTGAAGGCCAGGTAGAGGCACAGCCGTGCATCTGGTCAACTGCTACTTTGCCAGTAGCAGGGCTTGAAGCTAAGACCACTGGTAAGGGGAAGAAATGGGCTTGGGGGCTGGGGGGAGGGTGGTTCTGGGAGAGTGTGGCGGGTCAGATCACCAGGAAGGGAAGGTGCACGGTGCTATCACTAGCAGTGACAAGGGGCGGTCAGAAGTGAGAGCACACACCTCATGAGACACCAGCGTGGGCACCCGTGTGCGTCTTATCCGATGCACCATCTATCACTGACTCATTGCTTATAAAGAAATGATAATGTGAAGTTATTGTCTCTTATTCACACCTCACTGAGTAAAGAGGAAAATCTTAAACAAACCTGAATATAGAACTAAAGCGTTTACAAGAGCAATTCTCACATTCTTTCTACATTAATTCACATGGCTTCAGTCTACCACACAAATTAAGACAAAAGAAATAGCTGATTTTTCTTGCGTTCCTGTATGTTTGACCCCAGAAGCAGGCACACAAACACTCAAGGTTCCTGGGCAAGAGCCTGGGGCACCTCTCTGTCTGGGAAGCCACGCTCTTTAGAAGGTGCTGGCATGAGGATGGCTTCGCAGGAAAAGGCCCCAGAAAACGGTGTGCACAGCTCCTCCCTGGGACCAGGAGTCAAGGCCCTGAGTCACCCCACCAGGACAGGCTGAATATCAGGCCCTTGGTGCTTGCAAGATGCTCTTAGTGCTCCACACAAACTTCCCTCCTCCCTTTTCCTCAGAGCACCGAGCACACGCTGTAGGCTGACTGCGTGCAACTCCCCTCGCTCACACCACCACCTGCTGATGGCGATGGTGACAGGGATCAACTCCTCCTCCTCCTGTGCCACTGCCAGTTTCAGGTGCTGGGTTTTCTAATGCCACAAGTGCTAACCATTAGAACTGCCTAACTCCTCAACAACTTCATCTTCTGTCAGGTGTGGTTCTCCAGCACCTGGGAATGGGCCAGAGAGACTTATTAACCAAGCCTTGTCTGTCTGGAGCCTCACCTTGTTAATGGTGTCCAACAGACGATCAATAAGCCAGCCTGTTTAGAAATGCCAGTCTGAATATTCCCAGGGAAGACTGACTGGATTATTACTGTGGCTAATGAATCCTGCAATGAGACATTTACCACCACACACATGGCCTCTCCACTGGAGACTGGCTGTTGTTCCTCATCACCTAAAAACAGTTTGGAGGAGGACTACTCTAAGTCCTATGTGCCGCTCCTCCTCTTTCTGTAATAAATATCTTCTCTGACATCTGTGGGGACCTAATTACAGGGCCTGCACAGCCCCTCTAATCCACACAACCTGCTCCACCTGATGCCATTCTCCCACTGCCGACAAGATGTATCTCACTCTGCACGCTGACTGTGAACCTTAGGATTCTGCATGAAGCAGAGCTTCACAACGTGAGTCCTTGCTGGAGGTTTCCACGATCGCTGTGGAAATGCTATTTCTGAAATTATATATACTAATTTATTGATTATGTGCAAAGGTGTTCCTTAATCGTTCTCTCTGTGTCGTCCTGGGTACTGTAGGATATCCCTGACTTAATCTGCACAGCTCTGTTCATTTTTCAGATAAAACAAGTGAGAGCTAGATGATGATCAGCTGCTTCAAGTTATTCAGTACTCCAGCCAGGCTCAATCCACACTTCCCTAACAAGCTGCTGGTGTCATGCATGGATACCACCATCTCCTTTCACTCATTCATCCACCGGCCAGGCGCTGCAGGAGCAACTACAGGAACTGGGATGGGGAAATCCAAAGTCCCGCTCTTAATTGAGAAAATCTGCAATTGGGCAATTAGGGAATTTCTGGGTGAGATTTCTAGGCTTCTGCCACGCCCATGAAATAGAAGGTGGGCATTACAGATCCCACTCCCCCCCAGCAGGCCGACTGCCCTTACCTTCTCCTGTCTTGCTCGTGTTGGGGGGCTCAGGAGTACTCAGAGGCCTAAGGGGAATGATGATGTCATCCACATGAACCCCTTCCTCCCCATGCTTTTCAGACACGTGAGACAGGAGTTCTGACTGGTTTGGCGAGAAAAGATTGCAACATTTACACATGAAGATGGCCGTGTTTTCTGTAAGAAAAAAGAAACAGGAAAATATTTTTATTTCACCATCACATAAACGATGCTTACTCTCAAGCTTCAAGAAAACACCAAGAGCTGCCATTTTGCACCACCGCCAGACTCCAGCAGACTGTCCCATCAAGAGACACCTCCGGTGGCCCCCGGTGCCAGAACATTCTCTCTTCAGTACTTCAAGTCTCTCCTAGAGAAGAGTCTCCTATAGATTGCCCTCTGACCCAAATCCACTCAAGAGCCCAGACTCCAGCGTGGCCCAGCCCATTGGGTAAAACACGGAGTCCAAATGAGGAACCCCTCCCTCAAACAAAAACGCTGCCCAGGGGTGGTGTGTTCCAGCCAGACTTCAATCAGGTCAAGGAGAAAACGAACCACGTGCTGCTTCTCAGCAGCCAAGATGCCCTTCAGTGATGGGCACAAGAGTGAAAAATAAAACCAAGATAGGAATCCTCGCTTTTTATTAATTCCTATTTAAAACATCATCGCTGCTCACAAAAATTCAGTAACGGTGCATTATGCTCTTCCCATGATACTAAGCAAGAAGACATAATGAGAGAAAAAAATAGTACTCGTCCTCAGGGTGATAAAATAATTATAGGCACACAACATTAAATTCAGGCGCTAAAATGAAATTGTTGTTGTTCTTTTTACACTTAGGCTAGAAAAGAACTTGGTTGTGAAGGAAAGGACATGGCTTTGAAGCAGACAGACCCACACGTCCTGGACACGTCCAGCCCCCCCCCCCCCCGTCGGGTAGCACCTGGAAATCCCATCCCAGGTCCAGCCCACTCTCCTCTTCCAGCATGGGCTCGTACACACTGAGCCACACGAAACCGCCCCGCGCGGCCTAGTGCCCCGCACAGTCTGCAGGGCCTCGCAGGGTCTCAACTGCCTGGCACTCTCCGAGGACCACTGCGCCATTCATTCTGTTGAGGCTGGGCAAATGGCTGGCAGACCAAAAGATCAGCAGGCCCTCGGGCTCTGTGTAGTCTTGCATCCTGATCCTCACTCGATCCCATGTCACCGCCCGCCTGCTGCCTCACCCAGCTCCAGCGGCACTGTGGTGGGCGTCAGCGTTCACTCAAGCAGTGGCACCCACGACACGGGCGTCTGGCCAGAGCTCACGGGGAGCAGCACTCGGGCCTTTACCTCAGGCAGGGGGCAGGCAGAACCGCTGGTCCAACATCTAACTGTTATGATTGCTGCCTCGGAGGCCCCCAGTCGCCCCTCCTGGCCTGCATCAGGGACACCAGGCTCCCAGACAATGAGCTAGTTGGGATGCAGAAGCAGCGCCCTCAGCCACAGTTCTGCTCCTCTCTCCAGAACCCGTTTCTCCCTTTCCATTGGAATTTCCCATGTTCCATCTCTCCCATTCTAAAACAAAAGCCTCTCTGGATTCTCATTCCCACTTTCCTCCTCTTTATAGCCAAGCTGCCCTGCCACCTGGCTCCACTGGGATGAAGACAAAACCCTGCAAGACACAGGGCTCCCGAGAGCCTACCCCAGGCCGGACTCACAAGGGTGCTCCACCAGGAAGCAGCAGGGACGTTAAGGACCTCAGAGACTCCCACACTCTACAATGCATGAAACCGACATTAACAAAGCAAAACAACACATCATCAATGACACTCTCTCAAGAACGATGCCCATCAATATTTCACTTTTTCCAAGGAATTTTTTCTTCCTAAGGAACTTTAAATGCTGTCCAAAGAAGAGGTTACAGCAGCACTTTTTCCTTCTCTTCATCTTCCCTTCATGTCATTTCAACATGCTTTCTGCCCATCCTGCATCAATCCCATGATTTCAGCAGAATGGGGTTTGTAATCTCCAGCCCATAGGGTAGGAAATTGAGGCCAGAAGGGATCAAGCAACTGGCCCCAGTCCAGAGGGCAGGAAACTAGGTCCAGAGGTCCTGCCACCTGGTTTTGACCTAGATATATTTAGCTAAAGACCATGGGCTGAGTTCCTCCAAGTTCAAAGCTAAAATGCTAACGATACACAGGGCTACTAATCTATTCCCCGTAATGTCTGGTGGCAAACTCTTGTGTCTGTTGTTGTTATTGCTTTACTGGCACTAGGATTTGAACTTAGGACCTTGTGCTAGCTCAGCTTACTCAGCTCAGCACTCAATCACTTGAGCTATAACCATATATATATATATATATATATATATATATATACACACACACACACACACATGTACGTATATGTATACATATATACATGTATGTGTATATGTATATACATGTATGTATATATACATGTATATGTATACACACACACGTGTGTGTGTGTGTGTGTATGGAGCCAGGTGCAAAGTGGTAAGTAGATCTTTTGCCAACGCAGGGCTGTGCCTACAGTAACAGAGCTCCAGGGTGCAGGCACAATCATGACAGGGGACCCCAGAACACCTAGGAGAGCCAGAAGTTCAGAAGCAGAGCAAAAGCTGGAAGCAACATGGTTTGAAGGTACGATGGCTGCTTCAACCATGGGGGCCAGCTCCAGGGCCCTGCCCTGCTGCATGCCTCCTCTGTCTGCACATTGGCCCTGCTGGTCCCTGCACGACCCCGTCACTCCTCTGCCATGTGCCCTGGTGTGTGTGACCCTGGCCACCTCAGTGAACTGACAACAGCAAGTGGCCTGGCTTCCTGGGGGAACAGAGGACAGAGATGTACTGGCACAGCAAAGAGGCCCCTCCCGTGCCGAGAGACAACGCAAAAGCCGAAGGTGCAAGGCTGCAGAGAAGAGCCAAGCTGGGCAGGACATGGCCACCAACCAACCTGGAGTATGTGACTAGAGTTTCTGTTTTGCTTCGAACAGTGCAAAGTTGGCTTTTAAAAAGAGCCTGTCCCAGAAGCCCAACGCAAAAAAGCCTGGTGCACCCTCTGCAGGACTTACCTCTCCCTCTTGGCTCAATCTCATGTATCTAAAGATGGAATGCGAAAGACTGGCTCCCACCCTATTATCCGCAGCACATATGGACTTCAGGCAAAACCCCAGGTATGCATGACATACTTGACGCAGGCAGGGCAATCCGACCCAAGCCTGGCCATAAACACTCCATTGTAGACCTCACCTGTAGGGAACTCTGAGACCCAGCTGTGAGACCAGGAAAGGATTAAGAGGTTGGAATGCCACCTCTTCAGTACTCAGAAGGCTGAAAACTGCACCCTGAAAAGATCAAATAGTCAAGGCAAGACAGATATGTAAGTTACTACCCTAAGTGTATTTACGTTAGAGCTGTTTGGACATTAAAAGCTTTGAGACCTTGCAAAGGTCTGCTCCCTAACAATAAGAGAGTCAATTAGCGCTATGCATACAAACTATACCGCGTGGGAATGGTTATAACCACAAGATAGGTTGATACCCTGCTTGCTGCCAGTACCTGTAGTCACCTCCCCTGTACTGAATTAAATAAGCTCTGTCTCCTTGCTCAGACCCCATAAAAGCCTAACTCCAACCTCACCTCCTTGCACAACCTCCATTCCCAAGGGATGGTTGCTGTCCCTTGCTGCTGTTCTTCAATAAACAGTCCTCGCCTGCTGAGATTGAGTCCAGCCTGTTCTTTTCCTCCACTTTCCCAGCACCCTCTTGAACACAAGGCTTTCGATGTAGCGAAAGCCTATGTGCTCCTTAGAGATGGTCTGTGTGCACGCGCACGTATGCGTGCGCACACACACTCTGATGCTGAAGCTGGAACTCAGGTCCTTGCACTTGTGCTTGGATTTCTTGTTCACAGCTAGCATTCTACCACTTGAACTGCAATTCTAGCCCCAGTTTTTTTGCGGATTAAATGGAGATGGAGTCTTGTGGATTTGCTCAGTGCAAGCTGCCTCCAAACCGTGACCCTCAGATCTTGCTTCCTGAGTAACTAAAATTGTAGGCATGATCCTCTAGCACCCAGCAAGATAGTCCTAAAGCAGTGTACAAACCACAAAATGCCAAGGCACACAAGGAGGGTGCCAGATCATGCTGCAATTCTAACTGTTAGGGACTATGAAGCCATCAAAATAACAAGAGAACCTACTTTCATGTCTGCAGTGGATTGCTATGAAAAAGTGTATTGCTGCCCTAAAAAAAACACTCCTAATTATGTTGTCAGCTAGTTCTGATGAAGATGTGATAATGTGGATGCATTTTTAGATCCAATTACTGTGCTCGGCACAGGACAATCAGAGGCTGAGCACACATCCCTATGAATTACTGGCCAGTGGGAAGTCTCCACTCTGAACTACTTGAATGGAAAGTCTCATGGTGGCTGGAGAAACAAGTGTCTGTTTCTAACCTCTGAACCGTGGATCATCTACATCTTATCTAGACCTTCTTGCCTCCCTGCTTGGCTTGGGGACCCCAGGATGAAAGGAGTTCGGTGTCTACCCTTCCCAAAAGTTTCCATGAGGGCGACTGGGTGCCTTTGGATTGGGAGAAGGGGAGAAACGGTCAGGTAGAGCTGGCCTGCTCTGAGGGACCCTTCCCCAAATCCCTTAGGTAAAGGGACTGAAGGGGAAGCCTAGCTCTAGCTGTGAGCTGAAGTCACAGGCTCCAGCCAACATGAACAATGTGCTGGCATGTGACAGCCATGACAGCATCCTCTTCCTTCTACTGTGTCTCTCTAAGTCATCTGCTGTGAGTCTCTAGAGTAGGGTGAAGCGAACAAGACAGACAAGGGGGGGCCTCCGCTCTTACACCAGCTTTTATCACGATCACTGCCACTGATCACAAGAGCCACAGCATGAGTACATGTCCAGTGTCGAGTAGCCCCAGACAGCCTTGGAGCTGATGGACAGCAGCGGTATGTACACAGTGTGCATGCTTCCAGACCGCCTGTAGTGCCCCACGGACAGAGGTGACAGGGTAGGACTCCTAACACCACTGAAACCTCACACAGCCTTCTCTATCCACCCAGGGTCCGCATGCTCTGCCCCCTCCTCTTCTTTTCCCTCCCTAGAGTCCTGCTCTCAGCTAGGCTCAGCCCAGAGCAGAGCACATGGTGTCTGTCCCATGGTATCTGTCTGTTGTGGAACATCCCAGGACCCCAAGTGAAAACTCAATAATCTCCAACGGACCCACGTTAGAAACAGCCGCCATGGGAAGCTGTCCAGGACTGAACTTCAGGGCTTGGCAGTGCGGACCCCTGACTCACACACAAAGAGCTGGAGGCGGGGCGCCCAGAGGAAACCCCTGCAGCCACATCCAGCCAGATGTGGAGACTCAGCAGGACACACAAAGGCAGCTGAGACTCTCACCAGGGAGGCAGATGAGGGTCAGAACGGGCAACAGTGTAGTGACAGTTTCTGCATCCACCCTCTCTGGGGCACCGTGAGGCTGAAGCACTCCTGGGGACAGCCTGCCTGGACAGCAAAGCCAGCCCCCTACAAAGCCAACCCACCTCTGAACAGAAGGAGTCTGCCATTAGCACATCTCTACCTTGCACACACCCAGGCTGACCTAACACAGTGTGTGTCCCAGTCAAGAGACTGAAATCAAAATCAAACTGAAGGGCAGACCGGTGGCAAGAAGAGAGAGGGCAGCAAAGGCAGTCCAAGGCCCACACTACAAGTGACAAGCCCGCAGACCACGGAGAAAATTCAGCAGCAGTCAGGGCTCAAAGCCCAGGGAACGGCCAGACCACAGCAGCCTGCCCAGAGGAGCAGCCCATGTCAGCCAGGGCAAGCGCAATTCCCAAAGATTGTGGCCAACACTTTCAGAGAAGCAGAGCTGGGTGAAGCTCCTCGCAGTCCTCTCACTGGGGACAGCTTGACAGCCTGAATGTTATAGGTGAGGCAAATACAAGAAAGCTGAGAGCAGACATGGCGGCTCACAGTGTCCAGTAAAAGTCGATCCCGCCTAGCCAAAGGTCAGAACATGCGGCAGCGCTCAGGCAAGGGCTGGGGAGAAGCCACGACCCTCTCCAGCATCCCGCAACAAAGCAGCTCCACTGCTGTCCAGAGCAGGTCCCAGCAGGGCGGAGCGGAGATGCACCCACAGCCTCGTGTTCCAGCCAGGCCCTGGGGGGAGCCTGAACACCTCCCCACCCAGGTCCAGCACAGGTGACGGGGGCCTGGACCTCTGTCTGCTGGCGGTCAGGAGGCAGCACCCTCCCTCACAGGAGTTAAGGAAGATTCCGGCGCTCGAAGTCGGAAGCATCCAGGATTTTATGAGTCATTTCACGACTTTCCAAGAGCCAGGAAAATCGCAAGCAGAAGACTGGCCATCCATGACCAGCAGGAAGAGCTGGCACAGGTGTCAGGGTGCTCTGATGGCAGGTCGTGGATGCCAGAGAAATGCCACTGCAGGCGAAGGGAAAGGCAGACCGCCTCAACAAACAGGGAGGAGAAACACCAAATGGGAAACCTAGCACAGAAAAGTGCAACAGCAACAACCAAAAACTAAACTAAAATAAAAAGCCAAGAGCCTTGAATGAACGGGCTCAAAAAGACATGCAAAGGACAGAAGACTCGTGATCCAGAAGCCGGTGCAACAGGAGCAGATGATCAGAACTGCGGAGCAAACCGCAAGCAGAGCCTGGGGGAGGGCAGAATCACAGAAAACCAGCTAACCTCAGTGTCATCAGAGTCCCAGAGCTGAGGAAGAGAAGAGGACTGAAAACAGCCAAAGAAGTAGTAGCTGAACACTGCTCACTATGGGCTGAAGGTGAGGTAGTAAACTGCAGAGCCAAGAAGCTGAACAAATCCCAAATAAATTCATTTCATCTATCAAACTTTTTTTTAAATTTGTGCCTGTCCTGGGCCTTGAAATCAGGACCTGGGTACCTGGGTACCTTGAGGGGTTTTTTGCTCCACTTTCAGCTTTTTGCTGAGTAGCTGGAGATGAGTCTCACAGACTTTCCTACCCAGTCTGACTTTGAACCATAATCCTCAGATCTAAGCCTCCTAACTAGCCAGGATTACAGGTGTGAGCCATTGGTACCTGGCTTCGTCATCAAAATACCTTTTAAATTAAAAATAAAGGAATAATTTGGAAGAAGCAAAAACAAACAATTTCCCATATAGGAAAATGGCTTGGATACAGCAGATTTCTCATCAGACACAGTGGAGGCCAGAAGAAAGTAATACATTTTTTCCAAGTGTGAGAGACAAAGATGAACTCCACAACTAGTGAAGATGTCCTTCAGAAACAGATTCTCAGAGGAAGGAAGACCAGAAAGATTTGTCCCAGCAGAGATAACCTTAAAAAAAAAAAAAAAAAAACACACAAGTGGCTGAAAGAAGTTCTTCAAACAGACAGGAAAAGATTAAACGTAATTGGAACATTAAAAAAAGAGGGGAAAAAAGCAAAGAAAACTGGACAAAGTATGGGCAAATACAAAGCATTTCTATGTTTTCTAAATTCTGTTGCAGAGTAGGAACAAAAAGCACAGCTCAAAAAACCTTGTGATGCAAAGGCACAATGCCTTGTGCCTCTGACCATAGAAAATAATACTTATCAAAATGAATAATAGAATAAAATAATAGAAATAAGAGGTTTTTCTTCATCATTGTTTTTGCTTTTTGTTTTTTTGGCCATGTTTGCTCATTTATCTCTTTGGGAAGGTAGGGGGGCGCAGAAATGGAAGGACAAAGGGTGAACAAACACAGCAGTGGTACTCAATGGACACTATGTTGAAAATGCATTATGCAACTTGTGGGTGGGATGGAAGGGAAAACTGGGAGAGGGCAAGGGAAGAAGGGACATTGTCCAGAAATGTACTCATGACCTGATGACTGTGATGTGGTTCACCGTGCAAGCAGAACAAATATTCACAACAAGGACATTATGAGTGAGAGAGCATGAAGGGATGCAAGGAAATACAAGTTTCACCTGACTTATGTAACTATAGCCATTCTGTATATTACCTTTAGAATAACAATTTTCGTGTGATTCTTTTATTATAAAGATACTGTACAGAGGGGTTACATGAGTGAGGTAATGAGTACATTTCCTATCAAGCATTGTTACCCCCTCCTCTGTTTTTCCCCTACCATCCCTTTCCTCCCCACCTTCCCAACTCCTCCCTCCTCCAACCCCTCCCTCCTGAAGTTCTCAACATAGTGTCTGGTACATCTCATTGTTATGATGGGTCAACCTCTATCCTTGTTTCAGCATTTTGTTATTTCCCTTCCCCTCCCCAAATTAGAAAAATGTATATGCAAGATGCAGGACATCGGAATCAAACACAGTGACAACAAGGGTTATATCATGGGGGAAGAACATACAAAAGAAACAAAAAAAAAATCACATAGTACATTAAAAACAATAGCAACAAAGAAAAAACCTGTTGTGTCCCTATCTTGGGATTCATTTCACTTAGCATCATCTTATATGGTCATATGTCCATAGCTTTTGATCAAAAAATTTTTAAATTAATATGTTTCTACCTGGCACTGACCCTGAGCCAATATCAGCAATATTCAGATGACAAGAATGGATTGGAGCTACACACATGTATCAACATCCATTGCTATCTGGGATGCTCTGTGACAGCTACATCCATGTCGTCAGAACACACCGGTGGGAACAGTGACAAAGTTCTGCAGATAGAAGGCAGGGATGGCTACACAGCAATGAGAGGGTAGCCCAGGCTACCAAGTGGGATGCTTAAAAACGCATTGTTATACGTATATGTTCTATGAATCTTACCAAAAGACAACGTTGAACGTATAACTATTAATGTGCTGGCAGCAAATGGAGACTTCTATGTATTATCTCTGCAGTTTTTATGGATCCACATCTTCAAATTCAGATGGCAACCTCTGGAAAGAACCAAACCTGGGAAGAATCCTGTACAACGCTAGGAGACTTCCCCCGATCCATCCAGTCCCAAGCTCATGGCGCAAACAGCTAAGATTCAGGAGAGTTAAACAAGACAACTCCCAGAAACACATCCGAGAAGCAGCCCAGCTCTGGGGCCTGGCTCTAAGAGGTGATGTGCAGACCCAGAGACTCACAGGCCCTCTATGTACCCCTCATCTTCTTCACCCACTACATCCACACTGCCTCTGCTCATGTGTATAGCCAGAACCCTGGCCCTGTGCTGCCCTTCTTTTAGAAATGATGCCAACAAGATTCAGTGAGCACTCAGTAACTATTAAATGAATGGATGATTACAAGACGCCTAAGCATTTATCAATAACTACAAGAAGACAAAACGCTATACTGCCAGACTACTAAATTACTCCATTTAAAGACTGAACCTTTAAAAAAAAAAATCCTACCTCTTCTCTACAATTACTATAAATCATCCTCTCTGCTTTCTGTATCTTTTATTTAGATTTATTAACTTTAAAGAGAGTTCAACAGCCAAAGCTAAGACCCTTTTAAATTGTTGATCTTATGCAAAGAGATGTAGGGTGGCAAATGCTTCCTGAGTTATATTTTTGTTTTCCTGTTTTTCACTTATCGTTAAGTTATTAAATTCATACGATCCAGCGGCTTCCCAACGGGAGTGGAAATATTTTAACAACATAAACCCAATTGCTGTCACATCCAACATAATGAATAAAGTCTCATACTGTGCAGCTTTGTACAACTTAAAATATCTTCTTTTATCTTCAGGAGAAGAGAATCATGTTAGGACAACACATTTCCTTCCACTTAACTTACTTCACAGGACCTTTTGCCAGTTGTGAGCACACCATGTCGTCATCATCTTCATCATAAGCATCACTGCCATTATCACGATCACCACCACCACCACACCACCACACTGAGATCACCACCACCGTCATAGTCAGTGTCAGCAGGGACATAATCATCACATCATTATCACCATTACCACCACCACCATCATCTCCATCACCATCTTTGTTGTCAAAATTTCCACCATCATCATCACCTTTACTGTCACTATTGCCATTATCACCATCCCCAGTATCATCAACATCATCATCATCATAGCCATCACCATCCGCCCATTCACCATCATCATTGTCACCAACTCCATCATCACTCTCACCATTATCACCATCATCACCACCAATATGATCATAGTCATCAGCATAGCCATCGTAGCACTACCATCACAATCAGTATCATATGATTAACATGGAAAAGTTCAAACGCCGTGATCCGGGGGCACACAAGGCTCACCCTGGGCATACTTCATCCTCACAATGCTCCTACAGATAGGTTTTATCATTGCATTCCTCGAGCAGAAGGCAACATCTATTTTAGAAGTACTGACATTTTATGTGTCACGAACAAGACAAAATACTGTCAAACAGGCTTCTTATCTCACCAATTACAAGACACTTCCTGGTTTAAAAGGCATTAAAATGTGAATGTGAACTGGGGAATTTCAATAAGTCCACATGTCCAACACAGGCTGCTCCCTGGGCAGGCTGGCTTCCAACTCAGGACAGCCGGATTCCCCATGCCCTCTTTTCTCTGTGAGGCCCCGCTTCGGGCCTCGCTTCCCCTCCACACCCTGCACACACTCAGGGTAGGAGTCCCGGGCCGCGCGGAGCTCCCATCATCCTGAGCACCAGCTGTTACCACTCTCCTGTCACAGAACCTCGTCAGGAGCGGGGAAATGCCCTCCCTCCTAAGACGCTCTCACCCCGGTCAGAGAGTGCGAGCAAGACAGTGGTTTGTGGGGACAAGGCGCTTTGCTACCATCTGTAGGAGACTTTCCACAAAAACATAAATACACCCATCTATTCCTGAGCGTGAGGCCCGCTGGACACGGCCCCTGGCCCCGTGTCCCCATGGGGGCTGTCCTGTGGCAACAGGTCAGCCAACATGTTCAGGGACAAGGCAGCAGAAAGAGCAGCTGGTGGCAGAGACCATGACCCTCTGATGTCACTCTGAAGGCCAAGTAGGGCAGACTCGGGGCACGCGGTCAAAGGGGACAAGTCCTCAGAGATGTCCTCCAGGGAGGACAGCGGGCCCCAGACAGAGTACAGGCGAGGCTGGGAGTCTGGCGGCAGCAGCCACATCTGGCCACGGACGCCCAGGAGCTCTTCTTGTGCTTGCAATCTCCTAGCGGCACCGCAAAGAGGACAGAAAGGAACTGTGCTGAGCAGGGCCGGCCAGTCTCCAGGAGCCAACAGCCCATGCCTGGCAGCATGCAACGCTGGTCAAAGCTCCACCACCTGGATGGAGAGGAAAGCGCGAGGCACTGGCAGGGCAAAGCCCTGTGTGAGGAAACAGACGCAGTGCCCGCCAGTCTACCCGCTCCCCAGCACCCGCAGTGACTATGAACGGAGCTGCTTTCCACTTGGAGACTTGTTCAATTTGTCTGTTTTGCACAATGAGGACCAGACAGATAATCAAAAAAGCAAAATCTGAAAGACCACCCATGTTGATGTTAGTAATAAACTTCCTCCCTGGGGGAAGGAAGACTTAGTGAGCGCAGGCAGCTCCAGCTTGGACAAGCTGCTGGGCCGCGGGGCCCGCAGACAAAGGCCACCGACAGCTCCGCACAGGGAACAGAACAGCTCACAGCTGAGGAGCTGCACTGCCTTGGGAGGGTGAGCCGACATTCACTGGACGGGAAGCGGGGGAGGAGATGGCTCACGTCTCTCCCTGACTTCCTGTCACAGTGAGAAGTGATACGGGTCAAATGAACAGGACAAGAAAACTGTTTTAACCACGGCAGATGGATGAAGATGGAGATTTTGGAGGAAAATGATATTCTGCACAGAGAAGTTACATTCACTGCAACCAGATGTCTGGTAGGCACGGGGGGGGGGGGGGGGGTACACCAGGGGGAGGGGTGCACATAGCAGGCTGCGCACAGCCCAGCGCATGTCCAGGAGACCCAGAGCTGCAGTGAGTGGGCCTGGGGGCAGGGGGCGCTATGGAGCAGAGGGCCCATCTAGGGCTAGAGAAGGCCACTACAGGGAAAGGCCCAGGACTCCCAACCCTCGATGTTCTGAACAACTTTCCACATGGCACCAAGTGCAACTGTTCATCTAGTACCCAGAAGAGGCGGGTAATTATTTCCTCTCACTTTGACAAAAGTAAAAGAACCCTTGGGCAGGAACATGAAAGGCGTTCCTCCTGGTGTGGCTCCCTCACCACCAGCTCCAGGCCTCTCTCTGGCTCTGCCAGTCTTCCTTTCTTACATCCAGAATCTCTGCTTTGCCGCCCTCAGCAGACAAGCAGCTCTCCTTGTCTTCACTTTCCTCTCTGTCCCTCAGTCTGTGCCAGGCAATTCAATTATGAGCCCACACTCCTCGGCTCTTACAGAGCCAAGACAAGCAAGCAGGCAATTACCATCCGCATGAAGAGAGCTGGGACAATGACCCCTGAACACTCAAGAGGGCTGCAGGAGTAGACATGACAGGAAGGGCGCACAAGGAAGGGGTGCGAGCTAGGATCTGCACAATGAGCCCTGGGGAATGGATGCATCTTCCCTATTGTGAAGAAACTTCACTCAGAAAAGACTAAGTTGCCACAAAGCATTGGTAATGGCTGGGATGTACGTAAAGCACCTGCCCCTGCCATCGCTCTCTGTGTGGCCCTGTCTTCCTCTCCTTCCCTCTTTCTCTCTCTCCCTCTCCTCTCCTTTCCTCCCACCCTCTCTCTCTCTCTCTCTCTCTCTCTCTCTCTCTCTCTCTCTCTCTCTCTCTCTCTCTCTCTCTGATTTTATAGCCTCCAAAATGGAACCCCAACCTCCTCTATGAGCCCATTGCAGAATAAAATTCACACCACCCCTGTGATTAAGAATACTGGCAAAGACCTTCATAGCTGTAACCACACTGGATCAAACGGATGGCACCATTACCACACCACCACCACCATCATCACTGTTATCACCATCACCATCGCTACCATCACCAACACTATCATCATGACAACTCTCATCATCGTCACCATCACTATTATCAGTTTTAACATCCCCACCACCATCATTTTACCACCATTATCATGATCATCCCATGTACACAGGAGAAACCGAAGGCTTAGAGAAGTTCGTGAACCACCAGGAAGTACTTGCCACAGCAATTCATTTTGAGGAGCAATAAGCTGGGAAAATGAAAGGATGCCAAATGTGGGTGATTCAACTTACCCAGACCACACACTTACTAGACACACCCACTATACAGTTTGACAACAGGTCCAGAACTAGGCAACAGTGAACCACCAAGTTCCAGGCAGACAGCGTTTGAGCACAGCATGGGGAATTATCATACGCGTGCTGACAGTACCCTCTGGTGGCCAATCATGGCATTGCATCATAATAAAAGCTCGTGTGTACTGCTTGCTAACTCTGGCACTCTATTTAAACCAGCAGAAGGGGGCCTGCCGCCTGCCCCTCTTGGAGATGGGCAGACTGGGTTGGGGGGAGGTTACAGGCTACATAGTACAGGGTCACACAGCAGGAACTCAGCCCAGCATCCCCACTTGACTGCAGAGAAGCGGACTTGGTCTGGTAGCCCAGGTGCAGCTGGCCAACCTGGGGAGTTGGGTCAGAACCCAAAGCTGACCACAGGTTGTCTCTGTCACTATTAGCCATCGTCTGACCTATTCTTTTTTTTTTCTCCACCAGTCCTGGCGCTTGAACTTGGGCCCTAGGCTCTGCCCTGAGCTTCTTTTGCTCAAGGCTAGCACTCTACCACTTTAGCCACAGTGCTACTTCAAGCTTTTTCTGTATATGTGGTACTGAGAAATCAAACCCAGGGCTTCATGCATGCGAGGCAAGCACTCTACCACTGAGCCACCTTCCCAGCCCCCTGGCCCCTTCTTAGCCGGAATTTCGTGGGGCTTTCTTCTTTCCACCCACACCTCTGAGTAATAGAAAGAGTATGGCTCAATTGAGGCAGGTGCTGTAGAGCAAAGACTGCAAGAGCACCTTCCCGCTCAGAGACAGGATGAGGTCTCCTGGGTATCCCAGATGAAGTGGAATCCCATTTCCTGATCGTGAATTCATTGAATGCCTGGGATCAGTCACAAAGCTGTTCCTCTACGCCATGCACATAGCTGTTCATCTGTATGAATGCTCCCCAGCAATCTAAGAAAATCAGGTGGCAGGTGTTCAAGGAAAATGAGAATCACACACGTGCCTTATGATGCTTTAGGTGTGACCACAACTCTGCTCCTAGTAACAGGTAACCCAGGGCACACACAGTTGGTCTCTAGAAGCTTTGGCGTGCTCCTTGGTGCAGGGCTGTGGGATGGAAACCGGGAATTCACCGGCCTGGCACAGTGCCCAGTTCCGGTGAGATTCAACACCTAAGGCAGGAGCCCAGGCCGCCCAGTTCCCAAGTGGCTCGCACCCCTCCAGTGTCTCAAAATCCTACATCCAAGTCTCAACTTCTTCCAAAGCCTCATTTCCTCATCTGAAGAAGAGCAAATTACAAGTGGCCTGGGGAGGTTTGAAACCAGAACCTCCTCTAGCCTTATCCAGAGTGCAGACAGGAGAGAGACAGAGACACCTGAACAAAGCAAGGTGTAGAGACAGACTGAGCGCCGCACCCTCCAAGCTGGGGAACCACCGCCAAGGTGCCTTGCGGAGGTACTGCTGCTTGGTGGGTTGAGCCCCGTCAAAGGGACACCCTTAATGTGTGGAATTATTGCTCTGCATCTGATAATACGCTGACAAACAGGCCAACTGCCACCGCTCACAAAATTAACGTAGTTATTAAATGCAAGGGAAAAATCCCATGTGTGTTTCTACACTAAAGCTGAATTAATGAAATAAAATGAGAAATGCTTAGCATCAGCTATAATTAAGGCTGGGCTAACAGTTGTATTATAATTTTATGCATACACATTGCTTCCATGTTGAAACTTGGCATCATTTTTTCCAGTTATTTTTAAGCAGTCACAAAGAGCAAGCTCTGGGCAATGAAGTGTATGCGCAAAATCCGCACGGTATCATGGTTGAAGAATGAGGCCTTTCCAGGGGAAAGCGCACGGCCAGTCTCACACGGCCAGTCTCACAGGGCCAGTCTCACAGGGCCAGGCCTGGGAGGGCGCGAGCGGGGGAGGCGCTCCAGGGAAGAGCGCAACAGCACAACTCCATCTGCAAATGGCTCAGGTGGCCCCAAACAGTCAGCTACCTGCGATGACACGGAGTGTCTCATAGGACCATGTCTGCCCATGACCCAGTCCCAAATCAAACAAGGCGACCCCTCTCATTCCTGAGGGATCTGAGAGGGCAGAGCAACGCCGTGGCCACCCCCAGCGCCCCGCTGAGGCTTGGGCTTCCGTGTGTTGTGAAGTACGGGCTGCCTTCACACGGCGCCCGCACTGGCTCCACTCCGACGCCCCACTGCTGAACTCCATCTTGGGCCGGAGGCATGACTCAAGCCTCCTTCCCCTGCTACCTGTGCAGGGGCACCGAGGATACAGTGCTGCCCACCACTGCCCTGCTGACCCGGTCAGGATGGCGCTGTCACCACGGGGCCATCGCTCCGGGACAGAGATGGCACCACTGCTGAAGAGGATAAGAAACGTCTGCAATTCTACGAAGTCCCACTGGCTAGGAAAGGCCACCAACGACGACACGCCCAGTGGCTTATGCTGTCCTCTCTACATGGACACACATGCTCCTGCGCAAAACACGCACATACGTGTAAGAGCACACATAACAAATAGGGCACCAACACCTACACATGTTGTTCAGGGAAACAAAGACATTGATCATTCCAGAGATCTTAGAGAGATAGTCCAATGAGTGAGAGGAGAAAGGAGGGTTGTGAACCCCTCGTGAGAACAGGCAGCGTCAGGACGCAGGCGGAAGAGCACAGGCCTAGGCTCCCTCTGGATGCCCCGTGACCTTCCCACTGCACTTCAGTCTAGCAGGAAGAGGAAGAGACGCAGGTGGGGAAAGGGAGAAGGCTCCCATCAGCCCCGCCTCACCCTGCCGGGCCACTGCTTCCGGGTGCTCACAACGGAGGGGCACTGGAGCAGAGGCCGGCACAGAGTGCGCTCCCACTGTGTGTGGCCTACGCGCGCACCAGCTCTCGGGAAGGAGCTCCAGGCTCAGCGAAGCAAAGCTCTGAGAAACGCTGGCTCTACTCCACCCCACCTCAGGCAACATTTGTGAGTATGTAGGTCCTACAATGGGTAAACTGAGTCAGGGGAGCCAACAAGGATTAGGACTTTCTGCTCACAAGCTGGACAATCCATGGGGTAAACAGGCTTGCAGATATCCACCGAGACCAGGCAGGGCCACGGCAGGAAGCCTTCCTTCCTGTAACGCAGCAAGTCCTGACTGCTCAGAGCTGGCTGGGAAGCTCTGTGCGGCGTGAGTTCAACACCACCCTGCACCAGGCACCAGGCACCAGACACCTGGCAAAGGCCAAACACTGTGCCTTGGCCAACAGTGGCCAACAGAAACATAAAGCAACCCTGGATGTCATCTAAAATTTTTCATCGCCACAATGAACTAAAATGAAAACAAAATCATAAAAATAGTTGTAGCTATACAGAGATGTATCTACTTACATATATATGTATGTATCCACAATAGCATAATTTAGCCTGCACTCTAATTTGAAAAGCGTGGGGAGAAACGTCCTTCTTCTTTGTTTCTGCACTGTCTTCCACTTGTAGAAGGACCCAGCTCGGGCAGGACGAGGCCCGACGTTGTCCTCACGTGGCCTCCACCTGGCCAGGCACCGCCTCCCTGCACTGAGGAAGCAGCTCTGGAGTTCCACTCGCTGACCTCCAGTGGGCTGACCCCTACCACCCCAAACTGTCTGCCACAAGAACCCTTCATTCTTTCCAATTAAAGCGACAAGGAGATCAAATAAGGAGAGCTTACCTGGTTCTTGTCAAGCATTGACCAACAAATAAAACTCATTAGATGTGATGAGCACAGATTTTAGCACAGATATATATTGATTTCTTTCTGGTAATCCTAACAGTGCTTAAGTTAACCAAAGTCACAGAAAGAGCCCTAGCTTTTGCAAATCCAAAGCCATCTTTCACCAGCAAATCAGCTGTGTGTGATTGAACCAAGCGAGACTCCAGTCTACTTTTACCATGGCGGAGGTAGTCAGGATGGTCTAGGCAGGAGTGAGGCCTGTCTTCCAGGTTGGAAGAGATGGACTGGATCTGGACTGCATGTAGACTGGCTGGCACTGAACTACAAATCCAAACTGAACAAACTTCAGGAATCACAGATTACAATGCCAGATAACAAGTTTACACAGACGCAGACATACACACATAGGCGTGCACACATACATTGTACATACTAAGTTTTACAGCACTCTAAAATGAATAATGGCCATTGACTCTTGGAATTCCAGCAGTAAGATGACATTATTTTGCCCAATATCTAGAACCACGTGGCCAGTAGTAGAATACACACCACCAAACAAAAAAGGCAAGGCTCAAAACCTAAAATTTTTGACAACAATGTTTAGACATCTTTGCTAACAAAGCACATCAGATGTTTGGGCCTCTGTTACCAGGGCCTGTCCTGACAGAACCACTCTGCATTTCCAAGCCAGTTCCAGGAGGAAAAATTCCCTTGCATATTCAGCAATGTCCAACATCTTTACCCATGCCAGAAAGAGCTTTAGACATCGGGAGGGCACCCCCGCAAGAAACCCTGCCGCCGACCTGTCCACAGCTGACCAGAACAGCGTGGTGTTTTCCTAGTAGGGAAACAGGAGGGAGGATTTGGGGCTATTGCATTAATTCGTGGGATCTGAAGTAAGATTGTGTTCTGTGGGGCCAAGCTTCCAGTCTGGGATGCCCAATACGTGTCACACAGTCTGCCACACAGGGAGGAAGAGAAACACAGGCTTCTGTGCAGAGACAGAAGCGGTGACCCGCTTACATGACCACCGCATGCTTCAAGGCCCCATGTAGACTGCCATTAGAAGGGGTGGAGAATGCCAAGCCCAGCTTCCTGGACAGTGTTGTTTAAGTAAGTCAAGGCAGCCCTGTCCCACCCTCCTTCTGCCCATGGCTCCAAGGTGACCCTGGCCATCCGGCCCCTCCCACAGCCAGGGGCTGGGAAGAGCAGAACAAGGCACGTGTGGCTCTGGGTCTTCTCTCACTGTGCTCACTGAGTGAGTCCCCCTGCCGCCTGGGATCCTCTCGAGCCACCTGTAACGTCTGCTGCTGTGGGCATGTCCACACACAGATGCATGGGCCCGAGGGGGCAAGAATGGGCAAAAAACTGTCCAGGAGCAGCTGGACAGGGTGGGGGCCGCAGGCAGGCACCTGCTCTGTTATCACTTACTTGTTAATTCAGGACCATGCTTTGTCGGGGCAACTTGATTAAACGCCCTTCAATATGAATTCTATTTCCTGAGTACCCCTAACACACACCTCGCTGGCCCTCTGAAACCAAGTACTTGGTAGCGCTTATCTATTTACCTCTGTCTCTCTGAGTTGACTATAAGCTTCAAAACTACTAGTATTTAATTAAAATTTAGTTAAATGCTGAAAAAGATCAATGTGAAGCATGATAGAAGGTATTTCCCTCCATTCAGAGCAGTGCTGCTGTTGCTTTTGTGGTGAGGACTAGGGCATTTCCAGGGTTCACCAGGAACCCCAAGGAGGCTGTAAGAGGCAGTTACCACAATGCAACACCCAGCCTGCTGAGAAAGCACAGGCACCTACCCCCAGCTAAGGGGAAAGTTTCTAACTCTCCAATCCTTCCTCCAGAAATGGGAATAAATACAACGTTGCCAAACCTGACCAAGACATCAAGTTAAAATGCCTGGAAGAAAGACAGCAAAGGCCAACAGAACCCAGGTTTCTGAAGGAGACTGTAGCCCACCTGGACATTTGACCTCCCTGGAAACTTAACTCCCATGGCTCTGCTCTTCTTGGTGCTTATGCCCCAAAAGGGGAGGGAGGGAGGAAAGGAGGGAAAAAGAAAATGTGAAAAAAGAAAATTCAGGCTGAGAAGGTGGCTCAGTGGTAGAGTGCTTGCCTTGCATGCATGAGGCCCTGGGTTCGATTCCTCAGCACCACATAAGCAGAAAAGGCTGGAAGTGGCGCTGTAGCTCAAGTGGTAGAGCACTCGCCTTGAGCTGAAGAGCTGAGGGACAGCGCCCAGGCCCGGAGTTCAAGCCCCATGACCGACAAAAAAAAGAAAAAAGAAAAAGAAAAATTCAGTCCTTTCGTGGAAATGTAAGAAACACATCTGCCCACAAAATTCATACATCCAAAGAAGAAAAATAAAGAAAATAGATAAATATTAAGGGACAACACAGTGAATCCAAGTAGAAATGAACCACGTATCCTCATTTAAAGGGATAAGCACATGCACTGAAGGGAACAAGGGCAAAGCTAAACCCAAGCGACTCTGGAGGAGATGTCAGCACCATGGGCTTCAAGCTAAAGCGTGTGAAGAAGGCTCCAATGGATACTGAACTCTGAAGTCTAGTAGCAGACTTTTTTTTTCAGAGACATGGGTACATGATTCAAAACCTGTTTTCAGTATATTCCAGCAGAATATACTAAAAAGCAGATAAGTAACCATACTGTGCAAACAGAGAGCTGATTTTCTCCTTATTAGCACAGGGACTTTAGAATGTGGAAGGAGCAAACTGGGTGCTATTTAATTAGAATCAGGAATGTCTACATAAACTTAGCAGTCTTTGTATTATATGTATGTGTTGGTGCTTGGGCTTGAACTCAGGGCTTCATACTCCTGCTTGGCTTTTTTGCTCACTGCACCCCTTCTAGCTCTTTGCTGGTTAACTGGAGGTAACAGTCTCAACAGCCTTTTCTGCCCAGGCTGGCTTTGAAATGTGATCCTCGGATCTCAGCCTCCTGAGCTGCTAGAATTACTGGCATGAGCCACCAGCGCCTGGCCTAAAGGGTCTTTAAGATAGAAACACAGATGTGTGAGCGTGGGTACCTCTGGGTAAGCACATCTGTTTTCTCACCACGTTCACTGTGGGCCCCCTGCTTCCCAGACCTTGGCTTCCAAACCACATTCTCCACTACGGGACACCAGGTCTCCTGGAACAAACAGGAAGTGTACAGAAAGAGCCTCAGAGGAAAGACGTGCTGGCTCAAGAAGAGTCATGCTGGTCAGGGACATAGGCTGTCTTGAGAGGGCTCTAGTCAGAGGCAACTGTGAGGAGCAAGTTAAATAATGAGAAAGGATTCAAACCACTGAGAATTCACCAGTCCACACTAGCAAAACAGGAGAAGGAAAAGAGGAAGCTCCTGCCCACAGAAGAAGACCAGTGAGATCACCATGTGTGGTGCTGGGTGTGCACGTGAGCCTTGCAGCAGTGGTCACTACACACGGCATATCCCCATCAAAACACCAGGATGTGCACTGAACAGCCACAGCTACCATTTGTCAACTGTGCCTCGATAAGGCTGCAGGCAAAGACATACAGTGGAGAAGGAATCGCCCAGCAATCATCACAACGATGACCGATTCTGGCAAGAGCCTTCCATGGAAGACAAAGTCTGAGGAGTAACAGGATAAACACAGAGTCCCAAAATACCTGCCCGAGAGACAGTTAATTACAAAGGGATAAGCAATAACTTTGTGCTAAGGAAACCCAACTTCCCCAAATGTAACAACACTGGTGAAAAGACACATCAAACTCCTGTGCCCAAAGTACACAGCACTGAGAATTCGGCATGTGTAATTCTAACAAAAAGTACTGAATCTGAATTTCTCATCTAGTCATAAGAAAAAAGGACACAGGGTCGCAGGGAGGGACAGACTATGAAAAACAGCCCTGGTCCTCAAATATAACAGTGTCATGCCGTATACTGCTGGCTCACTTCTGTATCCCAACTACTCGGGAAGCTGAGATCTGAGGACCACAGTTCAAAGCCACCCTGGGCAGGAAGGTCTGGGAGACTCTTAGCTACCAAAAGACAGAAATGGAGCTATGGCTCAAGAGTACCAGCCAGGAGAGAAAAGGCTGAGGGACAGTGCCCAGACCCTGAATCCAAGCCCTAGTACTGGCACAAATGAGTAAATAATATAAATACTGATATAGGAGAAGCAATATGATAGCTTCTCAGGACTCCCCACAGTAGGGCAATGGTGGGGTCCGAGTTACGCTGATGTTACTTTCTCACATAGGCAAATATAATGTATTGATACAGAGAATGCCCTTGTTTTTAGGAAATAAACACTGACAATAATTGGGGTAAGTAAGGGACACTGAATCTGCAGCTCTATCTCAAATGAGACAGAGATGGATAAGTAAAGAATAAAGCTATATAGTAAAATACGAACACCTGCAGACTCAGACTGAGAGGCATGCAGAAATATTTTTTACTGTCTCTATTTTCTGTAAGTGAAAAAGTGTGTTAAAATGAATGGTACTGGGAGAGAGTGAGAGAAGTGGTAGTACTGTCCAAAAAGAAATGCACTCTTTACCTGACTTACATAACTATAACCCCTTTGTACATCACCTTTATAACAACAACTTAAAAAAAAAAAAACAAATAATGGCTAGCCAGGTGCCAATGGCTCACACCTGTAATCCTAGCTACTCAGGAGGCCGAGATCTGAGGATTATGGTTCAAAGCCAGCCAAGGCAGGAAAGTGTATAAGACTCTTATCTCCAATTAACCACCAGAAAACCAGAAGTGATACTGTGGTTCCAGTGGTAGAGTACTCGCCTTGAGCTGAAAAGCTTAGTAACAGCACCCAGGCCCAGAGTTCAAGCCCCATGACTGACAAAAAAAAAAAAAAAAAAAAAGGCGAAAAGGGAAGATTTTCTGTGGGCCTAAAGATGTCAACAGCTGACGGTCTGAGCAGAGTCAGCACTAGCGCCGTCCCTGGGGCTCGACGGTGTAACCCCACCAGCCACCCTCGTCCCTTGAGTCCTCCCAGCAACACACACACAGCTCACAGCTCCCTGCAACCAAGCCTGCGCCCACCCTGACATCTGGGCCATCTGTAGGAAAAAGGTAAAAAGCCTACTGTTGTTATTAGTATGTGTTTACCCAAATCCTGTCATATTCCCTATAACTAAAGTATGTTATAGATTTTAAAAAAAGAAGTTCTCAAAACACTTCTCAATGTTGGAAAAAACAAACAAATAGGCAGGGCGACTCTCCTACCAATGCAGCTTCTGTTTCCATCCACGTGTATGCTGCATGGTCTCGAGCTTCCTGGTCTGCAAACCCACAACTGCTCTTCTGAGTCTCAAAGGCTCCCGGAGCCTGAAGCCACCAGCTGGAGGCATGTTGGAGGGGCAGCAGGCCTGCCTAGCAAGCACAAGGCCTTACTGCAAACTCCAGTACTAGAACACAAAAGGCTACGATGGCATTGTGTGCTGAAGGCCTACCTCTCTAATCAGAGAGTCACTCTTTAAACAGTCCCTGTTCCTGCCCAGGGAGAGCCAGACTCTCACCCAGATCAGCCCTAGGTGTAGCTCCTGGCTCATTCACCTGAACTGAACCTCTGTGAGCCTCAGGGTGGAAATCAAAGGCAATATCCCAACATCAGAGAAATGTGGTTATTCTGACAGAGTGCAGTAGCTAGGGGGCATTTCTCCACTGCCCTGGGACACAGTGGCAGTGTTTATTATAAATAACATTTCTAATGTTAACGAATATGAGCAGTGAAAGGCTGGGACCAGGCCTGTGAGCTGGACAGGGCAGGATGCATGGGCCAGGCCAGCGGGCAGCCGGACAGCTCACCGTCTACACCCCTCTGTGCCCTCTTATTTTGTCATTCTGCCCTAACAGTACCCCCAAGGCTTGCCCGAGCCCCTCCCATTCACACTACAGCCTGCACACACTTCTAGATACAGGGCATTCCATCACTGAATACAGTCCCTCTCCTGACAGCTCCTGCAAACCACTGGTTGCTTTTGGTCTCTACAATTCTGCCTTTTCTAGAAGTTCTTTCTGGTGTAATCATGTGGTACAGTTTTTTTTTTTTTTTTTTTGTTTTTTTACTGTGGTAAAATATACATACTACTGGCCGGGCGCCGGTGGCTCATACCTGTAATCCTAGCTAGTCAGGAGGTTAAGATCTGAGGATCATGATTCAAAGCCAGACTGGGCAGGGAAGTCTGTGAGACTCTTATCTCCAATAAACCACTAGAAAACTGGAAGTGGCACTGTGGCTAAAGAGGTAGAGTGCTCACCTTGAGCTGAAGAGCGCAGGGACAGCGCCCAGGCCCAGAGTTCAAGCCCCATTACCAACAACAACAAAAAAGTTACAACTGTTAGTTGAAGTGTGCTGCTCAGCATCTCTGGGCACATTCTTGGTGATGTGCAGCCATCCAAAAATCTGTCACCGTCCCAAACAACAGTTCTGTAGCCATGAGACACGGGCTCCTCACGGCCCTGAACCAGGCCCTGGCAGCCACCTCCTATTTCTACCAATGAATTAGATAGCTTGTCTTTTTTCAATTTTTTATTGTTACTATAAAGGTGATGTACAAAGTGGTTATAGTTACATAAGTCAGGTAAAGAGTACATTTCTTTTTGAGTGTCACCCCTTCACTCACTCTCCGTTTTTCCCTCCCATCCCCACCCACAAGTTGCACAGTTCATTTTCAACGTAGGGTCTTAGTGAATACCACTGCTGCATTTGTTCACCTGTTGTCCTTCCGTTTCTGTGCTTCTCTTAGACTCCCAAAGACAGACAAATGAACAAATATGACAAAAAAGAACAACAACAACAAAGAAAACTCCCCTTGTTTCCATTTCCTAGCGTTCATTTCAGTGGCTAGCAAATGAGCAGAAGCACACCGGCATGGCAATTTGCGCTCCTCCCCTAGAGAATCCTCCTTTGGTCTCACTGTGTGTGTTGATGTCACTTTACATATGTCCTCAAGGCTCACCCCCGTGGCAGTGTGTCACAGCCTCTTCCATTTCATAGCTGAACATGTAGCCATGTGCAGACCGCACACTTCATTTATCCTCTCCTGTGCTGAGAGGCTCTCTGGACACTTCCAGCTTTGGGCAACTGGGAAGAACGCTAAAAGAGTGCAGTGTACAAGTGTCTCTTGGAGACCCTACTTTCAGTCATTTGAGGTATATGCAGTCCATATGCCAGTTCCTCATGAGGAAATTCTACTTCTACCTCTAATATTTGAAGAATTATATTTATTCGCACAGCTGCTACACCTTCTTACAATTTTTACACTTATTATACCTTCTTACAATCCTTATACACTTATATTTGCCTTGAGTAAAAAAAACAAAAAAAATCAAGAATGCAAGGTCCTGAGTTCAAGCCCTAGTACAGGCACAAAAAAAAAACAAGTAACAACAAAAGACAGACCACAGCTTCTTTTCAGCAAGTGACCAAGTTGATGATCTCGGTCGGTTCAGGGCCATTGCAAATGGTTGCTGTGTGGCTAATCTTGTGACTTAATTGGATTAAGAGATATAGAGGTGTCTAGGAGATTAGTGAAGCATACTGCTGGGTGTGTCTGTGAGTTTCCAGAGAGGATTAAGTGAGGGGACCAGTTCAAGGCACCATCCTACAGGCTGGGAACCAGGTGGAACAAAAGAGGCTGGAGGAGGGTCACTAACACAGATGTGCACACCTCTCCCTCCACCCCACACCTGGCCCGAGCCTCTGCTTCTTCAGCTACAAAGCAGAGATAATACGCCCACCTTGCAGAGTAGTTACAGAATAGAGTTACTCCATTTTAGTCCCATTTTATTCTCCATTTTATTCCCCTACAACCACATGATTTAATTCAGAATTTGGGCCACTGTATCCACATTATTATTTATAGTTACAAGTCGCTCTCATTACGCACTGAATTTTCACAGATACTATTTAAAACTACAAGATGTTCAGGGCAGAAGGTGAGAGGTTTGATGGAGAGAGAGAAGATGGCGGATAAGGGAAAGAGGAAAGTCAGCGCGGGGCCAGGTGTGTGTGGAGCCTCCCCTCTGGAACCTTCACACCATACTGCTGCCCACAGCCCATGTGCACATGAGGAGGTGGTGGCTCCTCAGACCTGCCACGGTCCTGCAGCTGAGAAACAGCCAGGACTTCCATCTGGAGCCTTCCCCTGCTCTCTGTAAAGCCTGAGCTGTGGTTCATGGCAGGGCCTAAACCTGGTGGGAACTGGGTCCCAGAGAGCCTGTATGCGCCCCACCAAGCTGCACATGACATTCTGTCCCAGGGGCTTCTTCATGGGGAGAGAGGCTTCAGTCCCTAGGAAGTGTCTCTCGAAGATGTTTGACAAATCCTACACTAGCCTCCTGGCCCAACTCTGAAGTAAAAATGTAGAGCAGAACTCAAAAGACAATTCTCTCTGACACCAAGAAAGAGAACTGTGTAGGGCTGCATGTGCCCAGCCTGCAAAGACTCCCAGTCCCTGGGCCTGTCTGCAGTTCATGGTTCCTCTCTCCCTCAAGGACAGAAGGAAGCTTTCTTGTCCTTCAGGTATAATCTGATCAGTCACCTTCTCCTGACTTTCTTCACTGAACTGTTTCTGATGATCTGTGTTTTCTCTGTACCCCTAACCATGGCCCTGGGGTGAGCATCAACTCCTGGGCCTTCACCATGACAGAAACTAATAAAGGCCTCCTGCCTACATTGTTATCCCTCCAAAAACCATCTTAAATGACCACCTATTCTTCATGACTTTAAAAAGTACTCCAAAGCGGTAGTAACCAAAATAGAAATCAAGAAAAACAAGTAGATCAAGAAATAGCCCCACACAAGATTATCAGCACAGAGTTAGTAATTGAACAAGGAAAAGAAGAGCTTCTCTAGCAAATCAACAGAAACTAAAACCCCCATCCCTACTTCACACCATCCATAGGCTGAGATGAGCGGCAGACCTAAGCATAAAAGAAAGAAGTATTAAGCTTTAAAGATCATTAAACCTAGAACATTCTATGACCTTAAAGTAAGAATACCCCTCCCCCAAAAAAAGCCTGCAGAAGCAAAAATAATGGTAAATCAAACGCTAACGAAATTATTAACTTTTGCTCCTCAAAAGATAATATTAAGAAGATAAATTGAGATATGGCTCAAGTGTTAGAGCTAGCCTAGGAAGTGCAAAGCCCTGAGTTCAACCCCAGTACTATCAAAAAGAATAAGATAAACAGGTGAGTTAAGACTAAGAGAAAATTAGCCAGGTACCGATGGCTCATGCCTGTAATCCTAGCTACTCAGGAGGCTGAGATCTGAGGACTGCAGTTCAAAGCCAGCCCAGGCAGGAAAGGCCATGAGACATCCATCTCCAATTAACCACCAGAAAGCCAGAAGTGGCACTGTGGTTCAAGTGATAGAGCATTCACATTGAGCTGACAAGCTGAGGGACAGCCCCCAGGCCCAGAGTTCAAGCCCCACCACCGTCAAAAAAAAAACAAGACTAAGAGAAATTATCTGCAACATATACATACACACACATACACAGATAAACACATACCTACACATATATACACATATATACACGTGTACAGATATATATCTATGCATAATGTTTACACATACAATGGAATTTTTTCATCATCCATCAGGAAGAATAACATTATGTCATCTGCAGGGAAATAGACTGGAAAAAATTGTATTAAGTGTAGTCAGGCTTAGAGAGACAAAGTGCATGTTTTCTGCCAGATGTGGAAGTTACATGTGAATTATAAAAACATATATGAAAATATATACAGATCATATGCATATATACACAAAGATGGTATGTGCAGGGGACGATTCCAATGGTGTAACTCCTTTGAACAACCAACTTAACAAAATGAATACAAATGAATAATACAAATGAATCCCAAACAAATTTTGTCAGAGGGAAAGGAGTTTAAAACTAGGTGCGTGAACCAATAAAGAGAAGAATGGTGGCCAATACAATCATAATATTCAGTGTACATATATAAAAATGGAACCTGGTGGGACTGGGAAGGTGGCTCAGTGGTAGAGCGCTTGCCTTGCATGCATGAGGCCGTGGGTTCCATTTCTCAGCACCACAAAAGCAGAAAAATGCTGGAGGTGGCGCTGTGGCCCAAGTGGTAGGGCGTTGGCCTTAAGCTGAAGAGCTGAGGGACAGCAAGGAGGCCCAGAGTTCAGGCCCCACAACAGACAGACAAAAAAAAAAAAAAAAAAAGGAACCTGGTAATTTGAGATGGTGGGTGGAGTCGGGAGGGATGAGGAGAGAATGCAGAAAGGATGACACTGATCAAAATGCACTGTACTCATAAACTGACATGTTGAACTGAAATCCCTTCGTACAACTACTTAAAATTAAAAAAAAAAAAGTAGGCATTTCTCTATAGAGATACTATTCAGTATTCTACAATTTGCCTTTAAGATCTCTCAGCCTGGTACCAGTGGCTCATGCCTATAATCCTAACTACGGAAGAGGCTGTAACCTGGAGGACCTAGGTGTGGTGCCACAGAAGTCCAAGAGCCTCCATTTCCAATTCATCCTCAAAATGTCAGACTGAAGGTGTGTTCAAGTGTAGAGCACCAGCTGTGAGATAGCTGCCATGTTCACTCCAGGACCGCCCTACTTTTTGCACTTTTAAATAAGTTAATCACAACCTACTGTATCCCACCTTCCCACCTTTCTTCTAGAAATAAGTGGAGCTGGGCAGGGTGGAGCACGTCTAGAATCCCAGCACTAAATGGGCTAAGTCAGCAGCCAGGGCTACATAGTGACATCCTATCCCAAAAATAAACCAACAAGAGCAATGAACAACAAAGAAGCAAGTCGACAGCAGTATACCATGCTGTGTAATGGGCAGATGGGGTCTCATTAAGGTGGAGACAAAGGGACAAACACCACCCAGAGCACCACAGCATCTCCACCATAGGGCAGGGCAGAACCTTGTCTCCTTTGGCACATCAGGAATCTGTGGCAGAGATTTCAAGATCCAGAACTACAGTTCTTCCCACCATCCAAACTTCCTTTCCCTCTTAAGCGTGGAGGCCTGCCCACGAGAAATTTGAAACAGTGAATACTTAGCCAGATCAATCTGAGAAGAGGAAAACTTAACTGCAGGCTAAATCCTTCTCTGCAATTAAATGGGCCCATCTTGCTGCAGAGGTTCTCAGAGGCAGCAGGCACTAACTATCTATAAAAGGAAATGCAATTAAGGAGAGTCTTTTTAATATACCTAATTCTGACCACCCTTGCCCTGGGCAGCAACTTACTTCTCCTTAAGAATAGCTATCTTTGAAAAGCAGTTATGTAAATTATAAGGTTGAGAGAATGAAATAAGAACCTTTTCACTGGAAGCAATGATAAACCTTGAAGAAAGGAGCCAAGAAGGCCACACAGCTCCAAGTGACAGAGATGGCCAGCCCAAACCTGTTCCTCCCTCACAGTCTACTACACTGCTTCTCCTAAATTAGCCAGCAGCAAACTCTTAAGAAATTCTTAACTTAGGGCTGGGAAGGTGGCTCAGTGGAAGTGTCTCACACGCATGAGGCCCTGGGTTGGATTCCTCAGCACCACATAAACAGAGAAAGACAGAAGTGGCGCTGTGGCTCAAGTGGTAAGAGTGCTAGTCTTGAGCTAAAGAGCTGAGGGACAGCACGCAGGCCCAGAGTTCAAGCCTCATGACCAAAAAAACAAACAAACTGTAACTTAGCAACTCCTTTTGGCCAAAAGCACTAACAAGTAATAATAGGAGAAAAGCTTGGCATCTACCTCCATTTTGTATGCCATTGCTCTGGCCCACTTGCTTTACAGACATCTAGGAATTCAGGTGTGGGACAGGTCAATTACATCTTTACAAACAGGGAAGGAGGACCAAGTGTTTTCTAAGCCTATTCCCTCCTTGTGTCATGCCTCCTAATAAACCTTTCCCAGCCCTCTACCACTACAAGGTTCTTAGAGAGAGTGGCTGGTTTGTTACACATGCAAGTTGAAGAAAAGGACAATATATGCCCAGGGTTCTTCTTTGAGAAAAGAAGAAGAAGACAAAAAAAATTGGGAAGACACAAAACTGTGAAGTCATTGTTTTAAGAAAAGCATGCCTGCAAGGTAGCTCAAGCCTTTAATCCTAGCAACCCAGGAGGCAGAGATCTGGAGGCTCTAAGACCGGCCAGTCCAGGGACAAAGTCAGGAAGACTCCATCCAGCAGAGCCAACAGCTGTGTAAGAGAAGGCCTGCCATCTAAGTGAAAGGTAAATATGAAAACTGAAGACTAGTGGAAAAATAAGAAAAGCAAAAAGGGGGAGGGGGGGAATAGTTCCGGTGGGAAAACCTACCGGGCAAACACAAAACACTGGGTTCAAACCCCAGTACAAAAGCCAAAGAAAGGAAGTTTCTTTTAAAGCTTCAAGTCTGCTGGGCTGCAGTGACACACGTAAAATCCTAGGAGGCTTTCCAGCCCAGGAAGGAAAGGCTGTTGGGGCTCTAATCTCCAATTAATCGTCAAAAAGCCAGACGTGGACTCTTCCAAGTGGAAGAACTCCTGCCTCAACTGACAGAGTTATGAGATAGCGCTAAGGCTTTGAGTTCAAGCCCAAGTACTGGCACCAAAAAGAATTCTTTAAAAAGCAGTTGAATTTTTTTAAGCCTCAGTTCTGCTATTTTTAAACTGTTATGCGTTTGACCTCAATGAACTTCTGTTCCTCATCAATAAAGGACCTACAATTAAGAGCTGCCAGAAGAGAAGAGCGCCAAACAGTGATGCCAGGGGCCTGGGGTCATCACAGGTGAAGGCCCAAGCTCAGGGTTAAGTGCGGGGTCAGCGGCAGGTCTGCCACTCGGTCAGGTCCCGCGAAGAAGCTGCTTCTACCAGTTCAGTATGTGAAGGTGGTGGCCTGCCCACTGAAATTCAAAGGGTGAGCAAAGGCGCCCCACGGGGCTGGGAAGCGGGTAAAGGGTAAATTACTACTTGCCAACACTTGCTGCCCAGTTACCCATAGCAACGCTGATCCCGCCCCCTAATGAGCACAAAGAAACCTTCCAGGCCGCGCACGCAGGGAGCGCCTCGGGCCGCCAGCTAGGTCGCGGGGGAGGAACTTCTGGCCACGCAAGGAACAAAGCACGGCCCAAGTACACCCCAGACCAGGAGTTGACGGGGTCGGGATTCGAACACCCCGCGCACGCGCTCGTCGGCGGTCCGTCACTGGCAGGCGCCCGACACCGCGTTACCCGGAAGAGAGCTCCGCGCACGCGCACTCTGCCCACCCCGCACCGACTCTCCAGCCAGCACTCATTTTTTTTTTTTTCCGGGGAAGGCGGTGGGATACGGCCAGCGGCCGAACGTAAGACGCGAGACGTAAGACGCAGCGACGTCCGCAGCGACGTCCGCTATCCGTCCCGGGCCGCGGATCCCTCCGCCAGCCGCGGCCTGCGCGCTGCCGCTCGACTCCACGCAGCTCAGCCGCTTCCCGCGCCGCGCCCCACCCCCACCCCGGCCCCATCCCCCCCCCCCGAGCCCGGCTCACCTGCCGCCCGCGTCTCCATGGCAACGCCCCCACCGCGGAGGAAAAAAAAAGCCCCGGGCCCTTCCGGGCCTCCTTCCGTGCCGACCGAGAAGGCGAGGCACCCGCGGGCGCTCCGCTTTTTATTTTTATTTTTTTACGGAAAGAGCCAGCGAGGTTATGGCGAATCTGCGGCATCCAACATGGCGGATGGAGTCTTCGCTCTCCTCCCCCAACAGAGCTACGACGCCTGCGTCGCGACGTCCGCCTCGTGGGCCCTCCCCCCTCCCACTCCCGGCGCCGAGCTCGGCAGCGCGCCTGCGCGCGCTGCGCGTCGGGTCCTGGCGTGCGTTCCTGCCGCCCCGCGCTCCGCCTTTTTCGGGCCGTCGGGGAAGCGGGCGGAGGGAGCCCGGACCGGACCGGACCGGCGGGCGGAGCCGCTGAGCACGGTACCGCCTGGCGAGTCGGGGCGGGCGGATCGGGCTTCGAGGCCCCGTGCTGCTGCGTTCTGCTCCCCGGTTCCCGCGCCGGACGCGCGCTGCCCCCGGCCGCCGCCCGCTCGCGCGTGGCCTGGGGCGCCCTGTCGGCCCCAGAAGCTCGCGGAGTTAAGCCTGGCAGGTATTGAGTGAATGCATGTCCGCCGGTGTACTCAGGCTCGGTGCGGTGGACGGCTTTAGAGGGCCAGTCGAGTGTGGAGAGTTGGCATCATGCAAGACCAGGGCAAACATAATGTAAACACACACCAGCAGGCCTCGCCGGGGAACCCTGCTGCCCGCCTGTCAGGATGCCCCTGCCATCCAAACACTGCTGCCCGCCTGTCAGGATGCCCCTGCCATCCAAACACTGCTGCCTGCCCGTCGGGATGCCCCTGCCATCCTTGGCCTGGAGTAACACCTCCCATGTCTGCCAGAGTCCGGGCCGAGCTGTGCTTTCCCCGCTCACCCCCCTGCCCAGTGCCTTTCCTGTTCAGCCAGTCCTCCACCCGGACGCTGAGTGTTGTGAGCAGAGAACCGTAGGTTTTGCTCATCTCCCATTTCCCTGGTGTGGATTGTGTCCTGTTACTACCAAACGACCTCGCCCGTTCCCATTCTCACTTGTTTTCCACTAGTACAACTGCCTGTGGACCAGGAGCTGCTCCAGGATAACTTTCTTTCTTCCCTGTCTCTTAATGCTATTCTTAGGCGTAGGGAGTTATTACAAGACCTCACATTTTCCAGATTGTTAAATACATGTTCAAGGGTACTCCCCTAACCCCCTTGGCCTCTCTTCAATTGCCTCTTCTCAACTCAAGTGGTTAAGTGGGACAAAGGAGAAAAAGAATGTCCAGAGACAAGCATAGCTTTCTGACATCACACAGCAAGCTGCCAGTGAAGACTGGAATTTGCCTCTTCATGCAGCACCTTCCAGAATGTGCCGAGCCTACACACTAGGCCTCCAGAAGAGCCAGTTCCAAGACTGGTAGAATTTCTGACCAGCTCCGTTGCTTTGCTTCTACATCAAGAGATAGAGAGCAAGGTGGGGCCCGGCAGAGCTTTATTTGGAAATGAAACTGCTCAAAAAGCTGCATTCATGAGCTTTTCTTTTTAGAGCCATAAATATTTACAATAATCACTATTTTGCTGGGAATCGATTTCTGTCCGGAAATGAATGCTGCTCTAGGTTGCTGACATGAGTGCTTTTGTTCTGGCTTGCCTTTCTTGCAGCAGCGTTGAAATGTTACGTATTGATCAGCAGATGGATTGATTGCTCCTGGACGTTGTGACCAAAATGAGTTTTGGAAATGAAGCAATTTAAAATTTGTCTCAAACCCCAATTACTTAGAAGGGGTGAGATTGATTGGAATATATTGTAAATGTGTGGGGATATAACAACGACCCCCACCCAGGTATAGCTAGGCTAATAAAAGGAAATCCCATTACTTAAGAATATTAAGGTCAAATTAAAAGAAGAGACTGGATTGGATGATGGTACTAGGTTAAACTATTTGTGTAACTGTCGTTTTGCTCCATTATTTTTGTGGCCTCCTTCCTTAACCAGTGTGTGCATCTGTTATGACTGGAAACGGTCCCAGCCAGCGCAGATCCAGATCTGTAAGTGGAGAGAGATGAGGCCACAGCTGGCTCTTCATCACCGTAATGTGTGATTTGCAAACTTCCCGTCAACAAACATCTATTCTTTACAGCAGCCATTTGTATTTCAAAATACCCTCAATGGATGAAGGAACATTAGTGAAATTAAATGTAAATCACTCAAATTGTATAATTGATGGTACTCTCCTCCAGTGATGGCTCCTCGGGTTCAGCTCCACGTAGCTGCGGCCATCAGCCTCACAAAGCTAGCTCATGAGAGGAATTACGTTCAATTTATGGATGTGATAATGGCATTTTGTTATAGGAGGTTGTAGTTAGCTTGCATAATTGAGTATAACTGTATCAGTAGCTATGTAACAAATGCATACACATGAAATCAGTAAAATGTATGTCCCTAGTTTCATAAGCTGGTATCTTGAAAGCAGGTTTTAAGAAAGGATGCATATAAGTGACCTTAAAATAATGGGCTGTGAGGTACACTATATTAAAAGCAGAAATGAGGATAAAAGTTTGACTTGGGTGTTAAGAATATAAATGAGCATGTGGTAGAGAATAATTCACTTGAAATTATATAAAAGGGCCTCAAGGTTTCATTCAATGGTGGGGCACTTGCCTGATATAATTAGGCTCTGGTTTGATCTCCAGCAAAAAGGAAAATTGTATAAAACAACATAGCGATATTACAACTGTATGACCTTACTGTAAACATGATTATAGTCTTAAGAGCAACAAAGGTCAGCTCTGGCTGTGAGGGTCACAGAGCGGTCCCTTATCACTACTCTCCTCATGCTACCTACCTACTTACCTGTGTACCCTCAGCATCCAAATATGAATGTCAGTCTCAGGGCCTTTTTAAAGAAGCTGATTCTATGGGCTAAGAATGTGGCTTAGTGGTAGAGTGCTCACCTAACATGCATGAAGCCCTGGGTTCGATTCCTCAGTACCACATACACAGAAAATGCCGGAAGTGGCACTATGGGTCAAGAGGTAGAGTTGTAGCCTTGAGCAAAAGAAGCTCAGGAACAGTGCCCAGGCCCTGAGTTCAAGCCCCAGGACTGGTATTATCATTAAACAAGATGCTTTAATAAAGCTGCTGAAGGAACAAAGGAACCAGCCGTGGTAAGGGGTCCCTTTGGCTAGAATGAGATAATTTGAACATCACACTGAACATCTTTGATCTATAGTTCAGTCTTCAAACACTAGTCTGAAAAGCCATGAGTCCTTAAGGATTTTTGAAAACATGACCATTAAGGCTAGGGCTGTAGCTTATTGATGAGCTATGTTTACTTGGCATGCACAGAGTCCTGGGCTTGGTCCCCAAAACCACAAAGAAAGAAAGGAAGTGGGAAAGAAAAAGAATTTAACATTAAGTTGCACAAATAACTAATTATGATGCTAGTATCATTCAAAGAGAGGATAGTGAGTAGGTAAGTTTGGTAAACATGGAGCTCATTTCTTAATTGAAGTTCTGTGTATATATGTACAAATAGAACATCTATGTAAGCTGAGCAGGGTGGATGTTTACAATGGACAGTCACAGATTTCCTGGACAAGTGGGAACTATGCCAAAAACCAGAAAGGTAGGTTAGGACCCAGAGTCTCACAAACAACCAGGTAGAACGAGTTCATTGATTTATCTTGCAAGATAATGGATGAGGAGAAGAGCTGATGGATTAAAATACTAAGACTTGTCTTTCTTGGAAGAGTTTAGGATGCATACGTGCATGAAGGGAAGGCCATGTGACACACAAAGACAAGGTGCCGTCCCTGCAGACCTCCTCAACTTGGACTTCTATACTACTCCAGGGCTGTGAGGCAGTAAGGGTCTGTGGTATACAACCCAGGCTGTGGGGTTTGTCATGTGAATCCTGGAAGACTAATGCACAAACCTTGAGAAGAGATGTGAACACTGCTCATTAGAGACTCACTGCTAAATAGGGCTTCAGTGAGCTTTTGCAGGTACCATGGCATTCTTCATTCTTCCACAGAACCCTGTACTTGCTGCTTTTCTCCCTGCTGCCCAGCTCAGCTCCTGGGCAGCCACACCCCCTGCAGGCTGGAGATGACCCCTCAAACTGGGTGGCTTAGAGGTCAAGTCTGTCCAGGGGTTTGAACTCAGGGCCTGGGTGCTACCTTTCATCTTTTGTGCTCAAGGCTAGTTAGTGTTCTACCACTTGAGTTACAGTCCAGCTCTAGCTTTTTGGTGGGTAGTCAGAGATAAGAATCTCAGGGACTTTCCTGCCCTGGCTAGCTTTGAACCACAATCCTCAGATCAAAGCCTCCTGAAGAGCTAGGATTGTAAGCATGGCTTAAAGAAGTACAAGTGAGAGAGAATGTAGCTTCCCTAATTCTCTAGGAATGGGGGAAGAGTTGCATTCTGGGACCTGGAACCAGGAGAGGACCTGAAGAGGCACCTTCAAGACAGACATGCCACCAGCCTTCTGGTATCCTGCAGGTCTTTTCTGGGATGAACTCATCCTGGAGACAATGGTTGGCTGCCCCTTCTCTATGCTGGGAGGGCCCTGGACAACAGGCTGGACCTGTGAGATCAGCCCCCTTCCTTACCTCACAGGGAAAGAAAAACAATAAATGCATATAGCGGAATAGCGGTGGACAGTCAGAGTCCCTCATCAGAAGCACATTTATGACATTCCTGCAAGACCTGGCTCAGAGATAAATGTAACTGCTAAGGGAAAACATGAACCTCGAGAAGGAAGTGGCTGTGGAAATCTAAATTATAGCCAATTGCCAACTCATCCTTCCCTGTCACCACTGGGCTGTCCAAGTCCATAAAAATCTACAGCACTGCCTCTATGTATGTACAGCCTGACTTGGTTCACATCTGGTCTTAGGAGTCAGAAGGTAACCTTTGGTGAGTATACCCTGCTGCAGTTTTCTGCAAGTTTCCATAAATAGAGCCACCATCTGCAAAAAGAGCTCAGAGGAAAAACAAGCGAAGAAATCAGTGTGTGTTTGCCATCTTTGACTACCACCCTTACCTCTAGGAGTGATGGCCGCTACCCTGCAGTTTCCTGAGAGGGAGAGTGCTGCAGGAAACTCCTATTCCACCCCCAAAGCACAGCCATAGGAGGACAAAGAAACACAGGTAACAAAAGGGAGGTGTTCATCAAAAAGAATGCTACTACTGTACCAGGTGCCATCCTTTTCATTTCTAGGTCTGAGGTAGGAGATCCTGGGGGGCCTCAGGCCAGGGGGCTGGGTTGCACATAATATAAAGACACAAGACACAGCCTCTGGGAAGCTGTTCACTAAACCACTAAATATGGAACTAGCTCCCTATTGTAATAACCACGTGACCACACCAGTATGCTTGGCTTGACCTGCAGCCATGTTAGCTGACCTTGTTGGGTAACCAACCGGTCCTGGCTGGTCTAGGATTTCTAGTTCTGGCACTGAATGTCTCAGGTCTCAGGAGCCTCAGAGTAGTATTGGTAGTATTGGATTAGCCATAGGCCTTCTGGCCAGGTCTGTAGACACAGGCTGAAGCCCTTGCAAGGGTGCTATCTCCACTGAGCCAAGTTGGAATCACAGGGCCTCTGAGAGGCCCCCACAGGTCCCAGTTAGAATCTTCCTCCGCTCGTGATGCAGGCCTGCCAGGTCCTGGGCACCCTGGCTCTCCTCACAGTGCTCTGCACCCTCAAGGGCTGCTCAGTTGCATCTCTGTAGGCTCTCCAAGCTAATGCCCTGTCCTCCCATTGGAGGGAGGAGTCGCCCATTTGTCACACCTCCTGCATCTACTCGAAGGTCACCTACGGACAGCAGGCTTCCTGCCCCTGCCAGCTGGTGCAGGCTGGTGTTCTGCCTGTTTCCCGAGAGCTCCCTGATACCTGTCCCACTGCTGTCAGCACTCGCTTAATGACTTTCCCCCCAGAATAAACTCTGTCAGGGTACAAGCTCAAGTCTCTGGCACAGAAGGCACAGAAGAGGCATTCCATAAATACCTAATGAATCAGAAGACTAGGCAGGAACTAGCATGGGATGGACCAGCCATTTCTTCTGATATGCTAAGTGACTGTCACCTTGGTCTGTACTCCTCTGTCCAGTGTAAATAGGGAAGTCTGCCTTCAACTGCCTGCCTGTGAAGTCAGGCTCAGTGTGGAGAGAAGCAGAGGCCTGGGACTCAGGAATGATGGTGGGATCATTAATTATGCATTTATGCATTCCATTAATTAATTAGCTAATTAATGGTGTGAATTAATTATTGGATGTAATTTATCCCATTATTTAGTGTGTGTCATTCATCCACCATTTTTCTTTGGGGCTCATGGTGTGCTGGGCACTGGGATATAATGACCCAAAAAGACAGACAAACTTGTTGCTGCTGTTTTTCATATACTATGTGATTTTTTTTTGTTTTTTTTGGTATGTTCTTCCTGTTGTCACTGTATTTGATTCTGGTGACCTGCATGTTGTATATACATTTTTCTAATTTGGGGAGGGGAAGGGAAATAACAAAATGCTGAAACAAGGATACAGGTTGACCCATTGTAACAATGAGACTTAGACGACACTATGTTGAAATTGAATTTTACAGCTTGGGGGTGGGGGGAGTTGGAGAGGTGGGGAGGAAAGGGATGGTAGGGGAAAAACAAAGGAGGAGGTAGCAATGCTCCATAGGAAATGTACTCATTACCTTACTCATGTATCTGTAGCCCCTCTAAACAGTATCTTTACAATAAAAAATTGTTTCAGACAAATATCCTTCTGTTCTGGCATCTAGGATGATTGATGTTAAAAAACAAGCACAATATAATTTTAGATATGTGACAAAAAAGGGGAAAAATTTCTGTGTTTCTCATAGAGAAACACACATGCTGAGATCCTGAACCCTTACTGCAAGTGGAAAACTAACCAAGGATCGAATAAAAGAATTCACAGCGGGCTGGGAAGGTGGCTCAGTGGTAGAGTGCTTGCCTTGCATGCATGAGGCCCTGGGTTCGATTCCTCAGCACCACATAAGAAAAAAGAAAAAAAGCTGGAGTGGCGCTGTGGCTCAAGTGGTAGAGTGCTAGCCTTGAGCTGAAGAGCTGAGGGACAGCGCCCAGGCCCAGAGTTCAGGCCCCACAACCGGACCCAAAAAATAATAATAATTTAAAAAAGAGTTCGCAGCTTATAACAGCATCCTGAAATTTGCATTCCTGAACAGGTTCCAAATGTTAAAAAAAAAAGTTTATAGTTAATGTTAAAATTAAATTGATGCGGATTATGTTCAGATCAAAGTACAAATGCTAATATTTCCCTTTTCCTGCGTCTTGAAACCAGGGTCTCAGACATGCTAGGCAGGTGCTCTACCACTTGAGTCACACTCCTAGTTCCTTCATTGTCAGTGTTTTCTCAGAGGCAGTTTGGAGCTGTTTGTCTAGGCAGGTCTCAGTTTGTGATCTTTCTATGAATGGCTGAATGGGGACTCTGGGCCGGGCTCTGCTGGGGTCACCTACCTCCTGCTGGGGCAGCAAAGTGGCCTCAGCCAACTTTTCCCACAGCAGTCGCCAAACAAAGATGCTCAGAGCTCTTATAATCCCTCCTCCCATCCCAAGGGGGCCAAAGAGATTATATGGCTACATTCAGAATCAAAGGATAAGGAATGTCTGGGGGGGGGGGGCGGGGAATGAGATAAGAAATGATGAAAATGGTGAGGGTATGCCTATAAATAAGCTGAAGGACTGGGACAGTGGGTCACATGGTCCCTTGCTTTCATACAGCTGGCCCATCATCTGTGCTTGGCTCAGTAGACCAGGGAAGGCTACCACACTCAAGGTTTAGTAGGTTGGATATATAAATATCCAATAAACTACAGTTGTACGACGAGCTTGAATTCAGTTTCTGGTGGTGGTGGTTGTTTTTCCCCTAGTCATTGACCTTGTGACTTTGGGTGAGCTGCTCGTATTTCAGAGTGAACGTCCATTCTTCAGTTCAGCCAGTATCTTTTCCTCCTCCTGACTATACCAAGCAGCTTTTGGAGACTTTCCCTGCCCTCCAGACATGATTCTATATCTCCTCTATGTTCCTGACATTAGTCATCTCTGTGGTCCTATCCCACTCCTACCCAGACATTTCTGTAAACGCAGGAGTATTAAGAGTTTAGCTCCCTGCAGAGTTCATCCTAGTACCGTTCTATCTCAGAGGCAGCTCTGCTGCCAGGCTCCAGCTGTGACAACAGGTGAAGGTTTCCTTCAAACCCAAAGCGCCCTGGTCCTCCCGGGTAGCAGAACCCTAAATGTGCAGCAGAGAGGCCTGAGCCAGCCTGCCTGAGAATGAAATCCTGACTGGAGCTGTGCACGCTGTACCCTGGGGAAGTTCGTGCATCTAGGTTTTCCCACGTGTAAAACAGGGATGGCAGCAACTTCCGCATGGGATTGTTGTAAAAGAATTCATACATAAGGGCTGTGTTTCCTTTGAAAATATTCAAAGTCATGTTCTCATTAGACCGTGGCATTTGACACCTCACAGACCTAATTAGTATTTTTATTTTCTCCCACCCAGCCTTTGCATTTTGACAAGGTTTGGGTCAGGTAAATTAGGCCAGTTTCTATAAAACTCAAATAGCAGAAGGGCTGTTCTCTGAGCTTGGCGAACCGTGCCCCAGTCTTTACACACTACTTACACTTCTGTCAGGGAGAAAGCAGAAAGTATGATCTGGAAATTGTATGCTATAAATGAAGTACATCCTGAGAATATCTGGGTGAAGCCTATCATCTCCAAAAGGAGCGATGCCCAAGGGCCAAAGCTCTGCAGGGACAGGACAAAGGCTAAGCCCGCCCCCCTCGCTGAGCCAGCCACCCCTCAACCCCTGGTGATGTTCATCAGCCTGGACATTTCCCATGACTCTTGCCTTTTTAAGATGCATTTGGAACAGCTACAGCCTCCCATAGATGCCACGGGGTCCCCCAGGCCCACAGCCCTCTCCACCTTCCCCTCCCGCCCAGAGCTGTTTGTCACAGTGAGACCTGTAGAAAGCAGTCTAATCTCCTGAATGCCAAGTGCCACTCTTGAAACAGCCTTGGCACTCAGGAACAGGTCCCCAGACAAAGCCAAAAGCAAACAAGTAAGTGTCTCTGTTTTCCACGATCAGAGAGTTAATGGGAACATATGAGGGACGGGTACTCCTGTGTTCAGAGATAGATGTGAGCATCTCTTCAAGAGTCACCATGTGAATGTCTGACAAGAGTGTTGGAGTCAGAGATCTGTCCTTGGTGGAACTGGAGTTTGAACTCAGAGCCTGACATTGGATCAGCAAAGTCATACCTCCAGATTCTAAAGATCTTTTCACTGAACTCCCTCATTTGAAAGACAGGAGGCCAAAAGCACAAAGAGTTGAAACACATCCATTACACTGTTGGGATGATGAAGGCATGAAAATCTGTCTTCTGAGCAAAGTTAAAGGACCTGGAAGTTTTTCCTGAAGAGATGGAGTTCAGGGGGCTATAGACAATGGTTCTTTTAAATATATGAGGAGCTAGTCGAGAAAGAAGAGCTTCCTAAGAAATCAGAATTACCCCCAAGATGAAAGGGTAGGCCCCAGAAGCTTGAATGCCCCAACAGAAATGACTTATGAAACAGAAGGAGGCATCCAAATGAGGGCAGGGGAAATGGCTGAAATGACAAACACTGACAACACCGAGTGTTGACAGGACAGGGAGCAGGTGGACAGGACAGACACCTGCAGCAGAGAAAGGACACACAGCTGCGGGTGGAGGGGAGAGCTGGCAGTTCCGAGTGAGGGTGAACTTACATCTTCCTGTATTCTCACAGTTTCACTCCTAGGAACAGACTTGGGAATGTGAATGCTTGTTTTACAAAAGACACACAGGAGATGTTTGTACTAGACAACTCTGAACAGCCCCAGAGCGGGAACTACCCAACTGCTCCATAGCAGAACAGATAGATACAAAAATAACAGGAGTGTGTTCCCACAATAGAGCACGCCACAGGAGTCAGGGGACAGAAAGGGTCCAGCTTGTATTTTCAGCCTTACAGACCATATGGTCTCCATCTCAGCTACTCCATTTTGTCATTAGAGTATAAGAGCAGACACCGGTGCAGACAAATTCAGAAATAAATGGGCATGGCTGCAGGAGGAAAACTTTACAAAGACAGATGGAATTCGAAAATGCATTAACATGTTAGTGCATTACAGTTACATCTACTTAATATATATATGTACACAGGCGCACACATGCTGAAACACAAGAAACATATATGTATTTGTGTGTGTGTGTGTATATATATATATGTATATATATATATATATATATATATATATATATATATATATATATATATATATATATATACACACCCAATAAGAACTTTAAAACTGATGAAGGGCTGGCTGAGGAGCCATTGGCCTGTGAGTTCATGATTTAATGTCTAGTCCCAGATTAAAGATATCTGCAAAACCAGGACTGGAACCCAGGAAGGCAAAGGAATTCATCATGAGTATCTCAGCATGAGAAATGCACTCAATCTTTGTTGAAACTCCCAGAGAAGGAAGTATTAAACACAATTTTGTCAGTGACAGACTGAGGCTCGGAGAGGGTGCAAAACACCAGGAACAGGAGTCAGCAGCCACAACAGCAACTCCAGCGCCGTGAGGGACCAGATTTATCCGATTCCGTTCCTAAGCTGTCTCCACAAGCTTTAAGTGCAAACACGGTGTCTTTCCATGGGCACAGCATGTATATAAAAATAAACTGATTCCCCGGGCTAAGAAATACCATGCAGTTATCCTGGCTTCTGCTGCTAGTAGCCAGGGCTTCTAAATCAAGCACTGACCACATACAGCCGGGACACAGGCCACTCTGTAGGCATTTCACAGTGGCTTCTATCTCTGAAGCAAGCATGGGTGGGAAGTGGGAGAGGTCAGCAGAGAAAGAACAGTTAAGCAGTTTCTACAGCTTTGGGAGGCAGGCAGGCAGGCACACCGAAGGCCAAGGGGCTCATGGCAGGGGCCAGTCCAGAGGGGCTCAGAAGCAGACTTCTACACTGTACCAGAACGTCCCCACGTTCAACCCCACATCAGATGTCCCCGCACTCACCCCTGTGTGTCAAACAACGAAACATCGCACAGGGCAGAGAAAGACATTAGGTGGCAGGCATAGAAGACAGCATTTTAGTATACTTTCAGCCATTTTAAGGGGTACAGACATTTGCCTTAGCTTTAATTAGGGAGCAATGGGGTCAGGTCTGAGAAGGTACGCATAGTTAACACAACCGCAATTCTTCACCACCCTCCCAGTCATTGTTTCTGGGTGATTATGGAGAAGTTGTTGCCACTTAAATCACTCGAAGGGAACCAGAACCCATTGCCTTGCAGGTGGTCTCCTGGCTGGCTGTTTTCTTTCTTTAAAATAGTTTGCTTTTTTTTTTTTTTTTTAATTTTGCTAGTAGTGGAACTTGAACTCTGGGCCTGGGTGTTCTCCTTAGCTTTTTTGCTCAAGGCTGATATTGTACCACATGAGCCACAGATCCACTTTTTTGTTTGTTTGTTTGGGGGAGAGTTGGTGGTTAATTAGAAATGAGGCTCACAGACTTTTCTGCCCAGGCTGGATTCAAACAAACATCCTCAGATCTCAGCCTCCTGAGTAGCTAGAATAACAGGTGTGATCCACCAGCATCTGGCTGTTTGGAGCCTTTGTTGCAAGATGATGAGAAGATGGCCTTGCCTATCTGAGAGGCAGTTTGCCTTTTATCACAGATGCTTATTGGTGGCAAATCTTGTCTTTCTTGGAGGTGATTACAAAGTGAATGCAGGAAAGAATGGCTCAGATGCAAAGTGGAGGAGTTGAGACTGGGCGACCAGTGTCCTGCTTGAAGTTAATTCGTGGGTCCAGCAAAAACAGCTTTTAAGTCACTTCATCCAGGGTAAAGTGTTTAGGGAAAGATCTATTCTTAGTGGTTAAATATCAGGAGAGTTACATAAGGGAATACATGTTACTAAGTCAATGAAGCCAGTCTAAAAAGTCCATTATTCCAACTACAGATGGCCCCAGACTTAATGATTTTTCCACTTGATAGTACAAAAGCATTTGTGTCTATCCTGCCATGGACCAAATGATTTCACAGGCATTATATGGCCCACTGGCTAGCTGTCCCCACAGGGTAACAGAGGCTCAGGAAGGCAGTGACTACATCAAGGGCGTCATGCAAAGGTAGAGACTGTGCTGTGTGTTTCTTGGTTGTGTCTGAAGTTCTACTACCCACTCTGATTCCACATTGTGTCTCTCATCTGTGTTCATTCACAGTGGCATTACCCATTCCCACTGCCAGCCGATGGTGTGACAGGCACTTGGAAAACCTCTTCCTGTTTTGTCCAGCGCTGCATGGTTTCCTGAACAAACTCAGTCCTGCCACTCCTGTTCCTGCAAGTCCCTCTCAACTCATGATAAGGGCATGAGGCTTAATAATAATAATAAAACCTAAAAAATCCAAGTATAGCGAGACCTTACATTAGGTCCTGCACAGATGCCTTAAGCTTTCAGAGTGCCCACCCTTGCTATAGTGTATTGGAGGCCCCTTCCTGCTTCAAAACAACCTTCAGGGCTTTGTCCAAGAAGCTGAGCTGAGTGCTCAGCCTCTGGGTGCTGGCCTTCTCTCTCTGGAGGCCACTTCCCACACACAAAGCTTCTCTCCCCTCTTTGAGCTGCTCCCCTTACATCAAGCTGATCCCACCACCCCAGTTTCCTTCTCCTGCTTCCGGCTGCCCCTAAACTCTTGGGGGATGCAGTCTTTATTTTCCGGAAACATGTTCATCACGAGTCGAGCTTGGTGCTTTCCCAGAGCCAGTCAACCTTTCTTTCAGTAGGGTGGGTGTGTATCACTCAGTCCTGAGTACCTCTTACAGAGGCTGATGATCCAGCTTGGGCCGGGCACTATAGGGAGCGAGTCCCTGTCATCTGGGTGGGGAAGAGGATAAGGGACCCCAACACTTGGCAGAGCAGTGCAGTAAGACAGGGGTAGGCACGGGTGCAGGGCCTCCCTCAGAAGAGAACAGTACAATCTACCTGGAGAATTAGGCTGACAGCTCAGAGGAGCTGAAACCTGAGCGCAGTCTTGCAAATCAAATAGGTCCCTGGTGGGAGGGGCAGGGTGTTCCAAACAGAGGGCACAGCAGGCACAGGCAAAAGTGTGAAAGAACACTGTGTGTTCAGGAACAGGCTTGGGGTGTTGGCATGCAGCTACTGCTGGACAGAGAGACATTTTCTAACTGAGAGGAGCAAGTGAGCGAGCTTCCACAGCTGCTCCCCCCTGGGAGGCCTTTGGGGTGGGGGAGGGCAGCTGGGTAACCCAATCCTCTTATCAGATCAGCCAGCTCCCTGCTTTCTGCTCTGTCCCCTGCTCTGTCACCTGCCATGGGCTCTATGCTTGTTGTATGCTGGCAGAAGTGAGGTCATGTGGGTTCCAGTGTCTGCTTGTCACCTGCTCCTACCCGATGATGGATTAGGGTAGGCTCTGCTGTATGTCCAACTTTTACTCCATACAGCACTCCATACAGCATTATCAGGTTGGCACGATAGTGACTTGGCATACATTATGGGGTGGGATTTTTATCATACTTCCATGTTAGGACTGGAAAGATTTTAGAGTCGTAAAAAAAAAACCTTGAGTCCATGACTTTGTGGGGGGATTATGAATATCCCAGAAATATATTCTAAATTGTGTTGCTATGGGTGTATTCCCTAGAGAAAGCCCCCCCCCCCAGTTCTTATGAGAGCCTTAAAGGCTTGTGCAATCATTTACCCCAGAGGGGTCACCAAAAGACACCCTCCACATCTGGGCTGTCTTGTCACCAAGAGCAGCAAAGAGCCAGCGGCATCATAGACCCAATACCAAACCTGGAGGTGGGCAACCCCGTGCCTATGTCCATCTTAAAAAACAAAACCCCTGGGCTGAGAAGGTGGCTCAGTGGAAGAGCACTTGCCTCGCATGCATGAGGCCCTGGGTTGGATTCCTCAGTACCACATCAGCAGAAAAAGCCGGAAGTGGAGCTGTGGCTCAAGTGGTAGAGCGCTAGCCTTGAGGTGAAGAGCTGAGGGACAGCGCCCAGGCCCAGAGTTCAGGCCCATGATCGACAAAGAAAAAAAAGAAAAGAAAAGAAAAACTCATTTAATCAAAATTGTGGTCTCTGATGGAATTTGTAATGCCAAATCTGATTGGCTTTCTGAGACATCCCCGTGTTTTCGATTTCATTTCCCTGCCCTGTGTCATGGCTGCCACGAGGGGACCACCTTTGCTTCTACAGATCTCCTCTGATACTGGGCTCTGGAAACAAAGTCCTGAGAAATTTGTGTAACATGCAGAGTGGGGTTTTGTGTGTTTTCTTGGTATACAACAAAATCAATCATTGATGAGGTCTCTAGGCAAGATTAAATGTAGTTAAATAGCTTTTACTACACATTCCTATTAAAGATCTCCTGATGATCTCAAGAGGTTAAAATGTGTTCTTCACTGAATCTAGGATTGTGTAAAAAACAAGTGTACAGGTCAGGCTTTTAAAGAAAAACGTACAACACAAAGCAGTGCCTAACATTATTGAATATTCCACCTGCAGAGTTAGCACTGATAAACATACTTTACAGCATCAGAAGGCAGGCTACCCGTCCTCCAAGGAAGCAGTCCTAAAAGGAGGATGCAGAGGGGGTGATCAAAGCTCCATCATCCCAGAGATTAGAACTGATGTTTATTAACAGGCTGCTGGGGGAGTTGCTGAGGCGCTTGGACACAGACCTGTTATTAAAATGGGTGCATTATAAGCAGGGATAGAAGAAAGGGGGCGGGGACAGGAAAGAAAAAAATCATCATGCCCTATTACTCCTCATTCCTTATTTTCTTCCCCACTCCCTTAGTAAGTCTTTCCAGGATTGTTTCCCAATAAGCTCCAAGCACCCATTGGGGAAATGTAAGATGGCAGGCTCCCCACTTCTCCAGGAGAGAGAAGTTTGAGACAGATTCTTTGGGAAGTGTGACAGGCAGACAGAGGGAGCTCAAAGGAGCCTGAAGGAAGGTGTGCCTGACCACTCCCGAGCTCGACCTGTGTCAGCAGTAGGTACTAACAGAGGAATGACCACATTACTCAAAGCCTGGCCCTGGAATGGGTGTAGGACCCTCAACAATTAGTTTCTGGTCAGTGACAGGGTGCCAGTAAATCTTAGTCTACAACAGATTAGAAATTAAACAAAAACAAACAAAGCTGTAGTACAGATGACTGGGAAACACTGTTGTAGAACGCCTAGTTCCCTTCTTAACTGTGTGGTCTCTGTTTGTCGTATCCAAAAGCTACATAAACCATGCTTTGTTCTCAGCCTTTTCCAGGGTAGGTCGACCTGGTGGAAAAACAAAGCTCCAAGGTCCTGCACGTGGTTGAGCCTCCGGACACCAGACCCGTCGCATGTTGTGGATTTTGCAAGGACTCTTGGCCTCAGCTTCCCAAGGACTCGGAGCTCATGTGCTGCCTCTCAGGATGGCAGAGCTGAAAGCATGCAGAATAATTACCTCCGTGCAGGCCACCAACAAGCTCAGAAAGCTAATTAGGAAAATAATGTCTAGTAACAACTGCCAGGGGATGAAAGGGACTGTGGTATTTCATCTACCAGATCAGACTTGTTAACACAACATAGGGTATATTTCTAAGATCAGACTGTAAAGTTGTTAACTTTAGGGTGTAATTTGCAACCTTTCCCTTACTCTTCTCCATCTATAAATGCCTGGTAGCTCATGTCTGTAACCCTAGCTACTCAGGAGGCCAAGATCTGAGAATCATGGTTCAAAGCCAGCCCAGGCAGGAAAATCTGTGAGACTCTTTATCTCCAATTAGTCACTGAAAATCCATAAGTGGAGGTGTGTCTGAAGTGGTAGAGTGCCAACTTGGAGTGAAAACAGTAAGCAAGAAGAGAGGCCCTGGAGGCAAGCCCCAGTACCGGCACAAAACAAAATTTTACTTCTTGTTGGACCTTACAAAAAGTTAGTGCTCAAGAAGGTAAGGAAATAAATGAAAAACAGAGGATAATATGTTTGAGACCCAAAGCCTCCACAGAGATACTGACTCCTTTCCATCACAATCCAAACCTGCCCAAGTTCTGGTCCCCCAAACACACACCGGCCTGTTCTCCTCCTCCTCCTGCCTCCCCTCACAAAGTTCTTGACATTCCTCATGGTGCTTCATTTTGTATTTGTCTCTTCCACTCCCCCTGGTCTGGCTTCTGCACCCACACTTTCCTGGGGCTCTGCCATGTTCTTCTACTCCTTGTCACCAAATCAAATGAGTCCTCTCGTCTACATCCTGTACATACTGCGTCCGGGGGCATGGGACACTTACTAGTGCTCCTTTCTTTCTTAGTCTCCTCCCTCCTCCATAAGTCTCACACTTCTTTTCTACCCCGGGCTTCTCCATCCTTCTCAGTTGGCTTTTCCAGGTGGTTCTCTCCTTGCAGATTCTGAAATGTCAGTGTTCCCTGGGATACTCTCCCTCATCTCCATTCTCTTTGTATGCTCACTTTCCCAAGGATGCTGTAGATTCACTTAGGATCTGTATTAGCTGGATTCTCCAGAGGAGAAGAACAGGTATGATTACAAATGGGGACTTGTTAGGTTGGTTCACACCAGAGATAGAATAGTCCTGCACTAGTCACCTGAAGGATGGAGAGCTAGAGAGACCAGCCACTGATCTGAAAAGCTTCAGAACAAGAAGGGCCTAGGGTGCAGCAGTAGTCTAAGTCTGAAGTCCCAGGAGACCCTTGGAAAGCTAGGGGTGCAAGACCATTAAAAGGAGAATCTGAAGTCTGACATCCTCAGGTGACATCAAGCAAAAGCACTTGCTCAATAGTGGGTGCATATGTGCCCACCAGGAGTCTCTTCTTCCTTCTTTGGGTTCTATGTCAGCCTATTGGATGTTCTCAGCAGGTCCTACACACCTATTTGTTTACCCTAGTGCCAATCATCTCTGGAGATGCCCTCAGCCAATTTTCTAGGCACCCCCTCCACCTAGTCAAGTGGAAAACGAAGCCACTGTCTGTATACCAGTGCATCCTCCAGCCACTCCCAGCCCAGCTTGTCTTCTGAGCTCCAGACCCACACACTCTGCTATTGAGTTAGTCTCACAGACACCCAGACACAACTCTGCACCTGCCCCAGTACTGCCCCTTATGCTTTGGCTACAAAGCCAGTGGGATATCAACACCACTGCACTAGTCATCCAAGAAAGAAATAAGGACAGTGTCTGCATCTTCCTTTGCTCTCGGTCCCTCCTTTCACATCCAGTCACTGAGTCCTTCAGAAACACCTCTCCATCCACCACAAAAGGTAGGGGATCCCTACTTTTCCTTTTTCACTTTAGGGAACAGATAAGAGTCCTTTATAATCAGCTTGCAGGTTGTTTGTGAAAAAACAAAAGCTTTACGTAGCTTCACAGAGTCTGACGCTCGAAGGTCACTTGTTGGTTGCCTGGTCACATGATGTAGGCCCTGTCTTTCTCACTGCGCCATCCTGCCCAGAGATGACGGGAGAACAGAATTCACTCAGCCTCTTCTCTCTATTGCCAGGGGAAAGCCATCTCCATCTAGAACCTGCCAAAACTCAAGTTGCCTTTCCTTTCCGGGAAAAGGTTATGTTGCATTGGTGTTTTATTGCAATGAGATAGAAAATGTGGGTTATAATACAGATCAAACAGTTTGCTTAGTACTATATTGGATTCTCTGGTCAGGTCTGACCAGCCTGAACTCATGATGTTGGCCCGACTCTGCTCCCAGCCAAGGCTCAGAACCATCAGCAGATATCATTTCATGTGAATGCATGACTGAGGTCTTATTTCCTTGCTGGCTGTTGTGGGGCTACTCTCAACTCTTAGAGGACCAAAGTTTCTTACCATGATGCTCCTTCTACCACAAAGTAGCTTACTTCAAAGCCGGCCGGAAAATCCCTTCAGGAAGGACTCAGTCTCCTGTAAGGCCTTACCTGATTTGCTCAGGCCTACTCGGAATAATCTCCCTTTTGATTAATGAGGAGGCAACTGATAATATGAGCAGAATCCATTCAGCCTTTTACCTAATTGTGGGGATGAAATCCACTCTCTTCCCTCTATTAGGGAAAAGAATGACACAAGGTATACACACCAGGGGTTGAAAATCTTAGAATTACACGTCCTTTTTAGGTCCCTGTGATCTGCATTGCTATCTAGTATCCAGGGCATCCTGCCCTGTCTCTGCCATCTGCCCACCTCTACCCTTCAGACAGACCAATATCAACTTCTCCAAACACAGAGAAGTTTTTCCCTGAGTGCCCAGCTAGGTGAAAGTTCCAGGAAGGAGAAGGGACATGGGAGGCTGAGAGTTGGGTGTGGACGTTATTACTTCCTCCAAGACAGAAAAGGGGGAAGTGGCTAACAATGACATGAAATCACAGCTTTTGGCTATTGTGTCACATCTGCCCCAATGGTCAAAGAAACATTCAGCAAAGGTAAATAGGATTTCTAGGCAGTGTTGACTCAGGGGACCTCAGGTTCACTGAAGGGACTCCCATAAGAAGCCTTACTTCACTTGGTAGTCACAGAGCCCTGTGAGATGAACATATTGCCATTATTCTTCCTATTTTATTACTTTATTTAGCCATTCCAGGAGAGGAGCTTAGGGCCTATGCTTGTAGGCAAGCACTCAATCCCATGAGCCTTGTCTCCAGTCCTTTTGTTTTTAAAATAGGGTCTCACTAACTTTGTCAGAGTAGCTCCGATTGTATGAGTGAGTCACCACACCAAACCTTTGCTTCCCATTTTGTATTCGAGGAAAGTGAAACACAGGGAGGTTAAGTGACTTCCTCACAGAAAGCACAGGAAGGTGGCACCAGCTGCAGATCTTTCTGCCTCACCCCAGTCCCTTTTCATAGTCTCTGCTTGAGCTCTGGGGCACTTTTGCCCAATTCTTCCTTCCAGGTTTCAATGGCACCGATTATAGAAATCTGTCTGGATTTGAAATCAACCATTTAATCTTAATTCAGCTTAATTCTGCTCTTTTTTGAAGCACACCGAAAAGGCAACTGCTACCCTTCAAACATGTAGCAACAGCTCCAAGACTTTCCTCCCCCAGGTTTTCACTCCCTCAGCCCCCTGAATTTTCCAGGTCATTCGCATCCTTCTTGTCGATGGCCAGTCGGTATAGGTTTTCCTCTCAGTCTTAGATACTCCAAGTTGATGTCTGATGCCCTAAAATCCTACTCACTTTTCAAATGGATGCATCACATTGTTGCTTCACTCGACTAGAACTCTAGATCTTTCTCAACTGAACTGATGTCAGCCCCGAGCCTGAGCTTTTCCTACCTTGTTTCAGCCTTTTCTAGAACATTCTTACAAGCCAGAGTCCACATGCAGTGTATTAGCTCTTCTCCCAGCTCTGGTGGTCTGTGCAGTCTTCATCCAGATATCAATCCAGGCTTCTGATGGACACGGTGAAAAATGGGAGTTCTTTGAAGTTGACTTGACAAATTCAACAACCTGACAGTTTTTGGAAAAAAATTATTACTCCCTCAATTGAATCAGTATTCATATTTTGTGCAAATTGACATTATTATGTGTGACATTCCCTTTATTAATAAACCTAGTGATTCCATTAAAGTAGAAGTGAAAATGTAATAATAACTTTCTTTTTGACAGTACTTGAGTTTGAACTCAGGATCTCATAGATGTTAGACTGGAACTCTGCTACTTGAGCTCTGCCTCCAGCCCTGCCTTTTGCTGTTTTATTAACTAGTTTCTTTAGAGATGAGTCTAGCGAACTTTTCTGCTTGGGCTGGCCTAGAATCATGATCCTTCAAATTTCAGCCTCCTGATTAACCAGGATTATGGGTGTGAGTCACTGGTGTCCAGCTAAGTCATGATAATTACTAATCATTACCAATCACAAACCATCATAGGATAATGTTTTGTCAGTGATTAATGTCTGTGTCTGTCTGTTTTGTGCTGCTATTACTAAATGCCCAATACTGGGTCCTTTACAAAGAAAAGAGGTTTACTTAGCTCCCAGTTGTGTAAGCAGATTGGGAAGTCCAAGAGCAAGTTCACTATCATCAGTCTTTGGCGAGGACCTCATAGTGGTTAGTATTCTCAGGAGTACTTGCATGACATAAGTCACCTGAGGAGAGAGGAAGAAAGAGAGGGAGATAACAAGGCTGAATTTTCTTTATAGCAAGGCAATTGTACAATAACCAATCCTGTCCCAAGAGCTCCAAGAGACTCACAAAACGTGGACACTGACCCCGTCCAATGGCGATGCCCATGTGACCTAATCACCTTCCATTAAGCCCCACCTCTTGAGAGCTCTGTCATCTGTAGACAACATTACATTGGAACCAAGACTGGGGAGCAAGCCATAACCATGCTATTGTAACTCTGTTCCTGGAGTATATAGCACCATCTTTCTAGAGAGCATTAGAGTAGTGGGAAGCCTTGTTTGTGCAGTGTTTTTAAGGGTCCATTTGTTAAAGGTTTGGCTTTGAGGGGTAATTGGTTGGTGGTGAAAAGATTAAGGGACCTGATAGGAAGACTTCATGTTGGACCTCTAGCCACTTCCTGATTCTCTCTGCTCTCTGGCCAACCAATTTGAGGGGTTGGAACTTACAAAAAGATGAGTTAAATAAATATTTTCTTTTTATAAATTATGCAGATATTGGGTTACAGTGAAGGAGATTTGACTGACATACTTTTTTAAACATACTTTCTGAACAATTATCTATATTAATAATTGCCTTATATAAATATTTTAAATAGATGTTAAGAATTTGATACTATTTTATTAATTCAAAACACTACATCAACAAAGTCCTGACAATGTTTTTAACTACCATTATTTCATAACATCTGTGTGACTCTGACTTTCTCTTCCATAACCACAGTCCCCAACCACAAAGCTTATCTAAAAAATTAAGTGAGAGAACACAGATGAAAAAGTTCAGTCTCTATGGGATCATAATTTTTTCTTCTTTCTTCCCTCCCTCCTTCTCTCTCCCTCGCTCTCTCCTCTCTCTCTCTCCTCCCCCCTCTCTCTCCTCCCCCCCTTTCTCTCCTCTCTCTTTCAGAGTCTTTTATTATTTATTTTTGTTGTGTTGAGGATGGAACCCAGGATCTTGTGCATGCTAGGCAGGTACTCTAAGTGACCTATATCCCCAATGCTATTGTGGTATTCTCTGTAAAATTAATTAATAAATTACTCTATAGTATTCATCTAGTTAAATGGGAGAATTATTACTCTCAATATTATCATGGAACACAAATTAAGCTGTCAGGTTGTGCACACAAGAGTTATAGTTGGTGGAAATGCTCCTTGGGAGTTTCTATTCTGATGACAAATTGGCCAACAGAAATCAGATGGCCCCTGGAATGCCCATAAAGCTAGGCAGGACAGACAGAGAGAACACCAGCCTATGGCTCAGGATGCCCTCTTCCTGAGCTTTGGGCCCCCAGTAAGGAGCACTCAATGTGCATCATGCATCTCCTCTGTAGCATCACTGCCTGGTTATAATTAATTTGAAACCACCTATCTCCCTTAACAAAGTATAAATAGAGAACATGTCTCTTGCACACCAGTAAATCTATCCCTAGTGGATGTAGAGAAGCTAGCTCACAGGAGACTCAATGAATGCTTGTTGAATACAATCTTGAATTGGCTAGAATACCTTGGATAAGGATCTTTATTTTCTTTGCTCCTTGGTTTCTTAATCTCAAAAAAGTGACTTCTATGGTTTGCTCTAACTTTATCTTCCTTCATGTACTTTTTCTTTTGCCATTCCTGGGGCTTGAACTCAGGGCCTGGGCTCTGTCCCTGAGCCTCTCACTCAAGACTAACACTCTACTACAAGAGTCACAGTGCCAGTTGTGGCTTGTTTTTTTGAGTAGTTTATTGGAGATAAGATTCCCACAGACTTTCCTGCCCAGGAGTAACTAGGCTGACAGGTGTGAGCTGCCAGTGCCCAGCCCTTTCATGCACTTGTACATTCTTGGATGCCTCTGTCACACTTGTGCAACTCTCCTAGCTGGAGCTCCAGCCCCCACACTGCTGTTAGAGCTGTCTCTACTATTCCTTTGCTCAAACTCCAGACACAGCATCAGTAGGCCCAAGGCCAATCCCCCGAATATGGCATAGAAGGCCCCTCATGCTGCGGCCCACGGAGCCCCCTCATCTGCCCGATGACTTTCCTCACCGGGTACCATCACCCTTGAGCCCTCTTGAAGTACTTATAGTACTCTAACTGTCCCTGTGGAACTTCACTACTTTTGGTGATGAACATAATTGTGAGGCTGTCATGAAAAGTAAATACAATAAGAAGTATGGAACTGTAATAACATAAAGTATCTCTTCAGATATCCATTTTATGATCCTGACTGTTTGAGTCAGCTTAGGCTTCTATAATGAAGTATCATAAACTGGGTGATGTAAACAATAGAGCTCATACTACTAGAGACCAGGAAGTGAAAGTCTAAGAGATTCAGTGTCTGGTAAGGCTTGTTTCCTGGCTGTGGATGGCATCTTCTTGCTGTATGTTCATATGGAAGAGGGAGGGGAGGGGAGAAGAAAGAAAGAGAGGGAAAGAAAGAGGGAAGGAGAGTGAAACAAGTGCTAGTGCAAAGGAGCATGACTCTTCTCAGCGTCTGTCATGATCTTAACTTAACCCAATTATTTCCCATGGTCCAATGGCATTTGTCCATGTATCCAGTATCCCAAACCAGGATTATCCTAGGATTCTGTGTTAAAAAATCTAGGTGTACTACATGTAAAAATATGTTTTGTGGGCTGGGAAGGTGGCTCAGTGGTAGAGTGCTTGCCTTGCATGCTCAAGGCCCTGGGTTCGATTCCTCAGCACCACATAAGCAAAAAGAAAAAAGCCGGAAGTGGCACTGTGGCTCAAGTGGTAGAGCGCTAGCCTTGAGCTGAAGAGCTGAGGGACAGCGCCCAGGCCCAGAGTTCAGGCCCCACGACCGGACCCAAAAAAAAAAATATGTTTTGTTTGGGGGGAATTGAAAGAAATGGAGAGTTGGGGAATATTGGGAAATGAGGAAGGAAAGATGAGCAAAAGCTGATTCATGGAGAGGGCTTGTATTTGTCAAAGAAATTGTGAATTTAATCTCATGAGAAAACAGGTTGAGTGATATAGTGCCACCAGATTGGCTATTTGCCTTATGAGCTACAAAAATGCTCATCCCCTTCCCATCCCTTCCCATCTCCCACCCCTATTTAAATGATTTGTTTTTTCCCTTCCCCTCCACACATTATACCAACATCAAATACAATGAAAGCAGGAATTATACAGTGGGGGAGGGACACACAAAGCAACAAAGAAGTCACCTTATAAATATGTTAGAAACAATCGCATAAAGACAAAAACGTTTGAATACTTATCTTGGGGTTCATTTCACCTAACATCAACTTATCTGACCTTTTCTGCTTGACTCAGACATATACTAGTTATTGCAAATAAGGGAAACCATGGGACCTATGTTTCTTTGGGCCTGGCTTACTTCACTTAATATAATGTTTTCCAAGTTTTTCCATTTCCTAACAAATGGAGCAATGTCATTCTTTCTGATGGAGGCATAAAATCCCAATGTGTATACATATCACATTTTGTTGATCCATTCATCTACTGAGGGGCATCTGGGTTGGTTCCATATCTTAGCTATGGTAAATAATGCTGCAATAAACATAGTTGTGCTGGTAGCTTTAGTATGGTCTTGTTTGTGATCATTTGGGTAAATGCCCCAAAGTGGGATTGCTGGGTCATAGGGGAGCTCTATGTGGAGTCTTTTGAGGAACCTCCAAAGTACTTTCCAAAGTGGTTGAACAAGTTTACACTCCCACCAACAAGGCAGTAAGATTCCCTTCTGTCCACATCCCCTCCAGCATCTGTTGTTATTAGAGTTCTTGATTATAGCCATTCTAACTAGGGTGAGGTGGCATCTCAATGTTGTTTTGATTTGCATTTCTTTTATGGCTAGGGAGTTTGAGCATTTCTTTATGTGTCTATTGGCCATCCTTCTTTCCTCTTCAGAGAAGTTTCTCTTTAAGTCTTTAGCCCACTTATTTATTGGGCAGTTGTTTCTTTGAGGATTTGTTGTTGGAGGATTTAATTTTTTGAGTTTCAGCTATATTTTAGATATGAGACCCTTGTCTGTTGTATGGCTAGTGAAGATCTTCTCCCAATCTGTGGCCTTTCTATTGATCTTGTTAGCTATGTCCTTTGCCATGCAGAAGCTCTGCCATTTCATGCAATCCCATTTGTCCAAACTTTTTTTGATTTGTTGTGTTTCTGGGTCTCTATTAAGAAAATGTCAGCCTGTGCCAAGGGGACCTAGGGTTTCTCCTATTCCATCGGGTAATGTTCTCAGAGTGTCTGCTTTGACTCCAAGATCTTTGATCCATTTGGAGTTGATTCTGGTGCAGAGTGAAGAGGAGGCAACAGTGCTTGATAAGAAATGTACTCATTACCTTGCCCATGTAATTGTAACCCCTCTGTACAGTATTTTCACAATAAAAAAAAAGCTCATCCCATAGATCTCAAATGTGGGACTTCCTCCTAAGAAAATAATCCAAAGGGTCAGAAGAAGTATGGATATAAAGGTATTTATCATGTTACTATGGTGGCCATAGTACCCATTTATTATGTATGGATAATGAATTGTTTTTAGTATTTATCATATTTTAATATAGAATTATATTATTTGTGATAAATCTGGAAGCAACTCACAAAGGAATAATAGTTAAGTAGATGTTAAGGACTTAATGAATGTACTGTTAAGTGCCTTCTAACTACAAAGTGGTAATTAAAACAGTGAAGTCCACGTTCACAGAATGGAAAATATAAAAGTATGACTACATTATCATACAGCTATGTAAGCACAAGAACAAAAGGTAGATAAAGCCAGAAGCGAGGATCAAAATGACAACAGATTATTTATTGAGGTGGTGTGATTGTGTGCCACCAAGATATTATGTTTCAAAGACACTGCCATCATAAAAATAAAAACAAAGCAGTCTGGTGAAAGATAATCTAGCTGGCTTATCTTCAGCCAGAGTCTCACAAAGTAACCTTTGTTTGTAGCTATCCTGAATAAATGGCTTGGCTTTCAGTGACAAAAGTGAACTGATGAGATATTTGGCGTCAATATAGTGGAAAGAAGTATTTGTTTTAGAATGAAACAGGGAACAATGGTAATTGGGAAAGCAGGGTAAAGGAAGAAGCAGATTTGAATTGTTAAATGAATTACATGTTTCAGGCCAAGACATCCACTATCTCTCCCATGTGGAGAAGGATTGCCCTGCTGTATAAACAAGTCCAAGGGAACCTCAAGAATAAGATGATGGCTGAGGAGATCCAGCTTATTCACACTTGCACCAAATATGGGAAAGAAAGTCAGATACTTGACAATTATGTCCGTACTGGATTTTTCTTAGATCCCTCATCTTGTAATCAGTTTTGCTTTAAGAAGGCTGAGTTGTAGAATCTCAAAGCTAGAAGAAGAGACAAAGGTAAAGGGGGTAGAGGTAGAGGTAGAGCAGGCCAAGTAGAGGTAGGGGTAGAGGTAGAGCAGGACAAGGCCATGCAACCAGTATTCAGCATGTGAACATACCACCACACAGAGCCATACAGACCAGAGCCAGCAATTCCAGAGCAACCACTTCCTAGGGCTGCCTGCGTCATGCATTCCTTCCAACAGTAACTGAGTGAGTTTGTGAATGCTCAGTCTTGGCCTGCCCCAGTTTCTCACTTCTAAAAGGACCCAAGGTATCTTCCAGTTGCATGTGGTTCATGCTGCCCAGTGCCCACCTCCTTTGCCCTTCTTCATAATACAGTCCTAAAGAACCCTTCAGTTTTCTAGTTCCTAGTCTATGTGCTCCATGTAGGCCCTGTGCCAATCAGCACATTGTATTCTCCAGGACTTAGGTGCTGGGACTCCCAAGGGCGGGGGCGGGGGGGACACTGCAGCTGCTGCCTCCAGCCTGTTCAGCACATGCAGACGGAGAGCAAGGCCAGGGCAACAGAAAGGAGAGCTAAGAGAAAGATGAACAGAGCGCGTGGGCCTTGAAGATGGAAATCATTAAGTTATGCCTGAAGCCAGCCCTACCTTGTAGGTTGTTGAGCCAATAAAATTCCTTTGGTTTGTGAATGTTTTGCTTACCTATTTTGAGTGCTTTTTTTTTTTTTTTAAGATAGTTGAGTTTCTTTTCGCTTACTAAGTGTCCTAATGGGATGCCGAATGTAGCAGTTGGGCACGGTGATTGTTTTAAAGAGTAATAGCTTCGTTCTCTTCTTTTTCCTCATTCCATGTCTCTATCTTCTCCTCCCATTCTTTCTTCTTTCCACCACCTTCTCTCTAGCAGCTCTTTCCCTTGAGGTACAAGAGCAAGAGATAGTCTCTTCCTGTCTGTAATTCTGCCCACCACAACTCTGGCACAAGCCTCAGAACCTCTGCCCCAGGCTCCACCAGCCCTAGTGGGCTGCTGGGAAACTAGGCCATAGTCATGTGAACTCCTGGTGTCACTCAGTTTCTTACCAAGGGCTTACACCCACGTTCACATTTGCTTTTCAGCCAGAAGCAGTGGCAGGGTAAGATGCTCTAGACTGTGCCCATCCCTCAAAGAAGGAATCACAAGTTCAGGAAGGTAACTTGAAAAATAGTTACTCAACAGGGGACTGGCACAGGGGACTGGCCAGCGTCAAGACCACTGTCCATTCCACTCTCCAGCATGGTACTGCTTCCTCTGTTTAAAGTGAACTGCTCATCATCCGTGGTTGTTTCTTCCCCAGAATTCCTGGGGCCTAGGCCTCACCACCCAGGGCCCCGGGCACAATGGCTGCGGGCTCCCTCGCTGGGTCCTGCACTGGGAATTGCTGTCAGAGGCAGAGACTACCCTACCTGTGGTTGTGCTCAACCATGTTGTTTTGTATGCATCCAAATGAATGGTAGAGTGCTTTAAATCTGATTCAATCTGTTCTTTTAGAATTAGCATACATTTGTAGCATGAGAGGATTTCACTGTGATACTGTGATACAGTGTACTTTGAACAAATTTACCTCTTTCACCATAATTCATTCTTCCCCCCTTATCAAATGGTATCTTGTTTCATTATGTTGTCTTCCTGTGTGTATACATGTATATGTATGTATGTATGTATAAACGTGTATGTATGGAATGTCCTTCAATTCTCATTGTCCTTCAGTATCTCCCTCCAACTCCCACTTACCCTGGACAGCCCATCTTCACATTTGTGGCCTATTACCCTTACTACCATCCTCCTCTTTGGTTGGTACTCCCCCAGTGAATGAGAACATGCATCTTAAAGGTGACGGATCTCACTCTGCCTGATCATCTCCACCAGAGGTCTCCACTTCACACTGAACCTACCAACCGTCATCTAAGTTGGATGCCCATCTCTTGTAGGGCCTATCCCCATTGTACCTGCCCTTCAGTGATGGACCACACAGGGGAAATGTGGGAACCTGCAGGCACTGCTAGTAGAAAGGCAGGCTAGCATGACCATCCTGGAGAAGAATCAGACCGTCTACATCTTCTTGTGTAGATCATATATTACGTTGTAAATCATGGAGAATTCTCCTCACTGCTCCATGCACATGAAATCTAAGAGCTAGAAGATGGGCAGTAGTGTGTTGGATCTAAGATACACAGTTCTTGAGGACAATGAACTGTTAATTTGTTACAAATAGGGCAAATAGACTTCTACATTTAAAAAATCAAAGTCTGTAAACTTACGATTATATAAGCACGTTAAATCTCTGACATGTGACAGAAAGTCTGAGGTAAAGAATTCCAGAAGAGGAATGCTTATTGGGGGGCAGCTTCCAAGGTTTCAGGGCATGCCCCTTGGCGCCACTGTTCCTGGCCTGTGGTGAGCAGAGCATCATGGTGGGCAGTGCTCAGTGGTACACTCTCCTCATGGCAGCCAAGGCACAGGCCGAGAAGGGAGGGAAGGGGCTGAACACAAAATGCACACTTCAAGGTCAAGCCCCACTGACCTAGTTCCTCCAACTACATTTCACCTCCTGAAGTGCCCACAGCCTCCCAAGAACCCATTACAGTATAAATTCATCAGTGGTTCAATCCCTGGATGAGTCAGTGCTCTAATGATCTCTGATGAAGTCAGAGCCCAATCTGACAACAGGTCCCACCAGAACTGAGGCTTGGGCATAGAGTTTGTTGAGAACATTCCAGACCCCTGCTGTGATAGTAATGTATATTAAAACTAAAAGTGCCAAAGACTTAAACATTCTATTGTAGTTATTTAGTCAACTGAATTTTCCATCATGTTGGCTCCTGGGGTCATCTCTCAGATAGAAGCGTAGTGCGTTTATTGTGCTGCTGCTGCGGCCCATCACCTCCCAACCCTGGGTTTAAAGAAGCCATGGTGGGAATAATTATAGCACGGAAATCAGCTGAACTCTACAAATCAGAGCTAACCCTGAGAGCTAATTGTTGAACATTTACCAGTTCCCTGGAGACTCGTACTAACCTCCCTCTAAAACTGGAAAAAGGCAGTACAGACAGCTTAAGACACTTGCCAAGAATCATACAACTCGTGACAAGTAGAATATTGGATTCAGACTCAGATCTGTCTCAGAAACTTCATACTTTACTTTGACACAAATTAGAAGTAAGCTATAATATTTAAACTACAAAATTCTCTCTACCTCACCATCAACATTGATTATAATTAAACAATGGGTTGGGAGAAATAAGGGAGAGAAAAAAATGGAAGGGGTGATATTGTTCAAGATACACTGTACTCAGAACCTGGCTTACAGAATTGAAACTTCTTTGTGCAACTACTTACTAAAAAATGAAAACAGAAACAACAAAAATCTCAATTGACTACAGTAACTCAGTATGAAATCAAGGAATAGTATAGTGTTTATAGAAACACGTGCTTACCCATTGGTCTCCATTCACCCACATGAAAGAGCTCTGCCCTGAAACACAAAAGCTGTTGCTAATAGTGTATGAGAGAGAGAAATAAATGAGGATAGCTTTCAGGTGAGTGTCATGAGGTTATGCAGAATAATCATTACACATGACAGCTAGGATGTTTTAGCTACTGTTTAGCTAAGAAAGGTTAATGAATAATGCTATTTGCAGACAGCGGATCTTGATCCTGTCTGGGTCACAGTTTTAACATCTGTTTCTGTAGAAGTTACTGCTAAAATGTGACTTGAGATCCAGTCATATTTTCCACTTGTCAACTATCTTATTTTCTCATTCAGTTAGTCACCAATCAACATTTTTAGTGATAAACACAACTTGAAACTAGAGAGGCTAGCAAAATAATTTCTAATGTGATTTAGTTTAAGTATTTTATGAACCAAATGCTCCAAAAATATGAATGAAAGAGGAAAATAACTTTGTATCATTGTCTCAGCAATCAGCCTTCTAGAATACAAAATGGCATAGTGAAAGGATGGACCAGAACATTTATACTATTGAATTTCCTATGTCAAAAATTTTCAAAAAATAGTTTTAAATAAGGCAAACTTTGAATGTTTTCAAAGGTAGAGAAAACAACTTAAAACAATTCTGTATAACTATCAGCAAGCACCATGAACTCATGACTAATCATGATTCATGAATGCACCAATCTGAACTTGCTCACCTCTCCAATCCCCAGTCCATTTCATCATTTAACTAACAATTTATATCCTAAAGGGACACTCTATCTATCTCCTGAGTTTTATGAGACCAAGCAAACACCGAGGGCCCTATAACCCATTGGTTCTTGCCGCCATACATTTTCTTTCTTTTTTTTTTGTCTGTCATGGGGCTTGAACTCTGGGCTTGGGCGCTGTCCCTACACTCTTCAGCTCAAGGCAAGCGCTCTACCACTTGAGCCACAATGCCATTTCCGGTTTTCTAGTGGTTTATTGGAGATAAGAGTCTCACAGATTTTCCTGCCCGGGCTGGCTTTGAACCATGATCCTCAGATCTCAGCTGCCTGAGTAGCTAGGATTACAGGTAGGAGCCACCGGCGCCCAGCCCGCCATACATTTTCTAAATCAAACTATTGCACTTCTATGAGAAAGCAACAGAGAGGGCCAGAAAAAAAAATAAAGCCTACTTATTGGGATGTTGGATGGATTATGAGATGCTGGCCAATGAAAAAACTTCATTGACACAGGTGTAGAAGGAAAAGCAGTTGGCAGGAGATAGCACCTCAGACTTAGTGGATGGGTCAAGAATGCAGGAAGGAATGCATGGAAGGCTACAGAAGTTCACACAGATCTCATGACTGTCCTCTCACCCAGAGTCTTTCTGCAGGCCGAACCCTAGGGTTCAGAAAGCGCTGCCTGTGCTTTTTGCTAAGTAGCTATATTTGCATATTGTAACAAACACAATCAGCTTTATGTCCTGCATTAGAGTTCACAAAGTACAGAGCTAGATACCTATAAACCCATTTTAATGAGAAGAAATTAAGTTTTAATAGAAGCTAACAATCTGCAGGGCATCAGTGGCTCACGCCTGTAAACCTAGCTACTCAGGAGGCTGAGATCTAAGGATTGTGGTTCAAAGCCAGCCTTGGCAGGAAAGTCTGTGAGACTCTTATCTCTAATAAACCACTAGAAAACCAGAAGTGGCACTGTGGCTAAAGTGGTAGAGTGCTTGCCTTGAGCTGAAGAGCTGAGGGACAGCGCCCAGGCTCAGATCAAGCCCCATAACTGACAAAAAGAAAAAGAAAAAAAAAAAAAAGGAAGTTAACAATCCAAGACCAAGTAATTCTGGAGAAAATATATGTATATATGGGGGTAGGGGAGATTGACTGTGAAGAATGTACTTGCACAATTACTGCTAAGTCTTAAATCCATCCTGTAGGCCAGCCAGCAAGAGTTGAGGTCAGTTTGGAGTCCAAAATCCAGACATCAGGCATGCAGGCCAGGCTGGAAATCTGGCCAGGATTGTGGTAGGGAAGGAAGTAACATTCCTTCTTCTCCAGGAAATATCTGGTTTTTGTTGTTGTTGTTATTGTTATTGTTGTTCCTAATAAGGCCATAACTGATTGGATGAAGACCAAATCAATTGTTTGTAAATGTTATCTATAAAATACTTTTCTCAGTAACACCTAAGCTAATTTGAACAACTAAGAACCATAGCCCAGTCCAGTTAGCACATTAAATTAGCACATCATGGAGAAGAAAGAAAACATCTGATAATGTTGAAATTTCACTAATTACTTAAAAACACACAAGTAATTTTAGAAAACTAAGAAAGAAGTTTTCTTAATAAAGATTAAAATAGCAAATAGTAAACATCAAATATCAACTATGTGCCATGCATTATGCTCATCTAAATATCACATCAACCCCTTAAAGTAATAATAAAAAAAGCTAAATAAAATAGCTAAAGGAACCAGGGTGTAAATCCAGCTCCGAGGCTTATTATCTAGAGACACTAGAGATGAAGAAGTACTTGTCAGTTCTTGAAGGATGGATGGTTGTCCTCTCCATGTACAAAGAGTCTGGTGCAATCAACATGCCAATCAGGTGGCTTGATTGTCTCCTTCAGGGATGGAGTCACAGTAATGGCTCTGTGCTAGTCTTTGTCATGAACAGGCTGGGATTTGACAGCAAGAGCAGCTGGATCACCTGGGTGAGCAGCAGCCCAGGCATAGCTGTCTCTCTTGTTACCAGGATTCCTTGGCTGACTTCCCTGGGGTGGCTAAGGAAAGAGGCTGATATCTACCCAGTGGAGTACTGTCCAGTGGAGCCTGAGGACCTGCAGACAAGAAAGACTAATGTACAGGAAGAAAAAAACAAAAACAAAAACTCTTGCTTCTGGTGTTCTGAGGAATTCAAGGTTCTCAAGTTTGTCCATTCAAATAACCTACCTCACATTTGAGAGTCTACTGTCTCTTTACCTGTACCCTGATGTTGACATCAGGGACTTGTTGGGGCTTGTTTTCCTGCAACTTTGCAGGACTAGTTCCCATAGCCTCCTTCTGGTAGAGGGAAGGAGGGAAGCTCTGTGTGTCTGAGGAAGCTTTCAGCATTCCTTGAGATCAGTTGTTGGCAAATCCAAGTCTGCCACTTTCTTTTCCATCTATACGACGTCTAACAATCACTCACCAAAGACAGCTAGTTTTACATTCCTTAAAATTAACATTGACCATGTATCTTTTAAGTGCATTACCACTAGCACACAAATCAATGCCTCATCTTACACCTTCATTATTTCAATTCGCCATCAGTGAAAATAACAGTCATTGTAATGGTGCTGAATATCAGCAAGAATTACTACCATCTCACCAATAATACTAAAGTTCTTCTCACTGATTGTTCAATTACCCAGTACTAGAATCCATCTGAAAAGTCTGTTTGATAGTCAACTCTGATCTCATTTAGCAATTTCTACCTTGTCATTTTTTGCTTTCACAATTATCTTTATAGTCAGTCCAGATTTTTTTAATGGGAAGATTGGTCCAAATGATCAAGTCTTCCATTACCAGAAAAAGAAAATCCTGCTATGATTTTCTATCACAGCCTATAATGATTAACATTACTTGTAATACTAAATTGTTCTCTATACTAATAAAAGTACAGGCTATACAACAGAGTATGCTCATTCAATATTCAGGGCAACACAATCAAGAGGAAGGATCAATAGTCTGGAGAAAGGGAGACACTAGATTTTTTTTCTCTTACCCACATGTTGTACCCCATATAAGGGTGAGATATTTTGGGGTCACCTTGTAACTGTCATCGTCAGGGGTCATATCAAGTATTTTCCACCAAGCCACTTCTTTGTTATAGTTCATACTGCAGGATTCATTCAGAAGTTTCCTGGACCACATGACATCTGAATGAGCACACTGAGCCAGGTTATAAGATTTTATAGTACTGGTTTTAAAGAGAGAGATGTGTGGATAATGAAATCCTCTCTCATTCTGATAGGAAAAGCTCAGGTTCTCATTTGAGAATGCAGTGGGAAGAGAATCTGAAGTAAAAAATTCTAGATTTACTGAAAAGTCCTTTGCTATTAAGAAACTTGGTGGGTTTTGGCTAAATCACAAACCCAACCAGGTTTTAATGTCTCTTTGTTGGAAGCAGGGTGAAATGAGAAGTTGCAAATTCATTTTGAAGTCTTACATTGCTATTCAAATGTAAATGACATCAACCCAGGTATTGAATAGATTTGTGAGGGGGACAGGGGGAGGAACGATATAGGTTCGGTCTGATTCTTCAAAGAAGAGAGCTAGAGAGGAAATTAACACCTTGAAGCACTCTACTTCCTGTATACCTGTATCTCTGTTAACAAGAGTTCTAACTACATGGTCTTTAGGACATAGTAATATAGCAGAAAGAATATTCAAGCCACACATACCTGATCTAAACTCTTAGCTGTGCCACATGGTAGGTGGATAGGAAAATGGCCTAACTCCTTCAAAATTGTTTTTTTTTTAATCTAAAAAAAATAGGGCCATTGTGAAATTTTTCTGAGATAATCCATGAAGAAGTAATAGCTTGTGCTTTGGATACAATACATGCTCAATAAATTCGCTGCTTTTTTTCCTCATATATAAAAAATTGCCGTAGTTTAGAATTAACTTGTCAACTTCTGCGGTGTGTTCACTGAGAACCACTGATGGAAACTTTTAAATACAGAACCCTTATAGAAACTTTTGTTCTGTGATTCCTTTGTGGGGGCATTAATGTCCAAGCAGGCTATAAGAAAAGGAAACATTATCTGACAGTGATTTTTGACAAGTGCTCTATTATAAAGGAATATACGAACTGCTTCCAATTCATTCCCTTCCTGTTTCATTGACTTGCCATGTTGGTGCACCCCAATCGAGAAAACTATTCTTCCTTTTAAGGATATAGTTTGATGTTAAAAAGAAAGAAAAAAATGCAAAAGAAACAAGTATCACTGGTCTTACAGTCAGCTTTTAAATCAGCCTGTTTAACCCTGAGGGGCTGTCCAAACGGCCCAGTCCTTCCAGCTTCAGCCTAAATATTTCCGAAACTTCCCAGCTGAGTTGTCATCTGTTAAGCCTTTTAAAAATTAATTATTAAAGCCATTTCCATTAGTCTTTGGTTTGGCCTTCATGCAACCACTTTCCTTTTGCTGTTTAACAAGTGAAAAACACTGCATTAGCTATAAATATGTGGTACCTGATAGGGTAGAAGGCTTATGACTCATGCTGGACCATTCCCTAGGGCCAACTTATGATGACTGCATTCTGGGAAGTGTGTTAGGTCCACTATTAAACCACAGGCAAATTCCAAACCAGCTGGCTATATGAAAACAATTCTCGTGTCAGTTTCTTCTATTTTCCTTCCTAACTCAGGGTACTGGGATATGCCATTCAATTGTCCTATTGGTAAATTGTTTTATCTGTTCAGGTATCCATCCATTCATCCACCATTACTGATTACCAACACATGCTGGATGTTTGAGGTAGAATATCACAAAAGAACATTTTCCCAAGCTGGGCACCAGTGGCTCATGCCTGTAATCCTACCTACTCAGAAGGCTGAGATCTGAGGATCATGATTTGAAACCAGCCCTGACTAGAAGGTCCATGAGACTCATCTCCAATTAATCACAGAAAAAGCCAAAAGTGGCCTGTGACTCAGTGCTAGAGTAGCAGCTTGAGCAGAAGGAGCTCAGGGACAGTGCTCAGGACCAGCAAAGATAGAAAAAAAGCATATTTTCCCAGAAGAAACACCATTACAGTGTGGAAGAGTCAAACAATTTTAGTATCCCAATACAGAAGCTATAGAGGACTCAGAATGTACAATAAGTGCAGGCAAGGGCACAAGGGCATATTTCTAAGATCTTATCAAGGACCACTAAATGATATCAAAATGTGAGACAGGGAAGGGAGGCTCCTGTTTATCCCAAGGTTTCCCACCTAATGCAAGGTACTTTCAAAAACAGTCCCACAAACCCCACAACCTCAATCTGCCTGAACTTGGCCAGTATGACCTTCCTGTGGTGATGGTATATGAGCACCTACCTCTACCATCTTCTCTGAGTCACACAGGCAAACCTACTGCACATGTGCAGATGCAGGTGCTCATTCCCTGTACAAAGAACAGATACGTAAGGAAATCTGTAATCTTCTCAGTTGACTGTGTGCATGTGCAAACCAGCCTCTTTCTACCTAGATCCTTAACAAAAATCTATTAAGCTTTATTTGGAAGACACTGGGAGGAAAAATCTTGGTTTTCCTTAATCAGGCTGACACCTAAATTTCACATCACATATTCCACCTTTTTTAGATAGTAGGCTGTCTAAACTGATATTATTTTTTTCAGATAAGTAGTAAGCTACTTAAATTATTTTAAATTTGTTTCAATAGTTGCCTATTCCAAATCACGCTTTCCTATATTTAATTTCCTGCATTTAGACCATATTCTATGAGCTTGGCTTCTCTACATGTGTAGTATGAAGGGATCTAGATAATTTATCACACTAACACACCATTGCAGTACTGTTCATTTTTCATAAATCAGGTGATCCAAATATGGGGTGTCTACTACCCAGGCTCTCTATTGTATTACACGGTTGATTTGTTGTTTCTCATGCCAATCAGGAAGCGGGGACCTAGGCTAAGGGGCAAGTGACAAGACCTTTAATACATATCCCCATATTTTCCTCATCCCAGTAATAACACTATAAAGTGAATCCAAAGGGTTAATACATTGATGAAGGCAGTTTCTGCATGATTTAGTCACTTCCTCTATAAAACCATGCATCTGAACTCCTCTTGGGAGAGGATACTTTATATCCAAAACACCAACTTATTTTTACACTATACTGGAGAATATAGATTGAATCTGCTGAAATTTCTAGTTTGCTCTAAGACTCAGCAGATGGTCCACTTAGTATTTATTTGAAGAAAACCCGATGCTTTTAAGAAAAATTACATGTATAATGCATGTGGTTGAATGGTAAAAGTGTTAACGTGCCAAGTGTCTAATCTCCATTTAGCTAATCTGATTAGAGATTTATTTCTCCTACCATGCCATATTACAAATTTTATGTGCTACAGAATGAAACACATATTTTAACTGTTTTTGACTTGTGCAGGCTTAGGATTCTTAATATATTTCACATGGATTAATTCCCTTATTACAAAACATCCCTCTTTACCTCTAATACCTCTTTCCATACATCTCTTTGCAACTCATCACACTTTGTAGTTTGCTTAGTCTGTCTTTCCTATGAATTTATTCCAGCCCATGTATCCTATATTTAGCATCTCGTTACTGTACCTTTTCGGTCTAATTTTTCAACATTGATTCAAGTGATCAATCACAAAGTTTGATCTTTTTTGTGTCATTTTCAATTTCTGTCTTTTAAAAAATATTTTTACGGGGCTGGGAAGGTGGCTTAGTGGTAGAGCGCTTGCCTTGCATGCATGAGGCCCTGGGTTCGATTCCTCAGCACCACATAAGCAAAAAGAAAAAAGCTGGAAGTGGCGCTGTGGCTCAAGTGGTAGAGCACTAGCCTTGAGCTGAAGAGCTGAGGGACAGCACCCAGGCCCAGTGTTCAGGCCTCACGACCGAACCACCCCCCCCCAAATATTTTTACCTCTATGAAATTATTTTTCTTTTAGAGCTTGGAAATGGCAATATTTACCTTGACTTTACAATCTAATGAAAGAAAGCATTTACCAAGTCCCTAGTGCTAGAAGCTGACAGAGCAAACTCCATTTATCCTTCTATTGTTATTACATGGTGCCTGATTCCATAGACGTTTTAAGCCAGTCAATATAGCCAATATTTAGTTACTTATCTATTTACTACTTGTCGCTTTTCATTTATTTCCAATGTTTCTAGAATTTATGTGGAATCGTTTGCTACTGCTTGGAAATCTTCAGCATTTCTACCTATGTATGCCTATGGAGCCAACTCTATTTTCCCCAGAAGTCTGTATTTTGTTACCACAGTTGGAGTTTATCTTTTGGCACTGGCTCCTTTCTATATGGAGTGTCACATTCCAGAGATGTTCATTTTCTGAGGACAGAGGCTACAAGGTAAAGATAGTGTGTTACAAAGAACAGAAAAGGCCTGGGGCTGGATGACGTTACAGGGCTACTTGTACGGACTGCTGGACAGGCTATATCTTAGAGAAAAGCAGAACCTTCAAGATAAGCAGCTGTTGTTTCAGTCATTTCTATTGGTAAATGTTATCTTTATGTCTTCTCTACATTCTGGAAATGGATGACTTACAATTTCCAATGTGTATCTGTTGTTTGGTGTGGTACATTTTCATCATTTTATAACACAAAATCGCTACTTAAGTCTGCAGCACTTTGATCAAGAAATAGTCCAAACCAAGAGTAAAGCACATGCCCATAATCCCAGTTACTTGGAAGGTGAAGACAGGAGGATCCTAGTTTGAGTCCAACTCAGGCAAAAAAAAAAAAAAAGTCTCAAAACCAAAACAAAAAACCCAAGTGTGGTAGTTACCTGCCTATAATCACAGCTAGGTGGGAGTAGTATTTTGGTTCAAGGCCAGCCTTAGGAAAAGGTAGATCCTATCTGAAAAACAAAGTAAAAAGGTCTGGGGTCATGGCTCAAGCAGTAGAGTGCTTACCAGAAGTACAAGGGCTCTGAGTGTCACAGCACTGCCCAACCCATCTTCCCCAAATCAGACAATGACCTAGTTTTATAACCAGCGAATCTACACCAGAGGGGGGAAAGTTGGGTGGGTATATATGATCTATAATTTCCATACATGGTATCAGAAAATTGGTGAAATAAGTGGCTTAACTACAGTCATGTAGCTATACGTTCTCAGACAGACTACAAGTCATTACTCGTGTAAGAAGTCAAAAGAAACCAGCCTGGGATATTGCTCTTATTATTTAGGACATCATCCTAATCTAAGCCCCTGCAAAGCTCTATCTAGTCTCACCATGAACACAAGTCTTGTTAAGGATAACAAAATCTTGCTTGTTGAAGATACCACCCGGTTAAGGGACAGCTAGAGCACTTCAAAACGTCTTCTCAGAGCCTTCACTTGCTGCAAGGTCAGTTCTTGCTCAGTTAATATCTTACATGTTGGTATGGAACTTTTTCTTATAATTTGTTGGTGATATAGGGCAAGTTTGTGATGTCTGCTCCTCACATGAATACATTAGCTTAGGTCCACACAGACCATCACGTATTTTCTTACTCCTTTGAGCATTCTTATTCCATCTGTTGTTTCCTTCTGTTAATTTCCCCCTCGAAAACATAAGAAAACAGGCACTTCTATATACCTTAATCATTGTTTTATTAAACCTAATATTTGAATATATAGGGGGTCATTTTTCACTAAATATGATTATTTTGAGAGCAAAACTGTAATACAAACACAAAACTATTCTTCATGGAAATGATCCCTAGCCTCCCTAGTGATTGTGTAGAATTCTGCTCATCCCCCTTCCAAAGGCTAAAGCAGTCTAGGGCCTTAGCTTTGTGAGGCTCAGACTGACTTCCTTGCAGGCATGATGTCTCACAGTTAAAATCGTAGTTTATTGGTGAGGCTTAGTGCCAAGATTACCATCCTCCCTGGTCAGTGTAGCGTCAGCTCCTACGTTTAGGACATTGTCTTTTTTTTGTTTCTGGCAGTTGGAATTCCTTCCTCTTATTTTGCAACCCGCTTTGAGTATATGTTTCTGTTTCACCTGACACCTGAGTCTGGAGCTATAGGATGGTGGCACTGTTAGTTCAATGTTCCAGGCCACAGATATACCCCAACAGAATCAATCTTCTATACTGAAGTTTCTCATCCCTATAGGAAATCCACTAATTCATGAAAAAAAGCTACCCTAAACAGCTTAGAAACTAATAAATGCTGGTTTTGTTCAGAGTAACATGTGTCCAACAAGAGAACTGTATTTCTGGGCCTCTGTTGCAGCTATTACACAGTTGTGGCAAGTAAGAGAAAAGCTAGGAGTTTCTTAAAAAGCTTCCTCTGTGGAGGGGCAGGAAAATGTCTGGTCCCACATTCTGAAATGGCCAAAGCCTGCTTCAGAACCTATTTAAAAAATCCACCATTGTTTTAAGTTACTGTTCTGGGGTTTTGTAACACTGTAGCTTAATTCAGTCACTAATGGATACAATTCTGAAAAGCAAATCAAAATGAAAACACAAAACAAAGTTGAAAGAAAATGTTTATTTTGCACAAATGGTATAACGTCAGTAAAAACAGGGAAAACAAAACTTAGAAAGTTTAAATTAGAATTAAGCCTTTTAAGGGCACCTTTAAAGTATGGCAATTAGGAAATTAGTTGGACAAAACTCTCATAAGTAATATCAGTTCATATTCTATGACCACTCAATTAAAAGTTATCTAATAATCAACTTTACTTGTACCAGTATTTTTGAAGACAATTTTCACTACTTCTACATTTCATAAGGAAAATGATCAGACTGTTGACTACTTACATGTTTCTAGTGTTCTAGCACATCGCTCCAGTTTCCAGTGACTTAACTACAGTAGGATAGTCTGAAGAGAGCTGACTTCTTGTGGTCAGACAATGTTTGTCTTACTCAACTTAGTTTTCATGTATACCTTTGCCATTTTATTGCGTTACTCTTCCCTGGATGATTTAGCATGGAAGAAATAATTTGGTCACCACTTAGACTTTAGTTCTGCTTTTCAATATATAACCAAAGATATCAACCTAATTTAAACAGTATTTCTAGCAGTAAAGAATTGTGTATAAAGACCTCAGTATATAAAATAAACTCAATATTTTAAAAGTCAAAAATAGAAATTTTCTATATGATAAATTGGCTATTTTCAGTTTTAAGTAATGTAGTATTAACTACTTTTCAGGCACTGTATGGCTACTGTGTTAACCATTATCCATCAATCAGAGATTAACCCCCTTTGCTGTGTCAAGGGATGACACAGTTGAACTACTGTCATATAGCAACAAGCGGTAGGGGTATTTAATTTCTAAGATCAACACTTTAAGGATCATTATGTTTCTTTTATGCATTATGATCAAAGTACTTTTATTCATATTTAGTGGAGTTTTCAACTGGCAGTCACTTTACTATTTTTCTACTGTATCCAAAACTGTGAAGTGAAAGTGATTTGAGAGTATTAATTTTTAGTACATTTCTTGATGTCACCTTTGTTGCCAGATTTTCTTCCACTGAGAAGGGAAAAACCTTATTAAAAATGACAGGTGTAGGGATGTACCTCAGAGGCAGAACACTCGCAAGGCCAAATATTTGGTGTCCAGCACTGCAACAAACAAAAATAATAAACTTTTATCATGTTAGACAGTGAGTAACCTTAGGAAGATGAATTAAACCTCCTTTGACCTACTCCTGTTTTTGTCTCTTTTGCTCTACTCTAGCAAGAGTGGTGGACACGTGGGTGCTTTAGCACAAGTGATAGCAAGCAGTACAGGATACAATCATGGCACAGAGAAGTCTGATTTTACCAAGTCCAAGCCCAAGATGAAAATAATTTTCTGTTGTTGTTAGTCGTGGGGCTTGAACTTGGACCTGGGCAGTGTCCTTGAGCTCTTTTGCTCAAGGACGGTAGTCTACAACTTTAAGCCACAGAGCTACTTTCAGTTTTCTGGTGGTTAAGTGGATAGAAGAATCTCATGGGCTTTCTTGCCTAGGCTGACTTTTGAAGCACAATCTCAGATCTGTTTCTTGAGTAGCTAGGATTACAGGTGTTAGCCACCAGAGCCCAGCTGAAGATACTTTTGTCAAGATGTAAATTGAGTGTTGAAAAATGGAGTATTTCCTAAGTGCATATATGTCTGGTAGAGTGCTAAGAGATTTCTCTGCATTATCTAATCAAACACTTAGTATCTTTTAAGAGACAGGTAACTCTGTTTTACAAATGAATTTAGGCAGCTTATCTAGAAGTCATTTTGCCAATGACTGTACTTTACTGACTTGTACAAATACACATAAAACTGGATGGAAGTCACATGGGAAAAGAAATTTATGTAACTATCATACTTTCCATTCACACACAAGGAACAAGGTCAGTTGGATATGAGTTAGGCAGGAGGCAGGAAACCTGATGGTCAAGAATGATGATGGCTTGGGTGTTGATAAGCACTGTTTATGTTAATACAATGATTTGTGATACTCAGTAGGGTCTTGCTAACCAGCAGATTCCAATGTCTGGGGAAAGTGACAGCTTTGGTTTGACCATCCAATGCCAGTAAGTCCCCTGCCAGACAAATGAGAGGGGTTAATGACGTATAACCATTTCAGGAAGTGAATGACACATCAAGTCCTGTCTTCTATGACAAACCACCTCCATGTCATCAGAATCCCCCTTCACCCTCAAAAAGCTTGAGGTCTTAGGACCTCTAGCACTCCTCCCCACTTGAGGCTGATCATTGTTTTGCCTGGAAGGTGCACTTATGCTGTTTTTGCTTTGTGTTAATAAGCCAACTCCTGCTAAGTCTCCTGTGTCGGTCCTTGAAGTCTTTGTCCAATACGACTATGACCTTTTTGGCCTGACTCATCATCCAAAATGCTTTAAAAATTAGCCAAAGGTCAAAAGGTACAGATAAAGATCTCATTTATTCTACCAAGGGGTCTATCTGTTATGACGTTGTCTTGGAAATGTTTTTCTCTGCTTTTACCTTTATTTCTTTCAAACAGCCCATTAGCACTATAAGCTATTTCAAATCACAAACCAACTTGGAAAATGAAGTCACTGAATGACGGCAGCACAAGGGCATCCAATTTAACTGGGTTAGCTGATATCTAAAACAAGGTATTTACTATAAATACCAGAGGGCTATTATAGGCAATGATCTGGAAAGATTGGAAACAAGTAAAACAAGGTTGACAACTTTTGTGAATACTGGTCCTTACATACTTGATATGAATATAAAAATCAGTCATTAACAAACAAGTCGTTTAAGGATTCAGGTGGACCTTTTGCAACAAGGAGAATTACAAAATGTCATGTCAAAGCAAGCTTTACAATGTCGGTGTGTGGGGGGGGAGGGGGGTATGATTGGGTGGGGAGGAGGGGGGAGGCTGGGAAGGGAGGTGAAGGGTAAATAAAGGAGGAGGCTGCAATGCTTGGTAAGAAATGTATGCATTATCCTGCCAATGTAATTGTAACGCCACTGTACAGTATGCTCTCAAATAAAATAAAATTAAATTAAAAAAAAATCAGTCATTAATTTAAATAATCTGCTTTGGTTCACCCAGAGCACCATCTTCAACATATTTCATCATGTTTTCCAATTGTTACAAGATCCCAATAAGGCTGGAATCCTCCTACCCTGAGGTTCACAGGAATTCCAATAAACTATCTAGACATCTGCCTCATCTGTTACCTCTGACATGCTTAATCATTGTTTATATACAACTAAATACTACATACTACTGATCTTGTTTATTTGATTTGATGTTGATGCTTATCTTAGGGTCATTGTAACAACCTTCATTTTTTATAGTGTATGCTGTTTTTAAAAACCTACTTAACCTTGAAGATTCAAGGGGGCTTTTAAGACTGAGTAAGATACACACCATAAGACTTTGGGATAACTTTGGGAAAGCAGTCTATATGCACCCCAGAAAGCTAAATATAGACCTCCCCTATGACCCAGCCATACGACTCCTAGGCATCTATCCTGAGCAACAAGAACCAGGATACAGGGACACATGTACCAACATGTTCACTGCTGCACTCACTGTTCACAATAGCCAAGATAGGGAACAACCCAGATGCCCCACTACAGATGAATGGATCCAAAAACTGTGGAACCTTTATACAAAGGAATACTATGCAGCCATTAGGAAGCACAAAATAATGGCATTTGCAGGGAAATGGATGGAACTAAAGCAAATCATTTTGAGCACAGTAAGCCAAGATCATAGAGACAAATAGCACATGGTCTCCCTGATATACAGATGTTAAATCCAAAATGTAAAGAGATATGACAAACAGGACTGAAGAAACAAAGGACATCTACTTAATTTGTCATATAATTTCTTAGATACTCCATGTTCTGGACCTCATATATAGTATATAGATATGTGCACATGAGGGAAGCTAGGAGGGCACAAAATCACAGGAAAACAGGAAAAAAAAATACAACAGAGGGGCCCATCAGCTGCACCGTGCATTGATGAAAATGTACTAAGCAATTCAGGGGCAGCGAGGGGAGGGAGGGTAAGGGAGGGAAAGAAGGAATAGCTAACACTAAGCAAAAGAAATGTATATGTCACCCAATGCAGAATAATTGTACTGTCAAAGCTTGTAGAATTCACAAACTTTATAGAACAAGATAATGACAATTTGCCTTGTGAAGTTTGTTAAACTGTGTTTGTAACTTTAAGCATCACTATTCTACAATACTGTGAAATTTATGTAACCATTTAATCTCAATAAAAATTATAAAAAAGATTTTGGGATAAAGTATTAAGGGAGCTTTTGAGGTGGGGACTGCAACTACAGAAACATTTAGTGTTGTCAGTACTATGCTGGGCTCTTCACATAATTCTCTTATCTAATCTTCAATCCTCATAATAACCTGATATAGTTTTTCTGCTTTTTTGTTTTACAGAGAACTATCCAGAGTTGAGCATCTTGGTCAAGGTCATGCATATCAAGTGAGAGAGCCCAAATTAAGTCATAAGTGTATTTATGACACTATGAAATATTTATTCTTCATTCTGTTTCCAAGAGCTGTGAAAGCTCTTGGAATTTCTGCAGTGGTAAGAATATTGTTTTTGTCAATGAGAAGACTGGGGACCCTAGACAGCTTTAGCCTGAGGGTTGATCACCAGAAAAACCAAGGCATGATCAGATTAGACTTTCAGTCCTCCCCCCAACAGTGATGTAATTAATCAGGCTGGATGCAATATGGCCTACACAAAATGTGAAAGGCCAACGTCTGGATAAGCTTCCAGACAGCTGAACACGCAGAGTTCATGGAGGATGGCAAATTCAGAGAGAGCATAGACTCTGCATCCCTTCCAATAAGCCCTGTGCAGCTATTTCACTAGACAGTTCCTTTGCATCCTTTACATAAGTGTGTACATGTGAATAAAGCTCTTCTCTGAGTTCTGTGAGCTGTATGGGAATTTAGTCACACCTGAGGGATGACCCTGATTGATACAGCCAGTCCTTCTGTCAGAGGCAAAGGATACAATCTGCGCTTGCACTGGTATTTCAGGTGGGGGATCCATCTGTAGGCTGTGACACTGTCCCCAGGAAGTGTCAGAACTGAATTGAAATGGAGGCCACTGGCTGGTGTCCACCAGAGAGTCTACTGCAGAAAAAATACTTCTTGGCAAGGCAAATCTTCCTACATACTTGTGTGGGGAGAAGTACTGAGTGTGAGATGAAGAAACAAGGACTTTCATTTTTTATCCCTATCACCAGTGACATTCCTTTCTCTGACTGACCAGCCTCAAGCATCATGAGAGAGAAAAGGTGTTCTGCTTTTAAAGCATGCATGTTATTCAACTCACCTGCGACGATGATAGTAAAGAGATAACAGAGACATTTGAAATTTAATCTAGCCATACAGATGAATAGTAGTCAGTCATTCGTGAAGACTGTCAGGTGTACTTACAAGGAAACAAAGATTCTCTATACATCATTAAATAAATATATATGTATGCAAGTAATGTCACTGGTTATTCTGATATTAATTAATTTGCAGGTAACCTACAGGATGGGACAAATCAAGATGCCAAAATGATTGACAGACAACTGCATATCTTTCCTATTTTTTTACTTAAAAAGCAAAAGAAACCGCCCCTCCCCCCCAATCATATCTCACCTGGAGAATTAAAAACTCCTGTAAAACCTATATGGAGAACGAGAACAATTGGCAAACAAAATTTGTTAAAACTACCCTTTAAAAAACAGCTGCTTTTAAATATGTTTAAACTGAAGCAAAGGCAATACCGAACATATGTCAATGGTTTTTAAAGAATTACTTGGCAATAAGGAAAAGGTAACATTTTTTTCTCCTAGTCTGTAGATTCTTTTCACTTTTTTTTTTTTTTTTTTTGTCGGTTGTGGGGCTTGATCTCTGGGCCTGGGCACTGTTCCTCAGCTCTTCAGCTCAAGGTGAGCCTCTACCACTTGAGCCACAGTGCCACTTCCAGTTTCCTGGTGGTTTATTGGAGATGAGTCATGGACTTTCCTGCCCGGGCTGGCTCTGAACTGCAATCCTCAGATCTCAGCTTCCTGTGTAGCTGCGATTACAGGTGTGAGCCACCAGTGCCTGGCTTTCTTTTCACTTTCTTAATGGTATAAATTTAAAGCTGATGGGTTGGTTCTTATTATGGTATTTTTGTTGTAGGTTTTATCACTTTTAAGTTACATTTTATAATATTTAAGAGATTTTAACTACTTGGGAAGCTAAGACTGTAAGGATCATGTTTTGAGGCCAGCCTAGGGAAGAAAAGTTCTAGAGATCCTTATTCAACTGAGGGGGGAGGGTATGGGGGGGAATGAGAGGGGGAGAGAGAGAGAGGGAGAGGGGTAGGGGGTATATAACAATATATAGGGGGTATATAACAATAGGGGGTATATAACAATATATAGGGGGTATATAACAATATATAGGAAAAATTGTTTGCTTTAAGTTTTTGGCAAGGTTATAACTTTTAAGCCAGTTATAAGCACACCTGGACAGTCCCTAGACAGTTAAGTACCCAAACAGGTTGGACTGCTAGGATTCTGATCATGGAATAATGTTACTCAGCCTCACAGGAACAATATATATTGAACTGTAAAAATATATTCAGGACCAGTTCTTTTCCATAAAATTAAAGAAAGTTAAGGTTAATATATTTTAGAAATCCTGCTGAGGTATGGTTCAAGTGGTGAAGGAACCAAACAAGTGTGAGGCCCTGAGTTCAAACTCCAGAGTTAGCAGAACAAAAAAACACAAAGGTAATAATTTATAGACATTTTATAAAACCTCTAAGTTTAAAACTACTGTTAAATTTCATCATTCACTGGTAACTTTGTAAAGAATTAAAATCTTAAAAACACCTACAATGTGACACAGGATGTTTCCAGTTTGTTAAAAAAAACAACAAAACTTTCAAGGGTAGTTATTAACAATGAAAAGAAGTTCCACAGTTGCTGTTGCTATAGTTTTGCAATAAAACTTGACATTTACCAACAAAAAAAAATCATTTTAAAACTAAAATATAAGTAACAGACACATTCCACTACATGTCACAGATTTTTCTACTTCAACTGACAATCTCTGAAGTCTAAGAGAGACACGGGAACCATAAAATTGTATTTGGAATTGATGAAATGAGAAAGATACAATGTAGTAAGGGAGAAGCTAAGTAATTTATGCCAACTGCTTAGTAATTGATCAAATCTTCAAACTTAATTTCAGAAAGAATCCTAAAGTTATCAAGTGAACTCAACTTATTATGTTCCTGAGAGGGTGGGGGAGTCAAGTCACTACAACCAGAATGTCTCATGGTATTAATTCAAACAAGAGCAACATTTTTTATTGTGTGCAACTATAGCTTCACCACAGTGAGTCAAAGTGAGTATAAGCCTAGTCTATACCATCCAACTCTACTATAAAATAAGAAACGTATGTAATGCAAAGAGACATATACGGCCATTCAGTAGGATAAAGAGCAATATTAAACACTACAATTGGGAATTGATCCTCCGGGCCATCTGGTATCTTGTACCGCAACATGTGAAATATTTTTTTCTGAGACCTGAAAGAAAAATTTTGTATTTTATACACTGAAGTTCAAAAGTAAACCATAGACTTCTTAAATATGCTTAATTTGAAAAAGGCATTTCTCAGAACTCCCTTTAGAGTCTATCATTCCATAATCCATTTTTCTTAAAGTACTATAAATTATTAAATAATTTAAGCATATGACAAATTTCAAATAAGCAAAAATGAACTCACTAAAAAGCACTACGTTGTTAAATCCAAGGACAGCTCTAAACAGTACAGAAAATGGCAACATATTAGTTTATTGAACTTAATTAGAAAAGACTCACATCTAAACAAATCTCCATGTTTTACTTCTTATTTTAATTATGAATTTCTCATAATGTGTAGAATTTCCACAGAGCCCTCAGATGTGTGCTCTAATTGTGGGTTAGGCACAGGCAGCTCACAGGCACTGCTACACTGCTGGACACTCTGCTACCTGTGACTGGTTTTGCTCCTGTTCTGCTTTTACCTACACAGAATGTCACAAAAACTGAAAAGGCTGATTTCATAGAACTGAAAAAATAACTAAATGCAATTTAAATATTTTAATAAAAGCACAAATGTGCCTTTTGTCATTTAGACAATATGGTATTATCTAGGAATAATGACAACACTTTAGCTCATAATACATTTAAATTGTTTAGGACTGTAGGACACAATTACGCTTTGGAAAAAATAATGGATGACTATACGTTTTTAGAAGAGCAATAATAATGATAACAATGGTGACAAGCTTAGTATATTACCATGAATCATTCTAAACACTTTATTGGAGTGGAATTACTAATATACTAAATCATTTAGTTCCAATGGTACTATCCTGTTCTATTAGCATGCCAATATGGCAGATGAGGAATTGAATCACAAGAGAATTACTAAGTTCTTCAAAGTATCATAACTAGTAAGGACAGAATCGGGATTCCAAGAAGCTTGGTTTCAACACTCTTTACAGGGTGTTTCAAACCATTCCTTTAAAACTAAAAAGTTGGTATTATCTTTACTGCTGAGATAAAAACAAGTTATTCTATTTTAAACATTACAGCAACTACATAATGAATACCTACCTATAAGTACAGCATAATACAGCTACATTTATCGAATACCTAATGTGACAAATACTATTCTAACAAACCTTTTGATTAATTAATCCACCCTACCACTGTACCTGTTTGGCAGATAAGAAAAATCCAGCAAATTCACAGGTAAAGCCCACGTGGTAGCACAAGTCTTCATCAAAGCCCATGCTTGTTAAAACACACTGCAGTGCCTATTTGTGTGATTCTAACTACCAAATAAGGACACTGGTTTCTCCCAATACCACAGACATGTCTCGTTAGAGACTTAACCACAAAACTAAATAACAATAAATTTAAGGTGATTACATTTAAAACTCAAACCTCTGTGTACTAGTCCTCCATATACTGTGTAGATATTCCAAGACAGCTGAAGTAAACATCCACCTCCCAGCCAATTATGTATTTCAGCTGAGTGTAGGATGTTTACATGAACTGAAACTTGGTTTAAAGCAGGACTTAGGAAACGGAACTCTCTATTATATTTATACTGGTTCTTAGTTGAGACAAATTTATATTAAGGTACATTATGTTAGATTCTTTTTTCTAAAAAGATAACTTTGTAGACTGTTGAAAAAAAGAACAGGTACCATGATCCATATAAATGAGGCAAGAATCCTGATACTAGGTGGAGAATCCAAGGAAAGACATTATATTGCTGTCACAGGAGAAATTCATGGTAATAAGCACAGACATCCTGTAGTGCACCATAGCTAAAGGCAACTATTCACTCAGTCCTTCATATTCCTAAACTCAGAAGAGTTCTAAACACCTGAACTTGAATTTATATGAACACAATTGATGGGCAATAATTAAAATGATGCATCAGCTGCCTGTTATTTATTAAAAAGATCCTGTTTGGGGTAAAAGACAAGGCTACTAAAACTCCTGTGAGATGATCTCAAGCACTGCTCCACACCTGTGTGTCTCCTTATCTCTTCCCATCATCCATATCTCAGTTCTTCTCATTTCAAGCATGTCATTCCCACATTTTTGACCTCTTGTCACCTTCTGTTGTTCCAAGGGTTGTTGAGGTACCTCAACAGCATCCCTCTGAATTAAAAGTCATTAATACTTCTACTAAGTATTAAAAGTGGCCCTGTCAACGCACTTGCATCAAGAAGAATAAATTCAGCCAGGCGCCGGTGGCTCATGCCTGTAATCCTAGCTACTCAGGAGGCTGAGATCTGAGGATCGAGGTTCAAAGCCAGCTGGGCAGGAGAGTCCATAAGACTCTTATCTCCAATAAATCACTAGAAAACCAGAATTGGCACTGTAGCTCAAGTGGTAGAGCACTCGCCTTGAGCTGAAGAGTGCAGGGACAGCGCCCAAGCCGAGTTCAAGCCACATGACCGACCAAAAAAAATAAATAAATAAAAAAAATAAATTCTTATATCTGTGAGTAAAATAATAAACACTGCCTGCAAATTCCAAGAATCTGTGGCATTACATAGGCATACAAGGACCTTTAGAAGCCTCTTATATATATACATATTTTTTAGTATTTTGATCGCATTTATTAACAAAGGTAAAAATTATATAACAAGCAAATGTAACTTTGAGATGACATATTTGCTTGTAATATCAGTTTCTGACATTAAACATGCATAAACATTTTAAAATCAAAACTTTGCTCCTGAGATCATTTCTTTATAGAGCTTCCCAAATGTGCAACTTGTCCAACACAAATTTTTTTTTATATTTTTTCTTTTTTTAAATATATTTTTATTGTGAAAATACTGTACAGAAGGGTTACAATTACATGGGTAAGATAATGAGCACATTTCTTATCAAGCATTGTAGCCTCCTGAAGCCTCTTATATTTTGATCTGACCTCCTGTCACCTTCAGGCTGTTCTGAAGCACAGGTTCTCAAGAACCGCCCCCCCCTTTGTTTTATCTATAATCATGCTGGTTTTTCTATTTTAATTACTATTACTGCAACAATATTTTTATTCGTACACATATTCAACTAAGTCTTTGTGAGCTAGATAATTAATATACTTTTTCCTCTGCGAAAAAATGGTTTCAAGTTTCCAACAACTGTTTTGGGGATGGGGGCTTAAACTCAGTGCCTGGGTGCTGTTCCTTCTTTTTTGCTCAAGGCTGGTACTCTACCACTTGAGCCACAGCTCTACTTCTGACTTTGTGGTGGTTAACTGGAGATGAAGAATCTTAAGACTTTTCGGCCTTGCTGGCTTCAAACTGTGATCCCTAGATCAAAGTCTCCTGAGTAGCTACGATTACTAGCAGGAGCCATCAACACCTGGCTTTTGGACAGGGAATATGGTACATCTTTTTAATCCAAGCACTTCAGTGTTAATGCAGAAGGATCAGGAGTTTGAGAACAGTCTGGCCTACACAGTAAGATCCTATGTACAACAAAGAAACAAACATTCAAATAAACAAGCCAACAAAAAACTTTTGCAGTCGTCTCCATTTTTAAGTTGGGGATTTTACTTCAGTCTCTACTGGGCACAATACCCAATAAGAAAAGAAATGTAGAATGATCTCCTAGGTTCGAGAGCCTGGGTCCAGAATGGATGAACACCAACCTCAAGCAAGAACACCAAGAGCTCAAGGCCCTGAGGTCAAGTCCCAGTACCAGCGTACATGTGGACCTGTGTGTACATATACATACATATATACACACATCCCTTGAAAAACTGTATATGCCTGAAGTAACAAATCCTCTCCTCCCAAGTAAATCTTGTACATTCAACACCTTTCTCACAAAGGAACATTTACAAATAAGTGTTATAGCACAGATACATCTGAAGTACCATTATGATCAAACCTGCCATTTGTTCATGCATAGTCCTTAAATGGAAATGGCAGACACTGCTGTAATAAAGTACTTATTAGAGCACTGTGTGCCATGCAGCAGAAAAATAGAATTATAAAGATATAATGGCCCTGTCTTCAGAAAGCTTGGACTCTGATCAAATAAGATACACACATAAAAAATTAGATTAGCAAGAACTTTATCTTCTGGTTTATATAATGAACCTAATATAGTATGATATCTGACAGCTTAATAGCAAATGACAAAACTATCAATGGTTTATATTGGAAATTATCAACAAAACAGAAAATGTCCAGAACTTTAAAAAATGGAAATGACAAAACATTTTAAAATTCAGAAAAAAACCTATAAAGTTATTCATTAATTAAGTCACACTAAATGTCATCTATGAGAATTCCTAAATCATTTAATTTGATGGGGAAAAATAAACAAATAAACACCCACAATACACCTGCTCGTAAGGCAAGCCACAATCTAAAAATGCTTAGGAAAATAGACTTAATTCATGTAACTGTTAGCAAAAGCTGTAAGTAATATCTAAGGAAAGAGAAAATTGAAATTTCTAGGTTGTGGTATGCTGGGAAGAATTTATAAAGGGGGAAACCAGTCTCTTGAACTGCAAGAAGTTCAACTCCAGTAACTAGAAAGTGGCTCAGTGGTAGAGCGCTTGCCTTGCATGCTTGAGGCCATGGGTTTGATTCCTCAGCACCACATAAGCAAAAAGCCAGAAGTAGCGCTGTGGCTCAAGTGGTAGAGCTCTAGCCTTGAGCTGAAGAGCTGAGGGACAGCGCCCAGACCCAGAGTTCAGGCCCACGAGTGTACTCAAAAACAAAAAATCATGAAGAACAAACTTCTCAATGATAGGGCAAAAACAGAAATAAACACTTATAGTGGGAACAATCTTGAAAACTCTTTAAATGCCAGGCAGTAGTGCAGTAAGTCAGCATGTGCACTCTCTCCTCCCCCATATAACACGTACACGGCAGCCAGAGAGCAGTAATGAAGGACTAAAGATTTCTAATGTCTCTGTATACATTTCACAGCCTCCTCATCTCTACTCTTTAGGAGTGAATATCCCTTGAAGACGTCTGTGAAGAGCCGGTAGCAGCAAACATCTGACTGAAAGCTCAGCTGTATCGCACAGCTTCCAGTCGGGGATGTTTACAACAACAGACTTTCTGAATAGCCAGCTTCAGAGAGAGCAGACACAAATGTAACTGGCCACCACCTTTAGCTAATGTTTTACAGAATTTATGGCTGAATGTAACCATGACACCTTGGAACAAAAATGATAAAGCTAATACTAATTAAGAAGGGTAAAGAATTCATTGTATATACCAGAGAATCAAGAAAAATAACAGAAGGCGTAGGTTCAGCGATGGTGAAGATGCTGAAGGGAAGACTCAAAAATCAAGACGCATTATACATATAAACCACTTTGTTTAATGGCAAGAAAAAATCAATACAGGACCTAAAATTAACATAAAGCAAGGAAAGGGGTGGGTGAGAATGCTGAAAGGGGTGACATTGATCAAGATGCACTGTATTTATAACCTGCTTCAGTGAATGGCAATTCCTTCATATAATGACTTAAAAGATAATAAAAATATTTTGAAAAATAGAAAGTGGCTTACCACACCTGTGATTTCTCCTAAATTATCCAATTAGGGAAAGAAAACATACATAATAAATTTGTCTTGTTAAACATACAACATTAAAGATAATATCCTGTTATTTTACACAAGGATATAATTTTGTAAGGAGAAAAAAATGGGGTTTCCTTTCCCTGGATGTAGAGTTTCAAAATTAGTAATAAACAACTATTCAATTAGAGTAATCATACATGTTTGCCCCAGACAGTCCTAATTAAGGATAACTGTTCTGATATTATTAAAGTGATCTTTTTATTAAAGTGTCCTAATTTAGATAATGAATATAGCAGTTTTATTGGCAGTAGATCAATACTGAGTAAGAGTCTAATATTGTCTTCCTTTTCCCCGCCACATTAGGGATATATAGTTTATGGAAATGACCTGGATAATGATCACAGAACAAACTCATAACCTTGGATTTTTTTTTAATAAAGTAAGATACTGACATTTTGTCTTCCATATTATTTTCCTATGAGAAAAAATGTAAGTGAAATACAGTAAATCTGCATTTCACTGATTTGCTTTAATCTGAAACCTGTAAAATAATGGTTAAAACAAGTCTACAACTAAATTAGAGTGATTTCCAAGAAACAAACACACTTGCATATGTGAGCCTATGTATGTACATGTATATCCATATCCTGCAGGTAACTATTGGAAAAAAAATAATACATACAACTTGAAATGTTACTAATTTCCTAATCCCCCACCTTTTTTTTGAGAAACTATGGAGTAAAGGATTTCAGTCACTGAAATAATACACTTAATAATACACTGAGAAAATACACTTAAAGATCGCTCTACGAAATTCTTACTCATTTAAATGTTGTAAATAACTCTTATCCATTATGGAAATAATGAGGGAAAGTATATGTGGTCTCTATGGATACAAGATAACCTTCATTTTTTTTCCCCCGGGGGGTGCTATCCTAAGCCTCTTTGTGCTTAAGGCTAGTGCTCTATCACTTGAGCCACAGCACAGTGCCACTTCCAGCTTTTTCTGAGTAGTTATTGGAGATAAGAGTCTCATGGACTTTTCTGCCCACGCTGGCTTTCTGGCTTTGAACCACAATCCTCAGATCTCAGCCTCCAGAGTAGCTAGAATTATAGGCATGAATCACCAGGGCCAGCTACCTTCATTGTTTTTAAATTTTTAAACACACACACACACACACACACACACACACACACACACACACACACACACACACACACACACACACACACACACACACACACTAGTTATTAGTTATTTACAATAGACTATTCAACTTGTTCTACACTTGAAACTTTCTAGATTTATATTAGGAAAAAAAGTTCATGCCTAGATAGGTGATACTTGACTAGTGAGGTCACTGCACTTAAGTTGCAAGGCACCAGTTAATACAACGTGCTCTTTTAAATAATTTCCCTTTCTGTTCTCAGTTCTGTTTTTAAGACTAATCAAAAGACATCTGTTTCAGAGAATCCTTTCTTCAGGGTTTTGAGGGAAATTTGGCCAAATGTTGTGCCTTTGTAGAATACATTCTTGAATACATGAAGGCTAAATGTTCCTAAGCTGAATAAGAAAGCCTATTGTAAAGTTTCTTTTACAATTATGTAGTATCTTCTATAGATGGTATTTTATTATAATATATATTCTATATCTCATAATGTTTTTATTATTATTTACAATTAAATGCAGTAGAAAGGTATAATGAGGGAGCTGATGCTACCTTTTGGCTTGGTTTATTGATTCCATCTTTGTCAAAAAATATTACATATCTGAGCTACCCTTCCTACTGTCAGCATTAGCATTACCTTTCTGTTTATGCATTTTTTATAAAGATTGACAAAATGAACAGACACATACACACAATCTGCTGTTCAGATAAGAACAGGTATCAATGAACTACCCAGTGGAATAGAGTTACTTACTGTGCAATGACTTCACATTTGTAAGATCAGTCTATCAAACACAGTTCATGAATACTTACATTCAATGTCTACCATGACATAACCACCACCAATCCATTAGAGAAACACTGGAGGGATTCCTCCAATGTTAAAAACAAGTTAGATATCTCAGTGCATCTTTCTTCAATGTGAATATCCACAATGGAGACGTTACCCAACAGTACTGTTATAAACGAATGCAACTTTTTCAATATCTTCCCTCACCAAGTTCATGTTACAAACTTAATCCTCAACGCGTGTTGATAGCTGAGACCTTTAAGAGGTAAGTCATGGGGCTCTTTCTTCACGAATGTACTAATAAGAGTATGAAGATGAGTGGGTCCTTGTGTGAGTGGGTTGACGACACAGGATGGAATACTCCCTGCATCCCAACTCACTGTGCCAGCCTCATATTCTTTTACCTTCCACCATGTTTACTGCAGCATTCTTCACAATAACCAGGACATGGAAACAGCCTAAGTGTTCACTGATGGATGAGGAGACTGAAAAGATAAAAAATTCATTCATTCTCATTCTCTCTCTCTCTCACCTCACTTGTGCCAGTCTCACCACATACTGCAGTTCCAACTTTGGACTCCTCAAGTTCCAGAGCTGTTAAAAAAAAGAAAAAAATTTAAAAATATACATATACATATATTCTTTACTAATTATGGAATAATAAATATTACAGACTAAAAGTACGTTGCATTTCAACTCAATAAGGCCAGTGAATACTGGAAAGGAAAAGTATCTGAGTAAGGAACTACTAACTTTAAAATTTTCAAAGAGTGTGATAAGCAGCTTGAAAGTGAAAGGAATAAACAGTAACATGATGACGATTACTCTAATTATATTCTAAACAAACTCATGAAACCACACATGCTAAAGACTGGGAAGCAAAACTATAGACACATCTATAATATAGGGAACTGCAAAACTGACTCAGGACACATCTACTTGTAGGCAGGCACAAGGATGTGAGAACTTTAAAAGCCAAGGTTCCTATCAATGATATCACAGGAACATCTTGTGTAATTTCTGGTAAGAGAAATAAAAACAAGCAGGCACTGCTCACTCTGCAATCTTAGCTTCTTGGGAGGCTGAAGATTGAAATTTGAGGCAAGTCTAGGCAGAAAATCAGAGGACCTGCCCCCCTCTTTTTTTGTGCTGGTACTAGGGATTCAGCTCAGAGCCTGAGCGCTGTCCCTTAGAATTTTTTGTTCTCAACTACTTAAGCCATAGTTCCACTTCCAGGTTTTTTGTAATTGGAAATAAGAATCTCAGGGACTTTTCTGCCCAGGCTGGCTCTGAACCTTGATCCTCAGATCTCAGCCTCTTGAGAGGAATAGGATTACAGGCTTCAGCCACTGGCACCTGGCTGATATCCCTTCTTAATCTACACCTGGGCACTTGTCATACAGCTGTGCACTTGTTAACCCAAACTTTTAGGGAGGCTGAGACTGACAGGTTCTAGACCAGTCTTGAAGAAAGATCTATAGGATTCCATTTCCACAGACAGAAGCTGGATAAAGCGGTGTGTGCGTATCCCAGCAATGGCAGGAATCAAGATCCAGACACATGTATGGGCAGAAGACAGGCTTTATTCTAATAGCCACTAACAAATCAAAGCTGGAAGGATGATTCAAGTGGTAGAGCACCAGCCTCAGCCAGCACAGAGCTGTGAGTTAAAGTACTAATACCACAAAAAGGAAAAGAAAAACCTAAAGAACCAAAGTTCTGCCTTTCCATGACTTTGATCAAGATGCATTGTACTCATATACTAACATGTTGAATTGAAACCCATTTATACAACTACTAAAAGATAATAAAGTACTGCTATTCCTAGTTCAGAAAAGTACTTCCACCCTGTCAGGATTACAAGGAAACAACAGCAGGGACAGGTCTGCTTCTTTATAGTTTTCAAAAGAACTATCAAGTCCAGCATCCAGAGGCTCTCACAAAATGACAAAATGAAGTTGTGATTCTTTGTGCATGTGTGTATGTGTGTGTGTACGGGCCCACGTGCCAGTCCTAAGGCTTGAACTCAGGGTCGGGGGGTGGGGAGGGGCTGTCCCTGAGCTTTTGTGTTCAAAGCTAGCACTCTACCACTTGAGCCACAGTTCCACTTCTGGCTTTTTGGTGGTTAAATGGGGCTAACAGTATCATAGACTTTCCTGTCTGAGCTATCTTTAAATCATGTTTCTCAAGATCTCTGCCTCCTGAGTGGCCAGAGTTATAGGTATAAGCCACTGGTACCTGGAGAAGTTGTGATTCATATTGTAATACTTTTAACATTTTGAACTTCAACCCTGGAACATTTGTCCTTTTAAATGTTTTTCAAATGATGATAGTCTAGTCCTAGGAAGGTTATATTAGATAATTAAAGCCCTAGGCTTTACAGTTTGACACAACTGGGCCAAATGTGTGGCTTGGGAAAGTGACTTTAATTTTCGGCGGTTATTTTTCCATCTGTAAATGTCAAATTAAAATATGTACCTTGGCTCTGTGTAGTGGCCCACACCTGTATTATTAGCTACTCAGGAAGCTACACAGGAAACTGTGATGAAAGGATCACAGTTCAAAGCCATCCTGGTCAGGAAAGTCTGTTAGACTCCAAAGAACCACCAGAAAACCAGAAGTAGAGCTGTGTCTCAAATGGTTGAATGCTAGCCTGGAGCAAAAAAGTTCAGGGACAGTGCCAAGGCCTGAGTTCAACCCCCATGTCCAACAAAAAAGCAACTGACCAACAAAAAAAACTCTGTACTTTGTAGAGTTATTGTCAGGGTTCAATAAGACAACGTACTGTTCAACAAATGCTGAACTCTGTAGCAGGTACACAGATAGTATGCAAAGACAAAAGGGAAAGGGAAGATCCTTCCGTTCCTCTCATTTTTTTTTCTCATGGCTTTTCAATTTTCAGATCTTTCCATTTCACTTTTGTAAATTCTGCTTATCCTTCAGGGCACAGTTCAAATGTCAAGTTCTCCAGGAAAAATAGATGTTCATCGTTAACACATACACAGGACTTAAAAAAGAGTGTGAAGCAATGCTTTTTTTGTATACATTAACTCAATCCCATAACATACTGTCAGGTAAGTACGAGCGTCACTTTCTACAAATGGAAACAGTGTCCAGAGCCTGTGCACAGGTCCTGGTAACTGGACTATGAACCAAGCAGACTGGCTCCAGAGCCAACTCTTACCCATCGCTGAGCTATCTGGGCTGTTAACTGAGAAGGATGATTAATTATTGCAAAGACATTCAGAGCTGACAGTTTCAAGTGTAGTGTAGCTGGAGATGTCTTTTATATAAACTGAAATCATCCTCTTTGGATAGCTTGTTCCACCCTTCCATAGAAAATATTTCTCTTCTTCAAACTGCTAAAATGAAGAGAGAGAGAGAGAGAGAGAGAGAGAGAGAGAGAGTGTGTGTGTGTGTGTCAACAGTTACCATACATAATTTGTTTTTCACATATTTTAGACTACCAGCTTGAATCTAATTTTCCCCAGTTCAAATGTCTAAGATTCTAGTTTCCTTCTTCATGAGACCCAGGAGAGAGAAGAGATAAATAGCTTTATCCTCATATGACCCAAGAGAAGGACAAAGCCAAATCATCTACCACATTAGACCAACAAAACTGTCAGTGATCTAATTATTCTTTCATAGATAAAATAAAGTCATCAGTAATCAACCAATATTCTCAACAATGTATGCCATATTTACAGATTTTGATGTTATAGATATACATGTTCAAAACTGTCTTTTGTATTAAAAATATATCAAATTCTTTAAATAAAGGCAGGCTCAGAGGTATGGAAATGAGTCCTATGAAAATACAACCATGAACATTCTTTGTGTGAGAGACAGAAAGTTACTATCTTCCCTTTTTAATCAGACTTTATAGTATAGAATCAAGAGCAAAAATAAAACATACCTGCTACCCAAGGGATAATGTTTGGGGTTTTATAAATAACTATAAGCCCTTCACAGAGAAAGGCTTAAAAGAAAACTATTGCTTCTCCCTAATTTTTGTGGTACTGCTTTGCCCATTCTGAATACATTTTGTGGTATCTTAGGATCCTAAAGATGCTATAATATTAACAATGAGTTTACTTGTTAGTTCTTACAGCAAATGAAGAAAGATAGGTATACCACAGAAGTAAAAAAAAACAGAAAAAAAGGAAAACAAGCCAGTTTAATAAACAAAAAGATTACTGTTTCTAAGTCATCTTTCAAAAAAATTTCAAAAGCTAAGAATAAATCTGTACTACTTGAAAGATATTTTTATTCAAAACTAACTCCTCTTAAATTAGTTCCTCCCTTTCTTCATTTCTTTTTTTATGGTGTTGGGGATCAAATTCAGGACACAAGCATGCTAGCAAGTACTCTATCACTGAGCTACCTCTGCCAACATTTAACTGGCTTTCTTTCTAAAGTAAGGCATGCTACCATTATATGGTGGTCACCTGGACAAATATTACTGGTTAGATCTCATTAACCCAATGAGCCTAACATACAGGCTTCAAACATACCTTAGGGATATTACTAGAAGGCAAAAAGTACAGAAAAGTATTAGGAACCAAGGCAACGTAATACCTACTACATTCTGGAGGCATGGCTTGTTTGAGTGGTACAACACTGGCTTAGCCTACAAGTGTATTACCTTTAAATGAGGGGACAAACATACTTAACTCTACAAACAGATTCTAAACTTAGAACTACAGAACAGACATACCCACCATGTACTCACTCCCACAGTACACTAACTGTGCCTTTACCATGACATTTTACTTATATGGCAACGGTTTACCTGTCTGTTTCTTCACTACAGAGCAAATGTGTGACTCAACTGGGTAAGTTTAGTTCATGTATAAAACAGCATAGGTGTGAAATAAAAGAGCAACAGAGAAGAATGCAGCAAATTTAAAACAAAATGATGCTCGTGGTTTTATATTTTGCCTCAAGACTCATTCCACAATTAGGAATTAAAAACCAGGTTTAATTAGTTATTAGTTTATATGTGAGCCCCTTCATTTCTTTGGCTAAATTCCCTCTTCTACAAAAGGAAGTCCATTCAGCTCAATAACTGCATGAGTCTACAATGGCACCTTATACTAATAATAAACATGTGAGTATTTACTGAGTATTCAGTAAATAATTATGCTCACACCTAAAAACAAAGCTAACCTCATTATTATCATGCTAGCCCACAGACACAGGAACCATATAAAGAGAAGAAAAATCCAAAAACCCTACAAGACCACTTGTATAAATAAATGCACAGCAAGTCTTTGTAAAATTTCTTAGATATAAAAAGTTTTCTTGATAGTTCAGATTTGGATTTTTTAGTATCTAGAATGGAATTATATATTAGGGAAAATAAAGTCTTTCACTTCTTGGGTCACTAGGAAGTTCAAACCACCAAATTATCTAAGCTTACTGATGTCTCATTACCAGGTTTATCTAACCATCAGCAATTTCCTGGGACAGAATACCACAGTTCCCTCTCATATTCTACACACCTTTATCATAGACTAAGGCTAACTTGTTTATTTAATCCTTATTTATTGTCCAGCTCCCCTATCACAATGTACAGGATAAAAGCTCTGTGAGAGCAAGAATGTTGCCTGATTTTTTTTTTTTTTTTGGGTCCGGTCGTGGGGCCTGAACTCTGGGCCTGGGCGCTGTCCCTCAGCTCTTCAGCTCAAGGCTAGCGCTCTACCACTTGAGCCACAGCACCACTTCCGGCTTTTTTCTTTTTGTTTATGTGGTGCTGAGGAATCGAACCCAGGGCCTCATGCATGCAAGGCAAGCACTCTACCACTGAGCCACCTTCCCAGCCCTTGCCTGATTTTTTTTACTCCAGTAATTTAAAAATCTGGAGCACATAGTATTCAGCATTTGTTGAATGAAACCATTAACTGGAATGGGAACTGTATCTATTAGCACTATTCCATGCTTTTTACAAAGAACATCTAAGTTCATCATGGCTCTATGAAATAATTTGATCATGAACTCAGTTTCACATACTTACTTGGATTTTTTAGTCAAGATTGATGCTCTACTACTTGAACTATGCCTCCACTTCTGGCTTTTGGCTCGTCATCTAAAGATAAATGTCTCTTAAGATTTGTCTGCCAGGATGGCTTTCAACTGCCACCCTCAGAACTCAGTCTCCTGAGTATCTAGGATTTTAAGTATGAGCTACTGGTATCAGGCTAAAATTAGTTCATTCTACAGATAAAGAACTAAGTCTTAAAAAAGTTATGTAATTTGACCAAAAAAAGGTCAATAAAGGTGACATCTAAAATGTAAACTTATATCTTTCCTTCTAAACTTTCTATATTTCCTTTTTATGTAACAGCATATCCATTCGGGCAATTATCTAGTTTTTAGGCTCTAAGTCACCTACATTTTAAGTCTCTAAAGTATTTAAGGATGATCACCTCATCATGGAAAAAAAAAACCAGGTTAGTCGGCTTAAACAAAAAAAGACTACATTCTTGTAATAAATTTGCCACTTCTACTAGAGATGAGTCCAAAAAACCAAGCAAGGGTAAATAACATTAGAATCTTTCTACAAATAAATCTTATTTAAGGATATGTGTCAAAAAATAGACAGTAATCATAATCCAGGATAAGAACGAATAGTGAAAAGGCTTAAAAGTTTAAAGACACTACTTCTTTATTTTTGTCAATAATCAGAAATTATGATTAATAGTACATATAATTTAGGACAGCATAATAAAGAAAATGAAATAAATATAAAGGAAACGCTTAGGAAAGGTGATGGCTAATGAACCAAATTGAATAGGCTATTTACTGTTCAAACTCTAGAATAGGTGTTATTATAAAGATGAATTTGTACCCACAGAAAAGGTGAGACAAATGGTGAACAAATACAGCAGTGGTACTCACTAGACTATGTGGAAAATGAACTATACAACTTGTAGGTAGGGACAGGAGGGAAAAACTGGGAGGGAATGAAGAAAGAGGTTAACATGGTTCAAAAAGAAATGTACTCGTTACCTGACTCATGTAACTGTGACCCCTCTAGATATCACCTCTATAATAACAATAAAATGTATGTTTAAAAAAAGATTATTTTGTAGATGTGATTAACATGTATGGTCCATTTTCATTAATAAAGGAGCTACCTTCAACAACAAGGATAGGTAAGGGCTCATCTAATCAGGTAAAGGTCTTACAAGAGCAAAAGAAATCTAAGGTTGCCCAGTGAAAAGATTCTACCCTAAGAAATTCTGCCTGAGGCTCCAGCTTACTTGCTTTCCTCTAACTTTAGATTTGCCAGCCCAACACACACATTGTCACGTCAGGCCGGTGTCTTCTCTACATCCCTCATGCTCCCTTTTCACATATACCTGAGTGGTTCTACTTCTCCGGAGAACTCAACTGACACAGGAATGGATATAAGTGGCCCAATTAAATAGATTTATACTTTGAAATCTATTAAACACTGCTGAAAGAAATGGAAGGAGCCTTGAAGAGAGTGCTATACCAGGTTCATGAATCAGAAGACTCAATATTTTCAAGATGTCAATTCTTTTCAAATTGAGCTATCCATTAAATATTTTCACACATGTACACAGCAAACTTCTCAGCAGCCTTTTAAAATAATTGACAAATTCATTCTAAAACTCAACACATAGGGAAATGCCAAGGATCTAGACTAGCCAAAACAAATATGGAAAGAACAAAACTGTAACATAGTACATATAACTCCAGTTATCATAGTATTGGAGTTGAGATCAATGAGACAGAATGGAGTTAAAAAAATGGAACTATACCTATACAGACTTTGATAATTGTGGCCAGGCAATTAAATAGAAACTCTTATCACTGATCTATATACAAAACCTAAAACTTTCTAGGATTCTATGTATATCAGAAAAGTGTTCCATCACTGAGCCTTTCCCTTGGCCCTGAATCAGTCTTTTTAAACTAGAAGAATGATCTTTAATCAGGGAAAGATAAATAAGAAAACAAAAAACAAAAAACAGAAAACCTCAGAAAAACAGAAAAAGAAATTAAGGAGATGGTAAAAGAAATTGTTTTCTTATTTATAAATCAAGAAAAAATTTCAAGAGACTAAATGTATCCAAATATTTGATAACTTTCAATAATCATAAAGTGTAAAGATTTTTCAGATTTATAAAATAAACAAACCTGAAAGATGAAAGTAGCTAAGCCATGCTGGTTCTGTGAAATGAGCTTCTCTGACATATTTCCCCATAGTCTTCAACTCTTCTTAATTATGCCATCTAGGATTTCTTCTCACTCTCCTGTGTCCACTAAACATCCTTGCTCTCCAACTCCTTATTCTGTCTTTAGTCTTACTCTAGGACCAGGTACCCTATCCTCCGGGGGATAGGGTATGATTCTCTGATAATCTAAAGAAAGCTAAAGGCCAGAGCAATATTCTCTTATGCAAAAATTTACATGTGATTATTTTATTTAAAATGCTTTAAAACTCTCATGAACTTCAAACACATATTCCTCAACTTATCAGGCTAAGGAAATAAATTTCATGCAGAATGTCAGCCTAGGCTTTGTTTCTCAAAATATACCATGCAAAGTAAGGTGTACACATAGATATAACAATAGGAAATCGTAATGTCAGTGAACAAAACTTACATAAATTTGGACTTCTTGATATTTTTAGACATGTGGAGAAATTGCTCAATGGAACCCTTCCCTAGCATACCTAAGGAACACTGGCAACAGATTTATGAAGGAGGCTTCTAATATTTATTTTAACGACTATATTTTTAGACATTCATATTTTAAAAAGATGATGGGAATGGAGGTAAAGAAAACATGCTTAACAAATTTCTGGGTAACAAAAAGGCCCTAGCAGTGAATAGTGCCACTGAGCACCCAAGTTTCACTTAAAAAAAAAATTCCTCATTTACTTAGTTTTGTTTTTTCTATGTGCCATAGTCTGGTCTGAAATATATAGCCCAGCCTGGCCTTGAATTTCACATCTTGCTGCTTTTACTATCCGAGTGCTAGGACTACAGGCAAGTGTCACCTTGACCAAAGACACTGAGGGCAAGATGAAGGTCAAGGAAAGTGCTCCACTTCAAAGGCCCTTTCATAATATGTGCTTCTCTTAAATTCCAAATAACCCATTAAAGTTTTAAGGAATATACCCAGATTTCAAGCTCCTTAAGAATATTGTCTATGAGTTTTATAATTCACAGAGCACTCTGAAGCATGTCAGTTATCATGCTATTTGGGTCAACGGCCAACTCAGAACCCTTGGTACCTTAGAACGTAAGTGCTTATTTCTGACACTTTCTTTTAGTATGGATCAGCTTCAACTCTACTCCAGTTGTAGCTAAGACATGATGGTTCCACAACAAAGTGGATAAAGTCCACTGGCAGAACCACAACCGCAGATGGAAATGAAATATGGGATATGTTACTTCCTCTAATGTTTTACCTGTCAAGGAAAATAATATACTATAGGCAAGCCCTTGGTAGAGAGGGAACATAGTACTTTTGCACAAAAAACACAGTCTACAGCAGTGCAATCCTCTTGAAAAGAGTGGCTGGTAGAAATCATTTACATGCTAGTCCATGAATAGTGGTTGTAATCTTTCTTGTTTGCTGATGAACTAGTTCTATATGGTGCCTTCCACATAATATGGCTGCTCTAAATGCATACTAGATGAACGAACAGTAATCAGAGGAACAAGGAACACAGATGGGGAATAAAAGAGTATGTGATAAACAACTATATCTACCAACGTCTGACCTGGTGAAAGTCATTTTCCCTACTGATTCTGATTGTTGTTATAACAATAATTTTTGAAAAAGGTCCTGTAATGCTAGCTACTTGGGCTAAGATCTGAAGGACCTCATTTGAGGCTAGCCTGGGCAGAGAAGTGCAAGATAATCCCCTCTCAAAAGCCATTGCTAGGTACAGTGGCATGCACCTAACCCCGCATCTTATATGGGAGGCTGAGATTGTGGATCCAAGCAATCCTGGGCAGGAAAGTCTGAAACTCCATCTCCACAGAGAGAACTTGGACATGGTAGCATGTGCCTGTGGATCTAGCAACCACATGAAGCCTACAGCGGTTGGAATGCAGCTCAGGTATATTCCTGGACAGAAGCAAAACCCTATCTAAAACATAACCAGCAACATTGGGCTGAAGGCCTGGTTCAGGTGGTATAGTACCTACCAAGCAAGCACAAAGTCCTGAGTTCAGACTCCAGAACTGCCAGAAAAAAAAAAAAAATGGAAACACCATGGACTCTACCCTGTTTTACAAAATGTTAGCTAGGGCTGGGAAGGTGGCTCAGTGGTAGAGCACTTGCCTTGCATGCATTGCATGAGGCCCTGGGTTCGATTCCTCAGCACCACATAAGCAAAAAAGAAAAAAGCTGGAAGTGGCGCTGTGGCTCAAGTGATAGAGCACTAGCCTTGAGCTGAAGAGCTGAGGGACACCGCGCAGGCCCAGAGTTCAGGCCCTGTGACTGGACCCCCCCCCCCAAAAAAAAATTAAGCTATATCTACAGCAGAATGGGATGAAATTTGATAAAGGTAAGTTAAACTTCTATAGTAATACAATACATAGTATCATGCATTTACTTTCAAAGTATCAACTGGCAAGTAAGGACTAAGAAAGATTAGATTAAAGCAGCTCACACCACAGACAAGATTTTAGCTGACCATAAGCTCAATATGATCAAAGGGTAATGCTGCTGCCAAGAAATGCAATGCAAATTCAAACTGCATTAATAGAAATAAGGGATCCAGATAATAGTTTCATTGTATTCTGTAATGGTTACACTACATTTAAAGTAGTCAGTTCAGTTCTGGCAACTGTATTTTAAGAGGTATGCTGACAATCAGACATTGTCATATATTTAGAGATGAATGGGGGAAGGTCTGTAAACTATGCCTTAGGCGTGCATTTAAAAAATTATGGCATTTCCCCATTAGCTCAGCAAGAAAGACTGAATGAGGCTGTAATAATTATTTTCAACTACATTAGGATTCTAAGATTGTGTGAAGAATAAATTTCAAATAATATAGCTTCAGATTACTAATGTGCAGTAAGAAAAAGGAGGGAAAGCAGATTTAGCTATTCATAACATTTAAGAACCTTCTAAACCAAGTTAACAGTAGATAAAAATGTGGTTAGAAATGTTATTAAGGTAAGCAAGGCTCCGGTGGCTTAGCTCTGTAATCCCAGCTACTTGGGAGGCTGAGAAGGATTGAGGTTCTGGGCTAGCACCAGCTTGAGAGAAGCCCACCCCTTCTATAAAATAATCAGGGCTAGAAGTGTGGTTCATGTGGTAGTCAGGCAAGCATGGCGCCTTGAGTTCAAAACCCAATGTATGTACACACGTACACGTACGTACACACATACACACACACTGACTGATTTTAAGGAAATTATACTGCAGTTGGACCTTATACATCCATGCCAATTCTCTATGTAATCAAACACTCTTTTGAGGCTTTTCAACATGTCTTAAGTGTCTTTTTCTGATAAAATAAGAACACACCATACTTCAGACTCCCTATAGGGAAGAAACAATATAAAAGATCAATACCTGTGTATCTTTATATATATTCCAGTTCCTTATCTTCAGACTTAGTTCAATAAGATGTTATTTCTAGCAATCAAAAATCCTCTAAACCAAGTAGAACACATTTGTTACCCTCTTACAAAACATTTTAAGTTACTTAATTTGACTATACACTGTATATATATATGTATATATACATTGTATATAAGAATATTGAATATAAGAATACATCAAACACAAAAAATGTTAAAGTACTCCAACTAACATTTCATAATGTTTTAACCATTACATAAGAGAAGTTAAGGTAGCTATAAAGGCAAATTTAATATTACCCATTATAATAAGAAATGAAGAAATGTTATAATAAATGCAAAACTGAAAAAACATTTTTTGAGACAGGTTCCACTATGTAGCTCAGGCTGGCTTTGAACGCACAATTCTTCTGTCTGCTTCATGAGTGCTAAGACTACAGGCTATACCCGCCAAATAATCATTCTTCATAAATATTCTGGAAGACATTTATTTTTTCCTTTATATCTAAAATGTGTATATTTAACAGAATTTCATAGTATATGGGTCTTGACACAAATTACAAATTTCCTGACACACAAATCACATATTTTCATATAAAACATGTATTATAAACATGATTACATATTTATAGTACATAAAATACACTACACAGACATATGTACGTACACACACACACACACACACACGCGCGTGAGTGCACGCGCACGCTACTTCTGGGGCTTGAATTCAGGTCCTAAGCGCTGTCTCTGAGCTTCTTTTGCTCAAGGCTAGTGCTCTACCACTTGAGCCACATCTCACTTCCAGCTCTTCAAACTGTGATCTTCAGATCTCAGCCTCCTGAGAAGCTGGGTTTACAGGAGTAAACTACCAGCACTCAGCTAAAGATGTATTTTTTTTTTTATTGTGAATAAGCAGTTACATAATTTCCCAAATTTCACAGTACTGTGGGATAGTGATGCTTAGTTAAAGTCATAAAGATGTATTTTTAAACAGCTTAAAATACAGGCTCAGAAGTGGCACTTCGGCTCAAGTGGTAGAGCATTCACCTTGAGCTGAAGAGCTCAAGGACAGTACCCAGGTCTAGAGTTTAAGCCCATGACCAAAAACAAAACAAAACAAAAATAAACAAACAAAAAAAAACCCCAAAACAAAAAACAGGTTCATTCAAGTATAAAGATGAATTTGGAACACATTTCAAGCCAAAGAAAAAGGGAACTTAGTAAAGAAAAAAGCTGAATACTTATCCACTAAGGTATGAAAGAGTTACTTGGTGTAGATTAAGGCTAGTTTATGACCGAGCTATGGATTTCTACATTCCTTGTTTCTCTCCATCTCTGTAGGCACATCAAGTATTACAGAGGTGAAGCCACAGTAACCTAAAGAACATAGTTCAAATCTCTCATGTGAATACAGCCAACAGGATCCAATGTATACACTACTGAAAAGGGGAGAATAAGTGTAACCAGGTACACTCTAGATGTGCTCATCTTGACAGTTCAAACACATGGCAACAACACTAGTATTCCCACCCTTATTCTTAGGGCACACAGTCACTCCCAGATCCTGAGTGGATGCTTGAAGCATAGATCATACCAAACCTTACATAGATTGTTTGTTTTCCCAATAAAATTAAAATTACGTTAGGCACAGTAGTAGATTAACACCAACTATTACTAAAATAGTAATAGTTGTGTTGCTAACAATATCCTATAATAGAAGTTATAGGAATGTGGTCTCTTTCAAAGTATCTTTTTGTACTATGCTCAACCTTTTGGTCTTTTGATGTGAAATGAAACAATGCCTACATAAGAGAAGAAATGACTGACATAGTGTTCAGCTTCTAAATAAGGTTACTTAAACACAAGTACTGCAATTCTGCAACAGATGATCTGATAATACATATTATGCTATGTGACTGATAGGGTATACAATATGAATATGCTGATCGAAGAATGATTCATGTCTTGACTGAGACTCTGCAACAGCTTATCACAGTACTCAGAATGGTTTTCAATCTCAAACATAAGTTGTTTTATTATGGTACTTCTTTTCATGCAATCAGGCAATTATCTTCAAAAGATGGATACATGAACAGTTTAAGTAAGTGATTTCAAATTACTTATAGATAACACATGGAGTCTACAGCCATGTAAGCTATGTTCTCAGATCTGTGGTGTTTTGGGGGGTGGGGGGAAGGAGAGAAGAGAGGGAGAGCCAGAGAGACAGGAATGGAGGGAGGGAGGGATAGAGAGAATTGGGGGAGGGAGGGAGGAAGAGAAAAAGAGAGAGAGACAGAGAGAGAATGTGTTTTGTCTTAATCTCCCTGTCCAGGTAACCTGGCCTCAAACTTGTAAATCCCCTGCCTCCTCTCCCAAGTAGCTGGGATTGCAGACATGTACCACACTACATGGTACTCTAAGTACTTAACATGTACTGACTCATACATATTCCTCATCAAAACTGGATAAAGTGATATTATCATTATCTTCATTTTACAAATGAGAAAAAGGAAGTAGAGGATAACTAAGTACCATGTCTATGATCATGCAGGAGAGGACAGTGGTATGAATTCAGCCAGAGCTCACGCTTTAAAGGGTAACTTTTATATATCTTGGCACTTAAATGCCATTTGAGCCTGTTAGCTTTAATCACATATAAAGAAATATTTTCACAGGGAGCCAAGATTATATTAGAGTTATTATTAAAATATTTTCACAACCAACTTTTAGGATTAGATGACTGAATCCAGAATCTAATTTTTCCAAATAATACATCTCTTGGCTTTATTGTATTTTCTAAGTGCAACTGGGTGCCTTTTATGTTTAGCATAATGCCTAACATTTGCTAAAATTCCTTTACACAGACTAGTTATTTTACTCACATGAGTATACGTTAAAAGAAGTCTGCCGCGTCTCAATTTCTAAATGCAGTCATTAAACAGTCATTTGAACACTGAATGAATGAATACCAAGTAATATGGAGACAAGATGAATTGGGTGGCTTCTGCTCTCAAGGGAAGCCAGTTTCGAAACACTGTAATAAGAGCTTTTGTAAAGCTATGACCAGGGTTCCAAAAGAATAGAAATCTGCTTTGCTCAGCTAAGCATAGTGGCAAGCTGATGTGCAAAGAAAGCCCTTCTTTCCTCTTAAGGAACATAAAACAATTTAAGTAGGACAAGAATGAAAAGTTAAAGATTTAAGCAGGAGAGTGATAAGATAAAATATGGTAACAATAGTTATCACAGTCTTTAAATAACAGCACTCTGTATCTAATAAAATTTCATGTAAACTTTCACCTTTAAAATCAAAGACAGTAAAACTGTACTGGTTAATATTGGGATAAATCTGCTTAACTTGTAGCAATTTCAAAATTACTATTTTAGATGGAAAAAGTTCATTTTCTAGTTACTTCATGTCTTTCATGGTGTGAGTCAAGATCCTCAGGTATAAAGATTCATTTTAGTAGTTTATCAATTACAGAACTAGTCATACATAGAATTGGTCATATAACAGTGGTCACTTTTAAATTAATGACAATTTAAAATTAAAAATGACAAAATTCATGATACAGAGAAATGGAGATAAGGGTTAGTTTTATGAGGACTCACAGTGGGACAAATATTATGCATTTATGGCCACAGAATATTCAAAACTGGCCCAGTGTTAGAAGATATAGAATATGATTGTAATTGGTGTAAGCTTCTTTCAAGATTAGTAAACTAGAATGCTTTAACAATTACTTCATGTCTATAAATCTTTCCCTACCTATGGCTTGAATATCTGTTGTCCTATCATATAAAATTGGTAACTCTAAGTGTGATCACTCTAAAGGACCATCCACGTTGAAATTGCTTCCTATCTTTCTTAAAGACACCTAATATATTCTCAGTATCAATATGTAAAACCGAGTAAAGAAATCCATATACTTCTAACAATTCACTATTCTTGATTCTTTACAGCAAGGAGGGTGACAGGTTACAAGCAAAACACATCAAATGAGTATTATTTGTTTTATATCAAACCAATTATGTTCACTGATCAAGCTAACTTAAACCCTATGAATTTTTACCATCTCCCCTTCTGGTAATAACATCGTTTGAAAATTTTAAAGTGTTATCTACTTTCTAAGTAGTGAAGACAACGTTCAAAACTGTGTTTAGAACAGATTATGAATGACAGAACAACCTGACATAGTCATTTCTTTTTTCTACCAGAACAAAACATTAGAGAAAATGACCACCTTGAACTACTCCAACATCTCTCAAAAGTTCTCTCATGATATGTGGCTAAAGACTATCGTGGGCAATTATTAAAAGGAGAAAGAGGAATAGAGAAACATAGGCTATAAAGCAAATTCTTCAAATATCATTTTACCGAGATGTATTTATGCACACCTAAGAAATAACATTTAATGAGAAACATGTTACTGTAAAAAATGATTTCCATATATTTTATCTAAAATTTAAAATTCAACAGGTCATTTCTGTCATACTCTTGGCACAAAAATAGCAAGTAATTCACTATAGATTTGTTTAGGATAGAGATAATCCTATTATGGTAAAATATATTACATTATCCATTCCAATTGAATTAATCATTTTATACAAACAGCTTAGTAAACTGTTCATTTCTAGATTTTTCAACTGTAAGTGAAGACTACCATCAAATCATTAAAATCATCAAATCATTAAAAAAGTCATTTTTAATGATTTGAAGAAGTTTGTTAAAACTCAAAGCAAGTACAAGAACAAAGTACAAGAAAAATGCTAATACATTAAAAAAAACTCACCAAAACAATTACACATTTATCCAATAAGAAAGTTCCAGAATAAAATTTTCATATCTTATCCATTTAACAGTCTTTTTGTTCTTTTGACAATTGTTCCATGGACAAAAAATATTTTTAAAGAGAATGTATCTCTACTATAGTAATTTTAACAACACATTAGATAAATTTAGAACAAATGCTAGTAACAGAAATACTACATATTATGCTCAGCTATCCCCATAGGATATGTACAATGTTCATAAATTATCTGAAGATAAATTTTAGTTCCCTTTGTAAAAATTGCAATAATGTTTCTAGTTAGGATGATTAACATGCATTCAATACCTAAAATCCAAACCATCTCCAAGAGAGAATATCTGGGAGAAAATAAAGACAGGTTTTTTTCAAAATAAAATTTCTAGAGATGTTTTAGATATGATGCATCACCCTTACTAGTAAGTAGCGTAAACAGACTCTGGAAATTATAAACACATAATAAGTAAAAACAATTGCAAACAGAAGGAAGAAAACACTATTTACAGGGTCAACTATTGCTAAATCTCTGAACTTTGTTTTTCTAATTTAAAAAAACTGTTAAGATTTCTTTTTTTTTTTTTTTTGGTCCGGTTGTGGGGCCTGAACTCTGGGCCTGGGTGCTGTCCCTCAGCTCTTCAGCTCAAGGCTAGCACTCTACCACTTGAGCCACAGTGCCACTTCCGGCTTTTTTTTTTTTGCTTATGTGGTGCTGAGGAATCGAACCCAGGGCCTCATGCATTGCAAGGCAAGCACTCTACCACTGAGCCACCTTCCCAGCCCACTGTTAAGATTTCTATAGATTACAAGGTCTAAACTTTTAGAATATCCCTAAATTTTAGAAAAAACACATTAGATAATATTCTGTGTTTAGAAAGTCTAGCAAGTATTATTTGAATATCTGTTTATTTAAGGTCTTCTGAAACCTCGAGAACATTACCGAAAATGTTGGGGACAGAAAAAATACCTGACATTTAAAAAGTGACAATGGATTAAATAATGAAATTAATAACATAAATCAGCCTTAATTTTAATTAAAATTTCTAAACATTACCCTTATTATACCTTGCACAAATATTTTTAAAATGCAGTTTCTTTTATATGCATCTTAAATAAAGTAGTAGGCTTACTTTATTTGAATGTATTTAATATTTTAAAATGTCATGCTCTCATTAATCATAAATCCTAGGTATTTTACTGTGCTGTGAAATTAACAATCTTTTGAGATGATACTGAGAGTTAAAAAGAGAGGAAGTAAAGAACATTTCTTTCAATATGCCTTCTTCAATCTTCATTTTTATTCATTTGTTCAATTGAGGCACTAAGACTGAACTAAAAAACACAACAACAAAAACAATAGCATCATTCAAGCTGTTCCTTCAGTCTTTCTAATATGTAATTATGCTAAGGAGAAGAAAGTTGTGCCTGGTATTCCAAAATTGGGCTCTTGACCTAAATTCAGCATTAAAATACTTTCTTACTTTCAATCTAACATGTAAAACCCAAACACTGTTGCGCTCCAAGGATACTTTTAACACTTTTGTGCTTGCATATTTACTTTTATTCTTCAAATGCTTTCTCTAAAATTGAGAGTTCTCCAAAATTGAGGAATGGGAAGTGTCACTCTTACAAGCCAGATTATGACCAGTGTAAAATAAACTAAACCTGGTTCATCATCTTCAACAAAGTTTGTGGTCCCTCATCTCTTTCCTTATTATCCCAACAGGAAGTTTAACCTACGCCCTAAGTAGTATGTCCTCATATTAGTTTACATTTCTTTTACATAACCAAAGCAAGATGATATCAGAAATAAACGCCGCAAGTATGTCATCCAATATCTCCTGCTAAATAAATACAAGATAGTAACACAAAGAAGGAAATAAAAACAATTCAGGGAAGGGGTTAGGATGGGGGAGAAAGGGATGACATCAATCAAGATGTACTATACTTATAAACTGATTTCTTGAATAATAACCCCTTAGTACAACTAAAGATAAAAATATAGTTAGCGCCCCACTCCCCAAACTCCTCTAGCAATAAATAGAATTATCACTTTGAAAAATCAAGCCTTTAATTCTGAAGAATTTGCACGTAGAGAAAATGTTAAGGTAACAGTTTTTACTACTTGTAGACTTTAAACCAAAGCTTTTTATTTGACTTTACTGAAGTCTAGGTATAACCACTTGTTGGCCTTTGCTACAGGACCATCATATTAGTAAGAGTGTCTGACCACAAGGTGCCTTTGATACCTTAGTAGCTATATCTTAGATGGGGTTCCCAACAAACCTGATCATAAAATGTACTCAGTGGTGAAAAGTATTTTAACTAGATTTCAACTGATGTACTTCTTAAATTGGACATCATAAATGAGATGACAAACAGAGTTAAAGCATTAACAAGTAAAAATGTCAGACTATGGTGGCTTTAACTTAAATTCTCATATACTTAATCACTAGTAAGCTTATTTTGTAATCGTAAGCTTTTTTTTTTTTTGGTGCCAGTGGCCTGGGTGCCATCCCTGAGCTTCTTTTGCTCAAGGCTAGCACTCTACCCCTTGTACCACGGCTCCACTTCTGGCTTTAGGTAGTTCAGTGGAAACAAGAGTCAAGACTTTCCTGCCCGAGATGGTTTTGAACTGAGGTCCTTAAATTTGTTTCCTGAGTAGCCAGGATCAAAGAAGGAGCCATCAGCACCAGGCTTCTTAAAATTTTTAAATATCAAATTTCTTAAAGTGGAGAATGGCTGCTTTCCTAAGGCACAAACATAAAAGCAAAATAGCACCTTAGTATTACTATGTTTTTCTTCTCCCTATTTTCCTTCAAGCAAGCTCTAATAATGTCATCTCTAAACAACTGTTTATCTGTGGTAGAATATACAAACAATACTCATTAGAAAAGTGGAAAAATAAAAATTTTTAAAGGTATAAAATAGAAATGTGTCCATTTCCAAAAAAGTCAATTTTGGCAGGGGAAGAAATGATCCAACTAAATGCTTAATAAGAATGATTTTAAAAATCAGACATGCACATCTCAAGTCACTTTCCCATGAGTCTTTTATCACTTGAAGTAAAATGTTTGAGAACTGTTTATCGCCATGACCACGTGACCTCTGCGATGCCACCAAGGTCAGCAAGACCTGTGGAGGGAGATATGCTGAGGTAAGTGCCATTTGCTCATTCCTACAGTTCTCTGTAAGCAGAGAAGAGGCAGAAAGAAAAACAAATGTTAACATTTTATTTCTTTTTTACAGGAAATAATGTTTGTAATAATTGAGTACCTTATTACAAGGTCACTTATGGAAAAATGTCAGTAATGGTTAATGGAAGCAAGATGTCAGAGACCTAACAAGACAATGGGACAGAATGAACAAGATCCCCAATTAATCTTCCCCCTACATCAGTGCAAGCACTGAAAACCTTCTACTCCCAGGCTACATGCCACAGGACTCAATTTCAGCATGAGAGTTCTCTGCTGAGAACTTTTTCAAAGTGATGAGCAACCAAAGATCCCCAACCAACAGAAAAAAAAATAGTTCCCACACATAGAAATGTTAATAGATGAGAAGCAAGTTTGTCAGGTGACACCAAACTCTCTTGTCCTTCAGGCATTTCCTTCACCACCACAATCTGCACCTTTCACAAACCAGGAAGTTTTCTTGGATGAGTTTTAAACTTTAAAAAACAGAGTTTTTCACTTGGCACCTATTTATGCCAGACATATGCTGGAAAAATTCCCTGTCAACTGAAATCTTCCATTACATTGGAAATTTCCAAACAACACTCAAATATAAAGACCTAAGAGGTCAGAAGTATGCCTGTAAATCTCATGGTGATTTCGTGGAGGGCCGTGTCAGTAACTATAGACAAGGCACTCGAACATTTGGTCAGTAGGCAGCATACAAGCTCACAATACCATCTTGGAAAATTAGAGGGGTTTAACAACAACAAATTTAAAAAAAAAAGAAGAAGAAGAAATAAAAAGCGAAAGCACGGATTATTGACAACCCGAAAAGCACTGGGCTGTGAAAGTCTTCGAAGTTACTTTCAGGAAAGCTCTAAACTGGTGGGTGGCACTGGGTCAGTCAGTGTGACTATGCAACCCTGGCAATCCTGACTCCCAAGCCTCCCAACCACGAAGACTTCTCGAGCCTATCAAGTACTTCGGTGTCCTCTTCCTACTTCTCCCCCAGGAACACCGAAGCCTGACACCTGAAACTTGCCACACGAACGTTACCTTGTTCCAGAAGCGCTAGAGTTCTGCCTTTTCGGTTTTCAAGTGCACGGGGCATCAACTCGGTGGTGTGCAACACTAACCTATTTCCCGCACGCACGGAAGAAGAACTCGGGGCCATCCCAGCCGCTCCCCCTCCGCCAAGTAACTTACAAAAAGGAAAAAGAGAAAGAATGAGTCCCGTCGCCATCTGCCCGCTGGCACGGCCTCGCCGGCCCCGTCCCCGCGGCCCCCGCCGCCCGTCCCGTCCAGCCGGTGGCTTCCCCGGAGTTTGGCGGTGACAATCCGGATGGGCGGCCCGGGCTCCGCGGGCGCCGGCTCCCAGGGACAGAGTTTCCTCGCTGCCCGGCGGCGCGTCGAGCGCCCTTTCGGGGCCCCACCTGCCTCGGTCCCCGCGGGTCGCCCCGCCGGCCCCCCCTCCCCGAGGGGCGCGGGCCCCGCAGCGCCCCCCACAGCCGGCCCGCGACGCCCCCAGCGGCCGCGGCCGCCGCGCCTGTCAGCGCCCCGGAAGGCTCGGGGGCCCGGGCGCCGCGCCTCCCGCCCCGTCCCGCCGCGCCGCGCCCCGCTCCCGCCGCACTCACCTGGCCGCACTCGCCCGGGACCGGGCGGGAGTCGAGGTCGGCGCGGAGGCCGCCGCCAGCCCTCCCGCCGCCGCGCCCGCCTCTCGCGCCCCGCGCGCGCCCTGGGCCCGCCGCGCGCCCGGAGCCGCCGGGGAGGGGGTCGCGGTAACGCGCGGGAGCCGGGCGAGGGGCGCCGGGGGAGGGGGGGCCGGGGCGCGCGGGGCGGGGGCGCGGGGAGCGGCGGGAGTCGGCGTTCGGCGGCGGCTGAGGGGAAACCGCCTCGGCCGCGTCCGTCATGGCGCGCGGCGCGGCGCCGGCCCCCTCCGGTCTCTCGGCGCCCTCGCCTTTAGTTTGACCTTTCCCTCCAGTGTGTCTGGGGAAGAGCGGCCGTGCGCGCGCGTGTGCAAATGTGTGTGTGTGTGTGTGTGTGTGTGTGTGTGAGCACGCGCACGCGCGCGCGTGGGGAAGGGCCGGGTTCGTTCCCCGACGCCTGACGTCACTGCCATGGCAACGGCAGCCTCCGCCCCTCGCGTCCCATTTCCTGTTACCGCCCACTCTGCACGTTCCGGGCCTCACGTGCTCACTCGCACGCGCGCGCGCGCGCACGCACGTACGCACGCTGCTCGCAGCGCGTGCGACCGGAGAGCGGGAGGGTTGGGGGGGAATCTAAGCTCCTCCCCCCCCCTCCTCCTCCTCCCCCCGCTGGGGGCTCCTCGCCTTCACCGCCTCCCGGAATTCGGCCAATCCGGTGAGTAGGTGTCGGGGGGCGGGGTGCGCTCGGCTTCCGGGGCGGCGAGAAAAATTTCCCGAGACAGGGAGAAAAGTCCCGCGGAGAGACTGAGCATGCTCGGTGGCCGGAGGGGGCGTGTCGGGTTCCCCGAGGTTCGGGAACAAGGGGAGGAGGAGACGGAGGGGGCGGCGGTCGGGAGAGGGAGAGGAGGGGCAGGGGGCGGCAGGCAGGCGGGGAAGGGAGCACAGGGGGCGGTAGTTACGGGCGGGGGGAGGGGGTCCCGTCTTGGGTGGGGGGCCTAGGCGCTTACAAACCGGGGCAGCCGTCGGGTAGAACCGGCCCGCCCCGAGCCCGGCGGGTGCCCCGAACCCTCGGAACGGAAGGTCTCCGGAAGATGAAAGAGAGCTTGGGAGAACCCCCACGGGGCGCGTTGTGGACCCTAAATCCCACTTATTACACGGGGCCACCACCTCTGATTCGTGCAAATGGGGACGCGAGACTCACGAGTAAACCATGGAATGACCCTGCCAAGGTCAGGAAGTGTGACTGAGCTCCAGGATTCAAGTTGGATGCCCTTTGTGCCTCACACCCCCTATTCCAGGAGAAGCCCCCCGTAAAGAGCGTCAGGCCGTGGCATCTGCGGGGTGCCCCTCTCACCCCTGCAGAGTTGGCCAGCTCCGGGACGGGGGTGGGGGGCTGCATGGCCATGGTAACTTTCGAGAAGGCCGCTCGCTTTCCGGCCGCCGTGTAGCGAGCACCATCTCTGCTGGAGGTGATTGAGAGCTCCGTTAGAGGGAAGGGCTGGACACCCAGTCGTGAGGAACGGCCCAGCTGCCCACGTGTCCGAACTGACACCTGCCCAGCCCGGGCTCACACGCTCCTGTTTCCTTCCTTGGGAAGGCTTTCTTTCCTAGAAAAAATGTTGATTCACCGGAATTCACTTTTCCCCAGTTACCTATACATTATGGGGGACCTGGAGCTTCTTGTTACTATGTTTACACGTGGAAAAGTTTAGTTACACGTGGAAAAGTTTAGTCACCATCACCAACAAAAGGCAGTTTCTGAACTTCCCCGGAGGGGATACTGTTTGTGTACTCCAATGTATCACTCAGTACCTGTTCCTTTAAGGTTTGATTTATTTGCCGTCCTTGTCACACTGTAAAACACTCTTATGGAAGGAAACATATCTACTTCCCTTTGGGCTGTCTGGCTTCTTCCTCAGTACCACATACACCACAGTTAGCTAGTGAAGGGCTGAATGGGCCCCCTGCCCATTTACAAGGGTTTGGGGGCAGACTTCTCCTTGTTTATACATCTGAAAGACATTGGGGTAGTTAAGAATTCCTAATAAATCTTGGGCTACTCTAAAATGCACCGGGAATCACACAGTCACACAAGTACAGTGAGAAAAGACTTTGGCAGTACCACAAGATACAGAGCAGAAGGCCTGTGAGGAGCAGCTCACACTGTGGACTTGGGATCAGAGATTTGAGGCAATAGACAAATGGCCCAAGGTGTATTGCGGATACTGTCTGCCCTAAAAGGAAGATTATATAGAGGAATATTGATACTAGTGTCCAGTTAGGATGAACTGGTTTGGTGTGTCCTGTTGTCTAACTTTGTGCTGTTATGTAAAGCACTATGGCACTTTAGTATCTAGAATTGTTTTCTTCTTAATGTGCTGGTTAACTCTGTATTGGTACTCACCATCCTCAAGGCAAACATAAGCCCAGAGTCAATCTCAGTTTTTCACAGTCTCCACTTGGTCTTAAAGGCTTCCTTTTCTAAGATCAAGGTCAGACACCAGGTCATGGTCTTGGTGGGAATGCTAATGCTCTCTCCTCTAGACTTTGTTAAACTTCCTGACTGGTCTTTCTCCCTCAACTTGGGCCTGTCTAGCTAAGATTCCCCACACCCCAGATTCCAGAGGGACACTGTGACAGGTAGAAATGGTGTATGTCACCAACCAGCTTAAAAAATCCAAGTGACTTCCTTAACTCTTTGGGAAAGACTAAACTTCTTCCTTGGCTTTTTTATGCTCTATTCTCAGCCAGTTTTTTTTTTTTTTCAGCCATGTAATCTGTTTTTACAAGGCTGTTTTGTTCTGTGGATGCTGACAGTGTGCAGCTTCTCTCGAAGCCTGGTTTTTGTGCATACAGAATTCTCTGTGTATTCTGACACCTCTACTCTGGTGATGTCTTCTCTGAATTCTACATCTGATAGAGCAGCCCACATTGTGTTTCTCTAGTGTAGCTCTTCTGACTCTGTTGTGAATACTTCATGGATGCTTTGTCTTTTCTCTTCTACTTGAATGTGATCTCCTAGAGGTCAAAGGACCTTGGATTATCTCATTTCTTCAAGGAACTCTGGCACAGCCAGACTATCTGACACACAATACACATTCTATAATTGTTACCGAATGAATTCATTTATTGTAACCTCCATAAAGGGAAAAAGGTATATTTCTTTGGTTCTTTACAAAGCTGTGACAAACATTATACAAAGTATAGTAGGTAGTTAAAATGAATGAATGAAAGGGTAGTAATGAGGCATTACAAATCCGCCATGTGTCAGGGACTATAGCTAATAGTTTCCCTATATTAAGTCAATACCCAGTGACCTTCTACCACAGGAATTGCTGCCCACATTCTGCAGGTAAGGAAACCAAAGCTTAAGGGGGAGTGGTAAGGATTGGGCCATGGTCTCATTGTTAGTCATTTGTCAAGTCAGAATTCAATTCCATGGTCACTGTCTTGGCAACTATGGCGTGAGGTATTTATTGCGCGTCTGTGGCTGTGATGTGGTAGTGTTGATGACAGTGGCTGCTTTTACATTACCTCTTCCCCTTGCCTGTTTTGTCACAACCAAAGTCCTCTTGTATATTTTATCCGAGGAATCAGTGCTCCACTTGTGCTAACATGAAGAAATGTGATTACATTACATGCAATGAATATGCACAAGTCAGGCTAAGTGCTAGCCATATTTTTCTCCCTTTTTGCAGAATCATTTATCCATAATAGAAGTGTAATGATAAGGTTTTGGGATATAAGTGTTGAGCATGTAAACATGAAATGTTTAAAAGTGGCCTTTGGGATCTGAAAGATCGGCTAGGGCCTCTCCATTAGTCCTTCTGTCCTTGTTCTCCCTCCCTCCCCCCCCCCCCACCTACCTCCACTCAACACTGTCCTCCTCCTTCCCCTCGTTGTCACCCTTCTTCACTTTCTTCTTTTTTTTTTTTGAAAATAGGAAAATGTTTTTGAATTTGTGACATCAATACTTAGTGGAAACCAAAGTTACCTCTTGATATTTAAAAGGCAAGCCTTGAAAAGTGTGCACGTGCATGCACCTGTATGACTACCACTTAGGGAACCTCTTGCTTGAGGATGACTGACTGAGAGGGTCCGGGAGCTTTCAGGGCTTCAACAGTTAGAAGCACACTCCTAATTGGTTTGCACTCTCCTGTGGGGAGAGTCAACATCTTTTCCAGAACAAGAACTTGCAGGGGAGGATGGTGAACAAACAAGGAGGAAGTGGAGATATGGAGGATTGAAGAGTCATGTCTGCCAACTAGCCAGACCAGCTCAGTCAGAGGATGGCCTCTGTGAATGAGTTCTTCTGCTATCATAACCTCTTAGGACTGATAGGCTGGAATGAGGCAGCAGTATGTACATGATGCACTGTACAATACCTAGGGGAGGTATTGGCTTGACAGTCCATGTGAATAGCATCTTCTGGGATGTATAGCATTCAGCCTTCATAAACATAGACAGCAGTCCAGAGTGACATGTACAAGGCATGTTTCTGTGTACTTTGGCAATTTAAATGACTAATTATACCTTTGATGATAATGTTATATGCAGTTTCAAAAGCTGATAACTTAGAAACAAGCACATACACACACACACACACACACACACACACACACACACACACACACACACACACACACACACACACACACACACACAACCAGAATAATGGAATACCAAGTCCCATGCAGTGTTCACCATTTTTTCTATTATTGCTATCAGCAGCAACATCTTCCTCACTGTTATTTTCTAAGTTAAGATGTTTAATAAAGTCTTGGTTATTCTGAACACATTGTCTCCAAGGAAACACTTAGTGCTGATCATCATACCTCTGCAATGTCTATTCTAGGACCCTTCGAAGCAGGTAGCTGGTATGGCGGCCACCTGTGTCCAATGGCCTCCCAGAACCTCCAGAATTACCGTGGAGTCAGCAGTGGTATTTCCTGCTTTCTTAGGTCACGGTCAGTATGAACAATGCAACATGGCTGAGTAAGTTCTTTCTTCCCTCTAGGGATGAGACACAGAGTCTTCCACATTTTCCCTGAGGCAAAGCATTCAGTCTTTTTCCTGGCCTGGCCATTTGAGCCAAGCTAGAGGCCAATAGACATGATGCACTAACAACTAGAGTTTTGTTAAATTGCAGTAACAGCCATGCTTCCAGGGGAGCTGCAAAAGTCATTCCTGTCAGATGTACTCAAAATCAACAGCCAAATTACTCCTGCCAAACGCTCTGTGGCTATTTAATAAGGTCTTGCACAAATCATTCACTTGAAAACTATGCTCCTGTAATAATCATGATTATTCTAGCCATAGCAAACGAAGTGATTATTTATTGGGTGACCACCATGTGCAAGGTAGTTTGCTGGGTTTTATGTATGGCAGATGCTTAAGCTTCCTAAGGGCTTTGCAAGGTAGGATTATTGTTCCATCATATAGATGGGATAAATCAGAGCATGTAAGCAACTTTCCCAGTGTTACTACAAGGATGATGTCAATGCTCTTAAATAAGTGCTTGGGGGGGGGGGAGGGGGAGGAATGCCTCAAGCTTTGTGAATGTAAAAGGTAATTCCAAATCTGGGACATGTGAAGTAAGCTTTTTGCTGCAAAGTTATAAACATGCAAAGGTAGAGAAATATACTCATCAAGTAGCTCCTATCAGAAATAATTTGGAATTAAAGGGCTTGAAGAATTCTTACTTTTATTTTTCCTTGGAAAAGAGCCAAGTCCTTAATAAGAATCTCTACAAAAGAGGAACTTGGGGCTGAATCTTATTTTTAGAGGCAAAGGATTATTTTATTTCTGTCTCACATTCTATCTCTCCACTTGAATTGACTAAGTGATGTGAGAATGACAAAGAATGAGAAGACTTGACTTGGAACCTTCATCTCTTCTTCATCCCTGCTGCCAAGGCTGATTAGGCTTGGGACAGGTTTGTGCCGAATCACGTAATAATCTCCTTCCTTGCTATGTCCTGCAAGAAGCCTGTAGGTATGCTTCACATTATGGGACAGGCACAGGCTACTTTGGTTTAATAAATAATTGACTTAGAATTGGGTGATTTACTGTGCTGTAGCCTGCTCTCACTAGCTTACAATAGCTGATTGGACAGGTTTCTTCCTAATTTTAAATCTGCTGACATTCTACTGGCAGTTTGAAACTGGCCACAGTGGGAGTATTTACACCAAGGTAATTAGTAAATGTTATAAATCAAGTCTTCCCCCAGAAGGACAACTGTTTACTAGCACCTTTTTTTTTTTTTTGATAGATTGTATTATTTGCTCAAACATACCTGCATTCCTTCACTGTGCACCTATTCTCCCACTGTTCCTTCCTGTAAGAGGAGCATATCTTTCACTCACTTTAGTGACTTGGTGATGTGAACAAGTTTGGACAACGGGGTGTAGACAGAAGTACACATCATTTTCAAATAGAGCACATCAGCCAGCTTCATGTTACTATCATAAAATATCTAAGCAAGTGTTTATAAAGACAAGAAACTTATTTTGATGCTTGGTTCTGCACTTTACAGTCCTAGATCTAGCGGCTCATTGCTTTGGGCCTATCATCCAATTATGGTGGGACTGTGGAGTTGAAACAAACACATTTCCATCTTGAGCCAAGAGCAAAAGAGGCAGGGTCCCACAACACTCCCCTTTAAGAACACATACCCTATGACCTAAGGGTCCATAGTGCCTCCTGATAGAAACATCCTGGAGACCATGTCTTTAATGCGCTCACCTCTGGGAAAGACAACATTCAAAGAGAGGAACAAATGTACAGTATTTACTTATTTTCTTCTGTCAGAAGCTAGAATGTCACAGACAATGTTGGCTTCTTCAGTCTGAAAAGTAACACAGACATATTGAAAAATGATAGCCAATTTGTGAAAGGTATCAGTATCTGCAGAATAAATCCTACCTCTTTTAAAGATTTTGTACTCCAGTGTTACTTAGGATAAGCTGAAATGCAGCAGTTGGCACTAATAATTGAGATGCACAAAACCTAAATTATGTGTCATTCTTTCTGGGGCATAGGAAGCAAAAATACTATTGGATGGTAGAAAAAAACTAGCAACTCACGCTATCTGTGGCAACACATTTGGCAAAACTGTCATCAGCTGTTGCTGAGAATACACATAGTGTACTATGTGTAGCTCTAGGTAAAGAGGTTATGAAAAACAGAATGTTACATGTGTAGTTGCTTTGGCTGAACATAATGAGTGCCATAAAAGAGAAAGGAAAGATAAGAAAAAAATTCTTGCTCTTAGAGAGATCAGAATAGAAAGGGTCCAGGAATTCAAGGATTACAGGATGAGATAGATCCCAGTTTCCTGACAGTAAAAGATAAAACTGTGAAGGTCTTTCAGTGACAAAGGATGATTAAAATTTATCCTTGTGGTGATGACCAGCTGAAAGCACAATTCTGCTGAACTGATAAATGTGGCACCAATAAAATCTTATCAATTGGGCTAAATGGCTCAGGGAAAAGAGGTTACAAGTGTGGTTCTTCCACTGAAGCCAATAAATTCAAGTTACTTACAATTAAATCCAGAGAGAAAATCACAACTAGGAAAGAATTATGCATGTGGCCATTGGCATATGAGGCTCTTTGAAATCAGATAGATAAAAATATGAGAAAGATATATTGCCAAGAGTCACTGTCTCATATTAATATGGATGGTAAATATCTAAGCTTGGAAGTGACCTATAGATACCTAGTTTCCTATGGGAAGAAAACGATCTATGGAGACCTCTGCTAGGGGAGCTGTAGCTGCTGCTTTTGTTATCTGTCAGAAGGACCTTTCTCACCAGGACTGATTCTGAGAGCGGCCCTGCAGGAGGTACCCTGCACATTCTCTGATGTGCTGTCTTTACTACAGTGATTTTGGTAAGACCCCATTCTTCAATTATTCATGGAATTCTTCAACTGAAGGAAGGCTGAAACCCACCCAAGGATCCCCCTCCTGGAAGGGTTGGGAAATACAGCTTTAGGAACATTTCTGATCTGGTCCTTGTTCTCACAGCTCTCCATGCCATTCTCCTATCTAGCATCCCCAAATCTTACAAGTTGTTTTCTTGAGTTTGGTGAAGAAAAATGGTGAGCAACATCTGCCACTCTTTGCAGAGCTTTCGGTAGAAATAATCATTTCCTTCTAGGTATCTCTTTTTTTTTCTTTTTGTTAGTCATCGGGCTTGAACTCTGGGCTTGGGTGCTGTCCTTGCGCTCTTCAGCTCAAGGCGAGTGCTCTACCACTTGAGCCATAGCACCATCTCCAGTTTTCTAGTGGTTTATTGGAGATAAGAGTCTTAAAGACTTTCCTGCCAGGGCTGGCTTTGAACCTCGATTCTCAGATGTCAGCCTTCTGAGTAGCTAGGATTACAGGTGTGAGCCACCGGTGCCTGGCGATCAGGTATCTCTTATTTTGTCTGTAAGAGTGGGGTCCTGTTTTGCCGAAATGATTGCTCAGCTAGTAAGAGTTGAGACAGAGGAAGGAGGCAAACACAAACAGAGAAGCGATGTTCATCTCTGCTCTGCTGCCCTTTCTGTGGGCTGGGAATTGAAATTTGAAGTGATCTATGGATTGGGGAACAAAGGATCTGTTCTCAGCTATAACTTATGAGAGAGATGACAGGATGCACTTGATACTTAATATCCTGTCATATAGAGGTACGCTCATCTGTAGTTGAAGGTGGTGTCCTGTGAATGATACCAGCATGAGACACTGCTATCAATGTCCTGATACAGCTATATCACTGATAACAGCTTACTCACTATCTGGGAAGACTGGAGGCAGTGGTGACAATGGGAGGAGCCACCTCTCTTTGCCTCTAGAGTGTCTCAGTGTTCTTTCTTTTCAGCTGGTTGTGGCTGTTCCTGCAACCCATCTTCCCTATGGGGTGGTGAGCACGTTTTAGGCCAGGATTATATTTTGTCTTTATCTATCTTTCCAGTACCTGGGACAGCGCCAGATACACAGTAGGCACTCATATTCAACAAAAGCCTTCTAGACTTCTTAGAAATTTTGGAGAGTAGAAACTAGAAAAAATGAGGAGGGATGTACCAATTAAACATTTCAGGTGAACTTTAAAAAGCAGAGTGGGTTTCAAACAACTGTGAATCATGAGGGAACTTTTTGGGTAAAATAGTTCACACCACTGAAATAGCTGCTTGTTTCCCCCCCACCCTTTTTCTGGGGTAACAAGAGGCATGAACTAGTTATGAATAGCTTACTCCTGCATCTTCAAATTTCATTCCTAGTTTGAAAGCCTTGGGTTCTCTTTCACAATTGTTAATGGAGAAAGTAGATCAGTTTTTAAAATGTCAATTTCAAGTTCTAGATTTGGTTTGTGCAGATCATCTCTCAATTGATTTTCATCATAAATATCCAGAGGTGCTGAGGTAGAGAGACCTCTCTCAGCCTAAATCTGACATGGCTACAGGCTCCTGGTTTGGAAAACTTTTAACTAGAATCTTATTCTGTGATAGAAACTTACTGATAGATGCTCCCGCTGCTCTTTTCTAGCTTTCTCTGCTCTCTCTCTGCTCTCTGCTCTTTTCTAGCTCTTTCTTCTCTCTTTCCTCTCTCTTTTCCCAGCTCTCTCTCTTTCCCAGGCTTTCCCCAGCCACATGGAGTGCCAACCTTGCCTGGTCCCAGCAGGTCTACTGAATAAACCTACCCCTTACCTGAATACCACGTGAGTGCTGCTGTTCTTACTCGGCTACCTCTCTCTCTGCTCTTTTCTAGCTCTTCTCTTTTCTAGTTATTTTCTCTTTTCTAGCTCTCTCTCTGTTCTTTTCTAGCTCTCTCTGCTCTCTCTGTGCTCTCTCTGCTCTCTCTCTGCTCTTTTCTAGCTCTTTCTCAGCTCTTTCCTTCTCTTCTCTTTCTCAGCTATCTTTCCCAGCTCTCCCAGCTCTCTTTCCCAGGCCTTTCCCCACCACGTGGAGGACCAAGATGGCCTGGTGCCAGCCGGAACAATGAATAAACCTACCCCTTACCTGAAAAAAAAAAAGAAACTTACTGATAGATGATTTTCATTTCTAGGACGACTCCCTGACCTGTCTATATTTTCAGTCTGCACGTTCTACAATTTGAACTGTTGGCATCAAGTCATAAATTATTTTGAAAACAGACTTACCAACTTATTTCAACATTAACAGCAGCAACAACAACAGCAAAAAACTAAGGTTTTAGTATTTTCAAATAGCACATAATACTACAAAAGGGCCTTGGCTGTCATCTGGGATTGCTCAGCCAAGTCAAAGGTAGGCTGAGCTTTTTGGATAACTGTCTGGTCTGCTGTGTATAGAGAAACCACATGGAGAATGTGGCCAGGGGGAACCAGAAGAGATGGAGTCCTGCTGGTAGTCTGGGAGTCAGTTTAATACAAGCAGAGTTGAGAGATCAGCGCAAGATAGCCCTGTTGATAGCATTGGGAATTCTGTATGCACCTGGGCCTGAAGCTTTTGAGCCCTGGCTTTCCCATTTGCCCATTTATCTGTAAATAGAATACTCGTTCTTTCTTCTTTTGGCTTTACCTAGTTTGGTTTGGGATTCGATCACCTGCAATTACTTTCCCCATAATAAACTGCCTTTCAGGTTTATCAACGAGATAAATTGAGATTGTATATATAAAACATTTCTTCATACATACTAAATGTTCAAGAGACAGAAAAATTAAACATCTGTTACAATAGGAGAATAAATAGCAGTAGGGTGTTCACACCTGTATTCCTTGATAATCAAGAGGCTGAGATCTGAGTATTGTAGTTTAAAGCCAGCCTGGGGTAGGGAAGTCTATGAGACTTATTTCCAATTAACCACCAAAAAGCTGGAAGTGGAGCAGTGACTCCAGTAGTAGAATGCCAACTTGAAGTGAAAAGCTAAGGGAGAGCGATAGTACTGGCATACATACACACACCAATGTCCAATGTCTTCATTTCAGCAATGGATGATCCTGGATTGAAGCAGAAAGTATGGATGGCTGGGAGAATTTGGGTTGTGGAAGGAAGTGGATTGAGTTTGAAATCCCATTCAGCCACTCAAAGGACATTGAGTCAGTTGCCCAATATTCCTGGTTCCATGTTTACTGATTTATAAATGGGGATAATATCTCCTTGTAGTAATTATGCATGTAGTGTCCATCTTGATAGCTAGACACTCAGTGTACGCTGGCTAATTCCTGCTTCCTGAAGAGCTTGTTACACCCCCACTGTCCTGTGGCTCCTCCTTACAGATACATTTTTACCTGTCAAGGGACAGTGTGAAGAATGCCTCCAGAATGCCTTTCCACATGAGGCTCCTGAATGCACAGTAATGCTATTGAAGATTGAAGAGAAGAGATTTATTGTTTCAAACCCATAGTGCTAATGGATGCTTTATGGTTTTCACACTGTTCATTATTTCAATAGAATTAAAACAAGCAAGAAAACTTGACTTTCTTTGGAAGAAAGAAGAAGAATCATAACCACAGAGGGTAAAGCCCCTCAGTTCTGCATACCAGAGACACCTGATCTGGTACCTCCATTCCTGACTCCATCTGTAGCTCCTGACCTGTATATCCCCATTAGCTCATTGCATTGCCTTGGCTGGCTCATACGTCAGAGAGTGTCATGTGCCCTAAATGATACAATAAGATGGGATGAAATGATGTATTATCCCAGTGTGTTCTATGCTTGGGCAGTGGAGCGGGGGGAGGGGGGAAATGGGGCAGGATGATTTCTTGTCCTTGCTGGCACAAACAAGTAACTCTGAAGGAAACCTGCCTTAAGAAGCAGCCTGGTGCCTGTGTCTGTGGTGACAACTGTCTAGGTCTCTCTCTGTTTGTCTTTACAGTTATATCAGGTAATGGGTTTCCTTACTTTCATGAAGGGCAATTTCTATAGAATATTTTCCATAACAAGAGTAGGCCAGTACCAGAGGATAGGGTGTACCAGGGCGGTTGACTCACAGCCCTGAGTCTAGTCATCTAGGTTCAGATTCTGTTCCTACCTCAGCCTAGCTATGTGGTTCTGGAAAACTTAACTTCTTCCTGCTTCTGTTTGTGTATCTGAAAAAAAACCCAATAATAATAACAGAGTTTCTGAGAAGATATATTAGCATAGCATATGCCATATAGTAGCTGGTGCGTAGTAAATCTTCATAAAACATGACTGGTGATTACAACTGCTTCTGGATTTAGATAATTAGCTCAGAATCTGTGGACTGATTCTGAACTGGTTCCTAGTTCTCTTCCTTTCTGTTCTTAACTCTGGATCTCTTTATTTTGTTGCATTTCTCTCTCTTTTCCTAAGCCTTGCTTTCTTTCCTTCCTTTAGCTAGCCATAATTGGGATTGATTTATAGCTTTATTTGTTACATTTTATATATGTAATTTTACATTTCCTCTTTTTTAATTTAAGAAGTCAACGAGTTGAACATTTTATATTTCCTTCAATATAGAAAAAAAACGTTTGATTTGCTTTTTATATGTTCCCATTAAATTTCATCTGTTTGGCTTTGATCCAGTGTTCCACCCTGTCACAATCATTTTAAATCTTGACACTCAGTTATTGGCTCTGCCTCTCTTCCTGGCTTTATTTCATCTGCCTTTTAAGCCTTCACCAAGTTTTTGACCAAGTCTGTAATTCAGGACCACACTATCAGTTATCAGGTTAGGTGTACATTCTGGAAAACTCCAAATCAATACCTCTCAAACATCTGTGAACCTAAGTATCACCCAGAGAGCCTGGTCACACACAGAGTCCTGGCTCTTCACTGAAGATTCCTACCAAGGATATGTGGAGTGGGCACCAAGCATTTGTTTTTCCAACAAGCTTCGAAGGGGTGACTCCATGGGCAGGTGGTTCTGGGCTTACTCCAAGGTTTCAAAACCCAAGCTCCTGTCTTTCATACACGATTTCTGATTTCCTACTCATGGTTCAGAATAGTTGCTTGAACTCCAGCTATCATGCCTATACTCAAACCAAGAGGAAGAAGGGAGGTAAAAGGATGTCTTTTCTCTTTTAAAGACTACATCTGAGGAGCTGTATATGGTACTTCGACTTCCATTGTTCTTGGCTGCAAATCACAGTAGCTGCAAAGAAATCTGGGAAGTTATGTGTTTGGCTAGAAAGAAGGAAAAGGAAAATGTCTTTGTGATGTTCATTATTGATTTTCAGTGTTGTTAAAATGGGACATTTTCTCAACTTTGTGGCTGGGATTTTGCAATCCAAACCCCACTCTGGGCAAAGGAGTTAATATGAAAAACTCAGAATTTCAAATTCCAATCTTCCCCCTATGTTAAATAAGCTTTCTTTATTTTTTTTTTAAATTCTGGAAATGTGGTCTTAGAAGATGAGTTTCCTGAGATCCCACAGTATCTTAAGACAGTTTCCTTGCGATGCCCCAAACTCAACTCTGCAAAAGCTCTACCTCCTTATGCATCATTCCACACCTAGCAATTGCATATGAGTCCTCAGGATGAGCTTGAATCAACTGTGGCTGCACAATACATAGTCATGAAAGTCTTACTTAGAGACAGAGATATTTATACTACTTCCTGTCAATGGGTCTGCAGGAGCCAGCCTGCTGGATGGGAGTGGATCTGGGTCTTCCCCTTGATTCTCCAAGCCCCCCTTGGATTTGAAGGCTCATCAGAGTACAGCCTTCCTAGGCTCAAGGCCACAGCTGCACATTTCACTGCTACGTCTATCACCCTGACTGCAGCAAAGCACAGGCCATAACCAAAGCTAAGCAGTCCTCTTGTTTCAGGAGTGAGCAAACACCTTGAATGTATTGTAGTGTAAGTCAAATCTCCAAGCAGCTGAAGAGAAAAAGCATCACAGCAGCTATGAATCAGGGGCCGCTAGTTCCTGTCCCAGATCTACTATTAACAATTTGTGTGACTGAGCAAATTACTAGTTCTTTTGTGGCCTCATGTGTATTCTGGGGAAATCTCTAAGTTCTATTCAGGCTTTATCTTAAGAAGCTGTGGTTTAAAGAACAAATGAAGAACTTGCAAATCTCTAGTTTCTTTGGGCTGGAGCTTAGCCCTCATTATTCTAAAACAATTCACATGCACCATACACACTCTACCTCCTAAAAAACCCATTGGGCTGATGTTCATGGCTCTGTAAAAGATCCAACTGGAGCACAGTGCAGCTGGTCCTGCTGGTCACAGGAAGGCCCTGGAAAGGAAGAAGCCACTGAGAAGCCATTGGTGTTACGACCTTCTGCTGACAGCAGCTGAATCCTGGCTGCTCCTCTGTTTAAACAGGTGAGCTCTAATTTTGGTGATTTATGATAATGCCTCTGTGTTGCAGGTAAACATGCCACGGTTTATTCTGCAGAATTAATGAAGTCTGATTAATCTCTAGTTCCCAGCTGATTCTGTTCTGAGAAATGGAGCGAGACTGCCAGGCTTTGGTGTGAATTATAGAGGGAAAGCTCATGCATGGAAATCATCTAGAATACTCACAGTCTGGTCTTTTTAATCCTGCATAGATTCTTTGAGTGGATTCTATGTCATTAGCTCAGGTGACTGCTAATCAGGGAAAGACCTTTCTACTGACGCCAATGGGATTTGGGGTACAATAATCCTGCTAAAGTCCATTGAACTTTTATATGTGTCAGGCAAGCCATCATCCCCTTCACATTCCCAGATGTGGGAAAAAAAGCATACAATTTCCACTTGGCTGGATGTCAGTTCAAATCTTAGTCTCATTGCTGACAAGTTGTGTGACATGCTGTATGTTGAGTGGCTACTGTTGGTGTCTTCTCTCTATACCCCACCACGTATCTTCTCTTTTCATCTGAGTTCCACAGCACAGACAGTTCAAGAGGCTACCTTCCTTCAGTTGGTAGGAGGGACAAATATGTGAACAACAAATTATATTGACAATAAAACCAGTGGGCAGCTCTAAGCTGTTGCCTGAAGGACAGTTTATCCACAACACGGGGGGGGGGGGTGTTGTGGATTTCAAAAAGAATTGAAGATCTTAGCTGGGCACTGGTGGCTTACACCTGTAATCATAGCTACTCAGGAGGCTGAGATCTGAGGATCACAATTTGAAGCCAGCCCAAGCAGAAGTCTGTGAGATTCTTATCTTCAATTTACCACCAAACAAGGCTAGCCTTGAGCAAAAACAATCCCAGGGACAGTGCCCAGGCCCTGAGTTCAAGCCCAAGAACTAGCACTAAAAGAAAAAAAAGAATTGGAGATCAGAAGGTTCACTCAGAAATTAGAGTAACAGTGTTTGTGTTAAAATACACAAATGAGGTGGAAATGGTTGAAATCTGAGCTTAAATCTTGATCTTGCAGACTATAATAGGCATGTTTGGGTAAACTTCTGGATTCTCAGTTTACTCTTCTGTGAAGTGGGAATGATAATGACTGCCTTGCCTATGGCACCAGCCTTTTGCAAAGATCCTAGGATATAAAAGCTGTCGGTTATTATCTTTATTCCACAGATGGAGAAACTTAAGAGAACAATGTACCAAGGATTCCAGAAACATGGATTCCCCACCCCCAGTCTACTTCAAGCTCTTCTTTTTTTTTCACTCATGGGGCTTGAACGCTGGGCCTCGGTGCTGTCTCTCAGCTCTTCAGCTCAAGGCGAGCACTTTACCACTTGAGGCACAGCACCACTTCTGGTTTTCTGGTGGTTTACTGGAGATAAGAGTCCATGGGGTGGGGAGGGGGAGATAGGAGGGGATGGGAAGGGGAAACAAAGGAGGAGGTAACAATGCTTGATAAGAAATGTACTCATTACCTTGCTCATGTAATTGAAACCCCTCTGTACGGTATTTTTACAATTAAAAAAAAAAGAAAAAAGGGGCTGGGAAGGTAGCTCAGTAGTAGAGCGCTTGCCTTGCGTGCATGAGGCCCTGGGTTCAATTCCTCAGCACCACATAAAAAGAAAAAAGTTGGAAGTGGCGCTATGGCTCAAGTGGTAGAGTGCTAGCCTTGAGCTGAATAGCTGAGGGACAGCGCCCAGGCCCAGAGTTCAGGCCCCACGACCAGACCCCCCCCCCAAAAAAAAAAAAAAAAAAGAAAAAAAAGAGTCTCATGGACTTTTGTACCCAGGCTGGCTTTGAACCGGGATCCTTAGATCTCAGCCTCCTAAGTAGCTAGAATTACAGGCATGAGCCAGTAGTGCCTGGCTTTCAAGCTCTTCTTGAACCACCACTTCACACACTGTACCACCCATCACACTGGCTGTTGGTCCTTCCCTTAATTCAAGGTACCTGACCTTACCTCGGGGCTTTTGCCATTATTGTCATTCTTTTTACTGCTACTGCATCTTCATGTTCTTCAGGAAGGACTGGCCTTTCTGGCCATGTAGGCCCTATGTACATGCTACTTCCTCACACACAACCCTGTAGGCACTCTCCTGGGCTGCCTGCAGCACACCACTCTATCATATGTTTGCATGGTACTTACCACTTCTGGTGACTGTCTTACTTATTTGCTACTTGTACATTAGCTCCCACTGTTAGCCTTTTAAAAATAAAGACCTGCATGTCTCATTTTTTTTTTTTTTTTTACATTGTCAATGCCAAGTGTAGGATTTGGTGTATGGAAGGTAAACACTTTTTTTTTTCTGAATGACTGTGCATGGATGGATCTAACTTAATATTTTACTGGCTTTATAGCATGCTAAGTGGGCATGCCATAATCCATTAAATCAGATTGTTAGAGGTAGATGCTCAATTTGTTTTCTTTCTTTTCTGATTTTACTTTTACTTTTTTTTTTTTTTGCTCTAGCAAACAGATGGGTTTAATCTGTGTGTACTTATTTGGTTCTATCCCTAGAACAAATTCTTACAGTGAAATTACAGGTTTAAAGGACATGGATGTTAGGAAATTGTGATAGGTGTCCTCAAAGTTTCCTCTAACACATTCCTATCTGTTTATGCTCTACCATCTTGAACTCCTGTCTGAGTCCTTGCAAAGAATGTGCTGTTGCTGAGAAGCTGTTGTTACCTTCCAGCTTCCTCTCCAAGTACACCATCCATCTCTTCATTACCTGAAGACAGGTGTGTATGCATAGGGCAGCTCTGTTCTCTTTCTGAAATCTAAGTGCTTGGAATGCTTTCTTCACTCAATCTGTGTGCAGTGCATCTGTAGCCAACTGTAGCAAAAGAAAGGATAGTAAAACACATGGTAGTGTCTGTAATTTAAATTATTGTTTAGTAAATATTCATTCTCTTCTATTCCTGTAGAAAAAAAATTTTCTCTACTACCTGACTTTGGCCTTGGCCATGGCTTTGTTTTATGGGCTGTTAGCAGATGTGATATGAGAAAAAGATTAAAGTATTAGAGTATGATTGGGCTTGCTTTTATGAGCCTCGCTTTTGCATGAGATGATAGCTTTCTTTACCTACAAAACCAAGGAGGATGAATAATATGTGGCATATATCTGGACCCAAATTATATTTGGAATGAAACCTGCAAGTGTTTAGCCTAGATCATCTGAACTCCAGGTGTCCTGCGGATGTGTGTGACATTGAAATTTTTGTTTTTATTTGTTGCACAACAAATGCTGATCCATACAAAGTTCAAGGTGAAAATGTTGCTCCATTTTGCAGCACCTGATACTTCCTATGTCAAACATCCCCTAGGCAATGGTAGTAGAGAGTATGTGGGCTTATTTGTATTTGCTTTGGTGTGGGTGTCTTTCAACAATACATAGGACCAAATGAGCCCCAGGCGAGGTGAAAGAGTGACTGTACTGCTGGGATAGTAGGAGCAAAGATGTAGAAGAACTGGGCAAAACGCATTTTAGGGCTAGTGGGCAAACCATAAAGCACTTGATAAAGGAAGGCAAGTTTTGAGTTAGGAAACAGAAAGTGAGTAAGCTAGAGTTAGAGTTAATTCTTTAGCTGTTGAGTTAGAAATGTAACATAAGAGTGCAATTGTGTGCCACTCAATCATAGACTGCAAGACCTTGACATTCAGAGATCTAGTACACAACAAAGACAAAGAGCGGAACATAAAACTGTTTGTGTCAGATAGAAGAGACTGGCAGGCAGCTTCAGTCTTGATTCTGTTGTTTCCATTTAGAACATTATTAAGTAAGCTATATTAAATATAGCTGTGCTATATTTTTGCTTGTTAGATGTGGATTGCAGTACTCAAAAGTCATCCCAATGTGCCCTCATGTTTATGTAACTTTAACTTAAGTTAAATACACAATTATTTTGTTTTTGGTATCTCACCTAATCAATTATGCTAGCATTCACACATTCATTTAAAAATATTTAGCATTATGCAGAATCATATGCTTTGAATTCTAGGTGTGCCACTTACTGATTTAGTAACTTTATCACTTTACTCTGATGAGGCTCAATTTCTTCATTTGAAAAACAGAATGAATAAAAATCTACCATGCTATGTGGCTGTGATTAAGGCATAAAGATCAAGTAGCATTGTCAGGGCATAATAAATGCTGTCTACTACCAATCATGTATTTATTGGGAAGTAATAGACAACTAAGAAGTATGCTGGGCATAGTGAAGGGGATAGTATTCATGTCCTTAATAATCTCAAAAGTCCAGGGACAAACTAGCCAAGGTTGGACCAGTATAGTACATAGGAAGTTCAGTGAGAGGCTAGCCTCATGGAAGTGGCCCCTTTTATCTGTCTGCTTGTAGTAGTGGGATGTCCATAGTTAAGAGCATTCCACCTGCTGCCAAGTTCTTACAAACTCCTTGGAAGTGACTAAGGGAGGCAACTGTCCCTAGCTGGGTAAATTAGGCCTTCTGTGGGATTCTATACCTATTCTGTATGCAAGCAGATCTACTCAGCTATTGATAATTCCTTTTTTTAAAATGCTGACATCCAGCTAATGGGATTTTCATATATACGTATAACTCAAAGGCAGAGAAGATCTTTTGTTTCCTGCCCCAGCTCTATTCTTCCTTTTAGCAGGGAATGTACATGCTTGGTTCAGGCATGAACTATGGGTTAGGCTGGATTATCAGCACCACTGTGTGGCTCATGGTTTGTTTCCTAGTCCCTCTTTCTGCTTCCCTTTTACCAATGCTGATGATTGGGTGACCTGTGACCTCCTGACTCTCTGAGACTGTCTGCTCTTCTCTATCACTCTTCTTCCTCGGTGGGCAGTGTAGTATGATGGAACTTCTTGAAATGAGATGCCCTATTTGCCTCTGGCCATTCTCTGTGTCAGCCTCTAGTCATGTTGGATATGACTAGAGGAAGTAAAGATTTGAATTTTTAATTTTATCTAACTTTAATTATTTAAGGTTGAATGTAATTGATCTCATGCAGCTAATACCTATTAAACTGGACAGCACAGCCATACCCAATAAAATAGAATAGTAGACAATGTCTTTCGTACATCTTATTATTTCCATGGCAAATCATTATTTAGTTAGCTGCATCTAACATCAGGCCAGCTGCACATTTTTCTTCTCAAATTGAGAAGAGGGAGTGAGATGTGTAAAAAATTTTAAATTACATTAATTAATTAATTGATACAAAGATAGAGGCTTCAATTCATTTTTATCAGGGAGTGCTGAAATAAGGTGTTAGCTACTGGCCTATTAAAAAGAGATTTTATTTCCTCAATGGTCATTTTTCCTGATAGGCCAATGTTTCAGGACCTCCGGTTGGGAGGGATAATTGCTAAGTCCTGAATCAGGTATTCTCACATGCCTCAAAATTACTATATTTGTAAGCTCATCTTGATTCTTAGCCTAGATTTGGGGAGGCTTAAAGGATGTTCCTCTTGCCCTATTCTGAGTTGGACTTTTTTCCCCATCTTGCATTTTTTTTAACTTTTTGTTACAACAGAGCATATTGGTTTGAATGTAGAAAATATTAACAATTTTATTTAAAATGTAGAAGAAATATCACCATTTGGTTATCAAAAATAAAGGAAAATTAGTCAATGGCATCTTCTTTTGAAATCTTATGTCCCAATACCCCAAGTTCTAATAGGAAACAACAGATGGTGCTTTCCACTCCCAAGCCAGTCTGTGTAAACCCCAAGGGAAAGAATCCTTCCTTTCAACTAATTAGGGAGACTGCCCTAGTGGAAGGTGGGCTCTTTGGAAACTCCATTGTGGAGTCAAAGCCAGAGGCCAGGGCTGATGCCAGGGGTCAGATGACAGAGGGTATGTTTATCACAAGGGGCATGGATAACTTCAACTGGAATATGGTATACCTGCTTTCTTATGTGGCTTATAAACCAATTCTAAAGCCCTTCTTCCTTCTCTCCTTCATTTTTTCCTTCCTTCTTCTCTTCCTTCCTTCCTGAAAAGTCTCAAATGTTTGAGTAGTAGCATCACTTTAGCATAAGCATTTTTCCCAAATGTTACTATTTGGAAGGACAACTCAAGCACTACAATGTGGTTCTAGTCAGTTATACATATATACCAGAAAATGGTGGCCTCATATTATAGCCACCTAATTTCTACTAAGTGCAACAATCATCAGGTGTGTCTTAATTAAATGCAAAGAGATAAGGCAAGCTAAGGGACAAAGTTGTCCCAAGAGTGTTGGGCCAGTGTGGAAATTCAAATTCCAAGCCTACTATTTACCAGTAGTGTGAGCTTAAACAAGTGTCTTGATGAGACTCTGGCCTGAAATTGGATTTGGGGAATTCTTGTGCTAAACTGTACCTCTAGTAAGACCACTGTGAGGACAGTTCTCTGGAGAAGTTTCCAGACATGAGATGTCAGCAACACTGATCTCCCAGATTTCTAGATCCCATGTTTTATTTCTTTCATCTAGTTGTTATTTTAAAAATATTCTTATGTATAGACATATTCTAGTTATTACAAATAAGGGAAACCATGCGGCCTATGTTTCTTTGGGCCTGACTCACTTTGCTTAATATAATTTTTTTTTACAAGTTTTTCCATTCCCTTATGAATGGGGCAATTTCATTCTTTCTGATGGAAGCATAGAATTCCACTGAGTATATATGCTACATTTTCAAGTTCATCCAATGGATAGTAAAAGACAAATAATTTCACTTGGATATGATTAATTAAATGGCACTCTTAGCATTTGCACAGTGAGAACAAAGGCAGATATTCTTAGGGGAGGATCACAACAGCTCCATAGCTATGTGCTTATGACCATATAAAATGATGCTTATCAAAATGAACTCCAAGTAATGGAAACAAGAGGATTTTTATTGTTCTATTTGCAGTTATTTATTATTTTTTCTTTCTTTTTTCCTTTGGTTTATTCCCTTTTATCGCTGATTTTTTTGTTTGTTTTTGGTGGGTCGTGGGGCTTGAACTCTGGGCTTGGGCGCTGTCCCTGTGCTCTTCAGCTTAAGGCAAGTGCTGTACCGCTTGAGCCACAGCACCACTTCTGGTTTTCAAGTGGTTTATTGGAGATAAGAGTCTCACAGACATCCTGCCTGGGCTGGCTTTGAGCCTCGATCCTCAGATCTCAGTCTCCTGAGTAGCTAGGATTACAGGCATGAGTCACCGGCGCCTGGCTTGATTTTTATTTCTGTACCCTGTGTCTTGTATATAAGTTTATCTGATTTGAGAAGGGGAAAGGAAATCACAGAAATGGTGGGACAAAGGGTGAAAAAATTCAGTCATACTCACTAGGATGGGAGGGAAAATGTTACAACTTGGGGAGAGGGAGGGTTAGGAAGAGAAAAAGTGGGAGAAAAGGAGGGGGTAACACTGTTAAAACAAGAAATGTACTTATTACCTGACTTATGAAACTGTAACCCCTCTGTACATCAACCTTTACAGCCCCTCTCTACACCACTTTTATGTTAAAATTTAAATTTAAAAAGTATTTTTATTGTTATTATAAAGGTGGTGTACAGAAGGGTTACAGTTTCACAAGTCAGGTAATGAGTACATTTCTTGTTGGACAATGTCAGTCACCCCTTGCTTTGCTCTCTACCAGTTTCCCCCACATCCTTTCATCCAATTTTGTTGTAAAAGTTTTCCTGAGATAATCGTGTGTGTGTGTGTGTGTGTGTGTGTGTGTGTGTGTGTGTGTGTGTGTGTGTGTCTGTCTGTCTGTCTGTCTGTGTGTGTGTGGGGGCGGTGGGACAAGATACTGATACTGTTTTCTTAGGCCCTCCCTGGAACCTATTACTCCCTATGATGTAATTTCTTTTATTTAAAATGACTGCTTATTTCTTCTTCTAGATGTAGAGCAGGGATCTTGTTCTTGTTCTACCTCTGTGTTGCCAAAGTGGAGAGCAGTCTCAAGGCTCCATGAGTGAACAGGAATATGCATTCCCAGCCCTGCAGCATTCTGTACTTCAGCAGGAACCTCTCTCCATCTGTTTGGATCTCCACAAGCTAGTGCTGGCTCGGCTGCTAACCAGCTGAGCCAAGTTGCTGGATGCCTCCAGATCTCTGTCTGTTCACCTGTGGAATGTGGATAAATGATAATAACTGTCCACAGTGCTGAGAGAGCTGGATGCTATCAGTCATAAGCAATGTCTAACAAGGTGCTCCATATATGGAGATAAATATGATTATAACCTTTATCACAGCTTGCTTTCAAATAAATATTCCCTGCATGTCATCTCTCCTTTGACTGTTGGCTCTTTGAAGGGCATGCATTGTTATTTTTTCTCCAGTTTTTCATTCTTTGTCCTTTTCATCTTTAAACATTCAGCCTAGTGCTGGGACATGAACACAATTATGAAATCCTTATTTGGTTGAGGTGATGTATACCACAGCCTCTATGTTGGGTAGAGAATAGAGTTGAAATAGGGTGGAAACAATTTGCAGAGGACAAGGCAAAACAATCTAGTATCAATTAGTAGATTTCTTTAGAAAAAATCTAGGGGACAGATTTGCAATGGAATTCAGCCAAGAAAAAGAAGAGCATCCACCTGGTATTCCATGGATGGATTTGAGGAGGTGATACTCCATGAAGTAAGCTAGTCAAGAGTGGCAAATACTGGGGCTGAGAAGGTGGCTCAGTGGTAGAGCGTTTGCCTTGCATGCATGAGGCCCTGGGTTCGATTCCTCAGCACCACATAACCAAAAAGAAAAAAGCCGGAAGTGGCGCTGTGACTCAAGTGGTAGAGTGCTAGCCTTGAGCTGAAGAGCTGAGGGACAGCGCCCAGGCCCAGAGTTCAGGCCCCACGACCAACCCCCTGCACCCCCCCCAAAAAAAAGGGTGGGAAATACTGTCTGCCTCCACTCACAAGAGGCCCCTAGAGACATCAGATCCACAAAGACAAGAAGTAGTTTGAGTCTTGCTATGCAGCCTAGGCTGGTCTTGAACTCTTGTCTATAGATTTTGTATGTTTTGACCACATATGAAAAGGCAGGGATTAGAAAATATGGCAACACTGCAAGTTCCCATTGCCACATTGTGGTTTATAAATCATGCAACACATTGCTGAGCACATAGTAGGCATTCAATTTCTTGAATGAACATTTAGTAACCCTTTATTGTGTGAGTGGTGCTCTATCAGCTGCTAAGGGGAGAGTGAACAGGTCAGCCAGTGCCTAGAACAAGGCTTGGTAGGTATTTGTCCTCACAGAGCTATGTGGAGGTGGAGGGCTGGGGAATGGCTCAGTGAACACTTAACCACCAAGAATGTGTGAGACCCTTGGTTTCATACCCAGCATTGAAAAAGAAATCTAGAGGTTGAGAAGTAAGGAATTTACTATGGTGGTCCCTTAAAAAAAAAACTAAAGATAGAGCTAACATTTTTTGGGGGGTCCAGTCGTGGGGACTGAATTCTGGGCCTGGGCTCTTCGGCTCAAGGCTAGCACTCTACCACTTGAGCCAGAGTGCCACTTCCAGCTTTTTTCTTTTTGGTTATATGGTGCTGAGGAATCGAACCCAGGGCCTCAGGCTTGCAAGGCAAGCACTCTACCACTGAGCCACCTTCCCAGCCCTAGAGCTAACATTTGATTCCGCTTAACATCCTCAGCATATATCCTAAGGAACAAAAATCAACATAAAGTTAAGATACTTTCACAGTCATGTGTCAACTCTGTTCACAATAGCTCAGATACAGACTAGATGCTCATCAACCAATGAGCATGTGTGTTTTACACTCATACACACACATACACACACACACACACATGCACACTCATTACTCAGCCAAAAAGAAATTATTTGGGGAACAATACATGGAACGAGAGATCATGGTGTTCAGTGAAATAAGCCAGACTGAATGTTCTCTCTCATAGGTGGAATCTAGACCTTGAATGATAGGAATGTAAAATAGGTTCTGTTTATGAGTGGGTATGGCAAGGAGGGTAAAAGGAGAGGGATGTAGAATGGTTAACATGTTTGAAGTGTTTTACACACATATATGAAAACAGAACAGTGAAACTTACTGGAATTCTTTTAAGGAGTGGGAACAGGGCCTGAGGGGAATGAGAGTAGGTATCTTTGATTGGGGTACATTGAATGCATATAGAGAAATATCAAAATGAAAACCCTTTGTACACCTAACATATACTAAGGGGAAAAAAAAGAATGAGGGAGCTTATCTGTATGTTGCATTCCTTAAAGGGATTTTTTTCCTTTGTAAGTATACTTAAATGCCTTACATTCCCTAAAGGGGCTGTTTCAGCACATGCAAACACTAGACGGCATCATCTACAGGAAATGTTTATTTGATTGGAGAGACGGAAGAGAGTGAGGTGGTGAGCGTTTGGAGGCAGAGCTGCCATGGACTCCATTCTGATCTCCAGAAAATGCAGGGCTTTCTTTGATGGGTAGTTCTACTTCCTCCGGAAATGTTTTATAGGGTTGGTCCTTGTGATCTTTTCAACGTTGTACCCCACACCTTGCACAGTACCTGATAGAGGAAGAAATTTAATATCATATCAGTAATGCATCATTTAATGCTTATTAACAAATAACCTCTGGGGTCTGGTGGGTTTCTTCACATTTGTTTTCATATTATAAACAATGTCTTTTCCCCCTAAGCACACATTTAAAACAGCCGGTCTTTAAAATTGCACATATAGACATTCAGACTTTCAGGATGAAGCTGAGCATGCTATGGAGAGCAGCATGGGATGGCCAGAACTGGGTCGTGGTCAGCGAGCATTGTATCCTGGCCAGACGCGTGCCTCAGCCATGGCACGTGAGGCCCAGCATTATGTGTTGGTCAGCAGTGGGCGGTGGTCAGATGCACACCTTGGCGATGTGCATGTGAAGGGTCAGCAGTGGGCCAGGCCAGCAGTATGTCATGACATGTGAGACTCAGCAGCATGTCTTGGCTCAGAGAGCATTAGGGTCAATAGCATGTCATATCCATAGCATGTGATGCCTAGCAGCATGTCAGGGCCATAGTTGGCAGAATGCCATTGTCGGCAGGGTCAGCAGTACCCCAGGAATTCTGATCACTGGTCAGGTGTTGGGATCTACAGGTCTGAAGAGAGTCTAGTCCGTAGCTCTAATTTCACTCAAGTTCTGTTCTTCAGTGGTTGAGTGATCTAGTGCAAATTGATCTCTCTCTCTCTCTCTCTCTCTCTCTCTCTCTCTCTCTCTCCCTGTCTATCTCAGCTTTTTCATCTATAACTTGAGAGCATTAGTTTACAATGGAACATTTTAATCTTTTGAAATTAGTAACCCGTTAGAAAAACAGATCCTCTCTCTAGGAAAACACTTCTATGCACAAAACTTTCATAGCAGTTCAGTCAATTTCTGATATCTCTTCTATTGGTTAAGATTCTTTTGATCATAGTGAAAAAAAAAAAACCCAACTGAAATTGGCATATACCCCAAAGGCTGTAGAGTGTTTCAGGTTCCTCAAAAGTACTTCATTAGATATAGTTTTAGCCATATTGAGTCCAGGGCCTAAGAGGATGGCCAGAGGAGATTGTTCCTATTTCTTTGTTCTGCTCTCTGAGTTCTTGTTGTTTTTTTTTTTTTCAGGAAGGAACTCTCCAAGGGCTGGCAAAGATGACCATTGGCAACACAAGCTGACATTCTACTAGCAGAACAACCCCAATAGAAAGGCTTGGCTTTTTTCTCATGGTTCTGTTAACAGTCTGGCCAAGCCTCATACAAGCCATAGACAATGGAGAGTAAATGCTCAGCTGGTCTCATGCCTGCATCTGTACCATGAGATGGACTTAAGTCACATGAACAGCTTAACAGGAGTGGTTACTCAGAAGAAAATTAGGGCATTGCTGCTATGACATGTGACAATGGCTGCAGAGAAGGTAATGACTATGGATATCTTATGTAGTTTTTAATCTTAAATGTCTCCCCAAAGCCCATGCCTAAATAATGGTCCCAACTTGGCATTAATAGGTTGCACCCACCGAGAGGCCTTTAGGTCATCAGGGGAAGTACCATTAAAGGAAATTATAGAGTCTGTCTCTTCTTTTGTTCCTTGGCCATGAGGTGAGGTGAGAAGTTCTACCAAACACTCCCAGCTATTGCCATCTGGCAACCCCATTCAAAACCTAAGAGTGTGTAATAGTCTGCCTGGTCGTGGCCTGGAACATGTAAAGCAAGGAGCCAAAAGAAACCTTTTCTAAGTTGTTCATCTCAAGTATTTGTTGTAGTTGCAGGAAACTGACACACACATCCGTCTTAATTTGAAGCAGGGCATATATGGGACCTGCAAAGGTGCGTGGCCCCAGACACATTAGACCTCAAGCTTTTCTCAACCCTAAAAATGTACTAAGACAGATAAGCATAGTGCTTATATGACTCCTATCTTGAGAGTTACACATATGATATTTATATAATATTTTATGATTTGTTGTAAGAAGGTATCCTGGTCTTCCTTGTGTTTAATTTTGTATTCCTCCCCCTCCTGGAGTGCCAGTTGTGCACTACAGCTGTTAGCCCATGTGCTTGGATGGTAGTACTGAAGCTTAGAGAGACTTGGCCAATTGCAGAGCAGGGAGCTGGGATTCAAGCCCAGGCTGCCCAATTCTACATACAGTGCTCTTTCCATGAACATACCACCTGATGTTGGGATATATATATATATATATATATATATATATATATATATATATATATATATATACACACACACACACACATATATGTGTATATATATATATATATATATATATATGTTTTGAGAAATTTTGCCCAGTGGAATACTGTTTAATCAAATGAACAGTTCTGCCTTGATCATTTAAGTTAAATTGTTTCCCTGGTGTCAATGGGTTGGGAGAGAGCTCATCATCTGATGAAACTGCAGTTGTTATTGTTGTTGTTTTGTCTGTTTAAAACCGATCCTTTTATTTTAAGAAGCAAATGCTTCTAGTGATTTTTGCCTACTTCCCAGGTCTATACTTATCTAGTTCATATAATCCCTTCTTTCTAGGATGTGAACCTCAACCTGGGAGGACTTTTGTACAATCTGAGTGTGACAATTATGGTTGTGTCCAGGAAATCCTCAGGGGATTAGCAGGAGGAAGATTGTTGGGTTGGGTTCCCTGGAGCACACTGGGTTTCTGAAATGCTAAGACGAGGATAAATGACCTGTCTATAAAAGAGTGACATTTCAAAGGCATAATTTTTGGATATAATATTTGTTTGAAATCTCAAGTAATTTAGCTATCTAATCTAGGACCTCTAGATTAGATGGAATACATGAAAAAGATGAATTGTTTTAGGCACTAAAGATTTATTGCCTAATTCCATAGATATTTGGAGGACGAGTCAGAAGAGTGAGCAAAAGTTGCCTTCTTAATATGTTCAGGAAGGAAAGGAGTAAAAGGGATAATCTGGGAAAAGGTGTTAATGAATTGTATAACCCACAGTGAAGTAAGTACATGGATGTATAACAGCAACGACTTCTCTAAATCTATTGTCATGGTCCAAATCCCAGCTCCAATACTCCTTCCTTAGTATCAGAGGTAAGTCTGGGCAGTGTCACTGAAGAGGAGACTCTACTGTCTAGTAGTCCAGCTTATTTATATTTTAGTTGAAGAAGCACAACTCAGATAGGTCCAGTGACATCAAGTACCTTTCCCCCTTTACTTGGAACTCCTTACCTCTCTCAGTCTATGGGGCTCTTCATCTTGAAAGACCTCTTTCTGCCTAGTGATATAATGTCCAATGATAGACTAAAACACCCAAGGCTAATGTTTACTTAGGGAACAGAGCTCTAGTCTTTAAATGCATTTGACCATTTTTTTTTTGTTTTTTGTTTTGTCAGTCGTGGGCTTGAACTCTGGGCTTGGGCGCTGTCCTTGTGCTCTTCAGCTCAAGGCGAGTACTCTACTGCTTGAACCACAGCACCACTTCTGACCATTTATTTTTATTATTTTATCTTATTTATAAATTGTCATTATGATTACTGATTACTGGCTCCAAGTCATATCCTACTTATCCAAACAATGAGAATGAAGAGGCGCAAATGATGTAACTCTGTTTTAAAAAAAGCCATTGAAAAATTTCCCCAAAGTCAGGAAGCTATTATTATCCCAGACATATAAATGGGCAGATGGGAATGGAGAGGCTGGGCAACTTGTCCAAAATAATCAGCCAGAATTAGAAGTCAGCCTTACTCGAGGCCACCCAAGGGCAAGAACTCTGCTGGTGTTTGGCTTTGCCAGTTCACAGGGAGGGCCAAGGTAAACAGGACTTAATTAGGAATAAAGTTCCCATGCTTTCTTGTGACCCATGACCCCCTGACCAGGAAGCTTTTGCCAAGTTTCTTGGCTGCTGTTTAACCTGACCTTCAGTGGTCAGAAGATGAAGCAGAAACCATTGGGAGTAGTTGGCTCTTCACCACTTCCTAGCTGAACCCCAGGGGAAATGTGGCTTCATCTTAAGACTTCAAGTGTAGCATCTGGAGTTGGAGGTGGCCAATTGTCTGCCAGATCCATGATCCACATTTGAAATGAGAAGTATGTTTCCAGAAGGTATGTGCCAGGGCTCTTTGGGTGGCAGGTGACAGAAAGTTGATTCATAAGTAATTAGACAAAATGGGAAATTTTCAGCAAGAACTTTTCTGTTAAATACTGGGTTAATAACACTAATAAAATAAAATCTAGACTCACATTCCTTGCCAGACATAGCTCCAGCCTTGAATTGCTTATCACATTGAATCCCTACAAATTATGAGGTACCTGTATTTATCAACCTTTTACTAATGACCAGGATGCTGCCAGGCCACCCAGAAGGCCAGTCTTTCCTTGAACCAAATGGCAGGCTGCCAATTTCTTGGACCATCTGGTTTGATGAGAGAAAGACATGGCTGTTTCTAAGAACTTTACATCCTGGCATTGTGACAATTCTCTAGTTGACATACAAAAACAGCAAAGATACTTCTACCAAAAATAAGTACATTTTGGAATTAAAGGGGAAGATGGATTGCATTTTCTTCCTTCAGGTTTTGAAACCAAACTCAATCAGGACACCAAGGTGGCCCAAGAACAGCAGCTCATCTTGTTTGGTTGTCTGCAGTCCTGTAAGCTGAAGATGACAGCTTCCCAGGACCAAAGTGTACCACTAGGAGCGCCTGAGCAAGTGGACTTTACTGGACACTTGCTGTGCTGGCCAGTAACATTTATCATCTCAGAGAAGGCTGCTAGCAACTTGACGGTATTTTGATTTCTACTTTACAGATGGGGAAATAGAAGCCCTGAGAGGTTAAGTCATGTGCTCTGAGTCATTGAGCCTGAATTGGTAAATGGCAGAGATAGAGTTTGGGTCTACAAATGTTGAATACTGTATTCAGGACTCTTTTTAACCTCTCTTATGTGATTTCATCTGGACTGAATGCAAAGACTTTCTAGGCCCTGATACTATATAAGCCAAAAGCAAAGCAAAACAACCCTCCAAAAGATGAAAACAATAGCAAAGCCCCCCAAATAGCCCTGTCCCCAAAACACTTTAAATTTCATTAATTATGGAAAACCAGAACTGTGTATGATTAGGAAATTTAGAGGTTCTTGAGTTGCTTGATATTTTCTCAGAAAAACATGCAAAACACAGGTCCACAAAATGTTGCTCATAAACTGCAGGTGAACAGAACTACACCTTCTCTCTGCTTTCCATCACATAACAGTTTAGAATCATTCTAAGAAGTTATAACCAGTATATTTCCCTGTATACCATGGACTCTTGTGAGTTACATTTCTATAGACAAATCAAGCTGTGTGTGTAACCTCCCCCTCCTCCGCCCCTGCCCCGCCCCAACACACAAAGGGAAAAAAAAGATGTGAGAAATTGACCTGAGTTATGGAAGCTAGAATGTTTGAAATCTGCAGGACAATCCTGCATATTGGAAACCTAGGGAAGAGTTAATGTTACAACTTCAGTATGAAGTCACTGTGCACTAGAGTTTTCTCTCCTGGGAACCTGAGTCTTCTTTTCTTTTAAGGCTTTCAATGGATTGGGTGAGGCTCATCCACATTGTAGAGTCTCATCTGCTTTACTTTAGGCTTACTGATTTTAATTATTAATCTTAGCTAAAGAATACCTTCATAGTGACATTCAGGCTAGTGTAAGATCAAAGAGCTAGAATTCATGGTCTGCCTAAATTGTCGCATAAGGTTAACCACTACAATTTCACAAAGCAGTGTCTGAGTGCGATTCCTTTTTGTATTTTCAGGGTTTAATACAGTGCGTGACAATTGTGGTCACTTTCAACATGTTAGCAAGAGAATGAACCAAATTCTAAAGCTTCCAAAGTGGTGTTGAGAAAGCATGGTGGAAAGGATAAAAAAATTACAATCAGCTAGAAAATCAGATATTAGCCCAAGAGGCAAATGGGACTCATGAAAGGGCATTGGGCTATTGATACATATAATATAATGGGCAGACATTGAGGATGGTGTGCTGAAGGGCCAAGGAGATGTGTCTCATCAGAGGATGTGGTGGGGCTGTACACCAACTTTCTTTTAAAAAATTTCCATGTTTTTTACTGTACAGAGGGGTTACAGTTACATGAGTAGGGTAATGAGTACATTTCCTATTGAGCATTGTTACCCCCTCCTTTGTTTTTCCCCTACCATCCCTTCCCTCCCACCTCCCCAACTCCTCCCTCCCCTGCCCTGAAATTGTAAAGTTCTTTTTTTTTTTTTGGTCGGTCATGGGGCTTGAACTATGGGCTTGGGCGCTGTCGCTGTGCTCTTCAGGAGAGCACTCTGCCGCTTGAGCCACAGCGCCACTTCCAGTTTTCTAGTGTTTTTTTTTATTGGAGATAAGAGTCTCACTGACTTGCCTGCCCGGGCTGCCTTTGAACCGAAATCCTCAGATCTCAGCCTCCTGAGTAGCTAGGATCACAGGCGTGAGCCACCGGCGCCTGGCTGTAAAGTTCATTTTCAACATAGTGTCTGTACATCTCATTGTTACCATGGGTCAACCTGTATCCTTATTTAACCATTTTGTTATATCCCTTCCCCTCTCCATATTATAAAAATGTATATACAAGATGCAGGACACCAGAATCAGATACAGTGAAAACAGGGATTATACCCTGGGGGAAGAACATATAAAAGAAACAAAAGAATCACATAGCGCATTATAAGTACATTAAAAACAACAGCAACAAAGATAAAACCACTTGTGTCCCTGTCTTGGGGTTCATTTCACTTAACATCATCTTATATTGTCATATGGACATAGCTTTTGACCTTTTTTGCTTGTCCTAGACATGTACTAGTTATTGCAAATAAGGGATACCATGGGACATGTTTCTTTGGGCCTGGCTTACTTCACTTAACATAATTTTTCCAAGTCTTTCCATTTCCTAACAAATGATGTTATTCTTTCTAATGGAGGCATAGAATTCCATTATATATATATATATATATATATATATATATATATATATATATATATATATATATATATATATCACATTTTCTTGATCCATTCATCTACTGAGGGGCAACTGGATTGGTTCCATATCTTAGCTATGGTGAATAATTCTGTGATAAACATGGTTGTGTTGGTAGCTTTGGTATGACCTTGTTTGTGATCATTTGAGTAAATGCCCCAAAGTGGGATTGCTGGGTCATAGGGGAGCTCTGTACAAAACTAAAGCTAGAATTGTATATATCACCCTGCACCAGAATCAACTCCAAATGGATCAAAGACCTCGAAATAAAAACAGACACCCTGAAAAATTACAGGAAGGAATAGGAGAAACTCTAGGGCTCCTTAGCACAGGTTGAATTTTCTTAACAGAGACCCCAAAACACAACAAATCAAAGAAAGGTTGGACAAATGGGATTGTCTGAAACTGCAGAGCTTCTGCATGGCAAAGGACATAGCTAGCACGATCAATAGAAAGCCCATGGATTGGGAGAAGATCTTCACTAGCTATACAACGGACAAGGTTCTCCTATCTAAAATATACCTTAAACTCAAAAAAATTAAATTCCCCAACAACAAATCCTCAAAGAAACAACTGCCTGATTAATAAGTGGGCTAAAGACTTAAAGAGCACCTTCTCTGAAGAGGAAAGAATGGCCAATAGATACATGAAGAAATGCTCATCTTCTCTAGCCATAAAAGAAATGCAAATCAAGACAACATTGAGATTCCACCTCACCCCAGTTAGAATGGCTATAATCAAGAAATCTAGTAACAACAGATGCTGGAGGGAATGTGGCCAAAAGGGAACCCTACTGCATTGTTGGTGGGACTGTAAACTGTTCAACAACTTTGGAAAGCAGTATGGAGGTTCCTCAAAAGACTCCACATAGAGCTCCCCCCATGCACACCAACTTCCTGTGGTGGAGTGAAGGCTGGAGCAAGAAATGACCTGGCCTGGCTGTTCAGAGGGCTAGTCTTTACTGATGCCCACAGAGAACCTAAGCACACCTGGCAGGTTATCTCATTTCTGTGGACCCAATGCCTGCCTCTGTGAAATGGTTATGTTCAGGCCACCTGCAGGCATTATCCAGACTGTAACTGCTTTGGTTGACTGAGGCAGCATTTTCAAGAGAACCTAAATAGCCAAATAACTAAATATCAGTAGATTTGACATACACATAGAATACCAGAATTTGTTTTTCTTGAGCACTGGGAAGAACTAACAGTTCTATAACAATAGACAATGGAGGAAGTTGTTGCATCCTTGTTTTACGTAGCTCTGAGTTATTCACCATGAGAATCCCATTAACCTATGCGGTCTCTCCAATGTGAGACTGGAGGTCAGATACTAGTCAGCATGGAACCTGCTGGGTTATTTTTCGCTCTTCTACATATCCCATTAGGCCTATGGCCCTTTTTCTAGATACTATCCAAGGCCCTTTTTGTATTAATTTCCCTCTAAGACGCCCCTCCCCCCCCCATGTGTCAGGCATGGTGCTGTGCGAATTAGTGCATCCCAGAGACAAAAAATAATTAAAGTTTCTGAATTAAAATGTGGAGCAGGTTCTGTGTGGAGCAAACACAGGGGTGAGGCTGGCCTGGAATACAAGGGAACAATGAGAGGAATGATGTTTTCTGGTTAAACGGAAAGGCTCGCAGCTGGAAAGGCTGTGAACCAATGCTCCTCATGATCCGGCTCCCCAGGAGTTTTGCATAACATGCATCCTAAATATATATCTTGATGCCTTATTCAGGAGAATTGTGGAAAGTTTTATATATTTCCTCATATCACTCACATGCATGATCTAGACAGTTGCACACAGCTATAGTCATTCCCTAATAAGAGGATGCTTGGCGCAAAGCCTCATTTTTATTCCCCTCCTCCACCTCAGTGCAACTTTTCGAGATCCATTCAAGGACCTATGATTCTAGAGATGATAGAGTCTGCATGTTGTATTTTATAGGTGTTTTTCTTTTGGGTGGCCAGTGACAGAAATCTAATTTGCAATAGATGAAGTTATACCACTCTTATCTTAAATTAGGCTCTTTGTAGGGTAGGAATTGCTGACACAGTTTCAGATATCAGAGAGTTTATCCTTTTCTCCAAGGGAAAGAGAAGCCCAGGAGAAAAAAAATTACATGTGATTTTGTTGTTGTTGTTTGCACTGAAAGAACAGAGGATTTGGAGCCAGGAAGGCTTGGCATTGTCTAGTAGTGCAAAGTGTCAGTTTCCTTATTTTTATACTGGGCACTGATCATCCCAGACATGTTTCTTTTGAAAATTAGCACAATGTCTGAAGTACCCATACTGCTGCTGGGTATGTAGTAAGAGCTTAGTAAATGGCAGCTGTGGTGACCTTTTTTTTTTTTTTTTTACAAGAACCAATAGGTAGTCCTGAAGTTGCTGAGATCCCTGTGATCTGATGGGTCGGGGCAGTTTCAGAAAGCATCTGGACTTTCACTGGGCCTTGGAGGATGAGAAGGATGTGGGTGGGTTGTTAGCATCGCTGTATGGGGTGAAAGCAGCAGTAGAGTCTGTGAGTTCAGGGGACAGGGCAGTCTGGCCCAGCTGGCCTGACTAGTAAGGAGGCTTCACATGGAGGCTGTAGTTCTTTCTGCTACCTTCACACCTTGCCAAATGTAAACAACCTTCTTTGCTCAAGTGGAGACTCTTCTCCATTGCCTGCCTACATGTAGGCTTAGGATGAGGAGTCAGTGAGCAGCCCTCCTTCTTTGTAAAATATCCAGTTTAGAGACTGCCCACCTTGCATTTTGTGGAGCTGGTTCTAGGGCTGTGAACTGAGTGTGGGTTGGCCATGCATGAGGAGCCGGTGGCAGGCAATATCCAACAACCATGGTCTAAGCTGGAGAACCTAGGGCTTGAGATTTTACAGGCTTTCTTTCTAAGTTGACATAGGAACACAGAAATTCAGAGAGGGTCTTACTCATCCTGTTACATAGAATATTGTGCTAGGATGATCCAGAGAAGACGTCAAGTGCTCAGATCAACTTTACATTGTCTCCCTTTAAAAATAGTTAATTTTCCTGACTCATGTAATGGTGACTCTCTGTACAGTAGCTTTATAATAAAAATATATTGATAAAAACCAGTTAATTTTGTAGTGATGGGAATGGAACCCACACATGTTAGGAAAGTGCTTTATTTACCACTTAGTCCAACCCCAGTCTGACATCTGATTTCCTTATAAGAAACACTACGAAGCTTTCCTTAGTGTTCTGCTTGCACACCTCCCGTTCAGGGGGCCTCACCACTTAGGTAGGCCATCAGCTTTAGTTTGCCGGTTTAATATTTTGTATCAATATTTCTTGAGTTTGCTTGTACTGGTCTGCGCTTCTTTTCCATGGGTAGCATAGTATAAGGAAGAATGACATTGTCTTCATAGCTCTTAACAGAACCTAAAATCCAGAAAGGGAGAATTGAGTAGCTAGTCTTCAGAGGGAAAAATACAAATTAGATACATTAAAAAATTCTCTTTATCATGTTTTAGTCATCACGGAAATGCAAATCAAAACTACACCGAGATTCCATCTCATCCCAATCAGAATGGCTATAATCAAGGAAACAAAATGGCAATAAATAGTGGTGAGGATATGGGAAAAGGAGCCTTCAGACCCTGTTGGTGGGCATGTAAATGAATATATCCACTATGGAAATAAGTGTGGAGGTTCCTCGGAAAACTACAAAATAGAACTACCACATGATCCAGTTATATGTGCCCTGGGCATATACTTGATGGACTGCAAGCCAGCATATAATAGCAATATGTACACCCATAACATAGTTGTCTTATTCATAATAACCAAGCTATGGAATTAACTGCAGTGCCTATTAATACACGAAGGCATAAAGGCAATGTGAGATATATATATATATATATATATATATATATATACAATGTGATATATATATGTGTATATATATATATATATATTGGAATATCATTCAGCCATAAAGAAGAATGGAATTATGTCACAGTACAATGGATGGAAATGGACATCATCATATTAAGTGAAATAAGAGAGATGCAGAAAGACATATATCATATTTTCTCTTATATGCATGATCTAAATAAAAACATGAATGTAGAAGGGAGACTATTTGGGAAGAGGAAGGACAAGAGAAAGTGATCCCAGGTGAACATAATGAAAATACATTACATGTATATCAATATCTATACATATCTATACATATATATATATATATATATATATATATATATAAGAAACAGTCACAATGAAACTCATTCTTTTACACAATTATACTAATAAAAAGCTGATTAGTACTCCAGGTACAGTGGCTCACACCTATAATCCCTGCTGTACAGGAGGCAGAGATTGAAATGATCATAGTTCAAATCCAGTTATGTCAACAAGTTTGCAAGAACCCACGTCAACCAATAGCTGTGTGGAGCCCATGCTTGTTATTCTAGGTGTGTGGGAGGCATGAATAAGAAGATTGTGGCCCAAGTTAGTTCTGACAAAAATGCTAGACACAATTTGAAAAAAGTCTTGTGAGTACTTGCCTAGCAACATGAGGCCCTGAGTTGAAAGTCCAGTAGTTCAAAAAAAAAAAAAAAGTGCTACCTAACAACAATGAACTGCAATGAAGGGAAAAGAATGAGGAAAAGAGATGCTCTCTGAGAATACAGCCAGAAGGTGTCCATAAATAGATCACTGGTCTTTAAAAGATGTGATGTGTATGTTTAATGAAATATTATGCAGCCTTGAAACAAATCAAGTTCTGACATGTTGCTGACTTGACAGATTTTGAGGACATTCTGCTTAAAGATCCATACTGTCCTTGACTTCATGAATAAAGGTACCTTAAGTACCCAAATTTCTAGAAATAAGGACTTAGTCTTCTTTCTTTTTTTTTTGTTCCAGAGCTGAGGACTGAACTCAGGGCCTTTTACTTGCCAGGCAAGTACTCTTCCACTGAGCTAAATCCCCAACCCTTCAAATTTCTAGAAATAGGCATGAAAGTTGGTAAGGGGCTGGAGGGAAAGGGAACAGGGAGTTAATATTTAATCATCAAAATTTCTGTTTTGCAAGATGGAAAGAGTTATGAAGATGAATGTTACCGTGGTTGTACAATATGAACTGATCAAACCTGTCTGAACTGTGCATGTCAAATGGTTAAGCAGATAATTTTGTTATATGCATTTTAAACACAATCTAAAGAATTATGATCACTACCTCAATAATGTAAGTCCTCCTGTCAAAACCTTGCTATTCTTTAAGCAATTTCCTCCAAGTAGCTACCCTGTTGGTGTGTCTTTTAAAAACAGATTGCAGCATGTCTTGGTTAGAAAAACTATTTAAAGGTAAAGAATGCATGGAGATTGCAAAGTCCTTAGGCTTATAGGCTCTAACATTTGATGATCCAGATTCAGATCCAACAGTTGTGTGATCTTGGGAAAGTTGCTTAGTCTCTGTGAGCCTCAGTTGTATCATGCAACATCAAGACCGTGGTGTTCCTACCTCATAGCATTGTTGTGAATACTTAGCAATGAGTAGCATGTGAAATGCTGGGCACAGCGCCTGGCAAAAAAAAGGTAAGCATCAGTAAATGTCAGCTGTTGTTGGTACCCGATACAAGATAACACCTACCCAGTGATCCTAAAAAAACACACAAAGGATCTGCCTCATTATGCAGAACATAAAGAACATCATTAAGAATCTTGGCAACCAAAAAATCACAGCATATGGTTTCATACCTATTGTGTGATCCTAAGAACAAACCATTTGTTCCTTTCTTTTCGGTTAGTATTCCAAATTAAGAGAAAATTGCCCACAGTCAAAATCTGGGCATGATAAAGATGGGTCACATAGCCTTACACAGTCAAATCACTCAATCAGTGTCCTAGCTTCAGGTCCCCCTCCCTCCTTCCCTTCCTTCCCCAAGCATAAGCATCTCTCCGCTCTGCCCTGGGCCTTCTCAAGGTGTTGGTATGTGATGTTGAATCATCAGTGTCAACATTTCACCGACCTCGTCTAGGTGAAATGTGAGCTTTTGGAGGGTGGGACTATACCTGATATTTCTTTGAACTAGACCCACGAAGCTTGCATGTGTAGGCACAAGATTGAATCAGTTAGCTGGGTGCCAGTGGCTCATGCCTATAATCCTAGCTATCTAGGAGGCTGAGATCTGAGGATCATGATTCAAGTCCAGCCGGGGCAGGAAAGTCTGTGAGACACTTATCTCCTATGAAACACCAGAAAACCGGGAGTAGCTCAAGTGGTAGACAGAGCCCAGCCCCAGAATTCAAGCCCCACAATTGTCAAAAAGAAAAAAAAAGCATCAGTTATGTTTGGAGGACTTGGGGGGCCTAGAAGTTCAAGTTATACTTTATATCCCACACCTAATAGGTCAGAAAAGAGAGGTGCGGTACAAGGTCACGTAAGTCTGTGGACACTTGGGCTGCTGGTGTCAGCTGGTTCAGCCCTTCCTGACATCTTGCCATAGACTGTTGGCTTAAGCCACAGGGGTTGCTTCCCATAGTTCTGGAGCTGGGAAGTCTAAGATACTAGAATGGTCAGGTCCTGGCAAGGGCTCCCCTCAGATGACTGTCTTCTGTCTGTGTCCTGAGGTTGGTGGAGAGCAGAGAGAAGGTGCTGGCCAGTTATGGAAAACCTCATCCTTTGTTTGCGAAATGTTTCAATATGCTTCTGCAAACTCTCTGTATTGGGGATCTGTTTTGCAAACTGCAGAAGGCTCATTCCAGCATGTGTTCTATCACTTTCAATGATGTGTCATCTTCAATATTTCTGAGAGAGCTCCTTTATTGAAACTCATAGGGAGATTTAACCTGAGCCAGGTATAGTTAACCTGGAAACAGGAGGAAGGAACTGACAAGTAGACACAGAAAACAGATTTAGAAACCAACATTGTACCTAACAGAGGGTCTTCCTTTCAGTACATCAAACCTTTAGTGGAATACAAATCAGGCTCAGCAAATCCAGTTAGCTTCCCCAGCGACCTTTAAGAATATGACTGTCTGGAGAAAAAGGTGAAACTAGATGTCTTTTGGCCATGATCTGTTCCAATGGCACCATTTGACAAGTGTTAAATCACCAACACACCATGTATCCTCCCAATTCTCTTTATCAAAGAGTGATTTTTTGGTAATTTCTTAAAGAGTAGCCATTTATTTCTCAGAGAGTCAAAGACAGAAACTACAAATCAAGATCAACAATTTTTAATACCAGATTAGGGCACAATAAAACATAATACCATGTTTCTTTTCTTGACATTCATGAACATTCATTACTGTTAATATGCTTATTGGAAAAAAAGCTGAGAAATTTGCTAATTGGGAAAAAGAGCTAATTTTCCACCCAAGTAATATTCTTCTTAAAATCTTGAGATGAATCTATTTGCTTTTATCCATGATTTTCTCTTTCTTAGGTTATATCATCCTCTCTTTTTCTTTTCTCTCCTCTTTTGTTCTCTTCTCCACTCATCTCTGTCTCTCCTTTTTTCTTTTTTCCCTTCATCCATTTTCATCTCTTTCTCCTTCTCCTTCTCTCCTTCCTTCTTTCCCTCTCTCTTCCTTCTTTTCCTTCAATTTTCCTTCCCTTTCTTCCTTCCATAATTTCTTCTTTTTTTTTCTTTTTAAATGAAGAATCTTAAGACTGCACCAGTGTGGAAGAGGAAGTAATATGACAAAGCCCCTTTCCCATGGGTGGAATTTTAGTAACATCCTTTTTTGTGAATCTTTAAAAAAATCATTATTATAAAGGTGATGCACAGAAATGTTATAGCTACATAAATCAGGTAATGAATACATTTCCTTCTGGACAGTGTCACCCCTTCTCTCTCTCCCTCCAACTTTTTCCCTCCCATCCCTACCCATAAGTCTTATAGTTCATTTTCAACATAGTATCTAGAGAGTATCACTCCTGCATTTGTTCATCCTTTGTCTCTCCATTTCTATGCCTCTACTTTTCTTCCCAAAGACAGATAAATGAACAAACAAGACAAGAGAAAGGCAAACAAAAGCAACAACAAAATATGTATTTAAAAAACCCTCTTGTTTCCTTTCCTGCAGTTCAAAGAGTCATTTTTGCCTGAGGGCTCGAGTGACAAGCAAGTATCATTAATTTGTAAGGTAGCAGGACTAGAATACAGACCCAGGCCCCAGAGTCCATGTGCATACCTTTTTAGCAGTATTCCAGCTTCCTGTTTCTTCACAGGCCTTCCTGGGTGCTTTAAATATACTAAGAGGGCTGGAAAGATGGCTCAGTGGTAGAGTGCTTGCCTTGCATGCATGAGGCCTTGGATTCGATTCCTCAGTACTACATAAGCAGAAAAAGTGGGAAGTGGTGCTGTGTCTCAAGTGGTAGAACACTAGCCTTGAGCTGAAGAGCTTAGGGATAGTGCCCAGGCCCAGTGTTCAGGCCCCACGACTGACCAATAAATAAATGAAAAAACAAACAAATGAATGTAACTAAGAGTTTCACAGGTACTTCCTGAATGAAGCTGAGGGTGTGTGCATGAGCACTCTGAATGTGCTCCTTGTCTCCAGCCCTTTTGCTGATGACTGCAGGAAGCACTTGGTTTTCATCACCTGCCATTTGGGGATGTTCACCTCTGGATGTGCTGATCACTTAACCTCTGCACTTGCTCAAGAGGGATACAGATTGGAGGCAGACTCTTCTTCCCTAGCTTGGAGAGAAGAGCTATCCCGGCAGTTCTGTCTGCCTTGTGCTGTGGCTACCTGTCTTGATCTGAGCTGGAGAAGCCATCCTTTCTCAAGCACACAGAGTGTGGCCTGTGCCAGCTGTTTGATGTGTTTGCTTACGTCACCTGAATCTTCTTCAGCGTGCCATGGGGCAGAGGCTGTGTTCTTCCCATTGAACAAAGAAACTGAGGTTGAGAGAGAGGAACCAGAGCCCTGGAGCGAGTAGGCCCTGAAAGACCCGAATTTGAACCTTCACCCCCTGTCCTGTGCCTTCGGTTGCCTTTCACAGCTCTCTGAGCCTGTTGAGCCATCTGGAAGCATCCATGGCCATAGGGAGCCACGCAGCTGTGGAGCTCCTGGCTCCGGGCTGCGTGGAATCAGTGACTAGCAACTCCGAGGATCCTGGGAGTGACCAGCTTCAGAGCCTCTCCCAGTCCCTGGTTTTCCTCTCACCCCAGAGGAAAGGCCCATCAGGGTCTTGTTTGCCATGCGTAGGTGACAGGAGGAATAGCAGCTTTAGCTCCTCCATGGCAGCTGGTCAAGGAAGAGCAGCCTGAAGGGCTGTTCTCCCAGCAGAGGCGGGGAGCAGCTGGCTGGGCACAGCCACGCCACAGCTGTGCTTCCGCAGCCATCCAAGCCCTCTTCCTCACATTCTTTGTTTTTCATGTGGGTGGAGATGGCTGGAGCTCTCCCTGCTTGGGTTCCAAGACACTGTCTGGCCCCGGTTTTGTGGTGGGTGGCCGTGAGCTGCATGGGAGCTATGTATTGACTTGGGTAGTCCCATTCCTTTCTTCTTTCTTGTATTTTGTGTTGCTCAGGCCATGGGCTTCCTTCCCATTGCCTTTGAGGAGATCCTGGCGTGGGTCTTCCTCACTAATGTGCCTTGGCTTAGGGCTGCTTTGACGGATTGAGATAATTTTCCTCAGAAATCAGCTGCAGTATTGGTAGTTGCATGAGACATACATTCAGTCCTCCTGTAGGGAGCTCTGCTGTGGGGTCTCGAGGTGGAGTGATGCTGTTCAGGAGAGGATGGAGAAGCGGAAACAACCCCAAGGGACAGGCATCATTTTCAAGTCTCTTTGCATAGCTTCTCCCACAGGTGTATGGGTCCAGCCTACCTTTAAGAAGTCATTCCTTCTGGAAAACAGGGGAACTTGCACCTGGCTGGTTAAAGGTAAAGGTTTGCAGATGAGGAGACTGAGGTTCACACGGTGTAGGATCTGGCCAGGTCATCTTTAGCCAGTAGAAGAGCTGCAGACCAGAGAACCGTGAGCGTGAGAAGGTGCAGGCCCACCATCCCACAGCCAGATTCTGGGCCATTATTGGTCTGTTGCCTCTTACGGAGCCCCATCAATATGGAGAACACTGTGCACTTCAAACAGTGCCTTTACTGGCTTTTCAATCCTGGATCACATCAGCCAGCCTGGTAGTTTCTCCCAGCTTCCTTTTCTTTCTTGTTGCGACCAGCCAGGGCTGGGCAGAGTGCATGCTGGAAGCAGAGAGATGGGTCCCGGGACGCTTTGGTCTTCATCCAAGAGGCCTCTGCTCTACCACTTCGGAGCAGGGTCAGTGCGGGGCTTGCAGATACCAGTGAGCTAGTGTGACAGTTCCTCTTCTCCTGGATGCCATCTACTTGGGCCATCAGGGAAACACAAAAACCAACACACAGAAACTCACATGAATGCTATGCAGAACATTAAAACTGTTGCCGTGACTGGGAGGAATGGGGTGTATTTTGGGTTGTGTGACCAGAATGCCTCATAGAGGTAGTTTTAAAATTGAGATCTAACTATCAAAATGGAGCTGGTCGCTGGGTGATGGTGAGAAAGAGTATGCCAGGGAAAGGAACCTGCATGTGCCAAGACCTCATGGGGCAGGGTCGGGGTGGGGGGGAGTGTTGAAGTCAGAGATTGTGTAGTTGTAGCACAGCTGGGCACAGGGGGAGGCTGGGAGGAGATGAGAGAGAGCGGACTGGGAGGGTCAGGAGGGCCTGGCAGGCTATAGTGAGTAGTTAGGATGCTGTTTTAAATACACTAGGAGGTCATGGAAGCTGGGAGAAGACTATGCACATGATCTGATGAGGAGTTGCTGTGCCTCTGACACCAGCAACCTCTTGTCACCTCCCAGGGGTTCAAGGCATCCCAGCATGTGAAAACCCCAAGGGCAGGATATGAAATAGAACCTTGCCAGAGATCAGGAGAGCTTTTCCATCCACTCACTTAGCCATCCCACAGACACAGCTTTGCCAACTGATCATGTGCCAGGCACTGTTCTAGGCACTTAGGGTACCCGGTGGTCTGGGCTATAGCTCCAGTCTCAACGAGTTTCTAGTCTTTGTCTCCTGAAGAGATAAGGAAACTATTGGCCAGCAGAGATGAGAAGGTCAGCTTCTCTAGGTGAAAAGGATCCAGGAAATCCAAGTCCTCTGGCCTTGGTGCAATGCACCTGAAACAATTTAGAAAGTAAGGGTAGAATTTTTGGACCACTAGTAAATCTTACTCAAAGCAGCAAAATAATCACAGTGCAAAATTTAATACACATTAACAGAACAGTGACATTTTACTGAGTGATAGCTAGTCAGGGAAGAAGAGGAGTGGAGGAGAAAAATCTCTGCAGAGAGCAGAGAGTTGCTTAACTCAGGTGTCCAGGATATGCTTACTGGGAGCGTCAGGGAAGAAGGATCAGGTCAAACTGGGCAGACAAACTCTTTTCTTTAAACACATGTTAACAGCCTAATGTTGACTTTTATGTGCAAGCCTGTTAGGAATACTCAAAACGAATCACGTCCCAGAAGCTGGATTTTTTTTTTTAAGACCTTGCTGAAGATATGGCTTCAAAAACAAAACAACCAATCAAATAAAAGCAGCTTTCTTCTCTTAAATGCCAATGCTAATGTATGTTAGACTTCCCTCTAGTGGCTCAATGCAAAATGGCAAACCCACAGGTCCCAGTTGAGCCATCTCAGCATTCTCTATTCTTCACTCCATATACCTACCACTCCCACATCCTCGCTTCTGCGATGCTCTCCTGGACTGTATCTGAAGAAAGCTCCTGGGTTATGACTATACAGCCATTTGCCTTTCACTTTCCCCCTGAGAAATTCTGTCCTGGACTTTTCAGCCCTGCCTTGTATTTGTGATTGCAGTTATCTGTGTGACCATGGGCTAGTCTGCCCAGGCACACTATAAGCTCCTGGAAGGCAGAGAGCCAAATCTGTTGCCCTCTGCATTTACTGGAGGAGAAAAGAAGGATAATTAGAACCAAAACAAAGGTGGCTGGTCACTCGGGCCTTCGGAAGGTGGTGTCCGGCCCAGCTCTCAGGACACAGGAATAGGGAACTGTGTAGAGATGGAGTTACTGCTGCTGCTCTGGCTGACATTTACTGAGGTCAATAGACCTCATAAATTTTATGAACCTTCATTTATTCTGTTAAATGGAGATAACGGTTCTCATTGTATAGAGCACTAGGGGGTGAATTAGCTAGGTTACTGCACTGTAGTTAAGAGGAAACTAGGTTTGCATTTTGCTCAGTTTTTCCATTATGATTGTGGATTGTGGGATTATGATAATAACAATGCATATTTTATTTGCTGGCTGTAGTGGTTAATTGTGACAGTGTCTGGTATAAAGGAATAATTCAATAAGTATTAAATTATGCTCCTAGTACTTGCCATGAAAAGGAAATATTAATATTAATGTTATCACTTCATTTACTCCTCCCACTAAACCTCTGGGAAGGTGACTGATACTAGTGCTACTGTGGAATGAAGAAACGGAGGCACAGAGAGGTCAGGAGCTTGCTTACGTGAGGAGGTAGTAGTTGACACAGAGCTGCTGCAGGACACTTTTGTGGCTGATCTCTCTGAAGGAGGGGGTGTCATGAGAAGAGAGTGGGGTTGGAAGCATGCCTCAGAAGGCAGAATGCTAGCCAATGAGCAAATGAGAGTTCAAGTCCCAGAAGGCAGAATGCTAGCCAATGAGCAAATGAGAGTTCAAGTCCCAGACTCAGGCCAAAAAACAAAAAAGAAAAGCAAAGAGACAAGAAAAGAAATAAGAAGAAGGTATATTGGTGAAATCTTGGGATGCAAGTATACACCAATAGCTAAGCTAAAGCTGGCCCAGAGAGAGATGCATTGCTCAGATTAACAGAACAGTTATTAGGAGTTGATGCTGGTGGAGATGGATGGATATGAAGAACTAGAGAAAAGGAGAGAGAAGAGAAAGACCAGTTAGGCAATATAGCAATAGCAGGAGGCTAATATTCAGGAATATTAATATGAAATAATCTATTTTATATTTTAAAATTGAGAGATAAATCACACATTATAAAATTCACTCATTTAAATTGAATAAAGAAATGTTTTTCAGTACATTCACAATGTTGTGCAATTGTTGCTGTTTAATTTCAGAACATTTTCATCTCCTCACCCTAAATGATATGCCAATTATTAGTCACCCCTCATTTTCTTTTTTAAAAAAATTATTTTCTTGTAAAGATGCTGTACAGAGAGGTTACAATTAAATCAGTAAGGTAATGAGTACATTTCTTGTTGAATATTGTTATCCCCTCCTTTGTTTTTCTCCCACTATCCCTTCTTTCCCCTACCTCTCCTCTCCCCTCCCCCAAAGTTGTAAGGTTCATTTCCAACATAGTGTCTTGTGAGTATCATTGTTGCAATGGGTAATACTGTAACCTTGTTTCAGCATTTTGTTATTCCCCTTTTTCTCCCCAAATTAGATAAATGTGTATACAAGATGCAAGGTACCAAAATCAGATACAGTGACAACAGGGTTATACTACAGGAGGAAGAACATACAAAAGAATCAAAGAGAAAATGACATAGTACATTAAAAACAACAACAAAGAAGAATCTCTTGTGTCCATAACTTGGGGTTCATAAATGATATGTCGATTATTAGCCACCCCTCATTTTCTTTGTCCTTTAATCAGCAACCACTAATTTCTTGTTTTCATGTATATATTGAACATCTACATCTTTTCTTTCTAGAAATATTTGTTCAAATTCTTGCCTATTAAGCTGGGGTTATTTATAATTTTATTGTTGATTCATTAGAGCTCATCATATATTCTGGATACAAGTTCCTTTTCAGGTATACAGTTACAAATAGAGTCTCCTATTCTGTAGATTGTTGTGCTTATTTCTTGGTTATCTGATCTGAAATACAAGAGCTTTTATTTTGGATAAAGTTGAATTTTTAAAAATTTGTGTTGTGCCTTTTGTGTTCTAAGTAATCATTGCCTGATTCAAGGACGTGAAAACTAATGCCTATTCATTTCTTCTAAGTGTTTTGCAGTTTTAGCTATTCAGTTTTGTTTTCTTACCTATTTTAATTTTTATATGTGGTATAAGGTGAAGGTCTAAATTTATTTTTTGCATGATGTGCTATCTAATATAGTTACTTGAAAATATTTTTTTTTAATTTTCTCAGCTGAATTGTCATGGCCCACATGGAAATCACCTCATCATAAATATAGGAACATATTTTTGTGCTGTTAATTCTATCACATTTATTCGTGTATTTATCCTTGTTCTGGTACTACCTTCTTCTGGTTACTATGATTTCATAGTAAGTTTTGAAGTTGGGATGTGAGAGTCCTCCATTTTTTTTTCTCTTGTTTCTCAAGACTGTTTTCACAACTCTGAGATTCTGACCTTTATACATGAGTTTTAAGTTTATTTTGTTAATTTCTGCCACAAAGAAGAAGGCTGGGATTTTGCCAAGGACTACGTTGAGTCTGTAGAAGACTGTGGGGAATATTGATATCCCAGTCTTAGTAATCAGACTTCTCATCACTGTGGCAAATGCGCGAGAGAAAGCAACTTAAAGGAGGAAACACTTCCTTTGGCTCATGGTCTCAAAGGCTTTAGTCCATGGTTGACTTGCTGTGGTGCAGTGATCTGTGGTGAGGCAGAACAGCTCAGGGTAAAAGCGTGTGGTAGAGCCAAATCGCTTACTCCATGGTTTCCCGTGATTTCTGTTCAGTGACTTTATTGTTTCACTGCTCATTGTTGTTTCTGATGTTTATCTGATGACTTCCCTAAATTAGTTATGTATTAAATACTCTGCGTGGTTAGCTTAGTGGTCAAACAGTAATTAGACTGTCACCTTCCTTAAATACCTAGGGCCAGTAGAGCACCTGAGCTATGCCAAAGGGCTATCTCTGTGGGGCATACATTCAGGGCTCAATGGTGTAGTTTGTAACTCTGCCTTAGCTTTTATTTCCTGCGTTCACAGACCTCACGGTTAACAGCAAGTGAGAACTCAGGGCCTACTCCGGTCTTTTCTGGGCATGAAGCTCAATCTACCCATGTACACATCCCTCTAGCTTCTCAGGAATTCTCAATGTGCCCTCTGGACACTTTGTTCCTCTGTTTCCACTTTCAGTTGTTTGTTCAGTTATTATTACTGCCTCAGGCAAGTGGCATGTTTAACCAATGCCACTAAGTATTTTCCATCAATGCCTCAAGAAAAAGGAACTTCCTACTGGGCAAGCTCAGAATCAGTTCAACTAAGGACAAGTTCAGCAAATGAAGTTTTCCAGGGAACTGCCAGATAGGTCAAATAATGGAGATCCTTTGACCATGTAGTTTGGATTTGAAATAGCATCAACCTCATTCTTTCCTCTTCTAGGCTTTTGGCTATGGTCAATGCTTTTCGAGTTGTTTTTCTTTTTTTGTGTGTGCTGGTCTCTAGACTTGAACTTAGTACCTATGCACTGTCCCTGAGCTTCTTTGCTCAAGGCTAGTAATCTACCACAGCTCCACTTCCAACTTTTTGCTGGTTCATTAGAGATAAAAGTCTCACAAATTTTCCTGTAAGAGCTGGCTTTGAACTGCAATCCTCAGAGTTCAGCCTCCTGAGTAGTTAGGATTACAGGCATGAACTACCAATGCCAGGCTGGGTTATAGTTTTTGTTATTATTAAGACAATTTACTTGAATAAGTTTTTCCCAGATTGTTGCAAGACTTTGGTTAATTTCCTAGGAGCTGAAACAGTGTATGTTGACAGCCACTGATGTTATCTTCTTGCTTTTATGGAGAAGTGATCAGTGTTCCCTATCCTGTCATGTCCAGTAATATTCTTTTCTCTAGAATTTTTTTTGATTAGTTGTGGGGGCTTGAACTCACTCAGCACCACTTCCAGTTTTCTGGTGGTTAATTGAAGATACAAGTCTCATGGATTTTCCTTTCTGGGATATCTTTGAACCATGATCCTCAGATCTCAGCCTCCTGAGTAGCTAGGATTATAAGCGTGAACCACTGGCACCTGGATTCTCCAGCAATTTTTTTTCCTGTTGGTCCTGGGGCTTGAACTCAGCCTCAGTGCTGTCCCTCAACTCTTCAGCTCAAGGCTAGCGCTCTACCACTTGAGCCACAGTGCCACTTCCAGTTTCCTGAGGTTTATTAGAAATAAGAGTCTCATGGACTTTCCTGCCTGGGCTGGCTTTGAACCTCAATCCTCAGAATCTCAGCCTCCTGAGTAGCTAGGATTTTAGGCATGAGCCACTGGCATCCAGTTTCCCAAGCTGGATTTTAAAGGAACAGTTAATATTTTTGCTGGTGCACTTTGCTGGCACAATAGTTCCATTCTTCTCTTCTTGAAAATTTAGTTAATGCTTTGAGAACACTACATGCTTTGTGCAAGCAAGTCGGATTATATAGAGGACAAGAGTCAAAGGTCACATCTGAGGCAAGGGGCCATAACACAGGGACACGAGGCAGTGAAGTCAAAACTCAGAGCCAAAGACAGAGTGGAAAATAAACCTTTTATTCTTCTCTGTTCTGCCTCTTCTCCCAAGTTCTCGAAGAAGCTGAAATCCTTGTGGGGTTCAAACTAATTTCATTTAAGTTTAAAAGGTTGACAGAGAGGCAGAATTCTAGGGATCTCCCCCCCCCCAAATTTTCCTGAGTATATACTATAGTCAAGGGCCGGACTCCTCAAAATGCTCTGAATATCCTCAAGTATGATATGTCATAGTAGAGACATAGAAGTATATAATTAAGGCTGATGAAATACCACTGCAATCTTTGTACCTGACCACAATAAACATTTACTTCTCCTATCAGTTTGTGATAGAAATAGCCAAAGAAGATGTTCTTATAGGATGTGGCATGTACACTATGTTCTAAAGAATGGGTGGAAGTTCATCAAGAGAAGTAGTAGAGAGGAATATACAAGCATTCTAGGCAGAAGGGAAGAAGACATAAAAAGCTGTAGGTAAAAGAAATGAAACAGGGCTGGGAAGGTGGCTCAGTGGTAGAGTGCTTGCCTTGCATGCATAAGGCCCTGGGTTCAATTCTTCAGCACCACATAAGCAGAAAAAAAAAGCTGGAAGTGGTGCTGTGGCTCAAGTGGTAGAATGTTAGCCTTGAGCTGAAGAGCTGAGGGACAGCGCCCAGGCCCAGAGTTCAGGCCCATGACTGGACCCCCCCCAAAAAAAGAAATGAAACATATGCAGCTCCTTTTTGTTTTGCTTAAAATCTTTTAGCTACTCCCAACATCTTTAAAATTTGGTTTACGTTTTTCACGACTTAATACTACATGGATAGCTCATCCTCAAGAGGAGGACAAGGGGGAATCATTCCCCCAGATTTCTATCCAGAATGTAACTCTACTCTCCCATGAGCAGAGAGATAAGATGTGTGCTCAGGAAAGAAGCCTTTCCTAATCAGCCTGTCTCTGCCATTGCCTTTTCTAGTGCCTCATCCTCAGTGGGACTCACTTGAGCAAGGGCGCACCCACACCACGCACAAGTGGTCCTTTCAGAGACATTGGAGTCTGGACCCAAAGGGAGACATATCTTCAGAGAGGCAACTCTATTCATAATGAGGGCCAAGGCCGACATTAGTTGGTGTAGCAGTTTACATCTTTGCTTTCAGTCCATTCTGAATAGAATGATATAGAAATGATATAGATTGAACTGATATAGATTAAAAGCAGCAAAGGATAAAGGTGCTTAGGTCTCAAGCTTCTGTATTTCCTAGAGACTGTGGTTGCTTCTCTCAAATGATTATCCATGATGCACTTCCTGCTAATGGTGGGTCCTCTCTGCTAGCTGGCCATAAGGTGGTGCAGATTGTAAGGCCCCTTTAGAGCCTGTACCTCACATCAGCAGGTGGAGGTTACCTAATAATCAAACTTTGAGTGGATATTTGCATGCAAGGAGTTTCTTGAGAAGGGTTGTTAGGATCAGTTTCAGGGAGGGAAGGAGGAAAGAATGATGGGATGGGAGAAGAGAAACCTAATATGCTATAAGGTTTTAGCCAGTCTAGAGCCTGAAGACAACTTCAGACTTTACTGAAAAGTTGCAAAAATAATGCAGAGAATTAGCAATTATCCCTGTTGGTGATCCCCCCAAATAGTAACATTTTACCATATTTGCTTCATTCTCTTTCTCTTTCTCTTTCATTCTCTTCTGTTTTTTTTTCTGACCCATTTGAGAGTAAATGGTAAATGTGATACCTCTTAAATAATCTTATTACTTTAGTCGGTGTTTCCTAAATCAAGGACATTCTTTTACACAACCCACAGCAGTATAAGCATCAAATTCAAGCAATTAACATTGATACCATGCTGTAGTCCTTGTCTACTTACTGTCTCAATAACATCCTTAAAAGCAAGCTATGATCCTCGCTCATGCATTGCATTTGCCTGTCACATCCCTAGCCTCCTTTAGTATGAGAGTTTCTAAGGTGTTTATGACATGGACGTTCTTGAAGCCTGCAAGCCAATTATTTTGTAGATGTTACTCGGTTTGTGCTATGTTTCCTCGTAGTTAGATTCAGGTTTCTTTTTTATAGAAAGGACCATAGAAGTGATGTTTTATTTTGTACTGTGCTTCCTATCAGAGACATAAGGTGTAGTTTTTCTTCATAATTGGGAATGGTAACTTTGATCACATGGATAAACCAGTTTCCGCCAAGCCTGTCCACTCCAGTGCTACTGTCCTGGTAAAATAATTTGAAACTTGTGTCAATATCATATTACTCATCCGCTTCCACAGTTATATTTAGCATTCATTGAGGAGTCTTGCCTTCAGATTCTGTCTTGTTGGAAACGTAGTATTTTAGGTCATTTATTATAGATTATTTTACTTGACAATGACTTTCAGGTAAAGAATTTCTATAGATACTTTTCTCATACTAAGGAGATTGATATCATCTTTAAATTGGTGAAATATTATCATTAGAGACTTCAGGTCTCTAATTACTAATTTTCACAAGGCTGGTCAGGAAAGTTATTCATTTGCGATAAATTGGATAACAGCTATAAATGAATGACTATGGCTCTCTTTAGTTAAATATTCACACTCATGTAGTTTCCTAAATAAATATTAATTGTCCCAAGTTAACAAGTCAATACTCAGTAAAATTTATTAAAATTAATATTTCTGAGTAAACAGATGCAAGTAGGAAGGAAACAGTAAAAATATGAATTTCACTTAGATCTGCAAACTTTGTTCTTTATCCTTTCCTTTTACTAAATAAAGGGTAAAGGTTAACTTAGCACTTTGAATTCCCTAAAGGATTTGGAGTCATAGCTTTTCATTAAGATTCCCATTAAAAGGCTGGAGACATGACTCAGAGAAGAGCGCCTGGTGTGAGGCCCTGGGTTCAGATAAAAATATTCCTCTAAAAGAATGTTTATAACATCTAGCTTCAATTTTAATCAGGCCTTAACCATAAGGACTTAGAATAATGCATTTCCACAGTTAACAAAGATGTTAAAGTTTGTTCAATAAATTGAATGAGTGAATGAATGAACGTTGTATATTGCAGAAATTATCTCTGCTAATTTTTCCTAAAGACCTCATTATTGTCACTGTGGGAGTGTCATGTGCTTGCCAGCCAAGTTTGGTAATGTTGGCAAATGGGTGGAAAGTTCAGCTCCCCATTAGCATCTTTAGTGTGAGGAGCAAATGAATGAATAATGAGACTTCTTTGTCTTGCGGAAACAGATAGCTTGCCGAGAATAGCTTAAGCAGAAAGGAAATACATCATTCTCTATAACTTCAAAGTCCAAGGATGGTCTGGCTTCCGGCATTGCTAAGGGGTTCACATGAAGTCTTCAGAGTCATGTTTCTCTTTCCATGCCTTTTCTAGACTTTGTTCTGCCAGTTGTCTCTTTCCATGTACTGGGTCTGTTAGTTTCCTAGGGCTTCATAACAAAGCAACACAGACTCAGAAATTTGAAGTAAGAGAGATGAGTTTTCTCCTGGTTCTGGAGGCTAGAAGTCCTACATCAAGCTATAGCCAAAGCCACATACCCTCTGAAGATTCTCTCTCTTGCTAGCTTGTCGTGTCTTTCAGCAATACTTGGTATCCCTTGGCTTATAGATGTATTATTCCAATCTTTCTCCCCATCTTCCTTTTTTGGGGGGGGTTCGGTTGTGGGGCCTGAACTCTGGGACTGGGTGCTGTCCCACAGCTCTTCAGCTCAAGGCTAACACTCTACCACTTGAGCCACAGTGCCACTTCCGGCTTTTTTTTCTGCTTATATGGTGCTGAGGAATCGAACCCAGGGCCTCATGCATGCAAGGCAAGCACTCTACCACTAAGCCACCTTCCCAGCCCCTCCCCATCTTCCTGTATCCTCTTCTCTGTGCAGCTTTTCCAGTTCTTATAACGATACTAGTTATTAGATTTAGGATCCACTATAATTCAGTAGGCTCTCATCTAAAATGAACTAATGAAATCTGCAAAGATCTTCCCTCCTTCACTTCTTTCCCTCCTTCACTTCTTTCCTTCCTTCCTTCCTTCCTTCCTTCCTTCCTTCCTTCCTTCCTTCCTTCCTTCCTTCCATCCATGGGTCTATAATTCAGGGTCTGGATGCTTTTTCAGATTAAGGCTAACCCTCTACCACTTTGAACCACAGCTCCACTTCCAGTTTTCTGGTGGTTAATTGAGGATAAAGAGTCTCACAGACTTTTCTGTCTCGGCTGGCTTTGAACAGCAATCTTCAGATCTCAGCCTCCTGAGCAGTTAGCATTACAGGCATGAGCCACCAGCGCCTGGCTTAAGACCTCATTTTCAAATAAGGATTAATTCTGAAGTTTCAGAAAGTGTGTGTGTGGGGGGGGGTGGTATATTCTATTGGGCAAAGTCACAGCCTTTGATTCTGTCTGGATATCGGTCCTGAAGAAGTGCCTTTCTTGAGTTCCTTGTGGCATGTCCATCCCTTACTTAACCATTGGTTAAGAATGACTTCTGATGGTTTAATTTTCATTGCATGACTGGGGAGCTGAGAGTCTCATGAAGACCAAATGCCTAAGGGAACTGTAAGTGGAATGTAAACCATGTGTGGCCATCCAAAATTGGTTACCACATCTACCACAAATCCAAACCAACTTTGGGTATTGGTTGTGATGGGTGAACTATCTCTTCTCCTGTCTTGGGTTATAGGCCTCTCAGTTTTTATCTGGATAAACAAACACCAAGGGTTGGGGATTCTTCTCCAAGTGTGCAGCAACCTGTGGTCATTTGGGTTACTTTAACCTGATATTATAGTCTAATGAGCTTGCAAACAACAGAAGGTTAAGCTCTTAGTTCAGGAGGCTTGGAAGTCTATGATCCAAGAGCCTGAAGAGTTAGCGTTTGACAAGGGTCTCCTTGCTGGTTTATGATTTTCTCACCTCTGCAATGCCCATCTCTGTAAAACCACCACCACCTTCGGGTTGGAATTCAACCTTTTGCAGGGCGTATAACTGTTACACCACATGGCTAAATTCTGACCAATGAAATGTCAGGAGATACTATGTGAGGCTTCTGGAGAGTGACTTTAAAAATGAATTGTCCTTGGTATCTCTCACTTCTGTGGTGATGCCTGATGGCTTCCTCTGGGAGCTATTTGATATCAGGAGACACACTTGGTAATGGACACTATGTGATAGAATAACAACAAAGAAACACAGTCCTTGACACCAGGGAACATCATCCTGGTCTGACACATCTGCACCTTTGGAAGGTCTAACAGAAACATATATTTTAAGTCACTTTTAATTTGTATTTTCATGTATCCAGTTCCAGATAGAACCCTTTGTGCTTGCCTTTGGGGATAGCTGGTTCCTTGAGGTTTCTCCACTGGATACTTCTTGATTCTGCAAAATCCAGCTCAGATATCATCACCTCCACCTGCCTATGTTGATTCTGATCCTGGTACTTAAGGCTAAATGAGGTCGTTTTCTTAAAGTCCTAGCTTCATTTTTTTGTATGTACTTTAGCTTTCATTATAGACATTTATTTTCCTCAACTGTGAGCTCCTTGCTATTAGAGTCATTATTTATTCATTTGCCTACTACCAGTGTCTAACTTAGCACCTGGCATGTACCTGACTTCATGTATTAAAAAAATGACAAAATCATATACAGATGGCAAACAGGTCCATTGGTGTTCTTCTCTGGCCTCTGGTTCCTGTGTAAAGTAAAGCTTTGTGTTTCAGGCTGACAAAACATGTCTGTAATGGGACTTTGCCTGCTCTCAGGCCTTTCTGGACCTCAGGAAGCTTTCAGGGTATTTCCTGCTGGGCAGTTAGGTATGAAGGAAGAAAAGAGAGGAAGCCACCAGACAGTCCTGCAGGGCTGGTTAGCCCTCAGACTTTCCCCTTCTCTTAAAACAGCTCCTCTTCTTCAACTAGATACAAATTTGACAAGGGCAGGAGGTGGAAGGCATGTTCATTTCCTGCTTATTCCTTCCTTTGCTTCTTGATAAATCTGACTTTATCTATTTCCCCTTCAAAGTCTCTGGAGCACATCCCCTTTTCTCTATTATCTACATCAGTCTTTGGAGGATATCCTCAAACTGGATTTCTTGTGCCATAAATCATCTCTAAAAAGCCTTAATTTAAAAAATTATCTTTAGGTAGTTGTGCAGAGAAAGCACTACTTACTTTCTCTAATTTTGTGGTGTATATAAAGAATTCTCCCTTCCTACCCCTCTTCATTATTCTACCCCTCTCCTTTTGGCTCTACCTTCCTTTTTAAAATTTATTTTATGGTAAAGGTGATATACAGAGGAGTTACAGTTATATATACAAGGTAATGAGTACATTTCTTGCCAAACATGGTTACCCCCTCCTTCATTTTTCTTTCACTCCCACCTCCCTCAAGTTGTAAAGTTCATTTCCATCATGGTGTCTTGTGAGTATTGTGGTTGCATTGGTTCACCCTTTGTCCTTTGTCTCATCATTTTATTGTTCCCCTTCCCTTCCCCAGATCATATATGCAAGACACAGGATACCAACATAAAAGACAGTGACAACAGGGGATAAACCAAAGGGGGGAAGATGAAAGAAAAAAAGAAATAACTTCACATATTACATCATAAATAACAACAATAAAGAAAAACCTCTTGTTTCCATTTCTTGGAGTTCATTTCTATTAGCATCTTTTTATATGGTGGTATGTATATAGCTATTGAGCTATTGTGATCCTCTGCTAGGACTATACTAGACATATACTAATTATTGCAAATGAGGGAAACCATGGAGCCTATATTTCTCTGGGTCTGGCTTACTTTATTTAATATCAAAATTTCCAAGTCTTTCCATTTCCTTACGAATAGGGTGATGTCATTCTTTCTGATGGAAGCGTAGTATTCCATTACACATATCTATCTATCTATCTATCTATCTATCTATCTATCTATCTATCTATCTATCTATCTATCTATCTATCATCTATCTATCTATCTATCTATCTATAGCTCACATTTTCTTGATCCATTCATCTACTGAGGGGCATCTGGGTTGGTTCCATATCTTAGTTATGTCTACCCTCCTTTCGCATGTACCCATTTTCTGTTGCTGATTAGATTGGGCTTTAACCTAGTGTTTCTAAAAGATTATATGATTTGGGCTCCCTGTAGAGTCTATTATACTTCAGTTAATTTATTTGTGAGCACTTGCATACCACCCAATATGCTAACTTATAGACTTATAGATATACCCTGGTTACCACAGATGAGGGAAGCCTTGCAACCCTTGGTACTCCGGGTCTGGCTTACTTCACTTAATATAATTTTTCCATTTCCTTATGGATGATATAATATCATTATTTCTAATAGATGAGTAAAATCAATTGTGTATATACACCACATTTTCTTTTTTTTTAAATTGTGAAAACACTGTACAGAGGGGTTACAATTACATGGGCAAGATAATGAGTACATTTCTTATCAACATTGTGGCCTCCTCCTTTGTTTCCCCTTCCCATCCTCCCCTCACCCCCCAACCCAATCCTCCCCGTCCTCCCCCCCCCCGCACCAAAGTTGTAAAGTTCATTTTCGACATAACGACTTGTACATCTCATTGTTGCAGTGGATCCAGTACACCACATTTTCTTGATCCCTTCATCCATTGAGGAATATCTAGGTTGATTCCATATCTTGGCTATGTACTTGGATAGTGTACATACAAATCATTTTTGCTATCATCCCCAAGGAGTTCATTCTTAAACACAAGTCAAAATATCACTCTTTCCCCCAAATCATATTGGCTTCCTAGCATTTCCCAACTAAGTACAAATGCTTAGCACAGTTCTCAAGTTCCATGGTGATCCAACCTTAATCTACTTGGCATGATTTGGATATAGTTTGCCTTGAAAGGTTCATATATCAGAAGTTTGGTCCCCAGTATGGAAATATTGCGAAGTGGTGGGACCTTTAAGAGGTAGGAACTGATCCCTTCTTGTGAGACTCAATCTATCAGGAGACCAGCATTAAGCCTTTCTGGGAAGATGACCCTATCACCTCCCATTAGACACCAATTCTTAAAGGTACAAGCATTGTTCAGTTCTGTAACACTGGAGGAATTAAGCCTGAACTTAGATTCAAACCATGGGAGCTCCTCCTTCTCTGGGAGTCTTTTCTGAAAGGGGACCTTACCTCAGTCAATAGGGAGGTCCAATAACAATGGCTCAAAAAGAGAGAGAGAGAAAGATAGGGGAATTTCTGTTTCTTTTCTCTAAAGACATTTAATTTAATGTAATTTATTTTATTTTTTCTTGGTATGTGACTATTTACCTTTTCTCCAACTTTGTCTACAGAGAAAGGGCATTTGTTGATACCAAACACACACATACACACATCACACACACCTCACACACATATCTATGTGTGTGAGGTATGTGTTATGTGATATGTGTGTGAGGTGTGTGTTATGTGATTTGTGTGTGATGTGTGTGATGTGTGTGTTATGTGATATGTGTGTGATGTGTGTGTTATGTGATATGTGTGTGATATGTGCGATGTGTGTGGTGTGTGTGTGTGTGTGTGTGTGTGTGTGTGTGCATAAGACACATCACAAAGAGACATTTTAATGCACAAAGAAGAACTTGCTTCAAGCAAGGCCAGTGAGATCAAAGGAGGATATTCTTAGGAGAAGAACACAAAGGCAAATGCTTATGTGCATCTGATCATATAAAATAATACTGAAATAAACTCTAGGAAATTGAAACAAGAGGTTTTGTTCTTCATTAAAAACAGAAATAGAAGGCAAAGCAACTTTTAAAAAGCTGTTTTTTTTTTCTGTTACAGAATGATAGCTCAAACTTCAAAGTGTCCACAAACTGCCCAGGGATCAAGCTGAAATGCACATTCTGATTGAGTAGATCTGGAGAGGTCTTGAGATATGTCCTATGTAAGCTCCGGAATGAGAACTTTTCTACCTTTCTTTGTGTTGCTGATGGTGAATTCTGGGGCGGTCGCACAGGTAGAGAGATCAGAAAAAACACTCTATGTAGGGTTTTCTGGTTCTTGTCATTGTTAGAGAAAGAACTCAGAGATGATAGGAAGTAAGAAATTGGGAGGAAGTTTTATAAAGGTGAATGTGTACTCCTCATGAGCGAGTTGTACTGTGGGGCCTCTCTTGGTGGGTTTTATATGAAATCAGGAGAATGTGGTACAAAATTATGAAGTTCTTTTGTCTTTTTTTTGACTCAACAGGAATGATTTATTTCTTTGGTGTGGTAGGTCTCAGGTTGGAGTGGTAAGCATATCCTCTCAGTTGAAGCTGTTTTTGTAACACAAAGCTTAGTCTGGCAATCGTCAATCCTATATTTCCATGCTATATGCTTTGTAGTTTCTTAGTTCTTGTTTATTTTTCACATTCCATCTTTTTAATTCTTTACGTTCTTTCCTTTGACCTCGTGTTCTCTAGGTCAGTCTGTATTTTACCTGGAGCAAATTTTGGAAATCAGTGTCTGGCTATTCAAATAGCATCTTAGTTACCTGGCAATGAATTATGAGTAAATTGTCAGTGGATGGATTAGATAATCTATCACCTTATTTGTCACGTTGTTAATGAAAGCAACTGAGCTCTTAGTAGCTGCCAAACAACTATGATATATATATACATATATATAATTAATTTTTACAAGAGCCCTGAGAGGGACTTCTAATAATCACCCCCATTGAATAGATGAGGAATTGAAGGCGGAGAGTGACCCAGTGGTTTTCCTGGTGTTGAATCAGCCATTGTGAGAACTCAGTTTCAGCCTAAGCATTTCTCTTGTCTCTCTTTGAGTACCTTGTGGGGGCTTCACATTCTCTCCCACTTAATTGATGAATTGCACTAATATGTAAGTCAATAACATAGTTATTTAAAGTTGGAAGCCTTATCATTTTGCCTTAAAGCATAGATTTCCAAGTGATGGGAATAGAAAGCTCTCTAGAACAGAGGTTCATAGTGGAGTGCTTGGAGTAGCATCCCAATTTGAAAAATTCTTAAGTTATAAGCACAACTGGCCAGACAGGGGAAATGAGTTTGCACACGTGACAAAAAGGGAACAATTTCTAGAACTTTATTGGCCTGTCTATGAATGGAGAAGCCCAGGTACTGTGATTTTCCCCTTTCAGACTCTAGTTATTTGTCTCATTTCTCTCAGTGTTCTGTTCATCACTGATTTTCTCAAGGCTGTCCTTCTGGTTGGCATGTAGCAGCACTATTAAACCGTTGGTAGAATTAGGCTTGGAATCCACGAGCCTTTTGTGTAGAATTCTATTTCTCACTTAAAATGAGATTCCCGAATCCTGCCTGTGACAATGGGAGATAAGGTTTGCATCTCCCAGCTGGCCACTAGGCTGTGCTGTTGATCTGTGCTCAGGTCCCGCATTGCTTCCTTCTCTCAAAGACCAGGCATTGTTCAAAACCGTGCTCTCTACCAACAGTCAGATTTCCTGGATGTAATGTCACACAGCAATGATCGATACTGAATAGGATGCGGGCAGATCATTAGCTGCATCCCCTTCCTTTGTAATTGCTTTTGCATATGTGGTTCTGTAGGACCCAGCACCACCTAACCTGTATGTCCGAAGATTCACAGATTCATTCAGAAAGCCTACATGTTGCTGGCAACTATTTCAAAGGGTTATGTCTTCCCCATTCCACCTGCCCCACCATGAATCTGATTGAAAATAGTCCCTTTAGGGCAAGCTGCGCTTAGTTCCCGTCTCCATTTTAGTTGGGTAACATTAGATTGTATATCTTATGAGAATCTCCCTGGAGGGTGTGTAGGGAGTTTTAAATGTGGGGAGGGGAAATGGAAGCTTTCCTGGCTGGACTGGCAGTAGTTAATAGCTTCCTTGGAGTAGGCTGCTCCCAGCTTCCTATCCTAACCCTTGAACGGCTGCCCCTCCCCTAAGCAAATCCTTCTTTGTCCCTCATATACTGGACTGCCTGTAGGTGGCAGCATAGCTGGGGAAAACACCTCGAGCCCGGGCTGGGATGGGGAGTCCAGCTGGTGCTGGGTCTTCCTGTAATACCCATGGAGTGTCTTTAGGCAAGTTGCTTCCAGACCCAAGGTCTCCATTTCTTCCTCTGGAAAATAGGGGCCTTGCTCTATCAGGGGGCCCTGCTCCATCAGGGTCTGGGAGTGCTTTTCGTATAATAGGAAGTGCTCCTCAAGTACGATGCATTTAGAGGATCAGGGAACCCTGGGCTGTTGGTTTTAGTTTGGTTCATGGCCTTGGGCAAATCTCTTCATTGCTCTAGGCCTGAAATTGCTGATTTTTAAGAAAACATGACTGGAGTAGATGATGCTTTTCTTAGTCCATTCACAATGCTGTAACAAAGCATCTTAGATGGAGTAATTTATAGGTAATAGAAATGTATTCCTCCCCAGTCCTGGAGGCTGCAAGTCTAGCAGAATGCTCTGTGTCTGACTAGGTGTTCTCTCTGCTGCATCCTCACACAGTGGAAGGGATAATTAGCTCTCCTGTACCATTAAAAAAAAAGGTCATGAATCCCATTTTAGGGCTGTACTCTCATGACTTAATCAACTCCTAAGGGTACCACCTCTTGACATCATGACATGGGCAATTAGGTTTCAACTTGTGAATTTCAGAGGACAAAGCATTCAAATCAGAGCAGAGCTTTAAGGTCTTTTCCATTCTGCACTTCCACCTCTTCTGTGTTCTCCACCTTCACTGCCTTGACCCGGGCAATTATCAAGTAAGCTAAAGAACATGGAGGCAAATATATGAATGGGTAATTAGAATATCCTAGACCATTTGTCCAGTATAATTCATCCTTTTCCAGGGGACAAGAACAACTACAAAGCCTTCTTTTCCCAGTCAGCTGGTGAGTTAGCGGCTCACATACGCACCCCTTCCAGCCTTCTAAACCTCCCCAGGTAATGTCAGGTCTGTGCTTGCTCCTTGTTCCTCAAAATGCAAAAACTGATGTTGTTCACAGGTTTTTCTTCATATTGGCTCTTATTTTCTCTCTTATTGTTCTTATTTTCAGTTAGAGATAAAAGCTAAGAGTCACTGCATGTCCTGACGATGTGTACATACCTTTCTTCATTTGTGAAATAAATAACTGCAATGGGACTCTCAGTAAATCCCACATTCTGATCAGCTAATACAGTGCCTGACACTTTGATAATGACTTAAAAAGAAAATTTTTCCATAAATGAATGAAGAGAGCAGATGGGAAAAAGAATGAATAAAGATATTTTTGAGACTTGCAAATGGAATTACTTGCCTGATTTCAGTTTCAATCTTCTCATTGTTGGCATACAGAAAAGCTACTGTTTTCCTAAAGATTACAAACCAGGAGACAGCAAAGCCATTAGCACCACCATATTCATTGCAGCACTATTCACCATGGATAAGGTGTGGAATCAGCACAGACACCCCTCAGTAGATGAATGGATCAAGAAAATGTGTCAACTATACATAATAGAATTTTACTCATCCACTAGAAAGAATAACACACCATTTGTTTCTTCGTGTGTCAGTCATGGGGCCTGAACTCTGGGCCTGGGCACTGTCCCTCAGCTCTTCAGCTCAAGGCTTAAGCTCTACCACTTGAGCCACAGCAACACTTTGGCTTTTTCTGCTTATAGAACCCAGGGATTCATGCATGCAAGGCAAGCACTCCACCACTGAGCCACCTTCCCAGCCCCCATTTGTAAAGAGATGAAGGGACTTAGGGAAAAAAATATGTTAAGTGAAGTGAGGTAGGCCCAGCGTGACAAAGATCGCATGTTTTCCTTTGTATGTGGAAGCTAGAACTAGCTTATAATCATAGAGTACATACGTGGGGTAGTATGCAAGTGTATACAAATGTATTAACTGAAATAGGGTAGATTCAAGGGAGAAGTTAAATAGTGAAATTCCTTAGAAAGGAAAAGTCAAAGTTCAACAAAATGAAAGTGAGATAAAAGGGGCGGGGCAGGGTCAAGGGTCAAGGGGTAGTTAAATTAAGTGGAGAAGGAGGGAGAATGCTGTGAAGAATTCATTGTATATCCCACAAGATTAAGAAAACAAGGAAAGGGTGGGTTGGGAGGGATGAATGAGAATGTTGAAGGGATGACATTAGTCAAGGTGCGTTGTTTTCATAAACTGCTTTGTTAAATGGCAACTCCTTTGCACAACTACTTAAAATAACTAACAATAATTTTAAAAGAATGAGTACAGAACAAATGAACGAGGCCTGATAATGAATTTCAAGCTTGGTGGCCGTGTTGTGAGTGAGGACAGATCCTGTTATCTCATAGGGCAGGTGGCTGTCTACTCCGCTAAAGCACGCCATAATAATCCTTTTTATGTTGCCTGAGCAATTGATGTCAAGGTCATACATTTGCAATCTCAGGCTCAGTCTTTTTTTTTTTTTCTTGTTTGATATTGTGTGTGTTCAAGTGTAGAATTCATGTTCTCTTTTATTTTCCTTGAAGGTTAAACTTTTGCTTTTTTCATCTATAAAGATGTTTTAAAAATCCCATCTTGAGGCTTTAAAGATTTTTCTCTCAGCAGCTAGATGTAGATATATAAAATCCACCCACATTATAAGTGAAAATGATTGATACACATCAGAAAAAGTTATCTGCATCAGATAATAAAACCCAGCTCAAGTCTCTCTTTAAAAAACTCACTCCAGAAATTTAACCGAAAAAGCAGGTTTCTTAGAAGCTCAACTTAAGAGAGAGGAGAGTTGGTAATGGAGAGTAAGGTCACATTTATTAATGTTCCAGGCCCTCTATCCAGGATACACCCTTTAATCCTTCCATAGTACAAGGCAGTTAGCACCAGTCCTAATATTTCAGGGGAGGGAATTAGAGGCTCTGATGTATGAAAGAAAGTGTCCATACTTCCCCATGCTAGTTGGTGGTACTTCTGCCCAGTTAGGTTTCTGTTCCCGCAGTCACACCGTAGAAATGATATTCTCATTGTGGAGTCATTGGTAGGACTGCAGATTCAAGCATGGGCATCCTTTGCTCACATACCTTTTTTGATCACACCTTTTTAAAGGTTGAGTCCTGGCATGCCTTGGTCTTCCGTAGGTTCAGTGTGAGGGCCTGTAATCAGGCAGAATCAGCTCCTCCACTTGTTAGTTAGGAGGGTATGCATGCCTTGTTTTCCTCAACTGCAAAATGGGCATAAGAACATTGACTACTTTGCAGAATCGCTTTGACGTTAACCTGGACATAGGAGTAAGTGCAAGGTTTAACTTAGTCCTGGGATGAGTTGACAAGAAAGTGAGTTTGTGAGTTTTCCCCTTTGCTTCACACTAGGCTCCTCCCAGTCCACCTCTGTCCCTAAACCTACTTTGCAATGGGTTTAAAAAGTCCTGTCCATCTTCAGTCTTGTGGAAATGGTCTTAACAGATACTCAACTCTGTGATGATCACGGGTATAATTTGGAGGACTGACGTCCCCTGTCCATGAGGAGAGGGAGCCGTGGTGGGGCGGGGAGTGGGGGCTGATGCTCTAGGGGGAAAAAGACAGGAGGCCCGTGGTGGAGAAAAGCCGTGAGCTGCCAGAAAGAAGGGATGAGAGGTTGTCAAAGGAGCAAGACTTTGTCATGGGAAATGACAGAAGGAGCTGGATGGGCGGAGCCTCCATCCTATATGTAGCAGGCTATAGATGATATCTCCGGGGTAAAGGTTTACACGGTGCAGGGTTTTGATCACCAAAAGAGTCCTGCCATCAAGTGGACCTTCTGCAGTTGACACGAGGACTGCATGGGAGAGAGACCCTTCTTGATGCAAAAAGCCTGGCCTCATGGCATTGTGGTCTATATTGGTTAATGGCACAGGGCTAGAGGTGTAGAAACAGTTGAAATCTTTCACCACCACTGCTTGTTCATATGAAGATGCTAATGTTCTCTCACCTAAAATGTTGTGACGATTAAATGAGTTAGTTAGTGTGTTTGGAGCAATGCCTAGCACAGAGTAAGTGCTCAATAAAATATTAACTATTTGCATCATTATGGAACCTCAGAGGAGATGGGATGCTTCCCCCATTATCTGGGAATGGATTTATTGCCGATGTTGGCTGGCGAGGCTGAGTTAGATTTGACCTGAGTTGAAAAAATGCACAGAAACATGACATTTCTTAAACTGGGATATGAGTGAAGCAATTCATATGTCCTTCAGCTTGTCTTGTTTTTGTTGGGGTGAGTGGTATCTTTGCAAGCACCGTTTCCCAGGCCTTGTCCAGATGCAGTCACCACCATGCAGTTCCCCCAGACTTAGGGTTCTCCCCTAACCCTCCCATCTCTATGGGAGGGTTATGGTCCCTGTAGCTTCTGTTTCTACCTTCCCTGTTGGCTGGAAATATAGCTCGGTGCCTTTGCTGCCTGCTAAGGTCTTACTGCTGATCTTCATGGGAAGAGTGAGTGGGAAGACAGAGATGAGTAAGGAACAAGTGCTATTGTAGCCATCTTGGTTCTTGGTTCCCTTTGTGAGAACCTTCATTGATGTTTTTCTTACTCCAGCAGGTCTTTCTTTCCTGTCCTCAGTCTCTTCTTACCCTTAAAAAACCTCATTTCCTGAAGAGCCAAGACAACACTCAGGAGATACCAGCATAGCCTGCAGTACGATAGATGAGGCTTAGTCCACCTGCCCCCTCTCAACATTTCCTATCTCGAGGAATCTTAAGCACAGAGCACAGAGTCTGGGCAGAGCTCTCACCCAGGGGCTTTGTGTGGGCTTTGTTGTAGGGTGGTCGACAGGCAGCAGCAGTGTGGGGGAGAGGCCAGGGGTGCAGCACCAGGCTGTACCGCATCACTAGAAGGCACAGTTGGTTGCTTGTGTAGGATGTGCTTACACCACATTGGGACCATCTGTCATGTGCAAGAAGGGACAAGATTATATCTGCTGCCTCCTTCTTACCTGCTGCCTTTCAGTGGCCAAACATTTTTTCCCCCCAGAATCTGTTCTTCTGTTCTTTCTAGATAGGCCACAGAGTTGCTGTGAGTGTGGATGGAGAAGTCAGAGCTACTGTTTCACAGCATAGTTCTCCATCCAAGTCTAGGAGTGACTGGGAAGCAAGACTGTAGTTCTAGTTCTGATTGGTTCTGGGCCCTGGAGTAGCTCTGAGTGGCTGTCCAATATGTGGTAGGTGATGCCAAAGGCAACTGCTGCTTGCGGCATGGTGGCCAGGGGGCTCCTCAGAGATGGCAAGCTTGGGGAAGTTGGTGGTGGGTTGATATGGGAGAGGAAGGGATACCCTCTTCTTAGTGACAGTGATATAAGTTAACTCCACTGTGTGCTACCACTATCTCAATATGTGCCTTAAGAATTCCTTGGAAAACCATTGTAGCAATGAGATGTACAAGACACTATGTTGAAAATGAACTTTACAACTTTGGGGGGGGGAGTTGGGGAGGTGGGGAGGGAAGGGATGGTAGGGGAAAAACAAAGGAGGAGGTAACCATGCTTGATAGGAAGTGTAGTCATTACCTTACTTATGTAACTGTAACCCCTCTGTACAGTATTTTTACAATTAAAGGACAGGAGTAGGGATAGGGATGGGGAAGGAAGGAGGGAGGGAGGGAGGAAAGGAGAGAGAGAGAGAGAGAGAGAGAGACAGAGACAGAGACAGAGACAGAGACAGAGACAGAGACAGAAAGAGACAGAGAGAGACAGAGAGACAGACAGATTTAGATTCTTTTTTTCAGAAATTTTTATTGTTGTTGTAGAGTTTATGTACAGAAGGGTTGCAGTTACATGAATGAGCACAATTCTTTTTGAAACATATTTCCCCTTTTGTCACTCTCTCCTAATTTTTTCCTCCTATCCCCATGCACAAGATGAACAGTTCATTTCCCACAGGATCTAATGAGTTCACTGTTGTATTTGTTCACCCTTGTTCTACTGTGTCTGTGCCCCCACTTACTCACCCAAATACAAACAAACAAACAAGACAAAAGGAAAAGAAAACAAAAACAGCAACAATGGCAACTAAAAATGTCTCTTGTTTCCTTTTCTTGGAGTTTATTTCATAGAATATGAATATGAATATGCACATAGCTATTGAGCCTTTGACAACCCATCCTATGCATATCCTCCTTTGGTCTCAGTGTGTAAATGTCTAAAATCCTATATAATTTATTATGTCCCAGTGTGTGCATAAAAACAAACTTTCAAAACCTCAATAACCCAATCATTAAATAGGCTAAAAACTTGAAGAGAGACTTCTCAGAGAAAGAAATAAGAATGACCAATGAAGACATGTTCAACATCTCTGGCCATAAACAAAATGCAAATCAAAACAACAATGAGGTTCCACCTCACTCCAGTTAGAATGGCCAATACCAGAAAACTAACCATAAAATACTAGCAGGGATGTGGCCAAAAGGGAACTCTATTACATTGTCAGTGGGAGTGTAAACTTGTCCAGTCACTCTGTAAAGCAGTATGTAGGTTCCTCAATTCTACTTCTGGGCCAATGGACCCCATACCAAGCTACACTAAAGCCACCAGCACAACCGTGTTCACTGAGACTTAGATTCTTATCTCTTGCCCTTTGAAAGGGACACACTTCTCATTTCTCTCCATCATGCTGTGCAAGTCAGTGACCTTAACCCAACTTTACACTAGAGGCAAAGCCACTATTTACATAGTGGTGGTCCTAGACACTTGCTGCTCACATCTCTTGCTGCTGTCCTCAGCTCTGTCTTTTGGATCCGCTCTCATATGAGGCTTCCTCTGTCTGTTTCCCATCCATGGCTCAGCGGTGTGGATTTTAGTTTAGAACCCTTCCTGGTAGAGGACGTTCCACTGACCTGTCCAGAAGGTTCTTAAGCATCTCGCCTTTGCAAGTTTTAGTATGGTTTTGGTAGTGCTAAGGATCTCTCTTCTTTGGTCCCTCACAGGTGTTTCTGTCAAGAAATATCTGAACCTTTGATCTCAGAGGCCCCAGGTCAAAACGTGTCATGATAATGGGCAAATATCCATCCAACTCTGAATTACTGTATTTTCCTGCTACTAAAATTTGTCTCATATGTGTTCCTTAGCTTCCTATTTAGCCTAAATAACCTAAAGTCACAGATGACCTAAAACCATTCCATTTTCCCTCCATCTAGTGGCATTCTGGCTGCTTCCCCAGAGCATGGAGGGTCCTGTGGGCCTGGATGCTGCACCGTGTGGATCTTCCTCCAGCCATTATTTCTCTCTCTTCCTCTTGTATGACTTTCCTGTATGGCTTCAGCACTTGCTCCAGCAGCTTTCTAGGCAAGAGTTCAGACGAGATTAATATTCTGACTGAAAATATCTGCAAATGTCTTTAGAGTAATCCTTCAGCTGGAAATAGTCTAATGATATCCTAATTGCTTTGTTTTTTTTTTTTTCCTATGTGGAAGTTGGAAGGATCGTAACAATAGAATGTCTGAGCATGGGACTTCTTTCCCTTACTGTCCTGAAACTGATGGCCACTTTCTATCTGAAGACTCAAAAAGGATAAAAAGATGGAGGAGCCTGGTCTCCTTCCTAGCCTGATGTGCAGGCTGTACCTCTTCTCTTCCTACCAGTTACTCTTGTAGGTCTGGAGGTTGGTCATTATGCTCCAGATGCTTTGTATCCTAGCATCATATCCAGCACTGACCATTAAAGTCTTTGAAAACATCCTTCAATAACAGCCTAATATTCTAATACATAGATACACCATAAAATTGATTTAGTCCGTTGCTATACCACAGGCATGTGGATTTCAGGCTTTATTCCATACTATAAACAGTGATATGAAAGAGTGCCTGTAAGTCTTTGTGAACAATTTAAGATTTCTTATTTTGTCCCCCGCAGTGTGTTCCTATGTAGGATCTCAGTCTGGGGGTGACAGTGAACATGACCTCAGGTGTTCCATGTTTCTTTTTCTTCACAGACAGTTTAGGATGGGACTCTGTTTTGCATATCTCTAAGTACAAGTGCCAAGGAACATTTAGTCTCCCTTTCCCACACAGAGGACAGAAATCCCTTGCCTGCAAATCCTTTTTGTTAAAGGGAGGCTTTCTCACACATGCAAGGTGACATCATCTCTAGTCTCAGCTGTCCACAGAAACTCAAAGCTGTGATCTTTCAAAGTCACGATTTCTCAATCCACCATTGAGCTTCTAAAGCTCAATGATAACAAAAAAATACACACCTTGTTCTTCCAAGTTTTGAACACTTAGAGAACTCAGATGACTTTAGAATTCTGCTCTCCATGAGGTCTGATGCACACAGGATAACAGGATAAACACTGCATTGTATTAGTTGGATAATTTTCCTCTTTAAAGTGTTTGCACATCCGGAAACACATCTGATCTCCACTGTATCCCTTATAGGGTTTCAAAGTCAGGCTTGCTGTTCTTCTTTCTAATTAAATGGTCTCAGATAGGTACAAGGTCACATAAGGATTTCACAGCAGATCTGGGTCTTGATCTGTGACTTTCAAATCAACATTGGGCTGAATTCAGTTGGCATCATCACTGGAGTCTTTCAGAAAACGAAGAACAACCAGAGAACCAGAAAGACACAGTTATTAGTGAAAAGACTTTGATGCTCTGGAGTTAGGAGGAAATCCTGGCAAATATCTCCTCTGAGTCAGGTGTTTTTCTCTGCAAGAAGAGAACAAACCGATTGCTTCTTGTGTTGTTATAAGTATCAGAACACACATGTAAGAGCAGCTAGCACAATGACTGTTGTACAGAAACTATCCAAATGCATGACCATAACTGTTAGTATGTCAGTGCAAGTAAAAGCCTTGAATCACTGAACAGTTAAGACAGACATCCGGTATGACAATCCAGACGCAGGCAAAGGGAAGGGATTTATTAGGGGCAGACACAAGATTTGAACCAGACATCTGTCTTCTTGCCCATTGTTTATGCCCATCTGTGAGAGATTTACTAAGTTCCCCATGACACTTGAATCCAAATCCATTAGACACTTCAATTGTCTTGTTCCTCAGCCCTCTGAATGCAACATTTGACTTGTGTGCTATCTATCTTCTCACCATGTGCCCTTCTTTAGGCTTCTACAACTGCTCATGCTACTTATTGTTTTCATCCTTCCATTCTGGCTGCTCAATTTAATCTTTACCTTGTCCTTTTGGAATGTTGTCACTGTGGCTACCTCATAGTCTCTTCTCACCCTAGGCCAACTGCCCAATGATGCCCTGTCCTACGGCCTTGAATTTGCTGATTTGTTAGACTGGAAAGCTTTTGTCTTAACCCTTCTAAAGCCTGATCTACTTTCCAACTCTTAATCCATCTTTTCTCAGAGAGACTCAGTCTTATTTCTTGTATGGTGATTTGCACAGTCTACATGTATTGATTTATTGGGCTACACTGGTATTTGTGGCCCTTCCTGCTAGAATGGGAATTTGGGCATATGGAGACCTTATCTACCAGGGCCCAGCAGAGTCAATGATTCACGATTCAGATCCAGGTGTCTAACTCTAGAGCCCTATGACTTTGCTCAACTCCAGATGTGACTGTCCTTGGGTCCTTGCTCTGGTAAGAAGGTTTGAGATCTTGAATGAAGTTGCAGCTGGACAGGGGTTGAGGCCAGTGTCACCCAAGAGGCTGCTGCACACAGGTGACTGGTGCCTGGGCTGGAAAGACACAAGTAGATGGATCTTCTTGGACTTCCCTCTATCTCTAATTGTTACATATGTTCTTCCTGATGCTATGACTTCAAGCTCTAACAGGCATGTATCGTGAAAGAGCCCATGGGCCAGGTGGAAGTCATTTGGATCCAGTTTTAGAACCATGCAGCATCACTTCTGTTCATCCTTGATTGGCTGAGGCACTTACAAAGTCTGTGTGGACTTAAGGGGAGAGAACACGAGACCCAGTTCTTGACAGAGAAGTGTCACATAGCCAGAAAAGTTTTGTGATGGGATTTATATTGGGGTAGCTATTTTTGAACAACACAATCTACCACACTTGCCACTTGAAATTCTGTTGGCTTCTATACCCACACACTTTCTAGTGATTATTGTTACAGAGATAGGATGTAGTCATTTGTCTAACGAGCACTCTGCTGCCTTCTGTTGGCACCCGGATTCCCATCTGGGAAAGCAACTTTCCCAGAAAGTGAAGTCTTGGTGGAACTATTAAGTGTGGGTATGAGCCTCAAGCTTGGCCACTCAGGTCTTCTCTTTTAAGAACTTGGATTTGAAGCAGAGTGATGGGAAGCAGAAAAAAAATGAAAATGGGAATCGGGAAACAATGAAGCTGATTTTTCCTTTTAATTGTGCTCAGAGCATAGGATCAACCATCATTCCTGTCCTTTTGAAGCCCAGATATTGAGCTTTGCCTTTGATGCTTGGAGCTACTCTGTCTTCCCTCCCCACTTTCCCAGCCCCCTATTTTTTTTCTCAAGTTAGCTAGAGCTACTTTCTATTGCTTGCAACCAGTGAAGTCTAACAGGCCCCATTACTTGCTAATGAGCTGTCATGGATACAATTGTTAAGTACCTTAATGTTGTTTCACTGGCCAGTGGTTCAAGTAGAGGGTAAGGAGCTCTGCCAGCTGCTCTGGTGAAAACAGGGATGACTACTCTTCCTTCCGTGTCCACCATGGTGAGATATATGGAATAAGCTCTCCAGAGAGAGGCACGGGACGTGGACTTGAATCTCAATTGTGCTGTGTGACTTAATTACAAATTACTGAACTTCTGTTAGCTCAGGGACCCTCCCTGGTGTATTCGTCCAGTAGTCTTCAGTAGACATGAGCTTAATGAGAGTAGGAATTTTGTCTTATTCTCTTCTGCAGAACTAAAAAGTATCCCATAATGGATGCTCAATAGTAGTGGTCACATGTAGGAGAAACAGGGCATTGAATAGCTGCTTCACAGAGCCACCATGAAGAGGCAGTCATCTCTTTGGGTAGGAAACTATTTCTGCATCATTTGTCTATCTCTAGGATCTAGCACTGCCTCAACACACAAAGTAGTTAAGTTAAATATAACATACACAGGAGTACCAAATATGAATTTGCAGGTGCACAAATTTGCCTAGAAAACACAGACCTGGAGAAAATATTCAGTTCCAACGTTTGCCTTTCTAATTTGAGTAGTGCATTAATTAGTTAGGATATAGAAAAATGAACTTCTAAAAACCAATTTATTTATTTCTGCTATTGCTTTCCTCTAATGATTCCATCTAGATCTCCCCAACTCCTGCATCCATTGTACTTGTTCCACCCCACTGCCATTGATGCAAAAACTGGGTATGTGTCTGTGTGTATACATGTGCATGGACAACATGCAGGTGCATGGAGGTACATGGGTAGACATATGTATACTCACATGCAAGAGAACCTATGTGGGCATATGCACACAGACAGTACATGTGTGTGTAAATGTGTGTACTTGTATACATGTGTGCATGAACACACACATATAAATGCATGTGCATTCACACTTGTGCATGTATGTTCATATGTGTATGTGCCTGTCTGTATTTAGGGCAGATGGATGCCTACTTGTTTTATATCTATCTATCTATCTATCTATCTATCTATCTATCTATCTATCTATCTATCTATCTATCTATCTATCTATCTATCTATCTATCTATCTATAAAGTTTTGGGGCTTGAACTCAGGGCCTGGACACTGTCCTTGAGCTCTTTTGTTCAAGGCTAGCACTCTACCACTTTTAGCTGCAGCTCCACTTCTAGTTTTATGGTGGTTAATTGGAGGTAAGTCTCATGAACTTTCCAGCCTGGGCTGGTTTTGAGCCACAATCCTCAGATCTCAGCCTCCTAAGCTTAGGATTATAGGCATGAGCCATCAGTGCCTGGTTCATATCTTTTTTTTCTTTTTGGTGAAAGATGACCTTGTGAGAGGTTTTGAATTCTTCAGGCCAGTCCTTACCATATAGCACGCCCTTTCCATTCTCCCAGTCTCTCAGTAAAAAGGCAGTTATTACAGAGGTGGGTGTGGCAGGTGATTTTGTTTGGATTATACTTATGAGATTTATGATTCCTAATTCTCAGGTCTATCATGGGTAGTATGTCAGTTTAGTTTGGGGATGTAATAAACCATGACCGATTATGGTTGGGTAACACATGAAACATTTGTTATTTTTGTGATTCTGTGGGTTTGTTTGGATGGTATTCTGATTTAAGCCATTGTGGTGGGACCAGCTTAAAATGGTTTTACACTCTTTTTGGGGGTGCCCCAATGTGATATCAGGGATTCTCTCCAGATGGTGTTGCCCGGTCTTACATAGTAAGAGAAAGTTTCTCAGGAGTGAAGAAGAGTAGGTCCCAATATACTTATGCTTTCCATATCATACAGCTAATGTTCTGGTGGCTAAAGCCAAGTGGCCATACTCAGAGATGGATTAATGAATCCCATTGTTTGGTACAAAGATAGGTTAAGACCCCAGCAAAGGAGCATGTGCTCTAGCAGGAGGGAATTTATGGCCACTTTACAACTGACCACAATACAAAAGAGATAAGTCCAGGAAGCTAAGGACATAGAGGATGGGGCAAGGTGAGAGTCATGCATTTGGGAGCTCTTGAGAGCCTGGACTCAGGATATCTGTTTACTTTTCAGGCAAAGAGTCAATGCTTGCTTTATTTTCTGTGCTTTACTGGAAGCTGGACGAGCAGATGTTCTTTGTCCTCAAGGAGCTCACAGCTTGGTGAGGAAGGCCTGATACCTGCTGGGGAGGATCATTGTGGGCAGCTCCCAGAGTCCTGGGCAAACAGCCTAGGGACATCCATAAACAACTTAGGAAGATGATCAGTAAGGGGGCGGTGATGGGGAGCAGGCGGGGCAATGCTACTACCACAAGTCAGTTGTGACCATCAGGTGGACTCTCTAGGGAGGCCTAGATAAAACCCTGGCAACAGGCTTGTCTCAAAAACTCTGAATGGTGTTTAGAGAATGCTGTAATATTTAAGCTCTCTAGGTGGAAGGGGTGTTTAGATTTCACCTCTTCAGTCATTTGGTTTTATAGTTTCATGGTTCTGACAATACTATGCATTTTTCAAATATCTTTACTAGTCAGGAGAGGCTAACTATTGTAACAAGCCTCAAATCTAACTACTGTAACAATCCTCAGTCTCAGCGGCTTAACATGTCAAATGTTTTTTATTCACACCAAATCTTTCACAAATGCTCCCGGTCATCAGGTAGCTTTTTATGGGGTTATTATAGAGTCCAAGGTTCCTTCTATGTTGTGACTCTGCCTTTCCCAGACCCAGGAGCCCAAAGGTCCACCTGTATTTAGCCACCAATGGAGGAAGAAGCTACGTGTGTAGTTTTCTGTTATTGTAACAAAATACCCAAGCTGATCAACTTGCAAAGAGAAAAGGTTTACTTTGGCTGATGGCTTCGGAGGTTTCAGACCATGTCATTTGGTTTCATTGTTTTGGGGCCTGTGGTAAGGCAGAACAGCATGGTGAGAATGTAAAATAGAGGAGTTTGATCATTTCAGGCAGCTGGAAGCAAAAGGTAAGAGGGAAAGGAATGTCCAGGGCCCCAAATCCCCTTCATGAGATATGGTCAGTGACTCACCCTCCTCCCACTAGGCCCCACCTCCCAGAGTTTCCACCACCTTCCTGTAGCACCCTTACCAGGTGACCAGCTGTGAGGGCTACACTCTGGGCCCCTGGATGGAACAAAAGGCAAAGAAGGAGGAAGCCAATGAGCACAGTCATGCTCTCTTTCTGCTTCCTGGCTCCATGAGGTGAGGAGTTTTGCTCTTCCTCACAATACTTTCATCACGATGTTTTGTCTCACCATAGACCTACAGCAGTGGATCAAGCTGACCATAGACTGACTGAAACTGCTGAGACTAAGTAAATCTTTTTTTTTTTTGGTACTGGTCCCGGGTTTGAACTCAGGGTCTGGGCCCTGAGCTTCTTTTGCTCAGGGCTGGCTCTCCAATACTTGAGCCACAGCACCACTTCTGGCTTTTTCTGAGGAGTTTTTTGGAGATAAGAGTCTCACAGACTTTTTTTTGACTGGGCTGGCTTTGAACTGTGATCATCCTCAGATCTCGTCAGTCTCCTGAATTACAAGTATGGGCCACCAGCGCCTGGCTAAATCTTTCCTTTTGAAAATGTATTTTTTAACGATATATTTCATAGTGACAAAACAGAGAAGTGGTGCTGTTCTGTGACTAACCCTGATGATGTGGTTTAGAAGATTTTTGAAGGAAGAATTTGGGAACATTTGGAAAGTAGGCTAAAATATTATAAGCGAAGCTTAATGGAAGATTTTTGTGGGAGCTCAGTAGATAGACCAGAATGCTGATAGTACCATGAACAGTAAAGCTTGTCCTCATGAAATTTCAGAAGGGAACAAAGATTATCAGGAAGTGTGGAGTAGAGTCCATCTGTGTTAACAAAGAACTTGTGTCTACATTTTGTTCCTTCCCTGAGACTTTGTGGGAGGTTGAGTTTAAGGGTGTTTGAATAATGAGTCTGTTGGAGAGAATTTCGAAGTAGCTCAGCATTCAGGCAGATTTTCAGTGAGAATCAGGAGAATCAGAATGCAAGAGTTGTAGGGTCAAGGAGGCTTCCATCTAGATTTAAAAGAAAAACCTGGGTGTCCAGACAATGTGTAGCAAGGTCACATACCCTGCAGGGACCTACTGAAGAGGCAATGCATGAAGCTATGAGAATGACTCCAAAGATGAAGTTGGAGACAGTCTATGAGAGAAGACCTAGCTTGTGAGAGAGGCCAGGTGGGCAAAAATGGCAAAGCCATGGAATGAGGTTTAGGATGTGTTGGTCCTCAAGGGTTTTCTTCTTAGCTCTGCTCTGATTCTTCTTTTTCTGTGCCCTTGTGTCTCAGAAGTATGTAACTATTGGTTTGAAAAGCACAGTGCTAAGAATGTGCAGTAAAGTCTCAGGTGAGATTTTGAATTTTGAATTTGGAGCAATACTGGAACGGTTAAGACTTTGGAGAAGATGTTAATGTATTTTTGGTTGTACACAAGGTGGTTAAATTACAGTAACTGAAACTGTGACCTTGTTGTCTTTGTTTGAAATTAAATAGGGCTTAAAGGGATGTGCTTTTATGTTAAATTGATGAAGGGTAAATTTGTGGTGGTTAATCTTGATTGCCAATTGACTAGACTGAAAAACACTTAGGGGATTAGTAAAGCATACCTCTGCTTTATCTGTGGGGGGTGTTTCCTGAGATGATTAGCTAAGGAGGGGAAGACCTGCCCTGTATGTGGGCGATACCATCCAGTGGGCTGGGGCCTGCTGGATGGAATAAAAGAGGAGAAAAGAAGGAAACCTGACAGTACAGCCACGCTCTTTCTTTTTTCCACCACATGCTTTTGCTGCCATGATATTCTGCCTAATCACAGGCCCACAGCAATGCAATGGAGCAGCCAATGATGGATTGAAACCTCTGAAACCATGGTTCAAAATAAACCATTCCCTTTTTTTTTTTTTTTTTTTTTTTTTTTTTGGGTCCGGTCATGGGCCCTGAACTCTGGGCCTGAGCGCTGTCCCTCAGCTCTTCAGCTCAAGGGTAGCGCTCTACCACTTGAGCCACAGAGCCACTTCCGGCTTTTTTCTTTTTGCTTATGTGGTGCTGAGGAATCGAACCCAGGACCTTGAGCATGCAAGGCAAGCGCTCTACCACTGAGCCACCTTCCCAGCCCTAAACCATTCCCTTTTTAAATTTTTTCTTTCAAATATTTGTAACAGCAATGAAAAACTGACCAACACACCAAGTATCCAACACGTGATCTCTGAAGACTTTTGTCCTGTTCATAGAGGTGATTAGCAGGTGTGTCTGGGTGAACTAGGGAAGGAAGATCTACCTTCAGAGTGTATGGGTACCATCCAATTTGTTGAGGGCCCTGAGAGAACAAAAACAGAGGGGAAGTGATTGGTCTTTTTTCCTGAAGCTGTGACCTTCTTTTTCCATCAGAATTCTATGCTTTAAGCAGCCAATCCTTGACTTCTCAGACCCTGGTTTGAGGCTTTGGACTTGGACTAAGTCTTTTGAAGGACTGCTCCACCTTTTTATAGCAGGAGACAACTTCCAGATTTCTCTTACATCTATTTATCTGTCTATCTATCTATCTGTCTGTCTCTCTGTCTGACTGTCTGTCTGTCCGTCCGTCCGTCTGTCTGTCTATCTATCTAATCTATCATCTGTCTATCTGTCTGTCTGTCTGTCTTAGTGACTCTGTCTCTCTAGAGAATACTGACTATTGGCTTAGAAAGAAAGTGTTTTAAGGGTAGAGACTGTACCACAGCCATCACATAGTGCTAGGACCTTGTCTAGTATCTGATGGACAAGTGCTGGGCACTTGGGGAAAGAAGGCATGCAACTTGTATGAGACTTCATGCTGACTCTGGATTCTGATTCTGTTCTTATTCATCAGAATTGACTGATGAGTATGACTAAGCCATGCTCTCTTTTTATCCCCTACCACAGGTTTCTCTGGCCTCAGGTCAACCTGACATTTCCTGTTTCTGGCCTCTCTTCTGGCTCTTGTTTCTTGCTTGCAAGCTCAACCCCTAGGCCCATCCATAGAGACAGGACACCAAGAGATCTTTCTCTCACTATTCCTTCTCCACTAGCACAATCCAGGATTCTTCACCCCTGTGGAGCCTCTAGCCCTGGGCAGGTCCCCACCAAAGGACATGTCCGAAAACTTTCTCATCAAGAAGAAAAGCTCAGCTCATACCAGGCCTGCCTGTGTCAGATCAGAGACTGATCAGTCTGGAAACAGGTATCATCTGATCCACAAAGCCGACAGGGACCAGAAGCCCTGCAGCCACAGGGATGCCTGATACACAGTGTCCCTCCCAGGCTGTGCCAGTGATCAGCCCCTTCCCATGCCAGTCCCTTGTCAGCCTCAGAGTCAGACAGGGTAGCTCTGAGGATGAGAGAGAGGAAACAAAACCTCCCGGCCTGCTCCCCCCTGTTGTTTCCCAGCACGGAGAAAGGATGCAGTTCAAAGGGCTGCCCTAGTTTCCAGCAAGAACTTCCCCGGGGAAGCACGGGAGCATGTTGTGTGGATGGAGCACAGGGGACCCATCAAAAGAGGCATTTTGGAGACAGCGAGGAGAGATGCTTTTGATAAAGAACTTTGGATGCTTCTCTGAAAAAAAATAAAAAAGAAAGAAAATTGGAATAGAATAAAGATCAAGATAATAGCTACTGTGTGTGTGTATGTATGTATACTATATTCCAAGTATTTTATGCCATTTAAATAATCTCTTGAAGAGCCTATCAAGGAGAGATAGAGAGATACTAATTATATTTTAAGGAGAAGCAATCTGAAGCTCAGAGTTTGATTAACTTCATTAAGGTCACACTGCTCTCATTGGCTGAGCCAAGCTTTCTGATTTCAAAGTTACTTTCTCCTGCACTAGTTCATATTTTCCAGGTTCCAGATTTTTCTTTTATCATAAGGAAGAGTTTCTAACTTAGGCTTTACCATTTGGTGTTCTTTTTTTTGGGGGGGGGGTCTGGTTGTGGGGCCTGAACTCTGGGCCTGGGCACTGTCCCTCCCTTAGCTCTTCAGCTCAAGGCTAACACTCTACCACAGCACCACTTCCAGCATTTTTTTCCTACTTATGTGGTGCTGAGGAATTGAACCCAGGGCCTCATGCATGCAAGGCAAGCGCCCTACCACTGAGCCACCTTCCCAGCCCCCATTTGGTGTTCTTATGGGCATTATATCTCAGTAAACTCAAGGCAGTCCTAGGAGATTGGCACTATTGTCTTCTAAGACAAACCATGAGATTTCAAGTAGCTTGTCCAAGAAAGTGTCAGGAGCAGGACTGGAATCTAGTTTCTGATCCCAAACCCACTGCTCATTCTTTCATGGCAGGGATGTGGCATACTATGTCCCAAGGGCCATGGCTGGCTTCCTTCTCTTTCTCTAGGGCCTGTAAGTTCATTAAAGCACTATGAAGTAATGTCTTTTTTCTTTTTCTTTTTCTTTTTTTGCTGTTGTTGTTGGTCATGGGATTTGAACTGTGGGCCTGGGCGCTGTCCCTCAGCTCTTCAGCTCAAGGCTAGCGCTCTACCACTTGAGCCACAGTGCCACTTCTGGTTTTCTGGTGGTTTATTGGAGATAAGAGTCTCATGGACTTTCCTGCCTGGGCTGGTTTTGAATCGTGATCCTCAGATCTCAGCTAGGAGTACAGGCATGAGTAGCTGGGATTACAGGTGTGAGCCATCAGTGCCCCACCTAGTAATGTCTTTTTATATTGGATGACTCAAAAAAAAATCAAGCAAAGAATAATATTTTGGGGCAGGGGAAATTATGCAGTTACAATTTCAATCTATAAACAAAGTGTTACTGAAACACAGACATGTCTATTTGCTTTTTAATATTTTTTTTTTTTTGGGTCCGGTCGTGGGTCCTGAACTCTGGGCCTGGGCGCTGTCCCACAGCTCTTCAGCTCAAGGCTAGCACTCTACCACTTGAGCCACAGCACTACTTCCGGCTTTTTTCTTTTTTCTTATGTGGTGCTGAGGAATCGAACTCAGGGCCTCAGGCATGCAAGGCAAGCACTCTACCACTGAGCCACCTTCCCAGCCCTGCTTTTTAATTTTGAATTCAGGACCTGGGACTTTCCCTTGGCTTTTTTCCCTTCAAGGCTAGGTGCCTTACCACTTGAGCCACAGCTCTACTTTGGGCTTTTTGCTGGTTAATTGGAGGTAAGAGACACAGACTTTCCTTCCTGGGCTGGATCCTTGACTTAGACTCCTGAGTAGCTAGGATTAAAACATGTGCCATCAGCACCTGACTTACTTCTTTATTTTCTATGGCTGCTTCTGAAGCAAAGTGGTAGCATTGAATTATTGTGACAGATGTATCATCGCCACAAAGCCTAAAACATCTTCCATTTGCCCTTGTACAAATACTGCTTGTCCTCTTCCCTGCATTGGCTCACTGGAGGAGACATGTTGGCCTGGAGACAGAGGGCAGGTATGCAGTGTCCATTAGTTTTGGCGGCCCTTTACTGTTGATGGTACATGGTAGTGTCTCAGACAGGGTCAGTCCCCAGGCTTGCCAGCTGTGGGGCTGCCATCAGAGCCCAGTGCATGGAAAATGAAGAGAAGCAGGTGCCTAGGCATTTGGAGACCAGATCAAAGTGAGGATTGGCTGGGAATAGTGCCAATAATAGCTCCCAGGATTGTGGGAGGGGCATAGCTTACTTGTGAGTGAATCGGCAGGAGGTAAGGGTGAGGTGGGTCCTGGCTGGTTAGAAGACAAAACTGGAAAATGCCCAGGAGAGGATCATACTGATGGTGATGGGTAGCAAGCTAGAGGACAGTTGTCACACATTGTTTTCAGGGGGAAAGCTGGAAACTAAGGCTTAAGGTTCAGAAGAAGAATGTCTGGAAAACCGTGACTATGTTTACAGAGGTATGGTGCTCCAAGCTCAGCACCCAGCTGTGAAGCAAGGGGCACCACAGGGCATGAGCACCCTTGTGCTGGGCTCTGCTCTGATGCTCTTCATGGGAACATATTCCCGCTTTTCTGTGATGTGCTAGAATGATGGAAACACAATGTGTGTTTCCCCCCCTTCCAGGGGAGCTCATGAATGCACCTGCCCTCCAGGAAAGAGGATTTTTTTCCCTGTAAAGGATGTAGGTTTTATGTGTAGTGAGTGACCAAAACCTACTACAGAAAAATGAAAGAGAGGGCTTGAGATAGGAGAAGCTTCCAGAGTAAAAAAGTAGAACCTGTTAGACTCAATTTCCTTATATGGAGTGGGTTGAGCAGGGAGAAATCTGTGGGTTTGGAAACTATGATTCCCAGTCCTATTTCTTGCCAGCACTTGCAAAGAAAGACAGGAAAGGAGGTCATGAGATGAGATCTTGGGTCTTTGGATGCCTGTGTCTTGGGGAAGCATCCATGGCTGGCAGTCAGTGGGGTGGATGGTTGTCCGAAGCTTTACTTCATGTTTCATCACATCCTGTCTCTTGGTCTGCTTCAGCCAAGGGCAGTGAGGGTGCTGACTCTCTTTGACACCCACTTGGCACACCATCACTTAAGGTGATGCAGAAGAGTGGATGGATGGAGTGCCAACCCAAAATGAGACAGGGTAGGGAATGTGGAGTGTAATCAGAGCTGGTCAGGAAAACTAGAAGCTGCACAGAGTAAACATTATGCCTTTCTCCACTTGTTCATTTGTTCCATGAATATTTACCGAGTCCCTGCTGCTCTGCAGAGTGGAGGGGCTGGGGAATAAAGAAACAACTGGCATAAATTACTAGGATCCAAGGCAGAGAGTGCTGAGGACCAGACGGAGACACATTCATCACGAGAACTGAATGGAGGAATCGGTTATTTCCATCTGGCTCTCAGGGCTGCTTCTGGAAGCACTATCAGGGGACCTGGTCTAGAATGAAGGGTTGGTTATAGATGGGCAGAAATGAAGGGAGAGGAACTCAGTGTGGAGTTATTGAGAGGTAGGGGATATGGTTATGTGAATTATGGAAGAAAGTGTAAGTGAGAGGAAATTTGAGAAGGAACATAGCAATAAGCCCAGGGAAATAAATGCTAAAAGCATCTGTAAAGCAGGAATGGCAATGGCGACCCCATAGCTGGCATGGGGTTCCTTAAACCATTGAAAATAGAACCACCATGTGATCCAGATAGCCACCACTAGTTATATAACCAAAGGCAATGACAACAGCACATTAAAGAGACATCTTCACACCTATGTTGATTATAGCACTATTCACAATTGCTAAAGCATGGAATCACCTTACGAACATAGCAACAGCAGCATGGATAAAGACAATATGGTACATATCCATGATGGAACACCATTCAGCCATCAAAAGATGAATTTCTGTAACAAAATAGATGAGACTTGAAGATTTTTCAAAAAGGAAGCACATGCAATGGGCTAGAGGAGTGGTAGCGTGTGCTAACCTATGCTTTCCACATATCATTGCTTACAGCTAACAGATAGGAAGCCAGGGAAGTGTGAAGTGACAGCCTAAGGAGGTACATCCAGGAAGTGGCCACCTCAGGAGTCAGAACAGGGCAATTTGGCTCCTGAAAGTCTTCTCCACCCCTCCTCTTAGCATGGAATGGAAAGGAATGGAGAATACTGGATAAAGAGACAAGACGAATCCCAGCTAGAGAACTTTGTTCAATTCTCATGTGTTAAGAGGATTCCCAAACTATGAAAGCATGAGTCATTGGGGCCACAAGCTCAGCATGTTGCTGAGGGCTAGCAGGTGTCAGTCCTGCAAAATTAGGTAGAACTCCCAGGGCTTGAGAGGAATGTGTGAGAGACTGTGGGCCTTCGCATCTTCCAGACAGGTATCTCAGAGAGCAAAGGCATCTCTCTATTTTATCATCCTCCCCCCGCACATCTGTCTTCTTTTGTTTATGATTATTGAAGACATTTGCATGTAAACAGGGGTTTCTTTGTCTTATGAGAACAGGGCTTCCTGTTGCTATTTCCCACCTGAAGCCCTAATTCTCCATTTGTGGCTCAATAACCATCTCCTGGGTGACTAATTAGAGGCCATATGCTACCAGGGCTGGTGTGCTGGGGAGCAGATCGGCATGCTCCATGCCTGCCTTCTTTCTCATTTCCTTTTGGACTTGCTGTTCCCAGCCTGTCCTCCAGTGTCTCCCAGGGTTTCTAAGAGACTGTTTTCTTCCTCAGCTAGCATTCTGTTTTGCAGGTGACCCCAGCTGGGCTTAACTGGGCATTCACAAGTGTGCCTGCCAGCATCTCAGTGCCAACCAGTCGTCAGAAGTAAACAAACAGGCTGACGGTGCCTGCTACCTACATCCCATGCAGATGAACTGATGGACTAGAAAGAGTTTTGACCTGGGCTTCTGGATGTGCATTCTGGTCCTAACTGGAAACTATTATGACTCTTTACCTTTTTGATACTGTTACCTTTTTTAATGTGAAAAATGATTTCTACCTTGATTCTTAAGCATCTGAAATGATATTGATGGATGGAGGGAGGCTTTAACACGGTTTTGAACTTCTAACTGTAAGCTCCTAGAGAGAAATGAGTATTGCCTTCATCTTCTAGTCGTTATTAAATAGGGAAGAGTTTGGCCCAGAATGTGCAAATAACATTTATTCAAGTACAAGTGTTGCTGGAGTCCCAGGCCAGAGGCCTACTTTGGGGGATTCTACCTGAATCATATTTGACCACCCACCACCTTGAGAGTCCCACCAGAGACGTGAGAGTGGAGAAGTAGGACAAGAGTTTACTCAGTGGGGTCACACTGGGAAGGAACGGAGAGAAGAATCAGAGAAGAATCTGAGAAGAATCAGAGCTTCAACAGCTCTGATTATATAGAGAAAAGCAGGAGTGTAGCATGGGGAACAAAGAAACACTTTTTCATATATATATATATATATATATATATATATATATATATATTTATTGTAAAAATGCTCTACAGAGGGGTTAGTTACATGAGCAAGGTAATGAGTACATTTCCTATTGAGCATTGTTGCCTTCCCCTTTGTTTTCCTCCCACCATCTCTTCCCCTCCACCTCCACAACTACCGCCCCCCTCCCCAAGTTGTAAAGTTCATTTTCAACATAGTATTTTGTACATCTCATTGTAACAATGGGTCAACCTGTATCCTTATTTAAGCATTTTGTTTTTCCCTTCCCCTCCCTGAATTAGAGAAGTGTATATACAAGATGCAGGACACCGGTATCAAATATAGTGAAAACAGGGGTTATACCGTGGGGGAGGAACATACAAAGCAACAACAACAAAATCACATGGTACATTATAAATACATTAGAAACAATAGCAAGAAAGAAAAAAGATATTTGGGGTTCATTTCGCTTAACATCATCTTATATGGTCATATGTACATAGCTTTTGGCCTTTTCTGCTTGTCCTACACATGTACTAGTTATTGCCAATAAGGGAAACCATGGGACCTATGTTTCTTTGGGCCTGGCTTACTTCACTTAATATAATTTTTCCAAGTCTTTCCATTTCCTAACAAATGGGACAATGTTATTCTTTCTGATGGAGGCATAGAATTCCATTGTGTATATATACCACATTTTCTTGATCCATTCATCTACTGAGGGGCATCTGGGTTGGTTCCATATCTTAGTTATGGTCAATAATGCTGCAATAAACATAGTTGTGCTGGTAGCTTTAGTATGTTCTTTTTTTTGGGGGGGGGGTCTGGTCGTGGGGCCTGAACTCTGGGTTTGGGCTCTGTCCCTCAGCTCTTCAGCTCAAGGCTAGTGCTCTACCACTTGAGCCACAGCGCCACTTCCGGCTTTTTTTTAAATTTTTTGCTTATGTGGTGCTGAGGAATCAAACCCAGGGCCTCTGGCATGCAAGACAAGCGCTCTACCACTGGGCCACCTTCTCAGCCTCTTTAGTATGTTCTTGTTTGTTATTATTTGAGAAAATGCCCAACAGTGTGATTGCTGGGTCATAGGGGAGCTCTATGTGGAGTCTTTTAAGGAACCCCTATACTGCTTTCCAAAGTGGTTGAACAAGTTTACACTCCCACCAACAATGCAGTAGGGTTCCCTTCTGTCCACATCCTCTCCAGCATCTGTAGTTACTAGATTTCTTGATTATAGCCATTCTAACTTGAGTGAGGTAGAATCTCAATGTTGTCTTGAATTGCATTTCTTTTAAGGCTAGAGAAGATGAGCATTTCTTCATGTGTCTATTGGCCATTCTTATTTCCTCTTCAGAGAAGTCTCTCTTTAAGTCCACATATTTATTGAGCAGTTGTTTCTTTGAGGATTTGTTGTTGGGGGATTTAATTTTTTGAGTTCTAAGTATATTTTAGATATGAGACCCTTGTCCACTGTATAGCTAGTGAAGATCTTCTCCCAGTCTGTGGGCTTTCTATTGATCTTGCTAGCTATGTCTTTTGCCATGCTTATGATCAAACTATGGTCTGGCTGAACATTATCAGCCTGGGTTTGGTGGAGTCCTGTTGACACCAGGGGAGAGGATTGCTTACAGACCTTGATGTGTCTGGATCTTGAGATAAGCTGAAGAGGAGGATGGGCTCCAAGAGAGAACAGCTTAGAGAAGGGAAATTGTGTTAGGTGGGGTGATCAGTGAGTCCTTCTTCCTGTTTAGATGATGTCTGCAGTCTTGACCTTGCTATGCTGGCTGGTGTGGGACAGCAAAGTTTCAACAGCTGATACCAGCAGTCTGTGGAATATTATGTCCTTGAAAATCTTGAGAATATCGCAGTTACTCTTGTCTTCAGCCTTGAAGAAGGAGGAGGGAGGTAAATTTAGGGCTAATCTTGTATTACCAGTTTTAAAGAGATGTTCCTTGAAGGATTAACTATTCTGGTGCAGCTTTGGACAGGAATCTGATGCAAAGTTTAAGGAGGCAGATGCAATAAGAAGACAATGATGCCTTCTTATGAAAGACAGGCATTTATCAGACAGCTTCAGGCCCACGTGAGCAGTTGGTGCTTACAGCAAAAGCAGTCTTTATATCCCTGTTACAGAGAGGACATTGAGAATAATGCAAAAGAAACTGTCCTTTGGCCAAATGGAGCCTGGTAGGGAAGCTAATACAACTTTGAGTTTTGTTTTTTTTGGGTCAGTCATGGGGCTTGAATTCTGGGCCTGGGTGCTGTCCCTCAGCTCTTCAGCTCAAGGCAAGCGCTCTACCACTTAAGCCATAGTGCCACTTTCAGTTTTCTAGTGGTTTATTGGAGATAAGAGTCTTGCAGACTTTCCTGCCAGCCTGACTTTGAACCGTGATCCTCAGATCTCAGCCTCCTGAGTAGCTAGGATTATAGGCGTGAGCCACCAGCACCTGGCAACCTTGAGTTTTTTAATGATTAGCACTATATGAAATCTAGACTCATCTTTTGATTGTTATCACTGACTAGGCAGAGTCGGTTGGAAAGGTGGCTGGCTAGACACAGGTCTGCTAGAAAGGTTGAAAACAGGCTCAGAAAAATGGAGATCAGTGAAGGAAGGCACATGGAAGCATAGATGAATTTCAGCTAAGATGAACGCATCTCATCAGGTTACCTCAGGTGTGTAACTGCTCAGACTGCTGGGTGGTAGAGGAGGAGGTGAGTCCTCCTTAGATTTCTGTGGTTTCTGCTTACCAGAAAACTACATGAGTTGTGGTGCAGTTTAGGGATTATTGAAGACAGAAAACAAAGATGGATTCTGCATAGCCCTAAAATGATACTGGACCACTGTCCCTTAGTTATAGGTACCTTTGGTACAAAGGAATAGGAGAACACATTTACACATGCATCTGATATGTAACATCTGATTTCCTGGTGTTTGTGTGAAAGAACTTAAAACAGAGCACCTGTGGAGGAATATGGGCCCGTGCTCACTCTGTAAGGCTGAGGTTTTCTACCTCTAGGCCCAAGGGCAATCTTCTGTGCAGATGTAAATGCAGATGCTGAGGAGGCACCAACGCTTTCCGTATCCATCTAGTTTCAGCTGTGTATGGAGCTCTGGTGATGGAGATCTGGTCTATTTTCTTCTCTTTCTGAATCTGACAACACTTAGCTAGATTATTTCATGGGACATCATGAGGTCTCCTGAAATGATGGATCAGAACGTTATTTACAACACTAAGCATGTGCTCCTGTTTCCAAAAAAAAAACAACGAGCAGCAATGCTGACAATATTAGTATCTGTCCCAGTAATATTCTAGCCAGTGTGGGTGAGTGGTGGCCTTCAGTGAGGAAAGCATCTCTCCTTCTTCTCATTGATTTTATCCTTTGTGTTCGTTTTGTCTCTTCCATTGACACATGCCATTTCCAGACATCCAGTGTTTTTCAAATGGAGTTATTACATCTTAATTCATTTTCTGATTATAATATCTGCCTTCTCTTTGCACTCCCACAACTTGCTTTCAGCTTGGATACGAACTGGAGACCTGCATTGCTTCAGTGAGGTGCAAGGGTTTGAGCCTTGGAGCCAGAAATGATCAGTGTGATGCTTTGGTCTGGAAGGAGAAGATTCTTGTACTGAATGTGGTAGAGCTGCTTGGTAGAGCAGTGGAAGAATTTCTTCCATTTGGTCCCAATTGTCAAAGCAGCTACTTAGCAATGGGTGTGATGCTTTTGTTGGAGACTAGTATGTTTGGAGTTGTAGATTCAGAGTCAGTTCTTTGCTCTTCTCAAAGATATTCTGGGCCATCTAGCAGACAGCTAGCAGCTTTCAGTATGTTACTTTCATGCTTAAATTAGGAAGATTGAACCATGCTATTTGCAGCTAAAATTCCTCCCTACTACTGAGACTAAAGCTGCAGTACGTTTTAAAAGTTATAGGAGCTCATCTCTGCATGAAAGTAGTTTAATAGAGATCTTTAGGCACCAGGATGTAGTACCCACCCACTGACAGGTGGAAAGAGGACATCCTCTTTGTTATATTGGCAAAACTATACAAATGTTCAGTCCCTTGCTATATGGTCCTTAAGACACTGACCCCTGTAAGTGGGGGCTGGAGGGTTACAGAAGAGGGTCATAGAAGAAAATACTTCCAAAAATAAACCAAGTTCTTTTCCTTGCCTTGGGGACTGATTTGGGCATCTCTTTTGTTACCTTGGTTCCTGCTGGTACCCATACCATCAAGATGTTTTCTTCAATACTTAAAGGCCTATGAGGATGTGTGTGTGTGTGTGTGTGTGTGTGTGTGTGTGTGTGTGTCCCCTTCATTTGTGATACTTGTGAGATGAATAAAAGTTTTACCTTTTTTAAACAAATAGATATTGTAATCCTAGAAAATACGTAGATAGATAAAACCAATGGAAGAGATAATTGTGATGAAAGAATATGCAAAAAAAGAAATAAAGGTTAGAAAGCAAGAAAGAGAGAGAGAAGAGAGAGAGAGGAGAGAGTAGAAAGAGAGAGAATAAGTAGATGAGATGGAAAAGATCAATAGAGGGCCCTGGACACTTTGGAAATGATCTTCGGTGAAATGACTTCTGTGGCAGTCAGCCTCAGCGGTACCTCAGAACTACCTCCTTAACGTATTCATGCCCTATGGGACCCTCTCCATATTGAATTAGGACTGGCAATGAACAGTAGAATATGGTAGGAGTAGCAGTATGTGATTTCCATAGATCATAAAATACATTTTAAAGACAACATGAAAAGTTCATTTAATAAAAAAATTTAAAAGTGCATTGTGACTTTTTCATGGTCTTAGACTTTTTTTTTGTCGGACGTTGGGGTTGAACTCTGGGCCTGGGCACTGTTCCTCAGCTCTTTAGCTCAAGGCTAGCACCCTACCACTTGAGCCACAGCTCCACTTCTGGCTTTTTTCTGCTTGTGTGGTGCTGAGGAATTGAACTCAGGGCCTCATGCATGTGAGGCAAGCATTCTACCACCGAGCCAACTCCACAGCCCCCAGCCTTAGACTTTTGATAGAAGCCAGTTGCCATATTGGAAGGGCCCTCAAGCAGCCCAGTGGAAAGTCCATGTGAAGTGACAACTTGTGAATAAAACTCCATTCTTTCTTTGGGACAACTGGAGTTCCCCCTACTGTTTCATGGCACTGACCTGAGAAAATTGTAGCCATAACTAACTGATCAAGCTGATTCTTTGTTATTCCTGACCTACAGAGAGATAATACATGATGATTGTTATTTTAAGCCATTGGCTCTCAGGTTGTTACCCAGCATTAGATTCTCATTAAGCTCTGGTGTCCTTAGTAAAGAACTTGTGGTCTCCAAGGTATCAGCTAACAATGGAAATATTTAGAAATTGCCTATTTTCTGTGGCTGGCATTACTGTTCTATTTCATAGCCTCAGTTGTTGTCCATTTAGTATAAATTTCTCTTGTGCTCTGAGAAATGAACATTACTTTTGTTTTTCAGTATTGCTAACCTTTAATTCTCTGGAGTCTATTTTCATAAGTAATTCAGTGGGAACATGTATTATGATAATGAATCAAGTTTACTTATCTTGTTGTCCCCTTAAATAGGAAATATAAAATCTACACCATCTCTAGGTTTTTGATTATGCATTCCATGAGTACACATTTCTGATTTCATATCTCCAAAATATATATTTCTGCTGTTCTTTCATTGTATTTATTATTTATAAGTGCCACTATGTTGTTTTATCATATGATATAAAATAGACTTAAAGTTTAAATTTAGAAATATTGGAGAAAATAAATGGAAATTGAAGTTATAATATTTTCTTTTTCTTCCTCAGTGGTTATCTTAGGTAGACCTGGTAAATGTTCTTCTCCTCCTCTCACTTTGGAGCACACTGGTTAACTTTTTATACTCTTGTTTTATTTGCGCATTCGGTAAGGACAGATATTCTATATTCTTCATTGTGTCCAAGATTGCAAGGTGACTGCTCTATTTATGTTTCTTCAAAGAAAGAAAGAAAGAATGACAACATGATTGAATGGGGAAATAACACTTATGTTTCAGCATGCTATTAAATCCAAGAGAAACAAAAATTGATAAGATGTAGTAGTACATGAAGCTTAGATTAACTATCTTTTGCTTCTCAAGGATTAGAATTTAAATCTGAGTGTGTCTGGTTCTAAAGCCATGCACCATTTAGTGTCCTCCAAATTGTAGAATTACTCTTACCACATGCAGGAACTTCCTCTGTTATAAATACACTGTTAGAGGAAAGGTCCTGGATTTATGTCCAAGATGAATTGTACTGTTTTTCCTGCCCACTGGGCCCACACAGGGACATATCCAGGTCTCTGTATTACACTTCTATGAAAAAGGTTGCTTCTTTTCCTCAAGCTTTCTTCTGGGCCTGGTTTTCTGGCAAACGGCCACCCTAGTGCAAACTTTTTTTCTAGCAAATACACACATGTGGGTGGATTGGTTGGCCCTTAACTAGCTTGTCTCACCAGGACTCAGACTGTCTGGATATCTGTCTCCTTACATTTCCTGGAGCTGAGAAGCTGTGGCAGAGCTGATTATAACCTGCTTGTCAGGTCTATTTGTTCAGCTAGCCATCTCTCTTCCTTGTCAGTTGACTTGACTTTTCATTCTCATTTAGGCTTCTGAGCTATCTGGTGAGTTAGACTCTGTGTGGATATTTCTTCCCATAAGCCCATTGGCCTTCTGGCCTGGGGAATGTGCAAGCACCTGGAAACTACAGAAAGTAGGTGAAGGAAGTAGCTTTGCTCTGTGTGTTCACATACATACTGGGCTTATGGGCAGACGTATTAAATTGAATTCAATATTTTCACTTTAGTTTTGGCTTCTTGCTTCATTATTTCTTGCTGGATTGTCACCAAGACAGCTGATTTGGGCCCAGCTCCTGAGTCCTTATTCAGAAACATACGAATATAAAATAGTATGATAGTGGGGATGTTTTTGCCACCCTGATGTTTAAATACTGGGATGGAAAATCTTATGCCTCTACAGTTCAGTGGCTTAAAACAAGACATTCATTTTTCACTGATGTTTGTTTTTCCTTCACGAGGTGTCTGGGAGGTCTGCCTTACACAGAGACTTCGGTGGTAAGAGAGGCCAGCGCTTGCCAATGGCCATGGTAGAGGAAAAGACAAACCATGAGGAGATGTTTGCACTGCCAACAGCATGAATGTCACCCACGGTGCCACTTTTCATATTTCAGTGGCTATAGCACCAGGGGGTAGGATTGTCTTCAACAGGAATAAGGAAGTTGAGTAATGTGTGTCCAGAAGGCGAAAGAATCATAGCAGCACTATTAGCATTACCAAATCATTTTCTGTTTTTGAGTACACACACACACACACACACACACACACACAAACACACACACTTTCTAAGATTGAAGTCAGAAACCTACTGTGCTGGGAAGAATAAGAGCCTTCAGCATATGTGCATGTTTTAATCCTCAGGACATGGGATTATGCAACCTTCTGTGGAAGAATATACTTTGCAGATTTGATTCGTTGAAGGGTCTTGAGTTTAGGTGAGAAGAGTGTTTGGGATTAGCTGGCCAGACCCAGTGTCATCACAGGAGTGCTCATAAGGAAAGGAAGCAGAAACAACAGACTCAGAGAAGGAAAGAAGAGACTAGGGAACTGTGAAGAGGGACATGAGCCAAGGAGCACAGCTAACTTTTCGGATCTGGAAGAGACAAGCAATGAATTGTCATCCAGGGCTTTCAGAACATCCTAGATCTACCAGAATCTTTATTTTAGTTCAGTAGGACTTTTGACTATAAGATTTTAAGATAACAAATGTGTATCACTTAATCACATTTAATGTAATCACACCTTTAGTGTGATTATTTGTAATAACAATAAAAGGAAACCAGGATACATATTACCTTTAGAGCCAGGGCATCACACGGGAACCAGTATCTATTTATCAGAAGAAATAACTAGAAACTTGGATATTCAGGTGGGACATCATGAAGAATGGGATGAAATTTGTAATCTATGACAATGGTGGTGATGGAGAGACATCCAGCTTTGCAGGGATGTAGATCTCAGCAGTAGCAGATGTGCTGTAAGTCAAGGTACCTATGCCCAGCAGTAATAAAAACAGGTCTCCATCAGAGCAGTCAGTGAGGTAATTAGGTTTTGTACAGGATAAACAGCCTTCTAGCCTGGTTTTATGGCCCTCTCTGCTATTCTTCAATCTTCGAAATTTCCTTTAATAAAAGGGTAGGTTCCATTGTTTGCAACAGAGAACCCTGACTGATGTGCTTCTGTTATCAGTGCTTTCTTTTTTTTGCATAACAAATTGCCCTCAAACATAGTAGTTTAAAATAAGAAGTTATTAGTTTTCGTGTTTTGGGTGGATTCACTCGGCAACTTTTCCATATTACCTCACCAGGGTTTCTGGAAGGCTCCCATCACCAGTTGTGGGAGCCTAAATAACTGGAATCTTGCTTCACTGGAGCTGACTGGGATTTTTCGGGTGGCTGTTGGTTCTCTCCATGTGTGCTGGAGGTCGGATTTCTAGAATGACTTACGAGGACAAAGCAGAAACTGCCAGGCTAAATTGAAGAATGGTCCTAAACAGGATGAAATGACTGTTTTCTTTTAATCTGTTCATGGAAAGAACTCCACCAGGCAGTGTGGAGTAAAGGAGTACAGGAGTGATACAATCCCATTTCTATAAAAGGACTAGAATAGTGAGTAATACAACTCAATTTGCTTTCTTTGTTTGCATTTAGTCATTTTCTTTTCATTCCATTTGAGACACATTTGGATTATTTACCCCATAACTATGTAAACAACCCACATTTGGCATATGTTACCCTGTACACTACTATCCTGTCAGTACTATCAGGATTTCCGATTCAGAGCATGATGCAGGGTTCATGAGATTTGGTGCTCTTCTCATTTTACCAGTGTTCCAGTCTCTTGCTGTATGTAGAGCAATCGGATTTCTCATGGCATAAATAGTGAATATGCAGACCCTGGTCATGGGACTTTGCCACCAAACATTTGGCAAACCAGCTTTCCTACTATGTGACATCTGTCTTAGAACATCATTTGTCCCTCTTTGTCTCTGATGATTTTCAGGAGAGAATGACCTGAAGTATTTGTGCTGATGGAGTCCTATGGAGGATATGGAGTAGGGCTTGAATTTCCAACATGATTCTGGGGTATAATAACACTCTAACCACCTGTGAGGCACAACAACTTCATGATCTAAACTGAATATTGATGGGCTTCCTAAAAAGTTGGATTCTATTGAATAGATTCATTGTATGAGAAACAGATTCTTCATGTTTGAAATTCACAAATGAAAATTGCTTCAGTTTAACGTCCTTATCATCAGAATTTTCACCTTTGTTGCTGGTCCAGCCTGTGGAATGGCTCAAAGGAACACCTCTATTACTTAACTTTCAAAGATGGTGCACTACTGACCTGATCTCTGTGTTACTTTGAACAACTATTGTTGACTACTTCTCCAAGTTTTCTCTCCCCCAAGCAGAGAGACTTTAGGCTTTTGGGCTAGCTTCTATAGGCCTCCCCACCCACCCTTCCTCCTCCTCCTCCTCCTCCTCCTCCTCCTCCTCCTCCTCCTCCTCCTCCTCCTCCTCCTCCTTCTCCTCCTCCTCCTCCTCCTCCTTCTCCTCCTTCTCATTCTCCTCCTCCTCCTTCTCCTCCTCTTCCTCCTCCTCCTCCTCCTCCTCCTCCTCCTTCTCCTCCTCCTCCTTTTTCTCTTTGTTGCTCAAGCTGGACATCCTATCCTTCCGCTTCAGTCTCCTAAGTAGCTGAGAGTACAAGTGTGAGTCACTTGTCTTGCCATCTTCAGCCACTCTAGACCCTAATATTTTAAGTTCAAGTGAGGAGCAAGTCCCTACTTTGTAGTGGCCCCATCTTAACATGGCACCCCTCACAAGGCCTGGGCCCTCAGGGCAAGACCTTTTCCTCTTTGTGAGTACGTTTCTGTTCTGAATGTGCCAGAGACAGGGTTTATGATTTGGTGATGTCTTCATGCCACCGCCTATGTGCCAGGAGGGCCCTAAAAGGAGAAGAAGCAAGAGCAACCTACAGTGGCTCATGGAGAGATAGCTCTGTGGGAATGGAGCTGCTGCCCTGCAAACCTGAGGCGGAGCACTTGATTTCATGACAGATCAGGACACAAAGGCAAGAGGGAGGTGTCATCCCAGTAACTGGATCTAGAATTGATACAGGGAGACAGAGTTCCCAGAGGGGGTTAAGATGCTGAAGACTTCCTGGGGGAGAGAACACTGGAGAAGCGGTGACACGTCAGGTATTCCTGTCATCAGAGTTCATTCATTTCATCAAGCACCTCTTGAGCTTTAGCAACATTTCAGGACTTCTGCTGGGAACCAGGTTTACAAGAACTGCAGAAATACACAGGTACAAGCCTACATGAAGATGAGGATGCAGCGGGGGCAACGAGGGTGGTAGCAGTGACAGTCTCTCTTTCAAGACTGGCAAAAACCAGATTGCCACAGCGAGGCGTTGAGGGTATTCTTAGCAGTGGTTGCATCTTGTCCCCAAAGGATAAGCAATTATTTTTCTGACTTGTTGCTGCAGGGCATGGAAGTATACCTTTCAAACCTTTCCTTTTTCTATAAGTGGGGAATGGAATTTGTACTCCTGCAGGGAGTTGGTTCAGGGAGGTTGGCTCAAGGTTTCAGCGGAGCACATCTGTTTGCTTTCTCCGCATCTGCAATTCCCAATGAAGGAACTTTCTTTGCAGGGAAGGAAAGAGATAGAGAACTAACTGATGGAGCTGTCCACCAAGGGTCCAGGAAGTGAAGGGACTTGGCTTCCTTTGTTTCTTTTGCAAGTGACAGATGAGAAAGGCAGCTACACAGCTATACCTTCTGAATGAATACCTGCATGCGCAAAGAAGGGAAAGGCTGGTTACAGCGGTGGAGGTCAGGAGATGAGCAGCAGAAGAGGGCTTGAGGGACTTGGGAAATGGACCGGCTGGGAGTCAGAGTTGGAGAAGGACTTTGATGATGAGTGTAGATTCCCAAATTGTTCATGAAGGAAAAAAAGTCATTTGTAGCTTCAGAAGGAAGCTCAAGGTGACTCAGGATGGGAATTGAAGGGGTCATGTTATTGGTTTGGGGTCTCTGGGAGTCCTTGTAAGAATATCTTACTCAGTAACTCAAACAATTCACAAAGTAGTATAGCTAACTTGCGCATGGCTTTGACTGAAGCCGTGCAATTTCCAGAACTGAGAGCTAGCCTGAATTTTCCCCTTGAAAATAGAATGAATCAGGATCCCTTGGTCCATTTTTTTTTTTTTTTTGCTGGTACTACGGCTTGAACTCAGGACCTGGGTACTGTCTTTGAGCCTTTTGGCTCAAGGCTAGCACTGTACCACTTGAGCCATAGCTCCATTTCCAGCTTTTTTGTGGATGATCAGAGATAAGAGTCTCATTGCAAAAATGAGATGTATAAGACGCTGTGTCAAAAAAATGAACTTTACAATTTAGGCGGGGGTGGGGGTGTAGTTAAGAAGGTGGGAGGGATGGGATGGTAGGGGAAATACAAAGGAGGAGGCAACAATGCTGGATTAGAAATGTACTCATTACCTTGCTCAAGTAACTGTAACCCCTCTGTACAGTATTTTCACAATAAAAAATCTTATTAAAAAAAAAGAGTCTCATGGGCAGGAACTGCTCTGGTTGGCTTCAAACCAAGGTTCTGAGTTCAGCCTTTTGAGTAGCTAGGATTACCAGCAAACAAGGTTCTGAGCTCAGCCCTTTGAGTAGCTAGGATTACCAGCAAACAAGGTTCTGAGTTCAGCCCTTTGAGTAGCTAGGATTACCAGCAAAGGAGGTTCTGAGTTCAGCCCTTTGAGTAGCTAGGATTACCAGCAAACAAGGTTCTGAGTTCAGCCCTTTGAGTAGCTAGGATTACCAGCAAAGGAGGTTCTGAGTTCAGCCCTTTGAGTAGCTAGGATTACCAGCAAACGAGGTTCTGAGCTCAGCCCTTTGAGTAGCTAGGATTTCCAGCATGAGCCTCTGACACCCATCTCCTGTCTCACTTCAAAGCTTTCCCTTCCCCCAGAACTTCAGAAGGTTTTCCAAGGGGGTTACAGGTTATAATGTCCATTACAATGACGATGTCCAGTGCTTCTTGAGATCAGTTAATCCTTCCATCATTATCCCCTACCCTGTCTACTCCCTTCCCCCAGGCTCATGTATTTCCCACTTCCTTGGTCACATATGATACACATTCACTATTCTGGCTGTATTTGTCCCTGTTCCCTTTTTAGCTCATTTACTCCTCTCCCATTTTAGCCCTTTCCCTTACAATCTCCTTTCATCTTCTTCATATTCATTTTGTGAAACTGTTTGTTAATTGTTTGAAAGGCTTACTCTTCAATGCAGATTCTACATTTTTTAAAAAATTTAATTTGATTGTAAAGATGATATACAGAGGGGTTACAGTTAGATGTGTAAAGTCATGAGTACATTTCTTGTTGAACAGTGTTATCCCCTCCTTTGTTTTCTCCCACTTTCCCTCCACCACCTTCCCTCCCCCCACCCTGTAAAGTTTGCTTCTAGCATAGTGTCTTGTGAGTTTTGCTGTTGCATTGGTTCACCCTTTGTTCCCCGTTCTACCCATTTTTAATGGGCAGTAATCTCTTAGAGCTGTGAAGCAGTTATTCCCTTTCCTAGGGGCAGGGGCTACCCCATTTCCTGCTGATCCCATCTATCTGCTCAGCTTCTGTCTTAGCCTACCTGCTTGGATCCAATAATCATTTGAAATTGCAGACCCTCACCCTACCTGGAATGCCAGATTTAAATATTGGATGCTTTTGAGATTGTTATCCATATTTATTGAGGTATAATTGAAAAACAAAAATAGTGCATATTCAAGATATACCATATGATGGCTTGACATGTGCATTCATTATCTAAAGATTGCCACAAATTGTAAATTCATTACACATTGTGTGTGTGCGTGCGTGTGCTTGTGCTTGTGTGTGTACAAAAGAAAGGGAGAGAGAGAGAGAGAGAGAGAGAGAGAGAGAGAGAGAGAGAGAGAGAGAGAGAGAGAGAGAGAGAGAGAGAGAGAGAGAGATCCAGATACTTAAGATCTGTTCCCTTAGCAAATTTCAAGTAGACAATATAGTTTGAATACTATAATCAGCATGCTGTCCATTAGATCCTCAGAACACATTCATCATTGAAGTGGAAGTTAGTGCTTTTTGGCTCACATTCCCTCCTTTCTTTTGAGACTTCAATGTGATTTGAAGCCTTTTTTTCAGAGATGCTGTGGACTTGGAACATCTGATACACTGAGAAGCAGTTCCCTGTTTCCCTAAGATGATTTTTGTGCCCCACATGTTACAGTCCTTGCTTTAGAAGCTAGGTTGTGCATGGGTACATTATAGTTCATGAAGCCCACCATTTTACCTTGCTAAGCTTGGATCTCTCCCTGCTTTGCTTTTTCCTGTCAGCCCTTCCTCCCTCACCCTTCCCATACCCGCATCCGTCTGTCCATCTCTCCTGTCCTTGTGAGGGCTGAGGGCTGGAGACTGTGTGTGACTCAGGCAGAGCTGCACAGGGAGCAAGTGAAGAGGCTGCTGCTCATCTTACTTCGTTTCCCCACTAGCTTCCATTTTCCAGTCAGTTATAAATAGCTCAAAGAAGATTTTATTTCCAGCTTTGAAGTGACATGTGCTGTCAACAACACCACAAAACACTTCATTGATGTTTTTAAGGGGGTGAAGAAGAGGAAATAAAATTGCTTATTTGCCCAAAGCCATGTTCGGTGAACTAAAATTCATTGTCGTTCTTTCTGTGGGAATCTTTGCCTTTCTAAGAGAATGATTTCTCAAATTTGGAACACAGGTGGCCTCCAGGCTGAAGGGCCAGTCTAGCTTGGATTAATTTAGTCAATGTGCTGGCTCAGGGAGGAGGCTGAGGGCTAGAGCAGTTCCCCGTCTCCCATCCTGGGCAGAACCACAGGAACAAGAGTGGTCAGGAGGGGGTGAGCCATTCCTCACAGCTTTGGGACCTTGTCTAGAATGGGCAGGCCATCCTTTTCCTGTCTTGCTGCAGGTCAGGATGATGCAGGAAGCAGCAGACACCTTCATGCTGGATGATGGATGCTTAAACCAGCCCACTAGAGGAGAACCACATTTGGTCTTGCTTTCAGAGAGACCCGGAGGAAGGGCTGGGTGTTTCTGGGACATTATCCCAGGACGAATTCAGTGGTACCCTAGACAACAGCACTGGAGGTGTTGGGGCTGGGGCTGGGGGCATGCACAATACAGAAAAGGGCAGGCAGAATGCTCTGCTTTATTCACCGAGCTCTGGGCATAAACCCAAAGCAGATAAGCCAGGCAGGTCTTGACCTTGTTTGTGGCCCAAGCAGTGTCCATGCTTTCTTTTCTTTTCTTTTTCTTTTGGCCAGGCCTGAGGCTTGAACTCAGAGCCCAGGCTTTGTCCTTGAGCCTCTCTGTACTCAAGGCGAGTGCTCTACCACCTGAGCCACCATGTCACTTCCAGCTTTTTCTGAGTAATTTATTGGAGATAAGAGTCTCACAGACTTGATTGCCTGAGCTGGCTTTGAACCATGATGCTCAGATCTCAGCCTCCTGCGTGGCTAGGATTACAGGTGTGAGTTACCAGTACCCAGCTACTACCCTTGCTTTCTTACCCTGCTTTCCTGGGGAGGCCAACTCACAGAGCCCCTGCTGTGTCCTGAGGATCCATGAGCAGCCCCTGCCACTGCCCTTTGAGACAGGAGCTGGTGTTATTGCACTGGTTTCATAGATGAGAAAACTTGCTGGAGGCCAGGCATTAGTAAGGCTGGGCTGACATTATGGCCCAGGTGTTTATCTCCCTGACTTCAGCCTTATCTCAGTGAGAAAACCTTGGAGTAGGGAGCAGCTTCAACTCCTAGAAGAAAAACAACCAAGGAAGGGAGAGGCAGGGGAGACAGAGAGGGTGAGGGAAGAGAGGGAGGGAGGGAGGGACAGAGGGATATGGGGGGAGGGAGGGACAAGGGATAGGATAATTCTAGTGCTTATCCCTTTGGATTCCAAGAAAGAAGATAATCAAGAGCTAATCTGTATCTTGACCTCTGATCCTACCCTGATATCTCTTTCACTGGTAAGACTGTGCTCTGTACTGAAATCTGACATCTGGATTGGCTATGTTTTTCCTCCTTAGAGGGGTAGACAGGGTAGGAGCCGGGGAGGGGGGAGGGCTGGAATTTAGCAGCAATTCTCATTTCTAGTCCCCATTTTGCCCTGACTTTCCTTTAGAAATCTTTAGTTGGCAAACCTGGAATGAGGGAATGGAAAGGAAGCAGACTTACTAAGCTCTTAATATATGTGGATCATTATGCAGGCCTTTCTCCTGGCCTGGCTCATGGTCCCCTCTCTGGAGTACTAGGTGGAGAGTCCATTGTTCTCATGAGGGATCCGAAACGATCATTTGAAGTTACGGGTTAGACTTCCCACACTGCACTGGAGTATAAGCGCTCAGGGGTGGTTACCTTACTGCATTGAATCGTTCTCTTATCCCCGTGGCTAACTCAGTGCCTGACCCCTGACAATGCACTGTGGAACAAATGCAAGAAGCAACTTGTCTAACGTCCAAGTGCCATAGTTTAAAACTGACATCTGTATGACTGCATGCAAAAGGAAAAGCTGGATGCATTCATGATCTTGGGCTCTCAAGATACCGAGGATCATTAGTTGGGATGGAGCTAATGAGGGCACCTGGGGAACCTGCTTCTGTTCTCTCGGGGACTGGTGAAAAGTCTGGCACGAATTATCCAGTTTCACTCAGTGTGTATCCATTGGATGTCAGCCATGAGCCCAGGACCAATGAAATGGAAGTCAGATATTGTCTCAGCCTTTGAGAGCTGCCTACCATAGAGTAGAGTCAAAATGAACACACAGAGAAAGCTTATTCCTTTTTCTGGGTCTCAGCATTCCCACTCAGTAGTTGTATCAATCTGTTCCTGCAGCTGTAACTGAACGCCTGGACAGGATAATTGATAAAGCACAGTTCGTTGTTCTCCAGGCAGGAGGCTGGGAAGGCCATGATGGAGAGACTGGCACATTCAGCGTCCATGAGAGTATGGGACTCCTTGTCTCTGTTTTCTTTTTTTTTTTTTTTTTTTTTTTTTGGGTCCAGTCGTGGGGCCTGAACTCTGGGCCTGGGCGCTGTCCCTCAGCTCTTCAGCTCAAGGCTAGCGCTCTACCACTTGAGTCACAGCGCCACTTCCGGCTTTTTTTTCTTTTTGCTTATGTGGTGCTGAGGAATCGAACCCAGGGCCTCAGGCATGCAAGGCAAGCGCTCTACCACTGAGCCACCTTCCCAGCCCTTGTCTCTGTTTTCTTGCACTATCCCACCTGGCTGAAATGCAGGAGGGAGACAATGCTGCTGTCCTCACAGGGCAGAGGAGATGGAAGGGCAGGGGACAAATGTCCCTCTCACTCTTCTTTTATGAAGTCATTAAGCTTCAAGTCTTAACCTCCCAGGGAAGGCCTTGCCTCTTTATAATACCATTATTAAGTTGCAACTTGGACATTTTGGAGGGACACATTATCGTCCGTAACATTAGCTATATGGCTTTGGCCAGATTACTTAACTTCTCAGTACCTTGGCTTTGTCATCTATGAGTAGGGATTCAAAAAAAGCAACCACCTTATGGAGCTATTTTGAGTCTCAAGTGATGGAATGTTTAGAAAACACTTGGAATGCTGTTAGAACTGAGTAAGCGATAATGAGAGGCTAGTTTAGGTTGTGACTGCCAGGGAGGTCAGAGGGTCTGTCTGCCACTGAAGCCAGCACAGATCTAAGACCTGAGAAGACAGGGTTTTGGCACAGATGGTGATGCTCTCACTTGAGCACCCATGCCTGGATCTCTAGGATTTCCTGCTTAAGCCAGTTAGAAGATGAGTTTTTGTGACTTGCAACCAAAAGAGTCTAGTGTTACAATATTTTCATGTAGAAAATCCAATTGTCACTACCACATTTGAACTTTATTTTAATATATATTATCTTTAAGTAGTTGTTCAAAGGAGTCACCATTAACAAAGCAGTTTATGAATACGATGGATCTTGATCAGTGCCATCCCTTTTATCATTCTCACCCATCCTTCCTAACCTACCCCTCTCCTTGCTTTGCTTGACTTTGCAGGAGAGACATTGAATTCTTGACTGCATTCTCCCCCCTTCTCCTCTTCATTCATCTAGCCCTCTCCCCTCAACCCCTCCCCATCCCTTTGGAGTATCCACTTCCTGGTGTTTATTTTGTTCAACTTGACTTTGCCGTTCTAAGGAATCACACTATTTGAATTCTTTCTTGGATCTGCCATATTTCAGTAAATACATTTGTATATACTTGCATGCCGCCCAACATAGTTTTATATCAGTATGAGCTAATTCTAGGTTCTACATATGAGAGAAAGCACGCAACCTTTGATTCTCTGGGCCTGACTTACTTCACTTAACATTAGAGCTTTTTATGTTCCTCCCCTATTTTCAGGCTTAAGTTCAAATTCCCTCACTAAGCATCCAGCATTCATGGCTGGGCCCTTGCCTGACTCATTGGCCTTGTCTCTTGGCATCCGCTTGTCCTCCACTCTCCAGCCTTTCCACACCTGCCATGCCCGGAGCCCTTTGCACTCTCTTCCGTGGTGGCTTGGTACACATGGTGTTGCTCCCAGGAGTACCTGACCTCACCAGTGGCCTCATCTCCAGGTTCTGTGGCTTTGAGGAGCACTCTTGAACAACTTGAGACTGTGTTGTTCAGTAAGCACTGGCTCTACCAAGGCTACTCTCTACCGCCACTATTCCCTTCTTCAGCACCTCTCCTTTCCCCAGACTATGAACAAAATAGTTCTGGATCGCCAGGGTCTGGCACAACATGCCATCCTGGGATGAGTACAAACACTAAAGTGAGTGGGGAACAAGAGAAGAGATGACAGACGGTACAAACAGATTCGATACGCCAAGAATGCACATGCCCAGTATGATTTGCTTAAGAGCTAAGCCTTTCCAGTGCTGACCATACAGGCCGTCTGCAATGGAGCTTACTGTTGGGCAACTGATGATGGCTGGCTTGGCTGTGTCATTGACAATGAAGCAAACTTTCACCTGACAGGTGTTTGATTTCATAAAACCCTCTAAGCTCATATCAATCGTGACGTGCCCAGGGAATAGACTGCAAATTAAAGAAATGGAAACTCCATTCTGGTGAAGCCAGGATTTAAATGGCCTCAGTCACCCTTATTTATAGAGTCTGGATTTCCCTTTAACCCTTGGGTGAGAATGGGGCCACTTGCTCATCCTAAATACTAATGAATTTTGGGTTGTGTTTTGGCTCCTGGCATCAAGTGCCTAATAAATGTTCCCACCTTTCTACAGGGAAATTGCTCTCTGCTAATTGCTGTCAGCATCCATCAGGATCACCAAGCACAGTATCCCAGCAGGGAGGCCTTGGGGCCAAGCTCTGTCACCAGAAAGCAATCTCTTTGGGAGGCTGAGCCCTACTAGGGGCTGGCCCTGCAGGTAGCTGCACCGTAGAGCCTAAGGAGACTGGACCAGTAGCTTTCAAGCTATGCTCCCTTTGAGCCCTGGGCATGTCCTGAGCTGCAGGCTGGTGCTCCCAGGGTGGTAGAGCTAGGGGCATGGGTTCTAGCAGCTGTTTAATTTAACCAACTCAGTCAGATTGACTCTAAGGTTTTTGTCAAAGAGGTTCTGCTGATGCAAAAAGAAAGGTTTGAAAACTACAGATCAATCCAGTCCTCACCTTTAATGGGTGATACATACAGCTTGGGGGTTTAGGAAAGGAAATGAGCAGGGGGGGGGTATAGGATCATACAAAGAATCTACTCCACCTGGAAAGAGCCAAAATGAGTGCAAGCTTCTGGATTGTACAGGCAGTGTTCCTTCCCTCCCTCCCTCCCTCCCTCCCTCCCTTCTTTCTTTCTTTCCTTCCTTCCTTCCTTCCTTCCTTCCTTCCTTCCTTCCTTCCTTCCTTCCTTCCTTCCTTCCTTCCTTCCTTCTTTCAGATCCCTTGTCTGCCTGTTTCATACTTTGACTAATGCTCAAGCCCCCAGCTTTCATGTGATGCTCAGAGACTGTCAGTGAAGAAGAATGAAGAGAGGGCAACTAACAGATACCAGACACTGGTTAGAAACTTCAAACTTACTCTCATTGATTTAGCAAAGGTTTATTGGTCGCAAATTATGTGCTAGAATTACAAGGTAAAACAGGGAGCTTGTATCCCAGTGGGGAGAAATATAAGAAACAAGCACACAAATTAACACATAAACAAACTGATCCCAAGTATCTAATGCAATGAAGGAAACCAATAATACATTATGATGAAGAAAGGAGTGAGGGCTATGCTTTCACAGAGTGGTCCTGCGGCAAGGAGAGCCTGTGCTGAAAAGGGATATTTGGGGACAGAGGGTAAGAAGCCAGGCAGTTCAAATCAAAGCTGGGCTCTGTGTGCAGAGCAGAGGCTTCCAGGCAGAGTCCAGTTCCATCCACAAGGAGTACTGTGTGTTCATCACACAGATAGATCCATCCTTCTACATTCCTCTCCTTCTTCCTCAGTTCTCAGACAACCATCGCTCATCCTTTCAGATCATACACTCAGTGGCTTAGCTCCAAAATGGCTCTGTATCACTGGTGCCAAGTGAGCTGCCTCATTTTCATGGCCTTTCATGCTTTCCTTGCTTTTGGAGTTCACCAGCATTAAAATCATTCTGTAGGCTCTTTTTTTGTCTTTTCTTTTTTGGTACTGGGGATTGAACCCAGGATGTTACACTTGCTAGGCAAGTGCTTTGTCACTGAGCAACATCCCAGGACATTCTGCAAATACTTTCCATTTCCATGTGTGCCTCATTGGATAACAGATCCAGCCAGGCCTCACTCACCTTGAGCTATGCTACTTGAGCCACAGCTCCATTTCCAGATTTTTCATGATTAATTGAGATAAGAATCTTAGACTTTCCTGCCTGGGAGGGCTTTGAACCTCAATCCTCTGATCTCAGCCTTCTAAAAATAGCTAGGATTACAGGCAGATCCCCGTGGCATATTGTTTCTTATATTTGGACAAAGCTTTCTTCTCAACATCTCACTTCCCTCACATAATTGATAACCAGAATTCTGGTTAGAAAGTTTCCCCTTTCCCTTTCCTATTACCAGACCCAAGGCCTGTATATCCACTATCTACTTTAACCCACTTCCTTCCCTTTCATTCCACTAAATGGTGGCCCCAGTTCCATCAAAGGGCCAACTTCCATTTGAGGTGTGGATTCTTTTTTTTTAATTGTTATTATTAAGTTGTGGTACAGAGGAGTTACTATTTCATAAGTTAGGGTAATGATTACATTTCTTTCTGGATAATGTCACCCCTTCCCTCACTTTTCCCCAGTTTTCCCCTCCCATTCCCCTTCCTCCTTCCCCCAACAAGTTGTATAGTGTCTACTGGGTAGCTCTGCTGCATTTGTTCATCTTTTGTCCCTCCATTTCTATGTCATTTTCAACACGGTGTCTACTGAGTCCCATGGCTTCATGTGTTCATCCTTTTCTGCCCTACCTTGTCCCCCCTCAAGAGGCAGATAAAAGGACAAACGAGACAACCAAACCAAACAAACAAAAAAGCAAAATGCAAAAACACCATCTCCACTGAAAGCAGCAACAAATAAATCTCCATGTTTCCATTTCCTGGAATTTGTTTCAGAAAATTGTATTTTTTATTATGAAAATACCGTACAGAGGGGTTACAATTACATGAACAAGGTAATGAGTACATTTCTTATCAAGCATTGTTGCCTCCTCCTTTGTTTCCCCTTCCCATCCCTTCCCATCCCCCCCACCATATCTCACCCCTCCAACACCCCCTCCCCCGCCAAAGTTGTAAAGTTCGTTTTTCAACAAAATGACGTGTACATCTCATTGTTGCAATGGGTCCACCTGTATCCCTATTTAAACAATTTGTTTTTTCCCTTCCCCTCCACAAATTAAACCACCATCATAAACAGTGAAAACAGGGGTTATACCGTGGGGGAGGGACATATAAAACAACAAAGAAATCATCTTAAACCACCATCAAATACAGTGAAAACAGGGGTTACACCGTGGGGGAGGGACATAAAAAGCAACAAAGAAATCATCTTATAAATATGTTAGAAACAATCACATGAAAGAAAAAACCATTTGAATCCTTATCTTCGGGTTCATTTCGCCTAACATCAACTTATCTGATCTTTTCTGCTTGTCTCAGACATATATTAGTTATTGCAAATAAGGGAAACCATGGGACCTATGTTTCTTTGGGCCTGGCTTACTTCCCTTAATATAATTTTTTCCAAGTCTTTCCATTTCCTAACAAATGGGGCAATGTCATTTTTTCTGATGGAGGCATAGAATTCCATTGTGTATATATACCACATTTTCTTGATCCATTCATCTACTGAGGGGCATCTGGGTTGGTTCCATAGTTTAGCTATGGTCATAATGCTGCAATAAACATAGTTGTGCTGGTAGCTTTAGTATGGTCTTGTTTGTGATCATTCAGGTAAATGCCCAACAGTGTGATTGCTGGGTCATAGGGGAGCTCTATGTGGAGTCTTTTGAGGAACCTCCAAAGTACCTTCCAAAGTGGTTGAACAAGTTTACACTCCCACCAACAATGTAGTAAGTTCCTTTCTGTCCACATCCCCTCCAGCAACTGATGTAGTTCTTGATTATAGCTATTCTAACTGGGGTGAGGTGGTATCTCAATGTTGTTTTGATTTGCATTTCTTTTATGGCTAGGGAGGTTGAGCATTTCTTCATGTATCTATTGGCCATCCTTCTTTCCTCTTCAGAGTAGTTTCTGTTTAAGTCTTTAGCCCATTTATTTATTGGGCAGTTGTTTCTTTGAGGATTTGTTGTTGGGGGATTTAATTTTTGAGTTCCAGGTATATTTTAGATATGAGGCCCTTGTCCATTTTATGGCTAGTGAAGATCTTCTCCCAATCTGTGGGCTTTCTATTGATCTTGCTAGCTATGTCCTTTGCCATGCAGAAGCTCTGCAACTTCATGGAATCTCATTTGTCCAACCTTTCTTTGATTTGTTGTGTTTCTGGGTCTCTAGTAGGAAAATTTCTGCCTGTGCCAAGGAGACCTAGGGTTTCTCCTATTCCGTCCTGTAATGTTTTCAGAGTGTCTGCTTTGACTCTGAGGTCTTTGATCCATTTGGAATTGATTCTGGTGCAGGGTGATATATAAGGATCTAGCTTTAGTTTTCTACAAGTGAGTAACCAATTTTGCCAGCACTATTCAGTAAATTGTATTTTAAATGTTCAGAGACTTTTTGCCTTTTGGTCATCCCTCCTAACAGTATTCTCCTTTAGACTCACTGTTTGTGTGTGAATGCCCAGAGTCCTGTATTTTATATCTAACTTCTACACATGAGGGAAAAGATGTGCCATTTTCTCTCTGATTTGGCTTACCTCAAATAGCATGATTTGTTCTAGGTCGATCCATTTCCCTGCAAATGACATAATATTATTCTTTTACAATGGGTGCATAAAATTTCACTTTGCACACATTTTTTGGATCAATTTGTCTATTGTAGGGCATCTGGGCTGTTTCCATAGCTTTAGTATTGTGAATAGTGCAGCAACGAACATGGTTGACAAGTATCTTTATAGTAACCTGGCTTGTGATGTTCTGGGTAGATGCCCAAGAGTGATAAGGCTAGGTCATAGGGAGGATCTATGTTTAGGTTTTTTTTTTTGAGGATTCTCCAAACCACCTTCCAGAGTGGCTGTACTAGTTTACATTTCCAACAGCCCTATTGGGTTCCTTTTTTCTCCACATTCCCACCAGCATTTGTTGTTCGAATACACGATGTTGGCCAATGCATTTGGGATGAGCTAGAATCAAAGTTGTTTGTATTTGCATTTCTTTTATGGTTAGAGATCTTGAGTATTTCCTTACATGTTTCTTTGCTATTCTTATCTCTCCTTCTGAGAAGTCTCCCCTTAGCTCCTTTTCCCATGTAGTGATTGGTTTATTAGCATTGTGAGGGTTACTTTCTTGAGTTCCTTGTATATATTGACTCTCAGTCCTTTGTCTGGTGTATTGTTGGTAAAGATCTTCTCCCACTCTGTTGGACTGTCCTTTTAGTTTGGTAACTATGTCCATTGCTGTGAAGAAACTTTTTAGTTTGATGTAATCCCATTTGTCAAGTTTCTCCTATCTGCTGTGCCCTGGCACTCTTTTCAAAAAAGAGTTCTAATGTTTCTCCTACTCCTTCTTACAGTAGTTTCAAAATTCAGGTCTGACATTGAGGTCTTTGATCCACTTTGAGTTGATATTTGTGTGATGACAGACAGGGATCCATTTTTACCTTTCTACATTTGGATGCCCTGTTTTCCCAACACCAAATATTGGAGAGGCTATCTGTTGTCCTCTGTACATCTTTGTCAGTGTGGATCCTTATACTTGGGATTATTCCCTCAGAATATTTAATTGTTCCAGCATCTCCTACAAGCACACGTTTTTCCTTTAGCTTCTACTGCTTTTTGTCTCTGAGTTCCTTCACGTTGTTTCTTGTCCCTCAGTTTCTCTTCCACCTAGTCCACGTGGGCTGACCCTTACCTGTATGGACCCTGCCTTGTCAGTCCACCCTTGCTCTCCAGGCTCTTGTTTCCTCTTTCACATGGCTCCAGATCTCTTTTTGGCTTCATTCAGAGTCTCCAGAGCCCATCCTGGCAGTTTTCATTGTCTTCTTAGCTGCATCTCTGGTTTGGACTACTCTAGGGTTCAGTTCTAGGTCTCTTTTTCTTCTTTATCTGCACACTCTCCTGAGCTGACCCTATCCACTGCATGGCTTTAAATACCATCTTTATAATGATCCACATTTCTATCTTCAGCACTGCCATCCCGGCTGCAGACTTATCTATCCCGCAGCTTGACACTCCACTTAGATGACTAATGGGCACCTCAGCTTAATACATCAAGGAGAAGCACGTCTTCACTTTCCCACCTTCCCTCTAAAGTTGTTCTTCCTTTCATTGTCACCCATTTTGGTAAATGCCACTACCATCTTGCATATCACTCAAATCCAAGTCCTGGAATCATCTTGAATTTACATCACTTCACTCCCACATACAGAGTGATTGCTGAGGGTGCTGTCCTTAGCCGAGAGTCTGTTCAGTTCTCTGTACCTCCACAGCTACTCAACGACCTAAACTACCACTGCCCCCTCCAGGTTTTGCTGCAGCCTCCCTCGGGTGTTTGTGCTGCCTGCTTTGGCCTCTGTGATCTCTTCTTAACACTGAGCAAGACAGTGCTCTTTCAAGCATGCCAATCAGATCCTACCACTTACCAATTCAAACAGCTCCAAAGATTTTTCGGTAGACAGGATCAAAGCTTGGAAGGAGAAACCCACGAATTCCTGAATGGTGTTTAGAAGTTTACACAATGTAAACACATTTCTTCCAGCTCCTCTGCATATTTGGGTTCAGAATTCACTTTGGTTTAGGAGAACCAGCAAGCACTTTGGGGTCCTGTGTGCCAAAGCCAAGATTTTAGCTAAGTCACCCATGAGTTCCATGATTTATACAAACGTTCTCCCAGTAAGCCTCAGTTTCTCCATTTGTAGCATCTACATGGAGACCATACTTCACAGCATGACCATGGTGTCATATGGGGCTCAGCTGCAGTGATAGAACATCGGCTGCCTCTCTCTTTAGCCTTGCAACTTGTCAGGAGGAAGCAGCCATTCTGGAACTGAGGGGTGGAGAACAGGGACAGCTTAATAAGACAACTTGAATAGGAACAGAATAAAGGCACCCAGACCTTCTTTCTGCCTCAGCCTTTCCGCAGAAGGAACGAGGTGACTAATCACGAGGCAGGCCGAGGACAAAGGGAAATATCATGTGACGTAGGATAATAGAGCGGATCTGAGACCTCCACAGAGGAACCCCCCCCCCCCGCCATTCTGCCATTGTCTCTAGGGCCAGGACAGAGATTACATCTTAAAGACCTGCTGGTAGGTGGGATTGCACACCCAGGGGTAATGGCTGCACATGGCTGGCAGGCCGATCTGCTGCTGGGGAGAAGTGCTGGGAAGGGATATCAGCTTTTCTGAGGAGGCTGTGGTTATATGATTCCATCCTACCCCACCTCTAGCCATGCCGAACTGAATTTTAACTTTGTATAGCTTTTGGTAGACCTGTACCTTCCCTCCAAGACTCTAAGGTGGTGATATTATCTGTTTTATAGATGAAGAAGCTGATATCTCATTCAAACTAAAGTGTGACCACTTTTGGGTCATAGCTTTAAGTGCAACCTCAACTAGGATGTTTTATTGGAGCAGCAATCAAAACTCAGATAGCTAAATTTCAGCAGTGAGCCCACAGCTCAGGCAGATGAGGCCTGAGACAAGGAGTATTTGGGCATCCCTGAGCAAAAGCATATAGGACCTTGGGTGCTGTGCATCTATAGGTGGACTTGTGGCCCCGAATCATGAAGATTTCCCTGGTTCTTCATGGGCTCTGATGGAGAATGACTGTCTTAGCAATTTTGGAACAATGTGATTTCGCAGGAAGACTGGGGATCTGCGGTGGAATGGAAGTTGCCTCTGATTTGGGAGAGGTGGTCCAGGCTGTTCATCCCTCATTTGCGGCGATGTGTCTACCTCTCATGAAGGAATTTGGGGAAATACTTCAGGGCAAGTCTCAAAGTTGTGGGAGCTTGCAATGAGGACTTGGGCACAGGACTTGGTACCTGCCTTATTGAGACAAGACAGTGAGGCACATGGGGAGAGAAAAGGTCAAACAATGTTGGCATTTTAACAGAACTCAATTTGATTCCACAGAGTTCTCGGCCACTCAGGCCTGGAGTGGGCATGGCTCCAGGCAGCACCTGGGTTCATTCTCTTCTCCTGTGGTCATTGGTTTGGCACTGCCACAGAGAGAACTATGAACTCCTAGGTACTTCCTACTTCCCTTGAGCACAGAACTTGAAGGGACATCTTTTGAAAAGTGTCATGTCTGGAGTTACAAAGAAAAACAAGGTTGCTGGCCGGAAACTGGTGGTTCATACCTGTAATCCTAGCTACTCAGGAGGCTGAGATCTGACAATCATTGTTTGAAGCCAGCCTGGGCAGAAAAGCTCATGAGACTGTTATCTCCAATTAACCACCCCAGAACTGGAAGTAAAGCTGTGGCTCAAAGTGGTAGAGTGCTAGCTTTGAACAACAGAGCTCAGGGCCAGTGCCTGGCTCTAAGTACAAGCCTCACAACTGCCCGCCCCCCCACCCCCAAAAAAGAGCAAACCAACCCAAACATTTCTGAGATGATTCAGGTGGAGCGTTACAGCATCTGCAGCAGAGGATGACCCCATTTACTCTGGGTGGGACAAATCACTCTAAGGAATATATAGAATATTCTCCTTGTAGGTGTGAGATATAGAATACATGCAGACTTGAAAGGCAGAGGTGAGTGTGCGAGTCTTGGCTTTCTTACTCGTGGCACACATAGCTTAGTAGAGTAAATAACCTCAGACTGAGTCCCTCATCTAGGAACCAAGGGTGATCACACGCTGATCTCTCAGGGCTCTGGTGTGGGTTCAGTCAGATTAAGTGCTGTGTAACCAGGTTAAACACTAGGTATTGACACTTTCTACAGAAGATGCATTCCGAGATGTTAAGTGGGATGTGAGGGTGGGTGTCTAGGCCATTTCTGGGGAGCAGCTGGGGTCAGGGTAGTCTCTTGGGTTTGAGGTGGACTGGATGAGCACAGGGTAAGGGGAAGTGTGAATGGAGCCATGGCTGTGTCGGCGGCTGTGCTGAGAGAGCTGTAGAAGTATTTTATTGACTCTCCACAACCACCCACTAGTGACCATCACACCCATGCTAGAATATGGGGGCAGAGCGTAGGTGGAGAGTGCTGACCTTCCGTCCCCACGCACTCTGTAGCCCTAGTTGTGCCCCAGAGCTGGCTCAGAAGCCCCTTGGCTTCTGGCTGGGTTTGTCAGCGGGAGGGGAGGGAGCTGGGGCGCTTATGCTGAGGGTTTGCCGCATTCTTCTGTAGAAGCTGCACCTCTCAGGCAGCTCTGCCCCTCCAGTGGCCACACTCCACGGCCTTTGAAGCCTTGAGCCAGCAATCTTGTCTGCCTTAGGCCCCGGAGCTTTCTAGAGTCCCAACATCTTCAGTCATTCTTTGTCCACTCTCTGCCCATTGCTCAGCTTAGGAATCACCCCCTTCTCCGCGCCCCCCTCCCCCCCTGCTTCTTGGCAAGTTGCAGAGAGCAACTAACTGACCAAATCACATGACCTGAGCTGATAGAGCTGGGCGTGGAGAGCAGGTTTGTGCTTTCTTCATAACATCACGGGACTCCTATGCAGGCTGCACAAGGGCGGTTGTCGCAGGCTGATTAGCCCAAGTTTCTCATTCTTGTCTATATCTGACATGTCCTTGGATCCAATCAAAGCAGGGAAAAAGAAATCAGTGTTCAGGGAAAAGAGAGAAAACCTTGATGGGTTGCAGTGAGGGTGACAGATGGCTTGCCATTCAGGACCTGTGTTTGTCACATCTGTAAACTGCAGCTGTTGAATTTCGAGATGGGAGTCCCCTGGGGTCCGCCCCAGTGTTAGCCAGCTGTGGCTATCATTAGCTGTAACAGATGAAGGCCCCCCGCACAGCTGAGCTAGGCCCCAAAACGAGTCTTTCTGTCAGTGCAGGAGAGACGCCTTGTTCCCGCAGGGTCTCAGCACATGGGTGAGCATCCTGGAGCCAAGGCTATCCCATAGACCTTGCCCTTGCTGCCCTGAGCCATGGAGCTCAGGCTGAGCAGTCCTGAAGCCCAGGGAATGCTTGGGTATCATTGTCTCCATGGCAATCTGGGTCCAGGAGCAGGGCTGGCAGGTCAGGAAAGCCATGAAAATAAAGCAGGCTTCCGTGCAGCAAGGTTCTTTAAGACCTGAGCAGGTGCCTTTGCCCTTCAGGGAGCTATCTCTTGTCACAGAGGAGGAAAGGAATTTCAAGAGCATAAGGAAAAATGGCTATCATCTAGTCATATGGCACTGTTCTGTTTGTTTTCCAGTATGACCCCACCCCCGCACCCCTGCCATACACACATTGAGAGAAGCTAGCTTTGTTATATAAAACATAAAGTAGGTTTATGTATATTCATGCAAAGAGAGGCAGAGAGGCAGGGGCAGGAACAAAAGAGGTGGAAGCCTAGAAAAAAGAGTGAAGAATGAACAGAGACAGCTAAACAGAGGGTACAGGATCACCCGGTAAGCTGGACTTGACAGTGGGTTGAAGCTGAGCAGGGGTTTGTAGGTACTGTGGGGGGCTTATGCAGGCCATGGTAAAATCTCTGCTCCCCACATCTTCCTTTCCACTTTATTTAGAGGTAGAGATCTAGAAGACACAAGGAAAAGGTGGATCAAGTCAACTTCATAACCAGTGAAAAGTTGGCGTGTTTTATTTCTTGAATGATAAGACAAACATTATATGCAACTTATTTTTATATAAATTCTTGTCTCTTAACATGCATCAGGTAATATATATTATATTTGTGTTATATATAATGTATATAAATCATATTATATAATATATATTAATATGCCCACATAAAATATCCTTTAATCTTCTCCCCTCACTATCCCCTCCCTCCTTGACAATGTGTGTCACATTTACCATTGAGATGATTTATTATCATCGCTATTTTAGGTCTAACCTTCACAAATGAGCAAGAACCTGTGATTGTTGGCTTTCAGAGCTCAGCTGAGCTTGCTGAGCATGATACATGTATGCCGGTTCAAGACTAAAATTAAAATCAAGAGCACAGGATCAGTGAAAGACATGTCGGGAGCAGATGTCTCATGCCAGTTTGTTACTTCTGGATAAAAAGCCGCCTCAGTGTAGACCTGGGTGTGGGGAACTCACCTGGGGCTCAGTCCTGCCATTCACAGATTGTGTGAGCCTCCTCAGTTGCTCAGTTTCTCTCAACCCTCTCTCCTCATTCCAACACGAGGCATTGTGAACGGACATGTCAGAGTGCTGCCAGGGAATGAATGGGCCAGCATGAGGTACACAAAGGGCCAAGACCTCACAGGTCTGATGTCCTATTCTTGGGGCATCCCACAAGCAGTTCACCGAGGTCCTGGGAAGTTGCTCTTCTCCTGTGCTTTGTCCTTGCTGCCTCTAATCCAGCAGGGAACAATCCAAATCAGAGGCTTGAGATGCAGCTCCAGGTACCACGTAGTACGTGTCTTCACTTCTGGCTTTGTTTGGGGCTCCATCTGAAGGGCCATGCAGAAACCAGAGCTCAAAGAAAACACCAGTTCATGACCTTGGGCAAAGCTTTTGTGATTTATAAACGATGAAGACTTTGGAGAGTATATCTTCTGACTGAGGGTGAAGTGGATCTTTCTACCCCATGTGTGACTTGAAGGAAATCAGGTCTACAAAGGAGGGGATGACCTGACTTACCCATGAGTCAGGGGCTAGAACAGAGAGCCTGAACATTCACCTCCTGATTGGGTGTGGGAGCTAGAAAAAGAAGTATGGCATGTGGTCTCGTTCAAAAGGCCCATTTACTATCTACCACCATTTGGGACCTTCAATCATCTGGAAGATAAAAGGAGGTTTTTTCTTTTTGTTTTTGCTTATTTTGGGGGGGGTTATCATTATTTTTATTAACATACGTTAATTGCATAGGAGGTTTCTTTGTGATAGTTCCATAGATAGATGCAGTGTATTTTGAACAAGTTCACCTCCTCTATTATAGTCCCAGAGCATGACAGGCGCGCACGCACACACACACACACACACACACACACACACACACACACACACACACACACACACACACACACACACACACACACACACACACGAACGATCCCAGTTTAATACAGAAAGATTATGATCACTTTATTCCCTGGCTTCGTTCCTCAGGACCCTTCAGCGCCTCCTATGCAGGGTTGTAAGCAACTTCCTTCCTTGCCTCCACTCATGATTCTTCTGTGTTTTCCCTGAGCCAGTGGGAGAGGCCCTACTAGCTAATTAGGGCATCCTCTTCTCTACCACTCACTAGCAAAGCTGCCTCCTCTTCCTTCCATCTCTCAGAAGCTGTGGAGCTGACATCTAAGAAACAAAGGCAATTCAGACAGCAGAAGACTTCCTCACTGCTGCTTGAGGGCACTGAAAAAGGAGAGGCGCAAGAAAACCACACTCTTTCTGTACTTTTATTCAGTGTGTGTGTGTGTGTGTGTGTGTGTGTGTGTGTGTGTGTGTGTGTGTGTGTGTGTGTGTGTGTGTGTGTGTGTGTGTGTGTGTATCTGTCTGTCTGTCTGTCTGTGCTGTCCTGGTGCTTGAACTCAGTGTGTGGGTGCTGTCCCTAAACTCTTTTACTCAAGGCTGGCAATCTACTACTCACTCCAGAGCCCCATTCCTGGGGTTAATTGGAGATAAGAGTCTTACAGACTTTCCTGCCCAGGCTAGCTTTGAACTGTGATCCTCAGATCTCAGTAGCTCAGATTACAGATATTGAGCCATCAGTGCCTGGCTTTCTACTGTTTTCTTTTTAAAGAAGGTTAAACAAGTCCCTGCAAACACCTTCCCTTTTTTGTCTTATTTGTTTACACACTTTCTCCTTAAGTGGAATAAAATTATAAGTAGATACACATGCTTGGGGGAAGACAGTGTCTGAACTCATTGCTTCGTGCTCCTATCAGGTCTATCTAGGCTGGAAAACCTGCATTCCATGTGAAGTATGCTATATAGCATACTTCATGAAACTTTACATATATGTGTAATCAGTCTACCACACACTGGCATGATGCCAGATATTGGGGACATGAAGAGGACTAAGAAACAGTCCTTGTTCACAGAGGTCACAGCATTATAGGTGGTGGGATGGAAGAGAAATAGGTCAATGAGAATGTCCCAAATTTAGTTCAAGATGCTACAACCACACAGAGGGAAATTGAGCCGGTCCTACTGCTTCCTAAGAGGGTCTGGGAGTGGTGGGGTCTAACCTGGGCAGTGTCTGAAAAGTGGGATCTAAAGAAGGACAGGAGATGGGAGGAAGGAATGCTTGAGTAGACAGACCAGCCTGGCCAAAGGCTCAGGCAGGAAGCAGTATTGCTTTGGAGGTAGTCAAAAGAGCTTGGTCACTACTGAATATGGCACTCTTAAAAAACAGCCTTTCATTGTTATTTGTAATTATGCATTTTAATTGTACATATTAATGGGGTACTCTATAACATTTCTATATAGGCATATTTGGAATTTATTCAAATATTCACTTTATTTTTAATTTTTAATTTTAATTTTTTTTGTCAGTTATGGGTCTTGAATTCTGGGCCTGGGCTCTGTTGCTGTGCTCTTCAATGAGAGCTCTACCACTTAAGCCACAGCACCACTTCCAGTTTTCTGGTGGTTAATTGGAGATCAGAGTCTCATCGATTTTCTTGCCAAGGCTGGCTTTGAACTGCAATCCTCAGATCTCAGCTTCCTGAGTAGCTAGGATTACAGGTGTGAGCCACCAGTGCCCAGCTAATACTTTCTTTTTAAAATGAATATATATATATATATATTCATTTTATAAAGTAATGGGTTCTGTTGTGACATTTTCATTGTATGCACATGATATAATTTGGTCCTATTTCCCAACTGCTCTCCCTTACCCCCCCTTCCTTTCTCCCTGAATCCCCTTTCATTTCTAATAGTTCCCCTTCTACTTCTATGTCTTTTTTAAAAATCTAGATTCTGGGGGTGGGAAGGTGGCTCAGTGGTAGAGCGCTTGCCTTGCATGCCTGAGGCCCTGGGTTCAATTCCTCAGCACCACATAAGCAAAAAGAAAAAAGTCGGAAGTGGCACTGTGGCTCAAGTGGTAGAGCGCTAGCCTTGAGCTGAAGAGCTGAGGGACAGCGCCCAAGCCCAGAGTTCAGGCCCCATGACCGGACCCCCCGCCCCCCCAAAAAAGATCTAGATTCTGCAGACAAGGACAAACAACCAACATTTGTCTTTCTGAGTCTGACTTGTTTCACTTAATATTATAACTTTCAGGTCAATCCATTTTCCTGCATATGGCATGGTTTCATTCTTCTTTATGGGCGAATAATACTCCATTGTTTATATATACCACTCAATGCCTTATTCTTCCCCAGTGGGTATAAGACTCACTCTTGGAACTTTGTGGTTTGGTGTGTGAGAGGAAGTGGAATGCTGTTCAGACCATTTGACATGTGACATTCAAGCCTTTTCACAGCTCATACCTCATTGGGTCTCCCAATGGTCCTGGAAGTAGGTGTGTCTCCTCTTGTTTGGTTTCATTCTGAGAGAAACCAAAGCTTAGAGATATCCATGTCCCTCTGAGCTTATCATTGAACATCGTTGACTCCTCCACTTGGTATTAGCTTTCCATTGCATCCAACAGGTTCCTACAAGTAGCAGTTTTAAACCACATAGGTATTTTCTCACACTTTCTGTGAACCAACAATATCACGTGGCATAGCTAGGTTCTCTGCTTTGGAATCTTCCCAGGCTGCATCAAAGGGCTGGCTGGACTGCATTCTCACCTCTCAAGTATATGTGTGGGGTGCACTTCCAAGCTCCCCATCTTTGAAGCCACAGGGTTTGCAGCACTTTGCTCTGTTGGAGCCCCAAGTAGAGCACCAACTTAGGATGGATGTGTTTACTGAATCTAACCTCATCACAGAATTCATATCACACCTCCTTAGTTAGAAGGGGCTCTGCCCGTGCTCACGAAGAAGGGATCACACAAGGACAAGAATACTAGGAAGAACCACCCTCAAGTGTTCTTGTCACACAACTCCATCCCTTGTCACATGCCTTTTCCTCCCCTGGTTCTCTGGGGAGAGCCCCTACTCCTCCTTCAAGTTGCAGCTCGAATGCATGACTCTTTGAAAGCCGGTCCAAATGCTTTCTGCTCCTTGTGCATGGCTGATACCTTCCTGTCTCCCACCTCCATTCCAGCAGCTACTGTGAGCTCTGGAACTCTCACCACTGACTTACAATGCCCTTTCTTCTCCTCCATCTCTTCTCTAAGCCTTACCCAGGAAGAGTGCTACTTCTCCAACTGCTCCAAAACTCAAGTCAAAGCTTGTAGCATTGTGGATATTTCTTAAAACATATAATTTTCTATTAGCACATATTAATTATAGAAGGAATGGTTTCATTTTGACATGCCCACAAAAGGACATAATGCACCCTGATCAATGTCACCCCTCCATCTCTCCCTCTCATAGCTCTCCTAGCTTCATAGAACAGTTTCAACAAGTCTCATCTTTCATATATATCATTTCATATATATCATTGAAGATATTGTTGAGGCTATGTGGATTGAAAGAACTAACTTCTCATGAGAAATAATGGCAATGTGCAATAACATACAACATTTTAGTTGTATTTTTTTATTTCCCAAAGCACTATCATGCTCAATATACCATCCAGCTCTTTAGACTGTAATTAGATTTAGTCCCTGTATAGATGTTTTAAGTTAGTGAGGCTCAAAGAAATTAAACAATTTGCTTAAACTACAAAGAGGTTTAAAAAATAATCTCAAGGCTGTGGCTCAACACATGGCTTTTGATTACAATCATTTATGAAATGTTCACAGCATGGCGATTCTTTGTTAGACATCACTGAGGATACTGGAGTAAATAGAGTTACAGTTTTATCCATGAAAAGTTCATGCCCTCATGATGTAAGCAGAAATATAAGATGGTAAATATAAAGCAAACTGTGAAGGGCAGTGGCAGACTTGTATACGCTAATCTTTGAGAATTCAAGGGAGAAATACAACATCCAGCTGGGGGAAGGGGTGTCTTTAAAGCAAGCACATATGGTCACCAAGAGTTGGTAGGGAGGGAAGGGAAAGGCTATAACCAAGGCCTGTAGAAGAGATTGCTAGCATGGTTCTGAATTATGCAACACCAATATCTCCTTGGCGACAAAGACAGTGAATCATCAAAAGGTAACCTCCCCTTGCTGCCTTCCTCTTCTCTGATGAAGGCCACTCCTGCACTTGCACTGTGATGCACTTTCCCACCTTCATACTCCCTTGCTCTGCTAGTGTCCTCTCTGCATGTTCTGTTTCTTTATAGCCTGGCTCAGGCTGGCCGTGATCCTCCTGGACCCACCCCTTCCTCACTCCTTGCTCTGCAGCAGGACTGGTCTCAGGAGCTGAATCCTTGAATCCTTTATCAAGCTCTCTTCATGCCATGAGTCAGTCCTTCCCTCTCCCATTCCAGATGCCTTCTTACCACAGGATTCCTGACATCACCTTCTACCATTGTCCTTCAGAGTGTGTCCCTATCAGGAAGAGGGAAAGTAGCATGTCAAAAGGCTCCTCCATACAAAAGCCATGCTTGGAGGCCAGGTGGTGTTAGTGTTAGGGGAATGGTAAAGACACAGGCCAAAGGCAGGACATGATGACTTTTATAGGCCATTGACAAGAATTAGATCTAATGGATAAAATCAGAAGTGTCTGAAGATGACCTGGCAGAGCTGGGGCTTGACATGGCTGTCTGTGGTTTTGGAGGGTCATCTTTGTTTCTCCAAGGAAGCTGAATGGGAAAGGGCAAGAATGGTGGCGACGAGGTCAGCTGTGCACTTTCACGACAGAAATCAAAGCATTTGCGGATGGATCCACGGCCAGTAAGTGAACGGCTTCCTCAGTGCCTCCTTTATTCTAATTGCACAAACTTGCTTTTTAAAAATACGTTTTAAGCCCTAAACCGAAGGACGAGCCAAAGCCAATGCCTGACAGAGACAACAGTGTGTGAGTTACTCAATGACAGGAAGAATATCTGAAGCTACAGCTTCCTGTGGCTTTGTCCCACCTACCAAGGAGACTTCCCACACCATCGTGGCCAGGTGACCGTGTAACATATGGGACATCAGTGCTGAGTGTAGCTCTGTGTTTTGACAATCGTTGTACTATCCTCACAGGGGTTTCAGACCTTGTTAGGAACTCAGGAGGTATAAGACCCCGTCTTTAATAGTCTCTGGGTAGAGATCAGCACCTCAGAGACATGGACTTACAGGGTCTCCTATAAATCATGTTTCCTCTCTGGAAGTCTGTTTGGAAGGGTCATAAAATGTCCTGCCTCTGGTGTGAGGCTCTGTCTGCTGGGTGAATGTGGGAACGTGTAAGCTCACCAGGGTACCATGGAAGAGCCCATCTTTCCTAGTATCTGTTATTACAACAGGGATTCATCTGATAGACATATGATACTATGTTCCAAGTGCTTTGCACAAATTAATACATGTATTTCATCTTCATAGCAATGCTATAATGTAGGTTCTGGATTTTTTTGGTCTCCTTTTTTTTTTTTTTTTTTTTACAAAAAGCACCCTCAGTCACATAGAGAGTAATTGGCCAGACTGGCAAGGAATGGAGCTAGATTCTAACCTATGAAGGCAGATATGATATCCATTTTGTCTTCTACAATTTTCCTGGTGATAGAAAAATGCATAGGAGAGGATGAGTTGGACTGTGATAGATGGGAGGAGGTGATACAAGGGGTAATAATAGCAAAGATGTAGTGTATTCATAAATTGACATGTTGGATGAACTCTTGTATAACTATATAAGGTAATAATAAAAAATTCATGACACATACAAGAAACTCAGAAGCATCAAGGAATTTATTGAAGGCTTCTAAGGAAGAAACTAATGATACTCCATGCTAAAGGAATAGCACATGAAGGGATTATAAGTCCAGGGTGATTCCTTACTTTCTTGAGTGATTAGGTTATTTGTGGGACACCAGTCTAGGTAAGGGATTAGGAGGTAGAATAAATCTAAGGAGTAGTGAAGGAACCCACTTTTAAGTACTTTGTTCCAACTTGTCTGTGGACCACTTGTGTGTATGGAGATGTATAATAAGTTATTGAACAAATGAAGAAGAGGGAGATAAATTCTCTCCCTTCAGGATACCAGTGGATCTAATCAGAGATCAAATCACAATTGCATGGTGAGGCTGAGAGAAAAAGAGAAGTGAAAGGGTAGATAGAAGTAGAGCAAGCCTCTGATTTTGCACAACACTTTCTCAACCTCCATGGTAAGACTTTTCCTGGCATTGAAGAGGAAGTGGAGTCACTTATCAGAATTGAGGAAGTTATTTTGGTCTTGATAGGCTCTGGGATGTCTGGCAGTGAATCTATTCTGGTTAATAGTTCTTCCAAATTTGTCTCCCAATGTGGAAGCATTTCATCTCTCTGCCATACCAGATATCTTCCTTTTTGAATAATCCTCCCTATAATAACCTGTTTTCCTTAATTAGCTTAAGCTATTCTTGGCCTACCTCTCAAGAATCTCTATGTGATTTTTGGAAATGATGTCTTATTTAGGTGGAAATGAGGGAGGACCTAAGATGTCTATGGAGAAGACACAGGTCTACATGCACTCCTTGGGGTTACTGGAGTAAATGGTACTCCAGTAACTCAGAGCATCTGAGAAAAGGATGAAAACAGGCTCGGTGAGGTCCCTCAGCCAGTGGGGAATGTTAGCTCCTCTTTCATATCTGATCATAGTCTCCGCTGTCTTTACCAAGGGATTTATAGTTTTTATGATGGGAGATTTTGAGTGATCAAATGGGAGACTTTTTTGGTAACTTGATTTCTTCCTGAAAATCAGACTTGCAGGGCTACATTTCAGCTCCTGTGTGGCCCCCTGTTTCTGGGAAGAAAAGAGAATTTCCCAGATTCCTGCAGACCATGAACACGTGTCTCTGTGCTTCATGGAGGTTGTTCCTGAAACCTCAGGGACATAAAAATTGGGGTTAACACTTCTGCTCACACACATATACTTCCCATTTTTGTCGCACGGCAGCTTTGTGGGATGAATTGTTACATGCCCTGGTTTCAAGAAATGAAAGTTGGATAGTCAAGTGGTAAGACTTCTCCAAGATGAAAGAGCTGGTAATGGGCGAATCTGACTTATTCTTAGATTTCTTGATTCTTGGTTCAAAATTTGCTCCCATCATGCCACAGTTGGTTGGGGACTGCTCACTGAAAAGGCGTTCAATTCCCTGTGCATCCTCATCCTTTCTTCTCTTCATCTCAGTGGCTCAATTTTCCCAAGTAGGTCAAGTGTCTGAGTCTCTCAGTGTGGGACTTAAAGGGAACAGAATTCCCATGCCCACATAGCATCTGCTGGAAGTTTAGATGAACCTGTTGTGTGGGCTGGCCAAATTCACATTGTATGCTTGGGAGACAAATGCACATTTGCACATGCCCAGATAGCCCTCCGGTGGGAGGAAAGGATGCTGAAGGGCTCCAGGCTTGCTCCTTGCTTCTTCTAGCTATTTGTCTAATCCAGGTAACCTCTCTGTGTGTCAGTGTCTTTATATGTGATTTAGGAAAGTCAGAATGCCCATCTCTTGGGCAGGTGAAGGACCTGGCTTTATACAACTCAAAAATTGCTATAATTATCCTGGAGGCATTTGAACCTGAAACCTGATATATAATTGCTTCTCTTCACATGGGAAATACGATGTGGCACTTGCTCATTTCTTTTACCCACTAGGGAACAGCATCTATCCAGGGGTATCTGCTTTGGCTTTTAATCATGTGCAGAGGTGTTGTAAGAGTCTGGCAGCACAGAGTGCTTTGGGTGCTCCTTCACAATCTCTGCATGTAGAGACAGAGATAAGATTATTTACACCCCATTCCATTATTCACAGCCTCTTGGAATGTAGCACTAAATAATTCAGAGCCCATACAAGCTTGGGGATTGATGGTGAAGCCGATAGTTTTGCAAATACAGCATCAGCAGTGGCAGACAAGTCCAGTTCCAATACAAACATATGTGAGTACAACTGCTAGGCCTCAAATACTAATCAGGACCATGGAGAGGGCCTTCTTTATGGTCTGAAATAGACTCAGATCCTGGACAGACTTCCTCTCTAGGTAGGACAAAGTCCCCTCATCTTCTAATTGAGAGATCCTTGGTGGCCACTTCTGTCAGAATTTTCTATGGCAAATGGCACAGGTCCTGTCCCATGCAAAGTATTTGATGACATTGTTATATTTTAGGGCCTAGAATTTTTGATCCTCCTATTTTAGGTCCCTAAGTGCAGTGATTACAGGTATCCACTCCCATGCTTGGCAACATTTTTAGTATTATTATTTTTATTTTAAACAGAATGGTCCTCCTTCCATAGCTGTTTGTTTCTATGTTACAACAGAAATGGGAAAAGCAAAGTCATTGGGAGTTAGATGACCCAAGTCTTAGTTCTTCTACCTGTGGTTAACCTGGTGATCTTTCAGGCCATTGGCAATTCTGGAGGGAGATGAGGATTCAGAGAGGCAGGGATCTAGGAGAATTCCAAAGAGAGAATTTTTTTCATCTGAGAAGAATGAGTCCTGGACAGTGATGCTGATTTTGACCATGAGGTGGTTGTCAGCCCTCACCTGCAGCTCCTGAACGTTCTCAGGCATCCCAGCATGGCAGGCACAGGGGAGATGGTCTGTTTGGGCTCACCCATCTCTGAGCTGCCTGGGTCTTACTCTTTTGTTAGTGTGTGTGCTCTAGAAGTCTCTGGGTGATTCAGGTCCTATCTTGGCCCTCTTCCAGCTTTGTGAACTGTCTCAGCTGTCCTTGGGTTCACATACCTCTGCTGCTTGCAGACACTTGACTTTGCTTTTGACTCCAGTTCCACTGTGATTAGACCAGATACCAGCCCCATTGGAATCTTCCAGACTCAGGAGAGCTCCTTCTTTCAGGCTGCAGATGGACACCAGTGATGACCTTCAAAAGGGAAATCTAGTGACCCCTGAACGAACCTGTTATCATTTAAGAAAGCAGGAGTTTGATCCTCAGCACTGCTAGGTTACAAGTGACAGAGAGCTAGAGATGGGGTAGGAACACAGGTGAAGTGCGAGGGGCCAGTCAGAACACTCCTGACACAATTCTGCCAGAAATGTGTTCTGGAGGACAGGCTGAGACAGGCTGCTTGCTTTCTGGAGACAAAAGAGCTGAACATCTAGGCTAGGATGAATGATGGAGGCTGGGATGGATGATGGAGGCTGGGATGAATGATGGAGGCTGGGATAGATGATTGAGGCTGGGGGAAAACAAGGGGAGCATTTGGAGGCCCAAGCTCAAAGGAACGAGGCTTTGTTAGCAAGCTGTGAGGGAGGGGCACGGGAAGGAGGCAGAGGTAGAAGAGACTGCAGTCTGTTAGGCACCAGGGGGTCTGTGAAGTTGCCGGCAGCCTGGCTGGGGAGTGCAGAGGCCTAGAGCAAGGTCCTAGTCTGGATCACACATGGAAGCCTGGTCTTAGCCAGCAGCAATGCCCCTACTGGGATAAGGAGGGAGAATTCTGATGGGAGGAGGGGTTGTCTTGATGGTGAGTACAAGCTAACAGCATTGCAGGGGCGACACCCCCAGAAATGAATGAGTCCTGCGTTGAAACAGGCAGCTGAGATCCTCAGTCCAGGAGGGCAGTGAAGAAGGCAATGCCCCTCATAGAATGCACATTTCTTTGCCAGTCCTGGGCTTGAATTCAGGGCCTGGGCACTGTCCCTGAGCTTCTTTGTGCTCAAGGCTAGTGCCCTACCAGTTGAGTCACAGTTCCATTTGGCTTTTTCTGTTTATGTGGTACCGAGGAATCGAACCCAGGGCTTCATGCATGTGAAGTGAACAAACACTCTACCACTAAACCTCATGCCTAGCACTTGCCATGGGCTCCCAGGTTCCTCCTCAACACACTGTGCTGTACTGAGGAAGGGGAATGTCAGGGAGGTTAGTTAAGTTCACTAAGGTCACGTAGCTGAGTGACAGGTAAGAGATTCGAATCCTCGTCTTTCTGGCAATGGTGGCCAGGTGCTGCCGCCAAGCTCAGGGGGCTGAGGAGTCTGGAGTGATGTTCTCCCCATGTGTTTTCACAAACACTATTTCATAGCACGGGTCAGCTTCCCAACAGCAGTGACAGTGACAGCTAGAGGAGCATGCATCACCCACCTTGATGGTTTTCCATGGCTTGTAATTGAGTTTGTCAAATTCTGTTCTTCACAACAACAATTAACACAGGATAAATAGCATTGCCTGGCTGAAAAGGGAAAAGGCCATGCATGCTCAAGGTCATGCTCAAGGCCTGTGATGCAACTAGGATTCGTCTGCATTTTAATCCAAGACTCTTGGGGCTGCTTCTGGCTTCCTATTCATTATTGGGTTTTACTACACCTGCCAAGGGACTGGCTAAAAGTGAAGGCATGTCCCTATCACCACTCCAGGCTTGGGCTATGTGGTGTGCTGTCATCCCCATTTGTGGACCAGGATGAATACAGACTTCATGCCTTCTTATGTGCTTTCAGAGAACACAGCATCTTATTTAATTCGGGAAGGAAGGTCTTGCTATCAGACCCATGTTACAGATGAGGAACAGAGTCTGGCAATGTGTTGTCTTGTCTTTCTCTAAGTCTGTTCCTTCGGCCCCATTTCTTGATCCTGACTGTTTCAGACGCTGAATGGAAATTGGCTGCCAACAAACTGGAGAAGAGTTGGACATATTCTCTGCTGGTTTAAGAATTATGCTTGATATGCCCAAACTCTTGTGCAGTGAATTGTAATGGCTGACTTCACAGCTTTCCTTTCCTGTGAGAGTGCAGGTTCTATGAGGCAGAGGGTCTCATTTTGTTTCTGACCATGGCGTCTGGATGTCTGGCATATTATAGGTGCTAAAGAATATGCTGAATGCTGAGTCCCCTCTTATATCTGTGGAACCTTCACTCCCAAGATGCTAATAGGATGTGGAGTCTTCTTTCTGCTCTGATTCTTTTTTCTTAAATTAAATTTCATTTTTTTTATTGTAAGGGGGATGTCAGAGGGGCTACAGTTACATGAGTAAGGTAACGAGTACATTTCTTGTAGAACATTGTTTACCCCTCTCTTGTTTTCTGCTCTGATGCTTTTAATTAAGAAAAAAAAATGGTGTTGGGGGTTTGAACATGGGCCTTGCACTTGCTAAGCAAGCATTGTATCAATGGAGTCTGCCTAGAGTACCTTTTTTGGCTTTAATTTGGTTTTAGACAGGGTCTTGCTTCTTTGCTAGCAGCTGGCCTCATACCTTTCTCATCATATAGATACATCATGTCGATACACACCACTATCTCCAGCTTCTTAGTTCAAATGAAGTCATTCTAAGTTTTTTTATTTTGTTTTGGCCTGGATTTGTCTGGAATTATGATCCTTGTGATCTCTGCTTCTCAAATACTTGGCCAACTGTGTTCTATTTTTTAAAGGTTTAGAGTTGGAGTCTTGTAGAGAGGGAGAGAGTGGCAAGACTGTGGATAAAGAGCCCTGGGGAGACCACGTGCTGAGGACAACTCTAGCTGTTGGCTGGTAAGGAGTCTCTTCCTGTGCTCCTCAGCATGGGGGTGGGGTGGGGTGGGGTGGAGGGCACCCTCACTGCACCCCTGGAGCAATGGCCATGCCTGTGGACAGGAGGAGGGCTTGCTCGTGATGCCCTGAAATGTTCGACTGGTGACCCATGGCCTGTCCAGCTAATTTTCTCCCTGTGGAGCCTTAGGCGTCACCAGGCATTCTGGATCTGGTTATTTGGGGCCACACGGTAGAGAAGGAAGAGCAAGAGCACTGGAGGTGCGGACCTAGTCCTGGATTCAGGCTCTGAGGTTATGTTCTTTCTCTAAGTCCTCTTTGAGCCAGTTTCCCCAACTCCAGCCTCCGCTGTCCCTGGCTTCCTCCTGTTCCCCCTCTCCTATCCTTCTCAAAACAGCACGGAGCAGACAGTAGTGTCTACCAGCTTGTTGCGTAACTTGGATGTCAGGTTCTTCATCAGCCACCTGGGGATGGAGTTGTCATTTGATCCTTTGCTTCCATAGCAACGTGTGATCCTAGCAAGGGATCACTAGTGTGATTTGCACACACCATCCATGGCACAAAGCCATTAACACTGTGCACAGTGACTCTGGAGCCCATGTGTCTAGGTGTGGCTTAGGTCTGACCTCGGCTGCTCTGCTCCCTGGAAAGCAGGTGCCACTGGTCCTGTGCCTAAGAGTCATGGTGTTCAAGATAAGACCATAAGGAAGCGGGAATGAATCAATCAATGTGAACCACTTTGCCCAGGTGCCCAGCACACCCAAGTTCTGGGGTTTGGACTGTTTTGGATAAAAATAGATTGAGAACAAAAGAATCCATTTTGCAAAAATGTATAGGCACATTATAGAACCCAACTGACCAACACACGTTCTCCTAAAGCAAGGGGATCTTTATGCCTCCTGACAATGCAGTACTTGTGTTCTCTTTTCAACATCACACTCATTGACAGTCCAGCAAGGTCCTATTCCCACTTTGGTATCCATTAACATCACCTCTGTTGTGCAATCTTCCCTGTCTTACCCATTCGATCCTTTGGTTCCACAGTATTTGGTACAAATGTCCATACACCCAGGAATTGTGCTGTTCTTTGAGGGTCTGGGTAGTGTCAACTTCCACAGGCCCCGGGCTCAGAAGACCCTTAGCTCCTGGTGGCTTCACCTGAATCCCACGCAGCACTGGACCCGCCTCAGGGTGTGGCGGACGGAAGCTCTGTGATCACATGCCTGGAATGTACTCTTGTTCTTGAATTTGCAAGTCTGGTGATTCACAGGAGACAAGAAGCAATTTATAAAATTTGAAAAGAATTACCTACCTTTTGTGGGCCTCAGTACAGAAATATGACTGGAGCTTTAAATTACTTGCTTTCTTTGATTTTTTAAAGAAAACTTTTAATAATAGAAGAAAAGCCACAATGAGTTGTGCCTATGTGTGTAATTTTTTTCCCCCAAGAAGTTGTTTTGTGTCTCATTAATAGAAACTCTCCTACACATTGCAAGAGAACCTTTTCCTCCCGTTTGCTAGAAAGGACAGTTCCAAAATGACTTATGCTCTATTTTTTTTTATGAGCTTAGAATAGATAATTGCTTAAAATGGAATTTTCAGCTAGTGATAATCCAATTAGGGTCTTGGGTCTAATTGTTCCTGTGTAACCTGATGCTGTCTATTTTCTGTGGTTCTCACTTGGGAAGCTGGGTCTCTTGGCAACAGCGTATCTGTCTATGGAAGAAAGGAAAGCCGTCATTTGGGGGTATTTTTTGCTCAACAGATAAGAACACTCAAGAGAGCAGACAGGAAATTGTGTGCATTATTGGAATAATGACTCAAAGAACTCTGGAAAAGCCCAGAACTGAGTAATACACTGGACACCTGTGTTTCAGTCCTGACAGGGAGAGGCTTCTCCATTCACCTCATCAATCCACATGTCCTCACCTGCAGTGGAGGAGCTGGATTCCAATTAGAGGACCCAAGGGACACCTTTCACCCTCAGACATGTTTGGCCTGTGGAGCGCCCCAAAATCTTGAGCTAACCATCAATGTTGAAATTTTAGAATACTTCTTTTTAATATAAAGCATTGAATTGTGGTAAGGAAACAGCCCAGACAGATCTCTGGGTCTACATTCTACACACAGCTGGAAGTTGACATTTCTTTTGATGAATTTCATTAATTCACCACAATCTCCACCAGTCCCCACTGTCTTATACTGAATTGATTTCACTCACTTATATTACCCACTTAGCTCATCTTGGTGTTCAGTTTGTGACCCTGGGGTAAGGGGCCTGGCAGTTCCCTTGTAATGTGTCAGCTACGGCAAAGGGGGTGACGCTTGTTTTTTCATTCTTTAATGAGTTCTCATTTCATGGGTGTGAAAATTGAGATTCAGCAAAGTCTGTGACTGTGGCTGTGGTCGGGAGGGAAATGAGTTGTGGACACAAGCGTACGACTGTGGGCTCCTGACGCCCTGCCCCTGGGCGATCTCTGCGAGTTACGTTCTCCACTGTGTACCTCCAGTCAGGACATCAGGATGTGCGAAGCTAGTCATGACCTTTACACACCGCAGCAGTGAGCTCAAGTTGTCACTGTGCACAGCGCTCTGGACATGAAAATGCTGATTCAGATCGATTTCAGATCTGATGAAAAGCCCAACCCCTTTGGATATTTAGAAAACAAAGCATAGCAAATTCTTACATTTTGAGTGCATGGCAATGTTTGTGGTGCTTTTCCTACTGATTTAAAAAGCGTGAGTATATCAGGGTACAGAGTGAGCATGGGTCTGTGTTCAGTGGCTCCCATTCGTGTTTGACTTTCAGTGCAGGGGTCTTCTAACTATGTGGTTCTGAGCTCTGGCCTGTGACTCAGGGATGATAACTCATCTTGCAATGAAGTTCTGTTTCATCTCTAAGACATATATATGTAGTTATATGTAGCCACTCAGGGACCTTGAACTACTCATTCACTGATGGTGCTCTACCTCTTGAGCCATGCTGCCAGCCCAGATCAATTGGTTAATTGGAGGCGGCATCTCATGACTTTTCTGCTGGCTTTCAACCTCAAACTGCCAGGTATCTGCTCTTGAGAAGCTTGGATTAATGGCATGAGCCACCCATTCCTGGTTTAAAATTGTGTACTTTGTACAACAACCCCTGCTCACTCACACGGTTTCTCTTACTAAATCCTTAGCCAGGTTTCAATTGAGCCTGTTCCCCTTGTACAAAGTGAAAAGATTGATGAGGTGAACTTGTGGACCCCCCTCTCCCAGACTAAAGAGTGTATGGTTTAGCTAATGCACAAAGAAAAAGAGAGAGCATTAAAGAGATAAGTATAAGCCTAAACAACTGTATGTTACTTTTGGTAAACAGAATCAGATAGCTGCGTTTGGAGGGGTACACCTGCAATCCCAACACTTGGGAGACTGAGATAGGAAGATGAATAATATAGAGCAAATTCCAGGCTACTTTGAGCTGTACAGCAGGATGGTATTTTAAAAAAAAAACAACAAGCAACGGTAGCAGAAAAAGATCAGATAACTGAAATAATTACTGTGGGTATAAAGAAAATGTTTTTTTCCCTTCCATTACATTTTTCTTTCCCTCTTGTTGAAACTTAAGGCCTGGTCACCTGGTCTGTGGCCCCAGTTTAGATGCAGCAAATAGTTCTGACAAAGCATTATTGATGAGGCTGAGCTCAGGGTTATGGGAACAAAAGCCTGGTTCCTTGCATTACCACTCAGCCATCAGGAGACAAAAGGGGAGTGATCTAAGAGAGAATCTGAACACATCCTCTGATTTTTAAAATTACTCACAGATCTGTTCTTTTCTCTTTTCCTGGGGAGATTATTACAGGGATAGGCATGAATAGTCCTCAGAACTTCCTTTTACTTTTCTTCCCTTTGTTTTGGTGGTAAAAAAAAAAAAAAGCATTATATTTAGCATTAGCCTGCAGGACCCAGAGTAGATGATTGCAATTCTAGGGGTAACCTCCAAAGCATTTCAGTTAGGGGTCAAGCCAATATCATCTTCTTGACTCCATCAGACCCTTTCAAGTATTGACCTTGTCCAGCCAAGGCAGTGGAGCTTGCAACAGCTCGTTTGATCTGGTGCTATTGTCCCAGATGTCCACAATGGCATGAATGTGTCATTGTTTTTGATCTTCTTCATGGCCGACTCCATTCTTCAGGCAGTAGATGATGGAACGGTGGTCAAGGTCATTTCTGTTAGCTGTGTTCTTCTTAGAACATGCGGGCTGCCTGGAGCAGTTGTCTCCTATTCTGTTGGAATGGGAGTGATCAGCAACTCCTTTTGCTTTGTTCTGTGGGTGCCTTTCAGCTTGGCCTTTTTGACCCCACACTTCTGGGTTGGCTTCTGATTGTGGGGGAAGTAGGGCATTTTTCTGGGTTTTCAGTACTCTATTTGTGAAAATGCTTTTTCTTTTTAACAATAACTACCTCCATGAACATAGGAAAAGGCAATATTTTTTTTTTTGGGTCCGGTCGTGGGGCCTGAACTCGGGGCCTGGGCGCTGTCCCTCAGCTCTTCAGCTCAAGGGGAGCGCTCTACCACTTGAGCCACAGCGCCACTTCCAGCTTTTATTTCTGCTTATGTGGTGCTGAGGAATCGAACCCAGGGCCTCATTCATGCAAGGCAAGCGCTCTACCACTGAGCCACCTTCCCAGCCCCATGGAAAAGGCAATATTATTTGTATTAGAATATACTGAATGTTACTTTCAAAATTAAAGCATATTATCATATCACACCATTGGAACTAATATATGGATTCCTTTTCATTTTATTTTTCACATATATATCTTAAAATGAACTATAACTCGATTTAATCCTATACATTTTCTTTGTTATATAATAGGTATGTTCATATAAATGTATAGATGTGCATGTATGTGTGTATTTGTCTTGCTAAATATGCACTCAGACTTGTACTCAGATTTTCCACTTAACTTTACCTATGAGAAGTTTCCCAAAGTCTGTGTTTCATGATGACTGCATCCTTCTGCTGGGCTTCGCAGCACAGTATCAACCTTTTGTCCCACATTGGGACTGTTTGCACTTTTTCACTATCATATGTAATGCTACCATGAATATTCTTGCACATTTGTCTGGACCACATCTCTGCATATTTGAGCTGTCAGGCAGTTTTCAAGGCTTAAAGTGTGGGACTGGGAGTCCCATTTGTGTAGACCTATATCCTTATGACATCCCTGTTTCTGTTTTCTCTCTTATGCTCTGTTCTTTGGAGAAACCTCAAGCTATTCGGAAAGTGCTAAAAACCTTGCATGAACATGTCCCTTCTGAGCCCCCTAGCTTCCTCCCCCACTGTGCGCCCACAGCTTCCTTAGCATTCCTCCAACTTAAATTGCTGGTAGCATTTACCTACGCCATGCTTTTCTGGTGGTCTCTGTTCAGTGTTTCCCAAACTGCAGACATTATGTCTCCATGTTTTTACCATTTTCATAGAGCACGCATACCACTATTCAGTTTGTGTGTGTGTGTGTGTGTGTGTGTGTGTGTGTGTGTGTGTGTGTGTGTGTGTGTGTGTGTGTGTGTGTGTGTGTGTGTGCTGGTACTGGGGCTTGAACAACTGGTCTTGTGCTCCTGCTCAGTTTTTTTCCCACATGGCTGGTGCTCTACCACTTGATCCATACACCCAGTTCTAGCTTTTTGCTGTTTGTTGGAGGTAAGAGACTTACGAATTTTTGTCTTCCTGGGTTGACTTTGAATCATGATCCTTAGATCTCAGCCTCCTGAGTTGCTAGGACTATAGGCATGATTTATTTTTCAGATCAACTGTTATTTAAAAAAGTAGATCTGTCATGCATGTAGTCCTGGCTATTCAGGAGGCTGAGATCTGAGGATTGTGTTTACAAGCCAGCCAGGGCAGGAGAGTCCCTGTGAGACTCTAATCTCCAATTAACCACTTATAAACTAGAAGTGGCATTGTGGCTCAAAGTGATAGAGCACTAGGTTTGAGTAAAAAGAGCTCAGTGATCATGCCCAGGCCCTGAATCCAAGCCCCATGACCGACAAAAAAAGTAGATCTGAACCATAGTGTGAGAGCATGTGGGGCTAGGCTGGGCATGGGGGAATGTTGGATTGGGTGTACATGCATGATTGTTTTCCTAAATCATCTGAGAATCAATTCACAACTATGTGTAAAAATACATAAAGGTGTTTCTTACACCACCTAAAGTCATCTTTCACAGTGACACCTACTCCCTACCTACTTTAGAAAGTACCACCCTAGCCCCATCTTTCTGGTGTTATTTCTCCCTCCTTTCAAATACACCGATTCCCATATGCTCTTTAGATCCTTAGAAGTCCTCCTGACCCTAATGGTCATCAAGCAGTGAACTAGAGTAGTTTTACTAACATCAGAAAAATAGACTTAAAACATCCTTAGTAATTATAGCACAGGTCAGTTTGCAATTTCAAGTAGAGAGGAGATAGAATAGAGTATAGGCAATGTTTAAAAGGATAATGGTTGAAAATCTTTCTGTACTGACAAAACACGCAAATCCTGCAAAAGTGGAAAGTCAGTGAACCTCACACAGCATAAAATAAAATGAAAACCACCCACTCCTAGGCAGAAGCTTATTGTACCTGGTTTCAGAAAGACCATGTTATCTGACTTCTACGGATTAAGTAGAATTCGTTAACAAAAAAATGGACCCAAACTTCCATATATATAGAAAATATGTGGAGGGGCTGGGAAGGTAGCTCAGTGGTAGAGTGCTTGCCTTGCATGCATGAGGCCCTGGGTTCGATTCCCCAGCACCACATAAGCAAAAAGAAAAAGAAAAAAGCCGGAAGTGGCGCTGTGGCTCAAGTGGTAGAGCACTAGCCTTGAGCTGAAGAGCTGAGGGACAGCGCCCAGGTCCAGAGTTCAGGCCCCACGACTGGACCCCTCCCCCCAAAATATGTGGAATTCTAAGATAATGCATGAGTTGAAGAGAAAAAACATTTATGGTGAAATGAAACAGACGTTTCATTTGAAAACTTGAGGGATACATAAAAATTATTTACAGGTAAATTGTTGGCTTAACTGTTTGTATGAGAAAAAGAACAGGTTGACCCATTGTAACAACGAGATGTACAAGACACTGTTGAACAACGAACTTTACAATTTAGGCTGGGATTGGGGGGGGGGGGAGAGTGTAGTTGAGGAGATTGGAGGGAAGGGATGGTAGGGGAAAAACAAAGGAGGAGGTAACAATGCTTGATAAGAAATGTACTCATTACCTTGCTCATGTAACTATAACTCCTCTGTACAGCATTTTCACAATAAAAAACTTATTAAAAAAGAAAAGGCTAAAATTACTTGTGATTCCAATTAAACGTCAGAAAAAGGTCATACAAACTAAAGAAGCAGAAAGATGAAATAGTAATGATAGAAATACAAAACACACTGAAATTAGCAGGAATCAACAACTCTATAAACAAGCTCTTTGAAGAATAATAAAATGGACGAACCACTTTTAGTGAGTGATTTAGAAAGAAAAGAGATTAAATATATGTAGTAAGTTAGGCATATTAGCACATATTTGTTATCTACCCATCAGAGGCTGAGGGAGGAGCATAATGAGTTCAAGACCAGCCTGGGAATTATACCAAAATGCTATCTCAAAAATATATTCATACACATGTACAAATATTAGTAAAATATATAATACTAAAATGAGACTATTATGAACAGTTTATTTTGATAAATCTGAAAGTTTATATTAAAGAAATTTATTTTTTTAAACGAGTAGTTCACAAATGTAAAGGTGATTTTTAAAAAACTAACGTTGTTTAGAATTGCCAGAACATGGTGGTAGTAAATAGCAGACATAAATTTTGTCAACTTCACTCTCTGTTGTAAATTATCTGCACATAAAGACTGTACCCGTATCTTCCTGACTCCATCTCTTCTCATTTCCAATCTTGGAACCTAATAGCAAAGAAAATATATGAATACCAGCTATATGAAGGAAAACACCCTCTTAATTTTGTGGACTTCAATTTCCTAGTGTGTTATACAAACAACTATTTCATCCAACTGGGTATTTCAGATTTTTTTAACCACAGAGTCTTATTTCTTCTGTTAAATGGGAGAAATGTGCACCAGCTTCCATACAGTTGATATCTAGGTAAAGATTAAAAACACAGTCTCTGAAAGCAGACAAGCCATCTAAACAAACAAAATTTGCTTATGTCTGTGGCGTAGAAGCTTCTAGCAGAAGTCAGTGTTGAGTTGTCAGTGAGAAGTCACGTGACTGCAGAATTAGGCATGTGCTCAATCATCTGTGATGATCGTGTGTGAGCTGTTCCAGAGCATTTGCAGTGTTCGGTTGGGCTCAGTCGTATTCATAATCAATCAGCATCCATCATCAGTGTTCCTCATCTGGTGTTTATGGTTTGTAGGAATCAATAGGGCAGCTTGTCTGTCTCACCTAAATGACCCAAGGATAGCCACATTTGAACCCCTAAATCAGGAAAAAAAATCTAAGCTGGAATTTTAACTCTAATTGTAATCCTGGTAAGCCACTTTGTTTTCTAAACTCTAGTTTACCTCATCCAGGAAAGAGAAATAGTATTTTCAACACAATGTCCATTCATCCCTTCATTTAGCCAATATTACTGAGCATGATGATATGGTAGAACATCGTGTTAGACACATTGGGAGGGTAACCCTGAAGAATTTGGCTATATGTCGGCTGGCTTAAGTTCTTTGTCTTGAAAAATTTCCCCTTTGTATCTGGTCCCTGGCAGTTCTGCCTCCTTCTGTCACACACTTTCTTGTGCATTACTATCCCCCTCACTGCTTAGGCCTCTGTTCCCTATGTTCCAGGTTCTCATTCCCTTTGTTTCTGGCCCCTTCCCTCAAGGCACATCATAGACTCTCCACTTCACAGGCCTCCAGGAGACTCTGTCATCTCTTTCCCACCACTCCCCTGACTTTTCCTGGGTCTGTTCCTTTCCTCAGAAGACGCCAGAACTTCTTGGTAAACGATCTGTGATTGAGGGTCCTTCCGTAGGAAGAGCAGGTCCTTCCAGAGCTTTGCTCAGACGGGCATACCAGACGGGGTCCAGCTACCTTTCAAATTTATCTCAGAGTTCTTGTCATAATCAATACGTATTAAATCAAATGAGTAAATTAATGGTGAGAATTTCATGCACCATAATGGGATTTGAGGGAAGCTATTTCGGGTATAGAGAGAGCTATTGATCTCTCTGAGATCACATCATTCAGACAACTATACATTCATTTTTTCATTCCTAAACAGAGAGCCAGGACTTAATGAGATTGGCTCAATATTGATGGATTGATTCATCCATTTATTCTTTCATCTGGGCATATATATTTTGAATACTCAGATGCTTTTCAGAGTTCTGGGGATACTGAGATGCAACAGAATACAAATCTAAGGATTTTATTATCCAGTTGGTGTAAGACTCAAAAATAGGTAGTTAAATGTGTGTTCTGATAAACGGGTCTTAAGAAATGCTATATGTACATTGCTAAGTGCCAGCTTCTGCCTGTGAAAATCAGAGCAGCACCCCCCGGAGGCAGTGATATTTATTTGAGGAGGTCTAAGGAGGAGAGTTGACTGCTGGGAGAAAGAGGTGGAGGGTGGAAGAGGGAAAGGAATGCCAGTGAGGGAGGAAATAGTAGTGTGTTCAATGTGAGGTGGTAAGCAATGAGGTGTGGTATCCTTGCCGGACTGTCAGCTAAGATGCACAATGGTTTGTGAGTCTGCAAGGAGACCAGCGTGCTATGTTAGAACCAAGGGCTGCATCTCCCCAGTTCAGGGGATCTCAGAGCCAGCATGCACTAGGCCTTGTGTAAGCAGAGGACTCCTGAGTCACATCCAGATCCAGGGAACACAAACACTGGGGTATTCTTCTGTAGAAATTCTCCAGAGATGATCCAAACACCGACTCTAGCCTGTGTTTGTTTGATCTGTAGGGTTCTGTGACCTGTCCACCGTCAGAAAGGGATTAGTAGAAATGAATGTCGTACGGTCCCTTGGGTGGTTACTGGGAATACTGAGGTCCCAGTCTTTACTGGTCAGTGAGGCTTCCCGTTGGCTTCTGTGAACTCCCATAAATCCTAATTTTTCTCAAAAGGCAGCGATTTCCTTTGTCCGCCTGGAGGCAAGAGCTGCAGCGTGCTCCAGAGCTGCAGCCTCCCAGGCTCACCCCGTCCTTCGATAATGACAAATCCCCTCCGCTTGCTCCCTATTATCTCATTGTAAATGTGAAAGTAATAAAGCAGGGCTGCAACTGGACTAATTAAATAAGCCATTTCTAATCCCATCGATCCCGGGCCGGAAGGGAAAGAGACTTTCATTCAGAGGTAGCCAGATCCATTCTGCAGCAATAGAGGACCTGAGCAGTGAGAAAGACAGTCTGGTTTGGGATCTGAACTTGGTGGGAGAGGAAGGACCTGGAAGCCAGCAGCGGCTCGAGAAGCACCTGTCGATGATGTCTGAGTCAGAAGCCCAGCCTTTGTTGCTGGGAGATGAGCGGCAGTTGGTAGGCAATTAGAACCAAAGGTGGCAAAAACATAAGTAACGAATAAATAAGAAATTTAAAAGGGACTTGCAGGAAGGCACTGGTGTGGCTTTTCTGCACCAGCACTGGTGGTTTTGAGTTTAGGAGTGCCTTTTCTGTGGAAGGTCCTTTTTAGTTGTCTTTTGATCCAGCCTCGTTCCTGCCAGCTGAGGTCTACAGTTGTGTCTCCATGGCTTCCCTCTTTGGAACTGCTGGCATCTCTTTGAAGGTGCCGGGGACTCCCAGCCCCTGGGTTATATTCAGGCTGGAGCTCCTGTCTGGGCTGCTTCACCTCCCCCTCCACCTTGTCTTAAAGGCACTATTTACCTTGGAAAAAGCTTTGGGGTTGTCCTGCACGTGTGGACCCCAGCCCCAGCACAGCCTCCCATTCTTGGAGGAAGGAGCTTAAGAACCTGGATGTGATGGGGTAATTCGGAGTAGCCCACGTTTCAGAATGGGGCCTCCGGTTCTCTCTGGGTGGAAGACCTATTTGTCTCCCTTCACAGCTCCAGCATGTTGAAATATACACAGAGCTCCCCGTGGCTGCAGGTTTCCAAATGGTCAGAAGCACTTTTATTTGATTCAAGCTTGTTGTAAACTTCTGCAGGAAGAAGACAATGAATTGTAACGTCCATCTAAAAAAACGAGCAGATTTTATGGCAGTTGGAGAACAAACATCTAAAGACAGGGGAAAAAGAATTTATTTTAAATGGGGTAAGTTTGAGTTCAGTTGTGCCTAAAATGAATAACAGTAAGTAGGATTTATGGACTATCATTGCCTCTTACCTTAGAGATATTTTATGACTTTCCAAAGTAAGCTAAAACATATCTCACAAACTTTGACAACCCTCCACACATGGAGAGTTACAAGCAGGGTGGGTAAAGACGGTTCCATAATAAAAATAATTTTGTCTGAAGAGTCTTTGCCTTTCCTTGGACTCTTCCAGGGCCATCTGGCTCCAGAGCCCATGAATATCCCGTCAATCTTACCCCTGACCCGGATGCTGATCCTGTGGCTTCTGAAGAGCCACTGCAGCAATGGCAGAGTAGACACAGTTTTGTCAAGGTGGATGCTGGACCACCTTAAAGAAGGATGGGGGAAAGGTGCCATTTAGATGTGTGGCTGACTGATGAGGAGACAGGAGCATTTAAGTTAAGATCAGTGGCTTTGAACAATGCATAGGACAAAGCTTAGGGTTAAGGGTATTTTCTCCCTGGCTATTCTGGTCTAGGCTAAGTTTTACAAAAGCAGCTGGTCAAAGGAGAATGCTTGCTGCAAGTGTGGATGTATTCTCTGAGTGGATAGAGCCATGATGTACATTGAGGGGACATGGTAAGAGGCATACTTCTAGTCCCTGCTTCTAACCCATCTGCACTGGCCTGATGGACCAGAAACAGAGGCTTCGTGTGTGATATGTAGATAGCCTCACAGGATTGCCCGTGATGACCATCATGCCATCTGCCTGCCAGAGCATGAAACCAATATTTACTAGTCTATGCTCATTGAAATTCAGTAATTTAATCTTTATCTATTTTTCACATTATTTCTCACTGTGTTGTTTCTTTGCTAATTAATAGTTCAGTAAACCTTGGTTTTGAAGCTTATCCTTGTGATTTTGATTAGTTGAGAGTCTCTGAAGATCCTTATATGGTAATTTATAACTTTGAATTTCAAGAGCTAGGAGACTAGGTTGCCAGGGTGATCACTTAACTGTGGATCAAGCTCTACTTTTTGGCTGTGTGGCATCAGTAAACGTGTTCTCATATAATAATTAAGAACAGGCATGCCTCACTGTGCAGAGAAACCGAAGCTCAGAGGCACTGGGTAACTTTTCTGTAGGGACATAACCAGTAAGTGTCAAGGTTATTGAGCCCGGGTCTGTTTCCTCTGAAGCCTGGCCTCCCTGTGTTTCTTTTCTGGTTCAGGAAGGTTCATGACTATGCTGTTAGGATGTCATAGAACTCCTCCACTCAATAAACGTTCAGTTCTAGGCACTGTTCCATGATCGCATCAGAACAGAAAAGAACAAACATCTTGTCTTCTCTGTGGGGCTTCCATTCAAGTGGATGGAGTCAAACAATAAGAAATGCAGACACGGAACATGTCGTGTGCTAGATGGTGACACACACACTGTAGAGACTCACAGAGCTGTGAGGAGGTAGCAGGTGCAGGGCACCTGGCTGGTGTGGACAACAACCTCCCACAAAGAAGGTGACACGCGTGCAAAGGCTTAGAGGTGGAGGGGTGTACCAGGCACTGGGTAGACTGTGCTGGAAAGAGGTGGAGGGGTGTACCAGGCACTGGGTAGACTGTGCTGGAAAGAGGTGGAGGGGTGTACCAGGCACTGGGTAGACTGTGCTGGAAAGAGGAATGGTGATGGCTAGAGTGTCCAAGGCCAGCCAGGAGGCCAGAATGGCTGTAGTGTGAGATGGAGCAAGGGTGTCTGGGTAGAGAGCCAGCGGGGCCATGGGGTTCAACCGTGTGAAACCAGGTGGCCTCCACTCAGAGGTGGGAGGTGCTAGAGAACTTCACTGCAGACATTGACTTGCTCTGCCCTGTGCATTGAAGAAGTCACTTTGATATGTGGTGAATCAACCAATGAGGGGCAAGGACAAGGAGATAATCTAGTGTGTGTGTGTGTGTGTGTGTGTGTGTGTGTGTGTGTGTGTGTGTGTGTGTATGTGCATGTGTGTGTGTGCATGTGTGTGTGTGCGTGTGTGTAGATTCCCAGTGTGTGGAGTCTGTCTGGGCCGCTACAAGCATCTCTCTGAGAGATGACAGCGGTTGTGGTGGGGAGGTTGTGAGGGTTGAGAATCGGGCTGTGGACAGATTGCCTGTGGAAGGTGGAGTCACAGAATTCCACGGCCAACTGGATAAAGAGAGCAGTGCCGAGATTTTCCTATGACAGAATTTTATCCAATTTCTAAATAATCTTCATGAAACCTAAAAGGATTATGACAGGTCCAACAGGGTCTCTTAAATATTTTCATTTTATGCTGCTGTACTGGGAGGAAGAAAGGATTTTTGCTACCACAAACACATGTCCTAGTGAAGGTCTTGGCTTCTAATTGTCACCAATAACTGTTACCTGGTCCTGGGCTTGGATTAAGGACAGGAACAGAGAACTTACTGTGGAGAATCTAAGAAATAAAGCAGCAGCTTATATATGGAGCATACAATGCCAGAAAGCGCCGTGAGACCATGTTGATGGGAAGGTAGCCGCTTCTTGCACAGGGAAATAGGGGCAGGTAAATCAGGAGCCTGGTGATGGCCTGCCATGGGGACTGTGGTCATGGTGATGCAGACCAGCAGATACCTTCAGGTTCCAAGGGAGCAGATTTAAGAAGGGTTACATGGCTCAGAGCTATAAGGGCAGGACAGGAGAAGTTCAGTTCTGCCAGCCAGGATGGCTACCAGGTGTCTAAAAGGATACTGTGGCAGTCAGTGCAGTCTCTGTGTACGTAGCACACAAAGACATGGCCCCAGGAAGAGAGCAGCCCTCCTGGAATGTCTACTATAGCATTTCTAAGCCATTTCAGTACTTCAATTCAGATTGGATCATAAGGGAAAAACATCTCTTGACCTACACATTGAAAGCATGACTTCAAATCCCTCTTCTGTGTCTTCTAGCCGGTGACCTTGAACAACTCATATAACCTCTTTACATTCTGTTTTTCCATCTGTACAGTACAGCAGTAGAATATATCACCGACCATGTCCCCCACTTATTACAGGGATTGGATGTGAGAACATATCATTGTCTTTGGCCAATGAAGTATATGCAAAAGTGATGTGACTGTTAGAGGAGAACCTGTGATGGATGTGGAAATGTGAGAAAGAAGCATTTTTAAATGATGGTTTTATTATCTTTAGTTATTCAAACAGGTTACCTTTCAACGTATTGCTTTGTAAGTACGACATGCGATTGATATCACCTCTTTCATTATTCTCCCCCATCCCTCCCAACCCAACCACATTTTGTCTTTGTTCTTTCGTTTTAAACCACGTGTGTGTGTGTGTGTGTGTGTGTGTGTGTGTGTGTGTGTGTGTGTGTGTGTGTGTGTGTGTGTGTATTATCCTGAGGATCAAATGCTATTCTTACCTCCCTGGAACTTTGATTCCTTCTCTATTTCATGATAACTTCTGTTCATTCTTTAGGTGTCAGCTGAAATGTCTTCCTCCGAGAGACTCTTTCTTCTCCTGACTTAATCCTTCTGCCATTAGAGCTTCTTTTGTGGTCACCCGTTGGATGGCCTTCGCACGACTGGGCAATCTCTTGAGGGTCACCCTGCCTGCCTGGCTCCTTGCTGTGACACTGCAGCCTTGCCCCAGGGCCCTGACTAACACGCGTGACCAACAGAGAGCATGGCTTCTTTGCCTCTTTCACCTCCAAAGATTCCTTTATGATGTTCTTTCCCCTCAGGGGCTCCAGATTTGGAAATGTTTCTGTTTACCAAACAAAGCACATTTATAGCAAAGCAATTCATGTGACTGTTTCTTATTTCTGGGAAACATGTGTAGCTGCTGATAAGAGCATCCGATCAGCAGGAGATAATCACCATGACCACATCAATGGATATAATTCTGCCCCCAGCAATGCAAACAGATGTTTATGTTTGTGCAGATCTGTACAATCTTCAACTGAAAGGACATTTCATATTTGTTTAACAAGAGGCTCTCAGAGAGGCAGTTTGAGGTTGGATGGAAGGAAACTCAACTATGACATGGAAGACTCTGGCTTCTCTCTCCCTCTTCTTCTTTTTCCCTCTCCACTCCTCTGCCATCTCTACCTCCTCCTTCTCCTGCCCCCTTGCCCTCTTTCTCCCTTTGATAAGAGATTACCTATTTCTTTTTTGTGTATATATTTTTATTGTAAGAATACCGTACAGAGGGGTTGCAGTTACATGAGCAAGGTAATGAGTACCTATCGAGCGTTGTTACCTCCTCCTTTGTTTTTCCCCTACCATCCCTTCTCTCCCCATCTCCCCAACTCCTCCCCCTCCCCCCACAAGTTGTAAAATTCAATTTCAACATAGTGTCTTGTACATCTCATTGTTACAGTGGGTCAACCTGTATCCTTATTTCAGCATGGCTGCTTCCTTGTTTTCCCAAAATGCCTGTAGCTGCCCCAGAGACCAGTCTGAGTGCACACAAGGCAGAGTAAAGGGACAGAGCCAGTAAGCTCTGACCCTGTCACTAGGCATTCACACCTTGCTCACAAGATCTTGTCCAGATTTTGTTTTCTTTATATCAGAACTGGAGTCTATGACCACCTCTACTGCAAGAGACTCATGGAATGTGAGTGTCTGGCAAGGGACTCTAGGAGTCCTCCTGAGTCATCAGACTGCCATCCTGGCGAGATGGACATACTGGAAAAACAGTGGGTCCTTTCTCAAGAAAGGGTGGGAAGAACCACTGTGTAAACAACAAGAGGAGTCCTTGAGCTGTTGCCAGTGATCCTGCTCCATTACTGATTTCTCACTTATTTACTCAAACCCAGCCATTTAAAAGAAGAGATAAATACTCAAAGAGGAGGAGTAGAGAGGTGAGGCTACATCTAAATCTTAAAGATCTCATACCATCCCCAGAGGTATATGACCTCAGCCAATTGTTCAGAAGAGACTTACGGGTGAACTCCACATGCCTTGTAGGGGGTACAGCAGAAGATGGAAGGCCCAGATTTCCACCCAGGTTCTGCTTCTATCTAGCTGTACCCTTGCAAAGTGTATGCAACGCACCTAAGGTGTAACTATATGTGTCTGTATGCATATTCTTTTTTAAAAATCAGGTTGTATTGGTTATACAGGAGGGGATTTCATTGTTATTTCTCCATATATGTTTACAGGTGGCTTGATTGTTTTAGATTAGCCACTTTTTCCCATTTTAAAAGTATTACTTTTATAATTTCAAATGATTATGGTGAACCATATATTTTATAGCCAACGTGATTCTCTTATTAACTTCGCCTAATTCCAGCCCTACATCATCTGCCCACAGAGACAGATGTTTGAAAGAAACCAGACTATTCCAGGTTTTTCAGGAGCCTTCTACTTCCAAAAGATGACTCGGGGTGATTGGCATCCCATCACTGCCAACAATGATCATTTTATTGTGGTGAGAACATTCAAAATCCTCTCTTCCAGCTATTTTGAAGTCTACAGTTGTCACCCTACTGAGCAATGTTTGCCAAAACGTATTCCTTTAACGTGGTGCCCCCTGACCAACCCTTCCTTCTCCTTGTTTCAGCCTTGGTGTTTCCTCTAGATTTTTCCAAAGAAGTCAAATGACTTGCATTAAGTTCTCATGGCCAGTGAGTGACAGGCCAGAACTAGGACTCAGATGTTCTGACTTTCTGTTTGTGTTCCTTCCGGGAAAGGAATTTGGGAAAGCGCCAGCGACTGCCTAAATAAGACCTTTGCACCACATACAAGTTCTATTCAAGACTCATATATAATTGTTTTAGGAGGAATTGTTGGCTGTTTTATGTGACATAGACTTTATTATAGTACTTGGCTCTCAAGTAATGTCTATTAAATGGTTCTTGGTAGGTGATAAAATCTGGATATCATTAAGTATTGCAAAGTTACCTGTGTGAGAATTCTTCACTGCTGCAACCAGGAGATGCTGAGTAGGGGACCATTTTGACTTTTAATAAGAATGAAGAGTGCCACCCCTAGAGGGCAGTGATACTCTCACCTGTCCAAACTCCACAGTCTCTCGGTAGGGAGATGTCATCCTCCCTCCCTCCCTCCCTCCCTCCCTCCCTCCCTCCCTCCCTCCCTCCCTCCCTCCCTCCCTCCCTCCCTTCCTTCCTTCCTTCCTTCCTTCCGTAGGATTTAAACCTAGGCCCTTGCACACCCACTGGCACTCTACCATTTGAACCACACATCCAAGTCTGGCATTTTCCTGGTGCATTGGAGATGAAGTCTCAAGACTTTTCTTTTGTTGTTGTTTTTTCTTTTTTTTTTATTTTTTAAATAAGTTTTTTTATTGTGAAAATAGCATACAGAGGGGTTACAATTACATGAGCATTGTAATGATTTCTTATCAAGCATTGTTGCCTCCTCCTTTATTTTCCCCCTACCATCCCTGCCCTTCCGTCTCCATGCCTACACCCCCCCCCCCCCCGCCAAAGCTGTAAAGTTTGTTTTTCAACATAACGTCTTGTACATCTCATTATAGCAGTAGGTCCACCTGTATCCCTATTTAAACAATTTGTTTTTTCCCTTTTCCCCCACTAATTATACCAACATCATATACAGTGAAAATGGGGTTATACCGTGAGGGAGGGACATACAAAGCAACAAAAAAAATCACCTTATAAATACATTAGAAACAATAGCAAGAAAGAAAAAACCACTTGTGTCCTTATCTTGGGGTTCATTTTGCCTAACATCATCTTATCTGACCTTTTCTGCTTGACTCAGACATATACTAGTTATTGCAAATAAGGGAAACCATGGGACCTATGTTTCTTTGGGCCTGGCTTACTTCACTTTAATATATTTTTTCCAAGTCTTTCCATTTCCTAACAAATGGGGCAATGTCATTCTTTCTGATGGAGGCATAGAATTCCATTGTGTATATATACCACATTTTCTTGATCCGTTCATCTACTGAGGAGCATCTGGGTTGGTTCCATATCTTAGCTATGGTCAATAATGCTGCAATAAACATAGTTGTGCTGGTAGCTTTAGTATGGTCTTGTTTGTGATCTTTCGGGTAAATGCCCAACAGTGTGATTGCTGGGTCATAGGGGAGCTCTATGTGGAGTCTTTTGAGGAACCTCCAAAGTACTTTCCAAAGTGGTTGAACAAGTTTACATTCCCACCAACAATGCAGTAGGGTTCCCTTCTGGCCACATCCCTTCCAGCATCTGTTGTTATTAGAGTTCTTGATTTTAGCCATTCTAACTGGGGTGAGGTGATATCTCAATGTTGTTTTGATTTGTATTTCTTTTATGGCTAGGGAGGTTGAGCATTTCTTCATGTGTCTATTGGCCATCCTTCTTTCCTCTTCAGAGAAGTTTTTCTGTAAATCTTTAGCCCTCTTATTTATTGGGAAGTTGTTTCTTTGAGGATTTGTTGTTGGGGGATTTAATTTTTGAGTTCCAGGTATATTTTAGATATGAGACTCTTGTCTGTTGTATGGCTAGTGAAGATCTTCTCCCAATCTGTGGGCTTTCTATTGATCTTGCTAGCTATGTCCTTTGTCATGCAGAAGCTCTGCAACTTCATTTGTCCAACCTTTCTTTGAGTTGTTAGGAAAATTTCAGCCTGTGCCAACGAGACCTAGGGTTTCTCCTATTCTGTGCTATAATGTTTTTAGGGTAGTCTCAAGACTTTTGTACCTGGACTAACTTCAAACTGTAATCCTTTAGTTCTCAGCCTCCTGAGTATCTAAGATTATAAGCACGAGTCATAGACACCTGGCTGCAATATCTTGTGTTAAAGACAAATTCTAGGGTCTCTCCCCTTTGAAAGCCCAGAGAGGCTTACAGAAGTACATTTTCTATAAGGATTTCATAAGAGTTTCTGATAATTGGCCTAATAGATCAATCATTGAATGAACAGGATGGAATTCTTTGAAACAGCCTTTGGACATATTTGACTTGTTCATTGGTTCAATGGTCTCTTTTTGAATAAAATGTGTATCAGTACCAGGTGGATGGGTGTAATTTGGGGATAACCAAATCTATCACAGAACTTCTAAGGAACAGTTTTAACCTTGGAGGTAGTGCCTTTTGCCTTAAGACAGGTAGTTTTTGCATACACATAGTTCCTTATTAAGAGGACTAAAGGCAAATCTTGAGAATCCTTATTATTCCATTTAGATAGAGATGGCAGTCCAGCAGCCCATGAGAAGTCACTTGAGGTCAGTGGTTCTCAGCAGAGGGGATGGTCACCCTGGATGGTGTCTGAGACATTTCAGATTGTTGTGACCAGCCAGGGGTGGGTTTTGGCATCTAGTGAGTGTGTGGAGAACACGGACACTGTTATAGGCCCTGCAGTGCACGATCAGCCTTGCTCTCCTGCACAAAGAATCACGGCCTTCGATTGTCAATAATGCTGAGACTGAAAATCATTGGTTTGGGGCTTTAATTCAGGTTGGAGTATAATTTTCTCTTCTTTTAAGCTTGATATGGGTGTATAAGAGTTTGTATGTATGTGTATTTGCTTGTGTGTGGGGGCAGTGGACTATCTCATTTATGAATATTCGCATATACACTGATGTAGGAAGCCCTCTGTCCTCCCTAGGCCCTGTTGGGAAGGCATATGGTTGCTCTTCTTCCTTTAGACCTGTGTGGCTATTACAACTGCTAAGTAGGTAGACAGCTGCTTCTCTTTTCACTTCCTGGGGCCACAGAGACCCTTGAGACTGTCATTGCACATATGTGGCCTGTGAGCTATCCCTTTCCCAAGGCAATGACATGCTCGAGTTATCACTTTTCATCACTTTATTAAGAAGCCTTCCTCTCTCTCCCTCGTCTCCTCATAATATGCACTTATAGTCTCTTGTCAATCAGAATTTAATAGAAAATAGTTGCTTCTGTGTTTGAGTAGCTTAGAAACACACACCTATACACACACACACATACAAATTGGAAAAAAAATTAACCAAACACAGAATATATTTCCATGATAGCAAAATGCCTGAGATAACTGACCTATAAAGAGAAAAGAGTTATTGTGATTTATGGTTTTGGAGGTTCCGGCCCACGATTGGCAGCTTCTTGGGGCTCAGGTGGACAAGTGGCAGACGGCAATGGTGGGGAGTGTGTGCCCAATCAAGTTGCCCATCTCAGGCCTGGGAAGCAATGAAAGGAAGAGAAAGAGATGGAGGTAAAGGGCAGGTCCCCAGTGACCTAAGGATTTTCCTCTAAAACCTGTACCCTCTCACCTCCCCACCTCGGTGTAGTGGGCCACTCTAAGGACCAAGCCTTTAACACCATGGATCTTTGGGGGATATTGAACATGCAAGCTATCGGGCAAGCTGTCTGAAGAAGTCCAGATCCCACAGAGCTTTGTGTGAGGAGTCAGGAATTCTGGACTCGAGTTCACTATTCACAAATAGCAGTCTGTGAGCTCTGTTCACATGCTCCATGCCCTTGGACAGATCCTTTCCTCTTTGGTCCTTTACCCTCTGTGCAGTACACAGCTGAATCAGAAGAGTTTTCAGCTCCTTTCTTAGTCTGGCATTAAAATCTCTGAAGTTGGCAGAGTTTGTTCCCACAAGGACTCACAGATTGGCCAGAAAGGGCACATGCTGTGAACCAAAAGCTTCCTGCCTGCTTGCTCTCTTGTTTGGTACTAAGAGAAATGCTCCAGCTTATTTGGCAGGAGCCCACACCCCCACTGACGGATGTCAATTCTGGCCTTTATTAGAGTGCCAGTAAATCTTGAAAACAATAAATATCTCATTACTTTGCTGATGATGTGTCTTTAAGTGCTACTTCAAAATGCCTGTCATCGCCATGCTTGATTTATAACAAGGATGCATTTTAATCTTGCGGTCTTTCATCTTTTGTGAGCACTGTGCTAGACCCTAATCAGATTTCTATAAATCCCCTGGAGCAACTGGTGGGTGGGAGGGCAAAGAAGTAGCCCCCTCGTGGTTCAGTTCTGCAGCCTGTCAGGCTAGAGGTCTGATCTCCTGACCCATCAGTGTAATACAGATGAAATGCTATAGACTTGCTCATCAGACAGGCCTAGATACCCACCCCACAGGCTCACTGGGCCACCTTGGACCATCAACTTCACCTTCTCTGAGCGTTAGTCTGTCTCCTCACCTGTACAATGGAGGAACAATGGTTTCATTGCAGAGACAACATTAAGAGGAAATGAGGCAACGCATGTGATGAATATATACCAATGACCAGGAGAAAGTAGACTCTCCACAAATGGTGAACTAATAAAATCATTATTACTCCGAAGAAAGAATTTAGAGCTCCTGCTCAGAAAGCCCTAGAGGCCAACGTCAGGGGTTGTAAATCAAGCCTTCTTCTGTTTTAATACTGAATTAACAACCAGGCAGGGGGAAAAATGGAACATTTAAATATTTAAACCAAACATTTAATTTTTAAACACGAACATTCTTTTTATAACTTGGACTGCTCTTCAAGGTCCGTGGAAATTCCCCGAGCCTCACTGTCTGCCCTGGTTCACAATGCATGCTAAAGAGCATCATGACCCATGGATGCTTCGAGCATGCCACTGATAAAACATTTGCTTTCTGCAGAAGAAGGCATTCATTCCTGCCCTAATAAAGCTATTACTGACAAGTCTGTATAAAGAAAGGGGACCGAATCCACGTGTAATAAAAAGGAAACGGAATTGAAAAGAAAACAAGTTATTTCATGTAACTCCGGCTTCATGCTTCTTGCCAGACACGGTCCGGTCCAATTGGAAGGCTATTTCTTTCAGGTTAGGTAAGGAAAACTCTACAAGGCACTGATTCTGTTTCAAGCTCAAGGTGGCCAATGAAGTAGCCTGGGGTCATATGCTTAATTTCCTGGCTATTTTTGCTTTATCTCCTCAAATGTGTCCCTCTTTTTCTTGTAAGAACTTCTGATCTTTTTTTGTCACTCTACTATCTCCTCTCCCTCCTTGCTCTTCGTGCTCTTGGTGGGGGTAAATGCAACCATAGTTCATGTGTACTCTGGATCTCATGACCTAAAATATTGGCCTCGGGCATTGATTCAAGAACGGGCATGTGGGCAAACAGAGGCAAGAGGATATTGTTAGAAAGGGGCATGGATGCTGCTCTTGCTCATCTCCTGCCAGGAAGGGAAGGCCTCTGAGAAAGACTATGGGAGTAATAAAAGAGTTAATAGGAAGAAGTCTAGTTGTATCTCCTTTAAGAAAAGGTGTTTCCTCTCTATGACTTCTTGTTTTTTTGTGTGTGTATTACTTTCACCTATTAATAAATGAAACAACCTTCTATTGAGCACCAATTGTATTTTGGGGTCCCCTGCTAGAGCCATGTGTATCAAATTTGCTCCAGCTCTCTCTCACCAATCCGTGACGACTGCCTACCACGTAATCTCTGTCAATACCCAGCTTTCTGCAGAAGTGTCTCCTCTTCCTTTGTTTTCCTGCCATGTAAGGCAAGGATCCACAGGATCGTGTTTCTGTTTAGGGGATAGTATTCCTCTCAGGCCAATCAACGCAGTCACTCATCTCGGGCTCAGTTAGGGAGGGGCACCTCTCTTCCCTGGTGGCCCTCTTTGAGCGGGCACAAACATTTCCCTTGCAGTTGCTTGCAGGTGACTCTTTCTAGAATCCAGAGGCTGAAACCCTGACCCATGGTTCTGGTTCCAGCATCTCCCAGCCCATCCCTGGCCAGCCCTGTTTAGATGGGAAAGCTCCCAATCTCCATCACTTTTGGCCCTCCAGGAGCCTCCCTGGCCGAGACTTGGAGCTTGAGGCTAGGGCTCATGTTTCTAAGGAAGATGGGTAAGGAGCTGTCTAAACTAGCAATTCTGGGAAGATTCTTTCACAACGAGGGGGCAGGGTGTCCCATAATAAACAACACTCCAATTTCATCGGCAGACATTAACTGTAACTTTTAAAATGACTTTTAGGATGGCTCCAAAACAAAGCCCTCAAGAAAACCCAAACTGAACAGCAGACATGCTAACAATAGCAATGCAGAACTTCTCTCCAGTTGCACCAGTGGGTTGACACAGATACCCTGCAGGATGTACTTTCTTTCCCTTCTCCCATGTCTGTGCCCCAACCCACAAGCTGTCCCATGGGGCAGGCCTGGACATCCAAGCATACAGCTGCTTCCCGTGAGCATGTGGGCTGGATTGGAAAGTGAGTGATACTCCACATCCTGTTATAAATGAGTTTATTTGAGAACAACGTTTGCCTTTGCCTCCCCAGAGAATTTTGCCAGTCCTTTGGTGTGCTGGATCTTAGTTTTCTGTTTGGTTTTTCTTCTCCATCAGACTCTATCAGGGGGAGGAGGGAAGCAGAGATCTATCTTATGGGCCTGAGGGGTACTCTTCAGGACTGAGCAGGATTTTTTCACCATTAAATTGGCATCTCTGGACTTAAGGATAAAAGGCACAGGTTTCTGTTCCAGCCCTTTTGTGTTTGTGCTCTGTGGCCTTGGGCAAGTCACTCGCCTCTGGGATCTCTTATGTCTTCAACTATAATATTTAAATCATCACTGTGGAAGAATAGAAACCAATTCACTGCTGTTCATATCTTCATATCCTCTGTGATGTGATTTTTGCCATTTTTTTCTTCAAATCTGTCATCTGTTCCCCAATGACAGAGTAGGAACATATCTCTGGACTTACTTTTGTTAATAGCATGAGCCTCTAATTTAAGAAGACGTAGGATTCTGCTTACTTTCTGGGAGCCTACCTGTTCTTTGAGAACAAGCTATGGCACATTGCTGGAGGATGGGAACCCATGAGGACAGAATTACTGCAGATGAAAGTATCCTAGACCCATTGCCCGCTGCTGACTCTGAAAACCCATGAGAAAGCTTCTAACATCCAGTTTAAGCTTCCAACCTGTTCAGTCAGAAGCTAAGTGAATGGTGTTTCTTTCAACCTACTGAACTCTGGTATCATTTGTTATGCATTAAAAACTAACAAAGAGAGAGCGAGGGAAGGGGTGACATTGTCCAAAAGGAAATATACTCTTTACCCAACTTACTACCTGACTTATGTAACTGTAACCCCTCTGTAGATCACTTTATAACAATAATATTTTTTTTAAAAAATCGAATAAAGGCATTCACTTTTCAGATGATTGAGATGAGAGCATGTGTGTGAGTAGCTGAACAAGCTTAGTAGCTTCACCATCTTTACTTCCTCTCTCTCGTAAGCGACCCTCCTCATGCAAGCAGACTCTTCCTGACTCTTCCTTAATACCTGAGAACATCTGTGAACAGAGGGAGACCTGCCACAGAAACTGGGTGACATCCCGACTTTTCTCTCTACTGCTCAGATATGACTTTTCCATCTAATGGATCTCAGACATTTTGTGGGCTCCAGACTCTAGTAATTACTTAATTTTAATACCTCTTTTGCTGAGTTATTTCTTCCCTCAAACTCTTGCCTATTCTTAAACCTTGATGACTAGTAGAATGGAAATATCTTGAGAGGATACTGCAAAGACAATTGTTCAAGGTTGTGAGTTTGAGCTGTCTTACCAGTGTGGTACCTTGGATAGTTCCCCAGGGTTAATGTCTTCATATGAAAGAGTAATATTAGGATTCTTGCTTAATATTAGATATCTCTCACAGGAGTGCCCTGGGAATCATGTAATAATCATATATATGAAACAATTTTCAACTATAGGTGCCTATAAAATTTACAGTATTATCCATCCGTTTCACACTTATTTATTGACTGTCTTCTGGCACTATTCTAGCAGTCTGGGCCGGAGCAGAGATACAGCAGGTAGCAATCTCTACCCTTGTGCGCCCAGGAGCTATTAAAACTTACTTATGTCTAAGCATGGGTTTCTTAGGAAGCAGAGCATGAGACAAAACTCATGTTCTAAGGCTTTATTGGTAAATAAGAGCACAGAGAAGCGAGACTCAGGGAAAAATGGGACATGAGGCAGGAAAGGGAGGAGAAAGCATGCCAGGGGTGCCACCGAGCTGTCCCCAGCCTCATTAGCCACCTGCTGAGCCACACAGAAAGTGAGGGGCCCTGCTGAACTTCCGTATCTTGGAGGACTCTCACCAGGAAAGACGGGGAAAGGGACGCTCACTCTTTCCTGTCTTCTCTCTTAGTGGTGATAGGTCACCCAATGGGTGTTAACTCTCCCATCCTGCTTGGTTGTTTCATTCCATCCTCTGGAAAACTGAGCAGTGGCCACACTGAGTCTGTCACGTTCACTGTCACACTGCTGCCTGGTGGGCATGGCTGGGTGAGGTAGTTGAGGATTAAACAGTACTACAAATGTCTTGACTGTTAACCAAAGGGAAGCCCTGCATGGGAGGCAGAGGTGGTGGTGGAAGGCATGAGACCAGGCGGCGTTGGGGCATGTCACATGACATGGAGGATTCTTGCTGTACAGGTCTGGATGGGAACCCAGGGCCTCTACTGACACCTTGACAATGGTTGTCGAGCTGGTGGAGGAGCATACACGTTTCCCCTGAGTAAAGAGAGACACTTTTCTGTTGATCCCCAGAATTATGAGCAGTGCCAGGTAATCTTCCTAGATGCAAACAATGGATGAGCCAACCCTGGGTATCTAAAGATCTAATATGTCTTAAAAATCATTGAACAAAACTTCACAAAGTCTGATATAGTAGAAGGAATGGCTGTCAACCATAGTTCTTGAGTCTTAATTCTTCCATCGATTTGCTTTATAGACTTGAGCACATTCCCATACCCTTCTATGCCCTAGATTCACTATGTATAAAATGAGAATGATCTTCAGGCCGAACCCTTGCCATTGCTGTCATTCTAGATCTCCAGAGCATTATGCAGACACAAAGTCAGCTTTCCTTAGCCCACCTGCATCCCCTGTTCTGCAAGTACAAGGAATGAAGCAGGCTAGAGGTGATGCAGGTTCCCCGGGAGAGATTCACTGAGGAAATGAATGAGCAAGGTCACGGGCAACTTCCCTCCTGCCGGAATGGCTACAAGACAAGTTAAATATAGCTATCTAAAACTCCATTGAATGCTGACCAACTGCAAGTGTTTAACATATCCCATAGAGGAAGAAATGGCCACCAATCACCAGAAATCATCAGCATCGACTCTGAAGGAAGCTGAGGGTAAAATTTCACTGGTGTCAATGTTATCAGTTGGCATCTGTAATGACAGAAATGCCCGAAGCCCCTGCTGACTGTGTATTTAAAGGTGACTACTTATTTATGAGGCTTTTGAGTCCTTTACCTTTTGAACTTTTTGATGAGTTTAAACCTGCTAACTTATGACTCCAGAATTTTGAATACTTATTAAAAAATGAAACGAATATTGTTGATGACTGGTTCTCACGGCTCTGTTCTGAGCCAGGCATAGATTTTAATGTTCATCTCTCCTTTCACCTCGAAGATATCGAGGTGGGTCCTAATGTGGCTTCACTTTATTGATGAGAAACCTGAAGTTCATAGAGGTTAAGTAATTTGCCCACATTTACCAGCTTCTAGGAGACAAACTCAGCATGCAGAATGCAGACTTGTGGTCACTATCTGATCCTCTAAATGTAAGGCCATCTATCTATGGTGTGAACACATAACAGAAGAGCCACTCCAATATTCTTCCTTCCTTCCTTCCTTCCTTCCTTCCTTCCTTCCTTCCTTCCGTCCTTCCTTCCTTCCTTCCTTCTTTCCTTCCTTCCTTCCTTTCTCTTTCTTTCTTTCTTTCTTTCTTTCTTTCTTTCTTTCTTTCTTTCTTTCTTTCTTTCTTTCTTTCTTTCTTTCTTTCTTTCTTCCTCTCTCTGTCTCCCTCCCTCCCTCTCTCCATCCCTCTTTCTCTCTTCCTTTCTTTCTCTCACTCCCTCACTCCTTCCCCTTTTCTTTCTTTCCTTCCTTCCCTCCATTCTTCACTCCCTCACTCCTTCCCTCCTTCACTCCTTCTTTCCTTCCTTCCTTCCTTCCTTCCTTCCTTCCTTCCTTCCTTCCTTCCTTCCTTCCTTTCTTTCTTTCCTTCCTTCTTTCTTAATTTCTGTTTCTTTCTTTCTTTTTTTCCCTCTTTCTTTCATTGTGAGACCAGGACTTCAACTCAGTACCTGATGTTTTGCTCATTGACTGGCACCCTCCCAATCAAGCCATGCCTCCAACCCCAACACCAATATAATGATATTGGGGTAATTACCCCAACATAGCAGGATTGAATCAGTACAAAGGGACATTTGTTCTTCACTGGAACCCAGCACAGGGAAAATAGACTGAGAGCTGGAGTCAACTGGTAACATTTGTTCCCTCCTGCTTATACACCAGCTTCCATTAGTCTTCGGCTACTGAGATTTGTAAGGACAAATCATTGTCGTGACATAAAGACTCCTTAGATTCTAAGACATTGTACACATTCTAATTACCCTTGGTCACGTGCTGGGTGTGGTGGCACCTTACCTGGGTTATGTCATTTCATCCTCCCCATAACTCCCTGCCGCCGCTCCTCACTCGCTGACACACGAAGGCTGACTGAGAGGTGAAGGACAGGAGCAGCACCAGCGGAGACTCGGAGACTCGTGGTTTTCTCTGTTGCACATACACTATGTAACGTTTAACTTGTAAGAATACTGTGCTTACTCCCAAGTAGAGACTGGAAAAGAGATGGAGATTCTATCCATCTCCCATCCGGATTCTCAGTTTCCTGGAGCCCCGCTCTCCCGGCATGGCAGTGGCTCAGATATTAAGTGATGAGCTTGTTGTGACCAACGTGCCTGGGTCACTTCCTGCTTTCCCCTGATATCTTCTTGTGTGAGCCTGGGGAATGGCTGGCAAGGCTCAGGGGGCCATGCTATTGATAAAAGGTTTCAGCCAAGAGTGGAACCCCTTTCAGTGTTCTTCAAAGTCCCCCACCCATGGGAGAGAGCCCTGGATTCTAGAACAAGTATGTGGTCCAGGGTGGGGAGAAAGCTGGCAGCAGTTCTAGTCCCGTCCCTCAGATTGTCTGTTCTTTCAGCTCAGGTTTGATTCCTGGGCCTCAAGTACAGGAAGGCCTGTCTTTACACGGCATTCAGGAAGGAGCTGTAACTATATCCATAGCCTTTGACTCCACAGTTTGTTTTTTTTTTTGGTCGGTCGTGGGGCCTGAACTCTGGGCCTGGGCGCTGTCCCTCAGCTCTTCAGCTCAAGGCGAGCACTCTACCACTTGAGCTACAGCGCCACTTCTGGTTTTCTGGTGGTTTATTGGAGATAAGAGTCTCACAGTCTTTCCTGCCCGGGCTGGCTTTGAACCGCAATCTTCAGATCTCAGCCTCCTGAGTAGCTAGGATTACAGGCGTGAGCCACCAGCGCCCGGCCACATAGTTCTTTTTTCTGATAATTTATCCCAACAGGATCATCTAAATGCTTTCCTGGGAGAGGAAGGGCTCACAGAGGCCACTTGAGTATTAGGAGCCAGGGTTGTGAACGAGAAGGCTTTGGGGCAGTAGAAGGGGACCCCTAAGGACAGACTGACACCCATTTAAAAAACTACTCTGCCACTTAAACTACAATTGAGGCCTCAGGCAGGTCACTTTACGTATAAAATGGAGCAGAGATGAGTTTTCCCCAGGGCTGTTTAAAAGACAAATAGGATTATTGATGGTTTAATACCTATCTTTACTTCAAAAAGCATTTGAGGGGTGCTATCAGGATTGATAGAACAGAACAGAAAGGGAAAACAGAAAGAGAGTGACGCAAGGCTAAAAGAAAGATAAGGGATAAATGTGAGATTCCACGCAGTCACTGAAGCTGGGCCATGAATTGGGTTTTTACCTCCTGCTGGCATCACCAGTGACATGGTTCCTCTTATTCCTTAGCCCACAGGGGGCGAACGCCTATGTGAATGTGCCTGGCTCAGAACTGGTGCCCTTATGGCTGGGTTTGCTTTTCTTCCCCCTACGTGGCTCATAAATGCCTGTGACCACTGCTTTATTTGTAATGGACCATGTTTCCCTGGCTCAGAGCTGATGTAGACACATGGCAGCAGGCCCTAGGATGGTCTCTGGGGTCTGCTTGTGGTCATTTTCTTAGAGGAGCACAGCAGGGCTGCATGGCAGAGAGGCTGGCTTCACCTCCCACCTGGGCATATTAGGATGCAGGGCTGTGCTGATGTTAGTGCCCTAGCTCCTGCTGATGAGACACCCACTCTCTGTCAGAGGCTCAGCTAAACACCATCCGTGTGTGTGTGTGTGTGTGTGTGTGTGTGTGTGTGTGTATGTGTGCTCCTTTATTATGCTAATCCTTTGAAGGAGATGCTTTCCTTACTCCTGTATCACACAAGTGGAAAATGGAGGCTCAAGGAGGCTAAATAACGCATTGAAAGTTAAGTGGTCCATGGGAGACAGAGCTGGAGCATCAATCCAGGGCTCTCTGTTCTGAGGCACTCCCCTCCTTGATGTGCTAATCCAGCGGATGAGGAAGAAGAGACTTTTCTAATTGCAAAGCTTTCGACTAATTTGAAGTTCTGTGATCTTCCCCATGAAAGGAATCCTCCTTGCATACTCTGCTGGCCTAAGAGCATCCATCCATCCAGGCAACAAGTAGGTAGCATCCAGCCAGCCAGCCAGGGTCCTGCTCCCTCTGGAGCTTGCATTCTAATGGGGCAACTCGTGGGTGTCAGGAAACATCATTCTTGCCTATTTTCCCCTGAACAATATTGATAGTTCCTACTTCCTCCCCACTCCCACCTGGTGTGTGAACCATGTAATGGTTACTGCCTGTTCAGCGCTTCATGTGTGACAGGATGTCTGGTAGGTGCTATCTTACTCAAGTACCACAAAGACCCTATAAGAGAGGTAAACCATGCCTTCTTCTTTGGTACTGTTTTGCTGGTCCTGGGGCTCAAACACAAGGCCCAGGTGCTGTGCCTGAGCCTCTTTTTTTAAATTTAATTTAATTTTATTTGTGAACATACTGTACAGAGGGGTTACAATTATATGGGCAGGATAATGCGTACATTTCTTACCAAGCATTGCAGCCTCTTCCTTTGTTTACCCTTCACATCCCTTCCCAGCCTCCCCCCTCCCCCCCAATCCCAATCCTTCTCCTTCCCCCCCCTACCCTCCACCCCCCCCCCCGCACCAACATTGTAAAGCTCGTTTTGGACATGACAACTTGTACTTCTCATTGTTGCAACAGGTCCACCTGTATCCTTAAACAACTGGTTTTTCCCCATCTCCTCCACAAGTTATACTGACATCAAATATAGTGAAAGCAGGGGTTATACTGTGGGGGAGGGACATACAAAGCAACAAAGAGATAATCTTATAAATGCGTTAGAAACACATGCATGAAAGAAAAAAAACATTAAAATACACATCTAAGGGTTCATTTTCCTGACATCACATTATCTGACCTTTTCCGCTTGACTCATACATATACTAGATATTGCAAATAAGGGAAACCATGGGACCTATGTTTCTTTGGGCCTGGCTTACTTCACTTAATATAATTTTTTTCCAAGTTTTTCCATTTCCTAACAAATGGGGCAATGTCATTCTTTCTGATGGAGGCATAGAATTCCATTGTGTATATATACCACATTTTCTTGATCCATTCATCTACTGAGGAGCATCTGGGTTGGTTCCATATCTTAGCTATGGTAAATAATGCTGCAATAAACATTGTTGTGCTGGTAGCTTTAGAGTGGTTAGAAACAGCAATAAGAGACCTCCCAGCTAAGAAAAGTCCAGGACCAGATGATTTTACAGAGGAATTTTACAAGGCCTTCAAAGCAGAGCTCACACCAATACTCCTCCAACTCTTCAATGAAATTGAAAGAGAAAGCTCACTACCGAACACATTCTATGAAGCCATCATAACCCTCATCCCAAAACCAGGCAGGGACTCATCAAAGAAAGAGAACTATAGACCCATTTCTTTGATGAATATTGATGCAAAACTTCTCAATAAAATTTTGGCCAATCGACTTCAACAATTCATCCAAAAAATCATACACCACGATCAAACAGGATTCATTTCAGGGATGCAAAGCTGGTTCAATATACGCAAATCAATTAATATTATTCATCACATCAACAGGAGCAAGAATAAGAACCACATGGTTATCTCAATAGATGTAGAAAAAGCATTCGACAAGATCCAACACCCCTTCATGATGAAGGTTTTGGAAAAATTAGGAATCCATGGAACATTCCTCAATACAATAAAGGCTGTATATGACAAACCTACAGCCAGCATTATACTCAATGGTGAAAAACTAAAGCCATTTCCTCTTAACTCAGGAACAAGACAAGGATGCCCACTCTCTCCACTTCTCTTCAATCTAGTATTAGAATGCCTAGCTACAGCAATAAGACAAGATGCAGACATAAAGGGGATCCAAATAGGGAAAGAAGAAATAAAACTCTCCCTCTGTGCCTGAGCCTCTTTGTGCTCAAGCACTCTACCAGTCGAGCCACAGCTCTACTTCCAGTTTCTCTGGTGGTTAATTGGAGATCAGAGTCTCACAGAGGGGCTGGGAAGGTGGCTCAGTGGTAGAGTGCTTGCCTTGCAGCATGAGGCCCTTGGTTAGATTCCTCAGCACCACATAAGCAGAAAAAGCTGGAAGTGCGGCTGAGGCTCAAGTGGTAGAGCGCTAAAGAGCTGAGGGACAGCGCCCAGGCCCAGAGTTCACACCCCACAACCGACAAAAAAAAAAAAAAAAAGTGTCTCACAGACTTTCCTGCTGGGACTGGCTTTGAACCATAATCCTCAGATCTCAGCCTCCTAAGTAGCTAGGCTTACAGGTGTGAGCCACCAATGCCGGGCTTCCCAGTTCTTTTCACTGTGGTTACTTTCAGATAGGCTGTAACATTTTCCTCAGGCAAGACTCAGATCACGAACATCCTACTTCTACCTCCTGAGTAGTTGGAAGTACAGGCATATACCACCACACCTGGCCTCCTAACTCATCCCTTCAGTAAAATGGTTGAACTAGACAATATGGTTCTCAGCTTTTTTAAAGTCAGCTCTTTGTGGTCAGTGACATTTTGAGAAGAGAAAGAACAGGAGCCTCAAAGTATGCCTGAAGCTTTGGGAGAGGCCTTGTGACTGGAGTCTTGGAGAAACCAGCCAACCTCTGCCACCAGGATGAAGGCAATCACCACCCTCTGCGCAGAGATCCGAGGTCCACCCGACGCTGGGGTTCCGCTTTTCGGATCAGCGCACGGTTGGAGTTGAGTCGGGAACCTGACAGTGCAGGTGGACACCAAACGGCCCGCGGCCCGGTGACCGTGAGGCAGGCTGCGTGCAACCGGCGTAAGCTAACACGAACCACGGACCTAATTAGAACTGATTGGGGAGGTAACACCGCGTTTGAAGAATCAAAGCCAAGAAGTGGCAGCCTCAAGCCGTTCCCACCTCTTCGACAGCCCAGGAGCCGCCATGGATAGAGAGGGGGAAGAGGGACACGTCCATCCTGGTGCAAGCTCCCGAGGCTCCCCTAAGGACGTTTTGACTGGCTTAAGCAAACCTGCTTTTGTTTTTCTGAAGGCACGGGCACGGTAGCTATAAAAAGGTGCTCCGGTTTTGGCTTTGGGCAGGTCTGGCGTTGAAGCCTGGCTGTGTTCACCAGGTGTAGGTGACAGTGCCAGTTAAGGGGACACTACAGCTGAGGACTAGGTTGTCTGCAAAGATGGCCCCGACTTTTGACCTTTCCAGTCCAGAGGTGGGCTCTGTTTCACTACCCCGTGACAATGGCTGGCCAGGAGACTGGCTTTGCTGAATAGGATGTGACAGAAGTGCCGCTGATGGCTTTCAAGACAAGTGGTGAGGAGGCCACACATTTATCCATTGGGTCTTTTGGACTACTGCTGCGATCATGAGTACCAGCCTGGGTAATTCAATGAAGTATGGGCGATCACATGGAAAGGGAAATCTCAGCTTAAGTGACTAGGCCACCAACCCACAGCCATGAGCAGTTGACCTCAGATGAATAAGTGAGCCCAGCTGAGGTCAGATAGAGCTGAATCGAGATAAGTGAAACGCCCTCATGACCAGTGATTTGTGAGATACAGACATAGTGATTTCAAGTCACTGCTCCAGTCCTTTTGGCTTTCTATAACAAGATACCATACACTGGAAGCTTAAACCATAGATTTTTTTTTCAGTTCTAGAGACTGGGAAATATGAAATCAGATTGTTGCCTTGGTTGGGCTCTGGTGATGGCTCTCTTCCTTTTGTCATGTGTCATCACATAGCAGAGAGTAAAGACAGAAATCAAGCACATGAACCTCAGCATGAAGACTCGGAAGTTAAGATTAATTATCTCCAAAGGCCTTACCTCCAAATGCTATCATGTTGGGGATAGGGTGACAATATACGAATGTTGGGGGCCGAGATGTTTGATTCATTGAAGCCCCCAAGTCTACGGGCAGCTTGTTTTACACAAAAGTTAACAGATACATAGCATAAGATCCCAAGTCATAGTGAACATTCCTTGTTGTTCTTGTTTAATTGGTGTGGAATTCACTACAGCATATAGTTAGTCAGAAGTATAGACTGAAGGCTTCCAAGGTTGCCCTGAGTATTGTGAGTGGAAGGGAGAGGGTAGAGGATCACCTGGAGTTCCTAATGGAAATGCTGGCTATGCTCATGTTTTTCAAATCATCTGATTACCTAATGTTTACAATACCTTGATAAAGTAGGAGTTGCCTTCAGTTTATAAACATGGAAAGCAAACCAAGGGACTATAAAATCATGAGTGAAGGCTCTATGGGAGCTCAAACCTGGTCATTCCAAAGCCTTGCAGCATGACGCCCCTTCTTTAAACAGCTAGGCAAGGCTTTGGTCCTAACCCTGCATATCTCACAAAAAAAAGAAGAAAAAAATATAGTACAGATGTATTTCTGTCTCTATCTTATCCAGTGGTTAAAAAATAATCTCTCTGAATTCTGTCCACAGGACCAAGAAACAGGAGACTTACTAGGGGCTACAGTGGCCACTTGTAGAGCAAGCAATTTAGTCTCCTTTCCTGGGCAGAAAACATCACATGGAGCACACCTGCAGCCTGTAATGGGATCAAGATTCCACCCTAGTTCTGCCTCACTGCAGCCTCTGCTCTTCCCACCCATTACACGACTGCCGGCTGCATCTTGGGGAATGAGGGTTTGTCTTTTTATCACAGCTGTAATGGGCTGTAGAGTCACCTTGGCTTGTTTTCTCTAGTCTTCTTTGTATCATCTACCCGAAGAAAGGAGGATTATAGGAACAAGACATTCCAGAAAAGTTGTCATTGGTGTTCAGAATGATGGCAGCACCAACTTGTAAACTAGCCTGAAAGTTGGAGGTGTCTGGTTCGGTTTAGCAGGAGTGAAGAGGAGCCACATGAGCAACACGAGCAACGGCGAGGATCGGAACTCCCAATGTTTCATGCATTTGGCTGCATAGCCAGGAAAAGCCATCAGCATTTTGTGTTTTTCTCTCCTCCATCTTTATTATTTTCCTTCTTTCTGAACCTCTCACCCAGAGAAGAAACATGTCAACCCCAGCTCGTTGGCACTGAAGGTGAGAGTGAGTGGCATGAGCAGAAACTTTCTTTACAGGGGTGGTCCTAACTTCAGTCTCCTTTCTGGCCTGCCCTGCAGCGAGATCTGCACAGCAATGCTCCTGGGAGGAAGTGGGATGTAGACAATCAATATTTTACTTTGTAAGCACATACACTGGGAAATCATTACTCAGAGAGAAGATAGTGTTATGATTTTTCATCCAAACAGAAACTCTTTTGGAAGTGAAAGGGCATTACTGCTAATTATATCAGCAAGTGTAAAATGACTGACTTGGAAAAGCAAGACTTATGGTTACCCCCCTTTATTTTGAGCTTTCTCGGGTCAGAGCTGAGACGAAACGAGGACTTACCCACAGGTTGTGAACAGTCCCACTGCAGCTCAGGGCCTGCGATCAATACCTACTTGGGTACTTAGCAAGTTACTTATCTTCTATAAGTCTCAGTTTCTCGATCTGTAAAACAGGGATTATAATGCTGTCCAGATTACAAACCATGGTTAGTATTAGGCTACAGAAAATGAGAATATTTTTGTAAAATTACTCTCCACATAGTCTGTCCTATACTGATGCTCTTGCCAGTATATTTTATTGCATTTTTCATCTATTTTTCAAAGAACCAATAGTTTTTCTAAAATTACCATACATTGTTTGTACAAGGGGGCTTTATTAGACTTTTCATGCATGCATAGAATGTTCCCCAGTCATATTTGTTATCTTAACACTCCCGTTCAATCCTTCTCCCCTCCTTGTTGAAAAATTTCAGGTTTTGTTGTTCTCTTTTTCTCTCCCTTCCTTCCTTCCTTCTTTCCTTCCTTCCTTCTTTCTCTTTTTCTTTCCCCTTTCTTTCTTTCTCCTTTCTTTCTTTCTTTCTTTCTTTCTTTCTTTCTTTCTTTCTTTCTTTCTTTCTTTCTTTCTTTCTTTCTTTCTTTCTTTCTTTCTTTCTTTCTTTCTTCTTTCTTTCTTTCTCCATTTCTCCCTTTCTCCTTTTCTCCCTTTCTCTCATTCATTCATTCTTTCAACGTACTAGAGTTTGAACTCAAGGTCTTACTTAGGTTTCGTTAGGTGTTGCTTTGCCACTTGAGCTAAATATGCCTCAGGCTTGCTTTGCTGGGTCCAGTGAGCAATTTGGTCTGAGCAGGGTTCAAACCACAGTGCTCCAGATTTTAGCCTCCTGAGTACCTAGGATTCTAGGCCAGTGAGAACCACTGGCACCTAGCTCATTGTTCCATTAAAAAAAAAAAACATATATATACTTTGACCATACTTACCCTCCTTCATCCTCTTCATGGCCCTCCTTGCTCTCACTGGTATACACCATCCAACAGAACTTGTTACACATTCCTGTCATTTGTTTTCTCCTAGTGTATATTAATTGCAAAGGTGGTTAGCTGTGGTATCTAGAACATACTTGTATTATACTTTAATCAGATTAAATCTCTATTTCTCTCTTTCTGTGTTTCCTTTATCCCACTTTTATTCAGCAGCCTTCAGCCAGTTTCCATAGTCCATCTGTATACATAGAGGCAATGCATTTTGATATTATTTACCCTCCAACATTCTCTTACCTTCCTACCCCGACCTCTCCCCAGCAGGTCATCTCTATCCCCAGGGATTTCCAATTTAAGAGGATCATTCTGTGCTATCTTTAAGCACGATATAGTCCTCACCCCCTAGTTCTTGTTTTGCATTCATCTCTGGGAGAGGACATTTCTCTGCAGGACATATGCTGTTAGAACCACCTGGCAAAACGTGCTGCTTCTCAGCATACCATGTCTTTCTAGAGGCGAAGCTGAGCAGCACCACGTCCTCCTGTAGGAAGCTGAGTTGATGGAGGGTGTGACATTGGAGGGCCAGGTGGGACCTCACAGGGGTGATTCGGTCACTAGCAGTTTGGGGGTGTGTTCTGATTATTGGACACCAAGTATCAGCAGAGGGAACACATTGGCAGATTAATTACCCTTGAATGAGTAAGGAGGGTCAGAGAAGGGCATGGCTGACAAAGTCCATTGAGCTTGCTGGATGGAGGCCAAATCCAATCCTTGCTGACCTCCTCTTTCTCCTCTGGTGGTGGGAACAGCTGCTCATGGAGTGGGCCCACGCACGCACGGCGATGCCCCGAAGGAAGCTGGTCCATGGGTCACTGGTTGTCCCTTCCTTCATCATCTATCTCAATGTGTGACCTTGAACAAATCTAATCCTGTGAATAAGGGTCAAGATAAAGGTCCGAACTTCCTTCTCTAAATATGAGGGCTCTGGAAGACGATGGTGGGGAAGTGCTTCCTGTTCCAACACTCACTGGCTATTAATTTGGTAATTGCTGTCTTTGGCTTCTTGTCATCAGCTTGTGGACAATCCTGAGCAGTGGTGCACGATGACACTGAGATGAGCATCACAGCCCAAATCCTGGAGATGAAAACGTTCTACGAAGCCAGGAAAACCATCCCTCTGTCCAGGCCTCAGTTCTGACCCGTACAATAGTGAATTGCAAGGGCAAGCTCTGATTTAAGCCAATCACACCAGGGCAGCTGATTCTGTGGGATACCTCTTTCATCAGACTCTCAGAAGATTCAGTCTCTTTGCCTCAGTGGATATGACCATTTTGCTCCCTTTTTTTGGTGGGCAGGGGGTGAGAAATTTAATCCTCCATTTTTTTTTCTTGGAACTTTCTACATTACTTAGTGTTTGGCTCAAGTGACTTATTCTGTCTGTTCTTGACTTCTTCCTACTCAATTCGGACCATATGGTATAAAAATACAGATAAATGTCCAAAAAGCCTTTAGAGCTTTTTGGAGTCTTAAAAAAATTCCAGCAAGGCTTTTGCAAGGAAATCGTGCTTGGCTAAGGAGAAGGGAATTTGAACAGCTTGGGTTCTGCTTAGCTCTTCCTGTGAATGGTAAATGAGGCTATACTTAGGAGAATTCCTTTCTGTAGGTTTGAATTAATAAGGTGGCCTTTGCATGACATCCAATCGGTCTGCATAGAATTTAGAAGCTGAAAGAAGACTCAGAGATTCTTTGGTCCAACTCTATCCTTTAACATATGGAGAAACTAAGATGACAGTAATAGGCTATAGAAGGTGACATTGGAATGGAAGAACCCATGATTCACAGAACTAAAGACAAGTAGGTCTAGCAATCATATTTGAGTTCCTCTGGGAAAGGCCTTTCTGTTTACTGAGGCATTAGACTCAGTTGTATCTAAGGGCTTGGAAATGCAGGTGCTACAGGAAGGAATGAGTTATTATTAACCTGCCAGCTATGCAGGAAGCCACTGGGTCCAGCCATGAACTTTTTGGGAGCAGGAATATGGTCTGTCTCTTACTCCCTCTTCTTGTCTAGCATAGTATTTGACGTAGTGAAGACATTTGAGTGTGTGCAAGGGAGCCATTAGGTCGTGCAACCAGATCCCAGGTTCAGAACCTTGCACAGCTTTTAGAAATCATTCCCTCAATAGTTCTTTAGGCTCTTTAAGCTCTTTATAAGACAGATAGAGACCACTTATCTCAAATTCAATTTTCCCGTAGAGAAGTGTTACTTGAGAGAGAGAGAGTGAGTGAGAAAAAGAGAGAGAGAGAGAGAATGTAAACTCATATCTATAATAGTGCAGACCATATGGCAGGCAATCAATTAACCACCATTTCCTTCTTCATAATTTTTCCATCATTTCCTCTTCTCTCTCCATCTCTTACTTCATTTGGGCACATTTCAGCTACCTCAGTAGCAAACAAATTGAATATTCTACTTATCTCCAAATAAGGAATGGAGTTGGGAAAATCAGGAAGGCAAAGACAGAGAGAAGGGAAGAAGAAAGCCAGGAGGAGTTCTGTGAGCATTGCTTTTTAAAAGTTATTTGTATCTCATGTCAGTGGGTTTACCCGAGTGTTAGTCCAGATAATCACGGGTAAGAAGATTTCATTTCCAACTTTAGAAAGATGATTGTGTGTTTCCCATGGCTGTGACCAGTCTGCCGGGAATGTTGAGAAGCCCCTCTGCAGCAGTCACTGAATTATCTCCGTCCTGATGAATTCTGCCATCTCCATCCCTGATTCAATTTGGATGTTGCAGATGCAGGAGAGATGATGAATGTGGGGGTGAATCTAATTTCATTAACCGAAGCCTCCAGATTCCACACTTCTAATAAATATTGACTCAGTGTGTGATGGAAATTTGTATAGCTGGTGGCATTTTCCCAGCCATGTATTGCCAGTGTCTTACAGAGAATCTATAACAAGAACACAGTGCTGGGTTTTAACTAGAGAGGTTTTGGATTTGAGTCCATGCCCTCAGTTACTGGCTAGGTTTTTCACCTATTATAGTGGGAAATAGTATCAGCATCTCAGGAGATGTGTCAAGACAGACAGTAGAAAGTGCCTGGTGAGAAGCTTCTGGTATGGTTGTATGACATGTGATTTCCCTTTACTCTCTTACTTTGCTCTAATGACCACAAGACTGTCTCATTATTTGGCCCACATTGCCAAAGGAATTGATCTGTGGTATTTCCTCCTATTAACGCTGCTCCTGAATAATACTGAAACCTGCTCCATCTGAACTACTGTGTGTTTTGATAGCATTAAGGATCTGGGATAAAGTATTTGAATTGTTTTCCTGGAGTGAGGGCAAGCAGTTCTGATTCAAAAACATTTTTTCATCGAATCCTGTTGTCCCTCTTCATACAGTCTGGATGAGCTGCATAATGCTTCATTAACAACAGAGTCCCAATTTCAGTTGCTTACAAGAACAAGAGTTTATTTATCATTCACGCTCCATGTTCGTCATTATGTAGCTCTCTCCATTCAATGTCATCCTCAATTGACGATCTAGTCTGAATGACAGGCTTTCCATGTAACATGGTTTGTTTCATGGAAGCGGGAAAGGAGTCACAGCAAAGGACATTTGGCTCCAGGTTTTATCCTGAAAATGACTGTGTTATTTCTATTACATTTCATTGGCCCAAAAGCTACATGCAACTCCTAATCAGGGGAGGATTGTATAATCTTCTATTAAGGTGAAGCATCTTAGAGAGAGAAAACCAATAATGTGTAAGGAGTAATATAATATGATATTAGATACTTTTATGTAGCTATGACCCCTATACTTTAGATATCAACTTAAAGGAAGATAGATTTATTTTGGCTCATAGTGTTTGAGGATTCAATACATGGTTACTTGGCTGTGTATGTTTGGGAAGAGCATGATGTCAGTAAACTTGTGTGAGGAGGAGTCAGAAGCTGTTCACCTCATCGTGGACAAGAAGCTGGGGGTCGAGGGAGGGAGTACTTAGGGACAGGATACCTACAGGGACCTGCCTCCAGTGACTATGTCCTCCCGCTAAGTCCATGGTCCTCCCCCACCAACATTTTCAGAACTTCCCCAAATAGCACCATCAGCTAGGGGCCAAGTCCACAACACATGAGCCTTTTGGGGAGATACTTCATATCCAAACGATAGCGAGCTCCCTGATGTACTTTTTAATTAAATCATTTATATCCCACCTTAATAATTTTTATCATACTTACATTCCAACTGTTTTATTATTGCAATCATACCTCAGAGTTGGTAAAAATATAATGAATTTTTAAAAATATAAAGGAAAATTTAAATGCTTTCATGCTCATTAACAAGCTCCGTAGATGCAGAACTCTCAATCATGTTATCATATGTTTAAATCTGTGTGAGATGCTGTCTCCTTGCCCTAGATTTTGTGAAAATATGCTTTCCAAAAAAGCAAATGGTGCCTAGAAAACATGGCAAAAGCTAATATATTTAATTTAAGATGATAAGATGAGGACTTTCAGATAGGTTGAAAGGCAGCATGTCTTCAGTGGAAGTTGAGTGGCATTATTGGAAAATGAGTCTGCTATCTACAGTTTAGTGGGGAACTCTGTGCCTCTTTCCTTCAGGGCTTTCATTAGTGGTGGACCCCTTGAACTGCAAATGCCAAGATCTTTTCTACTAGCCATTTTCCTTTAAAATATCATATTGTTTAAAAGAGATAGCGTAGATAGTAAAACTACAATCAGAAAAACAATACTGTTCAATTTTCCTGGGATGTTTTGTTTCTGAGGGCTGTATACATAAATCAAGAGCATGCTTTCCCCCACCTCCCCTCTCTTTTGCATTTTTTCACACAGGTTCTGCCTATGTATTCATGGTGGTCTTGAACTTGCTATGTAGCTTAGGCTGGTCTGGAACTCTAATACACCTGTTCACAGTCTCTCTAGTGTTGGACTTATGGGTGTACCCTCTTGCATCTACCTCTTAGCAGGTTTTACAGTATTGAGCTGTTAATGCTATATAATATAAAACTGAAACTTAGTTCTCAATTTCTCAGGCTGTTTAGGAACAAAAAAGATGACAAAGTGATTTTCATACAATTCCATTCAGATGTTCAATCCTCTTTCTATCCACAAACAAAAAACTCATGTAAGCTTTTAAAAATTATTTTTAGTGTTAGTATTAAGGTATACAGAAGGGTTATCATTTCATAAATGAAGTAATGAGTACATTTCTCTTCTGGACAATCATGTCTCCCTTTCCTCCATTTTCCATCCATTTTCCGTTCCTGTCCCTGCCCATAAGTTGCACAGTTAATTTCCCACATAGTGTATACTGAATACCATGATTGCATTTGTTCACCCTCCCTCCCTCCCATTTTGCTCCTACCTTGAACCCTCCCAAGACAGAAAAGCCCAAAAGCAAAAACAAATACCACCACCACCACCACCACCAGTACTACCAACAAAGCATTTTTTTTTAAAATTTCCTGGACTTCATTTCCACAAAACCTCATGTAATAAACTTTAAAAAATTAAAATCACCTGTGTCCACTTGCAGATGAGTCCCATGTGTTTAGGGACATTTGGCTGTGGGGACACTGGGATCACATGGGCTGTGAGGTTATTCTTCATTGTATTGCATGTGGTACCTGTCAACTGTGTGCTCGTGTTCACTGCATGAAGCAGTGACTGGTTCTTTACCTGGTGTTGATTCTTGCAGTTGAGAAGGACTCAATAATAAGTGGTTGAGTAAATAATTGAGAAGCCTCATAGTTACCTGAGTCCTGTCCGCTTCAACCTAAGTTTCAGGCTGTCCTGCCTCCTCTTTGTCTACCTTCTTCTCTCCATCTAGCTCAGCAGCTGGGAGGAACTAAGGGTTGAGATTGTTTGAGATTACCACCAACCATTGAGGTATAGATTTCTTGTGGCTTGTGTCTAGAGAGTAATTTCCAGTGAACCATGTGACACTACCATGTGAAACAGAGCCACAGGTGCCCAAGTTGGTTTATGGAACTTTCTTTCTTGAAGTCTTTCAAAATCCATTAGTTGATTAACCTGTATTTTGGTCCAGAGTGGTATTTTCCTGCCCTTGGTTGGGGTAATGCCCTATGTTGCTTGGTCGAGGAGCAGAAGTGGTCAGGGTAGTGGGCAGTGGTAGAGAAAAAGTAGCTGAGAGACTGCTCACTGCAGGCCTCATTGCTTGTGTGGACTTAATTCCATCAAGTCTACGTCAGAGTCTTGAGCAATTCATAAATGCAGCAAAAGAAGTTTTTTTTTTTTTTTTTTGGTCGGTCGTGGGACTTGAACTCTGGGCCTGGGCGCTGTCCCTCAGCTCTTCAGCTCAAGGCTAGCGCTCTACCACTTGAGCTACAGCGCCACTTCCGGTTTTCTGGTGGTTTATTGGAGATAGGAGTCTCACGGTCTTTCCTGCCCGGGCTGGCTTTGAACCGCGATCCTCAGATCTCAGCCTCCTGAGTAGGTAGGATTACAGGCGTGAGCCACCAACGCCCGGCAGCAAAAGAAGTTTTAATGATGCACTGACACGCAAGAAACACCTGTATGCTCATGCACATAGCCACACATGCGCACTTTCTCTCTTTCTCTTCTAATAAATCAAACTAAACATGAAATCACTCAATTACAAAGATGGCTATTCTTTTTCAGTGGAAAATATGAATGTCCTCTTCCTATAATTTTGTGACATGGCATTCTGGGATGTGGTTCTGTAATTTAAAAAAATACCCACTAGTGCATCCTTCCCTTTTAGGCCCCATTAGCAATATAGATGTAGGGGACTGAGAATTAACTTTTTGGTCCATGTCAGTTCATATAATTCCATCACTTTCATGCTCACTCTCCTGAGCTCATGTAGTTTGTTAGCAGAAGATCTGGCACTTGAGCCTCCTTATACCTGTCTCTGAAGTATGTGCTCTTATACAAGCCATTGTACTGCTTCTCTAGTGATAAGGATGGTCTTGTCTCCAGTAGTTGATATGCATCTCTGCACAGTGTCGGGCATGCCCAGCGAAAGACCCTACATTGCCATTTTCTATGTTGATTGCTATACATGTTTCCTCTGGGCCCCACAGACACATTGTCTCTTCCCATTATGCCTTTGCTTATTTTGTTTAGCTCTTGGAGGATGTATCAGCTGAGCCATTTTTGTTTGTAAGTAAAAGACCCATCTCCTGCTGGGAGTTTATCACCACTTTGCTGAAAAGCAAAGAGGCAAGGCCTCTGTTGAGAAGCTTGTTCAAGGTTTCAGTGATGTCACTAAGTACTTGGCCTTGTTCTATGACTCTAGTCTGCTTTCAGTGGTTTCAACTTCATCCTAATATTATTTCTCTTCACGGCCCCAAGTGTCTGCTCTTACTTGCTGGAACAACCCATTGTTTCTTATTTCTATCTAGCTGAAAAGCCACATTGTTGTTCTCCAGGATTCTATTGAAAAGTCATACACATTGCCTGCTTAGATGGATGTTTGTTCTATGCTATTCGTAGGGAAGTGGAACATTCTGATTGGTTTAGCCAGCTTGCTCCTTGCAAACCTGTAGATGCCATCAGCTTCTTGGGAGCTTCCAAGAGAGAAGGAGAAAAACTAGATGCTGGAGAGGGCTCAAAGCAGTCTCTGCTGAACACATGAAAAGCATTTCCTTATCTCTAAGTACCTGGCTAGGGTGTGGAGTTCTCGTACAGAAATGCCAAACAATGAGGTCCAGACCACAATGCCATGGACAACTGCACAGAACACATCGGTATACTCACCTTTGTTCTCACTTAGGGGAAAGTTTGGGCAGTGGGGAGCCCAGAGAAGAAATTATGGATAGAGAGAGAGTAAGGTTGGAGAATTCCTCCTGAAATTTCCGTATTTGGAAGCACTTGGTCAGGAACATACCCACTTCTATTGGCAGAATGGGGATCAATCTTGATTGTTAACCTGATTAGATTGAGATTACAGTGATTACAGCATACCTCTGGGTGTGTCCGTGAGGGCTGAGATATTAGATTCTGAGGACTCAGACCTAATAAGTGTCTTAATCAGTTGATAGATTTAAAATCTGAGTAGACTGTTGGGAAGTAGTAGAACTGTGGCATATTTGGACTAGTTGAAGGCAGTGTGTCCCTGAAGCTGTGCCACTGAAGGGTGTATCTTGGCCCTGACACTTTCCTGCTACTTCTTTCTGCTTCCTAGTTACCATAAGGTGAACAATCTCTTCCACATGCGCCTGCTGCCATAATGTTTTTGCCTTACTACAGGTCCAGAAACAATTCAACCAGCCGTCCCTGAACTACCAAATACCTTTCAAGCCACTTTCTCAAGTATTTGTCAAAGCAATAACAAAAAAATCTGTCTAACATCCTTTCTGTGCAACTACTCTCTTTGGATTCTGGTAACTTCTGTCCCCACATCCTCTCTTTGGACTTGATGGTAGATTCTGATCCTACTGTTTTAGCCCCTGGTTCTGCACTGTTCCTGTGGGTTCTCTTCTTGCCTCCACCTTCATGATGAAACTCTCACATCTCCAACTAGCATGTGCTATTGCTTCTCTCTGCCAAGATGCAGACTGATGCCTCCATCATTTACTGTGTTATTGCAGGGCAGGTTAAACATGCCATCTTTTGGCTACCTTCTCTTTGTCTCAGGATCTTGCTTTCCTGTTGCTTCATCCATTATCTTTTCATTGTGATGGTCACAACATTGTAGACTCAAACTCTGCAGTCTTGAGACATGCTACTGTAAATTAGCCACAAGGACACTGTTTTTTAGTTTTAGAGACCTCCCACTCCCCTCCCCCTGTAGTGACTGGGACTTGTGCATTTATACATGGCTCACTTGTAATCATAAGGCAGGGAAGTGGTGTGAGTTCACTGCATGAGAGCATCCGTGGCTAGGTGGTCAGAGACAACATATCTTTTGATATTAAGTGCGGAGGAAAGGCCAAACCTTGGGCTTTAAGGCAAAGCCAGACAGCCATTGTTGAGGATAAAGCTTCCAGTTTCAGCCTCAGGAGCCTCCTGTTTTGCTTGCAAAGTGTACCATTTAAATGAGGTTGGAAGAGGGAGGACAGGATGCTACCTGGGAGACTGTCAAACTCACTCAGTCTTCATCCCACAGAGCCCTGTGGGCCCACGCCCTAGTCCTAGGAGAGGTGACATGTCTCTCTTTGACACTTGGTCCCTTGTCACCAGAGCTCATTATCTGCTCAGTGTGAGTCACCATGACCTGTGTAGCAGCCCCTACGCCCCTGAGCTGGAGGAGGCTTTGTGAACATCCCTGGTAGGGGAACCTGAGCAGGTAGGCAGAGCCCCAGGCTTCAGCCTCCTGGGACCCAGCAGGAACTTTGGCTTTCTCTTCTCTCCTTTATAGAGAGATTGTGGGACATAGGAAGGAGAGGAAGGATCAGGAGTGTGGGAGGAGGACAAACTGTATGGAAGTACCAAGGGTACTGGAACATTTGAGTCACAATGTGTCAGAGCAGACAGGAACCTAGGAGATGAAGGGCCTGCGTAGACCCTGTTCTTACTGTACAGCTTACAGACACAGCCTCCCCTGCTGCTCCTTGCCTGTGTTCCATTCTGATTGTCAAATCTTCACAGGCTGTTCTCCATCTGCAGCCTGTCTGCTTCTCATTCCTGTCCACTCTCTAGCTAGTTGTGGTTACGTATCCTGTAACTGCATACTTCAGTGCTGATGCATTGGTCCCATTCAGCTTACTGATGTTGAGCTATGCTGGCTAGGACAAGATTATCCAAAATGCCAACTGCTCTTCTGGCTCTCATGGGTGCCTAAAGGGGGTACCTGTCATCATGTCTGTGCCTTTAGACTGGGACCCTATGGGGGTTTGTGTCCCATGCTCTTTATCCTAGTACCAGCCAGAGTGCCAGACCAGTGGTTTTCAATTGGCCATGTTGTGTTCCCAGGGGACACGATGCCTAGAGACATTTTTGGTGTCAGATTTTCTTTGTGGGAATGTTACTAGCCTCTAGTGTGTGAAGGCCATGAGTGGTACCAAACATTCTATAAATGAATATAAAGGATACCCCCATGGTAGAGAGTTTATATGACTCAAATGTTTATAGTGTCCTACTGCATGGGTTCTTTCCCTGTCTCATCTAGAGTCTTTCTTTCGTCACGAAGCGTTTTGTTCGCTGTGAGGGCAATGCTTACCTTCTTTACACCTTGGTGCTCTGGCACCAGCCAATATGCCTGGTGCATAAAGATTCAATCAATCCTTGAGAAGTGATATACAAAGAGCTCCTGCAAGCAGACACCGTCCATGTGGGACTCAGACACTGACCATGTTCATTTCATGACATGGAGTCCAAGAACAGCGGCCTGTAAGTTTAGAGGCTTCCTTTGCAGTTGAGGAAATGGGAATTTCAGGGGGACCTCACAGAGACTGAATGTAGGACTTTCAGAGGGCCTATGGCGCATCCTGTCTCAATCTTTTCAGAGGAATTAATGGGTGAATGTTATTATTTTATTAATTTTCCCCCACCATGGCTCGTTTCCCAATGTAATGGTGTTGAGAACCTTTGAGAGGTGTTTGGGATCTGTTCTTATGTATGGATTAATGGAGTGCTGGCAGTAGTGAGCTAGTCATTTGGAAGCCAGTGGCTCCTTGTTGGCTCCTTACCTCTATGTGCACCTCCTTCCTCTTTGGCTTTCCCTCCACGCATTATGCAGCATATGGCCTTCACCAGAAGCCAGTCAGACACTGCACCACACTCTTGGATTGCCAGAGCCCAGGTAAGATTTTTTTTGAGGTAAGTTATTCAGCTTCAGCTTCTTTGTTATAGCAACAGAAAGTGGACTAAGACAGCAAGGAATGGTGCTAGTTTTTGGAATCTTCTCTTTTGAATGCTGAGATGAATACTATTTTACTCTAGCCTACCACCATCCTTGGACTAAAAGTGTCAAGATCGTAGGTTAGTGACTTTGTTCACCTAACTAAGGATTGCTGGGAGAAGCTTGGTTACCTAAGATTTTGTTTGCATTCTTTTAAGTCTTGGGAATGAATTAGAAAGAAGACCACTGAACGTGAGCCAGAAGATCTTTGGATAGATCTGGCTCTGTCACTCTCCATGTGGCTTTGACCCAGTTATCCAAACTTGCCTCCCCCCATTCTCCCGCCCGGTGCTGTGGGATATAAGGAGATAAGGCATACGAACACTCTTATAGTCTCTGATATTGGTATGATGGGCTAAAAGCTATTCTTGATTATGCTAATGAAATAAGCCAGGCACATGATACATACTGCATGATTCCACTTACATGAAGTACCTTGTTAAATTCCTAGAGACAAAATTAGAACCATAATTTCCAGGGCCTCGGAGGATGTGAAGATAAGTTATGAGTATTTAATGGGGTTAAAGTGTTTAATGTTAAGAGTTTACATTTGGAATGATGAAGACTTCTAGAGGTGAAGGAAGGTGATAGTTGTACAACAATGTGCAGATGCTTAGTTCCACCCTGAAAATGGTTCAGTGTTTGTTATGCATACATAACCACAATCAAATAAACATTCATTGATTGATTGGTCCTTGATTTTCCCAAAGAGATCTGTGTATATAGCCTGGATACATGGAGATCTTCATTCACTTTTTAAAAAATGAGGCATCAAGGTGAAGAGGCTTACTGGGTGGCATAAGGACACATGTATTTGAGGTTGGATTATAAGGAGAACAGGACCTAAGCAGGGTGGATTTTACAGGAGTGCTGTTTGCATTGTTCCGTGTAAAGCCTCCTTAGCTATGTGCGGGTGTCAGTCTCCAGAAAAGGTGTCTGGATACCCTTTTCACTAACACAGAGGGCATAGACAAGGAATGTTTACAAAGACCAGCAACCAAGCAGGTGCAGACATTGAAGCATCAGTGCACTAACTTCATGAATCAAAGCTCAACTGTTTTTGTTTTGTGTGGCCAGATAAGAGGGGTGATGGCTGGCCAGGAATAGCAATTGTAAACCAATGAATGCTATTTGGGGCGTGGCTCAGTGTGTTTATGGGGTGAATGCATAAGTAAGCATATTTAATGGGGAGAGGGGCTGAAGTCACACCTGGACTACAGGTTCTACCTGTAGTTATATCTCAAGTGTGCTGTTGGTTATCTGAGAACTGTGTGCAAGCCATTCTTTTTAAGATTCAACATTCTCTGCTGTAAAACGGGAGGTATCTGTCGCACTCAGCTCACAGGTTTGTTGTGAGAAGTAAGTACAGAATCTGATACGTTCACAATAACATGTTGATCTCTCAATACTAAGCAATGAGGAAACATTCAGTGTATTTGCTGTACTTAGACTCTTCTTAGACAGGGTACTGAGACCCAAGCTTTGGAGGAGCGGTCAGGATGATCAAGGCACTGCACTGTGCAGTGATGATACCAGTGGAGGATGAATCAGGAGAATGTATTTGGCCAGGGATTGGTGGATGTCCAAGGTGAGGCTCTGAGCACGGGCTGGGGTTTGATTCAGTCACTGGCTTTGTGATGTAAGGCATGACAGCTCTCGCTCTCTCTCTTTCTCTGTCTCTGTGTGGGTGTCTGTCTGTCTCTGTCTATCTATTTCTCTCTTTCTACTTGACTGGGTATCCACAGGAGATAACATCAGCAGGAGGGTTTTGTAAGTGGTGAAGTGAGATGTGGGTTATCATGTCGGGTGCCAGGTCATGGCATCAAGCAACCAACAGTGGCTTTTGTGTCTCTAATTTCCCACATTTGCCATGGGAAATGGGAGTCCATTTTCCACAGGACTGGTGAGCTCATTCCTCATGATTACTGTCCCCAGAATAGCTGTGCTTCCAAACTTCCTAGGAGAAAGGCTCTTTCTGCTTGCAAGACAAGTCTATAATTATAATTTTTGATTTAGAAAATAGCATGACTCAAGCTTGAAGTGGCGGCACTGTGGGCTGGTATGCCTTGGTTTCTTTCCCAGAAAGTTCTCCGCTAGGTACAACACACCTTTGATGAATGTACAGTAGAGTGTTCTCTTTCCTTGATTTCAAAGGCCTCATTAATGCATTCTGAATATTAACTAAGTCTATTTTCAGCCACAGAGCATGAACCTGAGCTCAAACTTTTCTGGATCTTTCTCACCCCAAGGGGCTTTCTTGACCAGCTATCCTCAGCTTGCTCCCTATCAGCGCAGGCAGGATGAGAGGCACAGGAGGAGATTAGCAAGGAGCGAGGCTGCACTGCGGGTGAGGTGCTCTGCAAATGCACTGTCAGAAAACTCACGGACTCCTTGGCACGTTGCCATTTTTATCAGCCATTCAAATCAGGGAGCCAGAACTCAGGCAGTGAAGCCACTTGACCAAGGGCATGCGGACAGAGACAGGCCAGCGTGTGAGCCAGGTCCGTGGGCACAAGACTTGTGCCCTTTGCACTGTTCCAATGGCTCCTCAGGTCTCTGCCATTGGCATTGGGGGTGGGGATGAGGGTGGAGAGGACACATAAAATAGCTGATCTGAAGGCAAGGCTGCAACAGAGACAAGGTAGAAAAGCACCCCAGACAGTCTGGTTCAGCGGCTTAAAATAGGCAAAAAAAAATTCTTTGGCTAATGCATAATCACCACAGGGATTAATGCAGCTTTGCTCCTTGGGGTTAATTTATGCTCCACGAGCCCCTATTAGATAAGATTTCTAAAATGTATAATAGCACCAGGCTTGTTAGGGACCTTCATAAAAGCCCTGTACGGAGAAAACAAAGGAAGCCTGGTGCCATGATGGCAGCCCAGAATAGCTGGGGCAAGGCAGCCTCGAGCAGGCGGGGCAGGCGGCTTCTGACCTGGCTAGGCTTCCTGCTCTTGCTACAGTGCAAACCTTTCCCCTCCAGGGCCTGTTTAGAATGGAAGGGAAGCAGCAGGGATAGAAAGCAAAGAGGTGGTCGGTCTTCTCATCAATCCCATAATCCTGGAGCCCAAAGGGACTGTGGGGATCATCGTGCCTAATCCCCTTCTCTGCCACCTGCTGCTCTACAAGAGGAAAAACTGAGGCTTTCTGTTGACCCCACCGAATACCTTTTGGGTCCATCTTTTGCTCCTACTTGCTTGCCTCCATGAGCGCAGACCCTGTATTCCGGTCCTCAGGAACATGTGGCTCATCCGTTTGTTCATGCACCGGCCTAATTCCTCATCCACGGTGAATGTGCCAGCCCCTTAGCAGGGGCTGTGCTTGGCTCTGGAGCCTGTAGCTGAATAGCACACTGGATTTGCCCACCGAGAATACTATCTGGTGTGCAAGGCAAAGTTACAAGCAATGCTTCTGAGGCTTCTTTAGCTCTTTCTATTCAGTGTGTCTCTGCTGGATAATTAAGGTATCTCCCCCCGGCTTTCCTTCTCCACTCTGTCAGTTCAGAAAACATGCAGTGTCACATTAATCTTCCAGAGGACGACACTGTTCACTCACAATCCTCATGGCTGCCCATTGCCCATGACAAAATCAGAACTCCCCCACCCCACTGGCTCTCCTGTCCCTTATGTTCTGGGTGACACAGCATTCCTGCCTCCCCTCCCTCCCCCCCAGCATTGCTTTAGCGGTGGTGGTAGCCTGGCAGGTTTCCCTCCCTAAGACCACTTGGGGAAATCAGATCTGCCGTTTAAGGCTCATGTTCCATGGCCTCTGCTTCACAGAAGAGATTTTTATGCACATTCCCAAGAGAGGAGAGAACCTCACATCTCTGAACTCTTCTCTGAAATCATGTTACCACTGGGGTTGCCACTCCTGGGGCTCGTGGCTCATATTTTAAAGGTCTGCTTATCTCACTTTGCTCAGCTGTGAAATGGGCACGTAAACACCACCATTTCACCCTCACGGAAACTGTATAGGTTAGTGTGCAAGCCAAAGCAGATGGAGTGATTCAGTACTTGTGTTAGTGTAGTCCTTATCCCCATCTCTCAAGTCACGGAGTTTCCATGAGCTGCTCAGCACCGTGGGCTGCTCTTGTGTTTGGCCCTGTGTTTGTCAGTTTTTCGTTGCTGTGACCGAATACTGGACACCAAACTTAGAAGGAGGAAGGATTAATTTTAGCTCATGATTTCAGAAGTTTCAGTCCAAAGTCCTTGGCTTTATTGATCCTGGTTCTGTGGTGAGGAAGGAAGGGAGAGGAGGGAGGGAGGGAAGAGAAGGGGGGTTGGAGAGAGGGGAGAGAGAGGAGAAAGGAAGGAAGGAAAGAAAAGAAAGAAAAGAAGGGTCTCCATTCTTTCTCCTCTCTGTCTTGGGTCATTGAGCAGCAGCCCACAGGGAGGAGTAGAGCTGTAAAGGGGGGAGGGAGGAGACCCAGTGACCACATTCTCTTTCGCAGAATGGGTATCTCAGCAGATGTTTGGGGAACAGATGTTCTTAAAAGGATGAGACTTCAAGACTTTGGTGTTAGACTGGACTGGATGTTTTAATAACTGAAATGATACAATTTTTTGTTTCTGAAAGATGAGAGTCCTCCCCTCCCCCAGATCACCAAGGGAATGAGCCCGCCGGAGTGAAAGTCTGTGATAGGGAACGGCCAGCTTCCTAGGCTCTGGTCTTGCCAAGTCTGGCCTTCTGGGCTCCAGGGCCTCTGGCTCTCTCCCTCCCTAGCAAGCACCACTGACACCACTCGCCAGAGTAGATGTTCATCGGTGGCAGTTCTCTTGACCTTCACACCTTACAAAGGAGATGCTTCCTTTTGGAGCTCATATAATGGGTGAGGATACAGAAGCCCATGAAGATTAAGTAACTTATCTTAAGTGACACAGTAGGAAGGAGGGAAACTGAGTCTGAGACAGGAATAACTTAAGGGGACAGAGGAGCACACAGAACCCTAGACATTTTATCCCCTTCCTCCAGGCTCAAGGAGAGCCTTGTTTTGATGGAAGCCATTGCATGAGACAATGATTCTCAGGGGCTAGGCTGCAGAATTCTGGCTAGAGACAAACCCACAGCCTCCTGAAGCAGAGAAGAGGGAAGGGACCCCACCTGGAGCGGGCCTCCGAGATGCAACTGTGAGGTCCATGTTAGCTACAGGACTTGTGGGTGTTCAGGAGAGAGACCACCATCATGCATGGTTGGGAAGCTGAGTACGGCTGCTCTGCAGAGTAGCTTTCTCAGCCAGTGACACTTCGGTCAGGGATGAGGACAAAGCAAGACTTGAGAGAGATGGCATAGAGGTCCCTGTTGCCAGGCTGTGATAGGATGCTCACTGCCCGAGTGTGAGTGACGTCAGTCCCCCAAAGGCGGAGTTATCAGGAAGAACCAGGTAGGTGGCTCAGTCCCCTGGCTGAGTTGGAGATCTTTCCATTTCTGGGGCTGGGATCGGGAGGGGCTAGCGCTTAAGGGGTCCTCAGATTGACCCCACATTCTGCTTTTATTTTCACTCCTTCAGGCAGTCAGGGTCTACCATTCCCTGCTGGGAGAAGAGAAAAGAGAACCCCACTTAGGAAGAATAAGAGCTATGTGGGGACAGAGCCCCATTTGTGCTCTGGTCTGTCTGGTTCCAAAGCCAGTGACCTCTTCAGGGTCAAGTATGGTGGCTGCCTGGTACTTTGGACTCAGCTCAAGTTGCTCTGCCAGCAGTGGCTCAGGAAAGGAGCCACTCAGTGAGAGATCAGGAGGGCTAGGCATGCGTTGTGCAGTGCCTGGCTCCGTGCCAGGCCTTCCCACAGAAGCGGTCTTTTCTAACCCTGGCACATGCTCTTCTTGCCCTGGATCAAACATTCTCCCTGGATGCTTCTACCTCTGCACGCTGCCTGGACCCCAGTGCCCCTGCTCCTATCACAGGAAGAGTTAGGAGCAGCACCTTGGGCTTGCTTGCTGCCCAAGAGAATTGTGGCAATTCACGGTACCTCTCCTCACTCCCTGTTACCTCTGTTGCACCTGAGCCTCTAGCCTCTTCTGCGTCTCCTGCATGTGCATCGCAGGGAAGCCCCACAGCTAGAAGGGGGCCAAGCTGAGGTGGGAAAAGTTTCTGGATGACCTTTAGTTGTCTGTAACATAAGAATGACAGTCCCCCTTAAGACGGTATCAATTATGGGAATGCTGGGGAGAGCGATTTCCAGGGGCTTTTTAGCACTGCCTCGAAGAGCTTTTAAGCAAAGCAGTGGCTGTTGACATTGATACTGTAAGCTCGGGGCCTCCCCTCCCCGCCCCTGTGTCAATGCCTGTGAGAGCAGAGTGGAAGGAAAAACCCGAGGGAGAGAGGCAGCCGCGCAATTCAGTCGGCACCGCTGCACCAAGTCAAGGGCCCTGCTTAGAGGCGATTGGAAAATGAAGCTTCATGAAGCACAGCCCAGGCAGAGTGAAGAGAGATGCCACCTGAGCTGCTGGGGACCTGCAGCGGGGGATACAGGATGGAAAAGAGATGTGTGGCCCCCAGGAGCCCTCAGATGAGACAGAGATGTGAACAGTGAATTACAGCACAGAGCAAAATGCAGGGGAAAACGCACAGATTATGGGAATTAATTAAAACAGGGGCGTGAATAGTTCTCAGTCCAAGCTGCATATTAAAAATACCTGGGGAACTTTACAAAATAATGCTGTCCAGGACCCATTCCAGACCAATTAATCCAGAGGCTTTGAAGATGGCACTTGATGTCTACTTTTTTTCTTAATACCTCCAGGATTTTATTTTGTTTGGCAGTGAAGACTGTGGGCATTTCTGGGCTGCAGGATCTGGGCTGCTCCTCAGGGAAGGTGGGACTTCCGCTAGACCTGGTAGAGGGCAGGAGTTCGGTGAGAAAGGCTGCATGGATGACGCTCGATGGAGAAGGTTGGAGGGACAGTCATACATGTACAGGGACTGTCATCAGATTTGTGCGTCAGAAGACAAAGGGTCCAGATGGAGAGTTTGGGAGGCTCACTAGATGATGTCATAATGCAGAGTGAAGTAGCACCAGAGTCCTGGTGTGGAGAGAACGAGGCTTGAACAATGGTGGGAAAGCAAGGTAGAAGAAACATCGAAGAGTTAGGGTGTACAGGGCACAGTCTGTTTGCCACAGTAACAAACAAGCCCAGGTTTCAGAGCTTTCCAGCAGTAAAGATTTATATCTGAGTTAAGTAACGTCCATTGCATGTCAGCTGCATTTCCATCTGGCCTGAAAGCTGGAAGTGCAGCAATGTCTTAGGCAGCTATAGCCTTGTTGTAGAGACAAGGAGGGATGACTTCTGCTTAGAAATAGCAACTGTAGCTTCCATTTGCACACCATTGGCCATGTGGCCAACCTGACATTAATGGGACAGGAAGTATGTTCTCACAGAGAAGAGGAGGAGGTGCAGCGGAGAGAAGGAAGATGGGATGTGGGTTATCAGTTCTGCAGACTTGATGGATAGAAGTCTTCTCCCTGTCCTGGATTCAGGTCCCTGGAAGGAAAGACCATTTCTCTTTGTACCTGGGCTACTAAGAACAACACAAGTCCATGTTCCACGGGGCAGTTCTGCCACAAGATATAGGTGGCTCTGGTTCTCATGCCTCATGTTCCCTCAGGACCAGCAAGGGAGCTGGTAGATAACTCCTTTCATGGCAAATGCAAGAAGAAACGTGTGAGATCTCTTAATCTTAGGCTCTGTCACTTCTGCCCTGGATTAAGTCAAGTCAGTATGGAAGTCCAAAGTAAAGAGTTGGTAGGGTTGTTAACCTTCCCTTACTGAGGCTGTACAAGGGTGGGGTTAGCTCCAGGGCAGTAATGGTGAAAACTGGGGCCAAAGATCCAGTGTACTCCAAGTGTGAAGGTCTCTTCCAGACAATGGGTGTATAATGTGGGAACTTGGCTTCATCCGTTCATAGCTTCTTTGAGTCCTTTAGGCGTTTCTTATTTCAGAAGCAGCTGGCTTATGACCTAGAAACCAGAAGAAGGTCCACTTCTAAATGTTACGTATAAGTTGTGGCCTAAACACTAACTCTCTAAACTGTAACCCTTCACTAGCCTGTAAAAGAAGAATCAAACACATTCCCGCCATCTCTTAGGTTATAGGAAGAGCCAAGGGAGGTGATCAATGTAGAATTATTCAATAAATGGCAGTGGGCTATATCCATGTTCTCTAGCTCTTCATGGCATGAGCTATAACACGGATCTTATAACCCAGAACTTCTTGTCATGATGTGATCCTGTATTTTCACACACTCTTGGACTTACTATCCATCCAGATGTAGACTCGTCTCCATGTGCCTTTACATCTCTTGCCATGAATGGGTTGTGCCTAGGGATTCTATTCCTATATGCACACTCACGCTTCCTGTGTGTGTGGCTGCTGGGAGATGCAGACATACTGGAGGAAATGAGCTGGCTCTGCAAGGGGCCAGGCAGTGCCCTGAGAAGATGGAGGGGAGGAGATGCAGGGAACAAGAAAGGAATGAGTGCCAGGATCAATGCTGGAAAGGAAAAGCAAAAGCCACTCTTTCCCAGATGCAGATAGAAGCTCCGTATCAGGAGAGGATGGCACAGAGCCCTCTTTGGAGACTGTGAGGAATCATATTTTGCAATTTTAAAGTGCAATTGCCTTATCTAGATAATAATCGGTCAGAGAGAATTGGGGCATTTTCACGGGGAGGTAGGTGAGTTGGGAACTCAGGCTGGGAATAGGAGAGATGCCCTGTCGTATTCCTCTCCCTTGAACAGGAAGGTCTCTTAAAATCCTTCCGGAATGAGGTGCAATGACTGTGTTTGCTTCTGGCACATGTTCCCGGAGGCTCTATCATACTCTCTAAAGAAACATTACTCAATCTGCGGTGGGACTGGAAAAAGCTTTAGGAAACTGGACATCTCGTCCCAATTTGGCCATTCTTTTCAGCGACACACAGGGCAGACAAAGTACAGCTCACTGATGCATCTGCCTGAGCTCTGACATGAAGGCCCTGTGGTAGATGTGGAGACGCACTGTGCCCGTCTGCCTTGGAGCTGAGACTTGCTGCTCAGGGCTGCAGCAGAGAAGCAGCTGGCCAGGGTGCTCTGTGAGGACAACCTCAGTGTTCAGCTCCTTCAGGGTCAGCTTCGTCTGCAATTCATGTCCACGGCTGGCGAGCACTGGACACGTGGTGTGACTGCTGTGTGCACCTCCCACTGGGCAGCTCAGATGGCTGGCACATGTTCTAGAGCTCTGTGCAGGTTGGGCCGAGGCTCTGCCGATTTTGCTTCCCCAATCTCCCCTCTCTTCCTCCATCTTTTCCTTTCACAGGGTGGACTCTGACTAAGCCTGGAGCACTACCCATCACAGCTTCTGACTCTGGAAACTGAATCTCTGATGGTGTTCTGAGGATAGGGAACGTAAGATGGATTCTGGGCTGATCCATTGCATGCTCGCTGACCACTTTGACTTCTGCTTCTGATAGGTGGAAGAGTCTGTGTGTCCATTTCCCATCAATGCTTGTAACACACAGCAGCTGCAAACAAACACAGACTTATGATCCTGCTGTTTTGGCACATCAGAAATCCAGCACAACTCCCACTGGGCTAAGGCCAAGATGTCAGCACACGGCAATCCTTCCTTGAGGGTGGAGGGAGAAATGGCTGCTTCTTTATTCAGGAGCTTGATGAATTTAAGTTTCTGAGTTGGTGTGCACACTTCCGTTTCTGCATTTGTAGGACTCAAGTTCCCATTATCCTACTCTGTGTCAAAGGAGCTATTTCTGGCTCCAAAAGCCCACTGTAGTTTCAGGCCTACAGTCCACTTCTTCCATCTTTAAAGCCGGCCCTTCTCACACTCCGAATCTCGATTGCTTCTTTTTTCACTGCCACCGTACCTCTGTCTTTCCTGCCTCCATTTCCAGTTTGGAGGACTCATGCTTGTGCTAGACTTGTGTATACTCAAGAACAGACCACCCGTCCTCAAAGCCCTTAACCTCAGCTACAGATGCTGTGTAGCATTTGCCACAAGCCCTGGATGGAGAATCACAGGGCAGACCCTGTGACTAGGAGCATGACCATGCCACCTTTAGAGGATGGTTCACTCCATGAAAACAACCCTCTTGTGTTCCTGATCCCAGATAGGACAGAGTATCTCCCTAGGAGGCACATAGCTGCTGTGTAGCCAAGACTAGACATCTGAAGACAAGTTATAGCATTGGCCAGACCCAGTGCTAAGCCATAGTATGTATGAGAGAGAAGTCCCTCGTAAGGACTCTAAGGAGCATGAGAGCAGACAGTTTGGGGACTCCAGCACGTACCATAGTTCTATCCGAACCTGTCCCCGTCTCATGCCTCTTTCTGTGAGGAAGGATCCAATAAAAGGAACTGAGAGGAAAGCAAAGCCCATGCTTGTTTTTTTTCAGATGTGGTTGGGTTGACTTAGATGTAGCTACAAACTGGGATTGAGAGCCTCCAGTCTCCAGTCTGCACTCGGGCTTGCCTTGGGGGACAGTGGTGACATTAAGTCCTAAAGAACGTTACATGATACACGTGTTCATCCACTTCTTGTGGAGAAGAAGGCAGCGGAGGTAGATTCATGGGCAGTGGCAAAGGGCCTCGTCAGGACATCTAGCAAACAGATTGGGGATCCCAGGAGGTGCGTGTAGATGGACAGGAGTGGGGATACCTTTGGAGATTTTTGTCTCACATGCTGCTATCCCCAGAGATGAGGTACTGAACACCAAGTAGACAGTATGACCAGGTCACTTGACAGTAGCCCACCTTTGCCTCTGCCCACTCAAGGCATATCAGCATGGGGGGTATGAAGAAAGTGGCCATGTTGGGTGGGATGTATGTTACCCACAGACAAGTGGACTTGAGAGGTGCAAGTCGAGGACTGGAAAGACATGGAGATGACTCATCTGCTTCAAGACAGGCCATGATGGCCAGCCTGGCCATACTTACTGCAGAGCCCTGTGCTGGGAGCTAGAGATGCAAATTTGCCCCGACAGTCTGGGTTTTCTGGTAGCACACGCTTTAGCCATCTCTTGCTTCAGTTCCAGCTTGTGTGTGGATAGTTCTAAGCTTTCATTCTCCTGTCTTTGTCAGCCTAGAGGTGCAGGGGCATTCAGTCTGTGAGGGATTGTCAAAACCACAGGGAAGAAAGACTGGCAAAAACCCAATCCTACTCATTCAGAGGGATCGTTCTAGATGGTGTTCTGAGTGCATAGAATTGATCATCTATTTGCCTGTGTCCTTGAAATGCACCACAGTCTGCTTTACTTTGGTCCCAGCCTCATTCTTTCTGATTCCTCACTCCTTTCCGGAATAATCCTAAACCAATTACCTCTAGAGTATTCACATCTTTGTACTGGGCTATTGGGAACCTACACTAAGTCAAGCATGTGACACATATGTGGCCCTCAATGAAGTCAGGGAGTCAGATGTATGTAGAGGTGAACATAAGACATGGTGCTTGTCCAGTGATGGGCAAAGCATGGATAGCTTTGGGTAAATAAGAAAGGTGCTGGGACCTATGTTGGGCATTATGGAAGGCTTCAAGGAGTGAGTGGTGCCTAAGATCTGAAAATCAGAAAGAGTAGCTAAGCCTTGTGGTGTGCAGGGATAGGGTTGTGTTCGAGGACGTAAGGAGTACAGCTAGTTCAGGCTTACGGTAGCATAGCACCAACAGTGAACTGCAAACAATTCTGGAGAGTGGAGTGGGAAGGTACTGGGGGCTCCAGGCAGGATGCTGTTGCAGGGAGGTAGGCTGGCTCATGCATGGCTTTCTTGGCCACTAAAACCTGATTGCTACAGGAATCTATAGACATGATGATCACCACAGATACGAATTCTGTTTGAAATATGCAAGTCCTGGGTGCTTAGCCCCGGGTCTTCCCAAGACATTTCCTAACCATATAGAACTTATTTAGCATTCAATTATCTTTGAGAGGTTGTAACTGGGTTCCCTTAGCTTATTTTCCTTCCCTCTCCTCAACTCAAACTATTCCTGCTGTGGTGTGGAAATATCCAACTGCCTCCAGTATTTAGCAAAGAAAGAAAATCATCTATCTTAGCAAAGATAGAACACCCATAGACTCTGCCACCTGGTTCTTGGCTCCTTCCAAGGAGGAAAGAAACAAGGTCTGTCTCCTGACAGGTGGGTGACATTTTTACGGGGAATAATCAGAGGATATCTGTCAAGCAGCTGTGATTGGTGCTAACAAGCACTGGGTGTTTATATTTGGGTGAGTTTACAGCAGCAATAGCAAAGGCCTTAGGTCAGAATAGAAATCTTTGATAAAAGCAGTATCCCTGGCATGGGAAATCTCTAGGCAGGGGGGGATTTCTAGAACAAGACAGCTTGACTTTCTTTACATGTGTCATGCTCTAACAACTGAAGCTCCCAGGTCAAGAGAAGGGGACCCAAAGAGTAGGAGTCTTACATTGAGCTCTCTGAGACTCCAGCTTTGTTTGCATCTACTTTGCTTCAGAAATTCCCCCTTCCCCTCCAGTGGGTAGGAAAGCCAGGGCCTGTGAATTTCCCATAACCACCTGTGGTCTAAGCACTCCTGTTACCATGAGAATGATATTGGCATGAATGTCATTATCCATATTGAACTGAGGAGGGCACTGAGGATAAGAGTAGAGGGCTATACTTACTCTATGGCCTAACTTCTCCAAAAATTCCAAGATTTTCCATTTGTTTCTAAGGTAGTCTGAGATGCACAACACAGGATCACCTCAATATCCCTTCCTCCTTTCTCAGAAAGGTCCAATTATATTGTGTTTAGAACTCCTCCACTCTTTCAACCACTCCCAGTCAGCAAACAAAGCTGGAGAGATGTCTGCAGCGGTGTCCGTGGATCCGGAAGAACTTCATGGGCCTGAGCAGAAACCCTGCAATAATGCCTGAGCCTGGCATTCCTCAACTGACTTAGAACCTATGTTCAGAAAAGGAAGGAATCTTTTATGGCTTTTATAATAACTTTACAGTGGTCCAGTACCCAAATAACCACTAAAATTACATAATAATTGAATATGTGGTCTGGAGTTAGTTTTCTTGGCTTCAAATACATTTGATTCCTCTCAGTAGCAGTATGATTTTGAGCAAGTTTCTTAACTTCTTTGTGCCTTGGTTTGGTCATCTGTCAAATGGGTACAATAATGGTTGGGAGGAGTAACTAAAGGCATAAATGCTTTCATGTCCCTGAGGGATAAAGAGGATTGAAGGAATATATGTATGTACATATATATTCATATATATTTATATGTACATATCTATGAAGATAGCATAATGAAACCTATCAAATGATGTTTGAAAAAGAGAACAGGCAGAAAGATAATAAAAGAATATATTATTGAGGGGTGAATTTGCTCAAAGTATGCATTATGAAATATCACAGAGTTTTCTCATATTTCAAATCTATGTTAATTCAAAAATAAAATTCAATAAATTTTTCTAGGAATTAGGCACAGGCTGGAACTATGGATCCAGTCTTCCATGGTAATGCAGATACACACTCATTTATTTTTCTTCAGATTTATATAGAACATTACTCAAATTCCCAACTATTAAATTGCTTAGATAAAAGAATAGCATAAATTCCAGTAACAGTGGTCCACAGGCACACAGTATATATTAGCTTACTTTCTCCTCTTCTCTCTTCTTCTCTTTCTTGTGTCTTCATCATCGTTATCATCCTGTGGTCTTCCTATTCTCAACGCTGTGGAGAGACCCTTGCTCCAAGCTCATAGGTCCCCTGGACTTGCATTTCTAAGTTCCTTTCACACTGCCTTACATCTGCCCAGTTGTTGACCCATCTTCTGGAATGTGCACTCCTGGTGGGCACAGGCTGTTGCCTAGATGGGGTCTATGCAGTTCTGCGCTTTTGTTAACTTGGATGTAACAATTATGTTTTTATTTTTATTTCTAAGTCATTCCGTTTCAAATGTGCAGAATTAACTGAAGGGCTTTCCAAAACACATAGAGAGATGGGTCTCCTTTAAGGTACCCAACCACAATTTTCCTGGGGTGATTGGGTTCTTAGGATATGGCCCTTGGCATTGTTAAAATTAGGAGTATCCTGACAAACCAGGATGCCTTTTGGTTATCCTAGCTCCAGATCTAAAGTTTCTGATTCATTTAAGCTGGTATAGGGGTTGAGATTGAGTCCTAGAAGGGGTTGAAGCTGCTGGATCCACACCTGGAGGACAGTATCCCCATGCTGTTCACTACACACTCGTTCTACACAAGAGTCATTCTCAGCAGCCATTTCCTGTGCACTTTGTCCACGCCAGAACCCTGGATGGATTCCTGTCAGCACCTCCTTCCACGCTGGCTTTCAGGGCTCTCTATGAGCAGTCAGCTTCCCATGGGACTCCCTGTATCACTTTGTTCCAGCCTATAGGCAAGCAAACCTGTTTCCTCTCTTCCTTAGAGGCCATGGTACACTGTGTATTTATCTGTGCCTCCATTCATGGCTGAGACCCTAGATAGAGTTTCTCTTTTCTGCCTAGTCAGACACAAAGCAATCCTTCCACTAAGATGTGCCTGTGGGTGGCCTGTTAGGGACTTGGTGGTGCTGTCAAAGAGCCAGGTGTCCGCCATCTTGGCTACCTGTGTCTATGGTGCTGGCTTCATCCTCACATGAGGAACAAGGGGCTGCAGAAATATTTCATTTGTCACATACCGATGAGGGATTGTTTAGAGGGAAACAGAAGGTGCCAGTGGCTGTCTTCTGTGAAAGAAGACAACTTCCCAACAGACCCTTGCATATCTTAGTGGCTAGTACTGGATTCTAAGCTCATCCCTGGACCAGTCGCTGGCAATGGTCAGGAAGGAGTGGTTAGGATGACTTGTGTTCATTCTACCCCTTAGATTAGTAGCACCAGTATGTCCCAGAGGCTGCTTAGAAATTCAGGTTCCCTGGGAGACAGTGAGGGAAGGGGTGACATTGTCCAAAAAGAAATATACTCTTTAGCCCACTTACTAATCGGGTGGTTGTTTCTTTGAGGATTTGTACCCAGATACCCCTCAATAGATGAATGGATCAAGAAAATGTGAATCCCATGCCTCTGTCAGAAAGAATAACACTGCCCCACTTATTAGGAAATGGAAAGACTTGGAAAAAATTATATTAAGTGAAATAAGCCAGACTCAAAGAAACATAGGTCCCATGGTTTCCCTTATCTGCAATAACTAGTATATGTCTAGCACAAGCAGAAGAGGCCAAAAGCTATGTACATATGACCATATAACCTGATGCTAAGTGAAATGAACCCCAAGATAGGGAAACAAGAGATTTTATCTTTCTTGTTGTTCTTATAATGTACTATGTGATATTTTTTGTTTCTTTGTATGTTCTTCCCCCATGGTACAACCCCAGTTGTTACTGTATTTGATTCCGGTGTCCTGCATCTTGTGTATACATTTTTCTAATTTGGGGAGCAGAAGGGAAATAACATAATGCTGAAATAAGGATATAGGTTGACCCATTATAACAATGAGATGTACAAGACACTATGTTGAAAACGAATTTTGCAACTTTGCCGGGTGGGAGGGGGTGGAGGCAGGTGGGGGAGGGAGAAGTTTGAGAGGTAGGGAGGAAAGGGATGGTAGGGGAAAAACAAAGGAGGGGGTAACAATGCTCGATAGGAAATGGACTCATTACCTTGCTCATGTAACTGTAACCCCTCTGTACAGTATCTTTACAATAAAAAACATTTTAAAAATCTACTCTTTACTTGACCTATGTAACTGTAACCCCTCTGTACATCACCATTACAATAATAAAATTTTTTAAAAAGAAATTCAAGCTGCTAGATTCTAGCTGAGACATGGGCAGTGGTTGTTGCCTTGATGGGGTTGTTATAGAATTTCTGTATGTGGATTCCTCCTGAATCTGGATGAGTTTGCTAACCTGGTGATTCTGATGTTCACCTGAGACTGCTTGTACTGCCCTCCAGGGATGATAGGTTTATAGTAGACTCACCTGTAAGGACAGAGTCAGCTTCCTCTGCTTGCATCATGATCCCTCAGGACCAAGCTCCAGGCAGCTTACAGGGCCTGCCATATCCCTCCATGCCGCCTCGACTTTACCTGAGCTGTGTCCTTCCCAGGGTGCTGTGCCTGTCTCCAATGACTATGGGGTGCCTCTCTGTCACACTGACAATGAGCCTTTCTTCTTAGATCCACGGTACCTATTGAGCTCCTTCCCTTAGGGACTTTGCTGCATTCTATTATCAATCTATTTCTTCCTCTGTGGATTTGCTTCTGGAGAATTTATTCTTGTAACGTGGTGGTCTGACTCAGAGTAGCTGTTCTACATGTATGGAAGGAATGTAGATGGGGCACATTTGCTTTGGGACCTGTGAAAGGGGGTGGGTGCTTAGATCTACCATTCCATTGTTGACGAAGATAGTTTTGCATTCACTGTATACTGTAGTGGGAGATCATAGGCTTGGTCTTCCACTCCATAGTTGATGAAGGTATTTTTGTATTAACTGCATCTTGTAGTGGGGAGATCAGAGGCTTGGGGATCTGCCCAGCTGAGCTCTGAATCCTGTTCTGCACTCTGTAGTCTTGTCTGATTTATATGGCTTTTCAGAGCCTTGGTTTCATCCATTGCAATGTTTACCTTCTGTGGTTCCCAAGTAGAGCTTTAGAACATAGGAGGCATCAGGGACACAGTGGGCATTAGGTTTCTGCACAATGTCAGACCTCTTTATGGTGGAGGTTTTTCCTGTTCACCCCTTCCAACCAAATGCTAATTTTTGTAATTGGAGATTGGAAAATATTATGTCTTCTGTATTTAAATATTTCAAATTTCTTTTAGTTGACTGTGAGCACCTTCTTCTACTTTGACATGGTGAGTGGTATGTGAAATTATTTGCCTTCAGGATTGTATGTGTGCACACACATGTGTGCATGTTTACAAGAAAGAAATAAAGGGAAGAGAGGTTAAATAGAGAAAAAGAAGGAACAGAGAGAGAAGAAGTGAGAAAGTCAGAGGCAGAGTTAGAGAGACAGAAGGACACATGCACAGTACACATAGAGGATGATGGGAGGCTTAACCCCCATTGGACTAAGGGGTGGAGTTGTGTGCTGATGCTGTGATCCGTGGGACATAGCTCCAGCTTTTCTCTCCAGAGCACCAGACTGGACACTTCTCTGCCTCCAGGTCCCCTGCCCCCTTGTTAATGGTCAACTGCGACCCCTGTCTGAGAACTTGTGATCCCAGTGGCATGTTGGCAGCTGACCCGGGCACTGTTCTAGAACTCTGCGCTTGGCTGTTGAGGGCCTTCGTGAAGTGCTGCTCAGAGGAACCCTGGCTGGCTCAGTTACCTCTCTCAGGAGGTCTCAATTAAGAGAGTAGGATGGTGGCAAGAAGCCCAGCCCAGAAGTCTGGAAAGCTCAGAGACTCCAGGCCATTTCTGCTCGGTCCCCCACTGTCAGTGCAAGCTCCAGTTACTCAGCACTCTGGCCCTCTGGCCCCTCTCAAGTATCAATAGGCCCGGCCAACGAGCCAGTCCATGATGTGAATGTAAGAGTCCACATGTGCAGAATCAGGAAATACATTTTCAAACGCGTAATACTGGGAGATAATAAAATAGGAATAGTAACCACAGAGCAGCAGCAGTAGCCATGTTAGAATTGCCAGTTCTTCCTGGGACTTGCTTCTCTTGAATTCTCACCATAACAGCCAGCGTCTTAGCTTCACTGCTTCTTAAGTCCTTTGTGTGTAAGCCTCCTTGGCTGCGAGCTCCGATCTCATGTGCTCATAGGCAGCCTTGCTTTCCACTCAGCAAGGCCTGTGAGCTGTGTTGGGCTCATAGCCGTGAGTGAGGCCTGGGAGGAGGGGCCTGGGCATTGAAGCATTCCCGAGATGAACACTGACTTCTTCTTTATGCATGAGGATGCAGAGGATGAAAAGCAGCTCTCCTGTCAGGTCTCAGGGCTGGAAGGGCAGAGCCAGCCAGAGCCCGAGCTGGAGGCCGAGCTGGAGGCCTTTGCTCTGGCTCCATTCAGAAGCAGCTCATCCCTCTCAGCCTTTCTCCAGAATCACCCAGATTCCCTTTCGGAATGCAGGTGTTGGACTAAAGGGGCGGTAGGAGACAAAGAAATGAGGTAGATGACAGTTTTAGAGACAAGATGGTTTTTAAAAAAAGACTTTCTGTCTTTGCAGGTGAAGTAAAGCAGGTGAGCGGGGAGGTGGGTGGGGGATGGACACTTACTTTTGCCTCTGAGTTAAGAATAATCTTCCCGATTGTTCCTTTCTTCACACAGCCATGCACTAGCAGAAAATTATTTGTTAAAAGAAACCAACACATAAAGAATTGGAAAAGAAAAGCCCCACTGCATTCTTAGCTTCAAGTCAGAGCTGTGGGAGGAACCTGGACTCACTCCTTACAAATGAACCTCAGGCCAATTAGTCTTGGCAAACTGGGGCTAGGTCAAATTAACCTTTCTAATATGTGAACATTCTTAAATTGTAGTAGAAGTCTAATTAATTCATAGCACAAACCAATATACACTGGCTGAATATGAGATGCTCTGAAATTGAGTTTCCCCCTTATTTTTGGGGACAAGGCTGGGCCAGTACAAGATTTAGTATGTTGTAAGTTCTTAGGAGATTAGATCAAAGGGAAATAGAGGTGGGTAGATTCTCCAACCACAGCCTACTTCAGAGGTTCTCTGGCCAATGGTAGCTTTCTTGTACCTTTTCCTCAGGTTATTTTTCCCTTCCTCCTTTTTCACTCTCCTGCAGCACGCTCTTGTGGGAAAACTGTGTTTCAAGATAGAGTCTAAGCCATGTCATGCTAAAGTATAAATGACTGCACAAAGCTCACATGAGTCCCTCCTCAAATGGCTTGGAGAGTGACAAATGTCCTGTGAATGCTTCTCTGTAATGAGGGGATGAACTTGAAACAGAAGCATGTGGGTCCACACCCATATAGATATGATCTGTGAAACTGTGACTTCGTCTCCACCAGTATGACAGGCATTATAGTGACCCTTTAAAGGTCTTCATCTCTTTATTTCCAAAACCTGAACCTATGACTTCATGCAGGTGAGATTAAGTTAGGGATTTGGGGATGGGATGCCCCAATCCTAGGCAGTTTCAGAAACCCTCCAATGGAAGAAGAAAGGAGAAAGGCAACCAACATGACTTGGGTGCTTACGGTGCATCTGCTGCTTGGAGTGACCTTGTTTCCTCACCTTGGAGATGCTTGGCGTTACCATCTTGACTCTGTACCTGGAAGAGAATTTGCCAGTGCTCTGAATGAACAAGCTAAGCCAGGATGCCAGGAGGGTCACAGGTGCTGTTCAGAGGAGCCACATTGATCTTTGGTTCCAGACAAGTCTAAAGTCTGTCCTCTCATTCTCCCTCACAGAATGCAGCAACACAGGTTTAGCACCCTCGTCTAATAATACCAACAGGCTTATTAGCAGCTTCTTTATCACGTTTTGTTACACATCCTACCTGTCTCTTCTCAAAGGTCCCAGGTTTCTTACTTACAGTCTGTTTTCCTGTTACTATCTTCTCTCACTGTGGATAGCTATTTCCTCTGTGGTCCTCAGAAGTCAGGAAAGGGCAGTGGGAGGTGAAGATGCGCATTGGGATGTCACAGGAGTTATAACTGCACCTTCCAGAGAGCCTGTGATGAGTCACTCAAGTACTTCCTCTTTCTCAATCCTCAAAGTATCTGGACAATAAGTTATTAACCCCAAGCCTTAAAATGATCTCATCTGCACAAAGTAAGAAAGACCAAACCAGTTTTAACTCTAGAAAATATATATGTGTGAGGTAATACTAAGATAAAAGAATGTCTTATACAACCCAACAGCAAGAATCATTAAGCTTTGGGGAAGCACTTGAAGCAGGGTCTTCAAGCTGGGTGGGTTTACATTATGCTGTCCACATCTGAGCTCCATCAAATACTTAAAAGTAGCAAAAAAAAAAAAAAAACCCCAACAAAGCATCTGAGAAGATACTACGGGTTAATGATAAAAAGTGAATTCAAAGCTAGTAGACTCACAGAATATAGGCCACTGACAGCATCACATGCTAGTGAGGTTGTGGAGCAACAGGAACTCTCATTTATGTTTAATGGGAATGCAGAATGGTGCATCCACCTTGCAAGACAGTGCTGTGGTCTTATATGTGATCCAGCAGTTGTGCCCCTTGATATTTACCCCAAAGAAGTTGAAAACTATGTTCACACAAAAGATTGTTTATAGTAGCTTTATACATAGTAGTCAAAATGTGGGAACAACTAAAAGGGCCTTCAGTAGGTAAGTGGATGATAAGTCAACTCAATATAGCCTGTCTAGACAGTAAAATACCTTATGCCATGGAAATACATGGAGGAACCTAAAATGTGGATTCTCAGGTGAAGGAAGACATTTTGAGGTTACATAGTACATGTTTGTCTCTGCTATTCTAGAAAAGGCAAAACTCTGATGCCCTCCAAAGTTCAAAGATTATCCTCTATGGAGCAGTAGATTCCTTGAACAAAGAAACTACTTTTTGTGACTCTGCAGTGGCTTTTGTCCAGACCCATAGATAGAAAACAGTGAGAGTGAACCTTAACTTACTCTGTGGTGATTGTAATGTGTCAGTATAGTTCACCCATAAAAACAAATGTGCCACTGGGATTTGGATACCAATGGGGAATCCATACATGTGTGTGTAGGGTGTGCAGGGGCACATCCTGCTTAATTTTGTTGTGAATCTAAAGTTTTGTTGTGTAAAAATTTAATCATATTAAAAATGGTGAGTGGTTTCCAGGTGCCAATGGCCCACGCCTATAATCCTAGCTACTCATGAGGCTGAGATCTGGGGCCAAGTTCAAAGCCAGCCCAGGGAAGAAAGCCCATGAGACGTTCATCTCCAATTAACCACCAAAAAGCCAGAAATGGAGCTGTGGCTTCAAAGTGGTAGAGCACTAGTTTTGAGCACACAAGCTCAAGGACAGTGCCTCGGCCCTGAGTTCAAGCCCCAGGACTGCTAAAAAAAAGTGAGTGGTTTAAAAGCAAGCCATTTAAAATATATGTTACGTAAATAGTAGTAGGGAGTGGCATAGTAGATAGATATGATAAAGATTGTGGTCATTTTCAGTAATTAAATTTCTGTAAATATCAGCAGGAGAATTACCCTTTTGCCACTGAGTTATTTTTTTCCCTCAAAGTCAAAGAACCTCACCATATTATTCTTTAGTCTACTCATTTCATTTTCTATAGAAACAAAATCAAAATAACACACACACACACACCAGTATAAAGGCCTAGTTATCATTTCAACATGTATGTCCAGTGTGAAGCATCAAATATCCACTGAGCATCTGTCTCTGCTCATGTGTCACATGGAACAGGTCTACAAAGACACTCCATTATGCAGGTTACCCATAAAGCATTGGGCGTGCTGCTTGCTAACACAAGTACATATCCTTATTTTTTTGCAAATACATTTACCAAAGTATCCTCAAACTTCCCTCTCATGGTGGTAGCTTCTTCTAGAGGTTTCCAGAGTGAACCCTGGGGCCAGGAGGGTCTGGCGAGGGAGAAATGCAAAGTCAGAGCCCCAGCAGCTGCCTCTGCCCCCTGCCCCCTGCAGAAGGATAGCATGGTGTGGCTGCCTGACCGGTCCAGATCTCTGAGGATGTCACTTGCTTGTACTCATCAGGGGCACCTGAGGCTTAGGCTGGGAAGCTCGGTGACAGGGGCCGGGTGTGGAATGACTTCCATGTCTAACTCTACGCCAGGCCTGACAAATGCCTCTCGTCTGCCCCTCTCTGGCCTTTGCCCAGGACTCTAGCTCCGTGTTTGTCCTGAGTTGCAACCTTTAGTTGGCCTTGGGGTGCTTGCCTGTCAGGAAACAGTGACTGGGACCATCCCATCACAATTCTTCACACATCACGGAATGGGATGAGACTCTGGAGGTTTATTTTCTAGAAAGTTTTGTTGCTCTCTCTGTAAAATGACTCCCGGGTCCAACTTAATGAAAACCCATCCCCAGAAACTCCATTTGTTAGTTGTTCAATTTGCAGAAAGACCATTTTCTTAAATTATCGAATCTCTGGATTAACTAAACAGTGCTTTTAATGATCTGTCAGTCTGTAGCAGCTTGTGGTGTGGGTGCGATTCCGTGCCTTATTTCTTGGGAATCTTGATGGATTGGTTTCTGTTCATCATTGCAGACAATGTATAATTAGTCCAAAGTTCAGAGTCAGAGCATAGTTTGGTCTTCTCATGAGCTGCTCAGAATTTGAATGACTATTTAATACACGGCCCTTTTGACATTCAACATCAGCTTCCAAATAAGTCTTTGACACTTTGATAGATAATATGTAAAAGAAAATTGGAGTAATCTCACTAAACCCCAACAGTGGAAAATAAAAATTATGTGTTCTATAGTTTTCTAACCTATATATGCTTCTATATTTGAGGATATAACACATACATATCTGGGAAAAAACTTGACTCAAATGTTAATGAAATGTTTTTCTGGATGAGAAGCATTATCTCAGTTAGGTTCTTTCCTGTTGTAAGATGAACCTTGAGCATGAGGAAAAGAATAAAATAGGCTTGTTTTTATAGCATAACAAAGCAACACTACCAAGACTGTATGTATACATGCATGCATGTAGGTAAGTGGTAGGGGTTGATCCAAGACTTTGGAATCAATCATATGTATATGCATGTATGTATATGTATATACATTTAATGCATATGTCTAATTATGATTGCATTTAATATATATGTATATGCACTTATGTATATGGTATATGTATATGTATTTAATGTATATGTATATGAATTTAATGTATATGCCTAATTATGATTGCATTTAATGTATATGTATATGCATTTATGTATATGTATATGCATTTAGTGTATATGTCTAATTATGATTGCAACTTGTGATAGGCAATGGGAAAGGGGTGTGAAACACAGAAGGATGAAGGGTGAATGATATTAAAATACATTGCCTATGGTGAAGATGGCACCGAGTAACTCACTGAAAGCTGCTGAATAACAGAGAAGTAAGGGCTGGAGGACTAGTTGAAGAGGTAGAGCATTTGGTAGCAATCAGAAGCCCTGAGTTCGAACCTCAATACTGCCAGAAAAAAAGGGTAGATGGGATATGGAAAGAGAGAGCAATAGAGGGCATTAGCTTGCCTAAAATATGCGTGAGTGAAATTCCACAGTGATTCATCTTTGTACAATTAATATACATGAAAGAAATAAATAACAGGGATATAGAAAAGGTTCTGTTGGGAAGTAGTTCTCAGAAGATGAAGGAAGATGAATATGATCAAAGTACTTTATATGTATGTATGAAAATAGAACAATGAAACTGTTGAAGTTGTTTTAAAAAGGGGATGAGAGAGTGGGGAGTTTGGTCAGGGTGCATTGTGTACATGTACGTAAATATCACGGTGAGACCCCCCTTTGTCCAACTAATATATGCCAAACATGTAAAAATCCATCTTGCTGAAGTCTTTCTTCCAGACAGCAAAGACCGAGTGATGGGCTTTAGGATAGGATAGAATCTAATTGCTACCTTACCCTAGTTTTGCTGGACTGTGTGTCGATGGCCTGGCTATTTGTTGAAATTCTCTTGCACTGTTCCACACTCCATTTTTACTTGCCACAATGGGTGCTTTCTTGCATAAGAATATGTACACCTATGGTAGAGCATGATCCATCATTCTGCCAGCCTTTGCACATCCGTCTAAATTTATGTGCAGAGCATTGACAGTTCCATTTCCTCTTCTTTACTTACTCCTGAAGAAACAGAGCCCAGTGTGGGAGCAGCCTCATGCAGGAAGCTTGCCTGCATTTGTTTTATGACACATAGGACATTAGCACTGCTTCTTAGCAACACACCCAACACCCAATGTCTCGGGACATTGCCAGGCTGTTTCCTTGGCCACAGTCTACACTCAGGTTCCATTGTGCTCTAGGCTGTGGACCTTTGGTCCTTCCATTTACTGAGAAAGCTGAAGTTGCAGAATTACCTGACTCTGTGTCCACAGAACCCCCTTGGGGGTAAACAATTATAAGAGGTAGAAATTTATTTGCCTGGTCCTGCAAACTGCTTACCTGCTCTGGGCAATCTGTCCTTCTGAAAAGTGATGGAAGTCTCCAAAGCTCCATGCAAGTTATTTCTACGGTCTTAAAATTTCATACATATCTTTCTTGCATCTTATTTTAATTCTGTTAGGACATATCTTAATCTTTCTTCCATGAAGACTGGGGGGTGGGGAGGGTAGGACAAAGATAATTTTATTTTTTCCTTTCACCTTGGTCCTGAACTGTAGCCACAGCTCCTCCTAATTACTAGATACACAGAAAAGAGCCCAAGCCTGAGTCTAAAATGCTTCCGGGGTCGAATCCCAGTATTGACACATATTGATTGTGTGATTGGATGTGAATTACCTAAGCTTTTCTAACATCTTGAATATGTACACTGCTTTAAAAAGTAAATCGAATAACCCCCTTTTTATAATGAAAAGAGAAACCATTCCTATTCTCCTCTTCTCTGTCTTGCTTTTTTAGGAGCAACCATTTTAACTAATTAAACTATTTCTTTGGCTGATTATCTCTGTATTTCTAAATAATGTGCTTAAATTGCTCTTTCTGCTTTACACATTTAGATAGTATCTATTGGCATATTACTATAATTAACTGGTATTTAGCTTCCTTAATAAACATCCTCATTAAATGTTCCTGTATTCGCCCAACAAACACGTTTTGGTTTTTATTTAACTTTTTAAACTGGGTTTTCAGTATTGGGATTAAAGTTTGCTCTAGAGCTAGATGATGTCTTATGACCTTGTTTATCTTGTGTAATTTTTCCTAAAACTTCTGGCTACCCCCATTCTTTCCTATTATTTCCATTTTTCCTTTATAATTTCCCTTTTTTGTTTTTTCTCCAGAGATGCAGCTAGTCAGATCTTCAGTTGCACCTGTGAAGTTTTGCTTCCGGTTGAGATGCACTGCCACCATCTATTCGTTCCTCATCTGGGCTGAGGCTGGCTCCAGCATCTCACATTTTCCTTTTTTACTGGTGGGGAAGGGGGAGGAGGGATCTCATTCCTTAGAAACTCCTCTCTGTGCCAACCTGGTACATATTTTTCTTTGTTTTCTAGCAGTTAGATAAAGTCTCATGACCCTTGCATAGGTAAATATGAGGTTATTTCCTAGCTGAGCCCTAGTCTTCTAGCATTCTGTTCATTGCAAAACTTCCACTGGATTTCTGATTATCACTTCTTTATAGGGAACCATAAGGAGGTGGATTGCATTTCCTCCAAAGGTATGTTGCAGGGGTTTTTTTTTGTTGTTGTTTGTTTGTTTGTTTTGTTGGTCATGGGGCTTGAACTCTGGGCCTGGGCGCTGTCCCTCAGCTCTTCAGCTCAAGGCTAGTGCTCTAACACTTGAGCCACAGCACCACTTCCAGTTTTCTGGTGGTTCATTAGAGATCAGAGTCTCACAGACTTTCCCTCTGGGGCTGGCTTTAAACCAGTATCCTCAAATCTCAGCTTCCTGAGTAGCTAGGATGACAGGCATGAGCTACCAGCACCTGGCTTGTTTGAGTTTGTAAGCCTACTACCTCAGAGAGTGTGACCTTATTTATGAATGGAGTCATTGCAGAATTAGTTGAAATGGGCTTGGACTGTAGCAGGGCAGCTTTTTAATCCAATATAATTGGCATACTTGTAAGAAGAGGGAAAGTGGACACATACACAGACATACTGATGGAGAAAGACCCTATTACCTCATGGCATCACTGGCCTCCAGAAGATGGAAGGAAGACGAGGAGGACCTTTGCCTGTAGGCTTTGGAGGGAACAAGTCTCTGCCAACATCTCAATTTTGGTCTTCTAGCCTCCAGAACAGGATGAGCATAAATCTCTATGGTTTTAAGTCACCCACTTCCTTGAATTTTATTATAGCAGCACTAGGCAGCTAAACTAAGACAGGAACATTTTTATTTGTTTTTCACTTTTCTAGACGCCTTTTTTCTTTTTTCCAACCTTAGAACTGTAGTCTTATAATTGGAGCATTACAAATAGTTTTAAAGGTCCAGGATGAAAAAAGTCAGGTGTCCTAAAACTTTTTAGAAGCCAGAGCTCAAGAATGGGATTCTTTTGCCAGAGATTGACTGAGAAAACATCCCCAAGAAAAACCTTCCTGGGAGGCAGGAAATGGGTTGGGATACAGAAGGAGGAGGTCAGGTGTTTCTGATGTTTCCCTCCCCGGTGCTCGGAGGCTGTCCCAGGAGGCAAGCCCCTCTGCCTCTCTCAACTCCTAGCCCGGGGAACCCCTCAGTGAGAGGGATCTAGCATAACCTGCCAGCTGTTTCCAGTAAAATAGCTCTTATGTCAGTTCTGAGGGCCTACACAGAGCATTGCCAATGTTTATAGTAGCCTGATTGTCCTCTGCTTGGAAATCCACAACCAGAATTAGATGACTGATGATTTTTGAGGAAACGTAGGTGGAGATGCCTAGTGTGCTGTGGTCCCCCACTGTGACGATCCCAGCCTATCATTTTTGCTCACCACCTACCCCTGTACCCATTCTAGATTCCATCTCATTCAGGGAGAATGTTTGCTGTGACTATCTCAGTGTGGTGACTTAGACACTTATTTTTAGGGGCTAACCCCCTGGTCAGTAGAATTTAGCAGGCTTTTACATTGCATATTTGTGGCTAAAACTGGACATGAGACAAGTGAATGGATCCCCGAGGGCCTTTATGCTCCTCCCAGACTCACCTTGTAGGTGAGGATTACATCGTCCTCATGGTGATTAGAGCTGATGACTTCCACTAGCTTGATACCTCCTTAAAGGTCTATTGGCTTAGGAGTGGAAGATGCTCAAACTGACTGGGCAGTAATTGCAAACTTAGGGATCCTACTCTGTACTTAGATAGATGTACTTCTTCATCTACTTTAGGAATTAGCTTCTTTTGTCCCAATTGCAGGGATAAGAAGTTTAAATTTCCCAAGAGATCTCCAAGAGTAGGGTTTGGTAAGACCGTTTCTGCTTTGTCCAGTGCCACTAGTATTTTTAACTGTCAGTGCACGCAGGCCTAGATGATGCCATTGGTTTGGGCCTCTCCCTGTTCACAGGGTGTCTGGCCTTTAGGCTGGTGTCTTAGTTGCTCTTTTAGGAGATTATTACCATAGCCTTTCTGCTCAGATGCTTCTGGCTGACATGGAGTACAATAAGCAGTGGTTTTCAGGCCACGTGGGCACCCTCCTTCCTCTGCTCCATGGTGAGCCACGTGCTAAGAGGATTCCAAGTCCTCCTTTTGGACACCCTGAGAACCTACAGATGCTGGTGCTTATGTCCAGTGGCAGGACAGGTGGCCTGTTCTGTGCATGAATCCATTCCAGTCGGATTCTATGGTGGCCTTTTCTAGACTGGGATGAGGAGGAGAAGTAGATTCTGGTGTAAAATATCTTAAAATTTTGAAGTCATTGTTCCATTTCTTTTTTTTTTTTTGTCAGTTGTGGGGCTTGAACTCTGGGCCTGAGAGCTGTCCCTCAGCTCTTCAGCTCAAGGTGAGCACTCTACCACTTGAGCTATAGCACTACTTCTGGTTTCATGGACTTTCCTGCCCGGGCTGGCTTTGAACCACGATCCTCAGATCTCAGCCTCCTGAGTAGATAGGATTACAGGCATGAGCCACCAGTGCCTGGCTTCCATTTCTTAACTCCTGATGTTCCTGCTGGAAAGCCCCAATCTCATCCTGTGCTGTTACTGATTTGAAGTGTCTTAACCATAAGTATGAACAGACAATGGAGAATTGTTACAAGATCAAGCATTACTTCTTTTTAAACTTCCAAAAATTACCTTTAAGCGGTTGTGCCAAGGAGCTGCCATTTAACCAATCAGTTTATGAATACGCTCTATCTTGATCAGTCATCTCCTTCAACATCCTCACCCATGCGTCCCCTCTCCAGCCCTCAAGCCTTAATACTATGTTTGCTCATGTCGTTTGCCTACTTTGTCACATTGTGTAACTGCTGTATTAAACCACTTAAAATCAACTCTTCATGTTGTTGAAACTGTCAAACATTTTGCCCATTCTGACCCTCTTCTTGCACCTCCTCGGGGGTCTACCCAACTGTGTTCCTTGGCTGCTACCAGTCATCACCTCATCACCATGCTCTGGAAGTGCTTACTTTCTCTGGATCTCAGTTTATCTCTCTGTCTTCTTGGCCATAATACCTGCTCCAGTTCCTCACGGGAAAGGGTAAGGTGAATGGGAACTGTGTTTTTAAGACTTGGTATGCTAAAAAATAATGTTTGTTTTGTACTCACACTTGATTTACAATCTGGGTGGCTATAGATACCTAAGGTGTGAATTATTTTTGCGTAGAATGTTGAAGTAATTGCTCCATTTCTTAGCTCCCTATGTTCCTGTTGAGAAGCCCAACATCGTTTGTATTCTAATACTTTTAATAGAATTTTTCCCCCTATGGAAGTACTCAGTGTCTTCTTTTGTTCTGAAATTTTATGGTGATTTGCATTGGTTTGGGATTTCAGACTTTTATAATTCTTTTCTTGTATATTACTCAGAGAATACTTGCATACCTCTATTCTAGGAAATGTGCTTGCATTTTTTTCCCTGTGATAATATCCTCCTCTCTATTTTCTCTGATTTCTTAGAAAACTCTTATTAGTTCCATCTCCTGGATTGATCTTCTAATTTTCTCATCTTTCCCTTTCTATTGTTCATTGCTTATCATTTTACTCTACTTTTAGGGAAAATTTCTTGTCTTTATTGTTAAGCATTTATTTTGGATTTCTTTGAAATTTGAGTCATCATAGTTTTTAATTTCCAAGAATATTCAGTTCTCCACATGTACCTGTTATGGATGCTTTTTTCTTGCTTTATGGATTGCACCATCTCCCTTTATTTCTCTGAGGGTATTAATTACATGTTCTTTGAAGTGTTTTTCTGCTTTCTGAATTAGTTTGGTTGCCTCTGGATTCTTGGCTCTTTGTTCATGTCTCTTTCCTCAAGTAGGATTGTTTCTCCAATTTTTAGCTCTGTCTGTTCATGCTAATGAGTAGATGTATCAAAGCAAGTGTATGCACCTGGGGTCCTACTGCTGGGCTGTGGGAGGCCAGGTGATACCTCCATTGGGCGATTTGTAGGTCTTTCCTTGGTGCAAGTTTATTGTTCTCCAGACCAATCCTTGAATGATGGGGTTACAGAACCCCTTTCCCAAGTATGTATATGACCTTACCCTGCTTTCATCACAGAATAGCCTCAGCCAGAACACACCAATGATGTCCTGGATCTGAATGGGATCCCCTATCTCTTCTGTGCCCAGCTTTCTTTCCTTTGTCCTCTTGCTGTCATCGGCTGTGCCCACGCTCTCAGTTTCTCTACCATATTCTGTTCCTAGAGGGGCAAATTGGACTGATTCTTCCCCCTTCAGGCACTTAGGGTTGAGACTTTCCCTCTGCTAAGTCATTTGCTTTCTTCACCTTGTGTTCCATCTTCCCATTGAGTGTGTTAAGGTGTCTCTTAGTTTTATTGAAGATGAAGTGCATGGCTTTTTTTTTCTAGTTACTCTTGCTACTGGAGGATGTTTTTGGAAGGCGAAGTTGGCAGAAATATATTTATTCTGGCATCTTAAAAGGAGAACTCTTCTCTAGAAGCTTTTAAGAACTTTTCTTTTGGAAATTTTTCTTGATTGTTCTGTTTCAAACTGTGATGACCTATTAATAAAATACTGGACCAAGTCTCTGTATTGCTGTTCTTTTCTTCCATCTTTCTCAACACTGTTTTTTTCAACTATTGTGCTTGAAGGATCCCAGATTTCCAGCAAGAGCTCCTTTGGGGAGGTAACTCATTCTCCAGGGAGAAAGAACATTCCAGATGTGCTTTCTGTGGTGGGAATGGGGGCCATTGTCCCAAGGCAGGCCATACGCCTGGCTAACTCTGTTCATTGAGGGAGTAGCTGCTGAAAAAGAAAAGAATTATTGGGGGCCAAGTTTTTCTACCTGGTTTCCTGATTGAGTTCCTTGGGTTCTGGACTTCTCCAGAGTTTTATGGTACAAGGTGAGCATCTCCAAAAGCCCCTTCTCTCTGCTAACAGGGAAGCCAGATACCACCTCCTCCACATCAAGTACTTACTTTGGTGCTGTTTTCTGGATCTTTGATGGATATTCTGTGGTGACTTTCTTCACTGTAGATCTCTATGATTTTTTACCCTTTTAATCACAGGAGATCAGAGCAGAGCCTGTAAAGTGCCGCTGGTGTTGATCTTTGTGTCTTATTTAGCTATTTAGCATCTTTGCTTCATTTTTTTTTCTGTCTACAAAATAGGAATAAGAGTTTCCTGGTAGCCTATTTTGAGAGCATCAAATAAGGTTGTTTAGACAAACAAATAAAAATGCATGCATTAAGTGACTTGTAGTAACCTTTCAGAAACATCAGTCATTATTTCAATGGAATATTAGGTTGGAAAGAAAACAAAAGTTTCAATCGGTCATTGTTAATTGAAAGCTGTGTACCTTTGGCTGGAGACTTACATATTTTATACAGTTTCTTAAGAAATCAAGAGAGCTAAGCCTTGGAAAACACATGGTACAAGGTAGACTCATATGACCAATTTTATACAAACTGTAAAGTGCTTTATAATTAGTAAGATGTGTGTGGGTGTGCGTACCCGCTCATGAACCTGCTAGGTAACCCAGAAGATACAATGAAATGGAGGAAGGGCTACCTGCTGTTGTCTAAATGCCAGAGGCTTTCACCCATTCTAAACAGATGTAGTTACGTAGACCCTAGGGCCTAAGGAGAGTTAAGTAATGACAACAAACTGGCTGTCGGGGTGCTTCTGCTGCCTGCGGTGCTCAGTGGGCCTGGTGCACACACAGGGTTGGGGTATACTTTCCTGGTAGGGCGTGCACTGCTGGCCACGATCACATGGAGACCCAGTTGCTTCCTGAGAAGTTGCTTCTCTCCCTGAAATACATTGAATGCAATTAGGTGAACAAGAAAAGACAGGAAGTCACCTACCTCTTCTAAACCTTGCGTGGAGATATAGGATCAGCAATCGCTGCCTCTGAACCAAGTAGACGCCAATTTGTGATGAGGCCTTTCAAAGATCAAGTTCACTTTTGCCTTTTTCTTTTTCAATTGTTCTTCAATATTTAAAATGACCAGCAAGAGAATAAGTTGTATTGAACTACTTAAAAGATAGAAAATATCATTTAAGAGGAGACACAGAAGGGGGGAGAGCAAGAGCGAGTGAGCGAGCGAGCAAGTGAGCGAGAGAGTGAGCGAGCAAGAGAGAGAGAGAGAGAGAGAGAGAGAGAGAGAGGAGAGAGAGAATATATAATATATAAGAGACCCTGCTGGAAATCCAGTCTCATGGCTCTAGGCAGCTTCCATGCCTCTTTGGGCCTGCGCTACTTCCTGTGAACGCAGGGTGCTTCCACACCTCTTCTCCCTCAGTCAGACCCATGCCCTCATTTCCTTACCAAGCCTGTTTACAGAGAAGCAAATTATTTTTCCTTGTGCAAAAGCCCACTTTTGACTTTGCAGCTGTGCTCAGCCTCTTGGGAGAAAACAGATCTGAAATTCAGCACTCCCAACTGCACATCATGTGGCCTAAAAATACCCACAAATTGGTCTTCTCTTTCCTAACCAGGCTGGGCCCTAATGGAAAGACAAACTCTTCTGAGAATTCTCAGGGACTGTTACTTCCCACGGGTGGTATCGTCTATAAATGGCAGTGCCTTCCAGGTACCGAGCTGCTGGCTGGCAGAGCTCTGCATTCGCATCATTCCAGGGGAGACTGAACGCTGCTAGAGGATTCTCAGAACCAGAAAGCTGGCCAGGATCTCTGGGGCCTGGAGAAAGTCTCCCTGGGTCTCCCTGGAGACCCCTCTGGCCATTAGAAGCCCAGCTGCACACTGGGAAACACATTCGTATCCCATAGGCTGGGGTTCTCAGAATGTCATAGCACACAGTCGCACTGCCCAACAGAAATGCAGTGTAAGACATGGAGATAATGTAAGGTTTTCTAGCAGCCACACGGAAACAAGAAGAAACAGGCAAGGTAACTTTTAATAATGTTTGTTATTGAACTGTGGATAGGCAAAATATTACCACTTGAACATTCAGTAAGCATTTCAACATGTAGCATATTTTACATTGCTTTTCACGCTACACCTTTGAAATCTAGTATCTACCGACTGCACTTTGCACATCTCAGTGTAGACTCGACGTTTTCATTGGAATTAATAGATTTATACTTAAATTCCATAAAATAGATGGGAAAAGATTCCCAACAACCCAGATTGTTTCCAGTGTAATTATTTTTTTTTCTCCAGTGATTGACTTGAGGATTGGTGCTGAAATTTATATGTAAAAGAATGAGCATTAGGAAGGTAGCTCCTCAGTGGCTCAGCCACGCCTCGTGTGCTCTGCAGCCACATGTGTGGTGTTTACTGTGCTTTCTAGTGTCAGCCTGGGTTGAAGCAGTCCAGGGGCGAGCTCATATGACTGCATAGATCTCAGGTGTATTACTCTCCAACTGGGTGGAGTATCCTAGGGGCAGGAAGAGGGCAATAATAGGGTTTGAACTTAGAGCCTTGCTCCTGACACTCATGTGCTCAATCACTTGAGCCACCTCACCGCAGTGTCCCCCTTTTCATTGTAAAGATACTGTTAGAGGGGTTACAGTTACATGAGTAAGGAAATGAGTACATTTCCTATGGAGCATTGTTACCCCCTGCTTTGTTCTTTTTTTTTTTTTTAAGATAATGTCTTATTTTGCGCCTGGGTCAGCATGGACTACAGTCCTCCTATTTGTGTTTCTCTAGGTCGTTGAGCTGACTGGTGGTGCTGTTGCACCCAGACATCGGTGGAGATGCAGTCTCACACACTTTCTGCTTGGGCTGACATTGAATTGCCATTCCATTTCTGCTTCCCAGGTAGTTAAGAGGCTTGGGCCACTGCACCCGGTTTGAGCACTATCTCCAACTCTCTGTGTTCTGTCATCTTTAAATGAGAGACTATAACAACATGCACCTCCAGGATCTCTGGGCATGTTAACACAGTAACAGCATGTTTGGCATGTAGTAAGTACAGAAACTTGCTGAGTATAAGAGATGGCTACAAACAGCATTTTAACAAGTAAAGTGTGATATGGGACGCCGTGAGTTGTGTCACATGAGGGGTGTGTGGGGAGGGTTGGCTGACACTAATCACACAGAGGAGAAGCTTTTCAGAGCTGGTATCACTGAAGCGGATCTTGATTTATTGTCAGGAGTTTGCCAAGCAGAGAAGAAAATCTGGGCTAGGGGGGCACATGGAGGAAAAGATGTGAAGACACGGGGACTCTGGTAGAGGAGAGCAGCCGGAGTGCTTGGAGGACGGGGTGGGATAGGAGGCTGGTGGGCTTCACTCTGAAGGGCTCTCAAGGCAGCGGATGTTCAGAGCTGGGCCCTCGTCACTCCTGCATCCTCACATCCAAGCAATGCGAGAAGCCATTCCTTAGACCTAACCTGGCACAGACAGTCCGAGCTAGCAGCGTGAACCTTGCCAGTCTTTCGAGGTGGTTGGGACACACGTGTGAGGCCGAGGGCACTGGTGGAGGTTTGGGCCTGCGGTGCCCTTTATAAAGGGTGTGGTGGAGAGACGTTCTGAGCCTACGAACGACGCTTACTGCAGAGCAAATTGATCATTTGTCCTCACGGGTTTGTAAAATGTGGAGAGAGGCTACGGAATATTCAAGAAGTGAGTTGATGTTTCGACCTACAAGGCATTATTGGAATGTGAGGGGTTATGGCTCCTGTGGGTTTAACAGAGACCCCAAGGCTAGACATGAGGTCATCGGTTCAGCCACCTGAGTTACGGCTGGGGCTGGATGCGGACCCCATGCATAAGCAGGAAGTCCTGGGTCAGTCAGAAGATCTAGTGATCAGCAAGGTGGGAGATGAGGCTTTATACGAGGGGCTTGCACTTCCAAACCCAGAGCCAGTAGAGCAGGGCAGGGTGGTGGAAAGAGCCCAGACTGTGCTGTTCTAGCAACTGGGCTCAAATTCCTTGTTTCCTATGTGGCCAACGATAAGTTACTTCAGTGCTCTGAACTCTAAACTCCAGGCTTTGTCTAGGCAGCAAGAGACAGTTTCTTTCTCCATAAAGTGGCTGTGATGGGAACTCTGGAAGTGAAAGCAATAGTTCTGGAGCTATTTGGTATCATTGGGCCCAGCTCGTATGGACCGTCTCGATCTTTCAGCTTCTCCCCTTTCCCCAACCAATACTCTGCACAAGCTCCCATCAGCTTCAGTTAAAGCTGCAGCCTGGCAGTGCCTTGTTTCTTGCTTCTTGTCCTGGGATTTTTGTGAAAATCCCATGGTAACCTGTTTATGAGCAGCCCAGAGATAAAGGGGAGCTGACACCTCATGAAAGGGATGGAGGCCATTGGGGATTAAGCCCCAGTTACCCTCCCCTGTGGCCTAATGGTGCCCCTAACCAGTCTCCCTGGGCTGCGAGAACAGAGGCCCCTAAAAACAATGTAAAATTGTCCTCCCATGTTCTGGAAGCCAGGAATCTGAAATCAAGAGATCTATAACAATGCTCCCTTGAAGGCTATGGTGGAGAGTCCTTTTCTCTGTCAGATCTGGGTGTTGTTCCTTGATATGGGACACGGTCACTACAATCTCTGCTTCATCTACCCGAGTGTCACATGGCGTCTCTGTCTCCAAGTCTCACAGTTTCCTCTCCGTTCTCTTAACACTGGGTTGAAGGCACCCTGAATCTCTTAGGGTCTCATGAATTATGCCAAGTCCTTCCATTTCTCTCTGCAAAGATGTGGTTTGTAAATAAGGTCAGATTTACTGGTACAGGAAGCCAGGAGTTGTACATTCTTTTTTTTGTTTTTGAGGAATCCAACTCAGCCTGCCTCCCTCCATCCATCCTCCCCTGGATGCCGCTGCCTTGTATGTGACATGCACACGAGCCTCCTCAGTCAGGGCTTTAGAGAAACATGGGCGATGCCTGGCCATTCTCGAGTGCTCTATGGGACACAGATCACTTCCGTGTAGTTTTATGGGCAAATGGATGGAAATTGTAGGAATATAGTCTCCGTGCATGCACTAGCTTGCATTTGCAGTATCATACTGGCTATGCTAGAATTTCAGCACTTTGAAGGATGCTTTCAAATGTAAGTTCTATCCAGAAATGGTGACTTCTTCAGGAGTCAGGGACTCCCATGCCTGGGTGTCCTGTGGGCCATGGGGTGCAAGCTGGCCTGTGCTTAGATGCATTCCTGCTTTTGCTTTTGTTTCTTTGCCTTAAATTGATTTGGACGATAGCTGAATAAGCAGGTATCTAGGAAGGGGCATCCAATAGTGGATTCAGAAAAGTGTGTCATGTAGACACAACTGAGTATTCAGTCATTAAAAAGACTGACATGGTATCATTTGCAGGAAAGAACTGGACATCATGGTGTTCAATGACATGAGCTAGACTCAGAAAAACAAGAATCACATGTCTTCTCTCATACATGGAATCTAAAAATAGGAGAAAAAAGAAAGGAAAAGAAAAGAAAGAAGACATGAAAACAGAAGGGGGCTTACTAGGCGAAAGGAAGGAGACCAGCAGGAGGGGGTCAAGGGTATGGATCAGTGCAAGAAATTGAGGGGATTAAAAATACAGTCAAATTGTATATGTACATGCATGGAAATGACATAATGAAATAGTGTTTGTGGAATTAATGACATCCACACATGAAATATCTAATCTATCTATCTATCTATTTATCTATCTATCTATCTATCACTAATTTCCCAATCCATGAATTCAAGGGCTCTTTCATGAAAGAGCCTATCTTTGACCTTTTCATCATCTTGTATTTTGAACCTGGAAATGTCAAAGGTCAAAGTTATCAAGACTGAACTTCCTCTTCCTCTTACTTTAGAATCCTTTGCCTCTAGTGATCTTTTCCTTCATGCCACATCATTTACTTCTTGAGCATACTCTGCTGTCCTTTCAGCTCTCTCTAATTTCCACCTCTTCCCTATTCCCTTCCTGACTACACTTCCACCCTACAGGCACTCAGAGCTTTTCCTCTTGAACACAATGCCATACGGTGTGGATGGGCCCAGAAACGGACCTGTGGTGCTGATCCCACAGGACAGTGGTGAATCAAGCCTCACCCCTTCTCTACCTTCTGCCGTTCCTGTGTGCTGCTGAGGCTGGAAATCTTTCCTCTAAGGTCCTCTGACTGGGGATCTGAGAGGACAGAAGCCAGGCAAAGCCAGCTTCTTGCTGCTCCTGTTGCTGTTGTTCCTCTAACGTGTCCAATGATCTTCAAAAACAACCCACTTTCTTTGTGTTTGTCAACAGCCAATTCAAGACAATCTAATGATAAACTACTGTTTTTTATTTTTTTTCTTGTAAAGATACTGTACAGAGGGGTTGCAGTTACATGAGTAAGGTAATGAGTCCATTTCCTATTGAACATTGTTACCCCTTCCTTTGTTTTTCCCCTACCATCCCTTCCCTTCCCGCTTCTCCAATTCCTCCCGCCCCTTCAAAGTTGTAAAGTTCAGTTTTCAACATAGTATCTTGTACATCTCATTGTCACAATGGGTCAACATGTATCCTTGTTTGAGCATTTTGTTATTTCCCTTCCCCTCCCCAAATTAGAAAAATGTATATACGAGATGCAGGGCACCAGAATCAAATACAGTGACAACAGGGGTTATATCATGGGGGAAGAACCTACAAAAGAAACAAAATCACATAGTATGTTAAAAACAACAACAACAAAGAAAAAACTCTGTGTCCATATCTTGGGGTTCATTTCGCTTAGCATCATCTTATATGTTCCTTTTTGACCTTTCTACTTGTCTGGTAGGATTATCCCTAGATGTATACTAGTTATTGCAAATAAGGGAAACCATGGGACCTATGGATAAACTACTCTTAATAATTCTTCCTCAAGTTAAAAAAAAAGAAAGAAAAAGGAAAAATAAGAAGGCATCATTTAAGGAACACATGGGGAAAGTAGCTCTATAAGGCCTGCCTTTCGAGTTTGGTAATTTGTAAGGGCCTCCAAAACCCCATGAGAAGAATCAAATGCCTTTGCAATGTTCAGTGAATGTCTGTTGTTGGCAGGAGATAGGGACTTCCTTGGAAGGATAAAGATGAGCTAGGCAAAGAACTGTTCCCTCTGGGAAGTCAGGGTGGTCTGGTTCAAAGCACAAGGTAGGACTGGTGAAGGAGAAAGCAATTCCTGAAAATGTGGCTAGCTCGTTGGACAGTATGAAGCCCACTGGTCAAGAGAAATCTTGACCCACAGGTTTAATAAATATCTCATCTGGACCCTTCAACCACATGTGTGTCCCGAGGAAACCCGCCGGTTCTATCAGGGAGGTCTCAATATTCTTTGTCAGACTTTAGGCTCAACTACCTCTAGTACTTTCACTGCTCCTTCTTTCCCTCTTTTTTTCCCCATTCTATTTCCACCCCTCTATTAGTCATGCCCTGCCATTAGTTATTCACCATACGCCATAATGTCTGCCCAGAATTATAAGCTTCTCCAGTATGAAAAATAACATGGTTTATACCAAGGACCAGAGGTAGTGGGATTGGCCTAGAAATCTGACTAGCTCATTCATATTATGAATGTTAATTATCACTGAGAAAGACATGGAGTGAGACCATAGGGTTCTGTTCTCTCCCCCTTTAAAAAATAAGTCTGCAGAAACTTAGGTGGCATCATCTTACCTAGCCAACTCATCAGGGGCAGGAAAGCCAGCTGGCAGGAGGCAGAAGAAGATGAGGAAAAGGAGGAGGAGGAGGATGGTCAGACAGTCTGGGGGTGCTGATTCTTATGGTGGGAGTTACTTGGCCAGGAAGATCACAGCAGATATCTCAGAATGGCAAGTCCCTTCTTGTACCGCCCCCAAGACATGGCAGAGTGCTGAAATGATTGCAGATGGAGTCCCAGTCATTTGGAGAAGAGAAAGGGCAAGGAGCTGCTGAGACAGCTGGGCTGCATCAGAAGTGTTATACTAAACCCACTCACGCGCGTACGCGTTGGGAACCACTGCAGAGTCTCCGTCAGGTGGGACACCCCACTAAACCCTCATTGGATTGCGTAACTGAAGTGAGAGCTGTACTTGTATCTGAGTACCTGGGCCCTTTACACATCCTGATTGCGTGTGCTGTGTCTTCACAATAAGACTGGGACAGAAATTATTATTCACGTTTTACCATTAAGGAAACTGAAGCTAAAACCAATGAGGTCTCTTGTCAGGCAAGTTTGAATCCAGGCCTGTATTGCTCCAACACCTCTATTTCAGTTCATTTGTTCATCCGTTTATTTACTCACAGAAGTGAGGAAGACGGACAAATTTCCTGCTTATAGGGCTGCTGCTGCTGCTGCTTCTTCTTCTTCTTCTTCTTCTTCTTCTTCTTCTTCTTCTTCTTCTTCTTCTTCTTCTTCTTCTTCTTCTTCTTCTTCTTCTTCTTCTTCCTCTTCCTCTTCCTCTTCCTCTTCTTCTTCTTCTTCCTCTTCTTCTTCTTCTTCTTCTTCTTCTTCTTCTTCTTCTTCTTCTTCTTCTTCTTCTTCTTCTTCTTCTTCTTCCTCTTCTTCTTCTTCTTCTTCTTCCTCTTCTTCTTCTTCTTCTTCTTCCTCTTCTTCTTCTTCTTCTTCTTCTTCTTCTTCTTCTTCTTCTTCTTCTTCTTCTTCTTCTTCTTCCTCTTCTTCTTCTTCTTCCTCTTCTTCTTCTTCTTCCTCTTCTTCTTCTTCCTCTTCTTCTTCTTCCTCTTCCTCTTCTTCTTCTTCCTCTTCTTCTTCTTCTTCTTCCTCTTCTTCTTCTTCTTCTTCTTCTTCTTCTTCTTCTTCTTCTTCTTCTTCTTCTTCTTCTTCTTCTTCTTCTTCTTCTTCTTCTTCTTCTTCTTCTTCTTCTTCTTTTAAAAAAAATAGAAGGAATGTGTAGACATTGAACAAGGAATATAATCCAAACAAGTAGATCATTTGATATGTGGTAGCTAAAACTATTAGGTGGCAATAAGGAATATTTTTGATTGTATGATTGGGGAAAATTCCTATTCTGATTTAGCATTTGAGCTGACACATAAATAAGAAGTAGTATTCAGCATATAGGGACGATCCCACCCCATCGATCCTATTCCGCCCTACTCTAAACCACACTTGCGAGATATAGACTCTCTTCGCAATCTGATGATCCTGTTTTTTTATATAGTCCTGGACACTTAGAAGTCAGGATTGGGAGCTAGCTGGCATTTTACCCCGTGAACTGTCAGCCCTCTCTGTAAGACTTTGAAGTGTATAATTGTCATGATGCATCAAAAGGGCCCAGGAAAGAAGAAAAACATTTATTTTCCCATTTGCTTTCCAGCTAGAGAACCAGGAACAAAAAACTCACCTCCATTAATTCTTGCCCCTTTAGGGCATCTCTTTGCTCTTACAATTACCTACCCACTAGGCAGGGCCTGTGCTTATTTACTGTGCCCGGCAGTAGAACAGTTTGAACTCAATGTGTGTTCATTGACTGTGGTCCCCAGCATTTATAACTCCTTTATGGTTGCTCAGGACCTTGTAATGCATCCCCCCTCTTCATCTGCAGAAGACTCAAATCTTGGAGGAGTTCACTCTGCTTTTGACCTACACTTCTCTTTCTCCTCTAATAATACCTCCACACTCAATTTCTGTAATATTTGAAGTGAGATGTGAAACTGTAAAATTGAAGCTTACTTGTTTATCCATTCTTCATTCATTTAAAGTCTCCTTTCACCACAAAGCAATTTGAGGGGGTTTTAAATTAAATGTTCTTATATAACAGTGATTTTAAAACAAAATATAAAAGCTATTCTTGGGCAAGAAAAAGCAAAAGATAACATGTTCATCCTCTCTACCTTCCCTTCTTAACTGTGGAAGACTATAAACAGTGTTATATAAGATTAACCTTCACTTCTGTTCAGTGGGTACCATACCTTCTTACATATTCAAATGTTTTACCAATTCTCTTCTTTTCTCTTAAGTATCAGTTTTCCATCTTTAACCAGATCACTCTCAACAGCATGTGAATACACTGTAACTTTGGAAATTTTTAACAACAACCAAAAAAAAACCTTGCTCAAACCTATATTCTCCTTCAGTTACTGATATATTTTCCTACTTAAAAAAACCCTTGACATATACAATGTCTCTCTTCATCTCTGATATTATTTCTTATTCTGAAGTGCTCCATATTTGTTAGATCTTTATATGCTATTTATTAGAAGTTAAAATGTTAGCTACTCTAATATTTTTGGTATCTTTGCATGATATATATTTTCTCAGCCTTTTGCTTTTAATATCTTCATATTTAAAGCAAGTTTCTTTATTGATAATACATCATTTTTTTCTTTTTAGGATCAATCCATGTTTGTCTTTTAATTTATGTTCAATAAAACTATTTATATAGTTGAATTTAAAATTAACAATTAGTCTGATTAGTTTTATGACTTCACATTTCTTTTCCCCTTCTTTTTTTAATCCTTTATTGATGACAAGAATTTTTTTTCTCATTTTTATCATCTACCTTTTGTGGATTCATTTAAACCTCCTAAAATTATTCAGTGGTTGCCCCTATGATCACAATGATTCTTTAATTCATAACAGAACATTTCAAGTACTATATTTCACAGTCTCTCTCTCTCTCTCTCTCTCTCTCTCTCTCTCTCTATATATATATATATATATATATAGTGCCAGTCATGGAGCATAAACTTAGGTTATAGCTGCTGTTCCTGAGCTTTTTTGTTAAAGTGTAGCACTGTACCACTTGAGCCACAGCTCCACTTCTGGCTTTTTGTAGTTAGTGATAAGAGTCTCATGGGCTTCCTTGCCTGGGCTGGCTTCAAACTGCAATCCTCATATCTCAACCTTTGGAGTAGCTGGGATTACAGGTGTGAGCCACAGACACTTAGCTCAGTGTCAATATTTTTTTTGGGGGGGGGGTGATCTGATCATGGGGCCTGAACTCTGGGCCTGGGCGCTGTCCCTCAGCTCTTCAGCTCCAGGCTAGCGCTCTACCACTGGAGCCACAGTGCCACTTCCGGCTTTTTTTTTCTGCTTATGTGGTGCTGAGGAATTGAACCCAGGGCCTCATGCATGCAAGGCAAGCGCTCTACCACTGAGCCACCTTCCCAGCCCTCAGTGTCAATATTTTAAAAGTAAATTTACAATTTCCTCCTCCACATTATTGTTAAATATTTCACTATATTTGTATTTGAAACAAAATACATTATTACTAATTGTGCTTTATAGTCAGTCAACTTTTATAGCAAATAAAGTTTGATAAGTTTGATAAACCTCTTTTAAATTTACCTTCATCTTTACAGGTTCTAGAGCTTCTGGTTTCTTTGGGTATAGTCCAAATTTATGTCTGTTATCATGTGCCTCTGTCTTAACTTCTTTTCACATTTATTGTAGTACAAAGCTGGTAAAGTTTTTTTTTTCAGTTTCATTTTTATAAAGAATGTTTTATTTCACTTTTGTTATCGGACAATTTATTTTTTGGGAGGTATTTGATCCTGGGTATTTATTCATTCAAGTTCTCAGGTTTGATTCCATTTCAGTACTTTTTCCATTGTCCTCTGGATTGAACTAATTCTGATGACAAGTCTGTTGTAATTTGTAATCCACATCATTTATCATTTCATTCTTTATCTTTGGTTTTCAGCAGTTTGAACATGAAAAGTATAATTTTAAAAAATGCTTATCTTTTTGGGCTTTTCTAAGCTTTGTAGATCTGTAGTTTGATGTCTTTCACTATTTTGGGAAAAGTGTTGGTAAGTATTTGAATGTATTAATATATTTTTATGAACTTATTTATTTTTCTCACTTCTGATTCATGAATTAATTAAATTAAGTTAGATAATTTTGAAGAGCCACATATTCTTTATGTGAACTGTTAGGATTATTTTCTTGCTTTTTGTGTGTGTGTGTTTATTTTTGGGTAATTTCTATCAAAATCAGGTCACCAGTTTTCCCCCTTAACTGTGGTGAACATAATGACAAGTCTACTAAAGACGTTCTTCGTGAAATTGACTGGTTTCTTCTTACCTTAGCATACCAAGCATATTCATTTTTTTTCTATTAGAGACTTTGGCATATTGATAAAAAATTTTAAGTTCTTCTGTGATAGTTACGGGAGTTGGGTCACTTCTGAGACTAGTTCTTAAGGTGAAATACTTCCTTGTACATTTGTGTATATTTTTTAAGGTCTTACTGAACATTACATAGTCTATTTAGAACAGTAGGGGGATGGAGGCACATAGCATTCATGCCTAAAAAGAGAATGCTTCTGAAAGCCATGTGTGGGTGTGAGTCCAGCCAGGTAAGTGCCAGGGCATGTTCAGTGCACCCATGTGTTCAAATTCCACTAGTACTGCCTCATGCTGGGATTCTGCAACATTTTCCTTATAATTCTGTCAGTGTTCTCTGTGTGTTCCTGTATGTTCTCTGTTCTTGTTCCTCAGACATGGATGACATAGGGCGTGGCTCCTGTGATGTTCCTGCTCTTTCCACAGCACTCAAACACTATTGGTTGGTGCACACAGCTTCCCTGTCTATTGCAGTGTACCACTGCACTGTGGTAGTGGAAGATCTTCTACTGTTTAGGTCCATCCAGCTTCACTGATAATAGGCCATGTGTGCCTGGGTTTCAGGACTGGGGATTTACCATTGATACTTCCCTTCATGGGCACGGCAGCCAAACTGTCTTGCTAGTTTTCCTGTGTGAGATTTTTCTGCTCCTTCCTCTGTAGTTTGTGAACTTGAATGGTATTTGTGAAGAATCTTTTGCCCGGGATTGTTTTCTGCCCTTTCCTCGTGATGGAAGGTTTAACCTATCTTCCCACAGCAACAAAGGAACTTCATATGGAACCTGGGAATACAAGGTTTTGCTGTCCCCTTGTTCCCAGAATCTTAGACTTTAGTGTTCACTTATTCCTTTCCTATTGTAGTAGCCCCTGGACTAGGAATGTGGGTTAGTGGTAGAGTGCTTGCCTTCCTATTATAATAGCCCTTTCCTCAGGATCCAGCCTGGTAGTGGACTCTCCTACCTCATGTCTTTCCTCTAATCATTTTTGTGAACACCTGGTAGAATGAGTACACATCCTTTCTGTTTGTGGCTCCCAGTATTGTATACATGCCCACAGCCAGCCTTCAAACAATAATTTACCGCCATTTTTAGCTGCTGTGTGGCACCCATCCCCGCTCCATCACTGAGATCTACCAGTTTCCAACATCTTCCCTTGGATCTCAGTATTCTTGGTAGCATTGTGTTCTCAGGTAACTGTTAAGTTCCAAGAAAATTGTGATTCTGTGGTACATTTTTGTTGTTGTCAGGTTTAAGTGATTCCATTTTCAATGTTTTACATCCTCCCATTGAAACACTCCTTTATTTGCCTTCTTGGATTCCTTCTTCCTCAGTGGCTGCTTCTTTGTAATTACATTTCGAGTTCATTCTCTTGCCTGACTTCTAAACATTTCATGTTCACAGCTCAGTTATTTGACCTCTTTCCTTCTTTAGCTATATATACATTTTATGTTTATGTGTGTGTGTGTGTGTGTGTGTGTGTGTATGTGTGTGTGTATGTGCGTGTGTGTGTGTGTGATCTCTCTAGTCTTGGAGTTTTTAAAAAAAGTATCTATATACTGAAAAACCTCTAATGAACTTCACATCTCTATACTACTAGACATCTCATTTGAATACCTAACAGACATCTTAATTTAACATGTTTAAAACAAGATCTTCCTCCAACAAACCTGTTCATCCTCTAGACTTCCCAAGCTTAGTAAGTGCATTCTCAGTAAGAATCCTTTGATTTCATCAGATTAAAAAACTTGGGGTTATACTTGGGACCATCTCTTAGACCTAACATCTAATCCATCAACCAACCTTGTTACCTATCCTTCAAAACATATCTAATAGCTACTGCTATTCCCAATTTCTACTGTTCTCACAATGGTCTTTAGCTTGGAAATTATGGTAGAGTTCTGCTTTCTATTTTTCTGCCGTCCTCCCCTAAACAGTCTATTTTCACTACTGTAAGACAAAGCAACAACAATAATAATTAACAATGTAGTTTTGTATAGGCTATACTTCTCTAGCTCATTTGCAAAATAGGAATGTGAATAGATTTCTAAAGTAGTCCCTTCAAAGTTTCTGCTTCCTAGTTATTCAATTAAACTTTTGTTTAATTGAATTGTTTCAAAGGGATTTTGCAGATGTAATTAACTTACCAAATTAAAATACTTGTATTAACTGGGTGGTCTTACCTGATCACATGAGCCTTTTAAGAGCAGTATTTCCTCTATCTGTTGGCAAAGGAATCACTCAGAGGTTTGAAACATGGAAAGAGTTCAATGCATCATTACTAGATTTGAAGATGGAAAAGCCTGAGCATTACAAATACTAGGACCTGAATTCAGCCAAGAGCATGAATTAATTTGGAAAAGAATTCTTCCCTAAGGCTCCCAGAAAAACGCCAGTATGATTCATGCCTGATTTTCATTTCAGCCCTTCTAAGTCTTCTGGTAATTCTGAGCTAATGAAAGTCTGCTTTTTTTTAAGTTACTGAATTCATGGTAATATTGTGCAACAACAAAAATGTGTAAGTAATAATGAGAAACTAGTTCATCTCGTTACAATTGCTCATTTTAAACATGGTCCTTTTTGACGCTCTAGTGGTTATTCCACATAGCCTTGGCCATCGATTACTGAAGATGTGGAAGCATCTAGAAATCCCAAGAACTGGTTCCATCTTTACACAAAAAGCCAAGATGGTGACATCAGATACACTCCCCCCAAGATAGGAAAATTCTACACAAACTCTATTTTTTCCTTAAGTAAAGGCAAAATATTTAATTTTTCCCCTCAGAAATCAATATTTGATTTTTATGTGGAGCTAGATGTAATGACCCTGCTAATGTCTAGTTCAATAAATTGACTCCATTCTTCAAACCTGGCAATGGCTTCAGGCTACCAAAGTATAAGACGTATTCTACAAATATCAAAGGCTCAGCAAATGTATTTTCCAAAATGCTAAATCTAGAATAGTTAGGCACAAACTTGTTGCTCCATGTTGTGGTGCCATCTTGGAATCATGAATTCTTCTTTTGCCTGGAAAGGGACAGAGATCATGTAGGTATGGGACCTTCCAGAAGCCATATAGCCAAAGACCTAACACAAAACCAATTTATGGTTTTCAGTAGCACTCAGGATCTCAGCAACTGGCATTGTTTTCTCTGATTTTAAGATCTGAGGAACTACGAGCAAAAGAAGCATTTGTTTCATGGTCTAACAGTTTGGCCAGTAGCTCAGATGAGCCAGTTCTTCAGAGATTGTGAAGAGAATACAGTTAAATTTAGCTGGAACTAACAACCCCACACTACACAACAATGATGCTATCATTTAGTTTTCATCATTCTTTGTGCCAAGTACTGTGCGTGTACTTTATATTATCTATTTCATTTGTGTCCCAGCCTCTATGGTATACATCCATTGTCACCCTCTTTGCAAATGAGTTCAGTACTTTGGGGAGGAAATGGCCTTGACTTAGATGGACCTACATGGAGCTGAGACTACAGGTCATATTTTTTCTGATACCAAGAGTCTTACACTTTGACTTCGCCATTATTATTGTTGGCCATTGGATTAATAGTTATCGTTAGCATCTTATTATTTTTATGAGTGACCTCTAAAATGGCCTCAGTAATCTCTGCTCATGATATTTGTGTCATTTCCTGTTGAATGAAGACTGACTACACCTCAAGAGTGCATTTCAACAATGGGACACTGTGAAGTGGTGGCTGCAACTTGCTGTTCTGTATTAGAAGAGGCCATGGCCTTTGTCTAGGATGCTCCTTCATCCTCTTGTTTCAGAAGCCAGATGAGGTCAGACAAGTCAATAGAATAGTAACCAAAGCTCTGCATACACAGTCAGTGAAAACTTGACTTGCCAGCAACCCCATGAGGGAGCTGGAAAGTATGTTTCTCTGAGACTGGCCTTGAGAGGATCACAAATGCTGCAGTCACCTTGATTGCTATTTTCTGAGAGACCCTGAGCCAGGTCTGTCCAGTTAAGTGACTCTCAGATTCCTGAGCTACAGAAACTGCAATGCAGAATTAAGAATACTTCAACCACTTAGTTTTAGAGTAGTTCATTTAATAGCAACAGCAGATAGCTAGAATATAAAAGATCATTACTCCTAAAATTAATGTCATAGCCATTGCGCATTAGTATTTTACAGTGTAAATAGCTCATTGTAAGTCCTTTCCATGCAGCAGCTCATACTGGATTTTTTTTTTTGGTCAGTCATGGGGGCTTGAACTCTGGGCCTGGGCACTGTCCCTCAGCTCTTCAGCTCAAGGCTAGTGCTTATGTGGTGCTGAGGAATCAAACCTCATGCATGCAAGGCAAGCACTCTACCACTGAGCCACCTTCCCAGCCCTCATACTGCAATCTTAGCAACACAGTTCAATACTGCATTTTAAGGTGAGGAAGAGAAGTAGAGAAATCAATGTACTGGGTCCAGAGCCTTACACATCTAAGTTCCATCTCTGAAAGTAAGACCTTAGCTAAGTTCATTTATGCAAGATGGCTCCATGTCTTTCATTCTCTTTGGACCAATGGAAGATGATTTCCTTAATGTATCTTATCTTCATCTTGTGCTGAGTGGTCAGTGAGCCTGTGAGATGTGTACTGCTGAGATAAGGATTTGAAGTTCCCTGGAGGACGAAGGAAACAAGTAAGGGAAGTTTCACCACACCAGGTCTCTGTACTGGCAATCTACCATATTTACCTACACTTTATCAGCCAAAGTAAGTTACCTGCCAAGCTTCACATCCATCGTGTAGGAAGTGCTTTCTTCCAGGACCAAGAAAAGGAAGGGAGTTGCTGAACAAGAATTTCAGCTCCACATCCTGATCTATCCTTGAGGAACCAGAGCACAAGGTCCGTGTGGGGGAGTGCACAGCCTATATGCAGGCAAAGCTGTTTATGGTTTCAAATAGGATAGGTTTTTTTTTTCCATGAAGAAAACCTCCTCCAGTCCGAATAGTCTAAGATTATTATATTCTCTGTTCAACAAAAATAAATTAGAGCTAGCAAAAGAGGGTCCCCTGAGAAAAATCAATAATGTCTGGATTAGTTAGAAAAGGAACACCAACTCCAAACAGCCAGCAATCTATTAGATTTGAATCATTGGAAAGAATAGGAAGGTTGAGAAAAGTGATCACAACTCAAATGAGAGCCAACAGGAAATGAAGACCCAATAAAGTGTTTTTACCTGAAGAAGGCATCATGAGCTTTCCAGGAAGAGGAGTCTTTGGCCTAGGCACCAATCTGCAGTGGTTTTTCTGGGGCTATAGGAGCCACCATGGTTTCCCACCCTCGGTCTCCCCCCAGCCCCCCTTTCAGTCTCTGTTCCTTTCTTTTCCTTTGGTGTATGTTAGGGTTTTGTTGTTGTTTTATTTTGTTTGGTTTGCTACTATTAAGTCCAAGGTTGTTGTTTTTTTTTTTTTTGCCAGTCCTACATCTTGAACTCTGGATCTAGACTCTCTCCCTGAACTTTTGTGTTCAAGGCTAGTACCTTACCACTTAAGTTCACAGCTTTTTTAAAAAATTGTAGTTTAATGGAGATAAGAGTCTCACAGACTTTTCTGCTCAGGCTGGCTTTGTACTGTAATCCTCAGATCTCAGCCTCCTGAGTTGCTAGGATTACAGGCGTGAGCCAATGATACCTGGCCATTGTCCAAGGATTTTTTGATGTACATGATTGCTGATAATCATCTTTGATGTAATAGTCCTTCCTATACTCCAAGGTATAGGAAGACCTCTGAAGACCTCTCTCTAATGGGTTAAGTAAAGCCAATTCTCTTAGCTTTTCCTTGGGGCTTTGGTTTTTATTAGGAAACAATGCAAAAATAGAGTTGAAGTGTAAACATCCTCTTCTCTGGAATATAGGAGTCTTTGCACTTGGGGCTTTTATTCTCATCCTCGACATGTAAGATCTTCCGCTAGAACACATGACTGGGGACTTCGCTGGATGAGTCAGAGATTGAGAAGAACCTCTTCCAGTGTCTGTGCATGGTGCTTGGAATGTAGGACTTTCTATAATCCTCTTAGCATCTCTGAGAGCAGATATTACTCTGTTCCGGTTGTAGGTAAGTAAATCCAGTCCCACCATGGTTTATGCCCTTTTCCCAGTCACTAGGAAGGTGCAGAGCTAGGGGTCTGCACCTGTGTCTCACTAAATTCACCACCTTCCCCTCATTTGCCCAACAATACTGCTTCACTAGTGGTTCACCCCTGCCCAAGCCCACCAAATCTGGGCCAGAACAATCAGAACAGTAAAAAACACCTTGGTTATTGCAACACATCTTGCTCTACTTTTCACAGAAGGCCAGCTTCATGTGTGACCTACTCAGCTCACTGTGAGAACAGCACACCTGTGCTATTGGGATAGCAACACAATAAATTTTTGTTGAGTGTTTTTTTTATTCCCCTAATAGTTTACTTATTTCTGGGCATGCAGGATCTGCAGATGGTAGACTATTTAAAGCATTTTGAATGATAAAGAGCAGAAGCCTTGGGAGTCAGAAAAACTTCATAGCCGTGTGACCTTACGTAAGTCACTAATCTCTTTGATCTTCACATTCCACGTTTTTTTGTAAAGAGATTATATAAATAGTTCCACATCACATTGTGCACACTGTACCATGCTTACTCGTGAAGCTGGCAATAGGAGAAGAAAACTTTGAGCCAAGAAGGAAACAAAATCCCTAGGCTTTCTTTCCATGGATTGATAGATACCTACTTCATGCCTGTCCCCCAACCTTTAAAACAGAAGAAACAGAAACTCACACTGAAGAAAAATAGGAGATAGGATGACAGAAGGTGAGACATCGCAACAAATGGCTAGAAATTTGAAAGTTAAGAAAATCAGCAAAACAAATTCAAGTTCAAAGCATCTGACCGTTAAAAAAAAATAGGCTGTTTTGCTCCCAGGGAAACTCTGAAATTGGAGAAATGTGGAATAGAGAAAGATGAGAAGGGAAATAGGGGACTCCCCAGTCTCCATGAAGAGCATACATGAAGAACATGATATCTGCATCCCAAACAGGCATGTCTCTATTTTCCCCTCCCTAGAAAAACAGCAGTTTTCTTGCAGATGTGGCTCTAAATACAAGACATGAGGAAAAGCAGAGGAGTGAGTATAAAAGAGAGCCTTGTATCACTATCACCTCTACAGCTGGGCTTTAAGAGAGTAGACAAGCTAGATGTCTCCAAGGAAAATGCCTGTAGAGATGTGCAGCTTTCATTCCACTAAGAGCCTACTGGACCTCTGCCAGGGGTCCTACAGTGAGCAGAGTAGTTGCTGATGAGGCTTCTGCAGACCCAGAATGTCACCGCATGTTAGCGTCTCATTCCTAAATACCATCAGACAAAACAGGATGGCCATGCGTTTGTAGCCAACCTCCAATATAGAAAGCAGACCAAAAACAGAGGGGAGGTGGAGGTAACTAAAGGCTGGAGGTGGGGTTCAATGGCGCAGCAGGACTGAGGGAGAGTCAGCCGGAAAATAGAACCCAACTGGGTAGTTAGGGAAAGACAGCGACCCCTTCAAGAGACAATGCCCTGTTTCTTCCTGAAGACCTGGAAGTCAAGGATCACAGCCTTGATGAAGAGGAGGTCCCTGAAGACCCTTGAGCAGCCCCGTGCAGTGGACAGGCACCCCTCCCCACCTTAGGGTGAGGTGGGCAGCGATCCAAACAATTACGAGAGCAGACGAGACTCACCCAGAAGGGATGTGAATGGAGACACTCAAAAACACTGGGAGTGACTACCAATTTCCAGGTCCCCCCTCACTCTCATGCCAAGAGGTCCGGCCTTCCCCCCTCCTCGTCCAGGAAGCAGGTGATCCGTACCTCACTTGGCCCAAGGTGGCCCTCTCAGCTGGGAATCCTAGTTGGGGGTTTATATCAACGTGCCAATAGCCAAGAGGCTGTTACACACATCTGCTTTGGTACCTTAATCTCACTTCCTTCTTTTTTAATTTAAATTTCATTGTAAAGGTGATGTATAGAGGGGTTACAATTACGTAAGTCAGGTATTGAGTACATTTCTTTTTCTACAGTGTCACCCCCTCCCTCATTCTGTCCCAGTTTTCCCCCTCCTAACACCCCCCTCCCCTCCAAGTTGTATAGTCCATTTCCTACATTGTGTGTAGTGAGTGTCACGGATGAATTTGTTTACCCTTCATCCCACCATTTCTGTGTTTCCCCTTCGCCTCCCCAAATCATAATATCACTTTCAAATAAGCTTTGTTTCTGATCCCTCTTCTCTTGTCTCATAATTCTTTCTTTGGTGGGGAAAAGAAAGAACTTCACACCTTAGCTTGTATCAGTATTATCCTTAAGCAGGCCTAAGCCTAGGTTTGTTCCCCAGCAACATCCACTCCTTCCCCAAACGGGGAGGAAAAATAAAGAAAGAAACCCCACAAAAATATAATCAATGTGAGAATGAGGATAAAACATCAAAATAACTAGAATTAATATCCCTAGAGATAAAAAAGAATGCAGTATATCTGCGAAATAGGCACAGAATGCTGTAGAATCCTTAAAAATCTTCAAATGATGGGAAACAGTGTTGTGAGTTAAAAGCACGATGTCAGAAATATCACTCAAAAGAAGTCATAAGATTAAGCAAAGGAAATTGAAACCATTCAACAGATTGTTAATACAGACAGAAATGAAAGAAGAAAAAAGAGAAAGCTAATGGATCAATCCAGAAAGCCTATCTGATTAAGATCCAAAACAAGCAAACAAACAAAAAAAAAACAATTTCTTTCAACTATTTCTGCTTCTAAGAAGATGGAGTGCATGTACTTTCTCCAGTTCTTTTTACAATGGACAATTAGAAAACATGAGAATTGCATCAAAAGCAAACATCTTAAGATTCTGAACGCTGGAAAGAACCATGCAGAGCAGGAACTGAACATCAGAAGGCATGACGTTGAGTTCTTGTTCATCTCAGTCTTGGAGAGGAAGGTGGCAATTCCAGAGATGCCAGAGTGCAGACCTATCTGTTTTGTCAGAGAAAACCTAGAAGGACAGAATACAATCAGTCAATAAATGTCTACTTTGGGCAAATACCACAGGGAAAAAAACTATCTCAGAAAGTGCTTAATGGGAACCCAGATGCTGCTCCCTCAAGTCTATCTGGGACCCCCTTAGATCCCAGTCTGTTGGCATCAGCAAAAGACAGTGGGTAGCCTGGGTTTTCAAGCCTGTGGGCAAGAAGATAGCATTCCTGTCTCGTACCATCAGCAGAGATCAAGATGAGACCCCAGCAGCTGTCAATCCCTCCTCTCTTTCCCTACGGATGGAGGGCAGAGCACTAGTGGGACGTTAGGACTTTGATCACAGTAACATGGTGGCCACTACAGCAGTGTCAGTTGATGCCAATGGAAGCTAGAACCCATGGCCAGCCAGCAGTAACCAACCCCACCTAGAGTGTCAAAGGAGGTGACTCAGCCCTCCAGGCTTCCAGCTCTACCTGGAAGTAATGAAGTGGTAGTCCCCTTCATCTCCTGCTGGAGCAACGTCTAAAAGAGCCACAAGAGTTACAAGGTGTAGCTGTGCAAATGAGATCCAGAGTCTTACACTAATATATGTACAAAAGCCAGTGGAAAAATATCAGTCTCTATACCAACAACCATGAAAGTGTCAGACTGAAAGAAAATAGAAAAAGCACATCAACAATATGAGAATAAGATGAAAGATATTTGAATATCTGAAAAAGATTTTTTAATGTATCTATGGTAGAAAGAACTGTTTCAACAAGAAATTAAAAACCCTTTTGTGATCCATGAAAGGATAGAGAAACCTCAGCAATTTTTTTTAAATAAGAGAAATACATGGACAATGTTTGGCAACTTTAGGATGAAAAAAATATAATAACCAAGATAAAAAGCTCAATGAGTAGGCTCTAACACAAGATGGAAGAAGCAGAGGAAAAAATCAGTGACCGAAAAGAATCATAGAAATTATGCTATATGAACAGCAAAGAGAAAATGGAACTGACTCTCAAGGAACTGTGTGACTAGTAAGAAATATGATATGTCATCACTGTCCCAGTAGAGGGAAAAGGAAATGGCTGAAAATTTACTTAAAGAAATACTGGCTACAGGTGGAAAAGTGTAGGCTAATAGGGAAAAATACAAAAAGAAATAATAGCTATAATATCCCTGAATTTTGGCAGAAGAATTGGGAGAATCTGAGATTGACAAAAGCAATCTGCACATTCATGAGAATGAATCCAAATAAGATAAACCCAAAGATGTCCTCACAAAGACAAGACATAACTAAACTTCTAATATGTAAAGACAAGGAAGAAAGATCTCTTAAAAACAGCCAGAAACAAATGCCGCTTTACTCCTAGTAGAAAATAATTCATGCAACAGTGGATTCATCATAATTTCCTTCAAACATAGTAGAGGCCAGAACACTTTTCAAGCATTGAAAGAAAATAACTAACCCAGAATACATTGGACAAACTTTAGGCCACAGATTACCAATCAGCAATGAAAAGGAGCATAGGAAATAACCTGATTGAATATCCACAGAATTATGCTAAATGAAAAAGAGTTAGCTAGTTTCAATACAAACAACAGAACAAAAGCCATCGATAACGCCTTTGGAAAAGAACAAAGCTTGGGATTTTAAAAGAAAACGAAAACAGAAAAAAGAACTACTCCCATCCTGAGATTTTTCTTGACTTGGCTCACCATAAACATACTTATAGCATTGGAACAAAATAATGAATACTGATTTAGCCCCCCAAAAGCCAAAGATGTAATGGAAAGAAGGAGATAGTATGGATGAAATTTTCTGTAGAGTCACTGTGAAAGTGTTACTGTGTGTATTATATGATAGATTTTTATAGCACCCCAAATTGAGAAAGTAAGAACCCTAGAACAACAAACATTTCAGATTAAAATCTAATGTGTGTGTGTGTGTGTGTGTGTGTGTGTGTGTGTGTGTGTGTGTGTGTGTGTGGAGAGAGAGTTTTTGTGTGCGTGTGTGTACTTGGGAGAATGCATAGTATACAACTAAGAAGTTATAGTTGGTTTACTTTTGTGGATAATGATGGAATCATTCACTACTGGTTTGACTGTCAATGTAGTGATTATAACTTTAAAGCCATATATATGTATTACATTGATTATGGTAGGGGAAAAACAAAGGAGAAGGCAATAATGCTTGATAAGAAATGTACTCATTACCTTGCTCATGTAACTGTAACCCCTCTGTACAGTATTCTCACATCAAAAAACTTATTTAAAAAAAGTAAACTTAAAAAATTGAAAGGAATAATGTGAATGAATTTTTTCTTTCATCTAACTATGTGTTCTATGGAGATAGGTTGGGTTGGGTCATATCCAATCTCTTATCTGCGAATATCTTAGAAGACCTAGGCACATTTTCCACAGAATTCCTGAGCATCTCCATTCCCCATCAGTATTAGTAGTAACCATAGTAACATCATTACGTGCTCTAATATCTGGAGCCTGTGAAGAACAAGAGGGAAAGATGGTGGATGTACTCTGCTGTATTTCTTCTTGGCTTTTCTTTTGGCTCTTTGCCTTTGTGAAGATGGAAGATTTGGGACTGGCTAATAGTGCAGATCCATGTACCACCTTAATGATCCTGTTTTTCTTCTTTATGACCTGCTGAGGGCTGAGTGACTGAAAAACAAGTGTGTTAAAATGCAGCCTCCAGCGTAGTTATACCAACAAAGAAGAACAGGAGGAAAAATCAGCTCCCACAGATGGTTTTTAAATCGGATCAAAGGAGGAGTCATTTATTGCTCCCTCTGCTCGGTACAGGCTAAGATTTCTGATTTGCACCATGCTGTTCTCATAATTTGAAGGTTTCTGCCAACAGGTAGATAATCTTTTACGTCTTGTGAGCTGAAAGTTCACAAAGCCTCAGCCACCTCGCCATGTGGATACAAAGAGCATTACCATTTTACTGATGGAGAAAGTGAACCTTAAATGCATTCGTCCCATCTGGCAAAAAAATTAATAAGGGTCAACTGTATGACCGGGCTTTTTGTGGGCCCTGGGATGCAGAGATCACAGGCAGGATCCTTGATTTCCAGAATTCAAGGTGCTGTAGATAGAGATGCAGACTAAATGCTGAGATGGAGATACACGACATGGGAGGGACTCATTCATCCTTTGTTCATTCATCAATTCAACAGATAATTAGTTCAGTCTAAGTGCTAAGTTCTTCCTGGATACTGAAGATACATGGAAGAATAAATAACTTAATCCTTGCTTTCATGAAACTTGGAGTCTAGTCTAGTGGTGGTGGAATTTCCTAGGGCAGAGGAAGGCTAAGAATTCTAATGCCCCGGTCATCCCTACAACTACTAAATCTCTAGACATGGAAGCACTGTGTTAGGCATCAAAACTACCTTAATCGCTACTCTTTTCCTCCCTCAGGGAGCCTGTTATGTCAAGACTGATTGGCTCAAAAGATCAGACAGACAGGAAAAAGTGTGAAATATGGAACAGTGATGAGTTGTCATGATAGAAACTCATAGGGTAAGTGACAGGGAATTTAGGGAGTAAGGGCTCTGTATAAACCACATTGACCAGTGGAAGCTTCTTGGAGGAAGTGGTAGCTAATGTGGTACCTGGAAGATAAAGGTTTGGAAAAAGCATTGTAGGAAGAGAAAAGAACTTATACTCAGATTTGGTTTTGGAAGGCCAAAGCCAGATGCCTCTGCTGAGCCTGCTTGTCTATTCAGCAGAGCTACCAATAGCCTTCCTTCCTTCCAGCTGTTGTGAAGCTGTGATTGACATTGGACATCAAGATTTTATGGCCTGAAAAAGGGTAGAAGTAAGAGCAAGCCACACATTACAAACAGGATAGGGCAAAGCTCCTCTACTGAGACCTCACCTCAAGCTGGTTTATTTGAGCTGAAGAAAGCTAGCACTGACCAGAAGTAATGAGGCTGTTTGCTTAAACAAAAGAAGTGTCAGACTTTACGGGATAAAATATTCAGGGGATAAAATTGATTAATTACTAGTTAGTCATGGCATGGCTTTAAAAGGTACTTTTCTTCTTGTATACAACATCCTGCTTTTGTACTTGGTGTGGTGACTTAACCCAGGAACAACAACAACAACAACTACTACTACTACTACTACTATTCACACACACACACAGACACACACAATCTTAACCTTGGATTTCACAATTGCTTGGCTAATACTCTACCACTTGACCCATGCCTTTACCCTGACTTACTGCTCTTAACATAATATTTTCCAGGTCCATCCATTTCCCTGAAAATGACAAAATATTATTTTTCTGATGAATGAGTAAACTTTTCTTACACACACACACACTCATATTCACATATTACTTCACTTAACACAATATTTTCCAGGTCCGTTTGTTGCCCTGAAAATGACATAATATTATTCTTCCTAATGAATAAGATTCCATTACATACACACACATAATCCACACATATACACTGTATTTTCTTGATCCTTTCATCCATTGAAGGGCATCTGAACTGTTTCCATACCTTGACCATAGTAAATAGTGCAGCAATGTATGTGTGTATGTATTAGTACTGAAATGTCTATATTAATTCCTGTCATTTTGTTTGATTCTTTCCTACTTTTCATTTGCTTATTTGCTCATCTGGTGGGATTTGGGATTCATTTATCTATTTTGTCCCTATTTTCATGTGCCTTCTTTTGTGTGATTTCTTTGACTATTTTCTATAATTCAAGTTTAATTGACATATTGCTTTATTTTTTAAACTTATGGTAGAAGGTTTTTATTTGTTTCTCAATTATGAATGATGGCTTTGCTAGCTAGATTAATCTAAGTCAGCAGTGGCTCTCCTCCAGGGCTTCTAATACATCACTGCATGTCCCCCTTGCTTTTAAGGTTTCTGGTAAGAAATTTTCTGTTATCTTGATAGGCTTAACGTAATACATGACTTGGAACTTTCACTATTCTTTTCTTATACTGCACACTTTATGTTTTGACTGTGTTGTGTCCTGGAGGTGCTTTTCTGGTCCTGTGTTATGGGAAAGACTACTGTACTGTTTCTTTTTCAAGATTGGGGAATTGTCTTCTATTATTTTATTAAATATTTCTTTCTATCCCCTTAGATTTTACTTCTTATCCTATGCTCATCATTAAGTTTGGTCTCTTAATAGTGACTCAAAAGTATAGCCCTTTTCAACTCCAATTCTCTTCAGTTTTTCCCTAGTTTTTCATTTGCCTATTATGTTACCTCTACGCTATCTTCAAGTCCTGATATTCCGTTTTCAGTTTGGTCCATTTTACTGGAAAGACATTCTAGAATATTTATTTGACTTTTATGAGTTTTACCTTTTCTGGATTTCAGTTTTAATCATTTTCACACCTGTGTGTCTTTGTTGGATCCTTCTTTCATAGCCAACCATGTCTAAGTTATTTCACTCAGACATTTATCTGTATTCTCTTTGAGTTCTGTTGTCAGTATTCGTATGTCCCTTAAATTCGTTTTTGATACATGTCCTCCTTCATTTCATTGATCCATCTTATAATCATGCTTTAGGGCTTGTTGTTGGGCTTTTTCTTCTATATCTCTGTCATTCTAGTGGGGCTGTTGATCTTTAGAGGTGTCATGTTACCTTGTTTTTTTTTCATATTTGGGCTTCTGTATTAAGATGTATAAGTCTAAGGTCAGTTTATTGGTTCAATATGTTAACTACCTGTAGCCTTTCACTGCTTTTTATTTCTAGTATAGGGATTGAACTTGGGGCCTTGTGCCTGCTAGTCTTGCTTGCTCCAGGCTTGCACTCTATTGGTTGAGTCATACCTCTGCTTACTTGTACTCTGATCTGATGGGTCCCCAGGCCTCAGGCAGGGCTGTGCAGTGGAAGCCTCGCAGGGTAGTTTCTCCCTGTTGGATGTAGGGCCAGTCTTTTGCTCATGTGCTCAGGGCCTCGGGTCTGGTCCCTCAGAGCTGCTCACACACATAAGAACCAGGTTAGGTCTCTTATATGGCTTTGTAATTTGGTTGGTGTTATTTGTGAGTTGAGGATGGGACTGGTTATAGAAGCCACTGCCGTTTGTATGGTGCTTTGCAATCACAGTCGCACTAGTCTGTACCAGTTCCCTGTTCTTTCCCTCTGTGCAGAAGCTGGATTACCCACAGGGTGTTCCCCTATTGTTCCTGATAGCGGGAGGGGGATGAGTAACTCACCGAGTTCTCCCCCAGTGGTGGAAATCTGAGGGACTCCGTTTCTCTACTTGTAGGCCTTTGTTCTTTTAGACCTAGCTTAGCAGCTTGTTCCTCTGTAGGATGGCTGAGACTGGAGGATATTATGGGAGCCCTGAGTCCTGCTCTCCGAGCATTGAGTCCTGGTAGCAAACCTCCAAACCCGCCTGTGATTCCTAGTTCTTGAACAGTCTGCCAGCCAATGTCTGGTGCTGTCTATAATGATCCTCAGGCATGAAGATCTAGGCAAGGAGGGCAGGGTCTCTTATCTCAGGACCTTCACTGCCTGAGCTACTTGTGCTTCTCTGAATTTTCCACCTGTGTCTGATCTCCCCACTGTTCAAGTTCACATATCTAGATATCTCCTTATTATTTCCCGACACCCCAGCCTATGAGTCCATATCTAGGCCTGCCTGGCTTTGGACCACTTGGGAGGAGGTAATATACCTGCTATCTCTGGATGTTGGTAAGTTGTGAGCTCTCCACCAGCAGCAGTGTGTGCCCAGTTTTCCAAAATATCTTTCAGGTAATGGACCTACTCTCATGAGCAGGGCAGGGTTACCAACAGCCTCAGATGGCAGTCTGCAACCTGAATCCCAGAGCCTTGAGTGACCCAGGTTTCCTAAGTCCCTGCTATTGTCTGTCCTCTAGGCTTTCCAGTTGTGGGTCCATCCAAGCTGATCACTCTGTAGTCCAGGCTGTTCACCAGTGAGACTAATGGACACAGGCCAGGACTGCTGACTATTGATGCCCGACCTAAGGTCTTCTTCTCTGTCTGCCTTTGATGGCCACCTGCTACCTGGATGTGCCAGCCTTTCTGATCACCAAATGTTCCTTAGTTCCCAGGTAGTCTCAAAGGGTGACTCAGTCCCAAAGCCTGCCAGGCAGCCTTCAATGTAAACTGATATGTCAGTCAGGGCTGTCTCCCACTAGGGAGGTATGTAGTATACCAGGAGAGGTATGCATGTGTTTTGTATTTTGGAAAAATAGTGAAGTCCTGGCTGATGTGTGGTGGCCTCTTTGGCCACCCCACGAGGGCTGGAACTAGTTGTTGTCTTTTCTGTGATATTTCTGCTTCAACATACTTGTAGCTATTTGGTTCTTCTGTGATTCTTGGTGCTCTTCCTTGCTTTTTCTTTGTTTGTTTTGAATTCAGTCTCTTTGTTTCTCAGAATTTTGGTATGCATGGAGTCTGATAAAGAAGGTCTCTACTCCGCCATCTTGCTCTTCTCAAGATAGCTGTTATTATTCTGTGAATTCTCCTTCTTCCAGTTGCTTTATTAATGCTTAGACTTTTCTTTTTTAGTTAGTTTTCACTTGTGTTGATCAGTGTCCAAAATGTTAACTCAACTTTTGTTTCATTTAATATTAAAAGCTAGCAATTTCTTTATGTTGGACAGTATTAACTATTAATTATAGGCTGATCTCTCTGTCTGTGAACTACCTGATAATATTACATAAGTCATCTCATCTCACCAGGGTATCCACCTACGTTATCTGTATTTTAGAGTGGTGGAAGCCAAGACTTAGTGAGGCTCAGTAAGATGATGAGATGGTGAAGCGTAGAAGAGGCAGAGATGGGTTTGGAGAAAGACGGCTCTGATGGAGAGCTCCAGCACTCAGTTCCTCTGACGTCCTCGATGCAGGCCTTTGTGTTAGGCGTTGGGTAGAACATATGCCAAAGGAGCTCTCATAAAATTACAGAGAGCTGTCTCACTTGGATTACTGTCTAGCAGTCCTTCCTATCCATCTACATTCCCCACCAAGGAAGCCCCCCCTAGAGAGCATCACTTTCAGCCCTTCTTTTTGTTCTGCCTGTATTGAAAATCACAGCTCATTTAATGCTAGGTACTGCTTCTGATTCACCAGCATGATGCTTTTATGAATATTTCGGTCCGGAGAGTTACTCTTGAAAGTTTAATATAGAAATGCTTACATTTCCTCAGGGCCAAGCTGTGACTTTGATGTATCTATGTTGCCTGCTGGTATTTTTGGTGTCCTTGTTTTTTAAAGTATACCTGGTCTTTCCTGATTGCATGTAAAGGTAAGTGGCAAAGTCAGGAGGAAGAGAAAGCTCTTGTTGCAGGTGTCAGGGGCGTTCCGACATGGCCGGTACCACCACCCCCCCGATTTGGACCCATCTCACCAACTGGGCTTTTTAGGGTTTTATTTGCTTGAAAGTGACAGAAAAATTAATTCCAAATCTTAAGCCAACAGAAACCATATTCGTTTTCGTAAAAGTAAAGTACAAGGGGATGGGATTAGGCACAACACATGTAGAATTTCAAATAACATCCTATGAAGCCTTTATTTCTCCTTTGCTTTATTATGCCCATTTATTTGTTAGTTTCTACGCACTCTAAGTCCAGCAGAAAAAAGAGAGAAGGCATTTTAGGTTCTTTCCAAATGAAGGTTATCTTTTAATATGGTTGTGTATATGCGGGTTAGATGTGGTTTTGGTGGTGATAACTATAGGTATGGGAGCATAGCTGTTCTCTGTTAGTAACTGCACAGATTTTTTTTTCAAGTTCTAGAATTCATTGTAAGCTATGGCCAAGGCATTCCCCAAAAGTGTTGAAGATTTTCCAGATGGGTGTCACTCAGTTTGGGATGTCAGCTGGCTTTGTAGTTTAATTTTCTTTTTCTGAGGGATTTGAGCAGGAAGGAAGGAGAGGAGAGAGAGATTCAGAGAGAGAGAGAGAGACAGAGAGACAGAGACAGAAACAGAGACAGGAGGGAGAGAAAGACAGAGAGGAACTGAGCATTTTCTGTGGCTGGGCTCTGGGCCAAATATCTGACTCCTGTGTCTTTCCATCCAGGCCGCTTACTGACCATGAGAGAGCCTCACCATTACCTACACTTGACAGATAAAGAAGCTCAGCCACCGTGAAGAAGAACCTGGGTTTAGACTCAAGTCAGTTGAGAGTGAAACTTGTATTCTGAACCCTTCTGCCTAAAGGAAGATACCGTGCCAGCAGATGATTTGGCTGGAAGGCAGCTAATGACTTCCCAAACCTGAATGCTGCATACAGAACAGTAAACCAAAGTTGGGCTGATCATATGACTTAACTCTCCAAACCTGGACAACTTTGAGATGAAAAGGGGTGTGGTTAATAACCCAAAGAGCAGATGTCCTGCTGGGATGCCTTTGAAACAGACAGGGTACAAGTCATTCTCACCAAAGGCAAACAGGTGAGGACCAGAGGAAGACGGCTGCCCTCTCTCTTTGTTCTGCGAGACTTAGAGTGGAGCAGAAACTGACACCGAAATGGGCATAATAAGGCAAAGAAGAAAGCACAGGATCCGAATCGCTGAGCTGGGAGGCTGGCCTGCTGCCAGTCTGTCCCAGGTTCGCACCACTCTCCAGTTCACGTTGTCATTCCTGCACAGCTCCCTTCCTTCCTGAGTTCCAGGTCCTCTCCAGTGCAGCTCCCTGCTGGTGCTGGGGGTGGAGGAGGCATTACCAGCAGCACCCATCCTGAGCCAGCACACGAGGACACCATCTTCTCCTCAAATCTGTTGGTTCTCAAAGACACCCTGTCCTCGCTTCTCCATCTGGAGTGTCCCTCTGTGCCTGGGCCAAGAGATGGGGTGGGAAGAGAGATGCTTTCCTGTGCCAAGTGCAGCAAGTTCTGTGGTATTGGGAGTCTTGTCCCCGTCGGCCTGCCCATGTCTGTCCCTTCACCAAGACCCATGCTTATCTGTGCAGTCAATAGTGTACTAATCACTGCTTAAATTCCCTTTCTCTTGATTGATAAACAACTCTGGGTTAGGACCTCTGCTAAGTGTTGGGACCATGAATAGAAGAAGGCACACGTTCTCAGTTCTCACAAACCTCACAGACCACTGACGGAGGCAGAGTTACCCAGTCCAGGGGTGCTGGGAGCAAGAGGAAGGGCATGGCCATTTCTATCTAGGCATGGAGCATCAGTGACAGCTTCTTAGATGAAGAACAAGTAGTACTAGGCAGTCACATCCATTTATCTCCCGAGTACCCACTTCCCTATTCATTTAAATAGGTTTATGTCTAATGAGCTCTGACAGCTCAATGTAATGGTTTCACTAATATTTAGCATTTTTCTACCTGCTGGCCCTATGCCAGGTAATAAACCTAGGAATGAACATGTACTCATGGAACTTAAAGTCTCCTGAACATGGGCCAATAATTTTGCTAAGCATAATACTCAGCTAGTAGAGTGGATTACTACTGCTGATTTTTGAGACATTGCTTCTGGCTGTTAAATTGGGGAAACAGCCATTGGATCTTCCCCGTCATGTGTGAAGCCAGCCGGCGAACCCGGGAGGCTAGTTCATCTGAAGCAGGGCGCTCCCACGGCTGCGCGGTGGCTTTGAGAGGTGAGGTGTTGAGAGCCAGGCTGGACACTTAGGGTGGAGACACATGAATGTCTCAGATAAGTGAATGAACAAGGCCATGTTTAGAGAGGGCAAATGACTCAAGGGCCAGATAGGTAACAGGGTGACCAGGATTGGGACAAGAAATGGAGTGTGCACTGAAAAATGCTATAAAGTACATACAAAGCTAGAGTTTGGTTGTAAGCGTTAGCACTCACGCTGACAAGTTTTGACTTTATTTTATCAACAATTGGAAATGTAGAAGGGATGCTAAGGAATTGTTAACATTTAAGTTTATTTTTGCATTATCATTGGGGTGTGTGTGTGTGTGTGTGTGTGCGCGCGCGTGCGCATGCTCGCGCCTCTATTGGGGCTTGAACTCAGGGCCTTGGCACTGTCCCTTGGTTTTGCACTCAAGGCTAGCACTAGCGCTTTACTCCAGGGGTCTGATAGATAGCACGCTACTGCTCTGGGTGACAGGGGATGGAAAGTGAAGGGAGCTGTTCCTAAGGTAAATGGCTAGTCTGTGTAAAGAGGATGAAATAAAGGAGAACAGAACATTGGGAGTTAGGGGACACATAGTCCATGCTTGGCTCTTTAGAGATTAGGAGCTCGGCTTACTAATGACGAGTATTCATGATCATCCAACTCCACTTCCAAAGTTATTTTCTCACCACCCGTCCCATGCCTTCCCAAACTCGGGCTCCCTTTCTTCCTTCCCACTGCTCCTCCCTCTCCTTTATCAGTGTCCGCTCATGCTCACTGCCTGTCCTGGCAGCCAGCCTGTACCAGCCAAGTCCCCAAAAGTCACTTCCTGCTCCCTGGGGCTCCGGAGGGCAGCCTGCCAGGCCTTCCTTACCCTGTGGCTTCTTGAGCCTCATCTCCTCATTTCTTCATGGCAAATATGCTGCCCCCTCTCCCTCTGGCTCCTGTCAGATGGCGCTGGCTTCTGGGAATAGCACCCACGTTAGAGGCTCACTTCTCTAACTAATGAATGAGCTGGCCAAGTGCCTAAACATTTATGAAAATTGTTGATTCATTCATGTTTTTGTCTCTCCCTTGGCTTGAAGAGTTCAACATAATCCCATTCTTAATTTGGTGGCTTTACAGGACACCTGGAATGGACCTAGAGGAGCAGGCACGGTGACTAGAAGACCACGATGCTCAGTCCTATGTCATAGACAGCAGAAGAGAGGAGTTGAGAGAATGAATGAACACAGGAATCAATGAGTACATATGCCTCATAGCAGAGACTGTTGGCATACCACTAGGATGCACTGGGACCCTTCATATCAGGCTCGGCCCCTCTTACTAGCCAGGATCTGCCATTCTGATTTAAACAGTTCTTGGGTACCAAAGCTTCTTTGCCTTCCATACACCAAGGCTGAACGAGTCAAAGACTTCTTGGCCTTTGGTGGTTTGTGACCAATAGCTTCTTTAACTTACATCGGGACACTTGCACCTTTGTTTGGCTTCCTTTTTGTCTTTCTTCCCTGTCTTTCTTTTCAGTTTCTGGGATCACATCATCAATTTTCTCTTCATATGAGTCATACTAAGGTCTGCCTTAGTGTGGTACCCAATCTTAGCCAGATACATCCCAGCAAACAGGCCTACATACACACACCCAAAGGAAAAGTGTCAGAAGAAATGACATTGCATCTAAGTCTTGGATAATGACTAATGTCACCAGGAAGGAAGACTAGAGAAACAGGTAAAGGTAGTGCGTATTTTTAGAATTCCACACTTTGAGTTCCACCTTGTCAAGGACCAGGAGTTAATCTTCCAAGGCTCCCTGAGAGTCCAGCTCCTGGTATGTGACCTAGACATGTTTGACTTTACCTGCCTGTGGTGACCTTTCTTCCTGGAGCTGGAGGCACAATGCCAAGGACCATATCTGTTTCTCTGACTAGGCAATAGTGGTAGCTCCAAGAGTGGTGGTCTCACCACGCCAGCCTAAGACTGGCGTGAGGTCATGGCTGTAAACTGAGCGTGGGACCTGTCCCCTCACCTCTCGGTGATCTTCTGAATGCATTCGATTTCCGCTGTATCACATACTCAGCTTCCATTGCCTGCAACTACGTTTGAAGGAGAGAAGGGAGGAGGGACCGCCAGGCAGGGGAGACTGTATGCAAAGGCAGGTGGCCCAGCCTAGACTAGAGCCGGATGAATGCCCAAGAGCAGTGTTGTTCTCTATTCTGCACTAGCCCTGAGTCAGAGACAGCTCACTTCTCCAAGGGGTTCAGAGCAGTGGTGGCAGGTGTCATACGCTCCTTGTCCAGAGACATTTCTTCTGAGCTGAGTGGTGAATAGGGTCCCCCGTTAGGCCCTTAGTTTTGAAAAGGGAGGAATGAACTGTGGCTGAAAGACCATCTCTTCGGTGGTTGAGAGTCCTGTGTCTCCCGTCTTGGATGAGTAGGATGGGGCTCTTTTCCAGAAGCATTTCTCCCTCTTCCTCTCTATTCTCCAGATCCTTGGTTCCTCTGCCCTTGCCAGGGTCCTATTTCTTCACCTTCTACCCTAACCCCATCAACAAATGCCTTCCCATCTTTCTTAGCCTTGCTGTTGGCTGGTGACTTGGCAGGGTGCTCGGGCGAGACAGGAGTGCAGTTTTTCGTGTGACTGAGACTGTCAGAGGCCACCACAGGCCAATACGCAGCTCGGGATGCCAAGGGCTCAGGCTTCTTGTCCTGTCTCTGCCCTGCTGGGCTCAGCCTGCAGCTGCCTGGGCCAGGAGAGCTCTTCAGGCTTCAGCTGTCAAGTTAGTATTCCAGCCAGCAGGAAAGAGAAGGGGCTTAGAAGAACACCTGCTTCCTTAGGAGATGTTTCTGGAAAGTTCCAGAGAACATCTGTGTGGCCAGAAATCAGACATGTATTTGCACGGCAGAAGGACTAGGTAGTGTAGTCTTAATGTCGTCCCCTAAAAATCAGAGATGAACTTTTAAAGCAGGAAGAGAAAACGAGTCGTAGATGGCACTTTCGTCTCTGGCACAGTGGGAGGGAAGGAAAATGGCCCTAGCAGGTCCTGTCTTGGAAAAGCATGGACCTTGAACAGAAGCTTTCTCTTGCCCACATTTATGGTGGAACTGTGGTAGGTGGACAGGTCAGGTTTTGTCTCTTTTCTCTGACTTACTAGCAGCCCATCAGCATAGCTCAGTGCTGGCCATGGTATCCACAGTCAGTGGAGAGCCCGGATCAAAGAAGGGTTGAGGAAGGAAGAGGAGGAAATGAGAAGGAGAAGAAAGAGGAGAAGGAGGAGGAATTCAAACACCTTCTATGTCCACCAGATCTCAAACCTGCTTCCTAGATGCAAACCTCTCTCAGTCCCTAGGTCAGGCTTGCTTGTCATAAAATGTCTCTACACTGCCTTCCTTGGCCTTTGCACCTTCCCCTTTGCACGAAGTGTCACTCTTGTATAGCCAGCCAACTCCTTCTCTAGCCCTGGAGCCCAGCTGCAAAGTCACCTGCTCATGCATGATACTTCCTTTACCCTCATCTCTTGATTTTACCAAATCTCAAAGAAATCAAAGTACAATTTGAGTATTTTCCAAACTCCCATAGCCTGTACCACCATTGATAGATGTCACAGCATTGTGCACTATGGGTGTGGATGTCTAGCAAAACATGAGCTGCTTTCTTCCAGGGGTTGAATCCCACTAAATTCTAATGCTATCCAAGACTTGACAAATAATAGACACTGTAGATGCCTGGAAGATAGATAGATGGTGGGTAGATGGAGAATAGGTGGGTCAAAATGGATGGATGGATGGGTGGGTATGTGGATATGGGTAAGTAGATAGTTGGATAGATGGATGGGTAGATACGTGACTAGGTTAACAGATGGATGGGTGTATAGATGGATGGGTAGATATGTGGATAGATTGATGGATGGGTAAATAGATGGATGGGTAGATATGTGGATAGATTGATAGATGATGGATAGATGGATGGGTGGATAGGTGGCTAGATGGATGGTGTATTGATGGATGAGTAGATGGGTGGATAACTTGATGGATGGGTAGAAGATGGATAGATGGGTGGATGGATAGATGGATGGGTGATGGGTTGTTGATGCTGTAGCCATTTTCTCTGAAAGTTTTGTTACTAATATAACCCATCTTTGGGTATATAGGAAGTTTGACACAATCTCAAATATACAGCATAGGTTCTAACCTATAATGTGCAATGTTGGTATGGTTTATAATATTACTTTCATTATTTTATTCAACATGTAATTATTATACACAGGCCCAATGGACAGCAAAGTGAAAATGTTGAATTCATGTCTTTAAAATGTGCATAACAACTTTCTTATGAGGTGTCTGTGAGCAGGAGGTTGGGCCTGAAGTCCCAACTTTGGATTCACATTTACTGAGGATATTACAAGCAAGGCCAATAGGGTGATGATTTGGACCCTCCTGGTATTCACCCATGAAGTCATTCTGGAAAGTTCCCAGGGATGAACAGCGCAGGCTAAGCACTCAGCACATCACATCCGTGTGGAGTTGATTGATTCAATGTAGCAGAGACCTCGAGGGGCCACTTGCTGGCAGGAACGGTGCTCGCTTGCAGCCTTCGGGTGTGATAAGCAGGAGGGAGTATGCATGAGTGAAAACATTCATGGAAGAGCCGATGGAGGCGCAGAGGGCAAGAGAGAAATTGGGGGTAAAAGGCCTGGCATGAAGCTCAGGCACGATTAAGGAATTACAAGAACAAAGATGTGGCTTCCACGGCCCGAAAGCCAAGAACAGAAGTCATTCAGGAAGTTCCGGAACAGAGATGAGCGCTTTTCGAGAGAGTTTTCAACTTCACCAGCTCCCAGAGAGTCCCCGGGAGAGCATATTTCACACTGAAATGACATTTTCTCCGTGGGAACAGTACTTTTATCTAATCTCTCTCCTCTTCCAATAGTTAACTTTCATTTTGGCTTCTCCAAGGGTTGTTCGCAGGTATTTTTGACATTTTCCACATGGAGAAATTGAGGTGCCAGGGGACATAAGCTGACCAGGGCCACAGACAGGCCAGACTGAGCCAAAGAATTCTCTATTCTGTTGATCAGGGAAGTCTATTTTCAACTTATTATAAATAAGCTAACTATTGTCAGAATCCTAGGGCCTAGGCGAGACTATCTCTTCAAAAGGTTTTAGGGAAATAGTAAACATACAGAAAAGGCCACACCACAGATGTATACTTTGGATTTGTTTTGGCCACATTTGATTTGATGTGTATAGGTAGCCAGCATTCAGATCAAGAGCCTGGAGGAAGCCTGGGAAGCTCTCTGGCACCCCCTGCAGGGCACTACCCTATCCCAAGGCATTGCATAGATGGAATTAGGCAGCCTTGGCTCTGGCTTCTCTTCCAGTGTTCTTTTTGTGAGCATCTATCATATTCGTGCATGTGGCCATAGACTGTTCATTCACATTTGCTGCTAGTGTTCTATTATGTGACAGTGCCGTGATTTTATTCATTTATTTTCCACTGACAGCATTTGGATTGCTCCTAGTTTAGTGCCATTATAAACAGTACGACTATGGCCATTTTAATATTTCTTTAGGTAAAGATATACAGGCTGTTCAGAGGGGTCCACTCTTAGGAGTGGAGCTGCTGTGGCACTTGGTGTATGTAGATTTGCATGCATTAAATGCTGACAAGCCAAGCTGTTCCACCAACAATGCATGGCCACTCCCGCTGTTTGATGACCTTCACCACTGGCTGTTTTCTGTAGTTTTGGTTTTGGGCCATTATTGAAGGTGATAGTGGCATTATATTGTGATTTTATTTATTTTTCATTTTTTAATCGGCGTATATCAGTTATATGGTGGTGGAGTTTCCTTGTGCCTTTAATGTGAATCTCCTGGTGGCTAATGAAGCTGAGCCTGCGGCATGCATTTATTAAGTTTACAGTCACTGTCTTTGTCAGCTCAGGCTCTTTTAAACAAAATCCTCAGAATTAGGGGCTTGAAAAACTAACATTATTGCCCATTTGTTCTGGAGTCAGAGAAGTCCAAGATCAGGGGTCTAGCAGAGTTCTTGTCTGGTGGGGGCATGATTTTTGGCTTGTAGATACATAGCTTCCTTCTTGGTGTGTCCTCATGGGAGAGATGGAAAGGGAGAGGGAGAAAGAGAGGGAGAGAAGGGGAGGGAGAGAGTGAGAGGGAGGAAAATATGAGCAAGTTGGCTTCTTTCTCTTCTTCTAAGCACACTAATTGCATCATGCTCTTCCACCTGGTTGACCTGTATGGCCTTCCCAAAGGACCCATTTCTTAATAGTAGGGTCAGGATTCCAACATAATAGAATTTGGAAAAATTCCGTTCTTAAATTAGGGTAGAATATTGTCTACCCTCCCAAGCTAATAAAATAACAACAATTGTCTGTGGGACTCCAGCCAGTCTAACTATTAATCTATAGGGAATATATAAGGGAACGTATAGGGAATGTATTTGGTAGTAATGAGGTTTCAACTTGGGATTTGCACTTGCTACACATGTGCTTTGCCACTACAACTACATCCTGCTTTTGCTGTATTTTTCAAACAAGATCTCACATTTGTGCTGGAGCCAGGCTAGACTATTATCTTCCTATTTAGGTGTCCTGTGTAGCTTGGGTGACAAACATGTATCATTAAGCCCCATTTTTTATTAGTTAAGATTGAAATTTTCAAACTGTTTACTATGGGATGATCTCAAATAACTATGTTCTTGACCTCTCCTTGAGTGACTAGGATTACAGGTGTGAGCCACAGTGCCTGCTACTTGTGGGAATTCTTTAACATGACAATATAAAAATAATTCATTAAATTCTCTTCATCAAAATCAAACTAATGAAGAATTATTTGTGCGGCACAAGTGGTAGATTAAGTGCCTGACTAGTAAGCATAAAGCCCTAAGTTTAAAACTCCAGAAGGCCTCTAAAAATTCAAATTTCTTTTTTTTTTCTTTCTTTCTTTTTTTTTTTTTTTTTTGTCAGTCATGGGGCTTGAGCTCTGGGCCTGGGCGCTGTCCCTCAGCTCTTCAGCTCAAGGCTAGCGCTCTACCACTTGAGTCACTGTGCCACTTCTGGTTTTCTGAGTGGTTTATTGGAGATAAGAGTCTCACAGACTTTCCTGCCTGGGCTGGCTTTGAACCAAGATCCTCAGATCTTAGCCTCCTGAGTAGTTAGGATTACAGGGGTGAGCCACTGGTGCCCGGCTAAATTTCTTATTTTTCTAACACTTTAGCCTTTACTCTTTACCAGGCACTTGCACAACAGTTTTCAATCATACCATGTGAAGTTTGTCCAACAGTGACATTAAGCAGGTGTCCATAAATATGTCCACATACATGTGTGTGTTTGGGGTGTGTGTGTTTGGCATATGTATGTGTATATGTGTGTGCGTGTGCGATCCACATATCCCCCCTCTTCCCACGCGTCCTTCCTTGCCTCGACTACAAAAGGATTAGTAAACCTGCCAAAGGAAAACGATTCAGTCCAGATCTGTTCAATGTCTTTCTCTCATTCACTCAACATCTGTCATGTGGCCATCTAGTGCCACATACTGTTCTGTGGACAATCCAGCGTGACTTCTACCTTGGCTGAGTTTATAGCCTGTCTCTGTATAAACTAAGAGAAATAGAAAGTGCACAACAAGAATAATAACAGAAAGCAAATCATAGCTCTGTACATCAGAATGTTTTGTTGCAAATATTTAACCTATAAATTGACAATTCCCCAATGGATCCAGATTTATACTCATTTCCGAGCTTTGGGAGATGACTCGGTTCCCTCCCTCCTCCATCTCCTGTTCTAAGCCAGGAGAAATGGAGACAACCCTTGAATGACTAGAAACCCGTGTGCTTTTTTAAATCAGAGAAACAGGTGAATATTGCAATAAAGTACTATTTAAAATTGAAGCTATGTTTTCAGAAAGACCAGCTTCTGGAAAGGAAAGTGACTGATGGGATATGAGAATTGGAATGATCTATGAGAGCATTTTATGTAATTATTTATGGAGTTCTTGAGACTCTTGCTTGGCTAATGAAGGATTCAAAGCTCACATATCTCATCTCCAATGCAAGATAACATCGTATTAGCCATTTCAAATTGGAGAAAACAGCTCAGTTCCACTCTTCCAAAGTTGTAGGATTTCAGAGAAGGGAGGAGGATACACGGAGGCAAATTCTATCCTGGGACCCATCCTTGTTATAGATCCATAACTGATGGACAAAAATCTCAGAAATTCCTTTAGAACACCATGCAATTTTCAATTAGACAGAAAGAATATTCTTACTCCACCAGTTTTTCCCCACACAAATAGATCTCTTTCATAAATGAGTCTCATCTCCAATTATAGGTTTAAACCTGTGTCTATAGAAATTAGACATGCCTCATAATTTGGTGTTTGTTTATTTATTGATTGATTGATTATGGTACAGGGATTCAAGAATTGTAGCTAAGCTTTCTACCCCTTGGGCCAATGGCTTTCTTGGCTTTTATTAACATGAACCCCTGGTCCCTTTCACTCAAAAACCATCCATGAATCCATACTGTCTGAAAAGATAAAGTCCCAACTGATTAACATTCTAATTTGGGCCTTCTATTTACCTGTCTGTCATTCCCTCCTGCTGCCCCAGCATAAGTCCTGGGCAGAGCAGAGAGGTATTAATCATTCTCCTGCTGGAGACTGCCTTGGGCTTCAGTCTTCACATAGCTGCTGGGTCCTGTCCCCTCTGTCCATTGCTGCCTGGCTTTTTCCTGGCTATGCTTCATTTGGAATCTTTTATGTGTTTTGCTCTGCTGGCTGTCAACTTGATTGTAAACTTTTTGAGGGAGGCCTTTCCTCTCTGCAGGGACTGATAAAAACATTTGCTCCTAACTACAGTGGGCCGCTCAGGTAGAAGCGCCATAAACCAAGGCCCGTCTAGACCCTAATTAGGTTTTTGACCTTGAAAAACTTCTTTAACAGCCACAGAGTCTCAACTTGTTTTTATCCTTGACGGGAACAGTCATGCCTGTGGTGTTCTTGTGAGCGTTAAGTGAGAAAGGCAAAGCATTTTACATCACACTTAGCATATGATGAGGGCTAACAAGTTATCTGTGGCCTCGTGGTCTCCTCCAACAACTTCTTACCCAGAACTGCTACTCCTACCCTGAGACCTAGTAATTTACCAGTAACACAATATCCAGAATAAATATCACCTCGTTCTTATTGTTATGGTCTTCAAAAAGGAAAAAAAACAGGAGGGTACAGAAAATAGAAGTGGGGTGGATGCGGATGCGTACTGCAAGGTTTTTAAACAAAGTTGGAGCCCAGAGCAGAAAGAAAGGGAGGCTCTGGGGATCTGATGACAGAGAATTTGAAATCAGTGGAGCAGGAATCGACCCCTCGCTCTTCTTCAAGCTTGAGTCGGTGGAAATGTCACCTTGCAGACAAACCCTGAGCTGGGAGGCTTTGAAGGTGTTTCAGAACGTCCTCTCCTGCTGTGAGGGAGGGGGAGGAGGAGGGAAGGAGCAGGGACCACATCAAAACCCAGGACTGGCTGCTCTCCCTGCCAGGAAGCCAGGAGCACCCGTCTCACTGGATAAGTTCTGATCATCTAAAGGCAAGAACTCTGCCATTTTGCAAGCTCAGGGAAAGAGGCTGGGCTTTTCAACAAAGTCAAAGTAGAAATAAAGACTTTCTCTGCCTGACAGGGAAAAGTGACCCACAGAGCTAAAGACCCAAGCTGTGCTCTGGAGAGATAGCCAGGGGCAAAACTAAGAAACAAACGGGGTGACATTGACAGTGGCTTCCTTCTTCCCCACGGAGAGGGTGATTGAGAGCAGATCTGAGGTTGCACCCATGGGATGCTGTGTGGCTGGAGGGATGCAGGAAGGAGAGTCAGGAAAAACGACCATCCTCCCTCTTGACTTCTAGCATTCACAGTCCTACCTTCAACTCCCCCAGGGAATCTCTGAACTGACTGAGCGTGTCTGCGTCTGGAAGGATGCATACCATAAAGAATGCCGAGTCCCTTAGCAGAATACCAGCACCACAAGCTAAGGTACATGGAAGAATGTGAAAATATCTGATGGATGTAAAGGAAGGAAATCACAAAGAAGTAAAAATCATGCAAATATAAAAGGCACAAGGGTCTAAGTTCTACAATGAATCTAAAGTGTTTCCGGTCTGAGAAAGGGAAATGGAAGACAGCTACACACTATTTCCTATCAGTGAAGAAAAGAGTAGAACAAGGCTCTGAAAAGTTCTGCATGACACAGCAACAAGAGCAGGAGCAGTTGTTTACAGCTTTTACTATATTTGAGGAATTATTCTAAGGGATTATATAATCTCATTTCATTTCACAATAACTCGTAGAGTGCTGGTTCCAGTTGGAATTGCTGTCCTCCTTCTTGTGCTTCTTCTTGAAGGGCAGAAGCTGGGACTCAGAAGGGTATAACCCACTCTCTCGTGACAATGAGACCGTAGCTGAAAAGCCAGTGCCACCAGTCAGACTACTGGAGTAACATCCCTGGTGGTTTCTTGATCCTTGAGTGATGGCTACCGAGGCTGGTGGTTACTGAGTGGCCTTCACACGCCTTACTTTGTGAGCTCACAGAGGTGGTGACACCCTAGGCTGCCTGCTCTGTCTTTCCCGGGAGTCCCTTCCTAGGTCCAGCTGATGCCATTCCTCAGCCTTGGACCCACATCCAGTGAAGAGATGCTGTTTTCCCCACCAAGCACTGACTGGCACACATGTTTAAACAGTTTGCCCAGACATTTAAATAGTCTGGACAAGTTACAAAGAGCCAAGCCATATCTCAAGTGTGACTTGATCTGCTGTACACTATTATAACCCCTTAATTTTGTTTAACTCTAAATTTCTCAGTCGGAGTCTAGGGACTGTCTCTGTGTGATGTCTATGGACAGTGTCCAGGATAGCTGAAGAGCGAGACCACTGGTCAGGCCTCATTTTGACAGCTTCTCTCTGGGCCCTGCCCACAGGGTAGGTTCTCACCAGGTGAGACCTGATTCGGTGATGGCGAGAGGAGGAGAGGGGGGATCATCGAATTAGCTTCTAGAGCCCAGGCTTGGCAGCAGAAGCAACTCTAACTACAGACGTCAGCGTGTTCTACGTTTGAGAAGGGATCTGTGTGTCTTGGGTATGTTAGTCTTTGCTCCTTACTATCCATTCATTCAATAACTACCAGCACTTTTCACTCCTTGGTGTTTTGCTGTAGAGATGACATTCCCAGAAGTCTTCCTTATGGGAGCCTTACAAGTCCAGACCAAAATAGCTCAAGGAAAAAAAAGACAAATATTTGGCTGTCAGATCCCTGCGCATCTGCCTTGCTAGTTCAGGCTGAGCATGGTTAGTAGAATGGCTCACGGCTCTCTGCTTTCCAGGCAGTTTTATTTCAGAAGCTGCTTTGTCCTTCTATCTCAAGATGAGTTTAATTCTTTCAGCTGGTTTCCCTAAGTTTAATTGTGAATTTGGGGATGAGATAGAGGTTTTGTTACGATCTTTCCAGGAGGCATTTGGGCAAAATGTGCAAATTGGCTTCTTTCTTCCCAGAACTTTGTGTGCCAGGGGAAGGCGCACACACACACACACACACACACACACACACACACACACACACACACACACACACACACACACACACACACACACACACACCTGTAATTCATGGTGCAGTAGATGTCCTGTGCTCCTGTACATGTAATCTCTACTATTTAGGCATCAGGCAATCTGGAAGTGTGAGGTCTGAAGCAAGCCCAGGAAGAAAGCTAATGAGATCCTCACTCATGTAATAGCTGGAGATGCACACGTGCTTGCCATTCCAGCTGATGGGCAGCAGGAATGGAATGGAAGGATCCTGGTAAGGTGGATCTCAGCAAGAAGATGGTACCCTAATAAGAAAATGAAGTCCAAAAGGGATAGAATTGAGGCTTAAGTGGTATAGCACTTGCCCAGCAAGTACAAGACCCCGCGTTAAATAATAAAAATAAAAATTTTAAAAGGTTAGGAAGAAGTCTAGAGAAGGAGATAGGAGTGTTAGAAAAGGGACAGAAAAGTGCTTTCCACAGACCTCATGTTTTTCAGTTGTCCGTCTGAATATAAATCAATGTTCAGTGAGTAATAGTCTTTGGGGGGAGGCCTTTGTGTTTTCTAGGTGCCTTTCTGTCCTCTTCTCTACAAAAGCTTCGTCTCCTGTGTGCCAGCCACTCCCTCCAGCTTCCGCCTGGGTCACGGTCATTATGTTCCTGTTAGCTGCTTCAGAAGGAAGCAGAGCTTGACCCTGGCTGGAGGAGCCGTTAAACGTGATGCTTCCTCTGGGAAAACTTCCCACACTGCTGCCCACAAAGCTTCCAGGGTCTCTGACAGGCCGCTGGTTGGAGCTTGCCCTCAGGGCTCCACGGCAGAGAGAGATGCCTGATTGCCCGTTAAATTGGAACATGCACCAGGACATATGAAACAAGGGGAAGAAAAATGCCAGCCCCATTATTGGGGCAGGGGGGGCAGGGCCTCATCCTGGAAGGAAGGAGGCTTGAGCTGCCAGCTAGTGGTATGACCTTGGACAAGTCCCTTTCTCCCACTGGACCTGGATTTCCTTCTCTATAAAATGCAGACGTTGGACCACATGAGGTGTGAAATGCCCTTCATCTGCAGGAGAGCCTCTGGAATGCTCACTCCATTCTGGAACTGAATGCAATGGAGTCACATCTCGGTGAATAAAAAGCTCCAAAACAAGCTTTAGCCAACTGACAAAAGAGTAGGAAAAGATTTACTACCCCAGCTGATAAGGACAGCTCAGATGTGGTTTTTCCAAGCACTGTCACCCTTGAACGAAAGGAAGTGTGGTGCGTTAGTAGGGGTGGAGTAAGCGTATTCACATAGGAAAACACTTTACTGAGCATGCTCAGCTGAAGGTGACAGTTGAAGAAGGACAGACGGGACACATTCGGGGCAGCTCAGCCCTTGGTCATGAAGCACATGCTCAAACAGTTCAAACTGGTGCAGACTCACTTTGGGGGCATGCGCAGTTTGCATTGCCAAGATGGCAGACAGGAACCTTGGAATACTGTTTCCTCCATAAACTTTTAGCTGAAATGAAAGGCCTACGCTGAAGCTGTGTTAATGTAGGAGTTCTCCCCACCCCCAGTGCCTGCTCACTTAGGGGTAACAGAAGCTTTTGGAACACAGTCTGCCCTGTAGTTTGCAGAGAGCAATGAGCTCCTGACCCCCATGTTGAAGCCTTGCAAGGGAAAGTTCAAGGGAGCATGGCTGTGCTAGGATTCCAGCCCAGCTCTGTTCACGACATGCCTGCACCCCTCTTGCAGCCACCTGCACTGCCCCTGAGCTGAGCTCTCATCCACCAAGCAGCCGCCAACCCCAGAGAAGAGTCAGAGTGAAGATGGTGGAAATGATTTGCAGACTTCACTGTTTGGTTATCTAGGGGCAAAGAAGGAGGGGGGGGGGGAAGGAGAAGGAGCAGGAAGAGGGAGAAGAGGCAGAGAGGAGGAGGACAAGATGATACCTGAGTTCGCTTCCTCTCCACCGTAGAGCACTGTTGTCAATGGACAGAGTTCCTGTAGCTTTCAGGGCCTGATGGATGAAGGGCCTGTGCTCCTCTCAAAGTGCTCCTGAAGCTCTTCTAAAGGCTCAGCACTGATCAACTGTCTTCTGACACAACTGATGATTTCTTGACTGCTCCCTTAACTGAACTCAAGCCTTACTTTCTTGTCTCCTTGTCCTTTGTCTTTCAGACTTCCAGCTTTCCTTCATTCTCTCCTTGCCCCTCCATTCCTCTCTCAAACTCTTCCCTCCTGGGTCAGTTTCCCTAAAGATATGGTAGGAAGCAGTGTCTTGTTTCACTTACTTTATCACTAAGAAAAACACTTGGACTGTTCTATTCGTACTGGAGAAGCAAAGAACCAGTGTAGCTTCAGAAGGAAGACTGGAACAGGCCCCAAAGACATCCATTCTCAATCTTTCCCCTCTTATTCTTTTGGCACTTGCCTCATGTCTCTCAATGACATTGCTTTTTCTTGATTTATTGCTGCTACTTTGTTATTATTTTTGTTTTAAATCTAATCTATTGAATTCCCTTCCTACAAAATACAGGCCTAGGTCTCATTCGCCACTCCCCTTAGCAACTCTAAGCATCTCCGACACAAACAAATGTCCTGTCTCATAAACCTCTAGAATTGTAATTTTGGTGAGATCAATATTCAGTTTTTATATTATTATGAGTACAGAAATACTATTTTGATTTAGGCTGTGTGGCATCATGATTAATTTTCCTTCATTGCACAACTTTTTATTTCCCCTGGAATTAATAAGATCTTGCCATTTTGTCTGCGTAATCTTCTCTATTCTTATTATTAATTTGACCCCTAGTTCCCCATCAATTGTCTAAGTCTCCTCCCGAGATATTTGAACCCCCTGATTTAGTATATTTGGAGAATGTTTTTCTGGAGCTTTCCTCCTGTGGTGGTCTGGGCACAGTGACCTCTGAGCTCTTCCTTTGCTGTCATCCTTGGTCTCTTTTGCGTCTCTCATTCTATTTTCTGTGGTCTCATAAAAAAATCAAACTAATTACTGATCTTTTGTGCATGAGTTACATTGTGTTTATCATTGGAAGTTATATGAGGTCTTCCATTACTCTTTCCTTTCTTGATAACATGAGTTGGTTGGGTTTCTTTTCATTGAACTGGGTTCTGAAAGAGCTCTTTTACTTCAAAAACAAGATGGGTGAAGTACATCACTTGGGAGAAGAGACAGAAAGGGGAAAATGGGGGAGAATGAAGGAAGGGATAACATTGAAAGAAGAATTGTACACATAACCCAGCTTTTACAATTGTAATCCCTTTGTTCAACTATTTAATAAATTTATAAACAAATTAAAAATTTAAAGAAGATAAGATATTAAGTTCTAGGAAAATTTTTAAAATATTTCTTAAATTATTTTTATTCTCTATGTTTTCTCTGGTTTCCCTTTCTGGAATACTTTCTTTTGGATATTGTTCTTCCTCGATTATATAATAATATAGTAGGGCTATTGCATATTGGCCCTTTTTTATGTTGTTTTGAGAGAGTTTTGCTGTGTAGCTCGGACTGGGCTTGAACTTGAAATTCCCTTGACATAGGATCCCAAGTATTGGGATTACAGGCATGTTTTACCACTTTCAGCTTAGTATTTTTCTTTGTTCTACTTCCCAGGAACCCTCTTAATTTTTTAAAAATTATCTTTAAATAATTGTACAAAGGAGGTGCCATTGAACGAAGCAGTCTATGAATGTAATGCATCCTTATAACATTCTCACTCCCCTTCAACTCACCCTTTCCCTTAATTTTCTTAATTTTGTGGCCTATACTATGGATTCCTGACAGCATTCTCCCTGTTTTCACCCTGGAGTCCTCTACTCCTCTCCCCTGGGCCTCACTATCCCCTTATAAGTACCCATTTCCTGGTGCTTATTTTGTTGGGATTTGACTTTGTCTTTCTAAAATGTTATACTACTTGAGCTCTCTATAGAATCTGCTATACTTCAGTTAATTTGTTTGTATCACATACCATCCAATGTGTTTACTTACAGAGAGCACATTCTACCTACCACAAATGAGGGAAACCATGCAACCTTTGTTTCTCTGTGTGTGACTTTTTCCACTCCTGTGCATATATTCAATAGATCATAAACAAGGCTACAGTAAAACTACCAGCACACCCATGGTCATTGTAGTACTATTCACCATAGCCAAAGTATGGCATCAGACAGATTCCTCTCAATGGATGAATGGATCAAGAAAATATCACACACACACACACACACACACACACACACACACACACACACACACACACACACACACACTGGAAGTTTACTCATCCATCAGAAAGAATGATATCATACCATTTGCTATAGCTATTTGTTCTACTAGATTTCCACTTTCTTCTCTAATGTTCTTAATTTCTATTAGTTCTCTAAAATAAAATGCCCCAAATGCCTCAAATGGCATTTGGTTGTTGTTTTGTAAAAGCGGTATCTTTTTTTTAATCTCAATGAAGAAATCACTAAAATTTTCATAAAGTTTTTCTTGTTTCATAATTTCTTTTTACTTTATGTTTTTTAACTATTTTTCTCATTCATGTATTTTGTGTTTGAAAATTTCCTCAAATATACATCTGCCAATCTTTAGCCATTCATTCATATTTAACAGGAAAACCTATAGTGACAGTAGAAAAGTTGTGAACCTGTGGGTGTGGCTTGTGTACACTGGCCTGACCATAGGGTGGAATGGCTGACCACCGTCTCAGAAAAACATTGGATAGCAACTCCTTTAGGCTTTCTGCTTGGCCACTCATATTACCCAGGAAAAGTAAATATTTTTTCACTTCTTGCCTTGCAACTTCAGGACTGGCTGCTTCTGTCTGGGAGCAAGCAGTATGTAAGTAATTGTAATCTTTTCTTTTTTCAGTTACCCCTACCCTCAACTGTTTTGAATTCCGTAAGCCTCTGAATAAAGCTCTGGTCTTCTTTCAGGATGGAGGAGAAGCAGTCACCCACCAGGACCTAAACATATCCTGAAACAGAATTACATGAGTTTCCAATTTAGGTCACCTTTGTTTTTCTACTCTCAGACATTTGTGTGTGTATGTATTTTGTGGTATTGTTCAGGTTCTCTTTTCTTCTAGTATTTTTGTTTGTTTTGTTTTGTTTTTTTTCCTTGTTTATGTGCTGGTCCTGGGACTTGAACTCAGGGCCTGGGTGCTGTCTCTGAGCTTCTGTTTTGTTCAAGGCTATCTTTCTACTACTAGAGCCACAGCTCCACTTCAAGCCTTTTTGATAGCTAATTAGAGCTAAGAGTTTCACAGGCTTTCCTGCCTGGAGTGGCTTCAAACTTTGATCCTCAGATCACAGCCTCCTGAGTAGCTAGGATTCCAGGGGTGAACCACCCACTGCTGCTGTTGATTTTACCTTGAATGACAATACATTTCTGGAACTTGTTTCTTGCCCTCTAGACCCTCAAGCAATGCATGCACTTGATATAAGTAATACTCTGATAGTGAAGTTAAAAGGCAAAGGAAAGATATAGCATAGATGTTAGTTTCTTTTCTTTTCTGTTAAAGGTGAATATTAGGTTTATGTGGTTGGCGAGTGTTCTTCATTCCTTCTGCTTTACTGCCAAAAACCAAGAACATAAGGATGATCACACCCCGGCGTGGTAGACTGTTTAAGGGTAACAGTCAACTCACGTAAATGTCATGGTCAACCTCCTCAGGTTAGAATGTTTCCCCTTTCAAAATGTCAACCAATCTTTTTTCTACAGTGGATGGGAAATTGGAAATGATTTATCTAGATAAACATACAGTGAAGGCAAAGTCAGAGAATTTAAGAATCAAAAAGAAGCCACATAACTGGAACTATGGTAGCGTCTGGTATAAAAGCCAGTTTACGACTGTCATAGTAATTGTGCCATTTAATCTGCAAAGCATGATGATCAGTTTTGTAGCACAGTAAATCTCTGGATCTTTGAGTCTCTGGCATTGAATCCAGAGGTATCTGAGTCCTGACATCAGGCTTGGTAATGAATCGGGTGGTGGCTCTCTTACAGAAGGAGCTGAGAGAAGCGTGGCAAAGTGGCCTTGTGGACAGGTGCAGAGATGGCGGTGGGGAAATAGTAACACAAAGGGTGAGGCACGCCGTGGTGGGAGGATTCCAGCTGAAGATGAGTGCAGAATGCTGGAGTTGACCAGGCTCAATTCATGACTGGAGACATGAAATGTCAGCAAGCACCAAGGCCTTGCTTGAGGACTGCTGGCCATGCTGACCATCCCCAAATGAAGTAGGCTGAGCCCAGATGACCAGAAAACAGCTCAAGAAAGAATGAGATCTTGAGGTTAGAGAATCAGGGAATACAGATTTGCATAGGGTCATTGGGCCTCAGAGTGCACACAAAGACCTGACAGAGATAGCTACAGTCTTGTTTAACTGTGAGAACACATCACTCTGGTCTTGCAGACAGGAAGTGGCTTGTTGATCAACCAATGTAACATTTCCTCCTTTCCTCTCTGTTCTTTGTCTTCCCTCCCTTCCCTCTCTTTTCTCTGACAACTATATGATTGTCTATCTGTTGATAACTAAATGATTGTATGTCTGTTGTCTCACTCTCTTCCTCTCTCCATGAATCCACTAACTGTATTTGTACTGACGAGGGGCATAATTTTCCTCGTGTTCCTCTAGACTTTGGGACTATATTCTACAATGACCCAAAGATAACCCCAAATTATTTTATATTCTTCCAAATAATTCTTCACTTCCTTCTTTGTTTCTTTCTATTCCTCCTCTTCCTTCTTCTCTCTCTTCATCTCCCTTTCTCCCTTTCTCCTCTTCTTCCATCCATCTCCATCTTCTTCCTTGCCTTCCACCTCCCTCTCTCTTCCTCCCTTCCTTCCCTCCCCTTTTCCTCTCCCTCTTTCTCTTTTCCTCTCCCTCTCTCTCTCCCCGTCTCCCTCTAGCTCTCTGACTGTCTATCTCTCGTCTTCTCTCGAAATTCACAGCTCATATTCCAAAGTCAGTTTCCCCTGTGGATGAAATTGAAATAACTTTTCAGTTCTTTGAACTTTAAGTGGCTTACTTGGTTCTTGTTCTGCACATGTACAGTTGTTACTAGTCATGTATTTAGAATTTGTCCTCTCTGAAAAAAAAACTACTTTCTTTAATTTCTCCTATTTTACTTTTCAGCTGGGGTGATTACCTTAAACTCTGCCCTCTGCCTCTTTAACACGTCTCTGGTTTTCCATATGAATGCTAGACTCAACTAGAAGAACTCAGTAAGTCTGCCCCAGGCAAGTTAAAAAAGGGGGAAACTAGTTCAGTATCATTCTCTTCTCTTCACCTAGTTTCTGCCTGTTCTTGATCTACTCCAGTACTTTGAATATGTTTTGTATATAAAACATACATACAAAAACAAGGGATGGGAAGGGGAAATAAAGGAGAAGGCAATAATGCTTGATAAGAAATGCACTCATTACCTTGCCCATGTAATTGTAACCCCTCTGTACAGTATTTTCACAATAAAAAACATATATATGATAATAAATATATGTATATACTATCTAATATTCACATTCTCTTCCCCCTCTAATGTACACATATATGTACACACATAAATGCACATGCACACAATGCACAAGCACACACCTATATACACAGACCTACATGTATGCACATGTGCATGCACACACACACATGTACATACACACAAACTGTTGTCATATCTATGGGAGACATGGTCCAGTGCAAGCAACTTCACCATTATTGGAAGCAGAACTGTAAACTCAATTTTACTAGACTGCAAAATGTTATATCTAAGCCAGGGAAAGAGATAAACTATGGCTATGCACTTTTTTTTTTTACTTATTGTTTATGGTTGCTTTCAAGCTGCAGTAACAGAGTTGAGTATTTGCAACAGAGATGTGCAAAACCAAATGGCCCACAAAATATAAAATATTTACTATCTGACCCTTTGTAGAAAAACTTTGCCAGTCCTCAATCTACAAGAAGGGATAAACGATATATCCTAGGCAATCCTGCATAATTACTACTTCCTATTTACTGAGAGATTGAAGAGGGTGACAAAGAGTTTAAGGCTACACCTTCTGACAAGAATTTGCCTATAAACAATGTGAGGAGGGGAAGAGGGAGAGAGATTGTGAACCTACTGTGAATCTGCATGGCTACATGCCTGGATAAATGGAGAGACAAGTGAAGGTTAAGATTCTTAACCAACTTCACACAGGTGGCCAGGCCAGGCCAGGCACATAACTTAGGCTATACCTCTCCAGCGAGTGCCTTCCACACAGTAGACTTTTCTCATTCTTGTTATTCTTTTCTTTTATTTGGGGTTTTGAGGTAGGATCTGACACTCTAGTCCATGTTGGCCTCAAAGTTCTGATCTACTGATCTTCTTGGCCTCTAGAGTACCATGCCCTTTAAAACCTTTCCCTTCCTTTGAAATGGAAGGCCTATGTCCAGGATGCTGGAAATACTGTAAACATTTGGGTATGAGCCACACGTTAGGGACATAATTCTTAACCCTTATTTACCACATTCTTTCCATGGCATAGAAGAGGAATCCAGCCCACTTTCTGTGGTCCTCTGCTAGGTTCTACTTCCCAGCACAGTGATTACAAGGGTGCAGGCCTAGTTACTTGGATCCTTTGAGTTAGGCTGTGCACCCAATTACATTCCGTTAACACATCTGGCCACTGCACTGATGGTGCTGGGCCCACCTCTCCATCTCTTTTCTCTTGCAGACTGGTGGCTTGGATGTGAGGCCCTCCTATGGTCATCTCCATGTGGCTACCTGGAGAGCTGAGCTTGAAGCTTGATCTGAAGAAGCTGCCCTTGAGCCCCAGAGGTGCTCCTGAAGGTCAACATTTGGAGAATGAATGGAAGGCTCCATCTTGGCCCTTGATATCAAAACCTATTGTTTGGTGTGGCAGTCGGTGTTATTATTTTCTATGTATTCTCCATCTTCAGAGCCCTTGAAAGGAAACAGCATGGTATCATATTTGAACTCTAACAAAACCAGATAAACTATCTAAAGGGGAGAAGATTCATTTACTAAGAACCTGCTGTGTGTCCAATGTTTCTACACATCCTTGCATTGAATTCTCACATGGTTTCTACAGCTATGTACTGTTGTTTCCCTGTGTTGTGGGGAAAAATTATCGTCATCTCGTTTAAGAGCTATCACTCTTAGATATTTAGGTAAAAATAGGACAGAGTCTCTCCATGGCTGCTTTGCTCTTGCAATGTTTATGTCCTGGTTTCCCTAAGCTCTCTGAGCACCTCCCCACGAAGAGCCCCCACTCTATCTTCTCTCCATCTGGCCCCCAGAGAGCTCAGGTGGCCTTGTCACCTCTTTCTGGTCTCTATCTCAGATCTCAGCGTCCTAGAAGGCTACCTGAGCATCCTATTTAAAGTTGAACACGCCTGTCCCTCTTTGCCCATTGCTGATTTCTACTTAGTTTTTCATGTTCTCCCATAAAGTTATCACTTTTGTCACTATCATATAATTTACCTTTTTTAAAGTTTTTTTTCATTGTCAGCATTCCTCCTTGTAAGAGGAAGAACATAAGCTCCGTATGCAAGGGCCTTCATTCACTTACTAATACAGCCTAAGTGTCTAGCAGTGTTTACTAGCCTGTCTCCAGTGTTCAAAATTATTTGTTGCCTGAGTGAATTGGTGGAGTTCCCTCTTCTCCTTGAGACCAAAGCCCACATCTCGGCTGCTACGTTTCCCCGTCCTACCAGCATGGCCGCCCTCACCCTTCACTTGGGGTGTGATACTTCCTGGACTCCAGGACCACCCCATCCCCACAGAGATGCGGCCTCTCCACTGGCTTCAGAAGGGGAACTGGGAGTAAGTGAGCGTGTCCCTTCCCCTGCTCATCCTAGGCATGCACTTCTTTGACTTTAAGTCCTCCAAGACACCTCACTAGTCTTGCCTAATCACAGGAAGTTTTCTTTTTCTGGGTCCTTTCAGGCTCTAACTTTCTGCCATATCCCTTGTGACCTCTTTTCCTAGGATGACCATTCCTTGCCGATTTCTGCTGACCTGGGCATTCTGGGATCAGTACATTCTATCCTTTGGATCAGCTGGAGGAAAGCATCTAAGTTTGTCTTATATTGTTGTCTGGAGTCACTGTATTCCTTCTGTACGCATCACCATTGAAAGCCATTGAAAGCACTGTGGCATTCAAATCTCCAGGAGAACAAAGCCATGGTGACATTGTACTTAATCAAACATGCGTCTTGCTCATACCCCTTCCTAGTGACACAAGGAGCAGTGGAATCTTTGTGGCTTCACTCTTCTGGCGGCTGAAAAGAGAAACATGGAGCTAAAGCGAGGGAGGTGAAGTAGGCTGCTAGAGTGTGTATAGCTAGTTCCTTGAAGAGAACAGCAAACTGGGGTGTTTGCTCTGTATGTGCTCTAGGGCTCCACTCTTCCATTATATGGGATGCTTCTGCCCACCGGAGAATTGAACTTGTAACAATCCATCTCAGTATCATATTATAGAGGATGCTTTGTGATCACAGACAGGAAACCACCTAGTTTTATGCATAATGCCAGGATAGAGCTTCCTGGGAAATGTTTCCTCCTTTATGGAATCAGGGGCATTTTGTTTTGGCTTGGTTTACCTGGATAAGCAAGAAGAAGGGTGAGTGGAATAGAGGACATGAGGAATGTATTAGTGAAACCTGTAGTCTCCCAAAGGGAAAGTCTTTATCAGGCTCCCAGTGAGTTTCTAATCCCTTTCCTTTCATTAACCAGGGAGGGGATTTTTCCTGCTCCTGCTTCTATCCTCTTAGGATGGCTCATTAGCTCTGAGGCCGTTCTCCTTCCCCTGGGGTATGCTTTGAGATGACTCTATCAGGATTTCCAAGCTGCCCAGGCTGGGGTCTGACTGCCGTTAACAGCCGTAAGGGAGTCGGGCAGTCAGTGGGCTGAAGGGCTGATTTCCTGCTCCAACATTGGGAGCTCTGTGTAAGCACCTTGCTCAGCTCCTGTATTCTGGGAGATTATGTTTTGTTAGCTTGTGTGTGTGTGTGTGTATGTGTGTGTGTGTGTGTGTGTGTGTAGGAGAAAAGAGTCTACTGGGCAGAAGAGATAATACTATGTGTTCTCTCAATCCTATTTCCTTTTCCTCTACCTTGACACACAAAAGATGACATTTCTCTGACTTCACTGAAACTAAACCAGAATTCTGTGATTGCATTTTGTCTAATGGGATGTACAGAAATAACGAAGGCAGCTTCCAAGCCTGACCTTAGAAAGTACCCAATCCAGCACCCTTTCCTTACTTCAGCAATCTTATAAACTGTATGTTAAAATGATGACAACACAAAATAGAGAAATTCAAGTCTCTTTTTTATTTTTTATTTTTTCAAGTCTCTTGAAAAAGAATTGTACCAGAGAATGCCCTGGCCTCATTGGACTTCAAGTGAGTTAAATTAGGATGTGAGGATTTGAGATTTGTTTGCGGTAGCAGCGAAAAATTACCTATCCTGACTAATACACATGGATATAATATTCTTCAACCTATATCTGCAGCACAGATAACCCTAGTACACCTTTGTACATATCCACAATGTAGACACAAGCAAGGTACGCAGACTCACAATTACAGGCACAAAATACCACTGACTCATACATAGAGAGAGAGAGAGAGAGAGAGAGAGAGAGAGAGAGAGAGAGAGAGAGAGAGAGGAGAGAGAGAGAGAGTAGCTTAATTTATCTATACTTAATTTGCTCCAGCATAGCAGAACATCTGGCCATGGGTAGACACACACACACACACACACACACACACACACACACACACACACACACACACACACACACACACACACACACAGTTTTTGGTCCAGTTCCCAATCAGTTGAATCTTTTGTAGCTCAGGCATGGGCTGCTTTAACCTTTGTCCTTTTACTCTACTTCAAAACTCTTCCACTCCTCCTTAATGTATAAAATCTGTCTTGGGACTTTATTTCTATCTAGACAATAGAGAGACCTCAGGTTATTCCTCCGTGGCCTTTTCAGATTGAAGTTTTCTTTGGAGAGAAGTGCCTTATAAAGCCACATCTTTTACCGAGTAAGGCAAGGCAGGCTGTGGGCGGCTGTAGGGTGACCCTGGAGACAGCCTGGTAATTGAAGAGGCTTAGTCAGTGTGTGATTCCAGAGACCTGGATTCATCTCTGGCCTTGTCACTTAGCGGGTGTGATATTGGGTGACCCACTCGTCTCTGAGCTTCACTGTCCTCATAGAGAGTAGGGAAGATGGGATCCCTGCTTCATATCTTCATGAAGACGCCTAGAGGTCACTCCTACTGAAAGACCCCCGTCGGCGTGGGGTGCCCTTCGATCTGAAGAGACCCTTCCCCAAGGAACAACGAGACCACTTGTGCGGATGCAAACAGCAAGAGGTTTATTCGGGCATGCCTCGGCTCCCAGGTGCACTCAACCTCGAGATCCACAAGGTTCGGGTTAAGTGTCTGGGAACCGGTTACACGGGTACCCGGGGCGACAAAGTCTGTCGGGAGACTTGCGCGCCGAGTGCTTGAAAGCACCCTCTTTTTATGGACAGCAGAAGCAAGGTTACAGAAGCGAGATGCTTGGTTACAGAGTATTGATTGGTTAATTTCAAATTACACTCAGGGTGGGGATTGGTCAGGTTAAGCTGGCCAGATGGGGCAGGTGGGGTTGGGGGAAAGCTGACGTGTCGGTACTTGCCCTGACAAGTCTGTGCTGGTCGTCATACACCGAAACTGTTCGTTCCCTAATTTTGACAAGTGATTTATTACCTCCTGACCTACCCTGCCATTATGGCTAAGTTTTACAGGAAGGGACGGGAGGGTCGGCTATTTTCCAGGAATGCCTGGTTTTAGGGCATGTTATGACTTGCCTGTGTCCTGCTTCGCTCTCTTAGGTATGCAGGGGAAGGGGCAGTGGTTTTTCTTAAAGAGCTCAATGGATGAATGTATTCTGGGGTCTGGGGTCTTTTCACTACCAAAGGTCCCCGCTAGCACCTTGAGGAGAGTAAGCCTGGCTTACTGTGTGGTTGCAAAGGCAATTGGGTCTAGTGTTTGAGCGCATGGTGCTTTCGGTGTAGTAGATGCATGTGAATGAAGTAAACCTGCATACCGCTCATACCCAGAATAGAGGGGTGCTCAGTCTACAAAGGAGGCTTTGGAGAAGGGTCTAGAAAAGGGAGAGAGGAGGAAGACTGCAAGGGAGGGAGACTCAGGATCAGACGCAGGAGACATGAAAAGGAGTTTGTCAGATGGACAGAGCAAGGAAGAAACTCAGCAGAGTTGTAAGAACGTGGCCCCTCTGTGGGTCGAGGTGCATAACTGATAACCGATCATATTTCCCCAATTTCAAATGCATATATTCAATACCAGCACTTTTAAATACTTTACAAGTCTTGGAATGGAAAAAAAGTACGATGTATTACATAGACTGGCCTTCAGAGAACTATACTTCCAAACATAAATATAAGATTTGAAAAATATGCCTTCTAAAACAAACTCAAAACAAACAAAAACAGCAAAAATTGATGACTATTGAGACCAAAATCCCAAGTTATTTTAAATAGCTCATGGGGTTTGGAGGCAAAGTTTTCTGACTGGATGCTTCTAATTTATGCTTTTATATTATTTGTTGAATAAGGGAATCGTTTCTGAACCACTCTATCACTGGACTCAACATTCAGGTCTACTTTTTTTGTAAGAACAGAAGGATTTAAATCTCAATAGCTCTGACTTGTGCGCTTCCTCTCTTGGAGAAACAAAAGGATATCTGGGAGGTTGTAAAATAGCAGCTCAGTCATGGCGATTTAGTCAATAAAAGCATGATTTTGTTTTGGTGTTGGCATGGGAAGGTGTTCCTCCGACAGAAATAAATGCCTTTATTTCTCATAGATTGTGACAGCTCCACGTTGTTCCTCAGCCTGCTTTTCATGTCCAGCATCCAAGTCACTCTGCATGTCTGCAACCTTGGCGGGAGCTCAGGGACCTCAGAGAATGACACAGAAGCTTCAAGGCATGAGAAATGCATTAGGCATTTGCTCCGGGGAAACAAGGCAAACCAGGCAGGGAGAAGGAGGTGAGTACAGGGATGTCTGCCTTTCTTCGAGTGTTAGCCACAGAAAGTCAGACATGTTTTGTTTCACTGGAATTTAAGAATCTGAAGTGTCTGAAAGGTTGTTAGCAAGCAAATGAAAGAAACACCAGTGTTTTCTGTTTTATTTTTTGTGAAGATCAGGATGACTGCCAGTTGGGGGGTTTTATTTAGGGTGGTGACCAGAAAGGGTCAATTTCATTCCAAGTTCTTATTCTAGAGCTGAAAAAGTATATCATTTCTTACTTCCCACCCTGCCCCTAATTTTATTATGTGTCTGTTTTTTTACCTCCAACAGTTTGGGCTCTGGTCACATTTTGTTTAAGAGCATTTACGAAGCCTAAGTCCGCCTTTCTAACTTGTCAGCGCCAGTTCCTCGGTACCCTTCTTTCCACTCACGCGGATCTGCCTTGTTTGACAATGGAACATCATCTCGTCAAGCAGGAGCTGCTAGCGTTTTCCTCTTTCTTCACATGCTCAGGTTGTCTGGCAGCCCGCTTGGATTTTGTCTCACGTCTAAGCAGTGACGTGGGTCTGAACACACCTTCTTTGTGTTTTGACATGTGTCTTCTCTGGGGAGCTTTGCTTTGTGACAGTCATCATTAAAGAATTGATTTAAAAGAAGAGGTACTTGATGTTGCTACAGAAACTTCCTGAATGCTTGTGGAGTCTAGACTCTGGTGATTTTTTTTTTTTAATTCTGAACTCAGAAAGCTGGATTCAATTTAATGTTGTGGGTTTTTTTTCTTTAAAAATAAAATAATGGGCTAGAGTGAGTACCTTGTATGAATCAGAGTAATCTTTCATGTTGGTATAATTATAGTAACTTCGTTTAAGAATGAGAACACTAAGGGTTTGTGAGGTTGAGATCTTGTCCAGCCGTCTATTCAGAACTTCCTCTCAAAGCATCCCCAAGTGAAGGAAGGGTATCAGCTCTAGGATTTGAGAAATGGCTACATGAGTCCACAACTTAGTATTTTCATGTTTATGTTTGAATGGTTTTTGCTTCACGTTTCCCTTTCTGTGTTAGTTATGGTGAGAAGTAATTTGGATTGACAAGAGAAGCAACCATAACACAGCTTAATGAAGGAATACGAAGATGTTCCTTCTCCCTTCTCTACCGATTGAAGGAAGCTCTCTCATTCAAGGGAAGTCTTCATCCCCAGTCACTCAGGAACCTTCATCTCTTACAGCCCATCCGTACTGCACAGGCAAGGTTAGGTCATAGAAAATTTTCAAGAGGAGCTAGAGAATGATGTGACACACATCACTCACTGGTCGTCTGATGAGCCAGAATGTGCCATTAGTACCCAAGAAGAGATGGCCAATTTGAGGGATTATAAAAGTCACCAAAGTGTTATCTTGCTGATATTTTTATATTCCAGCAATATTGGAGTGCTGTGTTCATTTTTTTCGGAATGGGTTAACTGTAGGAGTCATTTCTATTACATGTTTTGTTCCCTAAGTTCAAAGAAGGCCGGGATTATGTGCTCCACCTTCAAAGCCCAACAGGATGCCCTGTTTATAATGGACGTGCCCTCATTATTTGGTGATGATCTCCACAGAAGATGGAAAAGCAGCATTGCCTTTTCAAGGGGAAAGTTGAAGTGGCTCCTTCCTTTTCAGTTCTGGTTAGGCCACATAGGTATGTGTGCAAAGTCAGTCCCGTGAGCTGTGAGTCCTCTTGCTGAGCTTAAAAGGACGCCCCAGGGCTAGTAGGCCTGGTGACATTCAGCTAGTTGGAGAAAGTATGATGCAAGAGCCTTTCTTTAAAACACAACTGGGAGAAAAAGTCAAAGGTCGCATGCATGCTTAATTATGAGTGCCTGGACTTCTGCCCCAAGGGACATCGCTGCTGTTCTCCTTTCATGCTTTCCGGCCTAAGAAGATCTGCCATCGTTTAACAGCCAAACACCTCTCTGCTCCAGCAGGTCAGGGCTCCACAGGTGATCCAAGTAGGAGGGGCAAAATGGCCAGTCTTGCCTGTGACCTCTGTAAAGATCTTTAGTTTAGCCTTCAGCTCAGAATGTTTTCTTTTTCTTTTCTAGAAAATAACGCTTTTATATTATATGCAAAATGGATGACATCTCTCATTGCAGCTCACATTGACTGCACAAGTCTCTGCATGTTTGGCAGAACTGGTTTGTTTCTGATTGAATTTTTTCTCTGCCTCCATCTACTTACAGAGCAGGTCCTCAATAAATATTGCATCAATGGAGTAGCTACTGTGAGCACGTGACAAGGACTAAATGGGAGCACAGTGGAGCTGTATGTCTTGTCTTATGACTAAAGGAGGCCCAAGGCACTCGGGGGCCCCAGTCCAAGTCCTGCAGCAACCGGGTCCTCTAGGCTCCCAGCCCCAGGCCCCGTCCCTTCTGTGGTGGAGATCCACCAAGAGGGTTTTACTGTGACAGCTGCCGCACCTGCGCTGTGTCATGATCATCATGTGCATCCTTCTAGAACACTCTTTATTGTCCTCACCTGTGGGGTCCACGGGGCAGCTCTGCCCTTCCCTGTGACATTTGAGCCTGTCACTCACCCATCCTTTCTTCTCTCTCCTGATTCAGGGGTGCAGTTTCCTCTGTTCTGTCCTATTTTGCTCTGGTTGACCCACAGTTTTACACTCATGCCTTCCCTCTCATGGGTGACACAGACAGAGAAGAAGTGACCAATAGGGCCACCTCCACAAGCTTAGGTGCAGAGAGTGGGTAAAGGAGTGAGCACAGAGTCCCGGCTACTTCAGAATCCAGGACCGCCCGTCTCTCAGAGATGCAGTCTTCCTCCAGCTGGGATGGATCGCTTCAAGGATGGGACAAAAGCATCTTGAAAGGACAAAAATATTACCTCCTCCTACCTGTCTCCATACTGCAGAAAATGTGGTCTACATACGTGATCGTGTATTATTTAAACATAAAGGGAGCTGCCTGCAAGGCAGGTGGGACAGAGCATTAAGATGCAGCAGCTTTGAGTTCAAAGCTGACCTCTCACCTCCTATCACCAAGTCTTTGTTTCTCATATTAAAAATAGGATGGGTGTATCTACTGCTCAAGGATGTTGGGAATGAGATTATGAGCATAAAATTTCTGGCAAAGTAGCTGGCTCATAAAAACAATAATTTGTAGCTATTAGTATTGTTAGCACACTGTCTGTCTGCATTTTCATAATTTAAAAGTGTTTCCAGTCACATGAATTAATTGTACAAAGGGACTTGGGATATTTCCATACATATAATTTATTTTAACCTTTCAACTCCTCTCACCTTTTTAACAGCTTTTCGTGGGTTTCCTAAAACCATTTTCATGATATATACTTTATATGCATCCATTTTTCTGTAAATGACAGAATGTGGTTCTTCTTTATGGCTGACTAATACTCCATTATGGATCTATCTCGCATTAACTGTTTGTCAGTTGTTGGCCAGCTAGGCTTACTCGACAGTGTGGCTATAGAAACAGTGCTGTGGAAAACAAGGGTGTGCAGGTATCTCTCTTGTATGTTGCCAAGCCTTGCTGACTAGCAGCAGTTAGTTGTACAAGGGGGTTTCATTCTGACATGCCGTTGGTGCATACAACATACCCTGAGCGACTCAACAGGCTTCATCATTCCATTTTCACACATGTACCTTTTGACCCTCTTTACCCTCCTTCCCCTCCCACTGGTACCCCATACCCCAGAAATAAACTGATTCACATTCCTCCTGCCAAACTTTCTAAATGAGCATGAATTAACCCATTCAGTAAAAACAGTTGACATTATAAAAACTGCGTATATCCCAGATAAAACAGCGTATAATCTAGATAAAATTGTATATATATGAGATAAAATTAAGCTTTGCTACACCTGCTGCGTACCGCAATTCCTATACAGGACTATTAATCTTCAAGACTTGACATAATGAAAGCCTGACTTTGGCTCTTCCTTCCCTCCCTCCTTCCCCCTTTTTTTTCTTCCTCCCTCCTTTTCCTCCCTCTTTCCTTCTTCCTCTGCCTTCCTCCCTCCCTTCTTTCCTTTCCGCTCCTTTTTGTCTTTTATTCATATTGTTCACCTATGTTTAAGTTAGGGGTCAGCTCACACCATAGAGGCCTGAGGACTTAGAAATGCTCCAAGAGATGAGAGGGAACTACACTTAGAACATGATGTGGTCTTTTCCCTCATCGAAATGTTCAGCAGTCGTTGATCATTTCACCAATATCCAAAACAAGAGAGGGAGAAGGAGTCAGCCAGTCTCTGGCTCCACAGATGCTATTGTCTGAAGAAAGACAGGAAGTCATTAAAAACACTCATTGCATTTTAATACAGGTGAAGTCCAGTTGAGCTCTAAATTTAGCTGTTTCCCGGTAGCCAAGGCACAGTTGTGCCTAGAACCCCTTGAATTCAATCCTTCCCTTGATCTGATAGAAAGGATGCGGGCAGATCTGTCAAGAGTGAGACCTGGCCTCCCTGCCATTGAAGGCCACCCTCATAGTGACTTCACAAGGCACCGTGTGCGCCCTGTGCGTGTGGATGGGTAGGTGGGTTGGTGTCTCGAGTCTGTCTTTGCCTGTGGAGAGTCTCCATCCTCCTTCCAGCTTCTCTTGCTCCCCCCTCCCCGACCCCGTTGGGCTTCTACAAGCTACCCTCCCCACTTGGAACACCCTCGGGTTTTCCAGGGCTGGGCACCCCAGTGGGTGGTCCGCCGCTCAGTCACCCTGCGTCTCATGACCAGGTTAGTTACTCCCAGACCATGTCTGCCACAGACTAGGGTCTGCTCCTGTGGGGGTCACTGTGGGATTTGAGCCAGTCCCCCAAGAAGTTGCCCAGTGGGCATAAAGGGTGCCCGGGGCTCCTCCCACTACATTCTGTCACTTCTTTTCCTTACCACACACTCTTCTCAGGCCTCAGGTGGCCGCCAATCATCGTATCACAGTCAGCGTGGTTCTGGACTTGGGTAGGAGGCCGTGCTCTTCACAAGGGCCAGTCCCACATGTCCCTCGGCTCCCTCAGAGCTGTCATCTTGCCTCTTGCCAGCTTATTCTATAGAGTAAGCATTTTCTCTATTTTTGCATAGTTGCTGAGACTCCAGTCTCTTTGTGTGTGTGTGTGTGTGTGTGTGTGTGTGTGTGTCTGTCTGTCTGTCTGTCTGTCTGTCTGTGTGACATTTACTAGACAGATACTCTACACTTGGGCCACACCTGAGCCCTTTTTTTAGCCTTAGTTATTTTTCAGATATGTTCTCACATTTTTGCCCAGATCTAGCTTTATATCTCAATTTTCCTACCCATACCTTCCTGTAGCTGGGATTACAAGCATGTGTCACCACTCCTGACTTATTTAATAAGATGAAATCTCTTAACGGTTTGCCCATGCTGGCCTCTAACTGCAATCCTCTCAATCTCTGCCTCCTAGATAGCTGAGTTTATAGGTGTGAGTCAATATGACAGGATCCATTTTCAGTCCTCTAAAGCTACATGGAGAAGTTTTGCGTGGAAACTTGAGCTCCATATCTCAGGTTATGTTCCAAAGCCAGGCATCTGTAAGGGGTGTTTCTGAGTCAAAGATTCTACAAGATTCTTGAGAAGTGTTTGATCTTGGCCTTATTGGTTTTATTTCCAAATAGGTTCCCTTGAAGATACATTGAACAATACCATTAGATGTTTTTATCCTTCAATGGCATGAAAAGATTCATTCAGAAAGACAGTGGAGGACCAAACACACACACACACACACACACACACCACATACACACACACAGGAACATAACACACAAATAATATACATTATACATACATGTGCATATACACATATACATGCGCATATACACATGTGCAAACACACATAGGCTCACAGACAAAATGCGCACACACACCTACACCCACACCACTAATTCTTCCTCATTGAAGAGGCAAGCTTTCTTAGCAAGTGTGAACACAGTACCTCAACCCAGAGTCCTTTTACTTGTTCCACCTCTGCACTGAGTTAATCTTGTCTTGATCTGGTGTGCCTCGCCTCTCAGGACAGCTGGTCTGTGTTGAAAGGTGTTGTTCAGGTCTAGGGTTTTACACTCTTTTCAGAGAATTCTTTCCATCTGTGAAGAGTACAGGCCATCCAACCACTCACCCTGTCTACGTCCACTCTTCACGTGCTACTGCACCTGGCTGTGCATGGTGGAAGAGGAAAGACCTGCCACCTTTGCCACCTTTGCCACCAACAGGGACAGTGTCTCAGAACGAGGAGCTGTGTTGACCATGGCTGCAGTAATTACCACCACCACCCCTCAGCTGTGGGTGATCTGTGACACTGCCATTGACCCAGACAGCTCATAGACCCGTTCCTAGGGTCTATTTCCCATGAGTCTCCACTCCTCCCGTCACCCCATCTTGAGCAGTCATGGTGTAACCATTCATTCATATATTCACAAGAGCGTTTCTGCTATTGGAGCAGAGTTTTAATTTGAATTGCTGGTCAAGTTTCAGCAGGTGGGCAACGCCTGCACTTTCAAAGTGCGGTGATGTCACAGAGGTTGCTGTGAAGCTGAGAACTGAGAAATGGTTGGCTTTTCTTTGCATTTCCTGGCATTTCTTAGTGATGAATGTACTGGTACTGTGTGGCCCAGAGTGGAGTAGGGGCGGGGAGCAGGAGGCTGTGGAGGCATTTCACAGGTAATAAAGATATCACTACTACAGCCTCATATTTCACAGGAAAAAAAAAAGCAGCATGGTAGAAACCGAAGGAGAATTTTGCACATATGTTTGGAATCTATAACAACCTAATTTGCTCCCCGAAGACAGTTCTGCAAGCAGCAAAGTCAGTTTGGTCAGACAAAATCAGTTTTAAGGAGTTACAGCTTTTAGCTCAAGTGGAATTGTTTGGGAAGGAGTCCCCGGTGAGAGCCAGGAACTACCTGCTTTGCAGACTCCACTGCTAGCTCCTGATGTCCTGGAGCGGAGTGGGCCTGGGTAGGGGCACCCCACACCTGCCCGCTGAGCATGCCCATTCCAGGGAAAAGGGTTAATTTAATTTAATGGGCACTTGGCTGGCTTCTGTGGGAAAGCTGAAGGGAAAACCACACAGAACTCAGAGCCTTCATGAAAGTTTAATTCGATTTTGTGAAAGGGGAGCAACTGTATCCAGGCTTGCTGTGTTTAATATTAAAGCAAGGATGAGATCCTAAGACAGGCATGGGGGCTGGATAAAACCATAATTTCACAGATAGATGGAGTGTGTGCATGCATGCATGTGTGTGTATGTGCTGTGTGTGTGTGCGTGTATATGAGTGAGAGAGGGAGAGAGAGAGAGGTCTCAAGACAGGCATGGAATTGAAAAACAAAACAAAACAAAACCATAGCCCCACAGATAGCTGGGCAGGGTGGAGATCCTCCCAGAGAGAAGGGAGACACAGAAGAGCAAAGGCAGGGAGGGAAAGGACAGAACAGAACAGAGGGGAAGGGAAAGCAGAAAGGGAAAGGTAGGGAGAGAAGGAAGGGGGAGGGGGAGAGGGAAAAAATAAGGGAGGACAGAACATCTGGGGAGGAGCCATTCATTGTGTCACTTTCTCAAGGTTACACAAGTAATAAGCAATGCATCAATAGCTGTCAGACTCCACAGCTCACGCCCGGCCACGCCAGCCCTGTTCATGCCTGACAGCACTGACAGTGGGGATGAAAAAGTCCTGAGCCCTCGTCCTTGAGCAGCTGAGGCCCAAGGCCGGGCATACAAGGATACAAACCTGACAGGTGGCTATGAAGGGAGAGTTTAGCCTGAGCCTCTATGGCAGTGCAGGTCTGGGATATGGGACCCAAGGTTCAGTGTGGAGCTAACTGCAGGCACCTGGAACCTATGGAGTCCTGGTCGGGGATTAATGCACACACAGCGGTTGCCAGGCCTGTGTGCCACACATTCTGCCCTGGACCCCACCAGCCTGCTTGGTCACCAAGCCTTCCACTTGTGAAACTGTTCTTTCCACCCTGCCTGGACAGGTGCTTTGGGGCCTCGCAGGAAAGGGGCAGGCCTGTGGGTCTAGATAACATCCCTGCCCCCCCCAAGTTTCATTTGACTTTCTGCCAGGGAGGTAGGGCTGTGTCAAAAGCTGGAATTCGCTGATGCGTTCACAGTGCTGTTACCCAGTGTAAGAGTATTGAGTGAAGAATGGAGGAGGATTGGGAGGGGTGGATGGGTCTCCCTGGACCCTTCCAGCTCGTTTGAAGTGAGAAATGCTAACCCTGCCATATTTAATGACCAGCCTGGGATTGCTGTTGAAAGCCAGGAAGCAGGCACTTCTCACCTTGACTCTCTGTGTCCCATAACATCGCCTCAGGGCCTGGCTGAGCCACGGCCTGGGCCTGGTCTGGAGACCTGAAGCTCTCAGCCAGCTCCTTGCGTGTCAGACCTGTGAATCTCTCTTGGTTTTTAAAATGTATGTATTTTATTTTACTGTAAAGATGCTGTACAGAGGGGTTGCAGTTACATGAGTAAGGCAATGAGTGCATTTGTCGAGCATTTTACCCCTTCCCTTGTTGTTCTCCCAGTATCCCTACCCTTCCCCTGCCTCCCTGATTCCTCCCCCTTCCCCAAGTTTTAAAGTTCGTTTCCAATATACTGTCCTGCGGGTATCATTGTTGCAATGGGTCATCCTGTGTCCTTGTTTCAGCATTTTGTTATTCCCCTTCCCCTCCCTAAATTGGACAAATGTATATACAAGATGCAGGGCATCGAAATCAAGTACAGTGATAACAGGGGACATACCATAGGGGGAAGAACCTACCAGGGAAACAAACAAATCACATAGTACATTTAAACACAACAACGAAGAAAACCTCTGTGTCTCGTGTAACCCTCACTTAGAAAGACGTTGGTGCTGCTTCATTGAGGTCTCTGTGGTTCCTTGGGGAACTGCAAAACCCTCCAAACCTGTTCAGATGCAGCCCTGCGGGGAGAAAGGGATAGGGAAGGCCTGAGACCTGGTGGGCACCCATTCTCCTGTTGTCAGCTGCATTTCTGGATTGAAATCTCCCTGAGTAGTCAAGGTGGCTTGGATGCTATCCCCTCGTTCCTGGTTCCATGGAACTGCAGTGCCTGGATGTCAGCTGATGAGGTCAGTGTCCCTGGAGCTCAGTGCAAAATCTGGAGCCTCCACCCTTCCTCTTGCCTCTCTCCTGGGGCCTGGCAATCTCTGGATCTGAGTGTGCCTCTGAAGATGTTTTCTTCTCCACCTACTGACTTCTGATCAAAGTCTCATCCCATCAATTACAATAAATAAACAAACACACTGCAGAATCAACACCTAAGAGAACGCCTTCCCCTTGACGTTTTGGGATGTCTAATTAATGATGTGAGTGAGCAAATTTGCTGCAGCCCTTGCTGATTAATTTATCAAGTGCTGAAACCTTCCTCCATTGCCTCTCGGTCCAATTAGTTAAGTGTTGGATGTGAGGGGTGCAGCAGTATCTCTGGGAACCCCTCACCTCTCCACATCACAGGCCCCTTCCTGTGCCCCATCCCTCCTGAGTGAGCTGCTCAAGGATGCTTCCCAAGTGGACAGCTCATGCCCCTTCCCTGGCATGAGTGGCCCGAGGCAGTTCATAGCTCTGGACAGAGCCACAAAGTCATTATCTTTCCCAGGAGGGCCCGGGCCACGGATGCATTGCTACCACTCCTCAGCCACTGCTCAATTAGAATCAGTTTTGTTCTCTACAACACATCCACTTGTGCTGTTCTCTAATGAATAACAAAAGCTCACACATCTAGTGTGCCGTCATTCACAAAGTGCCATTTGTACCAGTTGTGATGAAAAGTGGAGAACAGTAATTACTTCCATCTCTATTTGTAGAGGAGGACACTGATTCTTGGACAGATGGATGTCAATTGTGCAAGTTTACTGCATCATGTATCTAATTCTACAATCGACAGAAGCATGCCAACCTACAATTCAATGGTATTCAACAACAAACCTTTATTTTACTCTCTTGTTTTTGCATCAGCTGAATTTGGCTGGGTTTGACTGAGATAGCAGCTCAGTGCTGCATGTCATTCTCTTCCTGGATGAACGGCGCTGATCTGAGTGTGTTCTTATGAAGAAGGAAGGAAACATTGACTTGCATCTCATCCTATTGGCCATCCTAAATGTCATCTTAAGTAGAGAGTCACCATCATGAGATGGCTATGCTGTGATTTCACCTTTCTAGCCTCCATAGCTAGGAAAAGAGAATTTCTGTAAATTGCTCAGTTTGTAGTAGCACAGATGAACTAAGACAAATAGTGAAATAAAAAGAGGTTCCTAGTGTTATGGACTTTAATTTCTAGTAATGAGAGACAGGATGTACCTGATGATTCGGACAATGCTGGGTACAGGTGGAAATCTGTGAAGGACTAGGCAGTAAATTTTCGATGTTGGGAACATAGTTTCTGTTGTTAAAAATTCATCTGAGTTCCATACAACAGGAAAGGAGCCAAAGACTGAACATGTATGGTCATATTCTGATGAAGTTTTATTTAATAGAACAGACAGGGGAAGGGTTTGGCCTAGGGAACGATGTATACCAAGCCCTGTAGCACATAGAGAAAATAGTAATGGCATGGGATGAGCAAGAAGGATCATTTGGGGGCCAGACCGCATCTTTCTGGATCCATGCTGTTCAGCTGAGAATAAATAATCAGAGGCAGTCTGTTGAGGGAAGTAGGTCAGGTGTAAGCGGGTGCTGGTCATGGGGGAACTGGTAGACAGGCATGCGGGTGAGACGGCTCTGACACGGGAAAAGAACGAGAAAGGTACTGCATGGATGAGCTCGCAGAAGAAAGAGTGGGGGGCGACTGACACCAAGGTTAATGAATTCCAGTTTTCTAAGTTCTAAGTGTGATATGAAGTGGAAAAGACAAACTTGATAAAGAGGGCAAGGAAGATTTTACTTGTGCTATTGCGGCAGGAGAAAGAAAGGTCTGAGCATCAGGTTATTGTGTGTTTATACATCCTAGAGCATAGAACTGGACTCAGACACAGCTGCAAACACAGCTGCTTGCTGGGGGCTCCTAGCCTGGTGAAGGTGTCACGGATGGAAAATTCCTCAGAGGAATTCAATTAGATATTACAGGTAAGGATATATTTTTGCTAAACTGCCTGACAGGCTTTTTGGTAAAGGCAAACCAAGCACTTAGATATCAATAGAAACAGAAGATTTTGACCGAAAATAACTGGACCCCTAACGTCAGGGACAAACTTGCATGCCAAGGTCAAGACATAGTCAAAAAGAAAGCTCCAATGAGCCCAACTGATACTTGATTGAGAATGAAATCTTTGTTAGAAGTCCCCATAGGGTTTTAAGCAGAAGATGGACATTATTTCATTGTTTGTTGTTTTCCAACTGATTACTTCCAGTTTCAAGAGTGGGAACATGGGAACAAAATAGAAGATGAGTTTCCCATCCCACTAGTAACTAGACATTGGTGACAGAGGCAAGAGGTATATCAGTAAAAATGGACAGGTATGTATGGATTGGGAGAGAATGTACACGCAAAGTCAATCAAACCTCCTGACTGGTTGAATATAGGGGTGAAATAAAAGAGCAGATACAGGATCTTTACTACAAGTTGGACTGAGAACATGGCAGGAAGGATGCAATCTTACAGAGATGGAAAAGCCTGTGGGGAAAAGTTGGTTTGTGGAATACTAAGTAGGAGTTAGTTCTGTTTGGGTTTAGTAATTTTTTTGTCTGGTCCTGGGGCTTGAACTCAGGGCCTGGGTACTGTTCCTGAGCTTCTTTCACTCAAAGCTAGCACTCTATCTTTTGAGCCACAGATCAATTTCTGGCTTTTTTTTCTGGCAATTACTTAGTGATAAGAGCCTCATGGACTTTCCTAACTGGGCTGGCTTTGAATTGTGATCCCCAGATCTCAGCCTCCTGAATAGCTAGGATTAAAAATGTGAGCCACCAGAGCCTGGTGATTTTAGTAAATTTTAAGCTGGCTATTAGACGTCTCCTCTATGTAAAGACATGAAGTAGAAAATGTATTTATGAGTTTAGAGCTACATGAGGAAGTTGCTGGTACAGATACAAGTTGGAGACATCATCTGTATATAACTAGCATCTAACACTTTAGGAAATATTAAGATCACTTAGAAAGCAAAGGAAGACAAGTTAACCAAAGTTGGCACATGAGGCCATCTTAACAGAAGGGGAAATGAATAGAAGGCTGAGAAGCAGTGACCAATCTTATAGAAGAAAATCAGAAAAATGGGCACCCCAAAATCTGAGTAGTTGATTACATTTCCTCTTGATAAAAAAAAATGCAAAAACATAGCTACAGTGACATCAGCTGCTGGTCACCCACGACCAGGGATTGATGAGGAAATCCATAGTATTTAAAGCATACTACATATGAAACATGTGCAACAAAGGCTATTTTAAAATGATAAATTATTTAATAATATAATGATGCCTCCAAATAAAATACATTATGGAAATTGGCTCATTATCTATTAGAAAATATTATTAGATCCCTACCTACCTCACACTAGACAAGAGCAGAACTGGCAGTTGTTGAGCACCAGTCCCAAAGAAGGAGAGAAGATGTTGGCTCATGTGATAAGAGCAAGGAGAACTTACCTGAGGCCTGCAGGATATGTGAATCCTGAATCCAACAGGCAGAGGATGAGCAGAAGTGGATCAGAGAAACAGGTTGCAAATATATCAACAGAAACCACTAATGAAGCCTTGGAAAACAAAATGCCAGTTACCCCCAAATCCTACCCAATCTCAGGGATCTCTCAGGACTAGTGAGGATTCCAGGATTATATAAAAATACCTTTTGGTCACAGCCAATGTGTAGAAGAAAATACTCAGGGCAGTGCTTGATTACAAAAAGTAGTGTGCTGACCCATGGTTGCCATGGTGGTGTTAACACCACTGAGTGAGAGATTTATCTTCCAGAAGATGAAAGTGGAAACTTCATGGTGTGACTGGAGAGTTGTTTAAAAGGAGCTTCATCTCTCCTAAACTCTAGCAAGGTGTCTAAACTCTCCCTTTAGTTTTAAAGTCCAGGAACCTCCAGTGAAGTGTGTTAAAATAGCTAGAAACAAAACCTTGGATCTCCTTTTGAATTGCAATGGAAGCATGGATTTGATGGGCTCTGTGTCAGTGAAACTAAGGAAAGTTCCAGAACAAGATCCACATTTATTAGGATCACTGGGAACTTGACACAACAAAGCTGATAGTGGTGGAGAAAGTTCTGAAATGTGTACTCACTGGGTGTTGCTAAAGAAAAACTTTATGAGCTTTAGATTTCTTGTTTATCTATGTGTTTCTTCAGCTCTCCAGCGACTTATTCATTTCTGAAGTATTTCTTGAATATTTCTTGTGTTCTAAGCAGCTTACAGGCTGCTCTGAACCAGACCCTGAGAGCTCCCTGTCTAGTGGGAAGGTAAATAAAGATGGTGGCATTTTCAGAGTACAATGAATGTTCATTGCATGATAAGTTATTATATTGAGAGGTGAATTTTCTTCAGGCGTATACTATGGGAAGCTTTTCTAGTAGAGAATATCTGTGATTGGTTCTTGTGAGGTCCTGACAATTGAGCAAAGTTTTACAGCATGGAAAGGAATTGGCTAGGTGAAGACAGTGTGGAAGATGTATGTTCACAGTTGCTGCGGTGTGTAGGAGCTGGGCTTACTAAGAACAGACAGGAGAATAGATGACCAGAGTAGAGAGAGTAAATGACAGGGCTGCGACAGATGGACAGAAGAAAACAGGAGCCAGACCCCGTGGGACATCACAGCTAAGCACATTTGCAGTTATCCCAGACATAATGAGACGCCCTTTAAATATTGTAAGCAGAGAAGCAACATCAGTGGGTATGCATTTCGCAAAGATCATGCTGGCCTTAATGTAGAAAACAATTTCAAGAGGGCCAAGCTGGGTGTCGGGTGAAGGGGAGCATTCGTTGCCTAGATGAGAGACAATCAAAATGGTAGCTGGGAAACAGAGAATGAGGACAAGTAGGAACTATTTCAAGGGTAACATTGTCCAGGTTTGCATGTGTATCTGTGGGATGAGAAAGGAAGTTTCTCTGTGCATTTCTTGTACCACTGAATGCCACAGACTGGGGAACTTGAGAAGTTTAAGTTCACAGCTGTGGATGCTAGGAAGTCAAGAGCATGCCACCAGCATCTGCTGAACATCCAGTGAGGACCTTCTTGTTAAGGCAAGCCCTGGCAGGAGACAGCGCCAGATGAGAGAGAGAGAGAGAGAGAGAGAGAGAGAGAGAGAGAGAGAGAGAGAGAGAGAGAGAGAGAGAGAGAGAGAGAGAGAGAGAGAGAGAGAGAGAGCAGGCTAGCCAGTGAAAGCTCACTTGTGCAATAAAGCCATGCCCGTGGACCTCAGAGTTCACCTCTTCATAAAAGGATGTGTCCATTAATGAGGATGCTCATGGACCAATTACCTCCCACATAACTTGAGTCCCAAATACCACCCACATGGGATTTTATGGATTGATTTCCAACACATGAAATTTTGGAGAAACACTAAAATCTCCAATGCATAGCAGGTCTCCAGAAGGGATTCACTGAAGCAGATGACAGGCGGTCATTCCCTGAGCCAGAGGTCCAGGAAGAGATCCAATCGTCTCTAAAGAAGGCGTAATCTTGCCAATCCTGCTTCCCTCACACATTCGCTGCCAAGTCCCATTGAGAGAAAGTGTGTGCCAAAGCTTTGTAAAGCCTGTGGCTCCGGAGATGTGTAAACTATTATTATTTTCCCACCCACTGTCATTAATGGCTCCGTGGTGCCCTGTAACCAAATCTTTGTAAGGAAATCTAAATTCTCACTGAGGAACAAACAAGACAAGTTGATCCCATCTTGCCAACAATCAGAAGGGGGGAAAAGACATAATAACAACCTTCAAGGAGAGAATAAAATCTCTTTGGCCAAAAATACAGCCCACTCAGAAACTTCTAGTTCCAAGTTTCCAACTCTGCAGAAATATTTCTCAGCTCCAGTTCTTCTCAGAAATGGCAAATGACATTATGGGGAGTGAAGGAAGTTTCCCCAATAATTAGACTTTTTGGATCTTATTACTTTTGTCAAACAATGCTTGAATGCTAGCCAAAGACTTAGAAGTATAAAGACTGTCAATGTGGCTTACATTTTGTGTCTTGCATTTTTCCTCTACTTGAGGGAGCCATGTTTTAGTTTTGCATGCAACTTTTAGGTTTTATTTTCATGTTATGCCCCTGTTTACAGATTGTGGAGGAGGCCCTGAGAAAGCTCAAGGGCATGGAGCCACCACTAGGATATGTGCCTGGAATTTCCAGCTGAGTCTTTTACTTGCATAAGATTGTCCCTGAGTCTCCAGCCCATACTATGGGTCTTGCGCTTAATATCTGAGAGCACAAAGTCCATTTGTTAGAGCATAATCTCACAAAAGAGCCTTGGCCCTGGCCCTGTTGACCTTCTTTCTCACCAGTTCTTTCCTCTGGCCATTTGGAGGCTTCTGCCTTGTACATAGAACACTCCTTGTGATACTTTACCCTCTGGACAACTTCCAGGTCAGCATGGTGTTCTTCATAGAATGTATCTCATGGTTTGGGTTTTGTAGACGGGTGAGATGTCTTGTGGCATTTCTGATTTTGCTGCACACTAGCTCCATGACTTGGCTTCAGTTTCTGTGTTCAGTGGTTATATTAATGCCCCCACCTGGTCACATCTGCCAACACCCATCCCTTTTCTTGACCCCTCCTGCACTGATTCTGGATTCCACCGTGTGTACTGGACTGAGGCATAAGCATGAGAAGCATTTGTGTGTTGAACCTTGACTGAAAGCAACCCATAGAAGATGTCAAGGTGATAGCTCCATCAACTGCCTGACGTGAGCAGTCCTTCTTCAATGTTCACGTGATTGAGCATGGATGCAACCAGCTGAGCCCAATTCAAACTGAGGAACTGTGGTACAGAGCACAAAGGCTATATCATGACAGCCTGGTTCACCTCCGCCCCAGCGTGGGTTACAGAGTTTGATTTCCAAGTTAAACCCTTCCTGTGGCCACACCCCTGGGCCGTGTGCCCATGGGGAAGGTACTCTTGAAGCCTTTGTTTCACATTCATATCACAGGTACAATGGTGCCCACACCAGGGGGCTTGGGAAGATAGGTAGTCAGGTTGTCATCACTGTGACAAAAACCTGACAAGACAATTTAAGGAAGGAAAACTGTTTGGGATTGTAATTTCAGAAGTTTTGTAGCAGGGTAGAACATTTCACCTCATGGCAGACAGGAAGCAGAGAGGGAGTGAGAATGAGGAAACACAGAGACAGAGACAGAGAGACCGTGCTCTATTTTCCCCTAGGAAAGCTTTCCAGCCATTTGGATTGTGCTGCCCCTTTATAGTTTATCCTCCTTGAGACAAACGTGCTCACAGACACGTAGAAGTGGGCTTTACCAATTTCTTAGATGCTCTGAATTTAATCAAGTTGACAAGATCAATCATCACAGAGGAGAAAATTAAATTATAGGTACAACTGCCAAGTGCAGTTTCCAGTGTACAGTTCTCAGCGAAGTGGGATAACCGCAAATACATTTCAGTACCTGTTCCTCTCATTGCCTGAAATTTCATGATTCTCAGGAATAATAAATGATTTGCCTTAATATTCTTAATGGATCTCGTAGTGCCTAGGACTTATTATGATCTGGTAAATGTTGACCAAATGAACAAATGAATTAATGAATGGTGGCCTACCTGGTTTAAATGATATCTTATATATGCTAACCCTCTATGGGCCGTGGTCCTATGACACCAGTAGTAACCAATTACTGGGTGTCCAGTTGCCACAGATAAAGAACACATGAATTTAGTTAGCACTTAGACTCTTTTCCCTCCTGAATGAGTCCTACATATCTTATCCTCGTTAGTGGATATTAACTGAACAAAGGGGTTTCATTGTAGCTTGACTGAACAATAGTGCCTGTGGAAACCCAGTTCCCCCTGCTGAAGTTGATCTGAGATGTGGTCTAGGTGTCAGGAGTTTTAAATTTTCCGAGGTGGTTCCCCACCACAGTTAAGTTTGAGAACTACCTCAGTAGACCAGAGCTTGGTAAATGACAGCCCCCCCTGGCCAAATCCACAGTGTGCCTCTGTGCATTAAAATATATTGGGTTGCTCTCGGATCCATTTGTTCTCTTACTGTAAGCCCTCAGGCTGTGCAGGTGCTAAAATGGTAGATGTACTTAGTTGTAAAAGAGACCATCTAATCAGCCAAGCCTAAAATATTAGCTGTTTGGTCTTTTGTAAAAGGTCTATTGACCCGTGCTTGAGACATCAGAAGACTGTTCTCTGGCATCAGCTCTTCCTCGCCCTGATTCCATTCACCTCCCAGCCCCCGCCGCTGGCCAGATTTTGTTCCAAATGTATTGCATTCTCATGAGAAATGCCATGGCTGAATGGCATGGCATGTTATGACTACTTCTCTCTCATGACCAACTTTTTCTTTCTCTTAGAATCAGTGATTGTCTTACTTTGTTTGGATTGATTTCCATGTACCTCTCACAACTGTGATCCTTATTCTGTCATACTTGTCAATTTCCACCTGGATAGAGCCAGAAGCTTCTGGTAGCTCTGCCCATATGCTGAGGACTTTCCCTTTCTGCTCCCCCTCCCCGCATGGTTCTGTGTTTACTCAAACTCTGCAGTCTTCCTTCTCACAAATTTACCTTAATGGTCTTCTTTGTGAAATGTCATACCTCCTCCTTTGCTTTTCTAGATCTCTTTCCCAGTTTCTTGGTCTTTGTTTTTCTCCCTTTTCTTGCCCTTATTATATGTTGTCTTTTGTTACTCTGCTGAATTTTTACTTTGCTGCCAAATGTTTAACTTCCAAGATTTCTTAGTTCTTTCCGGAGTATGTATCACATGTTCTTTTTTATTTTTATTATTTTATTTTTGAATTGCCATATTTTGTAATATGAGGAGGTCTCATTGTGATATTTCAGTAGGTGCACACGGTGTACTTTGAGCAAGTTCACCTCCTCCACTTTATTTTTGTTGCTCCTGCCCTTCCTCTTCCTGCCCCCTTTATCAAACAACATTTGGCAGGTTTCATTATACTGTATACTCTATATGCTATATATTAGAAGAATTTCAGTTCCCTAGACCAAATAAAGTGATGATGCTTGATGAAAGAGAGGCAAAAATAGTGTAAGAAAAGGTGAACTCAGCTGAGAAAATGATCACAATACTCAACTGGAGATTAGAGAGCTCCCAGATGGAGCCGCTGGACAAATGGATTGGAGGAATCCATTTCCCCAAGCTTTTAGAGGATGTGTTTTAAATCCTCCAAACATCCCCAACCATGACTCCATCCGTACCTTTGTGTGTGAGTGTGCTTTGAGACTCTTTTTCAGCTAAAAGATCATTAAGAGCAGAGGGCTCTGAGCTAGCTGACAATCCAGGGAGGCTCAAGTGCTTAAGTGGTTCTGGCTATAGTCAAGAACTGCTGAGATGTCTGGAATTGGACAGGAGATTAATTGAACAATGGAGAATTGAAAGATAATGGAGAAACAGCACAAGACAGGTGACCTGTTTTGATCAAACCTTGTATTTGTTTGCTTCCTGTGGGATGGTAGTGTTCTGTACAGCAACTGGCACAAAGGAGACATGTCTAGTGGGGGAATTGTCCACGTTGGAATAGTGATGTGTAACATGTCCATGGAGGATGTCTGACTGCAGACTGCCTTTATAACTTTTGGTTCAGTAGTCCTTATAAAACCAATCTAGATTCTCTAGGGCTTTCTCACCCCAAGTCTAAAACTATGTGTGCTTTTAAGTCTTGACATGTGAGATAACAAACTGCCAGTGGAGCTTCTTTTAACAACACTGACCTTACAAACACTCTCAACTCCTGGAAATGCTTCCATATATCTTGATCATCTTCAGGGAAAGGCCCAACTATTTTAGCCTCACCATTAATGTTCATCACACTCTGGTCTTTGGCAAACGTCTCCAGCCCAATTATTGGCACTTTCCCATGTCACACCTTGATGTGCCCAGTACTAGCCATATTTCTACTGGCTTCTGAACCTAGCACATTCTATTCTTCATTGCTCCTTCTTCTCCTCCATCAATCAATCTCATGTTTGTTCATTTCTTTAGATGTCAGTTTAGATGTAGTTATACTTGATCCTCCCATAAATCCTTCATTCATACTCCCTTTATAGAACTCATTATTTTGTGCTGCTTGTGATTCACTTTTTCTTTTCCTCCATCCTAGATTAAAAATGGTTTGAGGGGTGGAATTCCTTGTCACCACTACCCCTTCAGACCATATGACCTTGATTTGTATATCCAATATATGCAGTAGGTTGTTGAATAGGGAAAAATGAGTGAATGAGGAGGTAGGCTAAAGATTAACCTAATAAGATGAAATAGTACCTTCGTTATGCTAAGATTCCAGTCTATTCATTTCTGCAATGGCAGATGCCACAGAATTATTGCAATTGGAGCCCATACCAGATTTCTTAAATGCACAACCATGATCAGAGCTATTGTAGGGATAAAAATCAGAAACAATGTGAAATTACAATGAAGAACCATCTTAGGGAGTCTACAGGGAAGCCACACGAGAAAATGACACTATGTCTTGTCTCCTTCTTTACCTTGGATTGGTGATAATACTGATGATACTGAGAAAGAATTCAAAAAAATGGAAGGAGTACACTGGTTCCATTTCCCTGTCAATGTTTGCAGTTTATACATCAAAGACTTCACATACTGAAGCTTTTTTTCATTTGTGTAGAAGATGTGGCACAGGGAGAGTCCTATACTAGCCTACACAGAAGTCATTTTTCCTGCGGTTTGAAGTTCAAGTCAAGCATGGATATACAGGTTTTCACAGGTAGTTATAGAAGAGATGAAAAGGGGGAGTAGGTGGGTGAGTAGATAAATCGATGGATGGATGATTGCACTGATGGTTGAATGGATGGGTGGAAGGATGGGTGGATGAATACATGAGAGTGATGGAGAGAGTGAAAAGGGAGCGACACTGACCTAGAAGAGTTGACTGAACTTGGTAATGTGTTATATGTGCACGTGGGTGTGCATGTGTGCTTTTTGTGAGTGTGTGCTTGTGTGTGTGTGTGTGTGTGTGTGTGTGTGTGTGTGTGTGTGTGCATGCGTACGCATGTGTGCGAGGGACAGAGGAGATAGTAAAATCAAATATAATCGCTTCCAGCCTAAGTGGAAGAGATAAAACCACTTTAAAAGCTCTTCTGGGGAAAAGTGATTTATTGAACTCAAGAATTTATTCTGATTTTAGAGATTTTTATTGGAGAAGGTTTTCTTATGTTGTCTTACTGCTAAAGGACCTTAATTATTTTTAAATGATAGTTTACTTTTGTCTAAAACAAAGGCCTCAGTTAGTAGTGTGCAAACTCAGGATGTACATGGATATATGGGTCTATAATTTGAAAAGTTCTTGGGCATTCAGGAAATCCAAAGGTTGTATTTGCTACCTTACTGAAGTTTTCTTCCCATCAAATCATGGACATTTGTGATTACACCTATGATTGTCAAAAGTGACTAAAAAAAGGAATCTCTATAAAATCCAGCAACGAATCATTTTTGCTTTATACTGAAGCAAGCAACACAAACAAGAACACTTGAAAGAACAGCAAAGGGAGGCTTTAGTTCTGACCATGAAGGGAGGTGAGCTAGAAAAGACCATGAGGGCAAAGCCTGGTTATTCTGCTGTCCGCCCCTTCAGCCACCTATAGCATTTGGCAGGACTCCAACTGTGGCTCAGGAGTGTCATGGAGGAGGGTTATGAGTGTGGAAATTATGAAGTCATATAGCATTTGCACTCATCAGAATTCATGCTGATACCACTGGGAATAAATTCACTCCTGCCAGCCTCCTACAAGAATGGCTTAAGGGCACATTAATATTAAGCCTAAATTGGAGGCTGAAACAGTGCCAAGAGGAAAATTATCTGTAATAAGAACCATTTGTCAAGTAAGATGGCCCCAAATGTAGAAAAGCAGGTAGACCCCCATGCTCAACGGGACAACCTTGCTTAGAGGATGCAGCAAAGGGTGGAGGTGCTTGGATGGATGGTCCTTCAAGAGCATGTCTATCATCGACCCAGCTCATGGGCAAGTCCAATGCGCTTCCCACATTTACTTATGCAGGGCGAATGGAGATTTTTATTTTGCCCTTCCTTTTTCTGTTTATTTTCCTGGAGACATAGAGTTAGAAATGGAGTAATGAGAAGCTCTTCTGAGAGAGACCAAGGACATTTTTGTTCTCAGGCAGACAAAAACAGTTCTGTGCTAAAAATTGTCTGCAACCCAGGAAAATGACGGTACTTTAATTAGTATTTTTGAAATTCAAATTCGGGTTGCTGGAGGTGTCTTGGAATCAGGAGCGAGGGCTCCCTGTACAGAGCTACGAGGCTGGGGGAGAGCCTTCATGCTGGGGAAAACCTAAGGAAAGATGTCTGGGCTCATCAGAGCGTTCTGCTTCACGCTGCACGAAGGTGTGCAGAACAGGCTGGGCTGAGGATTCTTAGGAAGTGTTGGGGCCGGAGCTTTATATTTGGAGTCAGAGCAGTTTTGGGGCTCAAATTCCAGCCAGGGCCCTCACTGAAAAGATGGTGCAGGAATCATTGATAGCCCCTGAGTCTTGACTTCGTCTTCAGCAGTTTTTGTCCAGTCACAGTACAGAGGTAGTGTCCAGGCAATGGACGTAGCCCATCACCAGTCGGCAAAGAGAAGGAGCTTAGGGTCCCCAGCAAGACTGGGGGTAAGTCAGAGCTTGGTTTTAGGGAAATGATGGCAGCTGCCTCGAAGCGCTGGAGAAGGATTGCAGGTCCACAATGTCTACATTTCTCCAGAGGGCCCTTCACAGAGCCTGTCTGAAGCTGCTGTGCTCTGACTTACCTCTCACCTCTTGGGAGCCTTTGAGAACGAGTTTTCAAGGGTAAAATTTAGCCCTTCTGTCTCAAAGTATTTTTTTTTCCTAATAGATCCAGGCAAGCTCACTGTCTGGGGTCTTTATATAATATGTTGTCAGCTGTTAAGCCTTTTCCACACTCGCTTTTTATTATCTCTGATAGGTAACCTTGGATCTCCTGAGTTGGCTCAGGAATTTCTCCATGAACCACCCCTCGGCAGCCTGTCTAAAATGCACACTGGGGGATAATCAGGGGAAACCACTGGACTAGAAATGCCCAGACCAATTTTCTAGAGAGTGAGAAATCCTTAGAGTCTACAACCCTATGTGCTTCACCCCAGCCAAGGAGACTTGCAAATCATCAGAGCTGTAGATTGCCCATGCAGTGCTGTTACGGGAGACCCTCTGTACCTGCAAGGGTCTGGCTAGCCTTTTGCCAGGTAATCAACATCACCCTCGGTTACCTGATGTATGCTAGGCTCTGGGCTGGCTTCGGGAGCCACTATGGTGAGGAAGATGCCATCCTTCCATCTGCAGGGTGCACACTTTGGTCGAAGAGACAGACATTCAGATACATGTCAGCTTAATGTGCCACTGCTCCATGGATGACAAAAATATGCAATGCATGTTCACAGAAGTCCAATCACCATCTGTGATGCCTACCTGGATGCTTCCATTCATCCCAGTAAGATGAGCCTCCTGAGCAGGCAGGGCCTGTGGAAGGGGCAGGGCAGCCCCTTCTCCTTTGTTAATATGGATGGAGATTGGCAGCTTTAAAAAGTGTCTTTGAGGAATGTTTGTTTATGAAAGATCACTCACTGGGCTTCAAAACTTAATATTAACTTTATTAAGTTTTCAAAAAAAGGGGCATTCTTACTCAAGCTTGTGTACTTTGTTCTGTTAGTGAAAGTCTAGCAAGAATTAGCAATTATAAGAAGATCTAACCCAATTTTTAAAGTTAGAGATTTTCAAAGGAGCTCATAATTTTGATAGGTTCTATATTCAGTTCTTTGATTAACAAACAAAATTTCCTGAGTGCTCAAATATAAATCTAATAGGTGATATTAAACTCATAAACACCACATGGTTTTATGGCATTGTAAATGTTTAAGTGCTACATACTAATCGAAGACAAATTATCTTAAAGCTATTGTATTTGTAAATTGTTCATTTTAATTGTAATCACAAAGTTGAACTGTAATACCATTAAACCAAATGCTCTTAAATAAAAAATTATGTGAATGATACATTTATAATTTATTAAATGTACCATTATTTCATTTTTTGTTAAACTGAATTAAAATATGTGTATCTACTTAAGTATAGCAATTGTTAATTCTGAGTAATTGAATTTGGATTTTTTTACTTAAAAAATATATTTTTATTGTTATTGTATTGGTGATATACAGAGGTGTTACAGTTACATAGACTACCTGACATATAACTGTAACCCCTTCTCTTATTCTCTCCTAGTTTTACCCTCCTGACTCCACCCCCAAGTTGTATAGTTCATTTTCAACATAGTGGTTAGTGAGTATCACTGCTGCATTTGTTCACTTTGTCACACCATTTCTGTGCTCCTTCCTTACCCTCCCCAAACAGATAAACTTAGAAACAAGACAAACAATAAAGAAAATAAAAACAGCATCAAAGAAATAAATCTCTTGTTTCCATTTCTTGGAGTTCATTTTGATAAATATTATTATATGATCAGATGCACTTAGGTATTGAGCCTTTGTGATCCCCTCCTGAGAATATTCTCTTTTGATCTCACTGTATGAATGTCTAGAGACCTGTTTCATTTATCATGTCCCAGTATAGAGTTTTTTTTAACTGTCCAATATGTTTACTTGTAGATTTATAGGCACATTCTAGTTACCACAACTGAAGGAAAACATTCAAGGCCACACTAAAGCTACCAGCACAACCATGGTCATTGCAACATTATTTGCCATAGCCAAAATACGGAATCAACTCAGATGCCTCTCAGTAAAAAAAATGGATAAAGGAAATGTGGTATACATACCCAATGGAATTCTACTCCTCCACCAGAAAGAATGATATTGTACCATTCACAAGGAAATGGAAAAACTTGAAAAAAAATTGTATTAAGCAAAGTAAGCCAGACCTAAAGAAACCTAGTCAGCATGGTTTCCCATAATTTCTTTGTTCAAACCTTTCTTCATATTCTCAATTCTTTGTATCAGTCATCAGTCCAGGGAAAGTAGTAAGTAAAAAGACTTTGCTAATATCATTCTAGGGTTGTCCCCATGCTTGGAATTATGTGACAGTCCCAGATGCTGTGGCCCCTGTAGTCTCTTCAAGGACTTTCTGGAGCCTAAATCCACCCAGTCACTGAAGCAGGTCTCGGGAGAATGAACTTTCCAGGCTTATTAGTGTACACACACTTCTTATATCAGATTCTGGGGCTTATGTTTCTTTCTTTCTTTTTTTTTTTTTAACAAAGATGGGGAATTTAGGGCAGAACTTTTTTTTCAGGTTATTGTGCAGATTCAAGTTTAATTGGACAAATATATAGAGTTGAATCTAATCTCAGGAGACTTAGTGAATGAGTTCAGTATGGCTAATAATTGCCCCCTATTATCTAAGTGGCTAAAAGAATGATGAATAAATAAATACATTAGTGATAAAATGAATTAGAGGCGAGCTCTGAGTGTGCAAATGCATCCTCCAATGAATGAGGACAAAAATGATAGAATGACTGATTGACAGATACAAGAACTAACTGGATAAGTGAATGAGTAAGAGTCAGATAACTGCCTGTCATTGTGAGAAATTAATTGATTGGCTGAATAAAAGATATAACTGAATGGATGAAACAAATTGTTGACAGTATATGTCTGACTAAATTGTGATTGAAAGAACAAATAATATTTTTGCAATAAAAACATTTTTAAAAAAGGAGGAACAAAGAAAAGAATAAATGAAAGAGGGAACAAATGACTGAATTAAAGGACTGGTATGTGTAATACTGACTGTGTTGATTATGTGTGTGAATTCATTGACTCGATGGTCATCTAAAACAAGAAAATGAATAAGTGACTATAATAAATGAGAGGATGAATGATTGAGTGAATGGATGAATGCTTGGTCTGGAAGGAAAGAGTCTTTCCCTGGAACTCTTTTTTCCCTTGAAGTTGTCATGTCTCATTTCAACACCACACTTCATTTCAGCCCTGCACAGCCTTCCTAAAATATACCATTTGTGCTACTATCCCAACTTGGCCATATTCTACTTCATTCTGTGGCTGGAACCTGAACTTAGTTCTTCATATTAGGACTTTTCAGCCAGCTTGACTTCTTTAGAATCTTATGATACCTATTACCCTGAGTTTTATTTGAGTTTACAATATTCCATTTCTTTCTGAACACTTCAGGAATGATTCAGGTTCCTGGAATACAGTCATAGTCTGGGTCCTTCCGAGAGCCTGGTGGAAGTCAAGTCCTTTGGACCTTATGTTTGAAGAACCAGCTGCAGTGATTGCTCTGTCTGGAGGTCTGAGCTGGTCCACCTCAGTACCTGGGCTTGGTAATCCATCCCCAGCAACAGGATGCTGCGAATGGTATCTATTTGAATGACTTCCAGACACAAATCTACTTTAGAATTCTTGTTCCTGTTCACCCTTCTATGTTTGACACACCTGGTTTTATTCATATTTCCCTAACTTACTTGAAGCAGATTGATCCTTCAAAGAATTGGTGTTGAAATAAACTCCTTCACAATGACTTATTCACATCCAGCATCTGGAGTGGGTCTCCTGCTCCTCCTCTCCTGCTAACCAAAGAGGTTCCCACCTCCAGCCAGAAGAGACTGCTACAGGAGACTTTGTTCTGTCAAAAGATTTGTTAATTGGGAGCTCACTGTACACCTCTTGCTCATCAGTTTCAAATCACAGAGCAGACCTGTTGTCTGTTTACAGTTGTTCAAGGAACATTTAAGAAGGGCATTTATTTTTTAAAATGCTCAGAGGTTACCCACAAATTTCAGAGTGAAGATCTGCCAAAATTTATGGCGAAGAAGCTGAAAATAGATGCAGTGTTTATTCATCAGCAGCTGCTCTGGGTGTGTTGTTAGCTATTGGCATAGGATTAGAGAGTCATCTGAGGGGGCCAGGCTGGAATGAAGGTAGGGTTAATGTGACTGAGGAGACAGGGCCTGGCACCCGTGTGAAAAATCACCCTGCCAGGCTCAAACCTAATAAACAAGAAATTCTAATTACATGTCAATGTTCCCCTTCAGGATTTGCAGAGTGGGTTTAACTCCTCAAGGGATCTTTCATGTGTGAATAGTCATTCTGATCCTGCGAGTACAGCAGGTGAGATGAGACTTCAGTTTATCCTGTCTGTCTTGATGTCCTGCTTTCCACCCTCCAAGGATCCACAGTCTGTTGGAGTGTACTCCCATACCTATTTTATTCACTGTGCACTTTGTCTGGGACATGAGTAGCATTTGATGAATATTGTTGATGAAGTCAGTAAATAAACAAATGTCAAATCCAATCCATCCTCTAAGGCTGATCTCAAATTCCCATCATCCCTTAATCTTTTCTGACTCTGCTTCTAAAATAGCAGAGAAGTCTCAAGAGCCTTACTTAGAGTCCTGCTTACTTAGTGATCTTCACAGTTCTTTTCATGAGTGTATATTTTAGCTTCTCTCCTTCTGTTTCTTCTTCATCATTACAACGATCTTCTCCATCGTCAAAAGTGAAGGCTCTTGGGCATTGTCCATGCCAGTTATTCCCATAAACTCACCACACTCTCAGTCTTTATAAGACTCCATTATATAGCTTTCACCTTCAATGGTCAGGTGGAAAAACCGAGACACATAGAGGTTCAAGGACAGCAGTAGCATGCTTGCTTTAGCAGCACATATGTTAAAACTGGAATAGTAGAGAAAAGGTTAGCATGGCCACTGTGCAAGAATGAGACACAAATTCATGAAGCAATCCTTATTTTTGTAGATTTAAAGGAGAATTCAAATAGTTTAAACCCTTAGAAAGGCAAAGGCAAAGTCCAACAAAATGAACACCAGGAAATGAGTACATGAAAGGGGTGGGGTGGGGGTCAGGAGGAGAGGCACAGACAAATGAAGAGGAAAGGTGAGGAGAGAATGCAATCAAGAATTCTCTGTAGGTTAGCTTCTTGTGGCTCATGCCTGTAATCCTAGCTATTCAGGAGGCTGAGATCTGAGGATGATGGTTCGAGGCCACCTGGGGCAGGAAAGTCCATGAGATGTTTATCTTTAATTAATCATTAGAAAACTGGACGTGGCACTGTGACTCAAAGTGGTGGAGTGATAGTCTTGAGTGAAAAAGTTCAGGGACAGAGCCCAGGCCCTGAGTTCAAGTCCCATGACCAACAAAAAAAATCTGTATAACCTACAAAATTAAGAACAGTGAAGTAAGTGGTGGCAAGATGCATTGTGTTCAGAAACTGCTTTATTAAACAGTGACTCCTTTGTATAACTACTATAGGGTAATTTTTAAATAGAACAAGAGTGTCTACTTCTTTAGAAACTTACTGTTGCTAGGCACTGTTCCTATCATTTTTTTTGTACTGATGTTGGACCTTGGAGCCTTGCTCTTATCAAGCAGCTTCTCTAACCACTTGAACCTTGCCCACTTAAAAAAAATACAGTCTCACCTTTTTACTTGTGCTAGTATAAACACTTCTCTACTATTAGATTATTGGGGAAATAAACACTCTTTAATATCCAGTAGGAATGTGGTATGTTTCTTACTTTTCTGCTCTTTCCCATACAGCTATAGTTCCTTAATCTTTCCCTAGGTGATCTCCATCTTCTAATCTTTAGTTCATCGTCCACCTGCCCTTACCTTGCTTCTGCCCCCAGCACTTTCCTGAGAGTGAACTCCGGTCAACGTCATCAAATGGCCTGTGGACTGTTTTATGTTTTGGTCTCCCTATAGCCCACCTTATACTGCCCTGGACTATAAACGGCAGTCTAGCTGTATTTGTGAAATTAAAGCAAATGGAAATGAATCGAATTGGAATATATCCTGAAGCATTTTATACCTCTGGTTTCTCCCCTCTTTTTCTTGAAATTCTTTTGTGTCTTGGTTCCCATGGCTTTTTTTAAAGGCGATTCTCCGTGTATGAATGTTCCTTCTTAGACGTCATTCATTTTCTTCATCTGTCTTCTGTTCTTCAGCTCTTTCCAGACCCCTTGTCTCCTGCCACTCCGTCATCACATGCACCCCCCGAGACTTTACTGCCATTTTATACAAGTTAAGTTTCCACTCCTTTCTCCTAAGTTCCAGACACGTATCCAGATATATTACTAAGGATAATTTAAGATATGCTGAAGTAACAAATAAAACAAAAACAAATAAATGAAATAAAATTTTGCATATAGCAAATACATATTTTGATATAGCAAATACATATTTCTTGTCTGTGATAAACATCTACCATAGTTCTTTCCTCTTCCTATACCTGTTCCTCTCTCCCTCTACTCCTCCCCCCCCCACTTCAAATAATGACACTAAAAGCAAGATACCACAGTGACTCACGCTAAGAAAATAACTCAAACTTCTGATTCAGTCTCCTTGTGAGGATGAGTTATATCTTTAAGCTACATGTGTTGAACCCTCAAATATTTGAAAACATTTTTTTCAAATGTTTGGCTTGTAATTTCTTTTTCTTGCAGACAAATTCTTAATAGAGCAGACAGGTTAAAGGAGTTTTGATGGAGGGGATGGGTGGGCTTGGGAGAGATGGGGGAGAATTACGAAATGGGGAGATGGATCAAGGTACACTATACTTATAAACTGATACATTGAATTGAAGCTCCCATGCACCACCACTTAAAGATAATTTACAAAAGAAGTTTTGAAACGTCTGCTAGCTGCAGTTTTCTGACCTGGGAATTATAATGCTTGAATCCCATTGGTGGTTTTCCTTCTTAAGCTCCCCCAGCAGATTCCATGGATATGGTGACTCTTCTAAGGAAAGGGTAGCGTTAGAACCATTGATTGGATCCTAACTTTGTTACAACGCCCTTCTTGCCAATTCATGAATCCAGGACAACTTTTGAAAGCATTCCATTTGACACAGTCATCATCAAGGAGCGCAAGCATGTGTGAAGAGCATGATTTGGGCAAGTGTAATACTCTGTGGACTTGGTATGGTCAATACCAAGTGTCTTTGTGTCAGAACAAGGTAAACCTGCAGGATGGACATGAAACAAAGGTACTGGAGCCAGCCGTCATGTTGAAAACGTTTCATTTATTTTCTGCCTAGGAATCCTCAGCCAGAAAACTGGTTGGGAAAGGCAGAGGTCAGAAGTCATCACCTGAACGGTACGCAAGGAGGGAACATCAACTTACTGAGATGGGAACTTAATCTGTCTCTCTATATTATTTATCTTCTTAATTTTTAAAATTATTTTTATTTGATTTGATTGTAAAGGTGATGTACAGAGGGGTTACAGTTACATAAGTAAGATAATGTCTACATTTCTTGTGGAATATTGTGACCCCCTCCCTTTCCTAATATATATATATATATATATATATATATATATATATATATATATATATATATTCTTTTGAGTCAGGATATTTTCTTGAACACTGGCCTTGAACACATCATTCAGCATAGGCCAGTATCAAACTCATAATCCTCCTACCTCAGCTCCCAACCATCCCATCCTGAGTGCTTGAATTACAGGTCTATGCTACAATGCCCATACTGTACAAATTACTGAGTTAAGACCTCCTCCAGGTTGATACTCAGGACAGATAACTGAATATAAACCCCACAATTTCACCCTAGGGTGGGTCCAGAATGGGGGAAATCTAAGCTCCTTACCTTATGTAGCCTTTGGCTTAGCTGTTCACATTGGCTGAATATCTTGTGTGGAGAAAAACAAACAAACATACATCAAATTTACTTACATTTTTCTAGACCACAATGGTGAATGTGTGGTTAGAAATCTACAGTTCAATTTCCCCTTATTGTTTTTACAGAGTATGCCACTGAATCAAGGCCTGCTTTAATGAACGACTGGGTGATGAGCACTTTGACCCAGGGATCCCATGCGTGATCACAGGCTCTAGGGCCAGGCCACCTAGAGTGGATCTCAGCTTGGAGTTTCTTAACCACTTTCCCTGGAATAACTTGGCCTTCCTGCACCCATGTTTACATCTGTGAAATGGGGGCAATATCTAATTTACCTGATGTGGGTTATTGTGAGTTAAAATCTGCAAAGCATAGTAGTACATCCTAGCAATATGTCCTAGAACTCTATTCTAGCCTTGATTTTCATAGGACCCAGAGTACTTCATGCACTCGGGCATTTGTGTGTCTGGCAGTTTTACTGAGAATCTAGAGAGCTGAGGATCAACACAGGGGTCTTGTGAATGTGCTGCCCGGCATCCCTGAAGTCTCGTGGCTCTCGCTGAATTTCCCAGCTTTGATTCAGCTCAGAGTGCTCCTCTTTCTGCCTTTCCCCTTCTATGACCCCGAGGTTGTAGAGAATAGCACTTGCTAGGTGATATTTTTTTCATGTTCTTGGGGAGTCCCAGATGTGCCTGTGGTGGTGGGGAGATGCTGTAGAGTCTCCACTCATCCTCAGAATGCTCACTTCATATGGAGCAACAAACTACTTTTTAAGTGTGAAGATGTCACAAAAACTGCACAGGGGGGCTGGGAAGGTGGCTCAGGACTGGGAAGGTGGCTCAGTGGTAGAGCGCTTGCCTTGCATGCATGAGGCCCTGGCTTTGATTCCTCAGCACCGCATAAGCAGAAAAAGCCAGTAGTGGAGCTGTGGCTTAAGTGGTGAGTGCTAGCCTTGAGCTGAAGAGCTGTGGGACAGTGCCCAAGCCCAGAGTTCAGGCCCCACAACTGACAAAAAAAAAAAAACTGCACAGGGGTTATACATAGACTAAAATTATAATTTTGTTTTCATGAAATTAAAATTTAACTTGGCCTCCTGGGATGTGAAGTGCTAAATTTGGCCGCTCGTCATTCAGGCCCTTCTATTTTGCCCTGTACACGTTCTGTGCTGATTGCATCTTTATTTCTCTGTCTCCCCAGTCCCATGAATGCAGGGCTAACCTCTCACTCACTGTCGTGTCTCCAGCATCCAAGCAGACCATAGCAGTTCGTGGGTGGCAGTGTGTATTTGTGGGACACGTGGTACCAGGAGTGTCACACACCAATCTCAGCACCTCCACTCAACTACATGGCATTTTTACCCTGAGCTCTCTGCCCCTCCCCTCCACAGCTTCAAGAAATCCCAGCGTCTCAGCGAGGTTTGGGAACTGTGAAAGGTCAGAGCTCTCCAATCTATACTGATTTGGGTCACCATTTCCTTGAGACTTCCTTTGCCTCTTCTTTGATTAAAGCCTTGTTTGCCTCGCCTGCCGCTTTTTTAGCAATTACCCTAATTAAGCTAATTTTTCTTTGTTCTCTCTTTGCAATTTGCATAAATGGCAAATTTATATATAGTGTCCCTAATTCTCCTGTAACTGCTCTGTAATTAACAGGATGCTCAGCCTAAATATAAATAAGTGCAGAAGGAAAAACAGCCTTCTGCTAAAATACCGATAAAGCCTGAGAAAAAAGGAAGGCAGAAAGAAATAGACAATTCTAAGCCCCGTTTTAAACTCATTATGCTTGATTGGGTCACAGTTGGAGGACACTAGCAAAAGGTCAGCTGCTGTGCCAGTGTCTCTCAGAGAGTCTGCCTCGGGAGCGGTTGCACGGCAGAATTTGGGCCATTAGTTTGCAAATAATAACAGCATACAATTTCCCAAGCGGGCTGGAGCAGCATGGCGTGGGGGAGAGAGAGCTATGGCAGTTGGAGGCCAGGCTATAGTTCTGATTCTGACCAACTGTGGGTCACCTTGAGCCAAGAGACAATGAAAGCAAATCCCCGAGCTTCAGGAGTCTCGCAGTCACCACACACTGAGACATTCAGTAGCTCCATTACCCCACTGTTTCCCAGATGTGAAAATACTCCACGGATGGAGAAGTGCTTAAAAATAGTCCAACTCTTCATCTACAGATGCAGTGTAGTTTGGTATTGTTCACTCTTTAACATTCTCTTTTCCTTCCCTGCCCCCTCCTGTGTGTACAGCTCCCAAACCATCCCACAAGTATAAACATGTTCCATGGAAACTCATTGATAGCTGTTGAATGATAGTGGATAGTGAGAATGGAAAACCGAGAGCAAGCCCGGGGTTCCATCTGATTAAAGTGCCATATATGCTCCCAGTGAAGCCCCTTTGAACAATTAGCATACACTGAAGCAATGAATGACAGGAATGTAAAGAAGTCCAGTCCTGCATCTGGGAACTACTAGGAAGGGGGAGGGTGGATGCAGGGGGTGAAAGAGAGTGGGTATAGCGAAATAGTTTATGTGCATGGTAAAAATGGAATGACAATATTTACTGAGATTAGTTCAGGAAGGGGGATGGGAAGAAGAAGGAGAGGGATCAGAAGGGGGATAGTCTGGCCAAGGTACCTTGTGTGTGTATAGGGAAGCATCAAAGTAAGACACCCTTGTATAAAAAGAGCTGGTGCTAATAAAATATGGGAAAGATAAGTAGAAAGAGTTAAGACTCTAAAATGAAGACTAAGACTACTTTCTATAATATAAGTTGGCAATATCAATGTCATAATAATTAATTGGCACCGCTACACAGGAGCCCTCTGGGTAGTGATTGCTAAGGTAGGCAACAGAAGCTTGGCTTACTCTGCCTGTAGCTCTGTAATCCCCAGAATGTTTCTTAGCCTTCTTCCTTAGAGTGGGATGCAACAGTCTCACGAGGTTGTTGGCAGAATTAAAACAGAATGGCAGCCAAGCACTTAGTTCAGTGCCTGACACTGGCAGGCCCTCGATGCCATGTACCCTTCCAGCTTGTCAAGTGCCAGGACTCTGGCATCACTGATGTTAAGGCAGCTGATGAAACCAAACTTTCAGCAGAAGTATGTGGGCTCCAGACCCAGAATCTACCAACTGGGGTGATCCAACCTCAGAACTCTGGAAGGGTCTGTCTAGGAATCCTTTCTCACAAACCATGGAGTTAGTTGGAACCACAGTTGTTGTAACCACAATACCAATGCTTCATTTTACCACTACTTCCACAAAAATCTATAGAGAATCCTCCTCATGTCAGGCACTGTTCAAAAGACAGAGAGAGGAGTAAGATTGTTCTCAAGGGGGGGAAATACAGGTAAATAGACATTTCCCAAAGGTTGAATGGGAACAATGCTGGTCTCCGGTGCTCCTGGGAGCCGGGGCCTCTCAGTGTGGACTACTGTTTCTCCGGAGAATGTAATGCTCACGCCACATGCTGGTGATCAATGTGTGAAGATCACCTTGGACTTCGATTTTCCCATTTTAAAATCCATGGCTTTTCAAATTTGCATTTTCTGTATACTTTATGTTACATATTAGTTACTAAAGTATGCAGGAATTTATGAATAAGTAATACATATCCATTGGAATGTCTGATCACAAAGCTTTTATTGATGGTGAAGTGGGAAGCTCATTATAGAAAATCTTTGTCCGTCCCTGCGGTAGCTGATGATTGCTACTTTAGAATGATACATGGGCAAGATCACAGACTTTTTTCCCCATAATTCCAGTCCTGCTTCAGATCCTCGCCACCCTCAGAGTGGCCTTAGATAAGCCAAACTCCCCCTAAGCCTCACTTTCTTCTACAAATAGAAATACAAATACTTCCTGAATAGTTTTACAGTGGCTCACACCTGAAATCCCAGCTGCTTGGGAAGCAAAGACTAGGAAGATCAAAGCTGAAAGCCAGACCTAGACAAAACATTAGCCAGGTCCCATCTCAGCCAACAAGCCATGTGTGGCAGCCCATGCCCACGTCCTAGCTATGTGAGAGGATTGGGGTTCAGCCACGCCCCTAGGCACAAATTCTAAAGGTAAGAGGGCTGAGGCATTATCTAAGTAGCAAAGCACTTACCTAGCACAAGTAAAAGGCCTAAATTCAAATCCTAGTATAGCCAAAATAAGGAAAAATGGAATGTAAGACAGGATCATGAACAAAAAGCTTATTTAGAGTAAGTGGTCAACAGATAATATTTTTTTTCTCTGAGGCTAAAAGCTTGATTATTTAGGATCACAATGAGCAATAGTTTTCCTCAAAAACTACCAGCTAATTCCACCACAATCCTCAAGGTAAATTATATAGTTTTTGCATTGTGTTAGGTTTCCCAAGTAACAAGCAGCCCCAAATCTCAGCTTCCCACAGCACACATGTATTTCTGTGTCACGAAGCTTGTTGACTGTGAGAGTCTGGCCAAGGGGCAGGGTTTTATTTTGCTCTACTCCATTGTCTCCTCATGGTGGAATCCCACTAGGAGGGGAAGCCCCTATGTAGGACACTTTAAGACGAGATAACGGAAAAGGGACGCTGACTACTCATCCTCTGAAAGAATTCTCCTCTGGCCCTGTTGTCTGTAAATGATGTCTCTCACTTGTTTGAGCGAATTATTTGACCATTTTTCTTTTGTGACTTCATAGGACTCCCTTCCAGGGATTTGGAATGCACCAAAGTATGCACCGAATGTAAGGTGCTTACTTGGCAGTTATTTACACTAATGGCTTCAATTAAGATATCCTAAGAAGGAGAGATGTAGTCATAATATTTAATTCATAGCTTATGAACTTAAGATAACTGAGGGGAGGGGTCAGCTTGGAGAGATGGGGAGAATGATAACAGGAGTGACGTCAATCAAGAATACTGTATTCATAAAGTGATTTGTTGAACAACTCCTTGTACAACTACTTAAAGATAATAAAAATATAGGAGCTTTCAGGAGAAGATTACTAGTATTTTCTAAGCTTTTTGGACCACGAAATAACTTCTCTCTTTTTTTTTCCTGAGCATCTAATCATTACTTGAAACATTCTAGGAAATATTAACTTAAACTTAAAAAATAATGCGTAAAAGTCTAAATCCTGAATTAAACGGATACCAGAGTGGAAGGGCTGGAGAGTCAGAGTGGGGTTCCCAGGGTCTGAGGTGAGCACAGCAGTTCCTTCCGAGAGTGACACAAGGTACTGGAAGAGGGAGGCCTGATCCTTCAGTCATAGGTTTTGGCTTTGAGATACAAAAACTATCTTTTGGGCTGGATTGTTAGCAAAAGTTGGCTTTTGAGCTCTCCTTTTTGAGAATGAAGGAACAAGGATATAGAGAGCGAAGAGAGCCAAAGAGAATTCAGCTGAAGCCACACCAGTGCAAAGGAACCAGGAACAAAGAACCCATGATAGAAAAGCAATTCCTCTTCCAGGAATACCAGAGATGACGAAAGGAAGACTGGGGCCAGGCCAGGTGAATAGAACAGGGCTGCATCCCTGAGGAGAAGAACAGGAAACGTGCTGTGTGGACGACAGAAATAAAGGTCCTAATTGAAAAGGGGTGGCTCAGGCCCAGGGAAAGTGCAAGGAATGGTTTAGTAACCTGCAGCTGAGAGACCAAATAGACAGAGAAGGAAAACGGCCAGATCCCAGAGCAGGAGAGCAGCATGGACAGGCTCCCCAGAGCAGAGGGTTTTTGATAGAGGGACACAGTCTACTGGTAGCTCTACAGTGGAGAGAGAGAGCTAGGAAAAGAATCCCACCTTCCCCCTCACTTTTTTTATTGTTGGATTTTTTGTTTGTTTGTTTGTTTGCTGTACTAAGGATGAAACCCAGGGCCTTGTATATGCTCATGCTGCACGAATTCTCTATTACTTAAAATATACTCCCTGACTTAAAAATATAGGGTCTTACCACTACCTTTTCCAGCTTGTGATTGATCCTCTTGTCTCCATCTCCAGAGCAGGTACAACTATGACTGTTTTTTAATTTCATGTCAAGGTGATTACAGAGGGATTACAGTTACATACATGATGTAGTGAGTACATTTCTTGTCTAACTTGTTACCCCTTTCCTCCCTTTTCTTCTCTCCTCTCTCCAACCCCTCCCCTAAGATGTACAGATCATTTCCAACATACTGTCTTGTGAGTATCGCTATTACTATGTTCCCCTTTTGTCCTCCATCTCACCATTTTGTTGTTCCTCTTCCCTTCCCTAGTTCAGGTAAATGTATGTATACAATATCCAGAGTACCAAAACCAAATACATTGACAACAGGGGATACACCATATGGGGAAAAACACAGAAGAAAAAAAGAAATCACAGAGTATATTGAGAACAACAAAGAAAAACCTCTTGTGTCCATGTCTTGGAGTTCATTTCGCTTAGCATCATCTCATATGGTCAGATGTACATAGCTATTGAGGTATTCTGCTTGTCTGCTAAGGTTATCCTAGATCTATATTAATTATTACAAATAAGAGAGACCATGGGACCTATGTTTCTTTGGGTCTGGCTTTTTCACTTAACCATGCCTGACTATACTCTCCTATTGGCCAAGCCCAAGCGACATCAGCCAGAAGGACCCTGAAGAATCTGTGATGCCGTACAAAAAGATGCATAGTGAAGGCTGCTGGAGCCTTGCTGGGCTCTCTTCTCCCCATACTTGCTCTGTGTCTTGCTGTTCTTACCTCTGGCTTCCCAGCCTGGCTGGATGCAGAGCAACCCCAGAGTGCACAGCATTTTGCCAACTATTCACAAACCAACAGGAGCCAGACCCACATCTTTGCAGCCAGCTTCAGTGGGTCAGTTTGATGGGTCATACAATCTCCAGGGCTCCTGCCACGAACACACCTTCTCACTGACCTTCCTCCCTTTCCTCTCACCTTTCCTGTGCCTAGTGTAGCTTCCTGGGGCTACCTTTCCAGCAGACTGCTTTTGTCCTAGAGCTTCTGCAAAGTTCTCAGAGTGGGAAAACACAGGCTAATATGAACAGAGGGTCGTCAGGGAGGATAAACAGTAACCACACAGCCCAGTGTTCCAAGGATACAAGTCTGGGAGCCAGTGTGGCAGTAGCTTCATGGAAACAAGCAACAAGAATTATGGGAACACAGATGAAGGGGGGGCGATCTAGGCCAGGCGAGGGGGTGTGGGTGGGAAAACTTCTTGGGGAGTGTGTCATCCAAGCTCAATCTTTGTCTTTCTCCAATCTCAAATAATTCCTTGGAGCCTGGAGGTGAGAATTCTCTCTCCCCACTTCCTCTCTGCAGGGGAGATGCTGATGGGAAGCCCATTCTCCGTGCAATTCTTCACTCTTCCTGCTGTTTTGAAAGGCTCTGATAGAAAGGGAAATATCCTCTCTGGGGAGTCCCCTGCCCTTTTGTGATTCGCCAACCACCTCCTCAGCAAGGCCCTCAAGAGCCTGCTGCAGCCAATTCAGAGTCAGAGGGGGAGCGGGCCTAAATGAGGGCCGCAGGGAAACACTGTGTTTACGGCTGCTCTCTGCCATCCCTGGCAATCTTCCCCAGAGGAATTTTGGAGGCAGGCCGGACTTCCTGCCAGGCAGGAGGGGGAGGGTGTCACACTGGAGCAGCAGGTGCATCTATTAGGGGGAAGAAAAGGCTCGCCACCGCGGGTGCATTGGAGGCTGTTAGACTCCAGGGCTAATGCCCTGAATGGTCTTTAATGCTTATATCTCTTAATAGCCACGATTCTGCCTGACGATGACCTAACACTAAGAGAACTCAGACTGACTTCCAAACCTCCTGCTCCTCCGCAGAGGGGAACTGAGGTCAGGGCCCAGAAACCACCGGCCTGGGGCGGAGAGGAGGCAGCGGAAAGCGGCTGCAGTTCTGCAGAGGCCTCCGCAGACGCTCGCCCACACTCCCATGAGCCCAGCTGCGAGTCTGGCAAGAACGAAATCCCACATGCGTTCGCCGAGCACGTCATAATCAGGAGGGCAACGCTCCAGACGCAGCAGATCTCAAACCACATGGCAACCAAAAACGCACCCTGTGCTCAAGGCCTGGGTTGGGTGAGAGACCTCGCTTTACCACTCCGCAGCTATCACACGTTGGAAGGAGCCCATACAAAGGCAAATCTTTTGGTTCAACACAGAACGATCCTTCTGATCGTCTGTTAACTGTACTGGGTTGAATACTGTCCCCTAAAATTTCACTCCCAACCAGAGCCTCAGAACGCGACGTTATTGGAAATAGGGTCTTAAGAAAAGAAGTTGGTCAAGAACAGCTTCTATTGGATTAGAGCAGGCCCTGAAGCCCAGGACCGACATCCTGGTGGGAAGATTATGTCAAAACATAAATGCAAAGAGAAAGTCATCTGAAGACAGAAGTGGAGATCAGCAGGGTACACCTACAAGGAGCATCAAGAATTGCAGGCAACTCCTAGATGTTAGAAAGGAAGAGAACAAATCCATCAACAGTTATAGATTTTAGACGAAATGTTTTCAGTTTTCCCCCAAGCAGTATAATGTTGATTGTAGGACTGTTGCACACAACTTTTATACTGTTGAAGTACTGATTTCTGGAAGGGTTTTGGTTAAGAAAGGAAGCTGGATTCTTTAATCTATTGATATAATTAGATTTTTATAGATTTTTTATCTATTGATCAACTTATATATTTTTTTATCTATTGATATTTTTTATATTGAGATGCCTGTGACTTTTCTCCTTGATTTGTATACTTATTAATTTATGTATGTAGGACAATCATGCATTCCAGGATTTACATCCTGTTTATCAATCTTGTTCATCTTCTTAAGGAACTTTGTTTCATTGGACCATTATACCTTCATTTTGTTTCTTATTCCTTTAATTTCAGCTTTAATCTTTATTATTTCTTTCCATCTACTAATTTTGGATTTGCCTTCTTGTTCAATACCCGTAAAGTGCGTAATTAGGTTGTTAATTTGATACCTCTGGTTTTAAAAATGTAAACATTTATAATTATAAAATTCCTTCTTAGAACTGCCTATTTCTGTATCCCACCAATTCTTGCAAGTAATGTTTCCATTTCCATTTGATTCTAGGAAGTCGTCACCCACCCCATATCTGCAATGGCTCACTGATAGTTCAAATTTCATATGTTTATACAATTTATTTCATTTCACTTGCTATTGATTTCTAGTTTTATTCCATTATGTTACGGTGCAATAAAATTTTTACTTTTTTGATTTTAAGACTTATGGCCTACCATGTGATCTGTTTTGGAGAATGTTCTATGGGCTACAGGGAACTTTGGTTAGATGCTTTTTACTATTGGATACAATATTTTGTAATATGAAATATTAAGTCCCTTTGTCTAGATGCTTTATGTGTTGATGAAAGTGGGGTCCTGAAATAGTGTGTTATCACGTGTTTTAACCTATTTCTTTATTTCCAGTGGTGTTCACTTGTGCAACTGGGTTCTCCAATATTCTGTGCATACATGTTTACAATTGTTAAATTATTTTGACAGATTGTTCTCTTTATTATTACATAGTAACATTATCCCTTCTAATATTGGCTTGAAATCTGTTTTTTCAGATATGAATACAACTACATCAGCTTACTTTTGGATTTCATTTCCTTGGGATGTTTTCTTTCCTTTAAATTTTAGTCTCAGAACATCTTAGCTAATCTGAGCTGCCATTCTTTTAGACATCCTACAGTTGGATCTTGTTTTGTCTTGTGTTTTTAAATCCAATCAGGCAGTCTGTCTTTTAATTAATGATTTAAGTCATGGAGAGGTATGTGGTAATTTATGTAACACTGTTGGTTTATTTTTTATGGTAGATTGCAGTGTTCTTTGTTATTTCTCATATTGATAGTAGGAGTTTGCTAGTTTACTGAACTGACAGTGATTGGTTTTTTCCTTATTCTTGCTTTCTCAGATATTCTCAAGACTAGTTTTTTTCTGGGCTCTCATGATTGTGGCTTTCTTCTAGATCTCTGGTAGGACTCCTTTAAGTATTTATTGTAATTCTAGCTTAATGATTATGAATTGCTTTATAAGTGCTTGTCGTGGAAGGCTGTTGTTTATCCTTAGATTTTAAGGGGTAGCTTTGCCATGTACAGTAACTTACTTGGCAGTTATTTACACTAATGGCTTCAACTAAGGTATCCTAAGGGGGAGAGAGGTAGTCATAATATTCAATTCATAGCTTATGAAGTTAAGATAACTGAGGGGAGGGATTGGGTTGGAGAGATGAGGGAGAAGGATAACAGGAGTGACATCAATCAAGAATACTGTATTCATAAAGTGATTTGTTGAATAACTCCTTGTACAACTACTTAAAGATAATAAAAATATAATTTAAAAATGAAATATACTATCCTACACTTCTAAGCTTTGAGGAGATTCTTTAATACTTTTGAGGTAATTTTTCTGACTTTGACTTGGCACATCTCCCTTGCAAGTTTCAATATTATTTCTCCATTCTCCTGTCGTCTGAAGCCTAATGTGCCATGAGAGATTATTTTCTGCTTAGGATTTTTAGGATTCTAAATACAACTTGTAGTTGGGTATCCATGTCTTTCCCTAGTTTTGGGTAATTATTCTTTATATTCTTTTTGTTGTTGTTGTTGGTTATGGGGCCTGAACTCTAGGCCTGGGCGCTGTCCCTCAGCTCTTCAGCTCAAGGCTAGTGCCCTACCATTGAGCCACAGCGCCACTTCCATCTTTTTTCTGCTTATGTGGTACTGAGGAGTCAAACCCAGGGCCTCATGCATACAAGGCAAGCACTCTACACTGAGCCACCTTCCCAGCCATCTGTATATTCTTAACCGTTTCATTGAATCAATTTAATATGCCTTTAGCTCATACCTTAGCTCTTTCTTCTATATCAGTGATTCTCAGTTCTGGTGTCTGGATCATATCTCAGAGTTCTTGAAAGTTACGGTCATTTTTTTCTTCAGTTCTGGCCAAAAACAATAATTCTTTAACATGGCCTTCAGTCTCTGATATTCTGTGGTCCTCTTGGTCTGGTCATTTGTTACTCTTTTCATTGAGTTTCTCTATTTGACTTAGTGAGATTTTCATTTCCAAAATTTCCTTTTTTCCCCTTTTCCCCCAAGATCTATCTCCTTGCTAAATTTCTCATCCATGTCTTGAATTGACTTTTTACTTCATTCATTTATTTAGTTGTCTCTCTTCGAGGTTAAGGATCACTTTTTTTTTTTTTTTGTCAATTCTGCTGCTTGAACTCATGACCTAGGCTGTGTCCCTGAGCTTCTCTGTGCCCAAGGCCAGTGCTTGACCACTTGAGCCACAGTGCCACTTCCAGCTTTTTCTGAGTAGTTTATTGTAGATAAATGTCTCATGGACTTTCCTGTCTGGGCTGGCTTTGAACTGTAATTCTCAGATCTCATCATCCTGTGTAGCTAGGATTACAGACGTGAGCCACTGACACCCAGCTTTAGGGATCACTTTTAAAAGTAGGCTTCTAAATTTTTGTCTGACATTTCTCTGTCTTTGAAGAATTTCTCTGTTATTGAAGAACTGAGCTTTTGGAACTGCCAGGTTGCTTCGCTTTTTCATATTTCTTGTGTGCTTCCATTGTGATTTGTGCATGTGTTAGGATAGATGTCTTCTCCCATTTTTGAATGGATTTTTAAATGAGCAGCTTTCTTTTGAGGTCTCAATTTCTACTACAAATCCCAGGAGGGAAACATTGCAGTGAAAAGAATAATTCAGAAACAAACCAGATATTGAGATATAGTTAAAACCACAGCTATCCCCTCAATAAGCAGAGTTGAGGAAAAGTTCAAACACATCTAGGACAAAGTAGGGATTAAAAATTAATGAAGGTAAAAATATGAATAATTATGCCATAGAAAGGGAAAAGAAGGCAAAGGAAGGGAAAGGAAAAGAGAATAAGCAAGAAAAGAGAGAGGTAAAAATTCACATGGGCTGAGTGTACAAACAACAGGGAAAACAACATAAAACAAGTATATGAGAAAATAATTTAAAAAATGAGACCAGTAAATGTTTCTTCTCTGTGGCAAATATTCTGGATGGAGAAGCCTTGCTTTTCCACCTCCCAGGTTTGTTTACTTAGTGTGGAGAGCAAAGGCTATTGACTCATTTCTCTCTGAAGTCCAACAAGCCAGACCAAAAAGCACTGTCTGGAGGCTGAGTCTTGTCTTGCCTTTCCTGCTAAAGAGTGCCCACAGATATGATTCGTATTGTTAGCATTGGGTTGAATTCTTGCCATTGTTTTCCATATAAAGGCCTGGCATTGGGACAGAGTACGAGATGCTTCTTCAAGGTGAGTCTATGGACTGTGGGTTGAATGCCCCTTCTTATCAGAACATTGTTCTAGTGTGGGCACAGGCACAAGCAAAACTTGGACAAGGAATGTGTTTCTATTAAGTGTATCTGAATTTCTGAGGGTATCAACATCAGTCAAACCACTCTGCACTGGGAGGGGTCGAAGGGTAAGGCACAGGCACTAAGTGATCCTGAAGGCTTAAACCATGGTAGTTAATCTCTGATGGTTATTCACCACCGTTAATCTCACAAATGACCTTGCTCTTTTCCCCAGAATGTCAGTCTGACATCGCCAACTGGATGAGATTTCACCTTCCCTCGGTTTGCAATTTACACTTCCCACCACCTAGGTCTGTGTTCCAGGTCTGTATCCAAGTCACTGGCAGTTTTCTGCTCCCACACTCTTGCTCAGAACGGCCACTCGGTTTGTCAGTGAAGGAGTCCTTTGAAGCTCAGATATATAAAATCATAGGGGCTTCTGCTCAACATGGCTAAAAGATTTGACAGAGAGGTATCACCTAAGAAAATCCTTTATTACGGCTCCAGTGAGCAGGCTAGAAAGTGCAGGGATTCCTTCTCTGGTTCCTCTTTGCTCTTATTTGTACAGATCACAGATCTCTCATCTTAAACAATATGTTTTAAATTTATTATTATTATTTTTTTTGTCGGTCGTAGGGCTTGAACTTGGGCCAGGTACTGTCCCTAAGCTCTTTTGCTCAAGGCTAGCAGTCTACCATTTTGAGCCACAGCACCAACTTTCGGTTTTCTGGTGGTTAATTGGAGGTAAGCATCTCACGGACACTCTCGTGCCTGACTGGCTTTGAACTGTGATCCTCAGATCTCAGCTCACTGAGTAGCTAGGATCACAGATGTAAGCCACCAGTGCCTGGTATAAGCTCTGTTTTTGCAGAGTCATGTTGTATGCCTGAATTTTAGTTTTTTCTCATGCTTAAAGCCTGAGGAAAATGCGCCTGTCCTACATGGTACCTAACACCCAAAGTTAGGGTTCTTTGTGTCTTTAATACATCTAACTTTCAACACTTTTCAATTTCACATGATCTCAAACTGTCTAGTGTTTACTGTTACGCTCCTGTCTTTCCACACCACCACCCACCTGCCCTGCAGCCACCTACCTGATGTTATATCAGGAAAGTGCTGGGCGTCTCCAAGTCACCATCTTCATTCCTTAAGTTTAAATAAAAAAGAATTTTGCTTCGGATCAAACCCAGAAACTCTTCTTAGTGTTTCTGATCTCACTTTCTCCTCTTATGGACAAACAGTGTCATCAACAGACAATCAATGAAGATCATTCCTGTGCATACTTTGAACTTGATGCTACACATATAAAATTCAATAGAATTCATCTTGTGTAATTTTTGGCAGTTTGCACATAAGGTAATATTCTGTAGATTTAGCCACAAAATATTTTTTACCTTAATTTATGTTTTCTCTGTGTGTAAGTGTTGATGCATATAACCCAGATTCATTTTGAATAACACATGGCATTTCATGAACATGAATAGAAATTTAATGACATAACTTTCATTATAAGCAAAATTTCATGAAGTGTTTTGAATATGTGTCCAGTGCCCATGCATGAGTTTCTAGAAATAGAGACCTCTTAACTATTTATATTTATGCCAATTTATTGTATACTGTAAATTATCTTAACAGCACCTATCAACCACCTGCTGTACATCATTGCTAAAACTTAGTAGAACACAGTGGAATCTCATTGTGGGTCTTGCTTGTCTTTTAATTTTTCATATACTATACATTGAATATTGTTTGACTTCTTAAATGTTTATTGGACATTGTACTTATTTCTCAAAACCTTGCCTGTTTGTGTATTTGTGTGTGTGTGTGTGTGTGCTTGTGCACGTGCACACGTGTGTGCAATACTATGGTTTAAAGTCAGGGCTTCATGTTCTCACTTGGCTTACTTGCTCATGGCAGATACTGTACCACTTGAACCATGCCTACAGCCCAGCTTCCTATATTTTCATAGTATTTTTTTTATTATGAAAATACCGTACAGAGGAGTTACAATTACATGGGCAAGATAACGAGTACATTTCTTATCAAGCATGGTTGCCTCCTCCTTTGTTTCACCTTCCTATCCCTTTCCATCTCCCCCACCCACCATATCTCACCCCCGCGAAAGTTGTAAATTAGTTTTTCGACATAACATGTTGTACATCTCCTTGTTGCAATGGGTCCACCTGTATCCCTATTTAAACAATTTGTTTTTTCTCTTCCCCTCCACAAATTATACCTACATCAAATATAGTAAAAACAGGGGTTATATCATGGGTGAGAGACTTACAAAGCAACAAAGAAATCATCTTATAAATATGTTAGAAACAATCACATGAAAGAAAAAACATTTGAATGCTTATCGGGTTCATTTCACCTAATATCAACTTATCTGAACTTTTCTGCTTGTCTCAGACATATACTAGTTATTGCAAATAAGGGAAACCATGGGACCTATGTTTCTTTGGGCCTAGCTTACTTACTATAATTTTTTCCAAGTCTCTCCATTTCCTAACAAATGGGGCAATGTCATTCTTTCTGATGGAGGCATAGAATTCCATTGTGTATATATACCACATTTTCTTGATCCATTCATCTACTGAGGGGCATCTGTGTTGGTTCCATATCTTAGCTATGGTAAATAATGCTGCAATAAACATAGTTGTGCTGGTAGCTTTAGTATGTTCTTGTTTGTGATCATTTGGGTAAATGAACCAAAAGTGGGATTGCTGGGTCATAGGGGAGCTCTATGTGGAGTCTTTTGAGGAACCTCCATACTACTTTCCAAAGTGGTTGAACAAGTTTACACTCCCATCAACAATGCAGTAAGGTTCCCTTCTGTCCACATCCCCTCCAGCATCTGTTGTTATTAGAGTTCTTGATTTTAGCCATTCTAACTGGGGTGAGGTGGTATCTCAATGTTGTTTTGATTTGCATTTCTTTTATGGCTAGGGAGGTTGAGCATTTCTTCATGTGTCTATTGGCCATCCTTCTTTCCTCTTCAGAGAAGTTTCTCTTTAAGTCTTTAGCCCACCTTCTTTTTGGACATTTGTTTCTTTGAGGATTTGTTGTTGGGGGATTTAATTTTTTGAGTTCCAGGTATATTTTAGATATGCCCTTGTCCATTGTGTGGCTAGTGAAGATCTTCTCCCCATCTGTGGGCTTTCTATTGATCTTGCTAGCTATGTCCTTTGCCATGCAGAAGCTCTGCAATTTCATGGAATCCCATTTGTCCAACCTTTCTTTGATTTTTTGTGTTTCTGGGTCTCTATTAAGAAAATTTCAGCCTGTGCCAAGGAGACCTAGGGTTTCTCTTATTCCATCCTGTAATGTTTTCAGAGTGTCTGCTTTGACTCCAAGGTCTTTGATCCATTTGGAGTTGATTCTGGCGCAAGGTGATATAAAAGGATCTAGCTTTAGTTTTCTACAAGTGATTAACCAATTTTGCTAGCACCATTTACTGAAGAGGCTTTCTTCCATTCCATTCTATTTTTTTAGCTCCTTTATCGAAGATTAGATGGTTATAGGTCTGTAGGTCATTTCTGGGTTTTCAGTCCTATTCCACTGGTCCTGAGGTCTGTTCTTATGCCAGTACCAAGCTGTTTTGATTACTATGGCTTTGTAGTAGAGTTTGAAATTTGGTATTGATATTCCTCCAGCACTGTTCTTTCTGTTAAGGATTGATTTTGCTATTTGAGGTCTTTTATTGTTCCATATGAATTTTTGGATTGCCTCTTCTATTTCCGTGAAGAATGAGGTTGAAATATTGATAGGTAACTCATTGAATTTGTAGATAACCTTGGGAAGTATTGCCATTTTCACGATGTTTATCTTTTCAATCCAGGAGCATGGGAGGTTTTTCCACTTTCTAAGTTCTGTTTTGATTTCCTTTTTCAGGTTTTTAAAGTTTTCATCATAGAGGTCCTTCACTTCTTTGGTAAGGTTAATTCCTAGGTATTTTATTTTTTGTGGGGCTATTACGAATGGAGTTGCTTTCCTCATTTCAGCCATGCTTTTCTCATTGTTGGCATACAGAAAAGCCATTGATTTTTCATATTTTTTAAAAGTAAATTTTTCCCTTTGGGATTTGGAAATAATCCTTTCATCTATTCTGGATATTAACTTTTGTCTTAAATTTGTTATTTCTCTTGAACTGTCTTTTAACTATTGTTATGTTTTTTTTGTTGATCAGATATTTTTACCTTTGATAGGAGTATTGTCACTGATATTTTTAAAAGCTGTGTACTTTTTGTCTTAAGGAAATTCAGCCTTATCCAAATGTTGTAAGATCTATTATTACTTTTATAAGTTTTAGATTTTGCTGGATTTATCTTTAATTTGTATTTCTGTAAGGATGATCCTGATATTGTGAGAGTATGGTTAATTAATTGTTCAACACCATTATTTGAATGTTGCTTTCTTTTTGCATTGTCATATAATTCATGTAATTACAATTTATTTTCAAACTTGCTATGTATAAGTATATTTCTTTTTTCTTCTTATTTCTTTTCCTTTTCATTTGACCTGTGTGGTAATTTGAAAAAAATGACCAGGACTTGACATAGTGGAGGTCACGTGTGGTGGTGAAGTATTTGTAGCTAGCGATGTTTGTTATATGGTTTTGCTCGTTAATACACTAATGCATTGACGTAAATTTGTGCAATAGATTTTCCTGATATTGAACTATTTCCTATGCTCATTCTCTCACTTTCTGCCCTCTCTCTTTCTCTGTGTGTATTTAAATACCTTGCCAAAATCAACTGAGAAATATTAAGATTGTTTTTCTTAGTTTAAGAGGAATATTGCCAACCATTTTTTACTTCTAACTGTTACTATGGCCTTCTGGTAAAATTTTCTGCCAGCTTCATGGCTTAGGTCTTGCATTACCTGTTTTAGAGGTCTTAGTTGCACCCATGGTCTCTAGGTCTGTGTAGGCCACCCTTGACTTCAGGTACTCAGCATGGTGAAGGACATCCTTCTTTGATGATAGTCATTACAGCAGCATGCAGAGAGCTCGCCCGGCTAATCTGAGAGCATACTAATAGCAGCTCAGGTGCAAGAGAAGGAGATCACGTAAGTGTACTTCCTGCTTAAAATAGAAATCAGTATAGCTGTAGCAGCTCCATAAGCCTTGCTTCTAGACCCCTACCAGGGACATGACAGATTAAAGTGACGTCATGCAGGAAACTCAGACTTTAGGGTTTTATCTATGTATGTATGTATTTTATTTTATTGTAAAGATTCTGCACAGAGGGGTTACAGTTACATGAGTAAGGCAATGAGTGCATTTCTTTTTGAGCATTGTTACCTCTCTTTTGTTGTTCTCCCACTATCCCTACCCTCCCTTACCTCCTTCACTCCTCCCCTGCCCTGCAAGGGAGTGGGCGGAGTCTCGAGAAGGGGGAACTGTAGGAACGCGGGTAGGTCTATTGTTGGTCGCCTGCCTTTCACCGTCACCAGGTGTCATGGGATTGGCTGGGGACTCTACCTGGCTCGCGCACGCGCGCAAAGCTCAGGCGTCCCGCCAAGCACCGTCTAATATGGGGTGGATACCTCAAAGCTGCAAGGGAGTGGGCGGAGTCTCGCCACGGCTCCCTACACTGCCCCAAAGTTGTAAAGTTCATTTCCAACATGGTGTCTTGTGAGTATCATTGTTGCAATGGCTCATCCTGTGCCCTTGTTTCAGCATTTTGTTATTCCCCATTCCCCTCCCCAAATTAGATAAAAATATATACAAGATGTAGGGTGCCAAAACCAAGTACAGGGACATCAGGGGATATACCATAGGGGGAAGAACATACAAAAGAAACCAAAAAATCACACAGTACATTAAAAACTATAACAAAGAAAGACCTCTTGTGTCCATGGCTTAGGGTTCATTTCACTTAGCAGCTTCCTATGTAGTCATATGTACATAGCTTTTGAACTTTTCTGATCATCTGATAAAATTATCCTAGACATATGCTAATTATTGCAAATGAGGGAAACCATGGGATCTATATTCCTTTGGGTCTGGCTTACTTCACTTACTATGATTTTTTCCAACTCTTGCCATTTCTTTACAAATGGTGTGGTGTCATTCTTTCTGATGGAAGCATAGAATTCCTGTGTGTTTGTGTTTGTGTGTGTGTGTGTATCATATTTCCTTGATTCTTTCATCTACTGAGGGAAATCTGGGTTGGTTCCATATCTTAGCTATGGTGAATAATGCTGTGATAAACGTAGTTGTGCTGGTAGCTTTAGTATGGCCTTGTTTGTGGTCATTTGGGTAAATGCCCAGAAGTGGGATTGCTAGGTCATAGGGGAGCTCTATGTGGAGTCTTTTGAGGAAGAGTCCATACTTCTTTCCAGAGTAGTTGAACAAGTTTACACTCCCACCAACAGTACAATAGGGTTCCCTTTTGGCCACATCCCCTCTAACGTCTGCTGTTATTAGATTTCTTGATTATAGCCATTCTAACTGGCGGGAGGTGGAATCTCAATGTTGTTTTGAGTTTAGTTGTGCACCAGGTATGTCTGGTTACTTGAAGTCTCCTAAGAATCATGTGGTTCACTGATCATGCCTTTCTCACATGCCCAACATCAACTGACAGATCCTTCCATCTAGAAAGAAAAGTATTTTCTTTGCCTTCTCACCCTTTCAATGCTTCTAATATTCAGGAATTATTTGAATAAAAATAGGCATTGTCCATTCCTAGAATGTTTGGAAAATTTGTCTAAGATTACCTTATGCTCTGGCTTTTATTCAGGGAAGGGAAACAAACTGTTATCATCAACTAAATTTACTCTGGTCAGTTCAATTTCTATTTCTTGTTGAGTAAATTTTGTCAATCTTTTCTGAAGTATGCATTTATTTATTATTAAAATTATTGTTGTAACACTATTCCCAGTAACTTAAGAACAATGATATAATGTTCTTAAACTGAATTATGTTTCTTTTGTCAGTTTTAGGATTGATGGCCTCCTCTTTTCGTTGGCCATCTTATCAGAGACTTTTTAAGAATATTTTTAGTGAGTTGCCTTTATTTTTTAAGCATTTTCACTGTGTTCTTATTTATATTTTTATTTTATCTTTTAATTTTTCTTTCAGCTAATTTTTGAGTTAAATATACCTTTTGATGGTTTAACTTTTTCTAAAAACTATTCAAAACAAGGTATCTCTTAAATAGCATTACTTAATGCTTAAAATGTAGCACTTTTATCATCATTCGCAATTGTGATTTTTTTATTTGAACTCATAAATTAGTAATTGTACCTTTTCAATTTCAAACCATATACTTTTTTTCTTTGTTTCACTCAAGTAAAGTAGAAGTCATCTGTCCCTTTTTTTGGCAATAGGGTAGAATTTTTCTCCACAGCCCCCCAAAATATTATAGTGAAGGTAACAAATACACCTAGTTTATCTTAAATTAAAGCAAAATCCTTTATTTTGTTGATCAATTTTACAACTGCTTGGAGTAATGTTTACCTACATCATTTAATCTTATTTTTTATGGACATGTTATAATTTGACTATATCAAAGGAATACAATTAGTTCTTTTTTATTTTTATTTTTTATTTTTATTTTTTGTCAGTCATGGGGCTTGAACTCTGGGCCTGGGAACCGTCCCTGAGCTCTTTAGCTCAAGGTTAGTACTCTACCACTTGAGCTTTTTTTACTTTATGTGGTGCTGAGGAATCAAACTCAGGTCCTCATGCATGCAAGGCAAACACACTACCACTGAGCCACATTCCCAGCCCAACAGTTAGTTCTGAGTACGCACTTTATCAGGGTAACAAACAGTGATGGAATCAAGAGATGGTTACTGGGTAAGTAGAGAAGGAATCCCTGCCTTCTCTACTTACTTCTCATCAGAGAGATTGGGCAGGAAGTGAAGAGGTACACAAGGTCCCTGGGGGTGGGGTGGTTGGCTAGTCCTTGAAGCCATTTTTTCAGTAGTCTCAGAAATCAGGCCAGGAAACCAACAGGTTTCAGATTTGGGCAGGCTTTCAAAGTGATGCTTTATAAATTGTTCTTCATTTCTGCTCTCCGCCCTCCAGCTGCTAAGAGGCTCTAATGTTCTCTTTGCTGCTGGGCTCAGGTAGGCATTCCTCACCTTCCTCTAAGGACAACCAGAGCTAGCCAGTCTCAGAGCCAAAAAATAAAAATAAAAATAAATGTTCACTTGCCTCAGACATGTCCAGGGGGAGATTGCAAAGGACGGTACACAGCGATCCAGTTCTCTCCCTGTGTCTGGTGCTGTGGTGGGCATCTCATGAGCCTTCCCTTTCTTATTTCCACACCAGCTGGTGTGAGCCCTGCTGCTGTGCTTCATATTGCAGGTGATAAAATGAGTGTCAACGTGTCAAGTACATGCCAGGCCCATTGCTTTGGACTGAGCTGTTCATAGCAAATTGCCCTCCGAAACTGGGGGGAAGAGTCACAACAAGATGAAAGCTGTAGCACTGGTTTCTGATGTAATGCTATTCGGAGATGAAGCCTTTGAAAGATAATTAAATTTAAATGATATCATAAGGGTAGCACTCATGATGGAATTACTGCCCTTATAAGAAGGGACAACCAAGCTCTCTTCTTCTCTTTTCTTTTCTTCTACTCCCCTTCTCCTCCCTTTCCTTCCCCTTCTTCACCTAGCCTCACCTCCTCTTTTCTTGTCTTCTCCCTCCTCCCCTTTACCCACAAGAACCCCATGTGAGGATGTGGTGAGAAGGCAGAAAGACAGCTCATACAGGGAGCTAAGTCAGCTGACACTCGGATCTTAGACTTTCAGCCTCAACAACGATGAGAAATACATTTCTAGTGTTTTAGCCATCCAATCTATGGTGGTGTGTTATGGAACCCTCAGGTAACACATATTTCCAACTGGAAAGTAGCTGACAGAAGCCAGTCTTTCCAGGCTCCAACACAATCTCCCTCTTTGTCTCTCTGAACATATTTGGCTAGGTTGGAATCCTGGACCTCTCAAAGGACTTATAAGCAATCACCAGCATCAAGAACTTTGTAGTAGTTGCATGTACAATGGCTTCATGAATGTATTAGAATAAGTACTGATCTATCACTACTAGAGATTGTTAACAGAGATTGCTAACATTTATCTACCTAAGGCATCCATCATTACTATTTTCATTGCAATCATTCATCATCGTCGTCTTCATTATCATCATCGTTGTCCTCCTCCTCTTCCTCCTCCTCCTCCTCCTCTTCCTTCTTCTTTTTCTCCTCCTCCTCTTCCTTCTTCATCTATATGTAAAATTACTTTTCTCTCCCTGTGTACAGCACAGTTTGGCATATAGCAGATTCTCAGTAAATGTTCCTTGAATAAATGATTCACTGTCAGTTTCAAAAATGTTTTAACCAACAATTCTATTTCTAAAGAAATAAGTAACTTTTTTTCAAATTAGGCAAAGGTGTTTATAAATCAGCAGATCATGAACCCAGGCAAGCAATCAACCAGAAGACACTGACCAAGTGATCTCCCAAACCAACAACTATCATACCTGCTCTTCATCCCTACCACAGCCCACTTCCACTGCTGGGGTGGAAGTGCTGGATTCTTACTCTGTAACTTGCTTGTGTGAATTGGTTTAGGCTCAAGGAATGCACAAGAGGTTTTCTGTTTAGTAGAAACGTCTAGGAAATTCTTCTTCCTGCTTTTTGATAGGAATAGATATTTATAAAGAAACACAAAGCTTTCGTTCTCCAGCCAGTTTGGACACTATGTGTGACAAGGCAGCTGAAGCAAGCTAGTGCCAAACAAGATTGAATTCAATCTCATCAAAGTATCATTTTCTAGGATGGACCAAAATGCCCTCTTGTTCCCTAATGACAGTATTGTCCTCAATTCTGCCTCCTTGGATTGCAAGTGATGTGTGTTATCTCTATTTCCCAAGGAACAGTTGGGATCCGATAAGTATTCTTATCTCCTTTTCTGGTACTTATTTTGTTGAACTTTGGCTTAATCTCTCTAAAGAATTATTATTTGAGCTCTCCATAGAGTCTTTTATACTTATTAATAATCACTTGTATACCACCCTGTATATTTTCTTGTTGATTTATAGACACATTCTAGCTACCACAAATGAGGGAAAACAGGTAACCTGTGTTTCTCTGAGTCTAGTTTATGTCACTTAAGGTAATTTTTTCCAAGTCCTTCCATTTCCTTATGAACAGTGCAATGTTCTTTCTGATGGATGAGTAGAATTTCATTATGTATATAGACCACATTTTTCTTGACCCATTCATCCACGGAGGGTCTTGTTTGTACTCTATTAGATAAATGCCGAGGAGGGATCACTGGGTCATAGAGTAGTTTTGTGTTCAGTTTTTTAAAGGAAATTCCATATTGCTTTCCAAACTAATTAAAAAAAGAGCTTACATTCCCACCAAAATGTAACAGTTCCCTTTTGGTGGCATATGGGCCAGCATTTGTTATTGTTAGTTTTCTTGATATGACCATTCTTACGGGAGTGAGGTGGAATTTCAAGGTTGTTTGATTTACATTTCCTCTGTCTAGTGGTGTTGGATATTTCTTCATGTATCCATTGACCATATTTTATTTCTTCTTCTGAGAAGTCTCGCTTTAAGTGATTATTCTATTTATTAATTGGCTTGTAGTTTTTGAGGATTCAATTTTTTGAGCTCTAAGTATATTTGGACTATTAGGTCTTTGTCAGGTGAATAGCTGGTAAAAATCTCCCATTCTGTAAGGTTCCTATTTTGCTTGTTAGCTATGTCCTTTGCTGTGCAGAAACTCTTAAGTTTGACTAATCCCATTTAACAATCATTTCTTTGATTTGTGTATTTCTGGATTTTTACTTAGAAAGTTTCCATCTGTGCCTAGGAACCTCATGGCAATACTGCCCAAAGCAATTTACAAATTAAACGCAACACATATCAAAGTCCCAACAACAGACTTCAATGATATTGAGAAAACAATCCAAAAATTTATATGGAATAACTATGTCTTCACAATGATGGCTCAATGATAATGGACATTAATTGCCTTAGTTTATACTTATCTTGAAAAGTATTTTTGTTGTTTATGAAGGAATATTTTACTGGATATATTATCTCATTTGGAAGTTATTTTCTTTGAGATTGAAATATGTCCTGAAGTGTTTTCATAGCTTTTAAAGTTTCTGTTGAGTGTTCTGAAGCAATTATGATGTGTTTGACTTTGTAAATAAATTGTCACTTTCTGGTGTTGCTTTCAATATTACTTTTGTTTTCTACTTCTGTCATATTAATTAAAATGTGGTATGGGGATGTTGTCTTCTGATCATGTCTATTTAGGGTTCTCAATGCCTTTTATGTTTGGATATCCATGACTTTTTGAAGATTGAGAACTCTTCACCTCTAAATTAACCAAATGGGCTTTTTATTCCTTTAGTTTGCATTTTACCTCCTATTCCAAGAACTGTCATTTTAGGTATCTTAATAACTCAGAGCTTTTAAAAATATTATTCTTGACTTTAATTTTTTTTCTTTGCTGCTGTCTGAATTTAAGATTTCCATGATCTTATCTTCAATTCCTGACATTCATTTTTTTGATTGATATAGTTTCAATTGTGGTTTGTTCTACTGTGTTTGTTGACTTGTTGAGCTTTTAAACTCTCACAATTCCCATTTATTTTCAGGATCTCTATTTTCTTGCAGAATTTTTGATGCTTAATAATTTTTTTCAAATTCAAAGTGATGCCTATCAATATTCCAGCCTCATTCTTCACGGAAATAGAAGAGGCAATCCAAAAATTCATATGGAACAATGAAAGACCCCAAATAGCAAAAAACGATCCTTAACAGAAAGAACAGTGCTGGAGGACTATCATTACCAAATTTCAAACTCTACTACAAAGCCATAGTAATCAAAACAGCTTGGTACTGGCACAAGAACAGACCTCAGGACCAATGGAATAGAATTGAAAACCCAGAAATGAACCCACAGACCTATATCCATCCAATCTTCGATAAGGGAGCTAAAAAAATAGAATGGAAGAAAGCCTCTTCAGTAAATGGTGCTAGCAAAATTGGTTAATCACTTGTAGAAAACTAAAGCCAGATCCTTATATATCACCTTGCAACAGAATCAACTCCAAATGGATCAAAGTCCTTGGAGTCAAAACAGACACTCTGAAAACATTACAGGATGGAATAGGAAAAACCCTAGGTGGTCTTGGCACAGGCTGAAATTTTCTTAATAGAGACCCAGAAACACAACAGATCAAAGAAAGGTTGGACAAATGGGATTCCATGAAATTGCAGAGCTTATGCATGGCAAAGGACATAGCTAGCAAGATCACTAGAAAGCCTACAGATTGGGAGAAGATCTTCACTAGCCACACAATGGACAAGGGTCTCATATCTAAAATATACCTGGAACTCAAAAAATTAAATCCCCCAACAACAAATCCTCAAAGAAACAAATGTCCAAAAATAGGTGGGCTAAAGACTTAAAGAGAAGCTTCTCTGAAGAGGAAAGAAGGATGGCCAATAGACACATAAAGAAATGCTCAACCTCCCTAGCCATAAAAGAAATGCAAATCAAAACAACATTGAGATACTACCTACCCCAGTTAGAATGGCTATAATCAAGAACTCTAATAACAACAGATGCTAGAGGGGATTTGGACAGAAGAGAACCCTACTACATTGTTGGTGGGAGTGTAAACTTGTTCAACCACTTTGGAAAGTAGTATGGAGGTTCCTCAAAAGACTCCACATAGAGCTCCCCTATGACCCAGCAATCCCACTTTTGGGCATTTATCCAAATGATCACTAACAAGACCACACTAAAGCTACCAGCACAACTATGTTTGTTGCAGCATTATTTACTATAGCTAAGATATGCCAGATGCCCCTCAGTAGATGAATGGATCAATAAAATGTGGTATATATGCACAATGGAATTCTATGCCTCCATCAGAAAGAATGACATTGCCCCATTTGTTAGGAAATGGAAAGACTTGGAAAAAAAAAGTGAACCAAGCCAGGCCCAAAGGAACATAGGTCTAGTATATGTCTGAGACAAGCAGAAAAGGTCAGATACGATGATGTTAGGTGAAATGAACCCCAAGATAAGGACACAAGTGGATTTTTCTTTCTTGCTATTGTTTCTAACACATAAGGTATTTCTTTGTTGCTTTGTATGTCCCTCCCCCACAGTATAACCCCTGTTTTTACTATATTTGATGTAGGTATAATTTGTGGAGGGGAAGAGAAAAAACAAATTGTTTAAATAAGGATACAGGTGGACCCATTGCAACAATGAGATGTGCAAGATGTTATGTCAAAAAATGAACTTTACAACTTTGGCAGGGGGGTGGGGGGAGGGTGAGTGGGTAGACGATGATGTGTGTGGGGGAGGCGGGGAGATGGGAAGGGATGGTAAGGGGAACAAAGGAGGAGACAACAATGCTTGATAAGAAATGTACTCATTATCTTGCCCATGTAATTGTAACCCCTCTGTACGGTATTTTCACAATAATTTTTTTTCTTGTCTATATCACAAATGGATTTCTTCATCTGTTTATTAGATCTTCTCTAAGGTCATTGAGCATTTTTTAATTGAATTTTTATCTGGCATTTAAGCCATGTTACTATCTTAGACTTGGTTATAAAAGTATTAGGTGCTTTTGGGGAAATCATATTGTCTTGATTTTTTAAAATGTTTTTTGTATTTTTATGTTGTGATTTGCATATATGTTAAGTTGAATATCTCTTTCCCTACCATTTCATGTAGAGAAAGAAGACAGCAATAATGAAATCAATTATTTAAAAGTAAGCATATATTTAAATGCTATAAATATATAAGCATATGTTTAAATGTGGCAAATATTCAAATATTAATTGCTCCTCTAATAAATTTACAAAAGAAAAGATCTAAGATCCTCTCCAGGTAAATTGGGAGTTAAAAATCATTAAAGGTATAGGTATTAATAAATAATCAAAGAAGGAAATAGGAAGTAAAAAGAGGAGAAATAAGTTATAAAGGAGAGGAAATTATGTGATGATGATAATGAGGTAATCATAAAGACTGTGACCATCTCTTTCACATTTCTTTCAAAGCTTGGCACAGGTCACTAAGTCAGGAAAACATGAAGGACATTTTACACATAGTAAGTGGAAATATGGGATATTAAACAATTGCTATCCACTTACCATTCTTATGCCTAAGCAATTTTGAAGGATATTTGTTCCCTGCAGTTTCAAAGAGATTCTACAATACCTTTTTTTAAAATGCAGATTGAACAAGCATAGCTTGAACAGCAATTAAAGTGCATCTTTATTATGTTCTCCCATTACCTTTTTAAAATTTATGTGATGGGCAATCTTGTCCTGTCCCTGAGTGAAAATGAGGCACGTCCACTGCTTTTCTGGTAGCTTCCAGGTAGCTGGTGCTTTCCTGGTCATTTTAAGCCTTAAACATGGCCTTGGATTAGTAATGCTATGTCAACTGGAAGACATTTTCCAAGTATTCTTCCTTCTTCTTAAAGGTGGTGGCAGGGAAGGTAGAGACTTTTGTGGTTGGTTTCTCTGTTTCTCACACTTGTTCTTCAGCAGTTTCCAGAATGGCAATTTCTCTGAACATTTTACCCCTGAAGGGTTGGGAAAGATGTAAGAAGAAATAAGAGAACAGAAAGTTCTCTTTGTATAACACCATCATCAGCTATCCTACAATCCCAGGCCTTGCACGAAATATGGACGTTCTTAGGTGCTTCTGAAGTCCTATTACAGAAAGATTCTCTTGCATTTCCCTCATCCCAGATGGAAATAACTCCACTTGGGTGAATGAATCATCTCTTTCCTCAAATAGCAAGTATCCAGATTCTTGATAATGGGATTTTATCATCCCTTGCCTTATTAATCGAGATGCCCCCACTTAGGCCCTTCCTTAACCCCAAAATCCACATACTAGCTCATGGGAAATGTTTCCTGTTTCTTCTTGCAAGAAAACCTTGAATTTATAAGCAGTAGTTTTCCTTAAGTTCCACCAAGCAAACAAAACATCATTCATCTTTCCTCCCCCTTTAAATTTCCAGCTAGAAGCTAGACCTTCATAGGAGGAAACACCTTCCAGAGCTTTACCATATCCCACTAATGCCACTCTGGCCAAAGTAGAAGCAATAAAAGTACAATAGATCTCTGAAGATTCTCCTGTGCAATTTTCTTTCATCTTTATATCTCTGTTTATTTGCACAGTGGAGAAGAAGGATCCTGGATGGGTACTCTGACATTTCCTTTGCAAATTCCACACTTGGAAATCTGGATTTGAATTTCATTTCTCATCTGTTAACTCATGACGCTTATCACAGGCTTCGGCTTCAACATCCTGCTGTAATTTTCTTTCAAGATACTTTGTGTGCCAAAAAGAACCTTTATTTTTTCTCTCTTCAGTCTGCCATCCAAATGTTCTATGCTTTTGTGATTTTGTGACTCAGTAGCTAAGATATACTAAGTCATAAGATAGAATGACTCATACTTGTTTTCTACTTGCTCTAAAACCAGAGATGCAGGGTAGCCATATAAAAGTCAGTCTGAGTATCTTCAATTCTTGCAACAGGGAATTCAGTAGAAGGATAGGATTTTGTCTGCTGGGAATGAATGGAGAAAAATTTGCATTATTCTGGAAAGAATAGAACCAAAAAAAAAGTACCTGAAACTTAAGATATAGAATTATGTACTAGGAAAAGACTATGCTATGAGGCAGATTGTCATGCGTTTTTCTATAACCTAGCCTCCTTCATTTTCTGAACAACCATGCTCATACCCCAACTAGCAATATATCTTCAATTTTGATTAGGTGTTAATAGAAACCTTTTTTTTAAAAAAAAAATAAGCAATACTGATTTCTTGTTACATCCTGGGTAATTATTTACTTCTCTACTTCATCATCCATTTTCTAAGTGAAAACAGGATCTATAAATATCTATGTTATAATGTATTTTAAGTGTTTTCTATAAAGCCAGCAACAGAAGATGTTCAACAAGCATTTCACTTTAAGTGTTAGTTAAAATAGGTTGCGTTTCTGTAGCACCAAATAATTCACAAATCTAGCCTGGTTGTCCACAGCAAAGGTTGAATGTTTAGTAGAAAGCTCTAGAGACTCTCAGGGTTATTTGTCTTTAATGCAGTAACTTGGTCAGCCAGGCTGCCTAGATCTTATGGCTCTGTTTCAAAAAGTTGTAGTAGAGAAAGAAACAGCCAGAAGGCCATGGATGAGCTCTTCCATATTTCAGCCTGGGAGAATCCATGGTCATGTGATCTTGTCTCCTTGGCTGGGTTTTGGCAGTGGTGGAAGGATGGGGAAGGATAGTAAAGGATATTACAGCATCAGTAGCTGCCAACCTGGTCCCCCAGAACTTCATATCTCCCCACAGACATGCTGATGCACTGCACTTGGAACTAAACTAGTTTGGCAAAGTTCATAGAGACTGTAGGTAAGAGCCTAGACAAGAAAAATTCACAGTGCTGTATCTGAACAGTACTTTTTTAAAAAAGCAATCCATCCATTGAAGATCTATGTGGTGCTCTATCTGATTCTTCATAGAAATTTGTCAGGCAAGGATGGCAGTAACCATGTGGCAGGGGATGGGACTTGGATCTGAATCTGTATAGTCTACACTCCTTAATGCAATGGAAGAGTATGCAATGTACACTTTTTTACATAATAGCCAGTATGGAATGTTCAATCTTTAAAATGAGGAAAAATCCAAGAAAGCTGTGAGGAGAAAAACCTGCAGAAAATGTTCTGTGGAGAAGTTTCTGAACAGGATGGTGTAGTGGACAGAGGGGAAAGGCCTGTGGGAAGAGTGGGAGGTCTCTTTTCATGGAATCAGTTTTCACAACAACCTCCTCACCACCAGCAGATGTCAAGTCACCAGTGCCTTTTATCTTTCCTCTGCTAACCCAGATCTCAGTACCAGAGGAGGCAAGGAGTCAATGTGGAAGGCCAACTTCTTTTGATGGACTTAATTTGCACAACTCTGTGGAATTCCGATAATGTCACTGGGAACTGAGAAACTGAAAGGTTTGCAGATGGGATAAGACCAAGTCCCTGCCCTGCAAGCTCGCGACATTTGGAGGGGAGCAGGCACTATCTGGATGAGTAGCTCAAATCACTGAATGACGAAGGCCCTCATGAGGGCAGCAGTCTGGAGCAATGTGGGCTCAGGGAAAGAGGCTACTGAGAAGAATTATTCAAGGATCTTAGAGTTGGAGGAGAGCTTGGACTTTAGAGTCAAGGTCTGTGTTAGCCATCTATGACAAAACCATCTGATAGGAAGAAAAAAATGGTTCTTGGGGCTTGTGTTTTCAGAGGTTTCAGTTCATAGTTGGTTCCATTGGTTCTGGACCTGTAATGATAATCACATTGGAACAGGAAAACATGGTTGAGAAAAATTGTTCATCTCATGGTAACCAGAAAGCAGACAGAAGGGAACAAGACATGGTGCTCAAGGTCACCCTCAAATGGCACACTTCCTTTAACTGGAACCTACCTCCTGAGTTTCTGTTTCCCAATAGCCCATCAAATTATTAATAGATTAATCTATAGATGAAACCATGATCAGTCATGTCTGCTGTCAACGAAGCCTTAGTACACACCCTTTGGGGGACATTTTACATCCAAATCATAGGAAAACATTGAGCCTGAGGGATTCTTGTATTCAGTTCCAAGTGTTCCTCTTATACTAGCAGATGGAGCAAGGGCGAAAGCCATCTGGTTGTCACCATGGAAGCACATTTTGTATCCCAGGGAGCTGGACCTTAGTATGATGTGAGACAGGCTCATTGAGCTCAAGGATCCCTGGGTCTCAGCTGCTTCTCTAAGGTCATAAACAGCATCTGAATTCTGAGTCTCCATCATCCCTGAGGACCGAGAAGCTTGTCAGGTAGGCAATGCAGATTTCTGCTCTTGTAGGAAATAAGAACGAATGTCAGAGATGCCAGAAATAAGTGCTCTGCTTTGAGCATTGCAGCTGCCTGGGAGGTGGATTAGCATCACCAACCACATTTTGCACGTAAGTGTACACACCAGGAAGACTTCTTCCACAGGCTTGAGCAGAAGGTTGGAGGAAAGCAGCTGTTACAAATCACATTGGTCTGCTTCCAGACAATGTGCCCCTCAACTTCTCACACCTTGGTAGCACAGAAGCTTGGGTGTGATTTCCTGAAAACATGAAGAATCACCTTTGCTAGAGTGAAGACTTGTTCTTGTTTTCAAAACTTTGCAGGAGACACTCTCTCTAAAAACTTCTTAGGGCTCCCTAAAAAGCTCCCCTCTGCCTCTGAAGAACCAGCATTCTCCACTTTCTGAAGCAAATGAAATATTCCATCAGCAAAACCTAATTTAGTAAACACAAAAATGTCTTGTCTCTCATTAAAGTGAAAAACACTCCATGAAATGTTCATTACCTACTGAGTCCCAAATCACTCGAAAGTCTACAATCAGTAGACTGTACAAAACAGTACAATCTCGTACTGTTAGTTTTCCAAACCCATTCTTTTTTTACATATTATTAAATTAACAGAATCATGACCAGAATGACTTTGATCATAAACTTAAGTGTATTAGGTCATAGTACATGGAAATCTGGGTTTTACAAGGGTTGAACTTGCTTTTAATTTGCATTTTTTCCTGAAAGTCTATTATGAGAATGTATTTCATTTCTGTTGAATTCTTTTGGCTTCTATTCCCAATTTTCCTTCTCACCCACTTTTATCACTTCTTCCATAGTCTTGTCCACTATGTTGGTCCAGTGGACCAGTCTCCAATTTTGCCATTCCCATGCTACAGAGTGTAGCTTGGAAATTTGTCAAAAATCCAAATCTCTTCTGCCACTCACCTGTGAGAATATCCTCACTCCACATCCCACAGGCTTAAGAAACTCTGTGCGTTCTACATTTGTCCCTTTTCTCCAGCCATATTTCTCTTCACCATACACCTTACTTCTTAAGGAGTTTCTCCAATATGGATTATTCTGTTATCTCACTTTTCTACTAGTGCTTATCTCTCTGCTGCTCCTCATCTCTGCTATCTTTCCTGACTTTTGCTTATGCTCAGATGAAATCACAGCATTCACTGGACCAATCAGTCCTGAGTAGGGATGGTTCAATTGTGTTCACATGGCCCCTTGATATTTCCTTGATCAATCATCCCAAATATTTACTGCTCATCATTTTATCTAAGTGCTTTATGAGAGAAGTTTCATGGAGGTTGGAATTAGTAGAGAAAATTGTCAGAAAAACACCTCCTGCAGTAAATTTTTAGTCAGTATTATTTGAACAAGCAAATGAATGCATGAATATGATAAGAACTTTGACAATGAACACTGTATATGAGGAACTTGCGGCCCAGAGCTTTTTATTAACCCAACCAAATAAAACATCCCTCTCACACACTTGATCCTTCTTTCTGTGTCCAATAGCAGGAGTACACAGCCTTGAAGATATACCTACTCAATGCATGTGTTCACATGCGTGGGAGAGCTGGGCATGCTGGGTCCAGATATGTGTGTGCAATTTTCTGGAGGTGGAAAACCAAATAGAATAGAAAGAGACTCAGTCAGCAGCTCCAATGACCTCAAGGTGAATCCCACTGTCTCTGTTTGTGTCCTTTTCTCCACAGTCACCTCAAGATGGAGTAGGAGAAAGTCAAAACAGCTGGACGATCCCATTAACAACCCATAATCCAGGAATGTGGCTGCATTTATTTGAAAGTGAACTCCCCATGAGTTCATTAACCTGTAACCAAAATTAGATTAGGTAGACATAACAAAGAGTGGCAGTGTTCAGTTAACTGAAAGACAAACTTGTGAATTATGAGATGATGATCTTTAAAAAAGTATTTCATCACTCTAAGACCCTTGGGAACCACCTACGAGTGTCCAGCTTGAGGTTTATTTTAGGGAATACACATTTTCTGTAGGGGTGCTACCAATCTGCTTATTGTTTAAAAAAATAATTTGTGATAAAAAATTCAAGCTTTAGAGTGAGATCTTGGGTCTCCCACCTTCTAGCTCTGTGACACACTAAGGAAGTTACTTCAGTTTCCCAAGTCTTAATAATCTGTTTATGGATGGTAGCCATCACACAGAACTCCCAGGCTTGTGATGGATGCAGCAAAGGAACAGATCATTGTACCACAAAGTGAGGAAGATGATGATGATGATGATGAAAGAGAGAGAGAGAGAGAGAGGAGAGAGAGCAGTGGAGCATCAAGGAGCACTATCTCATCTCTCAAGAGACTGAAGAGTGACATCCTGAGAGGTGCCACTTGAGTGGAACCATGATGATTGAGTAGATGAAGTTGGAATGAGCAGTTGACCACTAGTGCTTGCATAAGAGACCATCTAGGTCTTCAACATTCAAAACACAAAAGCTGGAATGTAGTTTACTGATGAGCGCCTCTCAAGGATGGGGAGTATGTGATGTGAGACTGAGAAACAGCTCTAATAAAGTGCTTCAGGTGAGTGGCAAACGAGGAATTATGGTGGCCTGGGCTTCGCTTTGTAAGAGAGGCATTCACATTTGGGTCCTGAAGAAACTCACTAGGTTTCATGAGGTAACAGCCACCTGGGTCTCCTGTGACCTAACACTCCTCACAGCTCTCAGCCTCTCTAAACAAACACTCTGCAAATACTTAAAGCACGGCATTGGAAGGGAGGGTGAAAAGTGGAAGAGGGGGGGTAAATTTGATTAAGGTACTTCAACCGCATGCATGGGAATATCTTGATGAAACCTCCTTGAAATCTAATCTGTGCTATTTTACAGAAATGCTTTTTATAGAATTTCATATAAATGCAGTAATTTGGTACTTAAAAAAATGAATGTTGAGCCAGGCACTGGTGACTCATGCCTGCCAGCTACTCAGGAGGCTGAGATCTGAGGATCACGGTTTGAAGCCAGCCTGGGCAGAAATGTCCTCATGAGACTCTCATCTCCAATTAACCACCAGGAAACTGGAAGTGATGCTGTGGTAGAGTCCTTGCCTTGAGCTGAATAGCTCAGGGACAGTACTCAGGCCCTGAGTTCAAGCCCATGACCCAAAACAAACAAACAAAAAAAGAATGTCATTTTCAAACTCTTGGCCTGCTAGGCTGTTTAGCTCAATGAGGAGGGTGGTGCCTCTCTACCTCAGATTCCTGGAGCCACCAGCATATACTTCCTGACGTTAAGATGATGGAGGTTCCCACATGACTCAGGACAGCTGCCTGTCCTCAAACCAAGAGTCACTTCTCAGCCAAGCTCTCCCAACCCCTCCAGTCATAGAGCTTGGTTTGGAAACCCATCCTAATCCTGGATGCCCTCCTTTGAGTGCCAAGTGCATTCCTCTCAAAATGCAAAGCCAAGGACTGAGCACATCATCAATAAGGGTAGCCCAGCCTGGAGAAGCATGGGGGAGCCCTTGGCTTTGATGAAGCTAGACCCACCCCTCTTGAGTCCTGACTTAGCCATCATTGTTGACGGCCACTCACATTCCTCTGAGAATACAGAGCTAGCAGGGGAAGGGGCAGGTTTTAGTGGAAAACACAGTATGTAACTGAGAAGATCACTGCAAACTTGGGTAAGATATTAACCTTTCTCAGTCTCAGCCTTGTAAGTTTTACTTATCTGTAAAACGAGAGTTGGTGTGCAGCTTAAATGATAGAAAGTATGACCAAAGGCTCAAAATCTTGACACCTTGCCTACTGGCTCTAGGTTAGATCTCTCCCTCCCTCTTTCCTTCTTTTCTTCATCCCTACTTCCTTCCTTTCTCTTCTATTTTTCACATTCTCCTGTTCTCTCTCTCCTTCCCTTCCTCCCTGTTTCCATCCTTCCTTTCCTCCCTCCCTCCTTCCCTCTATCTCTTCCTTCCTTCCTGCCTTCCTTCCATCTCTCCTCCCAAGCTACAAAGTTCATTTCCTTCCCTCCTACTAAAATGGCCTCCTCATTCTATCATTGATACCTGAGGAAACCCATCAGTTATCATTCTGTTGTTCTCAAAGAGGACCAGCCTGCTTGTTTCTCCCTTCCTGATAGTAGCAGGTGCTGCTGAGCGGAATTATCATCATCTCTCTCTCTGTGCAGACAGATGGTGGGGAGTGTGTGTTCCCACAGAGGAGCACGTTGTCCCTCTTCCCAGGCTCTCAGCAAGCCCTGTGCTGGAAGACGTCCAGAAGAATGTAGAACACTAACAACTTTTCCAAACATAGGAGAATTCTGACCACACAAATCATAATGTTTAGCAGTTTAGCATGAAGGCCCCTATCTTTGAGTGCCTGAAGCACTGAGGACAAGCACAGGTGATAGGAAAGAATACTCTCCCTCTCCCCCCTCCTCCCCCACCCCTGGTGCCTTGTGCTTCAGTTGACGATCTGAGAGGGGCTGTCCTTCTGTCTGTGGATGGAGAAACTCAAGCTCAGATGTGCTTAGTAATTTATTTTCAATTACCCAGCAAGTATTAAGCAGACAAAGTTACAGGCCCGATCCAGTGTTCTTTCATTATGCTATGTTAACTTTTCATGTTTAAAAATACCTGACTTTCCCACTGAGTATAGATCAATAACTCAGGAGTTTACTGCCTTTCTCTCTCTTATTCCTGCTTTGTTTTTCCCTTTCTGGTTTCAGCTTTGCTGATATCTAAGAAGCAATGGAATAACCATTGCTTCTACCAATCTGCACCTTCTCTGACACTTCACTTAACCATTCAAAAACAATCCTGGTGGTTATCTGAAACTTACTATCCTCCAAACTCTCTAATCCTCCTGCATCTTTTGCCATGAACCCCAGACTCTGTGGCTTCGGACTTATGAATACCAGTTACTCCTGTGGCCCCACCCCCTCCTCTATCCAGTGACTTTGGCCAGTCTCTTTCCTGCCCAGTGAGTTGCATTGTCCGGGAAAGGTGGCCTGTCTGAGGCATTTCCTCCAGATCCGTGCTCCGCACTGTACTGAGATGATCTTTCAACATCTCCTAAGACTGCTTCCTTAAAGAAGCAGCTCTGTGAGGGAACCTCTCTGAGGCTGACAAAGTGTTAGTCTTTACCAAAGACTTGCACCCCAATCACACAGCCAAAGCATAGCAGAGCTTGGCCTGCAGCACTGGCCTGCCAGACTGCACTATTGTCCTCCATTTGCTACTCCATACAGACTTCCAGGTGCAGCCCGGTGGCCTAGATGACCACTTTAGGCCTTTCTTTCACTCAGCCACTCTCACATCCTCTCTCTCTTCCTACCTTCCTCCCGAAGTACCCAGCTCTCTAGAGGGTCCCGCATTCCTCAGCTCTGTGTGTGTCGTCATTGTCCTTGCCTGGTCCTCCTGTTTTTCCCCCTCCCCCACATCCTTCCAAGCCCCACACAGCCAGCAGTGGGGGTGAGGACCCAGATTCTCCCTCAGCCTCTCCTTCGCGCTGTGGAGTCCAGCCTCCAGTATGGACAGTGTCTACAGCATGTTAGGTTATTCTGCCATCATCAACAGGGTCAGGCACAGGAAGAGGGCATCAGAGAAAGCTTCCATTGGTAGTTAAGGTGATGAGCTAGATCCCTGAGGCTTCTTGGCGGAAATTATTTCAAGGCAGTTCTTAAAATACAAAGAAAACAGGACGTGATTCTGGTCAGCCTAATTGCTGTTCTCCTAGGTCTTTCTGGGTAGGTGTCAGGAAACAGTGCTCCCTCTGCACCCAGTCAGGGGTCTGGGCCAGGTGTCACTTTCCAAAGAGTCCTTGCAAGGGCAAAATGTTCTGCTTCTGAGAGATGAAACTCCAAAGTAATCCTTGTGGTGCTTCTCTGTGGCAAGGAGCCTTCCTCCTCCACGGGGAATGATTCAGTAAAGGACACTGAGTCTTTGCTACATGTGCCCCATGCTGCCAGGCTAGCCATCATCTTGTTTGAGGTGAGAAAAATGGAAAAGGAAAGGACTTATCCATTTCAAGCATCAAGGAGGGAAAGGATGACAACTGACGGAGACTCCTGCGAATTTAGGACCCGGTATGCTTCCAGCTGTGTGAAGAAAGACACCGAGTGGGGTGCCTAGGTCCTCTACCTCACGCCTGGGTCAACTGTGACACTGATGGAGACTCAGGGGATACAGCCCTAGTTGATCCATAGCTGAGCCACGGATACCTTTGGGATGTCCCTCATCTTTCCTAACACTCACGTTCATCACCTGTAAAATGTGGAAGTAGAGCTACTCCACCGACAGGCTTAGCTATTGGCAAGCAGCTTGTTTTCTTATTGAACACTTTTCTCTTCATTTAACTTGTCAAGCCCATGTTAAAAGCCTTACCATTTCCTAAGGAGTAATATCTACACCATTGTGGGTTTGATTGGCTAATTACATGTTTCTTTTTTAGTTCATATTGTATCCTCAGTTGAAAGTAATCGCAAAGCATCACCTAGTAATCTTAAGCAGAATGAGGCTTGAGTGTGGCGTTACTGGGGCCTTCAGTGACTGTCAGGATGTCTGAGGTCAGACTTGAGGGGTCCACGTCCAGGTTGGGCTGCTTGATCAAGCAGCAGCACCATTGCTATGTTTGTGCAGCATAAACACTCTGGCTCCGAAAAAAACACCCCTGCTACACCTTTGCCTCAACAATGGGTGTGGCCACAAGACATCCACCTGTCACCTTGTCATCTGCTCAGAATTCAAACCCCAGGAGCACTAGTTCGTCAGGAACAAGTCCCATGTGCACGCTGTCTACTCTTGGTCAGGAGCCTCAAGAGCCTCAGGATGACACAAAATGGAGGCTTCTCTAATATGAGCACCGAAGTATGGATGGAAGACAGACGGCACTGTGAATGGTAAAAATAACACAATAATAAGCAAGAACTCCTCTAAAAGAAAAACACACATTAGAATAAATGTACCACTATGAAAGGTAAAATGTACTGCTGTGAAAAAGTAAAACACACGTACCAATTAACCTGGGCACCGGCCTTTAGTAGGCAGTGATTTTTTTTCCAGTTATTCTTTGCCTCTTTTTTTTTTTTTTAATGTTTTCTTGTATAGATGCTGTACAGAGAGGTAACAGTTACATGAGTAAGGTAATGAGCACATTTCCTGTGGGGCATCGTTACCCCCTCCTTTGTTTTTCTCCCACTATCCCTTCCCCGTCTCCCTTACTCGCTCTCCCCACCCCAAAGTTGTAAGGTTCATTTCCAACATCGTGTCTTGTGAGACTCATTGGGTCATCCTGTGATTCTTTGATCCTTGTAGGTTGACCTTCCCCTTCATTTGTATTTTATTGAGACTTCCATGCATGCATACATCTTTGCATCCTACTGGGGAAAGGAGCAAGAAGAAAAGAAGGAAGAACCTGAATCTCCACGGTAGCATTGAGATCCTGCCTTCCTTCCATCAGTGTAAGTCCTGTCGGGAGGTTCATGTGCCTAATGGTCAAGACATAATCTCACCCCAAGGTTTTCCAGAGATAACCATATTCTGCTCAAGGTGTTACAATGCCTAGCCTTAGTTTATTTTAGTTTTTCTATATTTGTATTAACCACTTTCTATTAGGATACTCCATATCTCACAAAATAAATATTAGCTCTGCAAGCAATCTTAGCAATAATCCCATCCACTGTTACTGAGAAATCCAAAGGAGTATTCTCTAAAGTGACCACCAAGACAATGCTACATTGGGCTTAGAATATTCTTGAATCCCTTCGAAAATCCATCATGGAAGTTCTAGTTCTAAAGTTTTAGGTTAACTTTATTATCCCTAAAAGGCCCCTTATTCCTTTGCTAAAGAAGACCATTCTACAGTTATCTGATACTTTATACAGAAAAAATGAGGGGAAAACCCTACTTCTTTTTTTAAAAATTGTTTAAATATTCTGTTTTTTTTTTTGGTTCGGTCATGGGGCTTGAACTCTGGGCTTGGGCACTGTCCCTGCGCTCTTCAGCTCAAGGCAAGCACTCTACTGCTTGAGCCACAGCGCCACTTCTGGTTTTCTAGTGGTTTTATTGGAGATAAGAGTCTCATGGATGGGCTGGTAAGGTGGCTCAGTGGTAGAGTGCTTGCCTTGCATGCCTGAGGCCCTGGGTTTGATTCCTCAGCACCACATAAGCAAAAAGAAAAAAGCCGGAAGTGGTGCTGTGGCTCAAGTGGTAGAGCGCTAGCCTTGAGCTGAAGAGCTGAGGGACAGCGCCCAGGCCCAGAGTTCAGGCCCCACAACCGGACCCCCCCCCCAAAAAAAAAGAAAGAGTCTCATGGACTTTCCTTCCCAGGCTGGCTTTGAACCGTGATCCTAAGGTCTCAGTCTCCTGAATAGCTAGGATTACAGGCGTGAGCCACCGACGCCCAGCATATTTGTGTGTGTGTGTGTGTGTGTGTGTGTGAAAATACCATACAGAGAGGTACAATTACATGGGCAAGATAATGAGTACATTTCTTATCAAGAATTGTTGCCTCCTCCTTGGTTTCCCCTTCCCATCCCTTCCCATCTCCCCCCCACTTCCCACCGGCCCCCCCTCCCCCAGCCAAAGTTGTAAAGTTCGTTTTTCAACATAACGACTTGTACATCTCATTGTTGCAATGAAAAAACCCGATTTCTATAGGTGGAGTTTTAGCTCTGCAGAAGTTAAATGTATCTTAGTGAATAGTCTTTTATCAGTGATTTTCTATGTGCATATGCCTAGGGCTGAAGGATAAAATAAATGGCTTCAAATATTTTTGTTTGTTATAGAAGTGAATACGAGATGTAAAGATCAAAATTCAAGAATGATAAGATTAGAAAGCTAGTCTGTTAGCCATTCTCTTTAAGTTTGGTATCTTCAAAAGACAGAAAAAAATAACCTAGTCAAATCTCATTAATAGGCATTTAAACTCCTGGTGGAAAGAGAACAAAATAGTCCTTTTCAGTGGGTTTGTTTGGCTGCTCGTAAATGTATAAGAAACTTATTTATACGTTTCTGAAGCATAGGTTGCTGCTAAGTGCCAGTTTGGGGTATGTCGTCACCAGAGGGAAGATGGAGACACATCATACTGAAGAGCTCCCTTTGCGGGGACGATGGCCCACACCCATTCCTCAGAGACCCTGTGTGTTGTCAGAGCACATCCCGATGCAACATAGATGCAACTCCAGAGCAGCACTGGTGTACTGAGAAAGACACACCGACGGAGAGTGTTCCTCTGTTCTATTTTACACCTAGCTCTACCACAGACATGCTGCCAGTTTGTGTGTGTGTGTGTGTGTGTGTGTGTGTGTGTGTGTGTGTGTGTGTGTGTGTGTGTGTGTGTGTGAAGGAGAAAGAGTACTGGGGCTTGGGTACTATCAAGGCCTAGATACCATCAAGGCTTGTGCTCTACCACTTGAGCCGCTCACCTCCACTTCTGGATTTTGGGTGGTTTATAGGAGATAAGAGTCCAGTGGACTTTCTTGCCCAGGCTGGCTTCAAACTGTGATCCTCCGATCTCAGCCTCCTGAGTAACCAGGATTCCAAATGTGAGCCATTAGCACCTGGCTCACAATGCTGTCAATTTTTTTTTGAAAACTTGTCTAAACAGAATTGGAAATTCTTGAGAAACAAACAAACAAAAAATCCTACCTTCTTCTGGCTTCCACCTGTTGGGTATGGGATGTGATAGAGTCCCTTATACCTGTGATGAATTAGGGAAAGAACTCTCTGGATATGAAGGATACACTGCAAAGTATAAATGTCATACAATTTGTGTTTAGTGTAAAACCAAATTTATGATGCTCTGGGGTTGGCATGTTCTCTGACAATGCTTTATCAGCAGCAGCACTGTTTTTTAAGGAATCTCTTTTGGTTTCAAGGCAAGAAGTTTATGAATGAAGTTTAAGAAGTTATTTAAGGTATAAGAGTCTAAATCAAGTATATTTGAGGAAGTGTATTTAAAGGAACCAAGAAGCCATTGGTAGCTGAACTAGCCGAACAAGCTCTCCAGCTCCTAGAAAGAGCATCACCTTGGATGATTGTATTTCCTAGTTTCAGTCAAAACAGGCTAGACCACACTCTGCTAGCAAAACCCAAACCCAAGTGACCTAACAGCAGACATTTATTGTTTTGCTATGCTCCGCAAGCATCATGGTGGGCAGAGAGGGGTCTGTTCATCTTGGCCATTCAGAAAACTGAGCCAACAAGGGCTCCATCTCACCTCATGCTCCTGTGATCATTCAGGCAAGTTAAAGAGAGTCTGTGGCCCACACACTGGCTGTTAAATCTGCCATCTGGAAGTGACACACATCATTTATGCTCCCATTTAGTTGGCTAAAATAGGTGATATGGCCAGCCCAACTTCAATAGAGCAAGGAAGAGAAATCCTTCCAAAGACCAGGAAAGGGAAGAGTTTAAATATCAGTGTGCAACTAACAGTCAAAATTTGTAATTTCACAAGAGGAACTTCAATTTGCAAAATGTACTTGACAATGACTCTCACCAGCAAACTGAAACCAGATTTTTGGCTTCTATCAGCTGGATACAGGTACACCACAGAGAGGCTGCTTTATTTCAAACAGCCACAGGAAATGGGATAAAAGGGAGGGGCTAGAATCTATCTCAGGGTTGTATCCTCTCTCCAGACGCATCCAAAGGCGGGGCCAGTGTAGTACTATTGGGTACAGTGAAGGCACAAAGAGAGTTACTGAGAGTCAGGGATGGAGTGAAGGAAGAAGAAGCAAGGGTAAAAACAGTGCTTACCTACTACACAGGGTAGGACAGGTAAGTGGTCGGCTTGAAGGGAGTGTGACTCAGTGAGCAGCTATCCTAGCCTTTCTCTATGGCCTGCACTGTCTAGAAATTAAATTACGCTCATTACTCACATACCTGAAACCTTGAGTATGCACTTTCCTCTCTCTGGTCCTATTCTTCCTGTTTATAATATGAAGGATTATAATGGTTAAAAAATAAAATTGAGTACAATTCTGAAATTCGTCTATGAGAGGAAATCAATAAGAATAGCTTGTATTTTGAATAAGAAATACAATAAAATGCAATAAGCATTAAACATGCTTTAGAGATATAAGAATTAATTTTTGCTCAAAATAAAACATAGTCCAATGACTAGCTAAACCAGAGAACAAGAAAGAGAATCCAGTCATCAGAATCCAATCAGTAGTTGTGAGAACTTATGAGAAGACTCACTTCAGTTCAGTCAAAAAAACAAAATATCCACAAGTAAAGAAATGGTGCTAAGACAAATAACTGTTGATAAACTATTTTCTTCCAAATCACATCTTACACAGAAATAATACACATAGATAGTAAACGAATGATTTGAAAGGAACATTTGGAAAGTATTCTAATACATATTTAAGAACACTTTTGCTAAGGGTGTTTGGGAAAGTTGTCCCATAGAAAAATAAACATTTTTGAAACTAAAAATCAACTAACTGGTAGCCGGGCGCTAGTGGCTCACACCTGTAATCCTAGCTACTGAGGAGGCTGAGATCTGAGGATCGCAGTTCAAAGCCAGCCCAGGCATGAAAGTCCGTGAGATGCTTATGTCCAACAAAACCACTAGAAAACCGGAAGAGGCGCTGTGGCTCAAGTGGAAGAACACTTGCCTTGAGCTGAAGAGCTGAGGGACAGCGCCCAAGCCCAGAGTTCAAGCCCCACGACCAACAAAAAAAAAAAGAAAAAGAAAAAAAGGGAGAAAATCAACAGGCATTTGCCTAAAAAGTGTTTTATTAAATTGGTTTATTTTTTATAGATAAAAACTAGCAAATTCCAAAGAAAAGTACAGAGTAAGAAAAATGTTGCAGTATAGGTAATGATTAAAACATAAATGATTAATACTAAGAATACCCAAAGTACTCCTTACAAACAATTAGTGACAGGTATAATAAAAAGGCACAAAAACAAATTAATTTGACATATATAAAAGGCTACTAAATAATTGAAAAAAATTCTCAATCCCAGAAAACAGTAATGTCACACACACACACACACACACACACACACACACACACACACACACACATCAAAATAAGATACAAATTTGTGTTAAATTGGCACAAATAAAATAAAATGTGGCTGACTAAATCCCATGATACATTCTTTTTTTTTCTTTTTTTTATTGTGAAAATACTGTACAGAGGGGTTACAATTACATGGGCAAGATAGTGAGTACATTTCTTATCAAGCATTGTAGCCTCCTCCTTTGTTTACTCTTCCCATCCCTTCCCATCCTCCCTCCCTCCCCTACCCAACCCTCCCCCCCCCAAGTTGTAAAGTTCATTTTTGACATGACAACTTGTACTTCTCATTGTTGCAACAGGTCCACCTGTATCCTTATTTAATCGACTTGTTTTCACCCTTCCCCTCCACAATTATACAGACATCAAATACAGTGAAAGCAGGGGTTATACTGTGGGGGAGGGACATACAAAGCAACAAAGAAATAATTTTATAATTGCATTAGAAACAAATGCATGAAAGAAAAAAACATTTAAAATACATATCTTAGGGTTCATTTTCCTAACATCACCTTATCTGACCTTTTCTGCTTGACTCATACATATACTAGATACTGCAAATAAAGGAAATGATGAGACCTATGTTTCTTTGGGCTTGGCTTACTTCACTTAATATAATTTTTTCCAAGTCTTTCCATTTCCTAACAAATGGGGCAATGTCATTCTTTCTGATGGCATAGAATTCCATTGTGTATATATACCACATTTTCTTGAAGGTGGAAATTCTCCTTAACAGAAGAATTAAACTGATTAGAAATATTGACTGTGAAAACAGATCTCTTACAATATACCTTGCTCTGTGACTTTGAACCAATGAATTCATCACACTCTGCTGCATTTCCCCAGTTTTCCCAGTGCCTGATTTCTGGGGTGAATTTGAAATGAAGTAGTCTAAGCCAGGGAAAATGCTGCAAACCAAGCTGGCTCACAGCTAGCCCTCAGTGATGGTTAATGTTTATTATTCCATTGCCCGTGTGAATATTGAAATGAGAAATACATTGGCAATGTCATTTATAGGAATTTGTCCTACGGAAATAACTTCTCATAAACATAAATTTCATTTTACAAGATTATCCATTTCAATGTTTTTAACGATAAAATTAATAGAACAACCTAGGTGTTAATTAAAAGGAGACATAAATCTTGGCTGCTTCATCTCTATAGACGGTTACACAACTGTTTACAAAGAATGAGTGAGACCCTGTTTGTTGGGATAGAAAAGTCATTATATTTCTATATCTTTATTTTTAACACACACACATATATATATATATATGAAGAGGAAACAAAAGAGAGAGAAAGAGATGGAAAACAAGAATACAATTTGAATAGACCTAGTTTTCTGGAAATATTTTGGGGTGGTAGGAATTGAACTGAAGGCCTTCCACTAATTTAGCAAGAACTCTACCATGTCTAGCCCTCTCTGAAATTCATTTGAAAATACTGTGCTTATAAATATATTAACAATTATCTAGAAGGACTCTAGCCTGATTGCTAATAGCTGTTTTAGGTAGAAGGAGTGAGCTAAAGATGGTGAGGGTAGCCGACAGTATTTTGTTTTTCTATAATAGTTACTTCTTTATTCACTATAAAAGCAATACTTTTAAGTTAAGCAATGGATTGAGCGATATATTCACTAATAAGAAATGCTTCTAACTCAAGAATAAATGCTCACTCTCTCATTCTGTTCCCCAGGCAATAGGGAGCCAGGGGTGATCTTTGAGGAGAGCGACGTGGTCATTGCTATAGGAAGTCTAAATAAACAGCTCTCTGTCGTGTTTTACTTCTTTCCTCACCCACTCTGGTTCCAAAGCCTGCCTACTTTTCTTTCTTTCTTTGCCTTTTTTTGTTTGTTTGTTTGTTTTTTGCTAGCAGTCAGCAGTTTTCCTTCAATTTTTTTTTCGTAGCCTAGAATGCAACCCTTGAGTATACTTCTCTGTTAAGATCTTTATTGTTCTCCTCTTTCCTAACAAAAATTGGTTTCTGAAACCATTTTGACTGTGCTGCTTGCTGGGTTTCCAGAGAGGCTGCTAACAGCAAGTTTTGTGTCCAAAGGCTCCACAAATGGGAGGGGTGGTGCAAACACTGTCCAGCACCAAGGAACCAGGCACCCAGGCACTGTTCCTGAGCCTCAGTTTCCACACTGACCACATGGGTTGGCCAGAGAGGGTCTGTAGGACTCGCCTCTGGTTGTGTCCTTCTCAGATCCCAAAGAAATGAAAAGACATCAGAGTTCAAATAAAACACATGACTCGCTGAGAAAGAAAGGAGCCCTGTCTGCAACTCTTAGATTCTCTTCTGTCTAGAGTTCAAAGCATCCTGGGAGATCATCTGAGTCCCTGTTCTATGACAGGGTCTGAGACAGGACAAGAGCTCCCAGACACCCTCCCACCTATCCCACCCCCACACCAAGGCCCATGACAGGTGCCATGGTCAGATGCCTTGTTTCTCAATAATAAAGGATTTGTTTCTGACCCAGCACTGCGATTCAGAGACTCTTAGCTAGCTGCCATCTCCCAGCCCCCACCTCCAAGCTCTCATCTTCTACTTCTGCCTATGTAAGAAGAGTGTTTTCTGGTGACTTGGCTTTAGAGTTAAAGCCACCTGACAGAATGGATGGTAAAAGACCAAAAATTACACTTGGATATGAGCAATTAAACAGGACTCTAAACATTCATACAGTGAGACCAAAGGAGGATATTCTTAGGAGAGGATCACAAAGGCTCAATAGCTATGTGCATAGGATCATATAAAATGATGCTTATCAACATGAGCTCCAAGAAAGGGAGACAAGAGGTTTTTTGTTATTTTACTTCCTTGATCACCTGCCCCCCTACTTAGTCATTGTTTTAGATTTCTGTACCTGTTGTCTTATATGTAAGTTTATCTGTTTGGGGGGGGATACAGGGTAGAACAGAAATGGTGGGGCAATGGGTGAACAAATGCAGCAGTGATACTCACTAGACCCTATGTTAAAAATGACCTATACAATTTGGGGGTGGAGTTGTGAGGGAAAACTGGGAGAAAACGAGAGAAGAGGTGACATTGTTCTAAAAGAAATGTACTCATTACTCAACTTCTTTAACTGTAACCCCTCTGTACATCACCTTCACAAAAACAATATATTTTTTAAAAATCAAGCTGAGTTCAAAGCTTTTGTGTGTCACTGACTACTTTGTGTTTTGCTTTTCAAAACAGCTCATGTGCTGTTCTCCACTTCTCCCTTCCTTCTCCCTCTTCCTTGCCTGTTGCCACCTTGCCCCGTCTTCAGCTCTTCCTGCTTCCTTTACCCAGGTTGGCCAGTGTAACCTTCATCTCATCTCTCACATTGGACTCCAGTAATTATTTCTTCTCTGACTTCCATTGAAGGCTGAATGCCACACAGAACAAAGTTGCATCTCCACAGAGCAAATGGTCAATAAATCTGAACTGGGAAATGCTTTGAGCTCTAATACCGAGCATCCTGGAAGCACAGAGCCAAGAAAGCCATCGTTCTATGCTCCTTGTGATGTCCATTTCCTTAGGAATACAAACAGTCCCCTGCATAGATTATTGCATATGAAATAGTCAGTGAAATCTCCCGAGATCAATGGTTTCTTTCAGTCTTCTACACTTTAGTATGAAGTTGACATTGCATTGCCTACCTCTCCCGCTTCTCCCTGTAAGAGCTTGTTGGGAACTAGGCACCAGGAAGCTGTGTAGTATACAGGTTAAGCTACAAGGAGTGAGCTTCTGTGAAGACATCTGTGTCTGCCCTTGGGGCTGGCATTTCTTCCCAGATCAGAGGTTCCCAATCTGTGCTCTGCACTCTCTTGAGACCCTACAGGCAGTTCTGGTGCCTAGGATCAGGCTGGCCCACCCAAGTCTCCATCCCCCTCCCCTCCACCAGAGGCTGTTTGTTTTCTTGTTTCTGTGCTGAGAGATTCAGCCCCTATTTGGGGAGAAGTGTGAGCAAACAGACCCGAGGCAATTCCTCTCCTCCACTGCTTTCCCCCTCCCTCACAACAACTGTCACTCCCTCCTGCTCCTGCCCCTTCCCCCTCAGCCCCTTGTAGTGCCCACCCCCGCAGCTAGGGGTCGCAGTTCTGGGTCTGCCTTGTGGTGCTCACTGCTGACCGCTGTGTCACACACTATGAAAGCTCTCCCATTGTGTGTGTGTGTGTGTGTGTGTGTGACATTTCTGGATCCACTCATCTACTGAGGGCATCTGGCTTGGTTCTATGTCTTAGCTATTGTAAGTAATGCTGCTATAACCCTTCTGTACATCACCTTTATAATAAAATAAAAATAAAAAAAAAGAAGCTTTCCCCTCTCCTCCACTATTAGCCAGTTCAGGTAAAAGTGATAATTTGGGCAAGCTTGTGAATTCTACTTTTGTTCCTACCTTTGTTCCTAATAGGAACTGTAGCCACAGAAATCCCAAGTCCAGGGCTGGGAAGGTGGCTCAGTGGTAGAGCGCTTGCCTTGCATGCATGAGGCCCTGGGTTCGATTCCTCAGCACCACATAAGCAAAAAAGAAAAAAGCCGGAAGTGGCGCTGTGGTTCAAGTGGTAGAGTGCTAGCCTTGAGCTGAAGAGCTGAGGGACAGCGCCCAGGCCCAGAGTTCAGGCCCCACGACCGGACCCCCTCCCCCCCAAAAAGAAATCCCAAGTCCAAGTTCATGGAATTTATTAAATGATTAAAGGATGCCATGATTCTGTGGAAAAATCAAATAGCCATCTAAGGGTGGGACATTCTATCTGTGTTTGGAACCTCTGCCCTCCTGGCCCATGTGATTGGATGAGTTTCATGGGAAGCAGTGGTCACTGAAAAACACACGCCCCACCCCCACCCCCCAACCTGTGGCAGACATCACCAATGGACTCAGACATCATTTCAGGATTACCTGGAAGTAATGATCATCTAACAGAAGCTGAAACCGAAATGTCAGTCTGAGAAGAGAAAAGGACAGCTTTAGAGTCAGACTGACATGGAGTGAATCCTCATTCCTCCCAAATATTCAGAAGCTTAACAACCTCCTTAGATCCAAGTATCTATCCTTCCTTATATACGAGTATATTTCTTCCTGAGCCATGGATTTGTTGAGATGAATAAGACCAAACACTATAGAAATGCCTATATATAGATGGCACTTAATACACTCACACATTGTCTATGCCTCTTTCTGCTTTAAGCAGGCCTTGCGTTGGATTCTGTTTACTATTAGTGTCCGTCACAGCAGGTTGTGAGGTCTAGAATCCCAGGTCTGCTAACTGTATATCATAAAGTCAGGACTCATTCTCTTCTTCCCACAGTTGGGATAGTAAGTTGGAAAGGAGTGGCTATCTCAAAGTAAACCAAAATGCCAGGTCTAGTTCTGATACACTGGCAGGGGGGACTAGGGAAATTGAGATTACCCAGCTAGCAGAGCCTCCAGCCACCTCACGATCTGGTTTTCTCCAGCAAGGATGTGGGGGAGTGGAGGTCGGAGCCCAGGGGTTCCATAGGAGCGCTGGATGACCATCTCCCCTTTGTCCTTCTGAATTCTTCAGAACCCCGGGGACAATTGTCCCCGCCATATCCTCTTGGGAAGGGGGAGAGCAGAAAAGGCCACAATGTCCAAAGGTTCTGCCAGCCCTGTCTCCTTCCTCAGTGGATCCTACATCCAGTGACTGGGGTGAATCAGAAGAGATTCTCAGGTCCCAGAATTTAAGGATGTCCTCACTCCCAGAGTCACACAAGTGCTCGCCCTGCCCTTGTGCACAAGGTCCTCCTTAACACAGCTCCCTACCTTCCTCTGCTTGGTAAGTATGGAGGGAATTTAACAAAAGTAGGAAATGCTCAAAGGGAGCACGCAGGAGAGTGGGCTACAGAGTCTCACCTTCTGGGTGCCAATTCCAACATTATCTCTTGAATGGTGTGATGAACATAATGTACTGACAATAGTCTCCTCATCTGTGCATTGGAAATGATAATGGTATCGTCTCCCCTCCCCCGAGTTGTGCTGTGAGTATTTAGAAACTACATTAATATAACCAAGGGAATATTATAAAAAGAAGAGCACAATTTGTATTAGACTGCGCAACATTAAAAACAATAGTGGAGAGAAAGAGAAGAAAATGCCACCAGGTGCCTGGTCCCATGTAGGTGCCTTATGCATGCTTCCCTTATACCAGTCCTTTCCTGTAAGACTTAGATTATCTCTTTTATGTGCTTACATGTCAGGTTATTAAGAGCTCTGAGGATAAGAAACTATCCCTATCCAAGATGGTTAGTTGGTGTGAAGAAGTTACTGTGTTTGTTTCCATGACCCTGAAACTCCACATTCTGTCTTTTCCCTTCTACTCTGACACTATCTGACTGGAAATCCATGAACTAAATATGGAGTTCCTCCACTGTCCATTATCTTTGTTTGGTAGTGACTTCTTCTTCTTCCTCCTTCTCCTTTTCCTCTTCTATAAGCATCCCCCTCCTCTTCTTCCTCTTCTTCTTCTTCTTCCTCCTCCTCCTCCTCCTCCTCCTCCTCCTCCTCCTCTTTCTCCTCCTCCTCCTCCTCCTCCTCTTCCTCCTCCTCCTCCTCCTCCTCCTCCTCCTCTTCTCCTCCTCTTCCTCCTCCTCCTCCTCCTCCTCCTCCTCCTCCTCCTCCTCCTCCTCCTCCTCCTCCTCCTCCTCCTCCTCCTTCTCCTTCTCCTTCTTCTTCTGTTTGAACACAAGGTCTTGTGCTTGCTAAGGAGAAAGTCTAGCATTTGAGCAATGCCCCCAGTCTTTTTAGGCTTTATGGTATTTTTCAGAGAAAGCCTCACTGGGATTTTTTTTCCTTGTAGGCCAGCCTAGGCCATGGTTTTCCTACATCTTAAATGTACACTTGCAAGAGTTCCAAGCTTGGACTCGAGTCAATTATGAGTCTGTGTTTTTAACAAGCATCCCTGGGAAAAGCATCGGTGCTCAGGTTCCGGCACCTAGGCAGAGTAACCTCTGGGCCCTTCGCCCCTCTGTTTTCTAAGTATAGACTCAGAAGGTGAGAGGAAAAGTGGTGATCAAATTGCAAGGAGAAAGTGCCTTGCTACGAAAAGGCTGGCACTTTCTAAGGGATATATAATTAAAGCCCAGTAGATTAAATTCCTTCCAGAAATGAGTAATACAAAGATTAAGGCACATCAGATACAGCTTCCTGAATGGCTCCTCAAAGATTTATAGGTGAAGGATAAATCAGCCCGGGTGAGAGAAGAAAATGCATCTTACAGCTCTGCTCTTGCAGAAGGAGGTATGGTGTACAGGAAAGGAAAGCTGGCTGGCACCAGCAAATCAAGAAAGGCTCCTGCAAATCTGTTCCCAGATGAAGAAAAGGAAAATCACCTTCCAGTGAATGGGAAGGTCTGGGTGTCAGTCAGAAGCCGGTGACTTGGCATGTCACCATTAAGTATAATGCTGGCTGTAGGTTTGTCATATACAGCCTTTATTGTATTGAGGAATGTTCCATGGATTCCTAATTTTTCCAAAACCTTCATCATAAAGGGGTGTTGGATCTTGTCGAATGCTTTTTCTGCATCTATTGAGATAACCATGTGGTTCTTATTCTTGCTCCTGTTGATGTGATGAATAATATTAACTGATTTGCGTATATTGAACCAGCTTTGCATCCCTGAAATGAATCCTGTTTGATCGTGGTGTATGATTTTTTGGATGAATTGTTGAAGTTGATTGGCCAAAATTTTGTTGAGAAGTTTTGCATCAATGTTCATCAAAGAAATGGGTCTATAGTTCTCTTTCTTTGATGAGTCCCTGCCTGGTTTTGGGACCTGTTGCAACAATGAGAAGTACAAATTGTCATGTCAAAAAGGAGCTTTACAATGTCGGTGGGGGGGAGGGGAGGGGAGGATTGGGTGGGGGGGAGGGGGAAGGCTGGGAAGGGAGGTGAAGGGTAAACAAAGGAGGAGGCTGCAATGCTTGGCAAGAAATGTATGCATTATCCTGCCCATGTAATTGTAACCCCTCTGTACAGTATGTTCACAAATAAAATAAAATCAAATATTAAAAAAAAAAAGAAGCCGGTGACTTGGCATGTCAAATCCCTTTGTTGAGCAAGTTCTGTTTTAAAAAAAAATCACACACAGACAATGAGCAAAGGAACTTAGAGTAATTAGAAGGTAATGAAGTTGTCAGAATAAGCTATTGACCAAAGAGCAGATGAGGGAATAGATGAAAAATTTAAACGTTTCTAATTTAGCCCGTGTGAAAACTGCACATCCTTTGACCATATGGGAATTATCCTCAGTCCTTAATGAATGAGATTTCTGGGTGAAGCAGGGAGCATCCCGGAAGACAAAGGAAGAAGGAATTAGAATCACAGTCCCAAATGGTAATGGTAAAGTAATAGAAATTATCATCCATCCCTCACATTCTTTGTGGAGCCCTTGAATATATATTATCTCATTCAGTTTGCACAGAAACTTCTGCAGGAGCAAGTATGGAAACTCAAAGTCACAGGAAGTAGTGACAAGGTGACAAGGTGACCGGTGCTCTGGCCCGTACTGCACAGAACAGTGCCTGCTTGGTTGAAAGGTAACTGGTGCTGATTTTCAAAAACCATTTGTTCTCCATCACTAGGAAACGTAACTCTCGGATTTTTGCTAATTTACAAGTGAGGCAGGTGTAGGGATCTGATAAGCGTTTACTTCTGAAGAAACTAGATATCCAGCAATCTCAGACTATGAGAGTTAGCTTTATATTCATGGATCTCTTAGCTTTGGACATTCCCACACGCTGTCGTTCTCACACAGCGCTGGTGCCCCTCCTGGCATCTTCCAGCCTCGACAGAACCCCTTCCAGATGCCCGGTTCCCCTCCCGTTCCACAGCACCGTGGCTCCCTGGGAGCTCCAGTGGTTCTGTCAGCCAGAGTGGTGTGAGCACCTCAGGGGAGCCTAGAAAAGCCCCAGCAGGACCAGCTCTTAGGGACCTGAGCTGCAGACCTCAACAGAAGAGAATTCAGGGAAGATGAAAGAAAGTTTAGAAACCGCTTTTAGTTCCCCAATCCCTCCTTTATTTGGGGTGTGCACTCCGCTCCTCTTTCCATCCCTTCCTCCACTTGCCCCAGTGGCTCACACCCACAAGAGCTCATCCCCTGCCACACAGCCACGCATCACCTTGCGGCTCACTCCCACTACATTCCACTCGGGTGCTTTCTGCCCTCCTCTCCCAGGATCTGCTCCCTCTCTCTCCACAACCCTCCCTCTCCTCTGCCTTCTCTTTATCCTTCTCCTTCTCTTGGTCTAAAAAATATCCTCACAAAACAAATCCCTATAGCTCCAATAAAATACACCTGCTTCTTTCTTCATTATCTGTGTTCAGTAGGGTGTGGCTGGAGACAAATCCAAAACCCCAATGACGGGTCCCCTTTAGATTCATGATGGTGGGCCTGGGACCTCTAAGGGTCATTTACTACTGCCAGGAGACCTGGCCAAGCTTCTTGGTGTTTTCATTGTCTCACTCCTTCTCTCCCTTCAGGCCCCCAGCATGTCCTTCTCTTTCCTTTGTCCTCAACAAACGCACTGACCCCGAGCTCTCCGAGACTGAGACTAGCAGAAGAATGTGCACAGATTTCCTTCTCTCCTGCCAGAAGACTGCAACTTGAGGCTCACACACCTGCATGTCCATCCATGCCTGCGTCCACTACCCAGTCCCCTCGCCTGGGCAGGGCCTGGACTTGTTGCTCCCATTGTTTTCTCGCCCTTCTCTACAGAAAGAGGGACTGCCCGAGTGACCATGTTTTCCTGATTCACAGATCTATTGACTTCCAAGAAGTCTTGCCCAAAGGAGACTCTGGCAAGAGATTGATGGGCAGGGGGGAAGGGGGAGCCATGCAGATGCAATTCCCCCTCCTCAACCTCCCTCATACCTGGCATGACAGGTAGGACTAGGCATTTTGTGAGATGGGGTCTTGCTGTTTTGCCTGAGCTGGTCTTGAACCAGGAGTAGTTGGGGTTACAGGAATGTGCCACTACTCCCAAGTTTTTTTTCCTCTGAAGACAATAAGAATTTTCTGTCTTTCCAGTTGGATTCTGGCTTGATACATTGCCTATTGCTATAAACAACTGTCTATGATCTCTTCCATGTCCTCATCATTTTGTTGTATGCTCTCAGCCCTCGGCACAATACCAAGATGCTCTCTCCCTGACCACCGAGGCCTTCAGATCTCTTTGACGCATCTCTCCTCAACAGTGTGCTTCTCCTTGGGACCTTCTTACCCGCTGCTCTTTGCACGTTGCCTTGGTACTCTTCCCTCAGATACTCGCGGAACTCCTCCTCTCGCCTTCTCCCACTTCTTCCAGTCACTGCCAGGCATCACATAGTCAATTTCCCAGTGCGCTTGTTCTCATTCTTTTCTCTTTCACATGTCTATCTTTTTTTTTGATACACCATACGTTTTCTTGTTCATTAAGTTAACTTGCTATTGTTTCTACCATCCTTCATTTCTATCATCCCTCCATACAACTTCTACATAAAGTTCTATGAGGTTATTTTCTCCCTAATTGATTCAAATCCCTCAAACACCATAGCCCCACAGTGGGCCATCAGTGAGCATTTACTATGGAAATCGGTGACTGTCCTATGGAGAATCTCAATGTCCAAGGTAGAGAGAAGCTGAAGCAGACCTAAGGGGCTGAGACCCTAGCCTGCCTCCTTTTTGCAGAGCTCTCTTTGGAACTTTATAAACACAGTTTTTTTTAAATCCATAATGTTAGGGGTCTCTTGTTGCTTTTGCATGCATAACCAATGTGGGCTGAGGAGATATTTATCATCTGTTACAAAGTTTACTTCACAAATTCTCAGGGTAGTATTTGCAGGAAATATTCTCTAAAATGATTTCGTGGGCATAAAAGAACACAGAAATAGGTTTGTTTTCTCTAACATTTTTCAAAGAATTTAGAGTTCATAGATGTTGCAAATTTCCAGTAAGGACTGTTGGTGTTTTCCAAATGTAAAGGCCATGGAAAACTTTTTTGTTTTCTCTGGAAGTTCTGGTGAAAACCCGCTTTGTGGAAGGTAGAACTACCTGCTGAGAGCAGCCATCAACCACCTTCCTGTAATAATTCCAATCACCATAAATATCTCAGCCCTAATACAGTTAGTAATTCTACATTAATAGGAGACCTTCCTTTCTATGCTCAGAATGATTAAACTATTCATTTTGACTGATTAACTGCAGGTCCTGTCTTAGTCCACAGTAATTAAATTCCAGTTCCGAGAAGATGTCAAGGTGGTGGATCTGAGAAAATGAGCACTGGTGTGGGCCTCAAACCACCTAGACCCAAACCTGGCTTCCTCACAGTGGGCCAGTTGGAGGAGCAACACCCTACCTGAGCCCCAGTGTCCTTCTGGGAAACTGGGTCGTTCTGATTTAATCTGAGTCCTTAAGGAAATACATTCTTGTTGATGGGTGGCAATGAGAAGGAAAGGAAGCATATTTTCCCATTCCATTAAGGACTAGATTGAACCTGTTTCCTACCAGTGGCTGTGTCTTGTATTTTATTGGTACTGGGGCTTGAACTCAGTTCCTTTCTCAAGGCTAGTGCTCTCCCAATTTAGCCACCCTTCCAGTTCCAGACTTTTCCTAGTTAATGGGGGATAAAGTCTCACAGATTTGTCTTCTTGGGATGGCTTTGATCTCAGCCTTCTGCGTAGCTGTCATTGTATAACCTCTTGAGCCTGGCTACAGACTCGTCCTAAATGTTGCCCTAGGCACATCCTTGCACCTACGCCTTGGTCTTTGGGTGCAATTGCAAGGAAGTGTGCTTCCACAAAGAGATTGGGGAGCCCCGCTCTCCGGTCTTCTTCTACTCCCTGGCGTGAGGTGATTGGCTTTACCTTGCTGTGAACCCCCCACCACAGGCTCAAAGCCGCAGGGGCCAAATGATCCTGGTCGGGAGCCTTGAGAATGCAGTGAAGTTGTTACTTGTAAGTTGCTTATCTCAGGTATTTTGTGTAGGAGATCTTACACAGAAAACTCACTATCACACTCACCAGGTGCAGCACTATCTTAACAGTCGGTGTCATAATACTTCCCAAAGCCAGTGATGAATCTGAGTAATGAAGTAGAATATTTATTCTATGAAGTTCCTGGTTCACTACGCGCGTGCGCATACACACACACACACACACACACACACACACACACACACACACACACACCACACACACCACACACACCCTACAATATATTTGTTAGGGCTGGAAAAGCTATATACTGTATGGATTTAAAGAGCCCTGGCAAGCTGAAGTGACTTAGAAGAAGGCAGGGTGATCTCTGGTGGGGGTGGGGGTTGGGGGAAGAGGCTGTGGGTCAATGACTTGAGGGTGTCCATTCTCTGCAAGAGCATTTCCTTAGATTGAGTGTGAGTCAACAGCCCTAAGGGAGAATGGGGCTCCGAGGAGAAAAGGCGCAGGAACATTTCCTTCTCCAAATGCTGCCTGGAATTCTGAGAAATCAGATCAACCAGTTCCTTAGGAGTACGTGACTTAGAATTTTTCACCTTTAAGACGGTGTAAAAGGGATACATCTTCTGAAGGAACTGTACTTGGAATTTTGATTTGGATGAGTTCCTGAACCAGGGACATTCAGTACAACATCTGGCCACAGTATTAGGCAGTGGCAGAGAGCTCAAACCCCCGAACAGCCACACAATACAAAAGGGGACAGCTGAATCTAGTGTGTGCTGTGTTATTAAGCTGGGTTGTTTGGTGAGTTGGGTGTCTTACTACACCTTTTCTATTCAACATTTTCAATGTGCAATAGATTTCTTCAGGACTCATCTTATCCTAAGTTCAGGCACATCAGAAATCACACTAGAAGTCACAAAATTACACTCTTCTCTGATGACACCCCATGGGGACTGTCCAATGCTGAGCCCTGTTTTCAGAGGAGAAGGGACAGCACTCGTGCATTGCAGCAATTTAACCTTCAGTGCTTCTGAGTCTTTGAGCCTCTCTAAATCCTGTGTCAGACACGCCAAGTACTCTGGAGATAAGGATCCAACCATATGTAGTTACACTTATTTGTAAAATATAAAGGATGTCTCAAAAACAGTTAAAACTAAGGCGACTGAAGGAAAAAAAACACCAAAACTCCAAACAGAATCTTGTTTATACCCTTCTTTTAAAAGCCTGAGTTTTTTGTTATTGTTCTGTTACCCAACAAAACATGTTACCCAGAATTGGAGATAGAGTAAGCTGCCTTCTTGAACTCCGGGACTAAGACGCTGAAATCCTGAAAACACAGTGTAAATTAAGGAAATCCACCTCATCTGTTGTAAGTGCAGGGTCACAAATTCCAACAACGGATCTTATTGTAGTGGAGAAAACAGTACAAAGCAATCTAGGATGGTCCATCAGACAAGCCTATGCGGCCTCGCCAACTCCCCACGTGACATTTTGGCAGACTCTTTCCACCTTAGGCTTTGTTAGTTCCACTTGTAAGAGTGGAGGGAAGAATATGGTCCACATGTATCTTGGATTTCTACACTTGTACCCCTGTTTCAAAGACAGCTGCGGTCAACTGATCAAAGCTTTTAAAGTCAGAAAGGACCTGAGAGCCCTTCTCAACACTGCACCCAAGACATCACACCAGGCCTGGCCTTACCATTCTTGAAACCTACTTCCAATGCAGGTACACTTTCTACTTCTGCGAAAAGCAAGCTTCCTGTGTGAGAGAATGCTGCTCGCTGCCTTTTCCTCTCTCCGTTAGTATTACTTCCTGCCCTATCAATCGTGTAAATACTGGTTTAGAATTGCTGCCCAAGACATCATCACTATCAGCCAGGCATCCCAAGGAATTTTTATCTGGAGGTCATCTGTAGTCTAAAGTCTCGGATGACCTTTTGATGAAAAAAACCCATGATGAAGACAAAGTCCTAATAGCTATTGCACTGATGAAATCCCAACTGCTTTACAACCATGTTTTACATTGGACTTTGTTAAAGACCACTTCCTGAGAAGTGTTCCTGCTGGGTGCCATTGTGTGAAGGACACTTCACAACTTTTGCTACTAATTATTCTCTGGAGGCAAGAAAAGAAAGACCCCCGACCAGCAGCTGGTCCCACAATCTAGGTCAGCTCTCTGGAGCCGGTCTTTTGTTATTTCAGTTTCTTCAAATCTCATTACCAGAAGGACCTGATGAACTCTTGATGAATCAAGCTCCAAGTGAACAGGATACTCAATTTTCAGTAAACATTTAAGAGCTTTCTTCTCAAAGGGTGAGGGGCAAATAGCAGCCAAACAAGTTGATATGAAAGAAAACTGAAGAGTGTGCTTAATATTTTGTTTTGTTTTGTTTAAAATAAAATGTGAGGTTCTGAGGCATTTGTTGCATTAAATACCAGCCATGCTCTGCCTATGCAAAAATAGTTCAGTTCAGACTCAATGTATCTATCGAATCTGTCCCGCATGGTTTTGGCTGAAGCAGCTTGGAAATGATCTAGAAACAAGGCTAGAAATGGTCTAGAAATGAGGCTAGAAATGCTCTCACTCACTTCACAAGAAATTGTTGTTAAGGCTCTACTTCACTGTACCAGGCATCTTTCTCTGTACATGATCTCTGCCTTAGTCTGTTTGTGTTGCTATGACAAAATACCTGAATCTGGGTAGTTTATAAAGAAAAGGAGTTTGTTTAGAGTCCCATGGGGCAGCTATATCTGAAAAGGGCCTCAAGCATTACAAGATGGCAAATAGCAGTGCATAGTCTGAGCATATGTAAAAGTGGGGAGGAGGAAGCGAGAGGGAGCAATAATAAACTAAAAAGCCCAACTCACTTTGCGACAACCCACTTTTGTGACAGATAACCAATCCAGTCCTGCAAGGCCTCAAACCCTGCCAAGAGATTGCATAGGGTGCCTTTCAGCACTGTTACACCGGGACTCAGCACTCCACACATGAACCTCCAGGGAAGAAAGGCTAACCAAACCATTGATCAGCCCTCTCTCCTGGCATCTGTTTTGCGAGGGTGTATATTACTTTCAGAGCTTACATCTGTATCCTCTCTGGAACCTTAGTCCGAGGAAGAACATCAAGAAATCATGGCCACCAACAACAGTGGTACTAAAAAGGAGCCTTTGGTTTTCATTAACACCACTGGAATCTGATGGCTCTCACCCCTCAGGCTTCTTCTGATTCACAAGGACAAGGTAACTAGATGCTTACCCAGAAAGCATTGGGCAGCTTTCAGCAACTTGCTTTCTCTGGCATCAATTAGAATAGCAGTCTCAGTGTGTCCCAGTGTGAGTTTCCTTCTCACTTCTCCCCAGTACCTAGCATTACGGAGTATAAGCCATGTGTCAATTATGAACCCATCCTTCAAATCCACTGCCTACATGGACTGTCTGTAGTTTATCTCATTACCCACCTGGCTGCAGAACTCAGCAGCTGTTCCCTTCCCCCTGAAGAATCCACTTGGACTAAAGCATTAGTGAGCAATGTGGATAACTGACAATTATGGAATGGAGAAAATTTACATAGTACAACTCTCAGCAAAATTAGGGGGAAAAAACCATGTATCTCTTATTACAAATTTCTCTTTCTCTTCTCCACTGCATCTCTGGGAGATTTGTTTTCCCCATTCTGTGTCCTCCCACTACATCCAGACTCCCCAAATCCTCCCTTATCTCTGCCAGACATTTTCAGGTCTTTCAAACTCAGCTTTCCTCTACCATCCACAGCTATAAAGCCTCTTCCCCCAACTCTTGGCCTTTCTTAGTGAAATTGTTTTGTCAGTTTTAAGAACCCAGACCATAAAAGACAGAAAAGAGAAGAGCATTCTGACGCGGTTCTATTCACCTATCCCACTGGTATTGCCAACATCATCTAGGCCATGACATGAAACTAGAAGCCAGTTCAGGGACTCAGATCTGCTCGTTTGTTCAGTTATTCAACATTTATTGATTGATAGTGTACGCTTGACTCTGTGAGAGTCACTAGTGCGACCAATGCATTTCAACATGGGTCTCATATGCTGATTCTTGGAAACAGACACACACAATATAGAGTGAGGTGTAGACAGATTCACTGGCAGGAAAGAGAGGATTATGATGGGAATTAGGAGAAATGTCCATAGACAGGTGTTGAAGGAGGCTCTCCATGACCATTATGGATGGGGCATTTAGGCGGAGAGTTAGAAGATGAAGAGAAGTACTCTTTCTCTTCTCAAAGTCTTGACTTTATCCTGTCCTCTTCAATCAACAGAAGTGACTGGAGGCTGGCAAAGAACTTGTCACATTCCAAGGAGAGTGGAATGGCATGAGAATGTGGGAAAGTGCTCAGTGAGTCTCCGAGGCAAGCTGCGGCCTGGCCGTGCCCCGCGGCTTCGTGGGCCAGCTTTCCACAACTATGGTCCTTCTCGTCCCTCTCCAAGGTCTTCCAACATTTGTAACTGTCTTTTCAGATTGTGATGTCATTTTAAGTAATATCATATCCAGCATTTACTGAGCACTTACGATACTTCTGACACTAGGACTCATGCATTCAATGCTTTATCACCTTTATGTTCACAAAAAATTAAATAGAAATGAAACTTTAATTTTATTAAAAATGAGATCGATATGTATGTAAAGCATTTTTTCAGCCCTGACTAATAGGCTGTCTGAAATAATCTAGACCATTTCCTGTTATCTATCTATCTATCTATCTATCTATCTATCTATCTATCTATCTATCTATCTATCTATCTATCTATCTATCTATCGATCTATCTATCTATCTATCGATCGATCTATCTATCTATCTATCTATCTATCTATCTATCTATCTATCTATCTATCTATCTATCTATCTATCTATCTATCTATCTATCTATCTATCTATCTATCTATCTACCATATACTCATAGAAATGGTGGATGAAGGATAATCATTCAGAAGCTAAGGTGCATTCACATATCTTAATTTCCAAGTAATGAGAAATATTAAGTGCCCCAAACAAGGAGGAGATGGAAAGTTAGAATGGCTGAAAGTCGTATTCTGTGGCAGCCCAGGGGAATAGCGGATAGCACTGAGCATAGAAAAATTCCCGGATGTTTATAGGTTTGATTTCAATCTCTTACAGGCACCACAGATAAGGTCCGGAGTGTGTGATGGGGAGAAAGTTGTAACTTCCAATGTAAAGCTGAAACCATAAAATAACTAAATCTTAGTGAAAACAGGATTAGAAAAACTCCAGCTACTAATAGTGGAAATTCACAGAAAAGGTTTATCTACCCAGGGCTTTGTGGAAAATGAAAACATTAACCTTTCATTGCAGATGATTTTGGGAACTGAATAACATGATACAAATAGTTCAGAAATCGCATCCTACAGATTGATATAAAATAAAATGTGATCATTAGTTTATAGCACCCCTGGAGCCTTTGACAGGAGACAAAATCAAGTGCTTAGAAACAGATCTACACTCAAAATGCATGTGCTTCCAACAAGATATAAAATTAGCCCTCACTGAGGATGGATTAGCAATGAACATGCACAAAATATATGAGAAAGTGAGTCACCACAGGAGAATTTAATGATCCTGGTCAGCAGAGGAACCAACATTTCCAAAACACACAGAACAGCGCCAAAATAGGAAAATTTCAAATGTATTAAATAAGCAGGAAAAACAGCAATTTTTAAGGAGACAATGAGAAAAGTATAGGCCAGGCATGGTGGTAGATGCATGTAGTATCAGCTACTCTGCATGGTAAAAAAAGAGGTAGCAAGATTCCCCATTGCAGTCAATAAACTGGTATTAACAGAAAGTTATTTTCTACATTGAAAAGAAGTGTTTCATAGTCTAATTGTCTTCCATAAGTTTAAAAGTGGCCCCAGACTCCAGTGGTTGACCACAAAGGCTTCCTTTCTCGTTTATGTACAGATCAGCTTCCTGTGAGCTAGGTCTCTGCTGTTTCATCCTCCTAGTTCTGGGGTATGTGCTAAACGCACAGGTTCTACCTTCATCCTGTGGCCAGAAGAACATGGAAAGGAAAAAGGGCCCGTCCCTCCTTTGTAAAGCTCACTTGTGGCAATCATTACTCCTAACCTTCATTGGTTAAAGAGTCGATTATCAGAGAGGATGAGAGAAAGTGTGATCTTTTCAAAGACTGGGCAGCCAACATTTAGCATCAACAATCTTGTCAAATCTGTCAGAAACATTTGGAAATAGCATAAAATTCTCCAATGCCTTATCTTTCCACCTTCTCCAGGCTCCAACTCCCTTCCTATTCTACTGTGGTACGATGATCAGTTTCTTAGGACCTCCCTTCTCTAGACAGGCTCCAAGTAATGATAACAATAATGATTAAACAACAACAATGACAACTGCTGAAGATAAGCCCGGGGCTGATCCCTGCCCCTGGACAGCTCCATCTCTCATAATCCTCAAAACAGCCCTGGGGCAGGCATTTATCATATTCATCGGACAGAGGTGAAGATGAAGAAACTGAGGCTTGGGAGCTTAATTAACTGAATAGATTCATATCAGTCATACCTAGCAGGGGCTGTCTAACCATAAAACTCCACTGGGAGCCTTTCATGCATGCACTGCCTCCCTGAGCAGCTCTGTTCCCCGGACACCGTGAGGAGCTGAAGATCAGCGGACACTTTTCTCCTTTAGAGAGCATATGTTGTGGGACATTAATGTCCAAAAGTAAGATAGATGCTTTGTGATTCAACATCTGAATAAAGAAGAGCAGGAGGCTGGCTCGTCTTTCAGACGTATGATGTCCTCCAAGCACCTGGACGTCCATTTAATGTACATTAAAACCATCTGTACATGCGAGGTGCAGTAGTCAACAGAATAATTTATGAATGTGAACTGGATCAGAGATAGGAAAGTGCTTTACCACATGCATCATCTCTGATTTTTTTCAGTGATCACTCTTTAAACACTGTCTTGAGGAGAATCCTCAGGAATCCTTAAGAAAAAAAAAAAGAGTGCTATCCTGAGTAAAGAATGTCTGATGAAAGAGAGGAAGAAGGTAACTATGATCATGGATATCAAACATTTACTATTCATTGGTTTAGGAAAGACGGTCCAAGGAATAGCTCTTCTTTAAATTAACTCACGAATTAGCATGTCATTTTATAAAAAGGAAGGAGAAGAGGAATGCAATGTTAACACCTTCTATTGATCACCTGCTGGAATTCTCTTCTTCTTGCAAAGTGCCAGTGAAAGTATAGGTCTCCCATTCCACAGGCAAGAACATGAAGGCTTCCAGACGCCAGCTGACTGGGTGAGATAACACAGCCAGGACAGGACAGAAGCAGTACTTGGGTTTAGATTTGATGGACTGTCCACGCTGAGCTACAGCACGCCACTTTCTAAACTCCTCCGAGCTCAGTAAAATGTCTCCCTGTTCAACTAGTTGTTTGCCAGGCTGTGGCCCAATTCCAGAATATCCAACACCTTTCTGTTCCCATCTTCCCTCCTTCTCACTGGCTGGGGACTCACTCCTCTCATAGCACAAATGGCTCAGAGGCAACACACTCTGCTAGACCAGATCGCGCCTCCTAAAGGTGGCAGGTTTGCATCACGACTTTACATAAAGGCTCCTGGCACTGACACCGGGGAAGCAGGCAGGAGTGGGGCTCTGCCATGCGACAAATATAGAGCTGCTGTCCTTAAAGCTCTAACAAGACACTAACCCTCGAGGGAGACGCCATGCAATAAATAATTTTTGCCATAACACATTCCTTCCTTTGCATAAATTTAACACCCCGCTCTGTGCAATATGTGATCTTCCTGCTAACTCCCCATGGACAGAAATAGCTCTGGTAAGATGTGATAAAAAGACAAGTGGTGGAAGGGAAGGGAGACACGACCCACAGGAGAGCTTGACTTCAGTGTGGCTGCCCTACCACGGATATTCTTTTTTTGCCCTCGCCAGAACGAATCATATTCCGAGGAGCACAACCGTGGCCCAGATCAGCAGCTCCTCCGGGATCCCCAAGGCATGGCACGAATTGTAATTGCTCTGCCAGGTGCTATCCAACAGCTAGCCTGGGCCGTCGCTCTGTTCCCCATGACAGCAGCCACAGGATATTTCTTGCACCTTAGACATGTCGTGTGGCCCAGGCACCAAGTTCCAGAGCTAATTCTGGCTCAGAGAAGGTCTAGCAGATCTCAGACATGCACCGTTTGTCTCTGTTTTGTGTAGACCAGGTCAGGTGGGATATGCAAATGTATGTGGGGGCCTTCTTTGTGGGCATTAGATTGCTTGATATTCCAAATCTATTTTGATATTTGTCCTATATTTTATATTTCCAAAACAGTTCCTTTGGGAAGCCAGGCAGTCTTTACTCAGGGGTACTGTGGTGGGTTCCCTTTGATCGAGGTAGCCTGAGTAATCTGTGTTGCCATCTCAAGGGAGAAAGCATGCAGTCTGAGAAGGATGCATGTTCCTCAGGATGGAGGGCACCTTTCTAGGCAAAGGGTCTGCTCAGTCATCCTTGGTTGCCAGAGTTCTAATAATAGCACCTTCTCTCTTTCGTTGTTGAGACTACCAGGTGCAGTAGCCCATCCTCCTGCATCGCCAAGCTACAGCATGACCACATGGTCTAAAGACTCCATCCCGGAAATCAGACACATGGAAGAGTTCCAAGGGACAGGTGCACAATCGCTTCTATGCATGCAGATTGATGGTCAGAGTGAGAGACATTGAATCAAGTGCATGGAATTGACTAGATGTTTTCACATTTCAAGTGATAGGAAATAAGACATATGAAACCATGTGAATTAAAATAATCCAAGAATAAATTTACCCCAGAAAGAGCTAAGGACCTCAAGTGAGGTCAGACTCTCTTCACTGGCTCTTTGCTTTCCTTCATGTCTGTGTCCAGGCCTTTGCATTGTTCTGTGCTGGCATTTCTGCTAGGCGGCTTTTCTGACTTGTTGGCAGAATGTGTACCGACAGTCACAGGGTCAGGTTCCCTCACATGGGAGGGCCATGCAAAGGAAGCAAGCACATCTTTCATAATGCATTCGATCCCTGGAGTAACTCTCATTTGCCCAGCTATCTCCACAGACCTGTTCCTGATTCCAACTAAATAGCTTGGACTACTTGCCAGTGGAGTTCTGACATATGTCACTGGAAGAAATGGAAGCCAGGCATGGTGGCACACACTTGTAATCCCACCTTCGCTGGAGGCACAGGCAGGGAGAATTATAAATTTGAGACCTACTGGTGAAACGTAGCTATGAGACCCTATCTCAAAAGTAAAATAAAAACAAAAGACTGGGAATGTAAGCTCATGGCATAGAGCACTGGGCTAACATGCATAAGCCCCAGGCTTCAATCCCCAGCACCATAAGATGAAAAAATTAATATGGGAACGTGCAAGTTCCATTCTGATGGGTTTTGACCTCAACCTTGGTATATGAAGAACCTATAGGGAGGGGATAACACACCTCGTGGGATTAAGGCAAGTGAATAGACCCAGATTACCCCTCGAACTTCTCCAAACACTTGCCAACTGCCTAGTATGAAGTATATGATAAATTCTGTCAAATGTTCCACCTGCCTAGAATGTTGCATGCACCTCTATGGTTGTCAAATGGATTTGAGGTTTACATGTGTTATAGACATTTATCCCTGAGTTTTGGGATGGATACCAGAATGCTTATCATCACAAGCCAAAAGTATCTCCAAGAAAAGTATAAAAAAAATTGAGAAGAAACACTAACAATTAAGCTGACCCAGACCCAGTGTTATTACTCTGTCTCTGTCAGGATCATATGTTCTAATTACACTTTAGGTTGCTGGCCACGTGTGTTGGTCTTCCCAGGGCTTTGTTTCCCTGTGTATTGAAGCCGGATTCTTCAACCCAAGCCAGTGCTGGGGAATTGCATTGTTCCGGCCTTCCTGCAGGGTGATCAGTCTTGCCAGATTGGTGAATATTAATCACTATTGGTGAATATTAGTGAAATCAGTCACTAACATCAGCACTGATATCACTCTAGCTCTACATGCGCATAATTTTTTTAAGATGTACTTTTATTGTCAAGGTGATGTACAGAGGAATTACAGTCACATTCATAAGGGAACAAGTGCATTTCTCATCAAACATCGTTACTCCTACCCCCATTTTTCTCCCACGTTCCCTCTCCCTTAATTCCCCCTCCCAAGGTGTAAAGTTCATTTCCAACACATCGTCTTGTGAGTATCAGCATGTGCATAATTAACAGGATCAACTCTCTTCTTCCCAAGGTATGCTTCGACCAACGGTCTCCATTTCATTGGGTAGGGTCACTATTTCCCCATTTTCTATTTTCTAATTTAGAAATGTAGAGACACCATTAATCTATTGCTTCCTTTGACTCCATATCCAGCCAACCACCTAGGCTGCCCCTTGATTCGATTTCTCATGGTTTCTCTGTCCATCTCTGCTCTTGGTACCTTTGCCACCAATGTCTTCCACCATGACCACACATCTGTCTGTTTCCATTCTTGCCCTTTTCCACTCTATTTTTCACATAGGAACCAGGGAGGGATTTTCAAATGTACGTTGAAAACTCATTCCCCATGTAACATGTCTGCTCTAATTGGTCTTAGCTCCTCTAGTAAGCTTCTGGAACTTTCCCAGACCAATTTTCCTTCACAGCTTTGGTAGCATCTTCTCTTCGTCCATTTTTGTGCTGTTATAATAGAATAATTGTAAGAGAGCGATTTGTAAGTGCTAGGAATTTCTCTGGTTCCTGGGTCTGGAGGCTAGGAAGTCCAATGTTGGCAGCTTGTATCTGATGAGGGCACTTTGCTGCCTCAGAACCTGGCAGGAAGCTTCAGGTGGCAGGAGAATGTGCGTGTGACAGCAAGATTCGGGAAGGGGACTGAATTCACCCTTGTATCAGGAACCGGATGCGGTAATGGCATTAATCTATTAGTGAGGGTGGAGTCCTCATGACCTTCCCCCTCTCCTCCCTCCTCCCCTGCCCTCCAGACAATCTAGCTGCCTGTATTGATTGTTGCACTAGTAATTAACATTCCAACACATAAAAGTTGGGAAACAGATTCAATTCATGGAGTATCCTGTGGTCCAGCCTGGTAGTCTTCCCATCACAGCTGGAATGTTCTGATCATTTATGTGACCCTTCCAGCAAGGTTAAATTCTATTAAAAGGGGAGCACCATATCACGTTCTCCACAACTATTAAACAAGTTTATAAATGAATGCCACAACACAGACAAGTCGTTCTTAAGTACTACTTTCATGTTGCAAATAGAAATCTCAATTGGGAAGGCTGGACTGGACAGTCCTTGTATTTCCTTCCAAGCAACACTGTATTCTCTGTTCCGTTGTCCTGAAGGTATAAACTCGTCATCACTGCCTGACATTGCAGCAGCTGGGGTGGAAGACTCAGGAGCAAACTGCAGCATTATTGGTTTCACTGGCTGGTGACATTGTGTTTACACGGTCACTTCATTTCCAGGCCCTTTCTCCTCCTCTGGGAGAATGGGTAAAGATTCTATTGATTCAATTTATCATCATCCATAAAATTGTAAACTTACCCATCCCATAGATTAAGAAATGGTTTTAGGTCTTAGAAAAAAGTTTCACTGAATGGGTTCCTTGAAACAGCAATCTCTCTGAGGACATTTCAAATTGGATTTGATTTACAAAAATTTGATTTGTGCATAACTAGTCAGGAACATATTGATTGCTCTAAGTGAGGTACACTGGGACATAACTACCTTTAATCTTTTATTTTAAAAAAGGCAGCAATTAAAATTGCTTTAGCTAAGCAATTTTGAAATTGAGGCTTCACTGTCTTTACTGGCTTCTCTTTACCCAGAAGACTCTGCTCTCCCTACACACCATCCTACTCCTAATTAAATGAAGCAACAGTTTGAAATCTTTGTAGAATGCATTTTCTATCCGATTCTGGCCCATTCTATGTATACTGAAAGAAATCCCATCTGGAGGCTTGATTTCACTTGCCTCTCTCTTTGTTAATATAGTCCCTTCTTAGTTTTACTTCTAGGAAGCATCTTTACAGAGAAATTGATTTGTTGGTTATTAAAAAGTGGTCAATTACGATGGTATTAGTTGGGCCCGTATTCCCCAACCCCAATGCCCTTCTCATACCATGAAAAAGTCTGCCCTTTGTGTGTGGGCCCCATTCATTTGCTTTATTTAGCTTGTGGTGTGGAGTGCCTAATAAGGAATTGTGACAATCGTTTGCTCTACTCTAGATTGAATTTCTTTAGATCAGCCCCTGTAATTCATTTCCCAACTGGTTCTAATCAATACAGCTTGACTCGGCTTAAGGTTAGAGAAACTAGCTGTGGTACTGATGGTACCTCAAAGCACCTCCCTCATAAAGGTGCTCTCCGAGGCTGACCTGTCAAATTGACCTGTGGCTTTGCTGCAGAGTCTGAGAATGAGCTCTACTCAAGCCCCAAAGCTATCATTGTCTTGTTCTCTTTGATTCCGTGAATCCTGAGGCTAGAGAGGCTTTTTATAAAAAAGAGTACAGCCTGAGAAAAAAAAAAAGTAATCTGGCACATTGGGATATGTGAGTCCAGGCCTTTATGTACTGTGAACCAGTTGTGGTGCTTCCTTGAATGGCTTGACCATTCTGAGCTTCTGTCTTAATCTCCGCTGGCTGAAGCAGATGGGCTTGTGGGTGTCTGAGGCTCCACTGTACCGACTTGCTCAGATTCTGTGTGAAGGCAGAAAGGGGTTGATGTTTTTGGGGAGGGGGCAGGTTGGTCATGGGCTTGAACTCCAGGCCTGGTCACTGTCCCTCAGCTCTTCAGCTCAAGGCTAGCACTCTACCACTTAAGCCACAGTGCCACTTCCAGTTTTCTGAGTGATTTATTGGAGGTAAGAGTCTCACGGACTTTCCTGTCTGGGCTGGCTTTGAACCATGATCCTCAGCTCTCAGCCTCCTGAATAGCTAGGATTACACGTGTGAGTCACTGGCGCCCGGCTAGGGGTTGATTTTTCAACAGCATATTCTACAATGTCCACCATGTGGGTAAAGGATGACAAACCATTGTTTCTAGATAACAGAAAAGAAAAATACTTTCCCTCTGCCAAGGGGGCTCCACGTGAAGGTCTCAACCCTCCTGCTATGTGTCTTTGGCTGAGTCATATCATCTCCCTTGGGCTCCACTTTCTCATCTGTAAAATGGTGACAAGCAAGTTTTCCCTTTGATCAGAAGGGTCTGCTGTGAGAATCAGCTGAGCTTACAGGCCTGGGAGTACTGCGCATAGGAAAGCAGAATGTGCAGAAGAGACAGTTAACCTGGTGGCCACAGCACTGACAAAGCAGGAAGGGGTGCACAACCACCCTGGGGCTTCCTAATTCTGGCTTTCCGTCTGGCTCTTGCTCTCTTGGGCTCTGCACTGCACCTGTAGTTCACACTGGACTAAAAATTATAGCTTGTTTCCAATCTATCAAGTGCATAGACTCAAAAGTGCAGGCAGTGTCGTCCATCCTTTGGGATTCTTCCATGTAAGCCCAGCCAGTCTAATCACCCCACCCTGGGCTAAAACACCACACCCCTGCCTGCCAACCAACCACCCACTGCTCTGCCTATCACACTGGGAGTCCTGGGTTTACAAATGCACCAGAGTCAACCATGAGAATGAGCTGATCAAATGACCATTTAGGTCAACAGGGGCATTCACAGACCTCAGGGAGGTGTTAACACAGATGATGTTTATGCTTTTTATCCTAAGATAACACTGAAGTTTTCCTTAGATTCCTTATCTGAAGCACCTAAGAAGCTAGAAATATAATTGTATTTATATTTAACAATAAATTCTTTGATATAAGCAGGGCTGGAACTCATGGCATTTCACTCACTAGGCAGGAGCTAATTTGGACTCTGAAGCTAGTTGAGTTCCAATATCATTGTATGTTCAGAAACTTCACTCCTGCTTTATTAGCCCCATTCTTCTTCCACTGTACTGTGCGCTCTTTTGAAGAAAACCCTGAGCTCGATCATCTTTGAATTTCCACAGCCGCTGCTTGAAAAATGTATTTATTTTCACACAGCCAACGGTCAGTGTCTATCAGTGACTAACATTTTGGGAATGTAGAACATATAGAAGATGACGGCAAGTGATAAGGTGCATCAGTCAGTTACTGTTTTCATGTGTATAGCATCAACTGGTAGATAACGTCAGAACACATAACCATGAAACAGTAAGCTATGAATGTGCTGGTTGTGACTAAGCTCAGCTGGGCAGCTGTGCTCCAGGTTACAATGTGAGGTCAAGTCTGTGTCTCCGAGGTTCATTCTGGGATGAAGGCTTAGGGATGGCTTCCCTTCTGGGGAAGCTCTTGTCATGGAAAGACATGAGCACAGAGGGCAATGCTTACCAAGCCTTTAACGCATGTTAAGGTCTCATTGGCTGAAGTAAGTCACATGACTGAGCCCAAAGCCAAGAAACAGGAGAATTCATATATTCTGTTTCTAGTGGGAGGAATTTTTAAGTCATGTGCAAAAGGTCATGAGTAAAGGGATGAAATTGAGGCTAATAAATTCTACTATGGAAGGTATAAAAGTTATGAGAGTGATCTCAGAATCAAGTATTCCAGAGAATATTTCACTTTATGGCAATAGTTGAGTGTTCTTATACTTCTAGAACTAGGAAACACTCGAGAAGTAAGTTGAACTGAATGGAAGGATGGCAGACAAAAGACAGGTTTTAGGATGCAATCCTACATTCCTCACATTAGTACCTGTGGCCTTGCCAGGTCTTTTAATTTCACTAACCCTTGTTTCCTCAAGAGTAAAGTCAAGATACTAAAGCCTTGTGTCTTATTATGAAAATTAACGCAACTTAGCATGTAATCACATGGCACTCTGGTGATGATGATATGTTCAGTGTTATCCCCCCCCCTACACCCTATTATTCTGTTGAAAATGCAGGGATGGTGAAAGGAGTCTGGATTTTCAAGCAAATTTGAAAGCAAGAGCTAAGGACACAGCATCTATGTCATTCTCATGCTACTTTAAGACAAGCAAATGGTCAACTGGCATTTATCTTGAGCACCAAAACCCAAGAACCTGAGTAATTAAATGAACATGGTTTCTGAAATCTGTTCCAAGTTCTAAATATCTACCTTGTCACTCAACTCATACCAGCATAAGTCAGCACATGTAACATTCATTTTCTTCCAAATGAAATCAATGAGTTATTTGTGGCAATTCTATCAGAAGGAAGTGAGTGAAATCCTCCCTAACTTTATTTTAAATGTGCAACTTTCACCCTTTTCCTTAGGAACTGGTATCTGGCTTACTAAAGTAATTCCAAGTTTAACCTCGTTTTGCTTTTGCATCCTGGTAAGGTCTCTGAGTAGGTCAGGAGCTGTTGAGAAGGATCTCCTAATAGCATCGGACTAAATCTGAGCTCCCTTCCCTTGTGAATTCTACAAGGAAACCCTAGAAAGTTCACAATAGACTGCAAGCTTCTCTTATTTCACAGTCCTCACTGCAACCAGTCTCCCACCAAGCCAAAATATACCCCACACCCAATATACATTTCAATTCTACCTATATTACCAATGTCTGGATGTTTTCCATCTTGTCAAAGCTATCTGCACCAACCTCTGCCAGTGAACAGAGCCATGTGCAGTCTCTCATATGGTTTCCCTATATACTCACCTACCATTCCAATTTATTTTTGCATAGCACAAAGTTCTGCTACAAGCCCAGAATCATATCCCTTGCCTTTCTAGACAGAAGATTGGGAAGGCTTTTACTGGCTTCTGATAGTCACTACGATAAAGGTCTAGGTTTATTAGGATCCATCAAGAATTTACTTGGGTCTCTACATTACCTCGGTCTCTATCTCAAACTCATCTCTAATCATTTAACACCACAATCCTAAGTTTCTGATGGCTCCTTGATGTTCTAGCTCTTCATTCTTAAGAACTTTGCACAAATTGTTTTCCTGTCTGGACCCCCTATCAACTATTCCCTTGTCTATACACCTCCTTTTTATATTTTGATCCCTATTTAAGTGCTATCTCCAAAAGATAGACTTGATCTCAGTAGATCTAACTTTTCCCTTCTACCATCCCATTTTGGTAGTATAGACATCTTTGAGTTTTTCACTGAAGCATTGCCTAAGGAACCAAAGGAGCCAAATTTGTTCATATTACATCTGCCAGAGGAAAAACAAAGCTTTTATTATAGAAAACTGGGTCTTGGTTCTTGACCTGACACCCAATTCTCAAGTGATCATAAGCATGAATCAAGGCCTACTCTTTCTTGTGGTTAAAATGAGGGCTTGCAACCAAACCTGGGATGCCTAACAAGGTTCGTGGCTCCTTAAGACATCGATGTTGTTTTATGTTAGCCAGTGTTCTTCAAATGATAAAATATTAATGACTCCAAAATGGTTAAGAAACACTGGATTCAGTTATCTCTAAAATCTTACATGCCTCTGACAGTCTGTAAAAGGAAGGTCTATACTGGCAAAGATACCTTACACTAATGGTAGAGAGAGTAAAGGAGTTTGAATATGGTCAAGATACTGTTTGTTCAAGTGTGAAAATGAAACAGTGAGGATGAACAAGGGTGAGGGAGAGGGGGGTAAAGCTGTTCTAAGAACATTGTACACATATAGGGACATGTCTAAGTAAACCCACCCCCCCATACAATTACTTGATGTTAGTAAAAGTATTTAAAATAGAGAACTCATTACACAAGACAAGAGGTTTTATTTTTTAAAAAAAGATTTAAAATGCTTGAATGTAACAGAGGCCCAAACCAAAACCAAAAAGGATTTTAAACAAGACTGAGGTCTATTTTTGTCTTTCTTCTTGGTCAAGAGGTAAGCATACCAAAGCTAGGAAGTACTCCAAATTTTGAGAGACTCAAGCTCCTTCTGACTTCTTGTTCCCTTATTTCTTGTCCTGGTGGACATTTCACTGCATGGCTGGATACATTCTTACATCAAGCAGTACTGAGGTACAGGATCAGTAAATAAGAAGACTACTGTGATGACGGTGATGATGATGATGATGATGATGATGATGATGATGATGATGGTGGTGGTGGTGGTGTTTTTCAGTTGTTGTATGAAGGGGTTTGAATTCAGCATGTCAGTTTATGAGAATATTTCATCTGGATCAATGTCCTGACCCGCAGGACTTCAGTGAGGGCAATGAACCTAAGCGAGAAGGAATGAAGGGACAAGAGACACGAAGAATGACAGCAAGACAGGGGTTCTGATCAAGCTGCAAATTTTTATTTTTCACACAGGGGTATTTATATGCTTGGAATAAGGAAGCTTTTTCATTGGCCGTTAAGGAAGCTTTTTCATTGGCCATAGCAGTTGCAGGATGTTTACTTAGGGCAGGATGAGGGTCGGATTCTGTAAACTCAGCCTCAAGATGTTCCAGTGAGATAGTCAAGCCTATTATGTTGAGAGACTCAACTTTTGGCTCCCAAAATCTCCCCCTTTCTTATTTAGAAAATTGACCATCAATTGTTGGCTGCTCTTTTTAAGGGGGTGACAGAGGCTCTGTTCCTCTAAGGGCCCAGGGTTTTTCTCCGCTCCCGAGCGAGCGTCCTCACTCGGGGAGGGGAATTTTACAGGCCTTGGCATGTTTTTTGAGGAGACGGCTTGTGGGTATGCATGCCAACCGTCATGCACCAGAGCTTGCCATTCAGGGGTCTTGGGTTTTGGGATCTCGTGGATCCATCCCCCTGCAGTCTTACCTGCACCCTTGATTTGAGCATTTTTTTCTTCCTCCCATAGGTGCATCCTCCCCCAAGCGGAGGGGCCTATAGGAGGAGGGGCAAACCTATCCCTTATGGCAAGGGCGCAATAGGTCTTGCCCGTTGAATGGTCAGGAGTTATGAATAAGGAGAAGGGTTTTCTAAATAAGAAAAAAGAAGGGGAGGGGGTTCCCACTGGAACAAGCTCATGGCAAAACACTAATTAAAAGCCTGGGGTAAATCCTAGATCTCAATGCCTTGGTTTGCCATATCAAGGTGATGGTGATGAACCTGTATGGGCTTAGAAGCCAAGAGATCAATCTGTTATTTAATAAATTCAAACAGGAAGGTCCAGGTCTGGAGTTCTAGCTGCATCTCTAAGAGAAAAGGAATCATCCTTATGGGGAAGGTTTCCCCTGGGTTGTGGTAAGCCATTCACCTGTTTTATCAAGCGTTCTGGCAGCCACCTTGGGGCCGCTTGTTCTTGATCTAAAATACAGGCTGAACCTCGCCCCCAGATAAGAACAGGATCTGGGCCCTTCCATTTGCCTGTAAGGGGGTCTCGCCACATGACAGACGGGCGAGCAGAAGATGGGTGCCAATGCCTGTCAGCTGCCGAGTGGCCTTCATTGTCCAGAGTTAGAAAATTAAGGGTGAACAATGTGTGACTAAGGCGATCCCTAGGAGTGGAAAATGAAAAGGCAGAGGCTTTGAGGCGAGTAAGCCAGGTTTTTAGGGTGTGGTGGGCTCGTTCTATGATGCCCTGACCTTGGGGGTTATAGGGAATCCCAGTAGTATGACAAATCTGAAAAATAGCACAAAACTGTTTAAACTTGGCATGGTATAAACTTTCATTAATCAACTTACAATAGGAAAAGATGGTAGCAGGAACCTTTTCTGGACCAAAGGTTTCATAATAATCTGTTAAACAATCTCCTACTCTTTGCCATCTTTTTGCATCTATGGTTCCTTCAAGGGGGAACCAAGAACACAAGTCCTTGAGAAAAATAACTCTAAATCCTTTTTCTTAACCCCCGTTCCCCACGACTTGAGGGCCTCCTTGAGGCCTGACAGAAATAGATCATGTGACAACATTGCTTGTCCCATGGTGGGTCACTCACCTTGCGTAGTCCTCACTCTCCTCCTGGATCTGTCTCTCAGTAGGGTATGTTGAGGCGATCTCAGACTGTACTTGGCCAAGTTTTCCCGGAGTACGGCGTTCCTTCCTTAGTCAGAGGCTCAGGCCCCACGTTGGGCGCCAGTTGTCCCGACCCGCAGGACTTCAGTGAGGGCAATGAACCTAAGCGAGACCCGCAGGACTTCAGTGAGGGCAATGAACCTAAGCAAGAAGGAATGAAGGGACAAGAGACACGAAGAATGACAACAAGACAGGGGTTCTGATCAAGCTGCAAATTTTTATTTTTCACACAGGGATATTTATATGCTTGGAATAAGGAAGCTTTTTCATTGGCCATTAAGGAAGCTTTTTCATTGGCCATAGCAGTGCAGGATGTTTGCTTAGGGCAGGGGGAAAGGGTGGTTGTTAGCAGTTGCAGGATGTTTACTTAGGGCAGGATGAGGGTCGGATTCTGTAAACTCAGCCTCAAGATGTTCCAGTGAGATAGTCAAGCCTATTATGTTGAGAGACTCAACTTTTGGCTCCCGACATCAATGTCGCTCCTTTCATCATTTTTCTCCATTTCTCCCAACCCTACTCACCCATCACCTCAATTTTCCTAGTTCCATTTTCACACAAATACATTGAATTTTATGACAGCATTCTCCTACCTAAGAGAAATACGTTATGTCTTTAAAGACGAATATAAATGGTATTCAGCAACTACCACAAACAGATTACAACTTCTCTATACCTGGGTGAAAGAGCGTCTTGATCAGGCAGACTTTACTCTGGTGTTTATGAGCTCAGCTAAAAATTCAGAATGCTTGCACTTTGGAAGATCAGGACAATGAAGAGTCTTTTACTCAAATCAGAAACTCCATGTGAGTCTTAAGTAAAGAGATTTGCCAGAGGTAACTAGTATTAGAAGAGATTTGCTATGTAAAGAAGAACCAGGCTGGCAGGCAGGCCTGCATAACCACCGAATCTGTAAAGCGTGGACCACTTAATAGAAGTCTGATTTCAAGAGAACCTAGGAGCTATATAATTGAACCTCTCGTCTTCTTACAAGTCCTTTTATAACATTCACTGTGTTTTCTTCTTGAATTTGTTTAGGTATAGTATGGCTATGTACTAAGCAATGACACCTCTACTATATGTATAGGCATTAAATCAAGCTCCATATAAGACTGTGCCCACAGTCTAGTGGGAAGAAAGATCACAAATCTTCCCATGAGAGCAATCAGATAGTGTAGGATAAAGTGGAAACAGAAGGAAGGGGACCCTAGTCAGGCTTCTTGGGAAATTTCATGGTTGAAGAGGGACCTTTTGTAAGGGGACCCATGCTGGGGTTTTAAAGGGTAAGTAATAATCATGGTCTTTGGGAGGGAGGAAGGAAGGGGAAAATGAAGAAAGGAAGTAAGAGAGGACAAGAGGGAAGGAAGGAGAGAGGGAGAGAGGCCTTTTGGATGGCTGGTCTGGTAACAATGAGACCTGATTATAAGATTAAAATATATGCTATAGTCGAGCAACGGTGGTTCACGCCTATAATCCTAGCTACTCAGGAGGCTGAGATCTGAGGATCACAGTTCAAAGCCAGCTGGGTAAAGAAAGTCTGTGAGATTCTTATCTCCAATAAGCCACAAGTGGCACTGTGGCTTAAGTGGTAGAGTGCTAGCCTTTTGCTGAAGAGCGGAGAGACAGTGCCCAAGGCCAGAGTTCAAGCCCCAAGACTAACTATACACACAGCATTTCCATTATTGAAAAAGGACCCTGATATTCAGAAGAATAAGCTGACGTTTCTCTTTTCTTATCCTTTTTCATGTGTGCACCCCCATTACTCCAGTCGTCTTGGCCATCCTGTCCTTGTGTGCATGTCTGTCTCTCTCCAGATGGTGAACTTCAGAGGGCAGAGGCTGTGTCTGTTTATCTCTCAGACTCAGACTCCAGCAGAGTCAGACACAATAGCAGCCTCAATAATTGCTAGGCAAATGAGTAAATGAACAGGTGTTAACCTGATGAAGGGAGTGGGTGGACCTTCTAAGTAGAGGAAACAACCTTCATAAAGACCGAAGAAGAGGAAGCTCATGTCTGTGGGAGGCCAGTATCACACTGTGTGGAAGGAGTGAAGGTAGTGGGGTGAGAGGATCTGCACTCCAGTATACCTTATTAAGCCTCTGCAAGGCTCCTAGTGGGTACTACGCATATAGCGCAAGCCTTTCTTTTTTGTGTCCATCATCATCCTTAACCACACAACTTAGAAGCAGTGCATGGTGGGAAAGAGTACACATTTACTTCCTGGGTACAGACCCTGATCTCACTGCTTCTTAGCTGAATGAGCTTTAGAAAGTCAATTAAATCCTCCAAAAAGCAGTTTTCTTACCTGGAAAAAAATGGAACTAAAAATACCTATCTCATAGGCTTGTTGGAGTATTTGTATAAAAAAGGTAAAGGTTACTTGAAGTAGTTAGAAGAGTGTCTTATTCATTAGTGTCTAATTAATGTTAGGTAATATCATTAGGTAGATAGGCAGATAGAGGAAGGACAGATAGATAAATAGATAGGTAGGTAGACAGGTGAGAGGTAGATGGATAGGTAGATGGACAGATAAACAAGAGATAAAATAGAGAAAGTCAGTTAAGGTAACTTACCTTATTATATGTAAGAGGCAGGAACATAATTTATCATTTTGGAGGCAGACCAGACAAATATTTGGAATGAAAGTTTTTAATAAAGAAAAACCGGAAAGGTAAATGTTGAAGACACAGCTAATGATGCGAGCAGACTTCGCAGGCCTTGTAGGCTGTGGTAAGAAGCTTGGACTGTCCCTGAGGACCAGTGCAAGCTTCTAAGGGGACAGGAACAGTTTGGTCCACAGCAGCACAAGGAGCAGGCTGCAAGCCTGGAGGTCAGTTTCTCTAGTGAAGTGATTCAACTATAGCTGCTAGAAGAGTCTGGACTGAAGAGGAGGCAGCAGAGAAGAAATTGGAGTTTTACTGTAACCTTTTGCAAGTTACTTACCATTGCCAATCTTAAATTTCTTTTCTTTTTTCTTTTTTTCTTTTTTTTTTTTTTTTGGTCCGGTCGTGGGGCCTGAACTCTGGGCCTGGGCGCTGTTCCTCAGCTCTTTAGCTCAAGGCTAGTGCTCTACCACTTGAGCCACAGCACCACTTCTGGCTTTTTTCTTTTTGCTTATGTGGTGCTGAGGAATCAAACCCCGGGCCTCAGGCATGCAAGGCAAGCACTCTACCACTGAGACACCTTCCCAGCCCCCAAATCTTAAATTTCTTATTGGGAGAGCAGAGCTATGGAAACCATTCACACAGCGTTTTAGTGAGAGATTATACAAAACACATAAAGAGTGATGAAGACAGGGTTGATGCAGAACCTAATTACCATGTTAGTGCCCTCCCCCACACCCTCTCCATCACCAACCTCCATTCCACAAGCACACCCTTAGTGGAAGCACCGTTGAAGGTCAGTTAGTCCTTCTTAGAGATGTTTAGGAATGGTGGAACTCCTAGATCATGGCTCCTTCATACATATACGGACAAAGAGACTGAAAAGATCAAAGTGATTGTCCCAACAGTACACAGCATGGAGGATCAGAGCAGCTCTGATTTATATATTATACCCCCCTGCTGAGTCCACAACCACCACTATTTTTCTAACTGGTCTGAAAGCTTTCTCAGCGGGTGATGCTGTGTGATTGCTCAACATCTAGGGATGTTCATTAGCCATATTCACAAATAGCACTGTCAATGAGCAGAACAGAAACTAACAACAACAGGATGTACAACTTGGAAACCACACTCAGGGACCCAGCATCTTCCTTTCCATCCACATTCAGGGTACCTTTCCTTTCCCTTTTGTTCCTTTTCCTTCCCTTCCCTTCCCTTCTACATTCAGGGACCCATCTCCTTCCCAAAATTCTATTACTTTGTCTCATTCTTTCTATTTCCATCTTACAGGTTAAGGAAATAGCTTCAGAGAAGTAAAATGATTGTTTATAAGTGACATAATTGGGACTCAAGTACATTAAACAAGCTACATTAAGTAGTTATTCTTCCATGTTGATTATCTGTCAGACATTCTACTAGATACTAGATCAGTCAAATTCCAAGATTTGTCTTCTTTTAAAGTATTGCTCACCCATGCAAAACCCAGCTGAAATACCAAATATTGAATTTCCAAGACAATTCTCTTTTAATGGTCTGTTAATTTCTGTATTTATATTTTTCATTATTTCAGTCATAGTTTTGCTTTCTACCCTCTCATGGGTCAAACATCAAGTTACCTTCATCCAAAGGATGTTTAATTGAGCCATAACTACATCAAAAGAGTATATCAGAACAGGATACAGGAAAATATAAGGAAAAAGGTGTTGTTAAACTCGATGGCTTTACCCTAGATGGTGTAAGAGTTACGCAGAAGTACTAGATGTGGAAAGTGAGACTAGAAAATGACATTTAATGAAGGGCCATTTTGTGTCAAATGCTATTGATGGGTATCTCCACCTGTCAGCATGTATGGCCCTCAGAAAGCCCTTCTGGTTGGAAATGGAGAGTCTCAAGGGCTCAGAAAGAGTAACTGACTGACTGAAGATCACACTGTGTGCTCTATTGAGTAGCAATAGAAATGATTCCCCTAATCTGTTTGACCCCTAGTAACTGCATTACTATCACCAGAAAGCAACCAGATACCGGCAGAAGAGTCACACAATCCTGATCCAAATACTCTGCCTTTTTTGTTTCTCCTTGTGTGTTAAATTTGGACAAACAATATGAAATTGGAAGATCTGGGGAACATCTGGTTCAAGGAAAGCAAACAGGCTTATTTCATGGCCAGTGGGAAAGGTAAATACAACCAACAGCTAACTAACTATTCTTAATTTCCAATGTATAAGATGAAGAATGCAGAGCCCAAGTAGTCATTGGTCTTTCTTGCTGTTGAAGACCATGAAATTAATTTCATGTTGATTTGTATCTCCATAATGTTGTGGATGGTGTGAGTCATCAGGATGACTTTGTTTAAGTGCAGGTAGCTGCAAAATGGTAAGACAAGAATGACCCAATACCAAAAAAGGCCTGGAAGGAAATAGATGGAATGTCAGTGTGGTTTCAGAACTAGATGGTAGATGCAGAATAGAGACATATTTGGTGGCTAGAAGGATATCGAGAAGGTAATGATCAGAAGTTGATAGCAGGTAAGACTTGGGTAGCAGGGACATTTTGCTCTGGTAAACAGCTAAGAGCAAGTTGTGAGTCAGAACCAAGAGAATTGAAGCCTGAGACTAGAAATATATCAACTGGAATGTGAAACAGGTCAGTCCTAGAGCCAAGAAGGAACTAAACACTAACTGGATACTATGATAGTTATTTTTAGATACACAACTTAAAAAAAAACATTGTCAAAGTCATGTAATGAGGCTACAGTTACATGCACAAGGTAGTGAGTACATTTCTTGTCAAACATTGTTACCCCTCCCTCTACACATAGCTTTTAATTATAATGTAATTGTAAGTGTAAGCTCCTTATACACAGATAAGGCTCTGACTGGTAAACAACTTGTGGTAGAGTTGAAACTAGAATGTCAATCTTTAATTTCTAGTAAACCCAGTTTCCAATAGTCCAGTTCTTCCTAGTAGAGGTGATTATACTCTCCAGGATGCATGTAGCCATGTTTGGAGAGTTTTCTTCATTGTCATTGATGGGATCTGCAATCTCAAACCATGAAAGCCCATTCCCTAACCCTCCCCACAGGCCACTGGACTAAGTTCTTCAAGCAGGCCACATCTGACTAAGCAGGGGGTTTCCCCAAACAATAGGTCTGAGTAATCAACTTCAGGCCAAAACAACAAAGGTGGCAACAAACTTGCAAGCATATGCCATCCAGCCACCTTTACCCTACCCCCACTCAGGGCCCCACTTAAAGTTCCCCTGTTCTATGGGCAGGAAAACAGGGAAGCTGTATTTTGAGAGGTCCACTCTGGGAGTTTTTATTAAAAGGCCAGCATCTGCAGATTGACTCCAGTCCTGAAGATCTGCAGCCTCCTGAGTATACTTAACACTGTGAAGAAACTGAGCCATGAGAGCAGGACAGGAAATGTGGCATGGCATCATGGCACCTGAGCTGGTCCAGGCCTAACTAGGTAGGGTCAGATCAAGGGACAGGGTCACAGGGAGCTTGAGAGTTCATGACCCAAGACTGGCATGTCCAGCAACCTATTGCCCAAGTCCCCACCCCTGCCTCTAGGAATTCAGGCATGCCCATCACCTAGGAGGTGGGACTTCCTCTACCACAAAGATGAAATGCCTCCACTTAGACCCAATAGCCTGTCATTCACCATGTGGCCAAGATGGTGCCGGTTAGATTTAGCATTCCTACTTCACCCCCACCTCTGCCCCCACTGTGACTTGTGTCTTCTGACTATCCTCAAATCAACATGGCTCCCTCTTAAACTTTCCATTAAAATTGATCTGGTCAGTTGAGTTTACATTCTGCTCTTTCTTTGTTCTAATACCCTCATGACTCAGTTTCTCAATAGTCACATTGAGAGTTTTTACTGATGGCTTGGAGGTGGGATCCAAAGACATTGCTAAATATCCTACAGTGCCCAGGAAAGCCTCTGCCAACCCCAAGCCTTAGCCAGCCCCAAGTGCCAACCATTCTGACTGAGAAGCCTTGTCTACAAAATCAATGTCTTTTGAAGCACATATTTTTCATTTAAAATCATACTTTAGTCACACATTAAATATCTGTGTGGTGCCAAGTTTCAGGCACTGTTTTAAACTTCCGAGATAAAGCATCGAACACCACCTTAGAAGTTGCATTCTATGAAAATATACTCAATAAATATGTCAGCCAGTAAGATGATGGTATTTAAAGCCACAGAGCCTACTAGGTTTATTTTATGGGATAGTGGGAAGGGCTAGAACAAAGTCCTGCACCCTCAAAGTTTAAAGCTCAATGAAAGGGATCTAGCAGCAGGGCTGGGGTGGGATGGTCAAGAATATGGAGAATTGAGAGAAGGTGAATTCCTGAAGAAGATGTATCTAAAAGGAAGAAGCAGCCCACTGGGTCAGAAGATGTAGTTGTAAACTCAGGTCTCTTCACAACCACCGTGGGTATTGAGTCACTAGGCTTCTAAGAATCTCAGGTTATTTTCCAAATATCTCAGTTTACCTCAGTTCATTCTTCAAAGAAGAATCCTGGATATGTTTGTAAGAGTAATCATACTGGGTGAATATGAAACCTTTTTACAAATTACTTTATTGTCTTATGGATGAAAGAGGTCATTGTGACTCCTTCCAGAAAACCTGTATGTCCAGATTTTGATTTTAAGTTTGTTGCCATTTCCTATTTAAAAGCATAATAAAAGAATAGCCAAATGAGATTTACTAATGAGAACAAAGCAAAGTCCTTTGTGACATTCCACGCCTCATAAAGTCCACCAGGGACAAGCCTGATAAAAGGCTCAATGGGATGAGTTTTCTTTACCCCCCCACATTCATTAAGAATGCTTTGGCTAAATAATTTTTTGTAGTTTATATTTGAAATGACTCAGTTAATGAGCCATTTCCCTGTATCAGAGTAAAGCTAGTATGGTCATGATCCTTTGTGATTCTGTGGGAATTTGAAGCTCTGGGAAAGAGAAAATAGAGAAGCGAGAGCAATATAGGCAGTCAAAAATACCCACTTCAGTGACAACTTGCCATTTAAATCAGAGCTGAATGTTAAATAGAGAATGTCAGTTCTTTAAAATGGTACCCATTTACATCACATTTACCATACACTGTTCTAAGCACTTCAAAAATACGGATGCACTTAATCTTTTCAAGGTCCCTTTAGGGTGCCTACCACTGTGATACCCATTTTTCAGTTGTCAGTACTGAGGGTGAGGAACTTCTGGAGGTCTGCTAAAGGACAGAGTTGGATGTGAGCACAGAGATCATGCTGGCAAGCATTATGCTACATCTTTCTCTCTAGAGAGATGAGCTCACAGAGTCTCAGAGAGATGGAAGGACAGAGCAGGTTTTTGTCACTGGTTAGTGCATGGGCAGGGAATGGTTTCCAGTTTCTGTCTCATCTGTCAAATCACTTGAGCAGACATATTGCTGACAAAATATTTTTGGACAAATGAAGGTATGAAGATATCTGGCCATAAAGAGGAAGAGGAGACCTTGTAGTCAGGCATGCCTCTCTTCATAACTATTAGATGGCCTTTTTTCTATGCCAGCCCTCATATCTTGTCTTTCACATTGTATGAGATACACAGAGCTGATAGCCATCCTTGGAGATATGTTCCCATCCTTGGGAACATAGCTTTGATCCTTTCCAAAAGCTAAACACTCACAAGAAGTGAAATTCCTGTTCCTGGAACATCTGCAACATTAGGATTCCTGAAGTACAGCTTTGCCAGCCGTCCTGGGGGAATCAGGCCCCAAACTACACAATGAGATAAGGGTCTTTCCCTCTGGGATCCATTGAGGCTACAAAAGAATTAACGAGGCTAAATTAAGTCAGAACTTGGAAAAGTCAAGCCATTTTCTACCCAGGAGCAATCTGTTAAGATCATAGAAATCTGGACAAATAACTGGAAAGTACATCTCAGGGAACAATTTTGGAGCAGTGAGCAATACAGAATGATTGTCTGGCTGAGCCTTGCCTGTCCCTATTACCTCTTAGTTTTGGCAGGCCTCTGTAGAGTCATGTAGTCAATATCATCTCTCAGCAGGACCTTACACTGGATCTGCCTGAGGAGTTAATCTTCTCTCCTTCTCCTGCTTCCTCTCTCCTTCTAGTTAATCCAGAAAAATCCTAAAATGAGTTGAGTGATCAACAAGGCATTTCATTTCTGATTAACTCTGCTTCATTATAAATAAAGTATAACACACATGTCTATACAACACCGATGTGCAAATATAGAAAGAATAAAGTTGTTTTTCTTCTTTAAAATTGAAAGCATATTTCCCCTGATTGATCTGGGAACTTAGACTTTTCACTTCTCAATAAAAAAAAGGGATTAAAAAAATCTCTTTGTGTTTATGTTTAACAATTGAATAAAGAGCATCACTATATTACCTGCTTCATAAAACAAACAAAAAACCCAAAACTTTTCTCTGTGGTTGAACAGTTACAAAAATATACATATAGATGAATAGGTGGATGGATGGGTGAAGGATAGGCAGATGGTAGAATGGATGGATAGTATGCGGGTGGGTATAGAGATGTAAGTATATTTAGTTTAAGGTTGCATAGGTATTGAGAATTTGTTCAGAAATGGAGAAAAATTATTAGAATGCTACTAAACTAGAGTTAAAGATTTATTTTGTTGTATAGATCTACTGTGTGCCAAACTGTGTTAAGGCTTTAGACTTCTAAATAAACCTAGGAAATACATAGCCCTATTATATCTCCTAGAAAGATTAAACAATGCCAAAATTATAAAGGAAGTAAGTAAAAAAACACAGAATTTAATCTTGCTTTATGCCAATTTGCTAGGCATAGGCTTATCCTGCCCAGACACAGGCTCTTAACCATAAAGTCACTTTCATCGAGTGACCAAAGGTATCTACTTTGCTGAAATGCATACATCTTACCCACTGTGAAACCAGAGCCCTTGATTATTGGAAAAGCATGAAAACTCACATTTACCAAAGCTTACATCCACATCCAGTTATAAGTTTGTAAGGTTCAGAATATTGGAAAAGCCAGTCTTACTGAGATTTGCTTTTCACATTTGTAAAATGAAGGAATGGAATTAGAAGCTCACTAAGAGCCTTTTCACATCAAACTTGTGAACTGAACCTGATCTCATGAACCACTTTCCTTGCCTTTGGCTACCTGCATTTCAGAACACTATGGCTTGCAGGAATATGGTTCCCACTTGATTTGGCTGTTATCACTCAGCCAACCTGATTCACAGCACACATGAACTTCTGGTTCCTTCTATTATTTCTAGAAAAAAAATGAAATGCTGAAGAATATGACATTTCAAACATCCATTAGGGAGCCCAGCAGATTGGGCTGGAACCATGGCTCAAGCAAGAAGAGCACCTGCATAGCCTTCCTTAACCATGAGTTCCAACCCAACACCACCACAACATAAATACGTAAACAAACAAATAAATGAATGCCAGAAGATGCAACTTAAAAGGTTAAGATAGTGAACTAAAGAGGAGAATTTATACTCAATGTATAATAGGAAAAAGAGACTGCCTAGGAAATAAATTACCACTGCCTTCTCTCTGCAATAGGTTGCTTCACAGTGGGATTTCCCCAAGCAGCCTATTACTGCATGGTGGCCCAGATATGAACCTCCTGCCATGAACCTGTTGTGCCTCTGTGCTGCTCCCTGGGATGCAATGGCCATTAATGCTAACACATGATTTATATTGCTTCTATCATTCTCTCTTCCTTTCTATTTTTTCTCTAATGTTTACTGTCCACATTGTTCACAGCTTCCAAATTGTAAAGGATCATTAGTTCATCCTTGAGGCTTTGAGGCTGGACCTGTTTTTCCTAGAAACCTCAAGTAGGTAACATTTGTAAATACCATGTTTATATTTGAATTTGTATTACTTGTTTATGAAATTCATGCTTTCACTCAGTCTCCAGAAAGTCATTGTTCTTCTAATGGTATGTAACTCAATAGGAAGAATGGAGCTCATTAGTTGGAAACTTTCCATGATGCCCTATGTACCTAACCTGGCTTGTTTGAATTCTCCTACTCTCAGTGAGTGGAAAATCAAAAAGCGGTTCTGGAAAACACAAAATAAGTCAAGCAAATTATTTAAGTTTAATGTAGGTGTCTTGGTAAGTTCTATTTTAAATTTTTTCCAACAAAATGAGAGTTCCTTCAGGAAATGGAATAAGAATTCCTCATCTTTGGAATGACTATGTAATTTACAAATACACACATGTGTGTGTGTACACACACATACATACCCATACATATTCCAATGTTGGGTGAAAGATTACTACTCATCACTGTACTGCATAAATCCCTGAGCCACAATACAGTTTATTGTTTCCAGAGAGAACAACTGAGAAGAATTCTTGGATATTTGAAGGTTGGAAAAGAAAATTGAAAGTAAGCATTTACAAACTTTACAAATAATTAATGCAAAATATGGTTAAATAACACCACAAAAATAGTGAGGTGGAAAGAGAGCTCATTAGTGCCAAATATCTGGGTGCTTTTTTAAAAAATACTTTTTATTGTAAAAATACTGTACAGTTACATGAGCAAGGTAATGAGTACATTCTTATCAAGCATTGTTACCTCTTCCTTTGTTTTTCCCCTACCATTCCTTCCCTCCCACCTCCACAACTACTCTCCTCCACTTTCCCCCCTCACCACTGCCTAAATTGTAAAGTTCATTTTTCAACATAGTGTCCAGGTGCTTTTCTAGCAGTGGATGTCTGCAGACAAGAGACAGTCATAGTCTCCTGTGAGCTAAAGAAATAGCAATGTAAAAGGGAAAGATGTAGTTCAAGGGTAGACCAGTTGTCTAGAATGTATATGTTTGATACTATAATAATAGTATAAATAATAATACTAAATCATTTGAATGGTTTGATTATGAGTCCATATGATAGCTGTTTAGAGGCAGCTTGCCTACATTTCTCAGTGCTGCTTGAACAGTTCTCCTTAGCTTTTTGCCCTATTTCTGTGAACTTTGCCCCAAACTAATTTTCCATTATTATACTCTTTATCTCCCCAGCCCAATAAACAGCAAGTAGCTGATCATCTGTAATTACACTTTGCTGTACAGTAGATATAGCACCTAGTCATATTTATTTACTCATTCAACAAGTTTGACAAGAAATGTACTTATTATGTTACTTATGTAACTGTAACCTCTCTGTACATCACCTTGACAAAAAAAATTTTAGTATATTTTTTTTTTGCAAAGATACTGTATAGAGGGGTTACAGTTACATGAGTAAGGTAATGAGTACATTTCCTATCAAGCATTGTTACCTCTTCCTTTGTTTTTCTCTTACCATCCATTCCCTCCATACCTCCCCAACTCCTCCTTCCCCCACCTGACAAAGTTGTAAAGTTTGTTTTCAACATAGTGTCTTGTATATCTCAGACAATAAAAAAAATTTTTAAAAAATTACTTATTGAACAGGTACCATGAGCAAGGCCACGGCTGAAAGAACAGTGAGTAACAGACAAAAAATGTTTTCTTTCTGGAACTTATGTTCTATTGGGGCAGGCAGATAATGTCAAATAACCACCATTATGAAGAAAACTAAAGCAGATTGAGCAAAACAGAAGAATCAGGCCTTCGGCTACTTCCAGTAGTAGTTATTAACATTGACTCCACAGAGTATTAAAAAGACAACATAAATTTGCATGGATTTCCACCAGCTGGGAATAGAAGAGCCCAGAGGCCATGGTAGAGGTTTGTGACAGTCCAAGTAAGGACACAGAAAGGCTTGGGCACCTCCATAGCAAGCAAACAAATGGCCTAAGAAGGTCTGTGAGAAGCAGAAGATACCGAAGCTGAAATTCGTTCTGTAAGCAGGCAACTGGGAGGAGGGGAAGTATAATACTTAATGTTGGAGGATACACCCATTTAGAGCCTTGCTGCTAGAAGTTGGTCTACAAGTCATCTACACCAGCATCACCTCACAGATCATTAACGATAAAAATCCCAGGTTATCCCAAGGCCTCGAATCAGAATCTTTATTCTAATATGATGCTCAGGTAACTTTAGTGCAAATTAAATCTTGAAACATGCTTTTCTTAACTATTGGCTTTGGGAATTCAAAATATCCCAATGCTTCTCCACATTCTCTACCATATCAGAATCTTTTCACAGTAGACTAGATAGAACAATCAAATTATTGGTGTGAAAGTTCTGCTTTACGCAGTTTCATCTTGCCCCTGGCCTCTTTGAATTGTCCTCAGGAAAGCACCAGCTGTCACACAAAAGGAATCATTTTGTGGAATAACAAATCTTAACCTAACTTTCCAGATTGTCCTTATGTTGGTCAGAAAACTTCATCAGTAAAAGAAGAACTTCCAACTGGTGAGTGGGGAAGGATGTGAACGTTTTCCTTGGGTGTGAAATGGATTTCCCTGCCTGGTGACAAGTTGGCAGAGCCAGACTCCTGCAGATGGCTTGGCTGTTGGAGGCATGAGGACGCAGATCTGACACATGCGTCTTGGGCTTGGCATTCCTTCCTAAGCCATCCCAGACGGATGCGGGAAGAGAGGACAGCGGGGCTTTGGAGAGAAGGAGAGCACATTGTCCCAAGTCCTCACCGACAACAGGCTCTGTTCTTGAGGAACAGCCAAAACACTTATTTCTCACCAAAATTGAGTCATCCTAAGAAAGTAAGAAGTAGAGCCAACATTTAAACTTTTCTCAAGAAATGTCTTCCCAGAATTCCAGGCTGACGCCATGTGCTGACATAGATCCCATGAGCCATTCCTTCTCAGATTCCCTCTCCTCACCCTAAATCTATATGAATGGACAATAGCCACAGGTAAGGAAGTGGACGATGTCCGAGAGAAGAATGCTTGACGTTAGATGTGAACCTGAATCTGAAGGAATTGCTGATATGTGTTGAAATGGTGATGTAAATTTTGTCTCTTGGAACATGGTTAAAAAATGGAACTTTTCCTACGAATTTAGACCCCTCCTTTCATATTCATGCTGGTGTCTGTCTCCCCACACTGCTATGGAGATTGAAGAGTAGAGATCGACCAAAACTGACAAGGATGAGCAGGTGATGTTACCTGTGGCAAGTCAACGCCCAGGAGCTCCAGGATCTTCACAATCCAGCTCCATCTCTGCTTAGTTACTGATTCTTTCATATTTTGTCTATTTTATTGGTTTCATCCACCCTCAGGGGTTCGTTGATGCCCTTAAAATATTTTATTATCTTCAAGTAGTTGTGCAAAGGAATTGCTATTCACCAAAGTAGTTTATGAATTCAGGGCATCTTGACCAGTGTCACCCTTTTCAGCATCATCACCCACCCCTCCCAACTCACCCCTGCTCTTACTTAACGTTAGGTGATGTATTGAAATCTTTGCCACTTACCAAAGCAGTTTATGTGTACAATACATCTTGATCTGTGTCTCCACTTCAACGTCTTCACTGCCCCCTTCACCCAACTCCTTCTCTTATATTTCTCAGTGCAAGCCTCCACTCCCACCAGCCCTTCCTCACAGGGGCACTGCAGGATGACTTCTGTGTCCTTTATGCAATTTATTCTTTCTCACTTCTCCTGGACAATTTTCCTACCTTTAGGCTTCAGGGTCATTGGTACTACCTTCTACAGGAAATCAATCTGCACAGAGGCTGGGCTGGATAGCCCTGCTTTGCTCTCATTCCCCTCATTGTTTCCTCTGACATAGGACATAACAGACATTTTCTGGGAAAAGCTGGAGTAGGTGAGAATCGCCACTGAAGACAGGCACTGTCTGTTAACATAGTTCTGTCCTCTGCACCAGGGGAGACGCTCATCAGCTATTTGCCAAAATACAGAGAGACTTCTGATCTCTACTATCACTTGAGGCAAAGCTGAGGCAACCCATAACAGTCCTCAAATCCCACTGCTTCTAATTTAGTTAAGATGCTCCTCAACTTTTAATGATGCCCCTATTACAAGACTGTCCCTGAATATTTTTGCCTGTCTTCATTTTGTCCTGATTCCTACCCTAGAAGCCTCTCCTTAGACTTCCAGGCCCCTTTCTAAAGTGCATATTTGATCACTTCTATTCCTTGGCTGATTTTTCTTTTCTCTGGATACTGTTGTGCTCATGGTAAAAAAACGAATCACTGAAACTTAGCACATGGATCCCTTTTCAACCTGACCCCTTGAAAATGGCTTTATACCGCATTTCAGGTTCTCTGGAATGCCTCACAGATGATCAAAGTGCTTCAGGGCTTCCAGGTACTTTGGAAAATACAGATTTGTTTAGCCTGATGTACCTTATTCCTTTCCTTCTTTCTTTGTTCTAGCTTATCAATGTGTAGTCTGAGAAGAGTCTGAAATCTCCAGGGGGAAAGAAAGGGTTATGCTTCCTTCCTAAAGGATGTGTGTCTTGACGACCACTGCTCTTGTTTCTTTACATCCCTCTCTGCTTGACCACATGTCTACTCTAATGGGGCTATGCCTCACTCCCCTTCAATGCTTAGCACTGAGCGGAGTTATTGATGCATGGTAGTTATTGAATAAATGTGGGACGAATGAGTAAGAACTGTAGAGAGGGTGTTTTTCCATTTTCCTTTTTCTAGTCCTTGAGACCCTGAGGGAATGAGACACACAAGATGACAGAAAACCTGGGAGAAGGAATGGGCTGAGCTGGACTTTTGAGGGGTGGTAGCTCTAGAGTAAAAAGTACTTCAGAAAACATCAGTGAAAATGAAGGTCTGACTATGGCAGAATTGAAGTCCTCCAACCAAACCAGGATTTCCCTGCTGGATGCCACCCACAGACCATCTCCATCTCTCACATTTATTGTATTTTGGGCTTAGCTGGTACTGGTACATAAAAACACTTCTTGTTTTTATAATTTAATCATGATTTAACAACCTTGAAATATTTATAAAAATTCAAGACACATTTTCCACATGATCCATCAGTGATTTTGGGCTAATGGTTTGCTGAGACCAACCTAAGTGTGTATAACTAAGGAAATGGAATTATATAATATAGTGGACACCTATTTTTAAAGTGTATATAATAGGAAGAGACAGTGAATCTAATGGGCTTACATGGATGATCTAGGAAACATAGTGGAAAATATAAAAGAAAAAGAAAAACAAGATTAATAACCCAATACTGCTTATAGACTTAAACTATGTACTCTCAAGCTGGTTACTTGTGGCTCACACCTATAATCCTAGCTACTCAAGAGGCTGAGAGCTGAGAATTATTGTTTAAACTCAACATAGGAAGACAAATCCTTGAGATTCTTATCTCCAATTAACAAAAATAAGCCAAAAAGCTGGAGTGGAGGGAGATGTAGCTCAAGTGGCAGGATACCAGATGTGAGCCTCTGAGTTCAAGCCTCAGTATCAGGATAAAAAGGGAAAAATAAGTGCACTCAAAATGATATGTGTTTTCTTCAAGGATACATGGAGAATGAAGGAACATATATCACCTCTTAAATTGGAAGACTGTACTTATGGACTGGAATGGTGAGGAAACAAGAAGAAAAGAGGAACAAGAGGAAAAACGAATAAAATACGGATCTCAAACCAAATGATGACACCAATGTGATATGAATTACTATACTACCTCCAGGGTTTAATTTAAAAACTATTGTAAAGAGAAGAGTTCCAGCCACTACCAACTAGATAAAAAGTTTCACACCTCCAGATGTTAGCTGAGCTGACCCCTCTGCCCAGCTTTCAGTCCCAGCCACAAGCCCAGATCATTGAGGGGCAATTCTTCTCAACTTAGAACCAATATGGCAAAGAATGAGAGCTGAATATATAATGTTACAAGAATCTATCAGCAGATAGACTAAAAAGAGAAATCCAAGATATCCTAAAAGGGAAACTTCTTTGGTCTTATCATAGCCAGACTTTTGAGCTTGAAATGAGTTTTTGTGTTCCTGTGATCTTCTAAACAGATTGCCTATAGAATATAAGTCCTGAGAGCTCCCTTCAGCACTCACTTTGGGACACCCCTGCAGGTGCTTCCTGTACAAACCCTAGTTTTGCTTCCAGAGACTACCCTGGCTGATTCTATTGTCATTATTCTTAGTCAATACATGAATGTTATTTAACAAGTAAGCTAATGCATCTCTGCACAGTGCAGCTTAGATTCCTATTGTCTAAGTCTCTATTCTCTGCTTCAAGTCTTATACGACTTGAGTATATAGCAATGTGATAAAACGTCTTGCTCATGTATCTTTCCTATTCTAGAATACTTGTGTCTGTTGGAGGAAAAAAAACTTGCAAAGAAAGTGACCTGGCAAAGTATTACATATTTCATATCGCTGTAGTATTGCCTATGATTTGTCCTGAATGAGCTTCTTAATAAATAAATAATTGCCCTTCTACCAGTAATAGTTCTCTCTTTTTTCTACCCTAATGAAATACTCCTAAGCACCCTCATTATACTCTATTTTGAAACTTTTCATTCAAATCGGAGTGAGTATGGGCAGTTTCTCTTAAAGACAGAGTTCTGGGTAAATGAAAGGGCATCTAATTTGAATCAAGGGCATCCTTGAAGGATTCTACAAAGAATTCTGACTAGGGTCATTACTTAATAGTTAACACATTCTTAGGACAGTGTGAATCTCTAGGTAACCTAGAGCGACTACAAAAAGGGAAGTATTTTAAATCCCTGTTTCATAAGTGACCAAAGCAAAGTTTGCGATTAATTATGTTGCACACACTAAAATAAAACTATTAAGCAGAATAAGATGTGAATTCAGGTCTGAGTGATTCCAAACACCCTGATATGGGCTCTGCTTTCTGCTGAAGCAAATCCAAGTTATTCTGAACTGGCTAGGCTGACCACACGCGAAACGTTATGCGTGATCTCATTCCATCCTGCACAAGAAGGTAGACATTGATATCGTTCAAAAGGTCTTTGAAAAGAAATGAAGAACAGGTCAGTCAAGTTATTGTCTAGAGATAAACAGAGTGACAGAGCTTGGTTGCAAATACGTTCTTTCTTTACCTCCAAGCCTCTACTCTCACCCCTCCTCAGTATTTCCTTAACCACCCTTAGAATAGACGAGTTAAGTTTTCTTTTCCTTAGCTTGAAATGTCTTGAACCTTGTTGTTATAAGTATAAGCCTAGGATTCAGGACATTTCTTACTGGCCTCAGCTTTACTGATGTTTTGTCCTTAAAGATTCAGTGCCTAATTATTTGTTTGTTTAGTGAGACTGGGATTTAGGAAAGTTTGTTTGGCTTGCTTGTTCTGCTGACACTGTACCACTAGATCCGTGTTTCCAGCCCTGCTTTTTGCTGGTTGTTTTGTGGAGTTAGTCTCTCAGACTTGACCACCCAGGCTGGCCTCAGCTAGGATTACAGGCATGAGTCAGCAGCGTCCACCTTTCAATGCCTTGTTGAATTTAATTTACCTTCTGTTCTTGGGAAGTGAAGCACAAGATGTTTAATACATGGGATTCCTGTGTTGTAGGAGATCAAGGAGGAAAGAAGAGCAGGGTATAGCTTGTTCTCATGGTCATCAAAGGTGCAGGGAGAGTTATAGCACCTTATGGATGCAACCGGAAAACTGCATATGACAGTGTCTGCAAAACTGAGAGCTCTTAATGTAATTCCTATATGATAGAAATTCGGAGAAGAAATAATACATCTTTTCCCCTCAGGAGTTACTTGCTGTGGAAATGGAATGGCTGGACCAATATTGATATGAAACAGGAGAACCCAATTCAGGTGACTGACACATGATTCATGTCTCTATTTGTTCCCAGATGTCTTTTCCTTGGTATAGTCCTTTTCAAGAATACTTAAAAGAGTTCAGAGGTGACCTTATATAGAAGCCCGTTGATAGCATTTGCTCCCTGATTTTCCCCACAGTTTTTCCATGAAGCCTAAAATATTGTCGCTAAAGATACAACTTGAGTTAGTTAGAATGATAGCACTGTTCAGGGAAAAGGTTATGTTGTGTTATTAAATATTCCATATAAATATGATGATGCACAACATTTTGCTGACTATTTCTACTACTGGAAATTAAAGTTATTTCCATTTCACTACTTTAATCATGTGCTAATTTAATTCTTTTATTAAGTACATTATTATTTGCTTAGTGGATTACTAACTCAAAAACCTGTCACTGGTGAAAGCATACATTATAAGCTTTTTGAAAAATATTTTCCAACCTCTGTGATTTTGAAATATTTTAAAATACTTTGCACATGAATTTTCTTAAATAAAGAGTCTCCAAACCCTCACTGTTAACTTTTGTGCTTAGATTCATATATTTGGTTATTGTTTTGTTTTTCAGTACTTCCTTGCACATGTAAGGCCAGCAGATGAGCCATGCTTTTGGCACTTTGTTTTTTATATTTTTTAAGAGTCTTGCTAATTTTGCCCTGAGCATACCATGAACTTGTGATTCTTCTGCTTTTGCCTCCCAAGTAGGGTTATTCACAACATCTTTATTCAATGAAGTGTGTCTGTTGTGTGTTCATATTCACTGTCTGATTTTGTCTTCAAGAGTTTTGCTATGCCTCAAACATATGATCAACAACACTCTTCTAACTTGGAGAGAAAAATTGCATGTCTTCTGATCTTCTAGCTGTGTCGTAGATGGGGCATGTCCCAGGAAGCCCCTCTCTAAGTTGAAATGAATCCATTAATATGCATGAAACAAATGTTCATGCAGCTCTGAATTATGTGAATGCACTATGAGTCATGGCCTGCCCATCATGTTGTCCTTGCAAATGATTTGCGACCATCCTCCAAGCACCTCTCCACCATCGGCATCAGTAATGGAAAATTACCTGACACAGGAGCTGATATTGGTTGCTAGGGATTAACACCTCTATGTTCACTGCTCCATCTCCCTCACTGAAATCTAGAGAGTGTTCTAGAATTCTGAGCCAGTGGTGATGTCCACTCAGAGGAGCAAATAATTGAATTTAAGACGTGAATGATAATGAAAATCAGTCATTAGACCATCAGGAGAAGAACAACACTCGACTTGCACTCCCCCAGGTCCAGGATGGAGTGGTGTCTTTGACAGAGAATTGCTATCCCAGCTTGGAAGCTGTGGCAGGTGGAGCTGAGAGAGATACCAGCTGGCCAGAGCTGACAAAGAAGGGAGAGTGGAAGCAGCGATCTGTGGGCGGATGCTGTTTTTATGACATTTTCTTCAAGTGGTTTTGCTTTCTGTTCTAAGATTTTGTTCTTTGTCGTATCCAACTCGGAATTTGTTTTTCCATTACTGTGATGTTATATGTCATATTTTTGTTTATTCTCTTTAGCTTTTGCCAGAAGGGTTCTTACCTACTCTAAACATGGGGGTGTGTTTATGTGTACATGTGTGGGATCTTTCAGAACGAGTGTATGTCAGCCTGGGGTGTGTATGTGTGTACATGCGTGTGCCCTTTGAGAACAAGTCATGTCACTACAGCCAAAGCAGGAGAAGAGCACCTGTGGAGCACAACACAAGTCCAGTGCTGCTCCCATACCCCTGTGTGATGGAGAGATACAGAAAAGTCACGCAGCACATGCTCAAGTTTGGCCAAAAGGTACCTCTAGTTGCTAATGAGCAAGGGTTTGGGAGTGAGGAGCCAAAGCTTAGCTGGGCTACTATATGACCTAACTTCCTTCACCTTTATACATCCCAACTTCCTTCTTTATTGAACAAAGCTTGCTATTTTTAAGAACAAAATAACTGTACTCTTATGTCTATCAAAGTCAACAAAATACATCCTCTGTTGTGGCAGAAATTATAGTCCTCATTGAAAACCCTCTCTCATTCTTGCTCCACTCTTAATCTCATCCTGAATTCTTCTCACCACTTCTGAGCACTGGGTCTCCTGCTCCACCCTCCAAGATCTCTGCCCACCCTCATGATTCCTCTTCTTGATTCTTTCTGGCAGACAAACCAAGTCTGCAAGTATATCTGAAGAATGAAGCAGGAGAAGTAGCTGGGATATATATATATATATATATATATATATATATATATATAGATAGATAGATAGATAGATAGATAGATAGATAGATAGATAGATAGATAGATAGATAGATAGATAGATAGATATAGATATAGATATAGATATAGATATATATAAAACTTACACACACACACACATACACACACACACACACACACACACACACACACACACATTGTAGCTAAGGTATAAGTCCAGACTCTGTGTGTGCCAAATGGCTTTATATTCTTCTGGTGTTCTTTTTATGTCTTTGTTACTGTTCAACATTTTTTGGTTGTTTTGAAGCATCCCATTGTGGCTTTGAACGCTCTGTGCACAGAACTTGAGTCCTATCTAGGCAACTAAAGTACTGGAGACAGGACAGCCATGCACCAGTATTGAGATTAGAGGAGTATTTAGCCACATTTTGAAAATTTCTACATGAGTCATTTATCTGACCTATCCAACCCAAGCTCTTCCTACAGTGAACTCAGCCAGAGAAGCAAAGATGAGGGAGTTGGGAAGAAGCCACTGAACCACCTGGCTATCTCAGGAGTCCTTACTTCTGCTTATTCATAGGATAAACTTGGAAGAGCAGCAGTGTGTGAAGATTGGGCTGGCCAAGTTCAGCTTGGTGGGAGAAGTAAGAGTAAGAGCCTCTTCTATAGCAGCACATCTAAGCCGCAGAACTCCAATCTAGCCAGTGTGTTACAGAATTTATATTTTAATTTTCATTTCTCTGACTCCTAATTGTCATTGCTTCATTTATTCAAACTCTAAAGGTGGACAGTGCCATGTACTGTCCCTCTTGGAATCTGATCAATAAAAGGGTTTTCCTAGAACTCTTCAGATATGGACATTGGAATTGAGTGCAGAGAGAGAGAGAGAAAGAGAGAGAGACAGAGAGAGACAGAGAGAGACAGAGAGAGACAGACAGACAGAGATAGACAGAGACAGACAGAGACTATTTCTGGAATAGCTGGTAAAAGGCACTGATGCTTCAGAAAATAAATGGTGGTTTGTGTGGTTTGCACTTTTGACTGTGGCTTCACAATTCTCAAAGGGCATCAGCCACAGAGGACTAGCAAATCTGACCTGGGTCTTTCCAGATGATTTGGCCTTGAACTGGGAGCACAAAAGTAAGCATCCACCCACAGCAAAGAGCCTTTCAGGATCTTCCAAGCTAGGCCTATCCTAAAGCAGTTTCAATTTATGTCTTTTTGGCAGATGGTGAGAGAGATAATCCTTTTGCTTCTTTTCCTGTTGTTCTTAGCAAGGATTTTAAGCCAGTTCTTAGAACTGGAAAAATGACTAAATTCCTCATGAGACAGAAAAGCACTAATGTATGAAGGTTACATCTTAAAATAGAAACTAGAGAAGTGATCATCTTCCTATGCATTTTAGGCTATTTTCTCCCTACTTTGACACACTACTAGCCCTGGCCATCATTTGTATTTCAGATGTCTGGACTGTTGCTCCATCAACTAAACCATGCTGGATGTCAGAAACAAATGATTAAATCAAGGGTCCCTATTGTATAGGGTCAATATCAATTTCTTAGGCTGGTAAGGGGGATATAATAACATTTTTACCAACCTGCTGGACAAGAAGTGTTTTATAAGTCTGTGCATGGAATTCTCTCATTCTATAATCAGCGAAGAATTCACCTGGTTAATAATACACTCAAGTTTAATATCAAAGAAGGGAAGGAAAATGGAATGACAGGGTAAGGAATCCCAGGAACAAGGCTCCTATCCTTTTCAAAAGTTGAGATCTAGGACCCGTCAAGACAATCAAAAAGATTAAGCCTTAGAGGATAAACTGAACTAGTGTGTAAAGAAAACAGAGATATACCTAGGCTCAACAACTTTGATGATAAAGCCAATAGGAAAGAAATGTGGTTATTACTAGCTCATGGAAATACGTCTTACAGCGAGACTGAAGCTAGAACTGAGAAAGTTGACCAGAGTAACTAAAAGGGACTCTGGGTTCAGAAGGGCATTAAAAAGCTTATCCTCAAATCTACAAGTAGAAGCAGCTCAGCAGTCCCTCTTTGAGTTCCAAGCCAAGCCAAGAACACAGGTTCAAGAAAGGGAAACTGAGAAAAATGATGATGTTATCAAAGCTCATGAAGAGATGGAGCAGAATTATTTCATGCTCTAAGGTGCCCAGGGAAATAATTTGTAGAATTGGGATCCAGGGATGCTGTGGTTATTAGTGAGAAGCTGGAAAGGGGACGGAAGAGATGTTAAACATGTCAATGTCGAAACTAGGAATTGTCTTGATGAAAGAATCATTCCTGTCCAACTCAGAAGGACATATGTGAGCGAGATGGATAATCCTGAGAGGACCGGGCTTCCTGAATTCACCTATTTTGCTCACAAGTTAGTACTTGAAAACCAAATTTCTTTGTCAGAAAGACAACAAATGGAAGGAAACCCGGAAAGGAAGAATTCTGCCAAAAGAGCATAAAGAAGAAGGAAGCATATTTAAGGAGCAAGTTAAAAGCATTAAAAGTAATTTTGCCATGAGTTTAGAGAGGCACAGACATTGCAAAGGAGGCCGAGGCCACTGTTCTGGGGAAAGGAGGCATTTTTGCTGCCCTCCACTGAGGTCTAAGCAATTGCAAAGCTGGGGAAAATAAAAAGCCACTGGAGCTCATGAGGCTGTAGTTCCATAAATTCAGATGCCACAACTTGATTTGCAGTTCCAGAATCTGCTAAGGATGCTTCTGTAGCTGCAACTAAGAGCCTGTTGTACAGACCAATGGGAGACCACTGCTAAAAACAGGCAGCAGACTACAGCAAAAACCTATGGTGCTAGACAAGGCTCTGGCTTTCAGTGACAGGCAGACAAGGGTCACCTCAGAAATGACTGGGGCCTAGACTTCAAGATGGTCTGGAAGCCATATGAAGAAAAGCAGAGTCTCAGGGGATAGTCTGTAAAAATAAAAAGTGATAACACAGGGTCATCACCGTAACCTCTTAACTTTACAAGCAGGCAGAAGTATTCCAACTGGCACCTCAGAGAGCAGAGGAAAGATGCACAGAGACATACTGTTCACACGACACCAGAAGTGACCTTCTGAGAGTTCTTCACTCCCAGCCCGGAGTCTGGACACCTGGCTTTGCTCAGCCAGCATCTGGAAGCAGGGATCCTCTGCCTTTCTTAAGATGTCCCAAGAGTCCGCTACATTCTTTGAATGCAGAGACAAGAGCATCTGGATTAGGAATCAGGCCCTGGGAACATTTTTTTTTTCCGCAAGGATAATAAGAACAAAAGCTGGGATTTTTCTAAGTTGATAATGTGGTGGGGAAAGGACTCTTAATTGGGAGACACATTTGACAAGGCAAGTTTTAATCAGTGGGGAGGTCTTAGTGAAGCTATTCCCTCTAAAGCAGAAGGTCATTGCCCAGTACCTACATAGGCAACACCAGAGGCCTGTATGTCCTGGCTATCTTTCTTGCAGTGTCTTACATGACAATTTAGTCTCCATGTAAACTATCTGGTGCTTTCCATTAGACCGTAAGTCAGACATACTGGAAAATCTTGAATGTGTAATAGAGAGTGACTTCTTTGTCCCCAGGAATCTCATTTTGAAGGCTTCTATGGCTAAATTAAACTGCTGTTGGAAGCCCCAGGAAGAAGGAAGGATCAGGATTTTGGGGGAACCTGGGATTTGGGGGAACCTAAGTAGGGGGAGAGGTGCTTCTTGGATCTCCTCTGAAGTGAGCACTGAACCCAGTGGATCTGTGGGACAGAAAGCCCCGGATCAAACGGCCATTGCCAGCAACTCTCCCATCCTCAGTATTTCAGCCCAGGTTGGGAAGAGAGATTTATTGCGAGAGCATTTTGGGGAGGCCCTGGGCATGCTGCTCTTCTTTGTTTTTAATTTTATTGTCAAGCTGATATACAGAGGGGTTACAATGACATAAGTAAGGTAGTGGTTACATTTCTTGTCTAGTTTGTTACCCCTTCCCTCATTTTTCTCCCTCTTTCCCTCCCCACTAACCCTCCAAGTTGTATAGATCATTTCCAACATATTGTCTTGTGAGTATTGCTCTTGTCCTTTGTTCTTTGTCCTTTGTCTCACCATTTTCTGTTCCCCTTCCCTTCCCTAGTTCAGGTAAACATATATACAATACCTAGGGTACCAAAATCGAACCCAGTGACAACAGGGAATAAAACACATAGGGGGAAACACACACACACACAAAAGAAATCACATAGTACACTGAGAACAAAAACAACAAAGAAAAACCTCTTGTGTCCATGTCTTGGAACTCATTTCGCTTCGCATCATCTTATATGGTCATATGTACATAGCTATTGAGGTATTCTGCTCATCTGCTAAGATTATCCTAGATGCATACTAATTATTATAAATAAGAGAGACCATGGGACCTATGTTTATTTGGGTCTGTATTACTTCACTTAATATTTTTCCCCTAAGTCCTTCCAATTCCTTATAAATGGGGTGATATTATTCTTTCTGATGGAAGCATAGAATTCATGTGTGTATGTGTGTGTGTGTGTGTGTGTGTGTGTGTGTGTGTGTGTACACACACACACATATATATATACATATATATATATCATGTTTTCTTGATCTATTCATCTACTGAGGGGCATCTGAGTTGGTTCCATATCTTAGCTATGGTAAACAATGCTGCAATAAACTTAGTTGTTCTGATATGGACCTGTGTTCTGTGGGGAAACATGCTAGGTAAGTAAAGCCTTGGCCTTTGAATGGCCAAGTTCTGACCAATGATGTCTTAGGAAGCCCAGAAATGTTCATATAGCTCACATAGCTATTCTTCAATCCATACCCATCATGAAAGTGATACTTAAAAAATATTATAGTTACACAGGTACATACACAGAGGGGTTAGAGTTATGTAAGTCACAGTTCATTTTTTGGACAATTTTTTTTTCTCACTCTCTCCCAGTTTTTCCCTCCCACCCCCACCCACAAGTTGTATAGTTCATTTTCAACATTGTGTCCAGTGAGTATCATTGCTGCATTTGTTCACCCAAACTGACATTTTAAAATAAATTCTGTTCTCAGACAGTCACAAACTAATGTGATACTACAGATGCTGCTGCCCCAGACCCTAGCAGCAGCTTAGGAAAACAGAGATAATATCAGAAATTGAGGAGCGACTGATGCAAAAGTGAGACCTGGGGATGAAACCCAGCTGCCAAAACACCTGGCTCCACACTTGCAGCCTGCTTTTCTTTTCCAAAGGCTCTAGAAAGAAAATCTATGGCCTTGTATGTTAAAAGGCATTGTCCTAACACAACATCATATTACATAACAGTTTAGTTAGGTGTCAGGCACAGGCTTTGTGTCTTATTTGTGTCATCTCACATGAATCTTTGAGGAGTTTCTATTTTTATTTCTGCTTCATAGAGAGGGAACTGGCTCTGACATACCAAATGACCTATCTGGGGTTACAGTAGTAACAGAGATGACAGCGCTGCGAGCAGCCCTGGCTCATCTGCACAGGGGGCTCAGGCCCTTCAGCCTCTCTACTTGAGGGCCTTTCCTGAAATGTGTTTTCACGCCTCACAGACAGAAAGAAATTCCATACTCTCACTTCCAAAGCCACTTCCCCTGGTGCCCCTGAAAGGGCACCTGGGGCAGAAATCCAAAACAATAAAGAACCTCCCAGGCCGCCAAGCTCATGAGTGAACAGGAACTCACATACACCATTAGCGAAATCGGAGCGCAGCCTCTACTCTACACATCCCAGTTTATTCATGTGTAGGAATTTGTCCTAGGAAAGCAGTCATATCAGGGTACAAAGGTCATGTGTGAAGTAGTTTTCAAAAACACTACTTGTAACAGTTCAAAAAAAATTAAACAGCTTAAATATCCATCCCTAGGAAGGCTGGTTAAATGCATTAGAGTACCTCCATCCGACGTGCTGTACTGTGACCACTTACCATGATAACAGATTTGTATGTATTAAGTTGGAAAGATGTCTACTGGCACTGAAAAGTTACACAAGAGTGCATATCATAGCATCCTATTTCTCCAAAATATTTGTTTAAAGTGTGGGTGAGAAGGATAAAGCAAAGAGAATATAAAAGTCAGACCTCAGCAATGAGGCAGCCTGGTTTGGGATAGGCAGGAAAACTATCGCACTCAGCATCTGAATCCCAGGCTTGGCTCCAAGTTCTTGAGGAGTCTGATGCTCTACCTGCTCCTCTGGGAAGTGGATCTTGTTATCTTACCCAATGTTAGTGACTTGAGGATTAGAAGACAGGATAAAGGTCAAGTGTAGCTGGGAGCAGGGCGCGTGCTGGACTGTGTGATGACAGGCATTGTTCTGATATGTATATGAGTATTTGTTCCCATTCTATCAGTGATATGATAACTTCCTAGGAATACCCATTTTATGATAGCTCACAAATTCAGTGAGACCCGATGTGGGGCCATACTCGTCTGATTCTTTACTCTCTGGGGTTTCACCTGAGTTTTCTTGGGGATACCTGCAGGTAGATACATTATTTGGAGCAGCCAAAATTCACTTCACCCACAGGGGTGGCTGTACTCAGCTGACACTCTTGATCGAGCACCAATATCTGATCTCTCTAGTAAGTTGGTCTCAGGATGGCTGGCGTTTGAACATAAGGAATGTATTCTTCTGCAATGAATGTTCCAAGAGGATGATGCCTGTTCTTTTCTTACTAATTCACATACGCTACACAGAACTACTTTGTAAACTCAGTTGGGTTGGGGCAGTAATAAATAATTCTATATTCAATGGAAGGGATATAGACCTCTGGGGCAAAGAGGTAAGTATCAAGTCTTCTAGAAGGCAAACTAGGAAATGGAAGATACTATTGTTGCCACCTTGGGAACATACCATCTGCTTCTATACACCCTAGTATTTTGCATAGATACAACCTAATACATATCTCTGTAGACAGGGGTTAGGCCTACTTTATATAACTCAACACATTATAGAGACCTAGAGACATGCATAGCAATATGTTTACATTCTGTAAGAGCATTGCTGCTCCTGAGGCAGAGCTGTTGAGAATGAAGCCAGAATGTTTGTGTAGGAGAGCAATAGAAAGAGAAAAGAGATGTTCGCTGGCTGTATATATAGCGTAGGCTTTGCCCTTTACAATAAGATGATGTATTTCATTTTTTTTCATTTCACTCCCTCTGTTGCTATGGTATCTGACACTTTATTTATAGCTATGTCTGTTCGGTTGCATCCATGTACTTCAGAAGCTTTTCTGTTCTAAGAAAGAATGCAGTAAGTATGAGAGGGGTGATGGGGCAGAGTTCAGGGTGCTCTTACTCTTTCTTGTCTGTGGCTCTCCCTGAGTAGGCTTGCCAGTCCCCCAAGTCCCAAACACCAAGAGTTCTATCCTGTACCATGCACCCCTCACCTGGTCATGTGTGTCAGAAATGAGCTTGCTATGATCTTGAGGGCTGTGTGACCTTGGGCTATTTACTCAGTCTTTCTGAGCCTCCCTTTCTCTTTACCTCTTCCCTTTATAAACATTAAAGATACAAAAAAAGGAGCTTACTGCCCTTTCTTAATACCCCAAATTTCATGATGCATTCAGTTTTTGAAGAATCATCTGATGGCCTTCGTGTATACATATATTCATGTGTACATGGCTTCCTTTATGTCTTCTCCTTTTATATGTCACCTGCTCACCCCCTTGGTTTGCCTGTCTGTAGCAAACATGTTCGTTGCTTTGTTCATAGCTCAGTTTGGATCCCTTGGCCACCTCTGCATGCTAGGTTCCTGGACACATGCTCACTCCTGATACCCAGCCCTGAGTCTCAGCATTGATCAGCTGTCATTGGGCTCCCTGAATCCACTTTTCCTGAAGCAAGGGGAATGAACAGTGTTCAGGAATTGATATTACTAGGGAAGCCATAACCAGGAAGTACAGAAGGTGTTGCTGTGTCTCCTTCATCCCTGATCCACAAAAGTCTGTCCTACACTCTCCCCAGAGAGCCCCAGCAGATTAGATCACAGTCTCCTCTCCCTGAGACTGGCTCAGAGTTACCCTACACCCCACTGTACTAGGTCTCCACTCACCAGATTTCTCCAAGAATGCCTCACAAGGCAGTGCATAGGCACATATCTCCTATCAGAGTAAGCATGTGGGAAAGTCAACAAGAGCCACCTTGGGAACGAGGTCCCTCTTCAAGGTCGTCTAACCCTGTGATTGCTTTGCCTCCAGAGTGGCCGCTGTTCCATGTCACAAACACTAACTTTGGAACTCTCGAGCCCCTCTCCAAGGGCCTTTTCTGTTGTACCTACTGTTGTGTGTTATAATATAGTTCTCAGACAGGAAATGTGTTAAATGAAGGTTAAATGAAGATTGCTGGGGAATCATGGAATGATTCTGATTGTCCTTGTATAGTGTTCTTATTGGCTTCACCCTCAGAGAAGATCCACAGACTTAAATCTGACAGAAGACTGGTCTAGGAGGTTGGGACAAGTCCTGTGTTCTTTACTGCCAGGGAGCAGGACAAGTGAAGAATTCCAGCTGCATCAATGTGCTTTTGACTACAATTTTTAAACATCAAGGAAATGATGTCTAAAAACAAATGCAAACCACCTACCTTCCACATGACTGTAGCTCTGTCTTAGATGTGCCTTCTTATTTTAGGGCTTCTCTTGACATGGGAAACCAACCTGTCTGCCCAGCCCTAACAGCTCACAAGTTGAGGCACTGAGTGCTCTTAGTGATGTGGGGAAGAGGTCTCAGAAAAATCCAGCCCTCCAGAGATGAGCACCCCTCATTGGAAGACCCTTATACGGGACAAGTAGGGATTGGCTGGATACTTGGGGAGAGACCAAGTCTCTAGCCATGTGGGACTGGAATGGTGGTGTCTAGTATGACTCACAAGTTATTCCATCTGCTTCCCTTCTCATTCACACATGGCCACAGTAAGGTCCTGCTTTGCATCTGCTTGACTCTCCCATTAACTTCAGCTCTGAGATCTATCACAGTGACTGGGATGAGTTTTAGTCTCCTCATCCTGCCTTGCACCCCCAGTTTTCCTTCAGCCTAGAACAAGGACTTGGTCAGGACGGAGGAAGGAAGGTAATCTCTATGGTCTGTTGATCAGGAAGTGAGAACCCACACATCTAGGAACTTTGAAGGTTGACCTTGTTTACCCTTGAAGGTTGTAGGGACCACAAGTAGTTACAGAAAGACTGTTCTGCCCCATCCTGAGAGACAGCCATACCAGAGAGAGAGAGAGAGAGACAGGGGATGGATAAAGTAGAATGACAGCTGACACTCATGTGGCCTTTGAGAGAAAACAAGGAGCCTAGAGTCCAAGACTTAGAAATGGTCCTGGATGTTAAATAGTGCTGGGCTCTCCAGAAGAAGGACCCTACCAGACAGGATCATCAGGCCTGGCACCTACTTTCATGTGGATTGTAACTATGGGCAAGAAGCACTTTTTCACACTTCTACATCCCAGAGAGTGGTGTATGAAGGAAGGAGGTCCTCAGTTCTCTGGGAACTGTGGAAAAGAGTTCCCCAGCCCCCTCTCCCTGCTTTCTCCTTTGCCCACTAATTTCCCATGTGTTCCTCTTCTATTTGTGGCCAGCTGAGGGTAAGACTTCTTCATTTATTGATGAGCTTAGAATTGTCCTTGAGCCCTTGGGAGGTAAAAGACCCCCAGTGACTTGTCAGATCAATATACAAGGGCAAGAAATCATTGGAGGATTACAAGAACTGGTTTACTCTGAACTCTGCCTAATGCAAAAGGAAGAGCCAAAAGGGAAGTCATTTGCTTTAATATCTGTATGTCTATTTCAAATAGGAACAAGAGTTGGTGTTTTTTCATGGTGACCTTTACTCTTCTAACTGTAGATACCTCTTTTAATGGGGAAACTGCACAGGCTTACTGTGGAAAGGATTCTGGTTTGCTTTCCACCTCTGCTAGCGTATGAACAAGTATGGATCCTGGGAAAGTCACTTAACCTCTCCAAAGGTCATGTGCTACTTCTGTACAATTTCAGTTCCAGTGGTTACTTGGCAGCTTGGATAAAAGAAATATTACCTAAGATTCATTCAGGAGGTCACTCTGGAATTATAGAAATATTTTGATATCAGTTCGTTTTGTAGTTTTTCCTTTACATTCATTGTAAAGTCTATGCATGTATAGATGCTCACATCCCCAAATTACCAGCAAGACTTTATGGTTTACAAGCTCTAGTACAGAAAGAAAACCAATAGCATAAAAATCACTTCATGAATGGATGCACCCATCCATCCATCCATCAATGTATTTAATGGAAAGTAAAAGTGCTAAAATGGACTGTAAAGCATCCTTGGGGCAGAACAAAGGTGACCTATCTAGGGTGAGTTTGGCCTCAGATGTAGAGGGGAGTTCTTACTCTCAAGGCCAGAGAGAACACAAATACAAAGGAGCACATTTCAGTCTTAGGAATAACCAAACAGAGCAGAACCTTCCAGAACAAAGGCAGAAATGATGGGTGAGATAGAGAAAAAGGAATAGGAAGAAGAGGAGAAAGAAAATTAAAAAAAAAACACACAACAAGGAGCATAATGACAAGGTTCCCTCATGGGGAGGAGCTAAGGGCAGAACATGGATGGATTAAGGAGTATCAGAAGGGAGACAATATAGAATTGATGACCTCTCTTGTTAGTGATGATCCAAGCTTTGCTCCCATTTTTTTTTTTTTGGCCTACTTCAGTGGGTACCAGAGGAAGAATCTGATGTCTCTGCTCCATTTTAGAATAGGATGGAGTGCAAGATGTTAAAATAAAAGACAAAGGCGATAGCATTCCTGATTCTCCTAGACTAAAATATATCATCACAGCCATGCTGAGCTGTCGCGAATGCCGGGAGCCAGGAGTCCTGCTGTCAGCAGGTGTTCCACACCAGCAGAGTCAGCACCAGCGGGGCCCCCTGAGGGTACGGGCATGGCAGCCTGCCTCCCCACGCTTCATACTTACCACTGCACCAGGTAGGAAATGATTCAAGAGTCATGGTTCCTCAAGTGCTTCATCCACTTCTGGACATCAAATCTCTACCCCTGTGCCTGCCTCTCCTCATCGGTGAACAAATCCTACACATCCCTTGTGTTGAGATGGTAAGAGTCGTCTTCTTTCACGTTCAGTGGCTCCTGTTGGGCTTATAGAATGGGCTTTCTGTGGTCCAGAATGTACCACAGCTGAGTGGTTATTGGGTGAATGGGTAGATGATTGAGTGAGGAGACTTCAGGGCAACAACCATTACCTATAAACTCATCAAGGTGTTTCCAAATTTTCCTAATCTATTTTTTAATACACAAAGAAAGGAAATAGATGAAATGTATAATTCTTCAGCATTTTCCCCACCAATTATAAAGACTTTACCTAGTGGTGATTTAAAAATAAAACTGGGACTTGCTTTGCTCCAAACATTTTTTTTATTCTAAGTTGAAATTTAAAAAACGCAAAATAACGATTTAATAAAAATCATCACATAGACACACACTTTAAAATACCATTACATGCTATAGTTACTTAGAAAAAGCTAACAGATCTAATCAAAACAAAACAGTAATAGATTACAAATATGAGTTGTGTCTTTGAGTAAGAAACTCCTGTGAAATGTCAGAGCCAGTGAAAGGGCTCAGCCCCTCAGGGAGGGAGGAAGCCTGGATACCATCTTCCTGGGGGCACTGAGTTCAGACCTGCAGCTTCCTCATGCACTCTGCAGGACTCTGAAGGGAAGCTTCCGAAGCCTGGGTGCCTTCCAAACATTTTTATATTTGTTTTCTAAACATAAATTAAATAATAATATTTAACATTAAAAAAACAACTGTGTGACTTCTTCCTGTGTTCTCCCTTCTCATTTGCAAATCACTGTCCACTCAGTGTTCCTGCTTCCTGATCTGAGGCTTCCTTCCAAATCTCACCATACACTGTCTACCCAATGGGAATCATGTCAGAATATTCTGAAAATAGAATTTATACTCCCATGGAGTTTACCAGCCACCAAGGAAGCAAAACAATGATCAAATGGGGAAGAAACAACTCTAAAGCAATGGTGGTGATGGGCAACAGCCCAGCTGACGGTGTGAAGCTAGGCACTGTGCTAAAGGCTCTGCATGTAGCATCTCATTGCAACCTCTCAAAAGCTGTGCAAAAATTAATGCACTTTCCTAACCCCAGGTCAGAGAAAAGTCCAAAAGTAATCCAAGAGTAGATGTGATGTTACAAGGCATGAAAGCAATGTCAAACCAAGGAAATCCAACATAGCAAGGGTAGGAAAGGCTGACACCTGGATAGGCAGCTTTTTTTACTTTTCCACTTGAAGTTTCGGGATATTGGGCCTTCAGTGGAGCCTGAACTTCTCCAGGCAACCACGGCCAGCAGCTGGGTCAGAGCCATCCTAACTGCCTAGAAGTTTTTTTTTTCTTAGTACTTGCTGCTTCCTGGTCACAAGACCATACTTACTTAACAGTTTTTCTCTCTTCACCCTTGCTACTTTTTATTAACCAGACTTGACAAGCACAAGGATGGAGGCACCACTTGTTTCCACAAACATTTTATGAGTACATAATGAGAATCACTTATCAGATAAATATGTTTCAATTATCTTGAGCCATGTAGATACTGTTAAACACTAAAATATGGTTGAAGTTGGTAACAGGTCTCTTCTAATGAGGTGCAGAGACAGGCAGAAAGGGACCTGAAGGGGATTCCAGGGAACATGGCTAAGTGGTAGAGACAATGGCTGCAGAACCCGGGACTTCCAGGCACTTGGTTGATCAGGCTACCTTGTCAACTCTGAGAGCTTGGAAGAAACTCATTCTTAAGGTTTTTGTGCTGATGAGGAGAGAAAAGTGGGCAGGGCAATATGTCTGTTTGTTTGTTTTAAAATCACTGTTAAATGGTCCTTAAAGGGAATACATTTAATCCAATGGGTATCCCAGAGTCAGAGATGTTTGCAATATTGAACTGAGCAAAAGTTTCTGTTCCCTCAAAACTGACTCCAGAAGTCTTAGGCAAGGTGCTCAAGTTCAGACAGTACTCCCAAAAACACTATTTGGAGATAATGGTCATGTCAGAATGAAAACAAATCCCAACTTGGAGACATATAGATTTTTTTTAGATTTTGGTTTGAATAAGTACAAAATTGAATTGTAAGTCTTCTTGCATCCTCTTCTGAGCTCCACCTCCAGCTTTCTGAGCTCTCATGGGAATCCAGGTAACACTAGACACAGATGATGGCCTTTTATGACTGACATTTGGCTGCAAGCAATAACAATACATCCAGGGTGATAGAATCTAATGAACATTTGAAAAGAGGTGCATTCCACCAGAAATCAGGAATAAACTATATAAAACTTTAGCATCAAGAATTTTTGCCTCTCCCATTTGGTGATTAGTAAAGGGCTAATGTTTGTGGGACTTATAAAGAAACTGGGACTTTCATAGATCACTGGTAGTAACATAACTTAGGAAAGAAACAGGAAAAATAGAATAATGTGTGTAATGATCACAGTATCCTCCATCATCCTGCAACTCCTTTGTTAATAGTACTCCCTGGGGACATAAAGATGTACCCACATTATCTTTCTCCAGGGTCAGGCTAACATATTTGCAAAAAGTGAAAAATCAAGGGAGGAAAGGAAAGGGAGGAAGGAGAGAGAGTGGGTAGTGAAGGAAGGAGGGGAACAGAAGGGGAATAAAGGGAAAAGAAAGAAAAGGGAAAATCTATCCATCAACAGAGAAATGGATAACATGTGATACAGTTGTAAAATTGATAATTAGTAGTTAAAAGTAATAAATGGTGCATATATTTATTGATAAAATACTGAATATGAAAAATCACATTGCAACAACAGTTATAAGTACAAAGTCATATATGTATTTAAATGTTTGCCTATACATAACCTAACAAAATAAAAACAATATTGTTTCCAAAACCATACCTGTATAGTAAATATCTAAAATTATAACAGGATAGGAAATGTTCACTTTTTAGGTTCTGATTACTTCCAGTATGAAGGAGAGTTGAATGGACAAGTTTCCATTTTCTTTTATTGCATTAATAGTGTATGAGGGTTTAAGAAAAAAATCCTTTGTATTTTTAGTTAATTTCACATTGTTCCCAAATAAGAAAAGCTAAGTAGATACTTACATGCAGGGCTGTTAGAGCCTGAACACTGCAATAGTGAAGTCCTCAGCTCACAGGGACAGCAGACCATAAGCCCCTACAAGGAAAGAGTATTTCCTCTCCTCCTGGTTTAAAATGTCTCATTTTCTCAGGTCTTATCTCTTAGGTTCAAAAAGCAATCAGCGCCTTCACCTTGGACCTGATATCTCATCCTTAACAGAGTAAGGATTGCCTCTGGCTTTGAAGGATTTATTTTGCTTACTTTTATACAGCAAGTCTGAACTCTTAGCTGGAACCCTAAAAATCTACAAGCAAGAAAAATAAGAAAGTAAAGCAGAGGTCTTCTATAGCCATTAGATAGAAGATAAAGAAGATAGGAAAAAATTTATTCAAATGTCCGGCCCCTTAACTATTCTACCTTTAGATGAAGTCAAAGCTTTGAGATTATGGGGATTGGAAGAGGGGGTCTTGACTGTCTCCTGCCTAGCTGAATCCACTTTACTTAACCACCAAACACACATAATCATAATATTTACAGCACAGCTGATCTCATCATGTAAACAAACTGATTTTCATTACTATTAATAATAGTGACAAGACTGCAGATGGCTGACAGAGCAAAGTTATTGTCTCCTCTGACCCTTAGGAAATACAGGGAGTAAGCAGGGAAAGCTAGATTAAGCGAGATGCCAGGAAATGTACAATGAGGCAGAGTCTAGTAGAAATAAAAAAAATATTGAAACTTAAGCCTCTAAAAGTGGGGGAAAAGCAAGCAAGGAAATAAAAAGTGCCTTACTTAAACAGATCCTGGAAAATGATATAATAAAACTGAAGGCCAAGAGATAAATAATAAAGTAGAAAGCTTCACCAGAAGAACAGATGATATGAAAGATGGAGTTTCTGGACTCAAGGATAGAGTACATTTAATAGAGTTGGAGTAAATAAATATAGCAAAAAAAAAAAAAATCCAAGAATTATAAAAGGAGCTTGCAAGCATTTCAGAACTCAATTAAAAGACCAAATAAACACGTTATGGGGATTGAGGAAAGAGAAGAGTGGATAGTAAAAGACTCAAGAAATATACTTAATAGAATAGTAACAAGAAGCTTCCAAAATCTTTTAAAAAGTAACCCCAATTAGGAACAAGGCTTTTAGAACATGCAACAGAGCAGAATAGAAAAAAAAACTTCACCATGACAAATTTTAGTTAAAACATTAAACACAGGAATAAAGAAAGAAACCTGACTACCATAAGAGAAAAACAGATCACTGACATGGGAAAAACAGTCATAGGGAAAATAGCAGATTTTCAATGGAAACCATAAAAGCAAAGGGAGCTTAGAATGATGTATTTCAAGCCCTAAAAGTGAACAATTGCTAATCCAGAATACTCTATCCACTCAAGGTTTTACTCATAACTGCTGAGCAAATAAAAATATTCCATGATAAATAAAATTAAAAACATTTTTCGCCACTAAACCAGTACTACAGAAGATACTGAAAAAACATCCTGAACACAGACCACCATGAAAAACGTGGAGACAACATATCCTTCCAGATGAATAGACAAACATAGGAGGAACTGAAAGAAGTAAAAGTAAATTTGGGAGTAAAATGATGGGAACAATTACATACTTCACAATTCTAACACTCAATATTAATGGACTTAGTTCTCCAATGTAAAGTCATACAATGACAGAATCAAAAACAAGATCTAAACATCAAATATTGCTTTAAGGGAAAGACTGGAAGAAAAATACTTTAAGCACAAGGACTCTGTAGGCAGACTGTATAGCAATATTCATATCTAATAAAGTAGATTTCTAGTCAAAATAATTTAGAAGAGATAAAGAATTCTCCATCAAGAAGATTTAACAATTCTCAACATCCATATCTCAAACACTGAAGCACCCAATTTACTTAAACAAACTCTATTGGGCTTAAAATACACATAGACCCAATATGATAATTTGATACTTCAACACCCCATTCTCACCAATGAATGGATCTTCTATGCAGAATCTTAACAAAGAAACTTCTGAATCAAATGATAAACTACTCTATAGAACACTTGGACCTAACAGACTTCTATAGAATATTCCATCCATCAACTGCACAACAAATTTTTCTCAGAAAGCCCATGGAACATTATCCAAAATAAACCATATTCTAGCTCATAAAGCAAATCTTAGGAAACATAATAAAATTAAAATTATATCTTGTATCCTGTCAGACCATAATGGAATAAAATTAGATCTTAACAGCACAAGAAACCACAGGAAATATTCAAAATCATAAAGACTGAACAATATATTGCTGAATGATCAGTAGGTCACAGAAGAGAGATAAGAGGGAAAATCAGATATTCCTAGAATCTAATGAAAATAAAACTCAACCTACCAGAACATTTGGGACACCGCAAAGACAATTCTAAGAGGAAAGTTTTTAGCTATGAGTGCCTACATAAACAAAACAGAGACATACCAATACACTAATAAAGCACCTCAAACACGTAGATAATCAATAACAAGCCCAATTCAAAACAAGTAGATGAAAAGAAATAATGATTAGAGCAGAAATCAATGAAGCAGAGTCTAAAAGAACTATACAAATAATCAACAAAACAAAGTTGATTCTTCCAAAAGATAAACAAAATTGATAAGCCCTTAGGTGATCTGACCAGAGGGAGAAAAGCAAATCACTCAAATAAATAAAATTACGGGGTTAAAAAAGTAGATATCAAAACAAATACATGTGAAATCCAGACATTTATGAAGGGAATACATCACAAATTTTTATGCCAACAGACTGAAAAATCTGGTAAAAAATGGAAATAGAAATAACCTCAAATGCCAATACTGAGCTCCGATGATACATTTAAACCCATATATAACAAGCAATAAAATCGCTTGTTATAATAATAACCTCCTGACAAAGAAAAGTTTAGGATGACACTGATCATAAATTAGCATGTTGAATTGAAGTCTCTTTGTACAACTAAAGATTTTTTAAAAGACATGATAGTGACTATTGATACTCTTCTTTCTACTTTCAAGGCACTGTACCATATATTATTTATTATCCCAATTGTGGCATCCCCTAAATGTCCTAAGAGGTATCCATGCTTACTTTTATTTTGTAGATGCCTAAAAGCTGAGAAATTTATCTAAGAAAACATGGCTGTTAAGTGGCCATGGAAGAACTCAGCAAAATAGTGTGACTTTTATGTTTCTGAAGACTATGAAATATTTGTATATACTGGCAAGCTGATGCCATACATACACTGGAACCACCTTGTCCCACATTGCCCACTGGGATGTCTAATACTCCAATTGGATTTAGCATGAATTACAGGGCCCTGTTTTCTCTCATGAACCATTTCCCCGCTATATTTACCTGTTTGTGTAAATGGCCTCAGCCTGAGAAGAGTAAAACACCAGAAAAGGAATTGTGAGTAAAGGCCATCTTGAAAGGTGTGTTGCATGTGTACACTCGTTCAGAAAGGCCATAGGCTTTCTTTAATGCTCTTCTTTCACTGTCCTGGAATTTTGGTTGCTTTTATTATCTTAAAGTAGTTGTACAAAGGAGTTGCCATTCTACAAAGCGGTTTAAGAGAATTGTGTGTTTCCATCAGTCACCCCTTTCAATGTTCTCACTCACCCCTCCCTGTCCATTCCTTCCCTCACTTTTAATTTTTAGAGTATATATTGAATGTATTTGCTATTTAACAAAGCAATTCATGTATACAATGCATCCTGACCTCTGTCATCTCTTCAACATTTTCACCCCCTTTAGCCTCCCCCTTCCATTTCCTCCCTCAGTTGTGTGGTATATACAATGAATTCATGTGTGCATTCTCCTCGCTCCCTTCCTTCCTTCCTCTTTTCCTCTCTCCTTGGTTCCACCCACCCCTTTTGCAAGTACCCATTTTCTACTACTTAGTTTGTTAGACTTTGACTTAGTCTTTCTGAAGAATTGTACTATTTGAGTTCTCCATAGGGTCTATTATAGTTCAGTTCATTGATTTTCAGCTACTTACAAACCTCCCGGTGTGTTTACTTATAGATTTATGGGCACAATCTAGCTCACAACAAATGAGAGAAACTGTGCAACCTGTGTTTCTCTGGGTCTGACTTACTTTACTTGATATAATTTTTGTAAGCCTTTCCATTTTCTTACAAATAGTACAGTATCATCTTTTCTGATGGGGGAGTAGAATTTTATTGTGTGTCTGTATCACATTTTCTCGATCCATTTGTCCATTGAAGGCATGTCCAAGAAAAAGCCCAGGACCCTATGGATTTACAGCCAAATTATTTAAGGCCTTCAAAGGAGAACTGACACCTCAAAATCTTCAATGAAATAGAAAGGGAAAGATCACTACCAAACTCATTCTATGAAGCCAGCATAATTCTCATCCCAAAACCAGATAAGGACTTATCAAAGAAAAAGAACTATAGACTCTTCTCTTTGATGAACATCAATGCAAAACTTGTTAATAAAATCCTGGTCAACCAAATTCAACAACTAATAAAAAAATCATAAACTGTGGGGGTGGGGACGGAGAAATGTAGTGTGGAGATGGGAGTGAAGGCATGGGAGGGGAAAAACAAAGGAGGTGGTAACAATGCTTGATAAGAAATACTCATTACCTTGCTCATGTGATTGTAACCCCTCTGTACAGTATTTTCACAATAAAAAAAACTTATTTAAAAAATATCATACACTATGATCAAACAGGATTCATCCCAGGGATGCAAAACTGGTTCGATATACATATGTCAATAAATATAATACAACAAAGCAACAGAAGTAAGGTTATGAACCACATGATCATCTCAATAGATGTAATAATTTTTTAAAGGGCCCTGCCTGCATTCTCACTTTGCCTGGGGCACTGTGAATTGTGTGGTTGGTCATCCCTACACAGCTTGTTCCTAGAGATTTCCTTGAACTTGTCTCCTATCGTTCTCCCTCTTCATCTGTTCTAGACTCTGATCTATTTGTTCTCACATACACTAGGCTTTCAGGGCCTTTTCTCTTCAACCTAAACTGCAGTTCCTCTAGGTGCGTTTGGCTTCCTTTCCCTACCACTCAAATCTCACCTCAAAGCCTACTTCTCCATAAAATTCTTTTTCTACACATCTCAACCAATGAAGATTTCATGCACCCAATCACTTTCTACCCTGTTGTACTTTCTTAGTAAAGTCAGTTTGGTTGGTGTTGCTATAACAAGCTACCTGAGATGAGGTATTTTGTAAAGAAAGAAGCTTATTTAGCTCATGGGTTTTGAGGCTAGAAAGTCCAAGCTTGAGAGCCTGTATCTACTTAGGACCTTGTACTACACCATAATACGTCTGATGACGCCCCATGGCAGAAATACACTGCAGAAAAAATTGTATGGTAAGAGAGGAAGCAAGGAAGCAAGCTGAGGAAGCTAAGCTCGCTTTATAACAACACATTTATGAGGTAATTGTCTTGCATTCCGCAAGACTTAACCCACTCACAGGAGGCAGGCATATTCATTCCCTTGCCAGCATCAATGAGGTAGCCACAGCCCATGAGGTCCTCCCTCCTAAAGTTTCTATCATTCCACAGTACTACCACAAGGGTAACACAAAAAAAATACCATATCCAACCCATAGTATTATCTCTGTCTGAAATCATTGTGTTTATTGTGTCATACAAGGGTCATTTGTCTTGGTATTTTTTTTTATTTTGTTGGTCATGGAGCTTGAACTCTGGGCCTGAGTGCTGTCCCTGAGCTCTTCAGCTCAAGGCAAGCACTCTACCACTTGAACCACAGCACCACTTCTGGTTTTCTGGTGATTAACTGGAGGAAAGATTCTCATGGACTTTCCTGCCCAGGCTGGCTTTGAATTACGATCCTCAGATCTCAGCCTCCTGAGTAACTAGGATTACAGGCGTGAGCCACTGGTGCCTGGCTGTCTTGGTGTTTTAGCCACCAATAAGGAGGCACTCACTCAATGAACACTGGAGGAGGGAAGAAGGCAGGATGGAAAGAATGGATCAGCCATGACTGGGGCCTTCTGACCCAGAATCCTCACTAGCTGTCTGCATCACAGAGAATCTCCTAGATAATCTCCCCCCAGCCTCTTGAGAAAAAGCACAGAATAATAGTTACTAAAACATAGAGGGCTTCAGCAGCACATAGCTCAAAAGTAGCTACCCTCCTTTCCTAGAGGATAATCTCATTGAGCACTTTACTGATTCTAGTGCACCCAACTACAAAATACAAGTCATTTATGCGGGCAGAGTTCCTTCCTTAAGGAATGGTGTACAAAGGTAAGTCACTTTTGCAATAGATGACATAATTTATATGGATTCCCAATAAAAATCTATAAACTCTTACTATGTTGCATGCTGCCTGCTGGATGTATGTTCTGATTCCTTTCTGAGGAATAGAAAATGATCAAGATTATTGACACTACCCCAAGAAACTCATTTGATATTCAGTAATTACTCAGAACATAGGCAGGACTGGAACATCAAGTCCAGGAAATGTTTATTTTATACAAGAATTAATGACCAACCACTGTATGCCAAGTACTAAGCTATTATGAAATCATATATTAATAGTACATGGAAAAAGCTATACCTAAGTGAGAACAGTATTCAGAAGAAGCAGAAGCAAAGGACAGATTAATTCCTCCCAGGAGGAGACATGAGTATGAGTTCTAAGGGATGTCTCATCTGTGGCAAGCAGAAGAGCAGGCATTCCTAGGAGAGGACAGGGCTGTAAAAAACGCTTCAGACTCAAATTGTTTGAGGCTCTCAACAAGAACTTTCACACATTCCAGGGGTTATTAGAGTGATTAAAATTATTCCCAATTAACTGATGAGGAAATAGGCCCAGAGTGGTCAGTGAATGTACTCAAGACCACAAAATAAAAAAAGTGGCCAAGTCCAGCTTGCAATTTTCCTGGGAAGGTTCCCCAGGTCTTTCAGTCATTTGGAATGGTACTGCACAATTTCTTTCTTCATCTTGGTCTCTGTTCTGACATCCCAAGCGGATAGTGAAATTAGCTGAGTCTGAGCAGGCATGACGACAGAGAGATATAAGAGTTGGGGTGGTAGAAATGATTATCTAACTGACTTGTGTCTTCAATTGGCTTTTAAAGAGAGAAGAAGATCTGACCAAGGAATTTAAAACCCTGGATTGTGTCCTGGCTCTAACACTAGATTGCAAGAGAGTCTTTGACATAGTAATTGTTCTCTGGGCTTCTTTACTCACATGAAAAATGGATTTATTCACACTAGAGAGTTGACCTTATAAATAAATGAAATTCTCTGTAAGCTCTGAAGAGTCATATCTACGTTACATGCATTACTTTATCTTATTATTATCTATGGTTATATATTATACCACAATATGTATAATGTAGCAATGTGTTACTATAATTAATATTATCATTACTAAAATATAAAATGTGAAATATATTTCAATAGAGGATTGCATTTTTGCCAATGTCTTCAAACTTTAGGTCATCAACCATGAATAAGTTCTGAAAACAAGTTAGAATTTTATAAAACCCCAAATAATCCTATTCCAAACCAAGAACATAAGGTAGATTGTGACATAAGAATTTATTATTGAAAGGTCATGACAAAAACTCTTTCTAGGTGCTATTTTGTGAAACATCTAGTGGTATCAGAAAGATAATTATTTGATTTAAAAAGATCTTAGAGATAACTGAGTCCTGTCATCCTCACTGATGGATACAGAGAGAGGGAGGCTAGATTATTTGGCCAGGGTTTTGTAATTTCCACTCTGCCCTCAGAACTAAACCAGAAAGGGAGGACCTTAATAGTGAGATGACAATGGCTGATATCTATAATCATAACTATTCTGAAGGCTAGATTAGGAGAATTATAGTCTAAACTAACTGGTAGGGGCAATCAAAAGACCTTATCTTAAAAATAGCCACATGAAAAGGGTTTAGAAGCAAGTGGTAGAGTGCTTGCCCAGCATATGCAAAGCCTTGAGTAAAATCCATCTTCCAACAAATAAGAAAGTTGGCTATAATACTTATTACCCAAGGATCCTGTGCCATACCTAGAGAGAAGAAATGCACTGAGAAGCCAGAAAGATCTAAGCAGATAGATTTGCTAGATTCTGCCCTAAATTTATTACCATTACAACATGCCCTTTTGGTCCAATCATGTCTTGGAATAACACTCCGCTTCTTCTATCAGACTTATTAAAAACAGTTTCTTCTGGTCTTTGGATCTTTATTTTGAAGACTCCTGTCTCATGAAAATATCATAATGTGTCTCCCATTCTTGGAGTGTTGTTCATGTCCTAGAGATAGGTGAGGAAAAGATGTTATCTTTTCTCTCCTATAACAGGCATGAAAGTTTGGGTGAACATTTAGGGATCTCTGACCTACACATGCATACTCTGTGTGTGTGTGTGTGTGTGTGTGTGTGTGTGTGTGTGTGTGTGTGTGTGTGTGTGTGTGTGTGTGTGTGTGTGTGTGTGTGTGTGTGTACATGTAATCACATGAATTTGTCAAACAGTTCACCCAACATTTTACCAAAGGGAAGCCTAAGTGGAAGAAAGAAGAGCAAGGATTGACCTTCTAACTTCTGTCCAAGCATGTTTCATTTCCATTTACCCGGTCACACCAGCACTTGAGCACTCAATATTGTGGATTCAGTGAGCTAAAAACCCATTACCCATTCACTGCAATCTGGAAATTATGTAGAACCTGTTATTAGCACAGACTAAATTATGTTTAGCATGTGTTTTAAATAAACAGACTTTGGCACAATTTACCTAGTTGGTAGTATCATCAATATTCCAATAATTTGCATATTCCATTTAAGCATAAGAGTAAAAAAACAAATAAAACCAACTGAAAGAGGAGAAATTAAGGACATACATAGCACCAAGGGATCAGAGAGAGCTTTCTAAGCAAGTCAGAAAGGCTAGAAGCTATAAAAGCAAAAAGGCATGTACCTAGACCAGAGGAGAATTATGATTTTTGCATGAGAACAGAATATAAAACAATGTCAAAAGATAAATGATAGATTGGAGGGAATATTGTATTTCCCATGATAGCTAAAGGTTAATATAGAAAGAGCTCTTACAAATTAAGAAGAAAAATACCAACAGCTCAAGATTTTTAAAATGGGCCAAGGACAGGAATGGTTAATGTTCAGCAAAGATTATCCAAAAGACCAAGAGACATAACAGTTTTCAGGTAGAAACCAATCCATTTCAATAAAAAGCCTCTTTGTCTGCACATTGGAGAGCAATTTCATGCCGAATAGAATGGAAATAAAGTGTCTAAGCCTTTTGGAATAAGGACAAGAGGCTTGAAAACACGAGCTCCCTCAGACTTGAGTTCAGTGGAGCAAAACAGAGCTCCCAAGTGAAGGTACCTGGGAGACTTCCTGGCGCCAGGAACTTGCTGGAAGGACTTAGGAAGGCACAGAAAAGCCCTAGCCTCATTCTCATCTTGGTAAGCACCCACTTATTCATATTCCATCAAGTCTGGAGAATGGAAAAGAGCCAGATCTATATTTGAGTCCATCATTGCCATTTACTAGCTAAATTGACTTGGCATGTATTAAGGATTAAATTGAATCCTCCCCCCACAAACCCTGAAAGATAGACTGAAGCCATAACGCCCAGCACTTCAGAGTGTAACCCCATTTGGAAAAGGGGTCATTGTGGATGTAATTAGCTAAATTAAGGATGTGGTAGGGCTGGAACAGTAGGCCTTTAATCCAATCTGACTAGTGTCCTCATAAGAAATGAAGAAAGGCAAAGACCACAGGAAAATGAGAGCCATGGGATGGGAAAGAAAGATGTCATGGGAACTCAACTACAAGGCCAGGAATGCAAAGGAATGCTGGAAAACACCATGAATTGAAAGAAGCTAGAAAGAGTCTTTCCTAAATGTTTCTCCCTTGCAGAAAGCATGATCTCCCTGGCACATGGATTCTAGTCTTCCAGCTTCAGGCCAAGTGAGTCAATAAGTTCCTGTTGTTTTAAGTCTCCCATTTTGCTATTCTTTGTGAAAGCAGATCTACGAAGTAATATAGCAAGTCATCTAAGTGGGGTACAGTTTCCTCCTCAATAATGGACAGGAAACTCTGTCTATCTCCTAAACACTTCCTGGCCCCCATTGCTAGGACAAAGTGTCCCCACACAGGAGCCTTCATGATGAATCTTTGTTCCATTAAGTATTTGTGGGTTCAGTGTGCTGGTTTTGTGCTTTCTCTCTCTTAACATATGTAAGATGCAATTTAAATATAGAAAGCGCTAATGTTGAATCCAAAATTGGATCTTAGAACTTGCACCAAATTGACCTATTTTAAAATTGAAACTTTGGGGACATCTCCCTAGTTTGGGGGTTCGGGACTTTTTATATTGTTGTAGGGAGTAGAAGAGATCAGACGCATAGTCAAGCTTAGGAATATAGAAGCTTTGTGAAACCCGTTGTAATAATTAAAATACACAAGAGTATGAATGGCAGCTGAGTAAAATGGGATCTGTGGTGTGGACAAGATTAGCTGAAGGGAAGGAAGTGAATGGAGAGTGTGTGAAGATGGCCAATGTACTCCATATGCATGTACGAAATTGATAGTGAGAACTGTTGAAATTATTTTAAGGAGGGGAGAGGTAATAACAATGCCTGTCCGAGGGGAGAGTTTGATGGATGTATTGCATGTATATGTGGGAATGTGACAGAACTAGTTACTTTACAATTAATGGATGCCAGTAAAAAATATCAATTAAAAAAGGAAGTTGGGGTGGTGTTAATGAGAATAATGTAGACCCTAATATCAAGAAGCAGGGTTCAGTGGGAATAATACCAGATTTGAGTCCCAATTGTTCTATTTCCTTGCTACATGGCATTGGATAAGACTCTATTCATCTCCAAGAGTTTCTGTAACAAATGATTCCAAAACTAATATCTGAAAGAATACACTTTTTTGATAGTATTGGAATCAGATCTACCAGGCTGAAATCAATTGATCAAATGGCTGTCCCTTTCTGATGGAGAAGGAAGTAGCGCTTTACATTTTAGCAGCTAGAGCTGCTTACCTTGACTTTTAGCCCCTTCTTCCATCTTCATAGTCTACAGCATAGCTTAATATCTTGCTTCAGTCTTTGAATCGATTGCTTCAGGTCACCAAATTTCCTTCTGATTCCCTTGAAGACTTTCAAAGAATTCAGAATAATCTGACCATCTCAAAATTCTTAGTTGAATCACATTTTCAATATCCCATTCCATAAGAATAACATTCATTGGCTCTAGAAATAATGTTTGGTTGGTTTGAGGGCCTACTACAATTTCACTGTCTCTGAGCTTCGGTTCCTGGGATCATGATAGAAGCTTGGTGATAGGATTGCATTACCTCATGCATTTGAAAATCTCTGATAAAAATCTGGAAATAGTAACTGAGTAGTCAACATACTCGGATTTTGGAGCCTCTTTTTGCTCAGCATATATGACAGCTGTGTGAACTGATGGTGCTCTTTTAGCAGTAGCCCCATTCTCTCTAGCTCTGGCCAGGAAAAGATGCTTTGGGGTCAAGAATAGCATTCATTCTTCAGCACACCCCCAATGTGACTGTGTGACAAACCAGACTCTTCTTTCTCTGACTCTAGTGTGAAATGGATCTCACAGTTTCATTTTAGCAAATAGAAATTGCTTTATTTCTTATTGCTCTTTCAACCTTTAGGGAAAAGTGGTGTGATTTTTTTTTATCATCAAAACCTTTTAATACGAATCTGCCAAAAGATATCCATGGTTTCAAATAACTCTCCAATACCAGACCTTCTTCTTTTAACTCTCTCTTCTTTCTGTCTCTCTGTACTAAATCTCTATTCCCTTTATTCTTGATTCACTCAGGTAGAAACAGTTTCATACTGTGTTCTTAAATCAGAGTCATGCTGGAAACCTGTTTAAATTAGATCCTTGCTTGGAAGCCCATAGTTATTTTTTTATCATTTTATTTTGTTTTTTATTGTTTTCAACTGGGATTTTTTAGCAAACATTATAATGTATTTACGTGTCTATCTAGCTATATCATCTATCAAGGTTGGCAAGTCAATTGTGAGAATTGTTTCACCAAGTCTTTGCAATAATATCATGTGTGAAGACTTTCTAAAAAAATTTCAAAACTCAAATTGGCTCATTGTCTGGCTAATGTGGAAACATGCTTCAGAAATGAACAGAGACTGAGGCTGCACCAAGACCCCTGATAGATAGTACACAAAGCCGTGTCTATCGGTCTGTTTATTTAACCATACAAGCATAGCCTATTGTTAAACAGTTCATTTTTCTCTGGTCCTACATCAACAGAGGGAGGTAAATTCATTTTTACATCATTACTGTGAAAAATGAACTAAACAATAGTGCCAAGAATATTGAAACATGTATACATGCATATATCTTCATCCATGACTATATGAATAGAAGGGTGGATGGATAGATAGATGGTGTCAATGCTTGACTATGAAATGTCTCCCCCAGCAAATTGTGTGGAAAATTTGGTGCTCTTCAAATGGAGATTTTTTGGAAGTTCTTGGAACTTTGAGATGTAAGAACTATTTGGAGAAAGTTCCTAGGGATACAAATCCCTGTGAATATTTTGTCCCTGGCTTCTTCCTGTCTTCTCTCTGCTTCCTATTCGCCATGAGATGAGTAAGTTCATCCATCACATATTCCCACTTCTATGATAGTCTATCCAAATGCATGAAGCCAAGTGGCTATGAATAAAGTCTCTGAAAAAAAATGAGCCCAAATAAGCCTTTCCTTCCTTTATATTATTCTCTTGGGTATTTTGATCATAGCTGTGCAAAGGCTGTGAGGAAAGAGGCAGAGAAAGAGACAGAGACAGACAGAAGAGTGTATGTACATTTGATATAGAAATAGCTGTGATAGGGGCTGGGAAGGTGTCTCAGTGGTAGAGCGCTTGCCTTGCATGCATGAGGCCCTGGGTTCGATTCCTCAGCACCACATAAGCAAAAAAGAAAAAAACCCGGAATTGGCGCTGTGGCTCAAGTGGTAGAGTGCTAGCCTTGAGTTGAAGAGTTAGGGACAGTGCCCAGGCCCAGAGTTCAGGCCCCATGACCGGACCCCTCCCTGAAAGAAAGAAAGAAAGAAAGAAAGACAGAAAGAAAGAAAGAAAGAAAGACAGAAAGAAAGAAAGAAAGAAAGACAGAAAGAAAGACAGAAAGAAAGACAGAAAGAAAGACAGAAAGAAAGACAGAAAGAAAGACAGAAAGAAAGACAGAAAGACAGAAAGAAAGACAGAAAGAAAGAAAGACAGAAAGAAAGACAGAAAGAAAGACAGAAAGAAAGAAAGAAAGAAAAAAAGAAAGAAAGAAAGAAAGAAAGAAAGAAAGAAAGAAATTAAGAAAGAGCTGTGATATGTCCATAGCCCTATTATAAACATAGGTGTAGAGCAATACTTTTCCTTCCACTGTAAATTGGTAAATCACTACAAGATATATCGGTCATTCATCCATTGTCCAAACATTTCTTGAGTATTTGTGGTCATGTGGACAGATGCTCAGGGTGTACAGATGGTATCTTTCTGAAAAATGCCACTGAAGCACCTGTCAGTGCCACACCAGAATCACCACCATTCTCTTTCCTGTGCTCTTTGGCCTCACTTCCACCTGCCAGTACTTCAATCCTCTTTACCCGTCAGTATCCTTTTCTTTCTCCATTGTTCTTGCTGATCCCTGAGATAGTTTTCTGTTTATATTCATGTCTTATCATCATCATCATCATCATCATCATCATCATCATCATCATCATCATCATCATCATCATTTTAGGTGTAGGTTCCACCAATGAGCAAGAACATGTTATATTTGACCTTTTGAATTTGACTTATTCAACAGTATGAGATCCACTTTCATCAATTTTCCTTCAAATGGTGTACTTCATTTTTCACTATGTTGAGTAATAGTTCACACACACATATGCTCTTCATTATCCATTTATTGCTTATTGAGCCCCTCAGGTGATTCTCGAGTATTGCAGTTTGTGAACAGAGCTGCAATAAACATTGGTATGCTAGCGTCTCTCCTGTAGTTATACACTCCTTTGGTATATGCCCAAAAGCAATGTGGTGTGCTCATAAGGTGGGTCTATTTTCAATATCGTGAACAATCTCCATACTCATTGCCATGATGCAATCAGTACATTCGATCAATAGTGTATGGGGGGGGTGGTCTTTATCTCCACATTCCCATTAGCATTTGTTGTTTGTTTCCTTGTCAATCTGACAGAGATGGAATTGTAGTGTAATTCTGATTCACATTTTCTTTATGTCTAAGGATGTTTCATGTTTCTTCATGTATTTGCTATTTGAATAGTTCACAAAAACTAAAGATCAAAAAAAGAACAAATAATTCAATTAATAAATGAAAAAACTAATTGAGCAGATAGACCTCTAAAGCAAAGAAAGCAGTTTCCTAGTGTAATTCTCCCCTAGCAGCATGAGATGGGTGATGAGCTGCACTTTACAAATACCAACTCCTTGAGTTCTTGCCCACAGCACTTCCCTCAGTCCTTGGACCGCCATGTTGTCTTTTGTTTCCTAGCCTTCTTTGTGCCTGGAGCTTCTCTGACTGCTTTTACCTGCCACTTCTGCACCATCTGTAGCTGACCCTATGTATTCTCAGGTCTCAGCATATTTGCAAATGCTACAAGGTTTCACTGATCCCTGAAATAAGGTCAGCTCATCAAACATGCCTTTGTTATCTGACAGATTGCATCCATCTTGCTCACTCTCTAGTATACAGTTAGTACTCAAAAACTATTTTTTCAAACCAGTTGAGTTCAGAGAGGTAAAGAGAAGAATCAGGTTACAATAGGCAACTTAGAAAAACTTCTGGCACCTGGGGAGAATGTGTGCTACTAGTTATTTTGTTGGTATCATCAAATCTACATCCAGGATGAAAACTTTATTTCTGTCTCTCTGATTCCCAAACTGAGCAGAAGTATGCATCTATCTGCCCCCACCCCGCTTCTTTAATGGATCTAGTGAGATTCTGCCCCATGGCTGAGGAGAATCTGTGTTTTCATTTTTCTGTTAGAAGGAGAGATCCTTGAGACAAAGACTGTACCTTTTTTATCTTTATATCCCAGGACACATGTTCAGTAAATGTACATGGGAGGGGAAGTGGGACTGAACTGAGTAAAAGGGAGAAAAGGATGTGGAGGAAGGTTAATAATGAGACATTGGTTCCCTAGATACTGCGTCTCCAGGTTAATTAGTGGTCTTACAGTGTTTTCAAGGCCTTTTCCATATTTTTCCCTCAACAAATAGTAATGTTGCTACAAACTCATCAAAGCAAAAGGATGGATTTGGAATAAACAGACCTGGGTTCAAAACTTAGTTGTGGTACTTCTAGTTGTAGGACCATGACTGTGACTTCTAGTTGTTGGTCCCTGAGCTTCAATTTTTGCACTAGTATAATGAATAGCCATAGTGTGCTTGTGATAATTAAGTGAAGCATTTTTGTAGAACACCTAGCTTGGTGCCTGTCATCATGAGTAGCCTTGTGCTGTCTGCAGACCTATGCTGGAGGCACTATGAGGTGTGTAAAATGAACATAGATCAGTCCCTGGATGAACAGCAAAGGATGGGTACACTATCACAGTTGTATTCATTTCCCCACAAACTTAATGACAAAAGAATGCAAATTTATTAGCAGATCTAGAGGTAAGTGGACTGACCTGAGTGTCATTGGGCTAAAGCTTAGGTACCACTAAGCTTGTGGTCCTATCTGGAGGTTCTGAGGAATAATCTGTTTGCTCGCTTTTGACCCAATCATCTAGGGTAATTTCCCTATTGGAAGGTTGGCTAATTAGCAACCTTAATCCTGAATAAAACCTTGACTTCCCCTTTGCAAGGTAACATAGTCACAGCTTCTGAGAATAGGAGGGGGAGCTCTGAGGAATCTTATCTGTTGTTGCTGTTGGCCTGTCACAGTGGTTTAAAGTGCCAGCTTAGAGTAAAAGGAGCATGAATTCTCATCCAGCTCTGATACCTGCCAGCCTGTGACAGCCAGCAGCCACTTTACCTCCATTACACTTAGGATTCTTCATTTGCTAAGAGACTCTAATGACAATCAACACAGAGTGACTATTGAAAACGGTGGGGATAATGTACCACATCCATTAAGCCTCAGTGTATGACAAACCACCCAAAATGTAGTGGTTTTAAACAACATCCATTTCTTTATCTCTCCATACTATGTGATTCCTTTATCTCGGGGTTGATGATAGAATTACATAAAACAATATAAAGCACATAATGCAGGACTTGGCACAGAGTATATTCTGAAGCATCTGGATTACAAGATTAGAGCAGAGTGAGACTCCCGTTTCTCACACTTAAAAAGCAGTGTGACCTGGGGCAAGGTACTTCACCTCTCTTCATGACTGAGTGGGAATGAATTAAGGAGAATACCTGTCGAACTAGGGTAAGCTCCTTACGTTAGCAGGTGCAAGCCCAGGGCATCACTACCTTAAAGCTGCCACTGTTGTAAGGAAGGCTCCAAATGATGTTGAATCCTGAATTTACTGGGGCAAGTTGGAATGCCTGAGGGAAAAAACCCACTTTTTTCTTTGAGCTTCAGAGTAATCTTCCCCAAACCCAGAAGGCTTGGTTCAGTGTGTGCTGGAACACCAGACCATGCTGCCGAGAGGTGGTGACGCTGGCGGAGTGGCCTCAGTCCTCTCCTCTACTGAGAAATCTTCCCACAGCCCTTCCCAGGCAGGACAGGATAAGTCTGTCTTTGAACTTTCCTCCACACAGCCCTCTAGACTGGGAGGCATGGAGGGTGAGAGGTTCCTTTGGGATTCCCCATAGCAGTTCTAGATGAACCAGGGAATGCCTGAGAGGGAGTCGTGGCTTTGCCCAGTGCAGCATGACTGGCTGGTTTTAAACTTCCTAAGGAACACACTGAGACCACTGTGTCAGCAACTACCACAAAACTCAGATGTCATCTGCTGGGTCACAGAACTGGGTGCTTACTAGAACCTGAGGTTGAGATTAGCCAGACTTGAGCAAAGACATAAAGATATAAATATATAGAGATATAAATATATAAATATATATAAATCTATCTATCTATCTATCATCTATCTATCTATCTATCTATCTATCTATCTATCTATCTATCTATCTATCTATCTATCTATCTATCTATCTGACATCTATCCAACTCCAGCAAATCACAAAGCCCCTCTCAGAGAGGTTGGGAATAATGATTTGAATCTACCTGCCCTTAATGGAGGCTGACATAGAAGAATTGAACACATGGGAAAATGCTTTATAAGTTGCAAAGGACTACAGAAATATGACTGAGTGTGATGGCACATGTGTATAATCCCAGCACTCGGGAGGGAGACTGAGGCAGGTCAACAGGGTTCTGAAGTCAGCCTAGAGTGTGCTGCAGGCTCCAGGCCAGCCTTTGGCACATAGCAAAACCCTGCCACAGAGAAAATAAAAGCAACAGTAACCACAACCACAAAAAGTGATCGCTGATTTATTGTTTAGATAACCCAAGAAATAGATTTAAGTGATAGGGAAGAGGTTCATTTGTTTCAGAATTGATTTGGTTTAGAAAGCAGAAACAAAGCTGCCTAAGATCAATGAGGAAACAATAGGATCTGAGGAGCTCCCCTACTCTTCAAGATGAGTAATCCAAAGTCAAATGAGAGAGGAAGTTAGTAAAGCCCTGCTGCATGCTCTCCACAAGGCTATCAGTGTGACTTATAGACAGACCTTGGAGCAAGGGCTTGGCCTTGCTGTGAAGCACGCCAAAGCACCCTCTGTGCTTCTGTGGTCAGTAAGAAGCACAGAGATTTACTTGAGTAACCTGCAGTGGCTCCCTGGCATTAGCCTGGAATTGCAGAATACAATCTGCACAGAACGAGGTGCACACGCATTCCTCCCGCCCCCTCACAGGGTACTGCGTTGTCTCGGTAGAGCCCCAGAATCCTTCCCAACACATCTTCCAGAAGTTTTAATTTTTCATGGGAATGAACAGGTTCGGCATGGTTGGATGACTTGCCTGAGCATTTCATCTCCTGTAAGATCTATTTGAACCAAAGAATCAACTAAAATATTTAAAATGAATGAAATGGAAATTTATTTAATTAGAGTCTATAGTTAGTCTAAAAAATTTTTGTAGAGGATAAACCGTTTACTCTCCATCATTTCCAAATCTTCTTGGATCTTTATAATCAGCCAAGTTTACATCTATTTCACCTCAGTGTAATCAGTGAACATTCTATTTTCCTCTGTGCCTGTTTATGTACCATCATTCAACATGCAATTGTGTGCTTATTGCAGAGGACTGATTTTATTTTAACAGATATATATTAGTTCATTACCTTGCTGTACCTGACATTGTTCTGATGATTGTTTCCAAAGACTGTACTTGTCAAATGCATATCTTCTGAACAACTTTGCGTCGTTATTGATACTTGTGTGCTCAAGAAGATATAACAAAGCACCACAGCTTGGATTAATCAAACAGAAACATATTGTTTTGCATCCTGGGGGACATAGATCTAATGGCAAGTTCTGTCGGGGTCAGTGCTCCCTGAGTCTCTCTCCTCCCCTTGCAGATGACCAGTGTAGCCTTCTTTCTATAGCCATCTGTGTCCAAATGCCTTTCCCTTCTCCACTTGTGTCTCTGGATTGGGGCTGCCCACTTACTTTAGCCTAATTATGTCCCCAAGGACTATCTCCTATCTCTATGGCCAGGCATGTTGGCTCACACTGGTAATTCCAGCCACTCAGGAGGTAGAATCAGGAGTATCTGCATTAAAGGTTAGTCTGGGCAAAAACTTAGTGATCCCCCCCCCCAACACCCTTATTTCAACATCATAGGTAGTTTGCATCTGTGATCCAAGCTACTCTGAAGGCATAAGGATGGTTTTACTCCAAGGCCATTTTCAGGCAGTGGGGGGAGGGGGAAGGAAAAATGCTCCTGAAAAATAGCCAAAAACAAAGAAGGACTGGAGGCCTGACTCAGAAGGTGGGGCTCCTGTCCTGAGCTCAAACCCCCACAATCACCAAAATAGGAAATGAAATAAAATGAGGTTTCATTCTGAGGTACTTGAAGTTTGGGTTTCCATGAATGAATTGGGAGGGGAGAGATGCAGTTCAATCTACAACAACTTCTTGGTCATTTGAGCTTCTTCTCTGAATTTCAGCCTGCAGCAGACCTCATCAGCTACCTAGCTCTTGGCAACTTGTTCTCAGCTTAACAATTTCTCTGTGATCTGACCCAGAGAGAAAACTTTGCCACAAGAATGAAGGCATTGGCAGAGGCATCATCCTTTTTCCTACCCCATCATACAACTGTTCCAAGGCACAATACGTGGGGACATCCCACATGACCAAGAAGCCAGCTGCAATTTCTCATGGAACTGTAACTATTCCAGTCATCTGTCGCTTAGCATTCCCCTTCTCTGTCACTTGTTTCACTGGCCTCTTCTTTTTTTGTGTTGAGCAGGTGTTTCTGATGCTGGTGTCTGGGACATTGCAGGTCTTGCAAACACTGCCTTTTCTAGGGCTTGTCAATCACTCGGATAGCAAATGAAGCACCTGGCAGTGTGTTTCTCATATGCAGACCAAGCACCCTATGCCCTCTACTTCTCCTGGCTCCGACACTCAAGCTGCTATTCATCTACTCTGGTTATACCAGAGCCATGGGTCATACAACTGAAGAGAATCTCTCAACTCCAGAACTGGTCAAAGTTGTGCAAATTGGAAATCTGAACTATGTTCCTGCTTTCCCCAGTCATCCAGAAGCCACAACAAAGTCTTTCACCCCCATTCTTCAAGTACCAAATCTGGTGCTTCATTGTGGGACCTACATATATGGGGCATGTCCTCCTCTTGAGAACTGTAGTACTCTTCTCAATGGTCAATCGTATTGTGTGGGCACCATAGTAACAATACTTCTTGGTCTCCTGATGTTTTGACCCTAAATAAATAGTAGTATACAGCTATATCTCAAGCTTCATTTCTCCTAGGAAGGCGAGCCTAAGGAATTGCCCAAACTGAACAGACAAAGCTTCCTTGGTGACCTACTGCGTGCTCAGAAAGATGCTCAAGTACCATTCATTTAATTTCTTTGAAGAAATTCAAGATAGTTTATCAATCAAAAGAAATCTTTTGATGCAGTCTTGAAAATTGAACTTAGAGTCTCATGCATGCTAGGCAAGCACTATACCATTCATCTACATCCCCAGCCCAAGAAGTAGTTTCATAGTTGCAAATTGCTTTTGTTTAGAAAGATCAAGCAATATAAAATGCACATTTATTTCACCCTAGACAGCATTTGTTGCTATTGTTTATTCAATAAAACTGGTAGTTAGAAGCTGTTTTTATTTAATGTTTGTCTAATTGCTAATGAAGCTACACATTTTAAATAATATTTTTGTTGTACTGCAAAGATACATATATATACACATACATACATACATACATACATACATACATGCATACATACATACATAATTGTTACCATTGTTATACTGCAAAGAAATACATTATGCAAAAACTTCTGCATAACCTCAGGTCTGGCGACAGAGCACATTTGCAGGGACTTACTTAGCTGCTGTAGCAAAGTACATTTCCAAGAACTCATATCCCCAAAAGACAGAGGTCAAATTCCTACCCTTTGGAGACAAGGCATATCATGCCTTCGGTACTCTAATTGGCAGCCATGCATCTAGATGCCAGGCTAACTGATGAGCCATAGCTGATACAAGCTTACTCCCTGCTCCTCCCCAGCCCCAGCCCTGCACCCAGGGCTCCACTATACCACTTTGCTTCAGGCACACTCTGGGATGTGTGTCCCTTAACCTAGGGGCCTTTGAGCTCCCCATTCTGAAAATCAATGCTTGTTGGTAAAGCATTTTGAGATTTTTTTCCCCAAGAAACCTAGATTCTTGGGACAAGGTGTTATTATTTAGCTGATGGGAAACAAATATCTACCTAATAACTGTAATTATACTGTCAAAACTGCTTAAAATATCCACCCTGCTGGGACTCCGTTGATGTCAGGGAGTTTTGTGACTAGTAAATTGGAACATTATCATGAAATTAAAAAAGAAAAGTTACATTACCAAGTAATTCATCGGAATGATTTGATATTTCAAGGATAACCACCAAGCAATTTCAGGAGCATGTAATTATTTTTTTCATTTGCTATTTTATGAAGCATTGCTCAGGGCTGGGTGGTTGACTGTGCTTTGTAAAGTGGAAGAATAACAACTGAAAAGTCATGAACAGATCAAAGTCCAGGTGGGAATGCATCGTGGATTCTCCTAAGCCTCTTCAACTTTGAGAATTGCAATATCCATGCAGTGACACGTACTCTACCTCCTCTCCTCCTCCAGGCACAAACTGCATCCTGGCACATGTCTAAGAAGGGCTTCCTGAGCATGGACCAGCTCATGGTTCCTCGTGGTTTGATGTTCTTTTTTGCCTCCATGTTTTCACACATGCAACATCTGCAGTGAAAAAAATGTCATTTCTCTGTGGTAAACCTGTAAATAGCTATGAAAGTGGACCATGGTTAATTGGTTCTGCCCAACCATTCCTGGCCTTTCTTTCTAGAAAGATTTAGATAACTTTTAATAGCACAAAATTGTCCTAGGTGCAAACTTCCATTTCAGACCTACCACACTGAATAGAAGAAATAATTCTGTTACTGATCCTTTATTTTATAGTACGTTTCTGGAGGTCAGAAACTTCCTGCCTGCTTGTCTTTCTGCCTGACTACCATTAGTAAATATTGACTAAGCCCTGTGTGGGTTGGGCACTGTGCTAGCCACTGGAGGAGCAAGGAGAAACAAGCTACATGCGTCTCCTGACCTCCTGGGCCTTTTATAAAGAGAGATTTTATTTGACTTTGCAGTCAGAGTTTCTGGCACAAATCCCATTTTAAGAATCCTGAAAAATGGGGGGATTCTAGATAGGTTCTGAAGACAAAGCCCACTCCATAAAAACAGCTCCAAAGGACATTCAGAAGTTTGCTATGTAAGATCACAGCTCCATCTCTGAATAGAAAATGTTGGCTGGAGATTTGTCCCAAGTAGTGGACTTCCTACCTACCAAGCACAGGTCAACCAATCCCTAGTACCAGGGGAATATAAAAATAAAAACTCCCTTATGTAACTAACTCCTCTGTACATCACCTTTATAATAACAATAACTTTAAAAAACTGACTTCTGTGAAGGAATGGTGGGTGGAAGGAATGAATGGGGAGGGTGGTAAAGGAGCTGGGGGGTGTCTGGAGAGGGCGGTAAAGGGGCCGGTGTGTCTGGAAAGGTATGCACTGTGATGTTAGTAGAAATGATGCCTGCCTGGGTGTTTCGGATGTTCATGTCAATGCATCTGAACTTCACTTTTTCAGAAGCAAAGCTAGGGATCATGGCCAGGAGTCTTAGAGGAACAGAGTGTAGAAAAAGATGATATAGGAAAATCAAGTATGAATATATGAATGCTATATGGAATATGAACATACCGAAATAACCAAAGATTACTTAGCCCAAAGCCTAAGCATAGGTTCTGGGTTGGGGGGAGAAAACTGAGAGGAGGGAAATGAACAAGTAGTTCACCTAAAGTCCACGTCTGTGAAACTGCTGAGGAATGACTGAAATAACTTAGCCCCACTAGCAAAAGTAATTCTCTGCCCATGGACCCAAGGGTGATGAAATGTGATCATTCACAGTCATTGTCACCCTTGGTTACAGAGCACTCCTGCCCTCATGGAGCTGTACTGCAGAGCTCTCTTCTGTGTGTTTGTGTTGCCACAGCTGAACAATTTTAGGTGATGGGATGAAGTAAATGAATAGCCATCTTGGTTACTCAACTCCATTGGAATAGTGAATGGACCAGTGACTGTGTTCGGACAATATAGTCATCCGTTGACATGGAGTTAACCTTAAGATCCCTATCATCCACCACTGACAGCCACGTGGTAACTCAGGCAGAGGTGACCTCCCTTACTTCAGTTTGAATGTAACTAGTGTTGTACTTTATAATGTTAAATAAAGGAAGGCTCTAGTTTGGATAGCTTGAAAAGTATGAAATAACTTGTTATTATTATTATTATTAGTTTTCTGCCACACTCACATAATAACACCTTATATTCAGTCCCAAAAAATTCTGGACAGCAGGACAAGGATCTATGAATATCTTCCAAATTACCACTAACTACAGGATATTGTCAAAGCAACATTTCCCGTTGCCATTCTATTCTCAGTGGAAACCTCAGCCTTCTGGCAGAGACACCATATCAGTTGGAAAATAGATATGGAGGGGGAATGTAGGAGTCTGCGAAGCTTGGAGGTGGGTTTGATGGTACCAATAGTAAATAGCTTTGATAAAAATATAGACGATAGAGATTAAATTTTCAGATGACATTAATCTTGGAAGAGTATCAAGTAATAAGAGCAACAAAATTGGAAGAGGATCAAGTAATAAGAGCAATGAAATTGGCATCCAGAAAGACCAGGTTATATTGGACATAACTGAGGTGTAACCAAGTAATGGGAAAAGGAGGGAAAAGAGATTGGATCAAGCAAAACCAAAGAGGGGGGACTCAGGCAGCTGTGATAGATTCAGGTCAGAGCACAGACTCCTCCGTGCCTAGGCCTGGCATATCAATTGCATATTAAGTACCAGGACAGATACCTTTGTAGATCTCTCGGCTCCTCAAATTCTTCTTACCAACTCTTCCCCCAAACTTGGTGATATGACTTGTAGTGTGTAATGGTGACATTCATAATGTTTTATTTACATCCTACTAAAATCTTGTAAAGAAAGTATTTTAATCTTAATTTTTATATTAGAAACCCAAGTTTAAGAATATTTAAGTAACTTAACCTTATAAGGACACGTAGCCTAGTGTCGATATAAACACTATTTCTGAGTCATGGAAGAAGTACAATAACAATATTCATAAAATTCAACTGGGCCAAATGGAAGACCTTTGTTTGGAGTCCCAAATATAGTGGTAAAACCTTGAGGAGATGAGACTTAGCAGAACTTCATGGGAAAATCAGCTCTAGGTTTTAGTTTACTTCCTGTTCAGTCATCAGAGAATACAAACTGACAAAGGCATCTGGATGGTCTCAGGCAACTTCCTTTTCTCATAGTGCTAACATGACTGACCACAGCAGTCTCACAAGGAATTGCAAGGGTCTCACAACTCAGCAGGTGGCTAAAAGAGATTGTCCAAGGTCAGTTCTGGAATTTTACTGCTTTTGAAGATGAAACTTCTCTTACAACCACTGACCTGGATCCCTGGCTATATAAACATAAAAAGCCCACTATCACTCTGTGTTTACTCTATTTTATAGTTAGATTCATATCACCATTTGAGCTCATCTCTTTATAGCTATCTTAATTCGCTTCCAGTGAGAGCAGCAATCCTGTTCTACATCTCAAATTCACGAATCCTCAGGATCTAGAAATATTTGGAAATAAAATCTTTAAAGAGGATGTTGAAGTTAAGTAAGGTCACTAAGGTAGGCCCCAGTCAATATAACCAGTATCCTTACAAAAAAAAGAGAGAAAACTCACACACACACACACACACACACACACACACACACACACACACACACACACACACACACACACACACACACACACACACACACACACACACACACACACACACACACACACACACACACACACACACACACACACACACACTGAGGAACATTACTTAACTGAATAGCATGGACATCTTCCAGCCCCCAAAGAGTCCAGACGATCCAAAAGCTTGATCTTAGCCTGCTAGCCTCCAGATCTGCGAAAAAATAAATTTCTATTATTTAGGCTACCAGCCTCTTATTTTGTATGGAAGCCCTGGGGAATTAATATAGGCTACAAAACTATAAGACACTCACTTATCTAGCACGAGGATTTCTGTTACTAACTTGCCTGGAAATCCTCAGTACTGAGTTTTTTTTAATGACTTCATTTAAAAATGTGACTACCTTTTGCCAAGGCTGTATCAACAGTCAAATTAGACCAATTTCCTTCAGACATGCAGTGGCTAGAAACTGGAACAAAGGACCATGTTCTTGTCTGGTTTTCCCAGATCCTCTGCTTCAGAAGGCTTCTTATACTTTGGAATATATATTTATGTGTTTGCTCATCTTCCCACTGGCCCATGAACAACTTCAGTGCATATTTTAACAGTACTGTGCTCCTTAAACACACACACACACACACATACACACACACACACACACACACACACACACACACACATGAGAGAGAGAGACAGAGACAGAGACAGAGAGACAGACCGAGAGAAGGAGAGAGAGAAGACCCAGAGTTCCTGGCTCAGTGATCATTGGAACAATGTCCATGTTATAGCTTGGATATGAAGTATGCTCCCAAAAAGCTCACATGTTGAAGGCTTAGTCTCCATTTTCTCTCAGTATTGAAAAGTAGAACATGAGGACACAGATTTATTAATGCATTAATCCATTGATGAGTTCATAGCAGAATGGATTCTTCGGAGGTGGGGCCTTATTAAAGGTAGTAGGTTACTGGTTGTGTGCTATTGAAGGGTATTGCTCTCTCTCCCTCCCTCTCCCTCTCTCTCCTTTCCATAATCACCACAATCCACATTGGTTCTGAAAGTGACTGCTTCCCTCATTCCAGTGTGCCAGAGCAGTACCTCATTCCTATTCAAAATCCTCCAAGGGTGTTGGTGACAATAGTTTCTAAAGAATGACTAGAAAAGCTGGTGCAGGTGGCTGAAGTGTGTAACCCTAGCTACTCAGGAGGCTGACATCTTCCTGATTTGGCCTTCAGCTCTTATTCCCAAAGACTCAAATTCTGGGGCTCCTTCCAAGGCAAACAGCTTCTGCAGAATGCAACATACCATTCTGGATAAAAAGGTGTTGCTTAGACCCAAAAATTATCTTGGTCAGCACGTTCCAATATTCATTTTCTCATCTACTAACTTTGGTCAGAACGTATCTCTCAGAATTGTCATGGTGCTCTGCAAGGATAATTTCAGGAAGAACACTAAGCAAAAGGTCTTGCCTGTGGTAAGTACAGAGATGAACCATGGAATATCCAACAAAACCATGGTTTAAATGAACAGAAAAATCAACAGTGTCCTAATACCCTTCACATCTCACATCAATGGTCCAACTGTGAGTCACAACATTTTAAAAATAAACTTTTTGACTGAAAACTAGAAAATATAGGATTGGGCTAATAGACAAACCTGAGTTTGATTTCCCAAAATGTCTATAATTTTGTTCTGTAAACTTCATTCCATTATTATAATTCATCTTTAAAATGGGTTGAATAAAATCTCTTTCACAGGGCTTATGTGCGAATTGAAGTAGTGATATAGAGAAAGCATTTGGCACATGCTGAGTCATGATTATTAACATCAAGCATTTTGGGTTTCTGCCACAGGATCGATTGGAAGAGTATTTTGCTAGAAGAAGGATGCTAAATTTAATAAGCAAGATAATAGGAGTCCATTTTGAATGTGCCTTGAGAAACCACTTTGATTGTACTTATTGGTGAAGCTTAAAACATATATGTCAAATTGCAAGTTGTGGGGCTGAGTGTGTAGCTCATGTAGTAGAGCACTTGCTTAGCACAAGGCCCTGAATTTCAAAAAAAAAACCCAACAACTTGGCACTGTTAAAAGGATATAAAACAAACAAAAACTGTAATAGTTATGATTAGGACTAACCTTGGTTTAAATTATTTCTTAGCACATAATCTATATTTTTTCCCTGAGATCTCAGTAGAAGGTTAAATGTATAGTAGAGAAGAGCATCCTTTATATTTCAGATGGTGACACTAACTTTGAATTTCTCCTGGAATATGATATTGTTTCTGATTTACTCTTGTAGATAGAAAGGGATGTCGATTTCATAAGCTTCCCTTTCGAGAGATTTAAGGGCTTCCCCCAAGAGAGCTATATTAAGAGTATTTACTGCAACATTCTTATTTTAATGGCTCTTTTTACACAGGTCAGAAAGTTACCATAAGAATGCAGCCAGTAACTGGGGAGTTTCAGCTCATTTACACACTGAAAAGCAAAAAACAGGAAACAGAAAACAAAAATCAACCCCCTCCCCCCCCAAAAAAAAAACCTCTAAGGAGTGAATGTGCATACTCAATACACCATGATAAAGTAACTCAGATCAAGATTACTCCATAACTTGGTCTCTAAAAGCCCCAACTTTCCTTATCCCCAATGTTTAGTTTCTCTGATACAAATCTATTGAAGGAAAGATTGTATACGACATCAATGGGAATCTATCAATAGCTTGATGTGGAAGCCAGGCGAGGGATCATGTTTTTTCCATTGTGCTTGCCAACTTTGGATTTCATCTGGTTATAGGAACCAAGTAACAATTCACTGGTAGCCAGTGTCTCTTACCAATATGAATGCCTTCATCTATTTGTCATCATCCCATGTACCTGGAATCAGAGGTCCATAATCACATTCTCCCTTTACTCTCCAGGACAGTACGACTAGTTTTCCTCTGATTATTAAATGCTGTTAGCTAACCTCTGCTGTTCCAGACTTTGGCCATCCCCACTGACTTTAGTTCCATAATGCCATCTTTTTTTGAGTACCCTAATCTAGAGGACAGCTACTGCTGAGATGTTCAACAGAACTAGTGTCCCTAGTTTTGCTTAAATAAAAGGGGTGTCCACTGGAGTCTTTCAAGAAATGTAGTCAGGTGGAATGCTCCCTGTTCTTACAGAATAATTCCTTCAAATACCTTACTCCCTCTGATGTCATTCCTCTATCCTTTTAATATAACCCATTATATTGTCCTAATTTCATGGAGCCTCTCCAGCGGCTGCAAATATCTTTGCCAGGATGTTAAATCCTAACATTGAAAAGAGTGGTGCTTCACCTGATTATCTCCTATTATTTACTCTTAAATTATCCTTTACTGAGCAAATACTACTCACTTTCCTTATGTTTCTGCTATTTGATATATATTGGCTAGCACTTTCCATTGTCTTACATGAGTATTTCCTCTTCATCTATTACTATCCTAAATTTTCTAGTTATTAATCAAAAGACAATCGTGAGAAACATGTGGATCTTGAAGAGAAAAAGCAATCATTTCACGAGGCACCTGAAATCTGTGTGATGTTCTTAGTGTCTGCAAATACACAAAGAGACTTCTCTCTTCTAGCAAAGAGTGGGCTGCTTCTTTTAGCCCAAGAGTTTCACACCAATCCATAGGCTTGAGTTTCTTGGACTCATCCCCCGAACTTAGGTCTCAAGGCTATGAAATTGATGTGAGAAGCCTATTAAGGCTGTGAATGGAGCTCTATCTGCAGACTATCATCCTTGTAGTTGAATCTTGGATCTAATTTTCAGTTCTACATTCCCGACAGCTTCAAGAGATTAAGGCCTCTTTCATTGGTGGTAGAAACTTTGTTTCTCCTGGTGATAGGGGACTGTCCTGAAACTGATTTCCTTTCTTCAAGGCTAGTAAAACTGTTAAAGAAGGAAATTAATTCTCGATGCTTGCAATTAATATCACTTTGCTGTGTCACATAGTTCAAAACTCACTTTCCACTGAGCTTCATTCTGGTCACCATCAGTACACCACCAGTACACCTACTGTCTTATTTCCTTCCCCCAGGCTATTCTGGCCCAGGGTCTTGTCTGGACTGATTCTTATTTCCAATTCGAGTACCAGCTCTGGTAGTCTGAGCTCCTCCCTCCCTGAACCCAGAGACCAAGCAAGGACATCTGAGCAGGGAGTTCAACTGAGAGAACCTAGAGGAACTGGAGGGAAGGAAGAGGTTTTTATAGCTACATCTTTCCTGAGCACTTCTGAGCAGTGCGTAGAGGAGGCCATGGGGCTGTTCACCAGGCCCCTAACCAGGAGAACAGAATGCTCACTGTTATCAGCCCTCTATGTTTAGCCCCCTGAGTTTTCATTCTGCACTGGGGGGTTGCTGAGTTGACTGTTACCTGTTACCCGGGCATTAGAACAGACAAGAGCTGTGCATGACGTGAGCTTGTCAGGAGAAGCACCAGCAAGCGGGGCCTGCAAGTCCTCATAGTACTTTACTGCAGCAGGGCCAGGCACAGAGGCAGGATTTAAGCCACAAGGAGCATGAGGCATTATGTGTGACAAAGAATTTTGTATTGACTCCAAGCATGTGAACCAAACATATTCCCTTCCAGTTCTAATAATTTGATTCATCTTACCCTGAGTTGTTATAACAACTAAAACCAGGTGTTGAGTGAAAATGTCTTTCAATCAAGTGTGTGATGGCAGATTTCTGAAAACATCTGGGTGCCTGATGAAATTTATATTCAGTTTGCCTTTAAATTCACACACATATACAAATACACAAAGAGGAGAGAGAGAGACCGGCGAGGGGGGGGGGGGGGAGGAAGACAGGGACAGTAGGAACCCCTGAGCAAAATCAAGGAAGGGGAAAGCACACCCTCTCTCAGCCTTTGTGTAATCCGAATTCTCAGCCACAGGTACTACCCCTCCTGGGGTTACACATGTCAGGTCTGGAAACTCACCCTAACATGCCAAAAAAAGAAGGGAGTCATGATGAAGTTCAGAAAAAAAAGGATTCAATTAGGATAACATGGGCTTAGCAGAAAGAGGGAAGGTAGACTTTTCAGCCCATCTTTCCTGAATGTGCATATGTATTTTAGGTTTAAATATCAAAAGAATTGAGAACAAAGAGAAAGAGCTAAATCTAATTTTTAAACTTTCCCAGCCACTGGTGTGCTCAGGTGTCAGAAGATGGTCCAATGGTTGCTCATTTCTCACAGTTGTTCAGAAGGGGTCTTTTTACATATGACCATTGAACACATGAAGACATGTTCAACATCCCTGGCCATAAAGGAAATATGAATCAAAACCACATTGAGAGTCCACCTCACTCTAGTAAGAATGGCCATCATCAAGAACCCAAAGAGCAACAAATGCTGGTGAGGTTGTGGGGGGAAAGGCACCCTAATACAATGTCAGGGGGAAGTAAACTAGGGCAACCACTATGGAAATTAGCGTGGGTGTACCCTACAAAACTGAACATAGATTTCTCCTATGATCCATTGATATCACTCTGGCATTATCCAAAAGGCTGCATGACTGAATAAGACAATGGCACTACAACACCCACGTTCATGGCAGCACAGTTTACAATATCACAAACTGTTACGAAGACAGCCCAGATGTCCCTCAATGGATCAATGGATCAAAAATTATCTCTGTGTATCTATCTGTCAATCTATTGATCTAGCTATCTATCTATACTATATATACACATACACACATATATGTATATATACATGTATATGGATATATATGTGCATATATATCTGCATATCTATACTTACATACATATATAGTCTCTATTAAATGTCACAGGACACAAGTGGACACACTAAGTTGTGACTCCCTTGTACAACCTTTTGATGTTCAGAAAAAAGGAAGTCATTGTAGCCTGGCAGGTGGTCTGTCCTGTCGAGACTACACTCCTCCTTTGAAAGTATTCCCTTGTAAAGACTTTATCCATCTGTGCTGTCCTTTCTGGATTCCAAGGAGGCTACAAAGTGACTTCAGATGTGAATGGTTCGGAGCAAAGGGCACAGAATGGAGGCAGGCATGCCAAGCTTTATCCAGCTTTCAGTTAATTTGTGGGGCCAAGTAGGGAGTCAGTGCTTTTCAGTGCTAATCAGCTGCCAGGCAGCTTCTTAGTACCTGTTACACTCACCACAACCTCTCATATCCAGCACATACTCAGGCCAGAGTCAGGGAGGAGTCTCATCTTGAAGGGTCTGTAATAAGCAGTAGGGAGGGGAGGCATATATATATAGTGAGTTTGGACTAAATCATTGTCCTTAGGCATTTGAAGTCTCTTACTTCAAAGCGTTGAGAAATTCTCTATTATGAAAGGTCTGCAATTGAATTCACCTTTGTAGAAGACAGAGCCTTTGTTGTAGGAAAACTGCCTTGCAGATGGATAAAGAGAAAACACCACTCTTCCAACCCATCCTCTCTAACAATCCATAGCTCTGCACATGCATCTCAAAGACCATCTTGTCAGACAGAACCTTATAGTGCTCTGGACCCTAGTAGCTCACCGAATCCCTATGAAAAGATGCCTTTATTATGGGCAGAGATGAAGATATACATCCTATGTCTTCCAGAGGAAATGGAGTCTCTCTCTCTCTCTCTCTCCTTCTTTCTCTCTCTCCAGCTTTCAAGATGGAAATTTTCCTTTGTTCTCAGACAGGAGTTTGTGTGTGTGTGTGAGTGTGTGCATGTGTGTGTGTGTGATCATCTTTCTCCCAGAGTACCAGAAACTGTCACCAAAGATGTGGAATGACTGACATATGAGCCTAACTACTATCTCCAGCCATGAGAGACGCTAGTGCCCTACAGAGAGTATAACAGTGTGATTCCAAGATGGACAAGCAAGGGGCCTCGCACACTCTAGAATACCTATGATCTAGTGGGATTGTCCCAACAGAGAACACTGGCAAGTGGCCATCCCATAGGAAAAGTTGATGTCGCACAGCAGTAGGATTTCTCTGGAAAGAGCATCACTGAAGGCAGAGGGGAAGCGTCATGAAGATCTTACATCACGAAGGGGTAGAGGTCGATCCTAAGAGGCCTCCTGGAAATGGTACAGAGAGGTAAGTCCCTTTAGGGGAAGAGGCCAGCTGTGGTCCCAAGGTTATTTAGTACAGGACAGAATCTGGGGAGAGGATCTGTCCGCAGATGTGAAAGCAGCTTTACACAGGATAAATGCCCCTGAATTGCCATTTCTTTGTGCGACTCTCAAACTGGCAGGCAGATCTACTAAACAGCAGAGGACAAGGTACGTACCTCAGGGTGGGTAAAAAGAACAGTGTTTTCCCTTCTCTTCAGAAGAACTGACTGGAAAAATCTGCTGCTTCTACAAATCTAGAGACACAAAGGAAAATGCAAATAGTGAGAAGCATCCATCGTAGCAAGAAGAGAGGGAGCGAGTAGAGCAATGAACCAGAAAACATCCAGGCCCTCCAGTAGGCAGGAGGATGAAGGCAGAGCCAGCAAAGCGGGGATGGGGTAGGATGGAGCTTCAGATGCCTTCAACACACCGGAGGAGGGGTCCAGCACTGTCAGCATGGGGTGGGATGGAATTCCCACCTCACTCTGCTCAGGAAGCTGAAGGTGCTAAAGGAGTTAGGATTTAGATGCCTTTCTTTTCTTTTCAAAGTACTTCACAGTGCAACTCACCTCATTACCAAACTTATCTCCAAGTCACCTGAGAAACAGAAAGCCAGAATTCCCTGATGTATGTTGTTTACCATCTTTTAGCTGAAATATAGTTAATGAAACCCATAACTTCATCAATTCAAGCCATATTTTTCACTATTTTCATCTCCCCTTACTCCATTTAATAGAGAAATTGAATCTGAGATGAGCTTTTAATTAAAAATCTCATAATGGTATACAAAATCCAGGCGATAAGGAAATTAAATTTTAAATATGGATGTTTTCCCCTTCTCTCTTCCTCTTTACATTTCCTGTTGTTTGCCATGTTGCAAAGTGTATTAGAACAAAGGGAGGGGCTGGGAAGGTGGGTTGGTGGAAGAGTGCTTGCCTTGCATGAATGAGGCCCTGGGTTCGATTCCTCAGCACCACGTAAGCAGAAAAAGCCGGAAGTGGTGCTGTGGTCCAAGTGGTAGTGCACTAGCCTTGAGCTGAAGAGCTGAAAGACAGCGCCCAGACCCAGAGTTCAGGCCCCACCACCCACAAAAAAAAAAAAAAGAACAAAGGGAGATAAAACATTTTAGTGTAACCAAGGACCCTGCTGCAGAAGGTTATCTGGATGGCATGACAATCTAATTGTCTTTGAGCTCATTAATCCAGAGCCAGACCAAGGGCTGGGCATCCCTTGCAACACCTGCTGGCCAAATAAATGACAATCGCCTTCTCAGTTTGCTCTATACATGACAGTCCAAGGCAGAAGCTGAATATTTGGGGCCCTGAGGGGGGGGAGGCAGATGAGGTTCCAAGGAGATACAATGAACTAAAGGATTTATTAGCAAAGAAAAGAGAGATTTCAGCAAAGAGAAATTCTATGGCGAGTAAAGATGTGTGCTCTTATGATCTAACATCAGAAGAGCTGACAGGGCCATTGTTGGATTATGGGAACTAAAACTCATTCCTTTTAAAATAGGGGGTATAAAGTGGCAGTTGCAGAAGAAACAATAAAAATAATCTTGGCATGTTTAACTTTCATAAATGACATTTATTACTTTGGCTCCCAGGAAATTGTACAGGAACAAAGGAAAAGATAATATATTTGCTTTGTCGACAATTCCAACATATTATCAAATTGATGCATAATAGACTCATAGTTTTAACTCAGTAAAAGAATTATTGATGAATAAAAAAAGCCCCTTAGTTGGCATTTATAGGTATCTGGGATTGAAAGCTTTGGAAAGAAGCGTTCATACCTCTTACTGGCATATTCCAGTAGTAGTCATAAGCCAATTCTGTCTGATGTAAAGTCACCAAACCTTACAATCCACAGTGAAAATCACTGGCATAAAGAATTCATGGGGAAGGACAAGGGTGGGCTAACCAAGGTGTTGGGAGCGGGGGATGGAGAGGGAACAATGGAGAGAAAAGCTGAGAACACTTCAGTGCTGGTGATTGTGATTTCACAAGGACACATTTGTTTGAGGTGGGTTTGTTTAAACTCAACCTCATTCCGAAAATAATTTGAGGAAGTCCTTACACATAGCACAGCAAGATAAAAAAATAAAAATAAATTAGAAAACTGGGGCAAGGAGAAAATAAGCTGGAATAACAAGATGAAAACAAATGAAAAGAATGCCATCAAGCAGAAAGCATGCTGTGAAGTTCTGCATGATTATTCCAGTTGGGCCACAAATGTATTTCTTAGTAAGATGAACTCATTTTTTTTTATACAGGTGGAGGCACATTGGCCAGTCCCCAAATTAGCATTTGAACTCATTTCTATGCAGTGGCAAAGCTAGATGCAAGCCTTATTCATGTGTGTAGAGACCTGTCCCTTGGGTAAAACAAAATACAAAGTCATATACATTCTTCCTCTTATAAAAAATATAAGCCTTGCTTTTCATTTGATCTGGGAGTATGTTCAAGAAAAACCTTCAAAACCATTTTGATGTATTGTAGATGGTACAGTCATCCACTCATTCAATAATGCTCTGTTGAATTCAATTTTCAGTAAACATTTATTTTCATTGTATGCCAAACACAGGAAGTGAAAAAGGAGAAGAAATATAAAACTCTGCATGCCCAATCGTCCTCTGATCTAAAGCAACCTTCCCTCATCCCCCCTGGGATTCCAGAACCCTGTTCTGAACTCTACCATGAAATGCATTCTCATTGAGAAGCATCCTCACAATTCCTCCCAAGCAAGGCTTGTGCAGTTCACTTCTCAAACTGAACCTGATGTGAGACCTCAGTCCACAGGATGAGGTGGAGGTGATACTGTCCCCCTTGACTGGTACTCAGATGCCTCCCGTGTTTCTCCTTTCTCCTGAAAGTTCTCATGGTGGGGTTCAGCTATCCAGATGCAAGACATCCAAGCCACGTGTAGAGGCCACAGGGGAGGGAACAAAACTCACAGGAGCTGTTTAGCATGAGAGTGGCCTTATGGGTATTTCAGTTGCACCACTTATGAATTCAGTCCCAGGGTGCACCAGTCCCCACTCTGTTCAGCTCAACCAAATTATGAGCTATGAGCGATGATGGAACAGTGGTTGTTTTAACCTGCCTCATTTGCAGGCAGTCTATTACATCATGACAGATCACTGAAGAGCCTCGCGTGTGTTGTGCTTTGCCAGGGTAGAATGCTGGCAATGCTGGCAATGGCGGCCAGGGAAGCCCCTAGTGAGGAGTGGCTGTTGAAGTACCTGATCTTCCAAAGTTCTAGATTTTGTACAGAGGTGATACTTTGGCAGGCATGTCTTTCTTTCACAAGGGCTCCCCCATTACTCTCCTTGGACCTTGAGTATCACAAAGCCTTGCTGAACTCTGTCTTTAACACTGTTCAAAATGATTCCAAGGAATTTTAGCAGAGGCTGTCAGTCCTTGCCTATATGCCTTGGGGGCAGACAATATGTTGTATGAAGTGCCAGTGTGTTGGCAGATGGCTTTTCCTAGTACCTTGGAAGGCTGCTCTGCCCAGCCCACTGGGATTTGGTATATAAATATCCCATATACCCCCTCCTAAAAAGGGAATAATGAATGCTAAGGCATATGTTCTTCATTTCCCAGAGGTTACTGGGGGGATGAAGCTCCAGGACTCCTGTGATAGTTAGCTTGCAATGTACCTTTAAGCGACTCCTTTCACTCCGGAAATTCAGATTAAGTATCTAACATGGGCTACGTTTTTTTCTTTCTCTGTCTAAAACACGTATTCCCTACACCATAGTACATAGCAATTTAATTTTCAATAAGCTAATAGATACTTAAAGATAAGATACTTGCAATCTCAGCAAACCCAAACGGGCCTTTGATTTCCTTATTTAATGGATACTATTATGTACACTACTCTCCGAGGTTAATAATCTCTACGAAAATGAATCTATAAAACCTCACAGTTTTTAAAAAACATTTCTGTACCCTTTTGTTTTGTATATAAGTTTATCTGATTTGGGAAGGAGAAGGAGAGACACAGAAATGGTGGGACAAAGGGTAAACCAATTCCATGTGAAACCCACCAGGCACACTGTGTTGGAAATGAACTATACATCTTTGTGGGGAGGGCAGTCAGGAGGGGAAAACCCAGGAGAGAATGAGGGAGTAGAATGATGACACTATTCAAAAGGAAATGCTCCCATTGCCTGACTCTGTAACTGTAACCCCTCTGTACATCACTGTTACAATAAATTTTTTAATAAAATAATAAAGCTTCATACCAGTTCATTTTCCAGCACTATAACAAAGTATCTGGAACTGAGTGGTTTGTGAAAAAAAATGTGTTTATTTAGATTGAGATGTGGAAGTCCGGGAACATGGCACTGGACTGCCCGCTCCTGGTGCATGACATCACAGTGGTGAGAGAGAGTGCAGAAGAGGTGACGGTGAGGCATGAACCTATAGACTGAGGTCCTTCAGAGCATTCTGCTGCCCTGGCCACTAACAGGTCCCACGACACCTAGTGACCTAAGACACACACCTTACTGGCTCCAACACATCTCAGCACTGCCACACTGCTACCAAAATCCCAACAATATGAGCCTTCGGGAAACAGACTCAAGTCATAGCCCAGTTATCGCATCCCCTGGTGCCTGGCCCACTACCTGGCAGTCAAGGGGGTAAGGTATATTTATTGGGTACTCACTGTATTGCAAACACATTATATGTGCTCTTCATATAACTCAACCTTGATAACAACATCATACTGCTAAAATTTCCATTGTAGACACCAATGAGGCTAAGTTTTTTGTTGTTGTTGTTGTTGTTTTAATTGTTTGGAGTTTTGTTTTGTTGTTGTTGTTGGTGGTGGTCATGGGGCTTGAACTCTAGGCCTGGGCGCTGTCCCTCAGCAATTCAGCTCAAGGCTAGTGCTCTGCCACTTGAGCCACAGAGCCACTTCCAGTTTTCTGAGCAGTTTATTGGAGATAAGAGCTCACAGACTTTCATGTCCAGGCTGGCTTTGAACTGTGATCAGATCTCAGCCTCCTAAGTGGCTAGGATTACAGGCATGAGCCACTGGTACCCGGCTTGAGGCTAAGATCTTAAGTATCTTGTCTCATGATTACAGAGCCAGAAAGTGACAAAGATAGAATTTTAACCTGGGTTAGGTGAAACTAGAGCCCATCCTGCTAAGTAGTTGTATAAGGATGTTGCAAGGCTGGGAAGGTGGCTCAGTGGTAGAGCGCTTGCCTTGCATACTTGAGGCCCTGGGTTCAATTCCTCAGCACCACATAAGCAGAAAAAAACCAGAAGTGGTGCTGGGGCTCAAGTGGTAGAGTGCTAGCCTTGAGCTGAAGAACTGAGGGACAGTGCCCAGGCATGTTGCAATTGTATTAGTTAGGAGTCACATGCAATGCATTTTGATCAATGTCACTCTTTCCATCATTCTTTCCCATTTCCTCCACCCCAGTTCTACCTTCAAGATACATGGTTGAATTTTTACATAATGTACATGGAATATAATGCCTGTATTTGCTTGATGTATATTACTTCCTGCCAACATATAACTCCTTACTGATAAAGGTAACAAAGTGATCCTTGGTTACAAATGCACGTTAGATACATTCCATATAGTAAAATTCAGGAGAAAAGGAGAAAAGCCACTGCTTGGTTAAGCAGATCTACAGCTACACTTGTGTGTACCCATCCCAAACACAATGCAGACTTTTGACCACAGAAGCCCAACAATCAAGGGTGGAAGATGCAGAATGCCAGGACTTGGTTCCTCATGTAGAGAACTCTTCAGTGGGTGAAAATGATGAACAATTAAGCAGGTTCTTGAGCAATATTTTCATGACCAAAAGCATTTGAGCTGACACTATGCACTGCCTAACCTGGTATCATGGATAGTTTCGTGCATCCAGTGGTAGTTTAGGATCCCTTCCAACTCCAAGATTCAGCAAGAGAGATTCATTGGTGCTTATTGCTGTAGATTAGGAAATCCTGTTAATTGTATTTGTTAGTAATATATTGCAGTCTCAACATGACTCTCAACTTTCTGCACACCTTCCTCGCTAGACCTCCTCTCTTCCTTGCAGGAGAACTATGAATTCAAGAAAATACATGTAAGTCAGGCAAGTAGAGAGGAGACTATCAGACAGTGGCTATTGAAAGATAATCATGAAGCTCACTTTTCTGGTGGATACAATAGTGGTAGACAGTGTGCTAAAACCTTGCACAAATATCCCCCTCTTTGTCCTCTTCTCTGGGAGGCTTCTGGGTGGTATGAGGTGAGGACATTCGGGTTGAGAAGGTACCAAGGTCACATGACTAGTCCATGGTGAAGATACCTTGTTCCAGACCATGTTCTCCTCCCTCCGAGAGCCATTAGACAGCATTTGTTCATTCTTACCCCTCACCCACTTCCACACAGGATCTATTTTCAGACCATCTCTCCTGAGGTTCTGTAAGACAGCAAGAATGGCTTAGTTGAAAGAGAGGGCATTGTATGTAAAAGAAGGTAGTCATTTTGCTCCTTTGATTGTCAGCTCCTAAAGCCTACACACAATTAATGAACTTGCTGAAAGCATTGCTTCTGAAATTATTTTTCCCAAATCCCACAGAAATTGTGATTGTTTTACAGTAGCTGCTGCTGTGACATAAATTACCTTGAGCAAACATCAAACGTGTTTAAATACTCTCGCCAAGTGGAATGGCTGACAGTTTAACACCCCAGCCTGGTTGAGATTTCAGTGACAGCCTTGGCCCTGACACTGAGACATTTGAACGTTAAGTACACCCTGCCTAGGTGAGCTGCCCTTGAAATTAGACATTTGCACCAAAATACAACTTTTAAAAATATTAGCTAGAAAGAGCAGGGGGCGGGGGGAGTATTTCTTGTTTGTGTGCTTGTTTATTTTTCTTTGGTTTTAGTTTTGCCAAGGGATTCTTTATAAATAAATGATTTTGTTTAATATTCTTCAGATTGTAGCCCTGAAAAAGTACAGAACACTGGGCTAGGGAAGCAGAAAGAATAGTTTGGGATGCTAACCTTGGGAAAGTGACTCAGGTTCTTTGGACCTCATTTTTTGAAGAAAGAGGATGTGATCCAGATATGGTGGTACATGTCTACAATCCCAGCCCTCAGGAGGTAGAGAATGGAGAATCAAGGGTTCAGGGTTAGCCAAGGGCCACATAGTGAGTTCAAAGTTCTTTATACTAAGACCTTATCTCAAGAAAAAGGAGAGCACGAGAGGAGCCAGGAGAGAACGAGACTGGGGGGGAAAAGGAAGATAGTGGACCAGAATAGGAAGAAGAGTAAAAGAAGAGAGAGAAAAGAATGGAAAAGGAGAGAAGGAGGAAGGTAAAGAGACCTGGATACTCCTCAGACTACCCAGATCCAGAAGTCTGAAGCTCTCTGACAGCAGATTTTGTTTTCCAGTTTTGAACAACATGCGGTGATTTCAGTGCCACACTGTCATTGTACACTCGGGTGTGCAAATGAACGATGTGGCAACCCTCCACCCATCGCAAAGTCCCTCCATGTACACAGAGCAGTTCTGTAACTTAGAATGGTGGCAACAGGAAGCATACAAGGGTGAGAGCAGATCCCTGCTGCGTTGACATCAGGCTTGCCCAGAAAGCTGGCTGTGGCCAGTGGAACATGGGCTAAAGTGACGGGCGTCATTTTCTTCAGAACCTGTGTGCTGGCCTACACTCCTTTCCTGGTTATTTCTTCATCTTCCCCCGTCCCCCTCCCTGAGATGTAGAGCATGGAAAGAGAGCAGCACATTGGACAAGGTCTAAACTGTCTCAGGAGGGGTGGGTGACAGAACTGAGCAACAAACTTTATGGCTGGGAGCCACGGAGAGTCAGGGATGTTTGTTTCTACAGAAAGAGTGTGTTGGGGGTATAGCTCAGTGGTAGAGCATTTGACTGCAGAAAGAGTGTGTTGTACCTGCATCATTGCTTGCATAAGATCTCAGGGATGGAGGCAAGTCTGGGATGTCTCAACCCAAATACTGGCCAATCAGTGCTTGGAGCTCCGCCTCCCACTGAGGCAGCTGCTGGTGGCATATTTGTGCTTTAGGTATGCCTTTCCTTCTTAAATATGTTCACTCCCCTTCACTTCTCATCCAGCCCCGGTGGCTGGGAGAGGAGAAGCCAAGTGGACATCTCCCCGTGGCTCTGTGCTTAGTTCTAGATCTAAGTAGACTGTAGTGAAGAATGCTCAGCTTGCACTGGGAAAACCCCAACAACAGACAGGTAGGTGCATGCTCACTGCCAACGGGCTTTTACAAGCTTTAGCCTGGCTTCTGCCTGAAGGCCACCCCCGGGCCATGCCCTGTGAGAAAACCACACTGCCTGCGATGTTCCTGCCCAAAGCATTATCAATAGAAAGACTTGGAAAAAATTATATTAAGTGACATAAGCCAGGCCCAAAGAAACATAGGTCCCATGGTTTCCCTTATTTGCAATAACTTGTACATGCCTAGGGCAAGCAGAAAAGGTCAACAGTTATATACATATGACTGTATAAGATGATGCTAAGTGAAATGAACCCCAAGATAGGGACCCAAATGGTTTTAGCTTTCTGTTGTTTTTAATGTATTTATAATGTACTATGTGATGTTTTGGTTTCTCTTGTATGTGCCTCCCCCATGGTATAACCCCGGTTTTTCACTGTATTTGATTCTGGTGCCCTGCATCTTGTATACACATTTTTCTAATTTTTGAGAGGGGAAGGGAAATAACAAAATGCTGAAATAAGGATACAGGTTGACCCATTGTAACAATGAGATGTACAAGACACTCTGTTGAAAACGAACTTTACAACTTCTGAGGGTGAGGAGGAGGAGTTGGGGAGGTGAGGAGGGAAGGGATGGTAGGGGATAAACAAAGGAGGGGGTAACAATGCTCGATAGGAAATGGACTCATTACCTTGCTCATATAACTCTAACCCTCTGTACAGTATTTTTACAATAATATATATATATATATATATATGATTTAAAAAATTTTAAAAGCATTGTCGTCATTTTCCACTTATGGACTCTTTCCCCTTCTCCACGGTCTCGCTCTGGCCCTTCCCCATGGCTTCTTCTTGGTGTTCTTTCTCTGTTCTTACTTCCTAAGCTGAATCCTCATTCTCCTCAGCTGCAGTCCAGCTTGTACATGATTTTCCTCTCCTGTTGAAGTCACCTTAATGAACTATGGCCTGGCCGCCTTTCATGTGTGTAGAGTTTGTTTCTCTTTAACATCAGGAACCAGGGGGAGGGGCACTTATTAGATGAGATCTTCTCTCCCTGAGATCCACACTGGAAAGCTCCTGTTTCTTCCCTAAGAATCTTCCTTCCATCAAAGTGGGCTGCCTGCCACTGGCTCCCGTGCGTCTCCAGGCTTATGCACCTGCTGCCTCAGCAGCGCACCCTGCTCCACAAGTGTCCTGCAGCCCCTTTCTCCACTGGGACTCACTTCTATTGGAACAAGCAGTGCTGGGGAAGGAACAAGCCAAGCTGAGCATGAAATCTTGGCAGGACCTACCTGTTGAGCATGTGAATGGAAGGTACAGATAGCCAGGCAGCAATGGCATCCAGAAATAAGGGTCTAGAAGCAAAAGAAGAAGAAGAAAAAAAGAGGCAGGCAATTAGTAGCTATTGAGACATTTTAAGAGAGGCCTGGGAAGAGATAAGGCTAAAGATTTGAGGAGTTGAGTGAGACCAGAATAAGAGAGGGCTTTAAGCAGAAGACAGTCAAGTGAGACTAGAAAGACCATGGCTTCATTATGTGATGAGGCTGAAAATAAAAATCCCTCCCATTTATTTCCCAGTACCCTACACGGTACAGTTTTTGTCCATTTATTCTTTGACTCATTAGCAACTGTCTACAGCAACAGTTGAAGTCATATTCATGGAAAGACTACTCTATACCCCATACTTGTCAGGTGGTCTGCCAGTATGTCTTATTTTATCTTCTAAAAGATCCAAAAGGAGAGACACTCATGCTCATTCTACAGGAGCATGGCTCTAGAGTTTACGCTATTATCTGCAGGATGAGAAAGCAGTGAAGCAGGAATCTAACAGTGGGTCTCATTAACAGCACCCTAACCTCCAGGGCCCAGCATTTTCCCAGATCCCTAATAAAAATCGCCCAAGTCTTTATCTGGTTAAACCTACAGGTTACCAGAAGATCTCAATGAGGTCTCTTACCAGCCAGTTGTCAATATTAGCCCGTTAGCTGTTGCTAGAAGCCCGGCGGGTTCGTACCTTTAGGGAAGTAGGGAAATCATAAGGAAATAATGAATACTTGTTGAGCTGAACCTTCTGGAGGAGAAATAAGACTTCAGAAAAGGATCCTGGGAGAGGACAGGCAGGAGCAGCATCTGGACCTCTGTGAGTATCAGATCTCCTTTCCATCAACTAAGAGTAAGGCAGAGACAAGCCATCAGTTACCCCTTGCCATCACCACAACACAGCAGCTTAGAAGAGGCAGATGCACTGAAGCTTGCTTGGCACCATGGAGTCAGCTGGGACCTTGTCCGGTGGCAGAGCCCCAAGGTAAACTGAGTTAATCCTACGAATCATAGACTCCTGAGTCTTTGTGGCATAATCAAGCTCACTGCCCACTGCTGTACAGGGTGGCTTCTCACTGCTCAACCCGACCCTTTCATGTGTTATCCAAGAACATCAGAAATCCTTCAGGGCTTGGAGTTTTAGTGACAATGGTCAGCCTGCTCCCATTTTGCCTTGCTGTTGTCTTCTTGCCTGTTCAGGTCCCACAGGCTCCTCATTCTCAAGTCAGGTCTCTAACCTTGCACTCCAGCACCCAGTACCTGAGAGGCTCTGATGACCTTCACTCTCTCCTTCTTCCCACCATTGCCTGCTGAAAAGATGCACTGATGAGAGAGCCAGATCTCTTGGCTTCCCTGGGAGTGATGGGGAGGTGACATGATTTGTGACACCTCCACAGATCTCACCTTCTTGTCTCACCATTCCCATCAGATTGGCTTCTCGCTTTGGAAGATTCCCAGGCAGGCAGAGGAGGACAAAGACTCACCTCTGTGACTCAGTGCAAACGGCTTTGCTTCCACTCCCACGTTCTCACCTAATGCTTGGTGCTTCCCGCTCATGGCTTTTTTGGAGTCCTTTCACTTACCCCGGCATTTCCCAAACCTGGATGAGGGCAGAGCTGCGAAATTTCTTCTAGTCCAAAGGAAAAGGAGGAAAAGAAGTGCCGGAGCCTGTGGATCCCCTGTTATACCTATGTTCTTGTCCTTGTCATTTGCCAAAGTTACGGATGTATATGTATGTGAATTTATTGAATAGCTATGTCTCTAGGAGGCTGCACTGGGCACGAGGGAAGGACTGTGTTTATTTGGTCCACATGGATCTCAGTTCCCTCTCATGCCTTGTCCAGAGCAAGTAGAGTGTGTGAGGCCTAGCCTCATACTCTGTCAACATTTCTGGAATGAATAAATGGATGTAGAAGGTTTGCCCTGAAGCTAAGTTTCGTTGATTAAAAAACTTTATTCTAAAAGTATGGCCACCTCATTTTTTTCTGGTGTCAAATTAATCTGTATTTTTTAAATGATGGTATTAATAGGGAGTACAAAAATGGCTAATAATATCAGTCCTAATATGATTTTTGAAACACTTGAAAGGTTCATCAAAGCCTGTATACAGAATTTCTACCCTGTATCTATCTATCACTGACATCATTAAGATCTAATGCACAAAATTTACCACATTAATTTTTCTAAAGCATACAGTAATTTTAATATATCCATAGGGTTGTGGAACCATCTCTAATACCTGATTCTAATATTTCCACCACCCTCAAATAAACCTGGCATCTATTAGCAGTCAGTTCAAATTTCTCTCTCCCATCATCTCCTGAGACTCACTAATCTGCTTAGTAGTTCTGTAGCATTTGCTAATTCTGAACATTTTATATAAATAGAGTCTCATAGATTAGATGCCCTTTTGTGTCTAGGTTCTTTCAATTAACATCATGTTTCGTGATTACCATGGCCCAGTATTACATTCTTTTTTTTTTTTTATTGATGATGGGGCTTGAACTCAGAGCCTAAGTGCTGTCCCTGAGCTCTTTAGCTCAAGACTAGCTAGCACTCTACCACTTTGAGACACAGTGCCACTTCCAGTTTTTAAGTGGTTAATTGGAGATAAAGAGTCTCACAGGGAGTTTTTGGCTTGGGATGGATTCAAACCATGATCCTCAGATCCCAGCCTCCTGAGTAGCTAGGATTACAGGTGTGAGCCAGTGGTGCTTGGCTCTCTATTCCTCTTTTTGTAGCTGATGCAGTCCAGTATATAATATACCACATTTGCTTATCTAGTATCATAGGCTATGATGAATGGTGTACCTATGAACACTCATGCATAACTGTTTTTATTTAAAGCCATATTTCAAGTTGTTTGGGGTATGTATCTTGAAGCAGAATTTCCAGGTCAGATTACACACCATTCAGTTATTTAAAGAATTTCCGGTCTCTTTTCTAAACAGACTTCCAACCTGGGCAAGGGGGTGGTTAGAGCTTCACCGCGTGACTTGGATAGGTGTCAGTGACTTGACCAAGTGTTCTCCAGGAAAAAGTAGAAGCATACTCAAAGACTCAGGGGCAAGGAAGGCAGTTTGTTTGGGATACTATGAGACATTTAATGTGGCAGGTTGGGGGTTAAAAGAAGAAACTCGTAATGGTCAGAAATCCAACAAGTGACTGATCCACTTCACAACCCTTTCTCTATATGTATAAGGAAGCATGCTATTGTTTAGTGGCTACTTGGCCAAACCTTTTAACCCTGAGAGACTGCTTGGGTTCAAAATCTCAGCCCAGACCTTGTTTTCAGTGGTGTGAACTTGGTTTTCACTGTCTCATTTGTACAGTGGGGATAGGGATGTGCTAGCCTCATAGGGTTGGGGTGAGTGAATGTGCACATAGCTCTTAGATCAGTGTGTGGGACTGCTGTCTTCATCCTCATCCTCATTGTCATCATCCTCATCTTCATCATCTGGTCCATTGTTTTGCCTAGCATACTTCCTGTGTTCCAGGGCCATGAGATTGAAGGATGGAGCCATTGGAGTGAGTCTAGAAGCTCATATTTTGAGCTGTTCCTGCTAGAAAGTGAACCCAGGGCTAGTGAGGGAAGGGATATGTTTCCAGCCTGTCACTTGGAGCAATGCAAAACATCCCTGCATGTCCTTTTCCAGTGACAGCCAGCAAGGCCACTGCTGAAGGAAAAGGACTTCCATTAAGGAGGAGCACAAAGGAGCCCAGCATATTAACATTTGACTTTGCAGAAAGAGAGACAAGGGCGCTGACGGGCCTCAGTCACACGCAGCCTCAGAGGCCCCTGTTGGGATCACAGCCAGTAGAGACCCAGTTTCCATGACCCTGAGATCCACAGGAGGAGACCCCAGTGTAACGAGCGCAAGGTTATCATCACAGCTACTTCTGACAGTTTTGAGGAGTCCTAATTAACATCTCTGGGTTGCTTTGTATCCAGTGGCATTTGTATCTGCTAGCTCACCTGAGCCTCACAGTTTTCGCATAAATGCACAGAAGTAGGTGTAATCTTTCCGATCATCAATTTTTTAACCATCTGACTGACTAAGTAACCCACTCAGTTTCAGATCTAGAATCACGAAATTCTTTTTCCCCCGGGTGAATGATAATTTACTGGACATACCCCTCTCCCCATCCCTGATTGTCCCACACTTCACACAGGAAGCAGGCTCCTAGTGCAGGTGCAACTTGCACAGAATTCACTAAAGTCACAGAAGCCAGCCGGTGGGGCCCAGCTGCTGCAGTCTGAGCATGGTCCACTAGGGGCACCATAAGGAGCAGGAGTACTGAGGCACACACCACAGGTACCCCACTAGGTCAGGGATCAGTACAATTTCAAAAGGATGTTCTGAAAGCAAACATAGGGTTGCCAGTATGGTGTCAGGAAACTCTCCCATGTAATATCACCAACAGGACATTACAGTATTTCTCCCCATTCCCTCAAAATAGGGAAAACTCACTATGAGAGAGAAGGTACTCTTTGTAAGACAAGCTAGGTAAAGACTTTAATGTGTATCTCACTAGTGGATGCTGTGTATGACTTTCCAGGTTCTGCCCTGCACAATTCCAGTGTGGTGAAGCCATTCACAAGAACTGTTCTGCTTTTCTTCTTATTTTCTCATTTCCCTAGAGACCAGAAGTAAACATTTTTAGGATGTAAACTGACAGATTGGAGTTCTTTCTAGTGTGTCACTTTTATAATCCAAAGGGCTCTAAGGAAATAAAGAAACCATCTGGAACAGAGACTTGAAGTTGTGCTTCAAGAATCACACAGAACCTACCAAGCTTTGTAAGAACCACTTGCGGTAAACAGATCGCAACCTTGCTTCCATGCAATTGTTTGAGAAAGTGTTTTTCAGTGACAGCTGAAGTCTTTGCTCTACTCAGAGGCCATGGTAGCCTTTAGGTTTTGGTTATGATTATGAATAAAGCTAATACAAACTATCACAAGTGTTATATGTTTAATTATGTGCAGTTTTTTCAGGTAAGTTAGGAATTAGGAACACAAATGCTAGATCTGAAGCAAGTCTCACTTTTTAAGAAAGTGAAAAAAAATCTGCATCATTTTGTACTTTCAACAGCCATGAACAGAGTTCCCGTTGCTTCTCATCTTTGCTAGCATTGAGTATGTGATGACATTTCTATTGGATTTTAAACCTTCTACTAGGAATATAGAGTTACCTAGTTGTCTGAACTACAGTCTCCAAGCATCAAATAATGTGGGATGTTTTTTGGTATTTCTAGATCCCATCGTGTCTCTTCTTCATATCTTCTCTTCTATATTATTCTACATATGTTCTATATGATGAATTATATATTATACCTATGTTATTGATATATATATAAATGGTAATTATTTTTCACAGACAGACATACATCTGGAATACACTTCACTTGGTCATAGTGTGCATTTCTGTTAGACATTGTGTTCTACTTGTTAATTTTTGCAATATTCTTCACAAAAAATTAATAAATAGAATCCAACAATGTCTAACAGAAATAAGATATTGATGTATATTTTTGTTACAAGTTCTTAATCTAGTTTTGATATTTATGGAATGCTAATCAGGTTGAATAAGAGATAGTCACTATATTTCTTCCCTTAACATGTACCAAATTCAACAAAAAAAAAAATCTGGCCTCGATGCTTTTTAGTTGTTTTTCTTCATGGGAGGTTATTAGTTGTTGATTCAAATTCTCTATAGATACACAAACTATCTCTTTTTGCATGGATTTGGCATATCCTTTTCAAGAAATTGGTCTACTTCATCTAAATCACCAAAGAAATTATTCACAATATTATATTTATCCTTTAGAATCCTTTAGATCAGTAGTGACAACCTGTCTTTTATTTCTAGTACTGATATCTTGTGCTTTCTCTTTTATGTAACTCAGTTAACCTGGATAGAGGTTTAACAATTATATTGATCTCTACAAAGAACTATACTTCCTATTGTTTTCTACTTCATATAATTTTGCTCTAGTTTTTATTATTACTTTTCTGGTTTCTCCTTTCTATGCTTTCTTCTGAAAGAAACTTAGATTTTTTTTACTACTAGGGATCGAATTCAGAGACTGCACTTTCTAGATAGGTGCTCTACCACTTGAAGCCATGCCTCCAGCCTCATGATTCTTGATTTTAAATCTTTCTTTCATATGTGTGTATGTCTATAAATATAAATACATATATATATGCAATGCCATAATTTCTCCCACAACACATTTTTACTGCATAAAGGGTTGTAATTTAGTTTAGAACATTTAAATTTTTTTGAGGTAAGTAGCAAGGCATCTGGGAGTGCTTTGTTTGCAGAATTCTTTCTCACTCTGAGAGCAAAACAACACTGGAGGAATAGCCAACAAGAGCCAAGGAGGTCAGGAGACAGACATTAAACATCCTCGTGTGCCATGCTGGAGGGTCCAGATTTTAATGAAGAGAAAAACATTATTTGTCTTGAATGTAGATACCACATTTCAATTATAATGCTTAAGTTTTATTACGTGGCATCTCATAGCATAATTGAGGAATACCAACAGTGACAACACCTTGGAATCCAGGAACTACAAGGTTCCAGTCTCATGGTTCTATGGAAGCCTAAGCTAAAGAAAGAGCTTAGGGAAGCACATTTCTTGGTGCTGGGTTAGCCTTGGCAGTCCAGTGTATGCCAGTGTCCTAAGAAGAGCTGCTTACATGATATGCATCATAGATTGTAGGTCTGCTTCCTTCCTTTTCGTAGAGGATGTGGAAAAAGCTGCAGTAGAATGCCTGGCCTTTTGTCCTCGGCTTGTGAATGACTGAGCAAGACTCTTACTTGTTTGTACTAAATCCCTTCCTGCTCAGAATCCCTCTAGGGATTTCTCTTTTCCTGAAAGAATCCCTGTTTCAAATTTTTTGGTGCAGAAATGGATCCAAGAAAGAGGACATCTGATCTAGGTTGGATTTGAAGTTGTAATGGCCCCATCTCCAGTGGAAAATCGAATGTGGGGAGTGCCTGGCTAATATTGGCTGTTTGACAAGGCTTTTCAAAAAACAAGATGTTCTCAGGGGACCATTAGCTGATTTATAAGCAAAAATAAAAGGGAGTAGAATCCAGGAATGTAGTGTCTTAGAGGATGGGAAAAGCTGATTCTAGATACCAAATGATAAAAAAAATAACACTGAGAGGACATTTGATCTAAAGAAGCAATGTGGTGGTGCAAATACTGCCTCAAAGACCAGACTAAAAGTATGTTCTCTCCATATAACTCTGACATCCCCCATGTACCATGGACTTCAGAGCGAAAGGGACAGAGTGAAGAGGTCAGAAATGAGTATTCAAATATATATATATATATATATATATATGCACACACACACACATATATATGTATATATATATATATATATATATATATATATATATATATATATATATATATATATATATATAGCTATAGGTACAATGAACTGATTAGAAAAAAGAAAAGATCAGGAATCTGCTAAAGTTTGGGGGGGATTGTATGGTTATAACCAGGCAAACCATACTTCCAGACTAAAGGGGTCTTTAGCAATTTCAAACTTAGAATGGTTATTGGTGCTCCAACTTCTAACAGCAAACAGCAGGTGACAAACACTGAAATGTGCCCAAGAATGGCCTCCCTCCAACACTTACCTCAAATGTGATCATGGAATATAATGAGCAAGGAAAATGCTCAAACGTCAAGGCTGGAGCCATTGAGAGAAGATGGAAGCAGTATTATTGTGTGTGAAAGGGAAAGAACGATTTGTGAGCACCCAGATCCTTAAGGTATTTCATGTAGTCCTCATTTTCTTTTCCCTCTTTCTCATCTGCAGGTTGGAAAGTCCCATCCAGGGTGACCTTGAGAATCATCCTGAATATGGCAGCACCCATTGGGCTGGGACCCAGAATGTCAATATGGAACAAAGCCCTCTTCCTGCCCATGTTGCATGGTGATGTTTAATGCATGAGACTATTTGCAGCTATTGGTTACATCAAGGAGTTATAAGAACCCTAACTAACTTATTGCGTGACTATCTCAAACCACACTGCAACTCAAAGTCAGGTCTCCTGACCCTCATCAAACAAGTTTTCTATGCTTGGAACATGTCTTGTACTGAATCTAAAGTGACAGGTCACTCCCTCTAGACCTGCCTTTATTTGCTAGAATAATGACCCAGTCCTCTTGTTTTGCTGCCAACCCCTCTTGTCTATGTTAGGGAGCATGATGGAGGTATCGTCTGCTGACCCAATTTCTCTCCCTCTACTGTGTTGAAGGATTTTATGAAAGACTGTAACTACACAATCACCCTCCTCCTTTATGAGCTCAGACAACGTGCCCCCCTTTATTTCATTTACTGTCCTCGCTCGCCAAGCCACTTTTATGACTGTGGGAACGATCGCCTCACTCTTGAGGACTCGGGACTCTCCCTCAGTGCTTCATATAACTTGTCACAATATTTTTAACAGCAATTCTTCTTGTGTGTTGCCGTAAGAGCTTCTCACTAGCATCTCCCCGGACAACACTGTTTGGGCTGACGAGCTCTGGCAGTGGGAATCAACTTTGTGTAGCAGCAGGAGCGATTTCCCAGGGCGCTCTCTTCCCACCACTGGCTTTCCCATTCTCTTACACCCACCATCCCGTGAGCTGTTAGTGAACCCCGAGGCTTAAAGTTGGAGTTGGAAGGTCTGGGATTTTTTTTCTTTTCACAGGTAGAGAAGAGAAATGAACTACCTTGATAGAAATTTTGTAGTTCGAACGAGAGAGAGAGAGGGGGTGGGGTGGGGATGTAAATCCTCACCCAAACAACAAAGACATTATAGTAAACATTTTGTTTGGAAAGCATTTTTATATATGATCCATTTCTTCCTGACACAACAGATCTGAAAGAAGGCATTATAATTGGTACATGGTCTCCAAGATTCACATCTTACTGACCATCCTGGGAAATCTCCACTGCCCCCACTATCATCCTCCTTTTATTTAGATGCCTTTGTCTTTCTTTTGTTCTCACATAATATCCAAAGCTTATCTCTCCTGCAATATTTATCTGCTTTGAGAACAAAACAACCATTCATCTCTGAATCCCAGACACCTTAACCACTGCTTGGTCATACAGAGGCAATCAATATTCATTAATCCAGCATTGATTGAGCACCTACCATATGCCAGTGTTTGTAGCAGGCACAGATGACACACGAAAGCTACCTGATCTCAGTGTAGCTTAATGCAGGGAGAAGATGGACAAGAAACATGTTTATTTAAAAATAAAAATAAAAAAGGGCAAGTCCAAGAGTGACAGATGCTATGGAAACTATAAGGTTTGTGATGGACAAACAAAGGTGAATGGGGGACAGAGGGAAAAGTAGATGGTCAAGGAGGTGAAACCTGAATAAAGAGAAAGAGAAGTCAAGAAAGATTTGGTTAAAAAAAAAAAGTCCAGGCAGAAGGCACCACAAAACCTTCGATGCCTTCATTCGAGGAACAGCAAAGTCTCAGGACCATGCGACAGCAGCAGATGAGGAGGGGAGAAGGCCAAAGGACCAGGTAGGCTGGGAGCCATGAATTCATTCTGTAGACAATGGATGCTGCAGAAGGGTCCAAGCAGGTCTCATATTTTTAGAAAGTTCTCTCTGGACTGCCAGGTAGGGAATGGCTGGCCTTGTTAAGAGTGGCCACAGGGACAGCAGGGAGGGGGCGTGCTGTTCCTGGTGGGGGTAGAGGGTTTGGAGGAAGGCACAATGGGGGACTGGGATGTGCTTTCAAGGTAGAGCTGACCAGAGCACAATTTCCTACTGAGATGGAGATAATCCAACCTCCAAATCCTCTATGGCATTTGTAAAGCAGCTAACGACATGCCGCGCGCTTTGTGCTTGTTATCTCATCCTTGCATTTATAAAACATTTATGGCTCATCCTGTAGGCCAGACACTAGGAAGAAGGAACTATTATCTTCATTTCAGTACTTAAGCAGCTTCAGGTCAGAAATGGATCTAGCCGAATTCTCTAAGCTAGGTGCCAATGCAAATATAACCATAATGTCCAGGCTGTTTTGATTACATTAAATTCCCTCTCATGGCTCTCAGGGAGAAAGAAACTTCTAGGGCTTTTTCCTCTTTCCTAAAAGCACTGTAACTACAAATAGTAATCATACCTGACATTTCCTGAACATTTACTTTGTCCTGGACACTGCGCCCAGAGGATTATGCCCAGGATCCCATTTAACTCTTGACAATCTTGTGTAAGTAGACAAGACAGCTGATGTGGAGAACGAATTCGCTTTTCAAGCTCACCCACAAGTGACCCTGGGTAATACAAATAATATGGAATCTTTGCTAGAATTCCTAGGTAGTTGAACGGAGTTTGAACAAAGTTGAACAAAGCTGTGCTGGATAATTCACCATCATAATTTTTGGTCTCCAGTGATACACATATAACATTTGTATTGTTCTTTATTCTGCCTGGTTCCCTCGTGTAGGATTTGGACTGTGGACCAGTATCAGTAGCAATGACGAGACTCCAGTTTGCTCTGCTCCCAGGGTCCCTCTGGGTGAGTCAGCTTTCAATAAGCACCTTCATAGTGCCTGAAAATACATCCCAGACAGTTCTTTGCAGAATGACACAAGAGACCCTTCCCAGAATGATATTGAAAACATTGCCAATAAAAGTGATGAACCACTTTTGCAAGTGACCCAAGACTAAAACTTTTTCCCCCTTTCTTCTTCTTTGCCTAGCACGGCATCCCCTTCATCTGTCTTACATTGTAATCAGATACAACCTTGATAGAATGAAAGCAGAGGTCACACTGAACAAACTGGCACTTTACGTGCTCAGAAAAAGACTCCTTTGTAACAGTGAAATTATTGCGTTTCTATAGAGGGATTTTTCTTAAAAGGACAGGCTGCTTTGTTCAAATGCTGCTGACTTTGGTGCTCTAAGGAGATGTCCCTTTCAGGCTGTCGACCCTGCTGAAATTTGTGGGGTTCCTTTTGTTTGTAGATACCTGCATATATTATGGGGAGTGTATTAAAATAGAAATTGTAAAAAAAATGCTGGGCAATCTCTTCATTGGATAAACTAGTGTCAAACAAAGTACAAAGTAATTCACACTTTGCATTTTGCCTAATGTCAGTGTCATGCGGGTATTGATTGTATGGGATAGGATCCAACAGCTCTCCAGGTATCCCAAGGTCTAGTTATTATCCCTAAACATAGATGATTCTCTTGGGAAGAGAGCTAACACAAAAAAGCAATGATATTTCAAGTAATAGAATTAAATTGGTACTTAAAAGGAGAACAACCATGAAAACAAACTTTTGAATTTCGACAAACATACAGAAGGAAGGAAGGAAGGAAATAGATTTTCAGCCTGTGATGCTTTGTAATTCCTTCGCTGGAAGCAACCCCAAATTTGTGAGATCATATGCAAAGCAGAGTGTGAAAGAATAAGATGTGTTCAAGTGGGGAAAGAACAACAACACGATTTGTGTCAATCGAAATACCAAGCATGTCATGTTTCAACATGTAAAGTTGTTAAAAATTAAGCAAAGTGTTTCATTTTGCTGGTGTCAGTTTTAACACTTGGCAATATTTTTGGCATTGTAATTACTGTTTTCATTCCATTAGGCTTTCTATGGGAATGTTTTGTCTACATTTCTAATAATCACTTATACTTTTTATGAGCAGATGCATTGCTTCATTAAACTTGATTGTTTATAGCTAATAATAAAAGTTTAATCAAACCTACTAAACCTCATAATTTGGGGCTTCAAAAGTGTTTGTTTCTCTCTCCATGAGTATGTTATGTTATGAATGAAATTAGTATTGTCATTTTTCACAAAACAGCTCTATTCATGGTTGGGTAAATGAGACTTATAATCTCTCCTGGGTATTAAAGAGAAGGTATATCAATATGATATTCTTGAATTTCATTTACAGTATAGAATGCTCTGTAATCTAGGTCTGGGCAGAAAGGGACTGCAATACCCAGAGCATCACAAAGCTATTGTATTATGTTGCAGGAAATAGGATAAAGGTTTGACTAATAGGAAAATAATGAATGTCTTAGGTGCATAGACCTTGGTAAAGAGGCCATAATTGGCCATCCAGGTAGGAAGACCAGTTTGGTTTTAGATGAAGTGGTAGAGGCCTAGTTATAGGCAAGAGGCTATACCATGTCCATATTGCATCTGGCCCACATTTGCACAACCAATAAACTTTCATGATGTCAGGTCACTGAGACTCCGGGTTTTACACATTTCTATAGAAGTACCTCACCAATTCTCATGTATACATATTATTTCTCAAAGTTATCATGAAGGTCCAAGGAGAATTGCTTGTAGACCACACAGGGCAGTTCCTACCATTTCCTATGTGCAGGCCCTTTCACTCAGCACTGAGGAGGGCAAAGCTTTCCTGAGTACTTACATAGCATCTCAGAAAGCAAATGGAGAGGGTAGAACAGTAAGAGCAAGGTGGAATAGTTCAGAAAGAGAGTTAAGGCCTAGAGAGTTGATGGAATATTTTCTCCAAAGAAACTGAATTTACCCAAAACAGACTGAATTTACTCCCAAACAGACTGAACTGATATGCTTCTATGCTCTCCAGCAGCAGTAATGAGGAAGACTCTACGATAAGATACTATCATCCATAAAGGAAAAAGTATTAGTCATTCACATTTACATCTCTGAAATATAGTGGGTAAACTTCAAGTCCACTGCAAAAACAGCAATAGCATGATGTAGACAGAGAGGAGAATGGGAAATGAGGTAAAAACTACCTAGTGTGGTCAACACAGGTATTTACTGACATGGTATCATTTAAGCTGTGACCTAAAGGGCAAGATTCACAAAGAACCTGATAATAGGTTCTAGGCAAAAAAGATTAGCATGTAAAATAGCTTAGTGTGTGTGAATGGCAGATGATGAAAGATGATGGCGCCACATGGGATAAGAGTGGTAAACAAGAAGTGATCATTTAAACTGGGAACTGGTGGCTCACACCTATAATCCTCACTACCAATGAGGCTGAGATTTGAGGATCATGGTTCAAAGCCAGCCCAGTAAAAAAGGTCCATGAAACACTTATCTCCAATTAACTACCAAAAATCCAAAGCTGTGATTGAAGTGGTGGAGTGCTGCCTGGAGAAAAAAAGGCACAGGGACAGCTCCCAGGCCTTGAGTTCAAGCCTCAGGACCAGCACAAACAAACAAACAAACAGGAAGTGATCATTTAAACCTGTGTAGATCATACTAATGAGCTTAGACGCCTCTCACTAGAGTAGAAAATCACTGAAGACTTCCAAAATTTAATGTGGGAGAACCAGAATTGAACAGGGGTTTCTTAAGGAGGTGAGAGTTCTATACCATGGAGAAGCAATGGCAACTCTAACCAGAACAGCAAGAATAGCATAACTGGATTTGTAAATTCTCTGGCAGAAGACTCACGCAGATTTTCTGACTGTTGATGGATTGGACATGCAGATGAGGGAGAGGGAGGAATGAAGAGAAATTTGTGGGCTTCTGGCTTAAACAATTCCTGTCTTTTGTTGAGATAGACACTGGCTGTGGAAACCTCAAAATGTGGCTGCAAACTGTTAACTCCTTCTCATCAAAAGGTGGATTCTATGTCCTCTTTCCTTGATGCTTCTCACTGTGTTCATTAATACACCAGAAGTGACTACGTTGCCCAAGAATGAGTGATCACAGATGAAAGGGAGACGCACTCCTGGGTCCCTGAACTACACATTTCAATTGGTCATAGCTACAAAGCAAAGCAGACAGAAGGTCAGTGGCCTCATGAAGGTATACATGATGCTTGTGAATTCTGAAGGTCAGAAATTCGTGTAAGATACAGCAAAGGATTTTTATCTTCACTTCTTCAGTGGTTCAGACCTGAACAGCTGGGAGATCATCTCCGATTCTATACGGTCTTTCCAAGTGTTTTCTCCAGCATGATGGCTTTGATGCCAATAGACATGGGTGTGCCAGTCTAATCTCTATCTACCTTGTGTCCTGGAAAAGGAAATAGGGTTAAAATTGAATTATTTTCTTCTAACATAGTCTTGGAGGCCACATAGCCTTTCTTGTATTCAACAGATACAAGGGATTTAGGCCAGTCCATTTATTCAACTATCATGTCCAAATCTATTTGTGTTGCTTTAACAAAATTCCCTAGATTGGATCTAGACAGTAGACAGTTCTACAATTCTGGAAGTTAGGAAGCCCATGATCAAGGGGCTGCCAGATTCAGCATTTTTTTATTGTGAAAATACCGTGCAGAGGGGTTACAATTACATGAGCAAGGTAATGAGCTTCCTCCTTTCCTTTCTTTCCCCTTCCCATCCCTTCCCATCTCCGCCCCCCCCCACCCCCACACCAAAGTTGTAAAGTTCATTTTTGACATAACATCTTGTACATCTCATTGTTGCAATGGGTCCATTGCAACAATCCCTATTTAAACGATTTGTTTTTCCCCTTCCCCTTCACAAATTATACCAACATCAAATACAGTGAAAACAGGGGTTATACCGTGGGGAAGGGACATACAAAGCAACAAAGAAATAGCTTATAAATATGTTAGAAACAATAGCAAGAAAGAAAAACCATTTGAGTCCTATCTTGGGATCCATTTCACCTAACATCAACTTATCTTACCGTTTCTGTTTGTCCCAGACATATACTAGTTATTGCAAATAAGGGAAACCATGGGACCTATGTTTCTTTGGGCCTGGCTTACTTCACTTAATATAATTTTTTCCAAGTCTTTTGTGAGGATTTCCCTCTATTTCCAAGATGCACTTCTTACTGCATCTTCACATGGTAGCGGAACAGAAGGGTATCAGAGGTCTTAGACAAGGTGCTGATTCTATCTAGGAAGGCTTGCCCTTGTGGCTAGGCTGAATCACCTCCTATAGGTTATGTACTCTTGACACTGTTGCCTTGAGGATTAAGTTTCCACATGAAATTTGGAGGGGGACACACAAAGAAAAACACACAGGAGAGAGGGAATTTGTTTCAACGTCTTTTGGAATCCATGTTAGAACATCATATGTTTAGCCAGGTAAGAAGTGTGACTACCTTAATGATGCCATATTGGAGATGTGCCAGTCAACAGTCCTCTGAGCTCAGCTTATAGCCATCCTCGTTAGGACACCCAGCAAGTGAGCCCCTTGTCTCTGAGGGAACCCCAACCAGCCTATCTGAGTGAATACCCCCTGGTGCCGTCTAGCGCCGCCATTCAAGCCACACGGAAGAGATGAGTCACTCAGCTGAGCCTTGTCTGAATTCCTGGACCACAAAATTATAAGATATAATGAAATGATGGCTATTTTAAGTCACTAAGTTTCAGGAAATATTTCCCACACACACAATGATAGATAACTAAAACACTAGCGAGAACTGATTTTTAGAGATGGAATGATCGGGGCAAGACATCAGGAGTTCACTTGACAACCTGTTAAGCTTGAAGTTAATGCTGTTAAAAAGGCAACTTGGGAAGCAAGGTCGGAGCTAGCTTCAAAGAGCATAAGCGGGAGCTGCAGACATTACCAGACCCCTCTGCCTAGAAGCAGGGAAAGCAATGATGTGCACACTCACAGAAATGCTAGTGTCCAGTTTGTCATCTATTCAGTCACTCACTCTCATACACACTGTCGCACCTGGTTGAGGTGTTCAGCCTCCCTGAGCCTCACTTTCCTCCCTCAGACAATGGAGGAGCTTGGGCACCTGCGAACCAACACTGCAGAGCCAAATCATTGCACACAGCCGCCTGCCTGCCACCCTCTCTCTGTGACACAATAAACAGTCTGATCTAAGGATGGAAACCCTCTCATTTGGCGCTGTGACAGTGAACCAGAAAAGATGCCTGTTTACATTGTCCTTGTCCAAATAATACCACAAAAAAGGACAAGGTCCTAAAATGAAATGTCATTTCAAACTAAAATTTGAAGCAGTCAGGTCTAGCTGACCTCTCCATCTTACATAAACAGGTAAGAAGCCCAAGTTAATTCTTTTTAATAAAAATATTTAGATGACACCCCCCCCATCAAATCTTCTTTTCTTCTCTTTTTTTCCTGAGGCACATTCACATCCTTCCCCCTAAGACTTTCTTTTTTTTTCCAGTTGCAATTTACAAATGTGGAAAGGTGTCCCACCCCATTCTCTACTGGAGACTTTGTTTAGGAACGAGGAGGAACAGGGGCCTGCTGTGTTCCCCTTCTGTCTCTCTCCTTTCTTCTCACACAGTCAACACAAAGAAGAGGAGGAAATTACACATACAGAGAGGCCCCAAATACAAAGCAGAGACAGGCACACCAAAATCACAGCTAGGGTTGGTGGTCTTTACAAATTGAGTCTTGGGAATAGAGCTAACATGAAGGGGGAAAAATTGCTGCTTTACTGAATTTTCTCTGGCCTCTAGGATAACAGTAATTAATTTTGAACCCCTTACCCTGGCTCCCCTATCACTCTAAAATGAATTTCTCTTGGAACAAAAAAAAAAAGACAATATGGGCTAAACTATTTTCCAAAGGAAAGTAGAACATGTTCAGTGTGTTACTGGTCTCGAGATACAGGGAAATGTGGTTGGAAAGCCCTTGAAGGTTGGGGTTGCATGCAAACTTACTGCTTTCTCTTCATCTTCCAGGTACCAAACATGCCCTTCCCAGGGCAGAACATCACAGAAGCCTCTGAGGTCAGGTACTTAGAGGCTTTGTCAGACATCCCGAGTCAACGCCTAAGAGCCCCAGTGTGATGATCACGGAGGTTTGTCCCGGCCCCATGGGCGGGAGGCCATGCTGAGCCTTTCTTCTCCAGGAGAGAAAGGAGATGACTAGGCAGGTGAAGGCCACACAGCAGGCTAACCAGAAGCCAAGAGAGACTCCTGCTGGAGTGAGGCCAGCCAGATCTGAGCCACAGAGGCAGCCCCTCGCAAATGAGCTCACCCCTGGCAGGGCACTTGTCACCCCGTGCCCAATCACAGCTAGGGGCTTTTTGAAGGAAGACAAATATATCTCCCAGAGGCCTAGAACAGAAGAGAAAAAAAGATAGAAAGAATGAAGTGCTAAAGCACAAAGTCGAGAGCTGTTCCTGCTACTCTGGCACATGGAGGGTGTGGGGGGTGTAGGGAAAGAACAAGCCTGAGCTTTAGAGACGCCATCACGGAGAGTGACCTTCCTGCATCCCTGGTTCACTGAGGCCTGGAAGTGCAGATTGAAGGGCCCTGAAGTCAGCCATACGAGCCTCCTCTCTCCCAGTGATGGTGTCTCTCCCTGCATGTCTCTGCTAGAGAGGGGGGCACATTGCCTCCTGGGGCACACGCCCCATTCCCAGTCTTCCAGAGAGGTCACCCCTGATCAGACACTGAAGCAGCATCTCCACCTCCTCACACCTGTCCCCAGCCCTGTCTTCTTCAGATGATCTCCCATTCTGCATCTGGCACATGGTTCCCAAGAGTGGGGATGGGGCTGCACGTGGGCCTGAGTGTGATTTGCATTATCTTTAGGACAAGACCCTTCCATCTGGTGTCTGAAGGCTGAAGTCTGGCTGGCTCCGACCTACTTCTTGGCTGTAGGTAATCTCTGACCTCTCTCTGAGCCCTAGATGTCCATTTGTAAGATGAAAAGAACTGCTGGGTGGTCCCTGAGTGTCTTTGTTCCTCTCACTCAGCATCTCTCTCTGTCTCTGTCTCTGTTTCTCTCTGACCATGTCTGTCTGTCTCTGTCTGTCTGTCTGTCTGTCTCTCTGTTGTCTCTCTCTCTTTCTCAATCTTTCTGGTTTCACCAGCAACTGGGTATTAGGCTGGTGAACCTTACCCAGCATGGCTCCTCTGATACCTGAGACTTGGTATGTAAGGAAAATTAAGTCTGATGGTAGGGGAAGTAGGAAGTAACTCCTCAGAAATTGCCATCTGGGAGCTCTAGAGAGGAAGTGAATCATCGGTGTAAACTTGCTATTGGAGCTGTAATAAAGCACCACAGTGATTTAAACCAAACCAAACAAAAACAAAAACAGTCTTACAACTTAAAGCTTGCAACTCTGAAGACTCAGCTTAAAACTGGTCTGACCAGACTGAAGTCATGTGTGGACCAGGCTGTGCTCCTTCAGGAGTGCCACCATTTCCTCATCCTTCAGCTTTTCCACAGGCTGCCTACATCCCTCAGCTTGTGGTCCCTTCCCTCATCTTCACAGCTTGAAGTAGAGTCTCTTCCTATCTCTCTCTACTCTGATACTCTTGGGTTTCCCTTTCCTGCATTTGAAGGATTCTTATGCTCACATGAGGCACATCCAGACAATGCAGGATAATTTGTTCGAGGTAACTTGAACTGTCATCTCAATTCTCATTGCAATCTTAGTTTCCTGGAAAGTGCCAGAACTACATTTTCCACAAACTAAGGAAGGTATCCTAGAGATCCTTGTTCACACAACCAGATCCTAGCTGAGTCACACAAGCCATGGGATAGACAAAACAAGTCACTGCCCAGCCTGTCTGAAGATTCCTCTGGGGCCACTGACTTTCAGGTTGGGAGAGCTTCCTGCCATACTCCCCCCATGACCTCCCCCCCTGCCCATCGTGAAACCCAGTGATTGGTGATTTTGTATCACTTCGGCTGGACCACGGTATGCCAATCAAATATTCCTTGTATGTTTTTGTGAGGCTTTTTTCATTGAGACTTACATCTAAACTGGTAGACTTCTAAGTAAAACAGATAGTCTTCTGTAAGGAAGGTGGTCCTCATCTAATCAGCTGAAGGTTTAGACAAAACCAAAGACCAACCCTTCCCTGAGCATGGGAGAATTCTCCAGCAAATTCCTTCAGACACTGAGCGTGACATGCACTTATTCCTTCACCAGTATTTCCTTCATCTCTGACCTGTCAACTTCTACCATTAGAGATTGGACTCATCAAGTATCCACAATGGCACGACCTGAGCCAATGTCTTGAAATAAATCTCTTTTTATATGTGTGCATAGTATGTAAACTACACTCATACATACATGCACTTAATTTCTGTTTCTCTAGAGAACTGTGTCTAATACACACTCAAATAATTTATGACAATTACCTGTCTAATATTTATGTCTTTCATTTGATTGCAACCTTCACTAGGCAGAAAGCAGTCTGTCTTGTTTCATCTTAAGCATACAATGTGTTCATCAGTCTTTGCTGTCATAGAAACAGTCCCATGAACCTCAGAGAATTACAATAGTTTATTCTGTGCTATAGGTTGGATTCAGATTTGCCCCATATATTTTCAAATTCCAAGATCCTTCTTTATAAGGAAAAATAATTGAGAATAATCCAATCTACTCCAGAAAACAGATGAAAAGGAGAGCTGCGTTTGTACAGGAGGGAAAGGCAGGAAATTATTGGGTAGCTCCTCACATTACTCTTCCTTTTAATCTTCATAACAAGTTGTCCAGGAAGGACTATTTTCTTTTTTACAAATGAAACAAACTGTGTGCTGGAGTGAAAATTAAGTCTGGTTCTCTCTGGCCCCCAACTCCATACTCCAAAGATCAGATGAATCTGATCTTTTCTCCCAGAAGAATTATTAGGAAATTAAAGGATTTTACAATGTCATCTTTAAAGGATGGCTACTTACTTTATGAGCACAAATGATCATAGTGGTAGGAAACTGATTTTACATGAATACATCTGACCAAAACAATGAAAATCTGATTCATAAAATTCCCAGGTCATTTAAATCTTATACCCATGAAGCAATGCGTGAAACCCACTTCCACTCCATTCATATTTTTCCAGGCTTCACCATTTTAGCCCGAGCTGCTTCCCTTGTGGCAATGTGGAGTCGTTGACATGTACCCATGAAAACTACATTTGCTTTCCTTCATCTGCCAGGAGATGAGAGTCAACGACCCAGTAATCCGATTGCTTTGTGCCAATTTCATTTGAAATAATTGCTGATCAAATGAGAAAGAAAACTTCAGCAAATCTAAAAACAGATTACAGCGGGGCTCAGTGGCACAATGGGCTGATATTAAATATTGTTTCACTGCTCGGAATCAGACTTCATATTGAATCTAAATGAACACTGGGTCATGGGATTTGGATTGAAGCCAGGAGCAGTCAAGACTCCTGTCATTCATGGTACTTGAATTCTGAGCTGGGATCTGATTTCTAAAGAACTTTGCTTGTCTCTACCTCAAGTTCACAACCATTAAAGACTTGAATTCAAGAATAACTTGAGTTGAGACAGAACAATCCTACTGACTGTACCATTTATGTACACATGCCATTACTCAAAGGCTTCATGTACAAGGCAGTGGATATTACTTTTCTCATATAACAGATGACAACTTGATTCTTATTTTACTTACTTATTTTTGTGGTGCTGGGGATTAATAACCAAGGGTTAATCTAGAGCTTTGATGTGCTAGGCAGGTGCTCAACCACAGAATCCTATCTGATTCTTGCTCGAGTTCATGGAAATAATAAAGGGCAGAGCTAGGATTCAAACTGATAGAGTTTGTTTCAAAGGACTTGATTCTCCATTGGACCATATCATATTCTTTTACTATACATTGAATGGTGGTAGTCAGATCATATAATTTGAGGTCAAAGATCTATCTTGCATAAGCCTCTATAGCTTTCTACACTGATGAGTCTAATTATATTACTGCCACTGTCCACTTCATAAATGTTGCATACAAAAGAGCTGAATGTAATTAAAATAACCAACTCTTGAAACAGATGTGCATCTGCAAAGCTGAGTGCAAATTGAATTTTTAAGCAACACATCTTGTTTTATATGCAAAACCATCTCCATTAATTTGTTCACTCGACAAACATTTATTAGTGCCTTGATGCCAGTAAGCACCTTAATAGGCCCTGGAACATAGAGATGAATGTGATCCTAGATGTGTTTGGAGAAGCAGAGACCTTTGTGAGAGGAGAAGTGGCATCCAAGGAAATCACACCTCACTTCTTCACCCCTGACCACACCGCTCACCAGAATCCCATCCCAGAATCATCTGCGAGCCTTTTCTTCTCTCTGGCTATGTTGTCAGGGCAGACCTCATTGCCCTAAGGCAGTGGCTCTGTGAGCTCACTTTTTATCCCTTCTGTGAGGGCTCAAACTGACACTGAGTATCAGAACTGGCTTCTTCATTGAAAGTAGCCCACATGGCAGTGGTGGTTCCCCATCTTTCTTAAGAGACCCACATCTCTACCTGTGGAAACCCCACACCTGCCTGCACAGCTTCTATGAAGTCCAGGGTTCCCTCTCCCAGAGCTTACTCATCCTTCTAGGTTTAACTCTGCATGCCTCGCCTGTCCGACACCATGTGGACATCAGCATGAAGGCAATCTTTCTCCTCATTCCGGCCTGTGTACAGAATATGTCCTCCCAAACTCACAGGGGTTGCCTTGGAATTGCCCTGAACTGGGACTCATAAAATGATAATTGGGTCTTGGAAGTGAACCAATGCTGTTTGCCTAGTGTTGGGCTGCCCTTCCCCCCACACAGAGGTGCAGCAACAACACCCTTTCAGATCCTGATTCTGCATTTGGACTTCTAAGATTCTAGAACTGTGATCCCAAACTTCTGTTATTTGTAGATCACCCACTCTTTCATAGCAGCAGAAAGCAGATTAAGGTACATGCACATATGCTATGAAGATTTCTTTCATGGTTCAACTTGACTAGGCTATAGGGTGCCCAGATAGCTGAAAAGACATTATCTCTAGGTATATCTGTTAGAGAGTTTCTCTCAGAGATGACATTATCATCAGTAGGCTGAGTAAAGAAGATTGGCCTTGCTAACATGTGTGGACATCATCTATTCCTGTGAGGGCTCAGGTAGAATAAAGAGGGAGAGAAAAGGTAAATTTTCCTGTGGAATCATGTGCCCTTGGACCTTCTCCTTCTCCTGCCCTTGGTCCTTGGGGATCCTGTTTCTCAGGCTATTGGTCTAAATTTGAATTGTACCTCCAGCTTTCCAAGTGTCCAGCTTGCAGATGACATATTGTCCTTATGGCCTCCATAATTGCACGAGCCAATTTTCTTATTGAATCTTTCCTATATATCTGGTCGTGTCCTCTTGGCTCTATTTCTCTGAAGCACCCTGACTACTACACATGTGGATAGGTGCACACATATATGCATACACACGTTTGATAAATTTTACTGAAAATATGATGGGGGGCAGGTACACAGCACTTACATGAGTCCTCCCCTCTTATTTTCCCAGCTTTCTTTTTCCTGCTGTTTCTCTTCCCCATTACATTCACTGGGGTACTGCCAATTCTCCTTATCCTATTATGCAGAGCAACTCAGCCTCCAACCCTGTATGCTCTTACAAAGCCTGTACATCCTCACACACTGCACAAATGTACATGCTCAAACAGAATACAAAGGTTTCCTATTTAACAGTTTCACCTTCCAGACACTGCCCTCGTAATCTGGCATTAAAAATCTTGTTTTTCTTCTTGTTATACTTATTGTTTCATTCACTGAACAAATTGATGGACCATTTACTCCGTACCAGTATTTTGCAAAGCTCATGCAATCCAGCCTGAAGTACATAGTTCAGCCCCTGCTTGCTGTCTGGCAGTCCATTGTCTAGGAATCAGGGTGTTCAGCTCCCTTAGCCATATCACTGTGGGAGGTTAGGGGTCTGGGAGAACTGAGTACTAGGGGTATGGGAAGTCCCAGAATTTGCCAATACCCAGATTCTGCTCTTAGCACAACTTTCTACCTTCTGCTTCATTGGAATTCCTAGTAGAAGTCTGCAAGTCCTCTCACTGGTCTAAAAGTAGCATCCAGAAAAAAAAGAAACTGTTAAGAGTTGGTGTTGGGGGCTAGGGGTTTAGCTCAGTGGAAGAGCGCCTGCCTTTCAAGGACAAGGCCCTGAGTTTGGTCCTCAGCTCTGGAAAAACAAAAAGCTCTAAGCGTTGGTGCTGATAATGAAATGTAGAGGTAGACAGGGAGAATGGGAATCTTGGATGTGCAGCCAGGCAGCCTGAGAGACCTCCCACTAGGAAGCAGATGAATGCAATGTGTCTTCCCTCCTGCACAGAGCACCCAACTTTCCAAGCATCCATACCATTCCCGGAAGGGAGGGCAGATGCAGAGTGAAGTCTGCTATTTCAAGGACTTTTAAACAACTAACTGCAAGATAAAAAATGAAGACAAGGGGAAAAGAATCATTCCTGAAGCCGTCAGGATTTGGGGCTTCAGGTAACAGAACCTCCTGGGTCCTCTAAAAGCACAAAGACTGGTGTTTGGAGAAGGCAGGAAACTTCTAGGCAGGATGCCAGGTGCAACGGTTTCCAGAAGTAGACCATCCAGTGCTCTCCAGCCAAGAACTATCACTCTTCTACAGGACAGGGTCCAGCTAAGTAACGTCTGTGAAGTAACCCATGTATAACACACAATAGCCCATGAGACAGGAAATCTGCTCTGTCTTCTCTTCCTATTAGTCTGATGCTCGTCACCATTGTCCACACTCAGCTTACAAGTCCAGGCTCAGTCCAGAAACTGGTTCTGATAGCCCTCAAGCAATAGGGTGTGATGGCGCATACAGAAGCAGGAACCAGGAAAGAAGCCCTGGTGGTCCAGCCAGCAGAATCCTTCAAAGTTGCTTAGGGAATGCTGGAGCCCTAAAATATGCTCTGGAAAATAGAATGTACCCTTGGTCCCTTGGCCAGGATGGGGCAAGAGGAGATGAGCACGAGAGTCTCAAGAACAGAGAGCCCACACTGCCCTGGCCTAAGTCACTATCATCTCCATCCTCACAGACGAAGAAACACACAGCGAAAAGTCAAGTAACTCATTCAAGACAAGACAGTTGCTCAGATCTGAACTCAGGCTGACTGATTTCCAAGACTCCTAACCATTCTTAAAAGCTCAAGAGCTCAAACGTGTGTGTGTGTGTGTGTGTGTGTGTGTGTGTGTGTGTGTGTGTGTGTGTGTGTGTGTGTGTGTGTGTGTGTGTGTGTGGCATGTTTCATGCAATGAATGCTCTGAGTTGTGTCTAGAGAATCTGTCATCTTGCTGCCCCAGGGAGATAAGATAATAGGGAAAGGGGCTGGAGGTTTAGCTCAGTGGAAGAGCGCCTGCCTGGCGAGAGCCCAAGACCCTGAGTTCAGTCCTCAGCTCTGGGGAAAAAAAAGCTATAAAAGATAGTAGGGAATTTTTCCAAGGGTTCCTAACATAGCACTGAGATTTAAGAGGAGAGAGAGAGAGAGAGAGAGAGAGAGAAGGAGAGAGAGAGAGAGAGAGAGAGAGAGAGAGAGAGAGAGAGAGAGAGAGAGAGAGAGAGAGAGAGAGAGAGAGAGAGAGAGAATAGAAATGAGCCAGACAAAAAAATTAGCATGTGCAAAGGCTTAGAGCCATGAGAGTAAAAATGCTATATTCCTGAGTTACAATACTAATGACATATTTATGGAGGCAGTTACAATTCAGTCTTCACTACAGTGCACTGAAGAGGTAGTGGCATTAACACTAATTGTAGGAAAGATGTCAGTGAGATTCAGAGATGGTAGTTAAACCAGCAAGTGGTTGGGTCACTTGGCTTATAAGGAAGCAGCCCAGAACCTGTCCTCTTAATGGTTTTATAATGCTGCCTCCAGCTAGTCACCAAAAGTCTGTGTAACTAGGTGAGTGGAGTTGGGCTGCAAGGTGAGTGGCACCATAGTAAAGAGGTGAACTGGACCAGTGAAGGCTCCCGGACCTGACAGCCTATTGAGGAGGACAACCACTTCTATTTTTCTTAAAAGACCTTTTTTTTTTTTTAAAGAAAGTATTAGTTGTTTGATTTATCCCGGGAATCAACTGTATTTCAGTTAGTATAGCACCCAAAGTATTTACTTGTATGTTTATGAATTAATTATAGCTTCCACATATGAGCAAAAACAGGTAACCTTTGTTTCTCTGGGCCTGATTTACTTTACTTAGCATAATTAGCTCAACAAAATAAACACCAGGAAAAGGGTACTTGAAAAGGGGGTGGTAGGTGAAGCGGGGCGGTTGGGAGGGATGGCTGGGAATATTGAAAGGGTAAAAATGATCAAGACTCACCGCATTCATAAACTGTTTTGTTAAATGGCATCTCTGCTGTACAACTCCTTAACAATGGAAATAAAATTTTGAAAAGGGGAACATGTTCGTACAGGGGGAAGAGGGTTCATGGTGACATTTCTATACATATATACAAGGTACCAGCAAACTCACCCCTTCCATTTGTCTTCGTTGTTATTCCCTTCCCCTTTCTTAAAACAATTTCAACTGAATTTCATTGTTCCATTTCCATACATGAATATAAAGTACTTTTACCAGCCTGTCTGTTGGCTATCTTCCTTCCCACTGGTCCCCACCTCTCCAACAGAGTCTGTTTTACTTTCCTGTCATTATTATTTTCAAGATATCTTACTTTGACATAGAAATTTCACCATGGTAATTCACACATACATATATTATTAGTCAGATTAATTCCACCTATTGCTCTCCGTACCCTAGTTCCTCTTGTATCTCTATTGCTCAACAGCTTTCTTTATGCCATCTTCATCCATAGATACCACATATTTTGTTATTATTGCTAAGTTTCACCCGTAGACATCATGTATTTTGATATTATTTTCCTTTGAAAGGCCAACTTTATCTTAAAAAATTCAATGTTTGCTCACAAGACCAAAATATCTCAGTGTTTGCTTTGGTGACACAACTATGTTAAATTCACTAATACTAACACAGCCCACACCCAGGATGGCATCCTATGTCTTCTCCGGCATATGCTGAGCTCCCAGCTGAGAGCAGGAGTGGGAGGGAAGGGCCACTAGAGATAACCAACTCACTGAGCTTTCCCCGAATACATTTCTTTCTCTTGGGTTGTCTACACGGATCACATTCGCAACCAATGTCCTTTATTCTGAGGGATGTATGCTAACTGGCTTCTACTCACAGAAATTCTTTGATTCTTTAGTCCTCTAGGAAGCTACCTCAATGAACTGTGGGATGAAACATTTCCAAATCAAGCCAGCCCTGGAGTTCCGTGTATTCGTTTGACTGTCTCTTCTCACCTTCTCATCTAAAGAGAGCAAAGCTCCAGGCAGCTACACGGATGGCCCAGGAGCACAGTTCCCTCCTGGGCTCGAGATACCAACACTCATCTGTCTTCTCTTACATTCCTTCTGGATGCGCTGCCTTGATGTTGAACAGGCTGAGGTAAACTTCTACCTCAAAACCTGACTATCCAGAGATACCCTTGGATTTTAGGGCCCACACAGTACAAAGACACCTCATCGACCTTCTTTGGTTACTCAGTTGAGATCGAGGCTCTCCATGACAATCTCCATCACTCCTTCCCTGTCCATTCATGCCTGCCGCTTCTCACATCAAAAGGTGTTCTTGGTTCTCATCTTTTTGAGACTGTTCTGTCTTTAGGGACATGCCGGACAGTGGAGCACAGCCAGAGTGAGCCTCTGGGACCCATGTGGTCTCCGCGTCCACCCAAACCCTTTGTGCTGATTCCTATTGGGACCTACCTGTCTTGCTGGAGAAGCCTGTGGAGCTGCTCAGGTGTGCGGGGAAGTCCCCTTACATCTTGCCGTGGATACGCCCCCGAGTCATTTACCAGAGTTCTAGTTTGAGACTGGGATTAGGCTCTGCCTCTCACTGATAGCATAGACAAGGCTAAATCTTGTGACCTCCTGAGCCTCTGTTGTCCTCTTTGTGCAGTGGGAGTGATAGTTACTGATGGGAGTCTGCATTGCTCACATAACCTAATGCTGCTGTCAAGGTCCACTTGACACCCCCTTCTTCCCTAGCCATGGGGCCATTCTTAGACGTCTCCACTTGGTGTAATTTTTGGAAAAACGTTGTCAGAAAGTGTGTACCCCCCGGGCAGACCCTTTTGCCAACTGCCTGAGTTGAATTCCTTATTTGAATTGTACTTAGACCCCAGGCTCCCCCTTTTCCATCCTCCTTATACCTCTGACTCTGTTGCGTGGTATGTGGTACCGCTCTTCAGTGTTGAATAAACGTCTATTGAGCTCTCTGTCTCCTTCCCTCCCTTTCTTCCACTTGAGGTTTCCTAACAGTTACTCCCTCATAGATTGGTTGAGTTTGTTGATAGTAATTTGGTGAAGCATAAGTGTAGTACCTGGCACGTGGAGGAGGCTGGTTGTGAGCTGAATGAGTGTCTGGATAGAATTGTGAATGAATGAGTAGAATGCCTGTGCATGTAATAATTAAGTAGGGAAAGCTAGAATTCTGGACTCCACATGTCCACGTGTTTTCTTGTTATGCATTCAAAACTATAGGAAATCTGCTGGTAGTTTGACTTCCCAGGTTAGCCAACATTCTGTGTGAAGGGGCACAGCTTTGATGGTCAATTTTAAATCTCTAGGAAAAGGGGAAAGGGGGTGGTGACTTGTCTCACCTTGTATGCCGATGAGCCAAGAAGACAAGGCAGCAATTGCTTGAATTCCTTAACCAATGTTACACAGGGAGAGAAGGCAGGTGTTGAATGACAGTATTTATACCCTTCTTTTCACTGGCATCCAGGGGAGCTTGCAGCTGGCCCAGTGTGTTACCAAATAATGAGATGGGTTAAACTATCTATGCAAACATAATGGTTACTTCCTTAAAGGCTAGGGCACTGTTGTAATTTGTTTTCTTGTATCCTACAGAACAGCCAACCTGAAGATGGAGTAGGTTCCCAACAAATAAGCAAGTGGAATATTACTAATTCTGCAAACAAGTCAGAGGAGAGGCCGAGAGTTACAGTTCACAGTTTCACCCCTTGAAGAGAAGGTGATGAAGCTACAAACTGGTCCTGAGCAGTTATTTTGTGACAGATTCTATGACAAACCTGATTATGATGCCATCTCCATCTTCACAACAATCCCATGAGCTTGGTATTTCTAGTTTAAGATGAAGACACAGGTATGACAGACCATGTGCCCAAAGTGCCCACTTTGCTATCTATTGGGTTAGCACTTGGATCTGTGTCTCTCTGACATGATCTATTGTGCCACAAAAACAAAGCCTTACTTTCTCTTGGATGAGAAACTGGAACCAGACTCAAATTCCCTAATTCCCAGCCTGGATTTGGTTCACTCACCTTCATTTTCTAAGCAACAAGAGGCACCAGAAGCTGATCAGTGTTCTGTGCAGAGGCAGAGAAGAGAGTAAGAAGCCTGTCCTGTCCTCTGTGGCCACTGCACTGCCTAGGCGAGTGGGCGTGCGAGTTGTCCTGTCCTGTTTACCAGCTCTGAGTGGATAAGATGGACAAACGGGTCAGGGTCCCCGTTCATGTTTCAGCCAGCAATGTTAAACATATTTTGCTATTTTTGTGGGAGAGAGACTGGGATGGAAGACTGAAGAGATGGTGGGAAGGAAAGGAAGGAGGGAGGAAAGAAGGAAAGGAGGAAGAGAGGAGGAGAGGGATATTCGAGTGTCTGCTCTACCACTTGAGACCCGTTCCTAGACCTTTTGTCTGTAATTCTTTTTGAGACAAGGTCTTGTTAACTTTGCATGAATGGGCCAGAAAAGCCGAATCCTCCTGCATCTGCCTTCCAAGTAGTTGAGGTCATGGGTATATGCCACCAGGCCTGGCTAAAGAACTATACTGCTTCTTTCTTCTTTTGTGGTACTGAGTATTAAACGTAGAGCTTTGTAATTGCTAGAGAAGCCTACTATTGCTGAACCAGGCTTTCCATCCCTTCTGAGCCATTTAAAATAAAGTCTTTGTTCTACACAATGAAGTCATTATGGGGAAATCTCAGAAAATAATGAGAAGAAGAGATATTTGGGATCTGTGACACATTCCAGAGATAAGCAAAATTGTACTCTGAGGACTATTCTAACAGGTTCCTTGCAGCCACATTCCTTTGACAGACCAAAGTGATCAGATGTATTATGGGAAATGGCATTGATAACCTGGCAACAGATCTTTGAATATTATTTGTTCCTTCATTTAATTAATTGCAGTTATTCTGTGGCAAGACTTTGTTCTACCAACCCCGCTACCTAATAAAATATAAATCACTTTAGAATATTTCAGAAATATTTTCTGCACAGAGGCCAGTCATGATGCTATTAAAAGAAGCAGGTATCACACACTATATATTTCTTTCTTCAAAATTTCTGTTTCGTGGGTCTCCAGTCTAATGTTCAGTTTTGCATCTGCACCTCATAACATGATGATACATTTCAGGCTCAAATTGTGTATAGTTTCAAATATGACAAGAAAACATAAATATCAGTATGTATATGTCTAAATAGATAAATAGAATGAAGATAATTCCTCCAGTGGAATCACCGTGAGTTATAAGGGGATGAAAAAAGGGGGGAAATAGGAAATCTATTGAGCAGATTTAATAAAATCTGCTCAGGGACTGTTAGCACTAAGGAGGCCTTAGAAGGGACTAATTAAGCAAGAAAGACTGTCACGCTCATATAGTCAGCTTTTCTTTCTCAGACAAGGGGAAACCTGAATTCTACCTGATTTCTAGCTTTCTACATTGAGCCCTTAGGCTTCTACCTACCATAGACAGCCCTTAGGCTGTCTATGGAGGGACAACTCAAACAAAGCCACGCTCTAGCCTGTCACTTTCCTGACCACCTGATTTAAGTGGGTCACCCGCTGCTCTTCACTCAGAGCATTTATCACCATTTGAAATTTCCATACTGATGTGTAAGCTTATTTGTTTAATATATCTACCCCTGGGAAGGCAAGAAGACAAGTCCATGTGTACCTCAGTGCCTGGCACTGGGCCTCCATGGCAAACAAATAGCTGGCTGGTCCTTGTTCTTATCATACTGGGGGGAGGCACAGGAAGGAAGCTCAGCCTTTGAACTCACGGATTTCAATTTTAGTTAAATGCATGTGGATTAATATTTTACATGAGTGGCTTTCTAAACTTGATATATATATATATATACATATATATATATACATATATATATATATATTTCATGTACCAAAGTATTAAGTAACTTAACCCTCTTTTTCATACTCATTGATGCTAAAGCCCTGAAACTTGATGCTTATCATGAGAACAGAAAAGAATCCCTAGGGGCTGGGAAGGTGGCTCAGTGGTAGAGTGCTTGCTTTGGATGCCTGCGGCCCTGGGTTCAATCCCTCAGTACCACATAAGCAGAAAAAGCTGGAAGTAGCACTGTGGCTCGTGTTAGAGTGCTAGCCTTGAGCTGAAGAGCTGAGGGACAGCGCCCAGGCCCAGAGTTCAGGCTCCATGATAGACAAAAAAGAAAAGAAAAAGATAAAAGAAAAGAATGCCCCAGATTTAAATCCTCTTTACCTCCTTAAAATTCTTGAGATCATAGCTGCAAGGCATTTTCCCCCTAAATTCTGAAACTACTTATTCATAACTAGTTTTCCTTTTCCTTTGTATCTGCTCAGAATGAATCAGCTCACTACAAATGTCTTGGTGACTGGATGCGTGCAGATGGTATAAGTAGCTCACATGAAATATATTTTTAACATAGAAACTCTGCCACCAATTCATGGCTCCAACAGTGACAATGTTTGCTTGTCTGTTTGGACAACATTTATTGAGCATTCACGGCCTCTGGCCTGTAGGAAAACACAACCCCATGGTGTTAGCTGTGAAGGTCACTGGGCCAGGGGGAGGCCCTGGGCTGTGGAGATCTATATAGGGCCACTGTGTCCAGACAGACTTAGTGAGTTAAATGTTTGCAAGACAATTGCCAAGTATGAATATGAGGGGCCAGAGAAGGAGGGGGAGCATGATGTGGGAGACAAGAAGAAGCATCCTTCAGACGTATAAAAATGGCAGGAAAATGTGGCTGTCCCCAATCCTGAAGTATAAATGTGAAGCTGGCTTCTCACTCAGCAGAGCCTAGGGAGAGTGACTAGATGAATCTTTTGGCAAAGGAAGCTCAGAATATCAACATATACCTTGGAAGGATGCTAAAGGGCGATAAAGAGAAGTCAAGGTCATATGTTTGGCCTGGGCCAAATGACTAATTTATAGGAACTTATAGACAATGATCCTGAGAGGACACAGCATGAATAAATCTGGGAAGAGTTCTGAGGAAGAAAACTTTCACCATTCACTTCAACATCTTATAGACTTGGAAGCTGAATGAACTTTAGTCTCAATTTCTTTATATGCAAAAAAGAAATGACAATATCCTTTGATACTGTACACACACACACACACACACACACACACACACACACACACACACACACACACACACTTCAACTACTTCCCCATCTCTTAACACAATCCTAGCAATTCCAGCAATTTAAACTTTTTACATATCCTTAGCTTCCTTCACAGAAATGTCCCGATTCTTATTTTAAGGAATGTGGCTTCTTCAGGAAAAGTATTACTTTATTTATTTACTTTTTTTGGGGGGGGGTCTGGTCGTGGGCCTGAACTCTGGGCCTGGGCGCTGTCCCTTAGCTCTTCACCTCAAGGCTAGCGCTCTACCACTTGAGCCACAGCACCACTTCCGGCTTTTTTTCTGCTTATGTGGTGCTGAGGAATCGAAGACAGGGCCTCATGCATGCAAGGCAAGCACTCTACCACTGAGCCACCTTCCCAGCCTGAAAAGTATTATTTTAATTCAGAAACTATTCAGACATTAATTCCAGCTGAGAGGAAAGAGTGCATGTTATTCACTCACACTGGAATCACAGAGCTCATTTTTCTTTCCTTACTCTCCCTGATCTCTCATCCAGGGTTGTAAGGACTTGCCAATTTAGCAAGCCTTCAGACCTGTGCAACACACAAAAAGAGATAAAGGAGAAAAGAATGAAATGAGTGAGGAGAAAGATAGGAAAGGTGGGAGGGAAGATGGGAGAGAGAGAGAGACATGCAATTTCAGCCTCTGAGATCAGAATTTAGAAAATAGGCTGAGGACTCCATCACTGGACCAGTTAATCCATCCTAAGATCTCTGTCACTCTCTCTCTCTCTGTTCTGTAAAATGGGGTGAAGAATAGATCCCTCTTACTGAGTTATTGTTGTGGGATAGAGGCTTTAGTTGAGTGGGAGAGTGCTTGTCTAGCATGTACAGAGGTTCAATCGACATGGCAAAAAATAGCAAAAGGAATAGTTGTCAACAATTAGGATGATTCTGGATTTCTTGACTTGACTCAAAGATGATGTTGAAGGAGCCAAGGCTGGGCAATAGGAAAATACGACTTCAAAGCCTGACTTACTGGCAATGAGAGTGATAGGAGAAGGCATTAATTTTGGAGAATACTTAGCACAGGGGAGCAGATGGAGAGAGAGGGAGCGATGAACATTTATTAATGCAGTCTCTGCTTGCCGATGTATATGTTATTTAAAAATTTACTACATTAGCCTTATCTTATGAATTCCTTTTACCCTTGTATTCTCTTTACAATTCGGACTATAGTTCTAAATTTGCAGGTGATGAGTCTGAGCTTCAGAGGGGACACAATGGGCCCGAGGCCATATGGAGGCTCATGTTTCTTTTGGTATATTCCAGACCTGACTATCTGATGGGATCCTTTGTCTTTGCAGATGGTTGTAAGTACCTTTGTGGCCTTTTTTTGTTGTTGTTGGTCATGGGGTCTGAACTCTGGGCCTGGGTGCTGTCCCTCAGCTCTTCAGCTCAAGGCGAGAACTCTACCACTTGAGCCCCAGAGCCATTTCCAGCTTTTTCTGCTTATGTGGTACTGAGGAATCAAATCCAGGGCCTCATGCAGGCAGGGCAAACACTCTACCACTGAGCCACCTTCCCAGCCCCTACCTTTGTGGTCTTAATGGTCACCTCTTCGGAGAGGTATTCCCTGATTACTGGAGCCATCTAAGAAGGTTCCCTATATCATTTCTTGTTTCTGCACTTGGACATTCCTCTGTTTGCATAATAAAAATATGAAGCTATCATTTATTGAAGATACATATATCATCTTGTTATTATTCTAAGCACTTTCTTGTATTATCTCATTATGTTTCATACTAATCCTGAGGTCAGCACTTAGCAACGGATATGTTATTTTTACTTCATTCTATAACAACAGTGTGAAGATGACATTAATAGTTTCATCTTACAGATAAATAGACCTGGGACACAGGGAGGCTAAGTCACTTCCTCATGACAGGAGAATCAGGATATGGCCTGCCTAACTCCTTTACTAGATTCTATGCTTGATAACAACAGAGACTCTGTTCCCAAGCTTAAAGCAGTAAAGGACACATTATATGTACTCAGTGTTCACTGAGGCAAACCACCAGAGATGAGGAGCACAGGAAACAGCACATGAAGAGTTTTGAAGCTCTTGAAGAGATTTTTCCTTTGAGTTCAGGGTGGTTAAGTCTGGGGGAAAGAGAGAGAGAGAGAGAGAGAGAAAGAGAGAGAGAGAGAGAGAGAGAGAGAGAGAGAGAGAGAGAGAGAGAGAGAGAGAGAGAGAGAGAGAGAGAGAGAGAGAGAGAGGGAGAGGGAGAGGGAGAGAGAGAGGGAGAGGGAGAGGGAGAGAGAGAGGGAGAGGGAGAGAGAGAGGGAGAGGGAGAGGGAGAGGGAGAGGGAGAGACAGAGAGACAGAGAGACAGAGACCGAGACACAGAGACAATGACACAGAGAGTGACAGAGACAAAGAGTGAGAGAGAGAGAGCTGATGGATAAGATGGTAGTAGGGCAGATGAACCTGTCTTAGTTCACCACCACAGTGGGAATGTAGCTTACTAACAGAGCACAGATCACTTGCCTCACATAAGCAGGGCCTTGGTCTTGAGAAGGAGGAGGAGAAGAAGGGAAGGTGGAAGAGGAGGGGGAGGAAGAAGAGACATTATCCTATGACAGAGAAACCAAGACTTGAACCTGAAATGTCTGTGCCACCCCCAGGGAGATGCCACAGAAGAACTCTCTTGGTACAAAAGAAGAGCAATATGGAAGGAAGGAAATGATGGAAAATAGGGTAGCAGTTAGAGACTGTTTATGCTGTTAGCAAGGAGAACCATTGTAGGCAAGTGCAATTGATGATATGGACTTCAAAATCCAAAGGCCTCTGTGGCGGGAATGATACTAGAAAAAAATATTGGCAGAATAGACAAGGCCAAATCCTAGAGCATCTTGTTGGCTGAATGAAGGATTTGATCTTATCTGAAGACTCTGAAGGGTTTTAAGCCAGGAAAGACAAATCCAGATTTGTGTTTTTGACAATTATTCTGAAACTGGGAGCCGGTGACTCATACCTTTAACTTTAGGTATTCAGGAGGCTAAGATCTGAGGACTGAGGCTCAAAGGCAGCCCGGGCAGGAAAGTCCCTGAGACTCTTTTTTCCAATTAGCCATCAAACTACCGAAAGTGAAGCTGTGGCTTCACTGTGAGCTGTGGCTTAAGTGGGAGAGCAGTAGTCTTGAGCATAAAAGCTCAGGGCCAGTGCCTAGGCCAAGTTCAAGCCCCGGGATGGGCATGTGCATGCATGTGTGCAGAGTAGCTTTCAGATTCATAGAACCCATTCAATGGGTTGCTAGCCCAGATAGAGAGTTGGGAGAGGGCTGAGGGAAGAAAATAAAAGCAAGAAAAACAATTGCAAGAGGAAGGATGAATATTCTGTGAAAGACAGGGGTATAAATGTAGAACAAGACCACAATAATTCTTTAATCAGAGTCTAACTTGATTTAAGGACTCTTAGGCTAATTGAGGGGCCTGTTGAAAAGCAAATTCACATATTGGAGAAACTATTCAATGACTAACAACCTCTCTCCTAACAGCCTTGGATTCTCAGCTCGTTTCAAAGGCCTGTTCAGAAGGAACTTCTCCAGCTCTGAGTTTCTGCTTGGACTTCAAAGCGTAAAAGCTTCTTCAATAGAAGTGGCATTATTTCTTTGGAGTATAATGTTTCATTCCTTTCTCTATTATTTTAGGAAATCTAGAAAATAAATCATCAGTGTAAGAGCCATTTATGTGGATTTTTAAAATCCACTTTAATGCAGATGTTTGATTTGATGAGAAGTCTAAATTTTTTTTCAAGAGGCACAGTTATTATGGAATCAGCTATTATTGTGTGCAAGGCATTCAAGTACAGAATATTGCCCAAGCTCTGTTTCTGTGAGGTAAGGTGTTTGTGATTGAGGAAATTGAGGCTTAGTGGAGAAAAGACTCTTGTTAAAGATATGGCTCAATCTGGAGTCGAAATTCTGGGCTGCAAGGGCTAGCTTCATCATGTTGTGTCTCTGCTGTGGTTTGGATATGATGCAGGTTATGTCCACAAAGCATTCCTGTGTTGGAAACCTGTCCCCTGGTCTAGTGATAATAAGATATGTTGAGACTTTTAGAAGGTAGGGCTAGAGGGAGGGAGGTCTTTAGGTTACTGCAGCCACTGCCTTCAGAAGGATTAAGGGAATTCTCATAGGAACCTGACCAGTTTCTTGCAAGAAACCTGCTATAAAAGAGCAAGCCTGCCCCCTTCACTCTCAATCCTCCTGCCTCACTCTTTGAGCTCTGTCTTATATACATTCTCACTACAACACTGTCTGCTACAAGGTCCTCACTGGAGGCCAAACAATGGGTTCACCAGAATCTGGACTTTCAGCTTCTACACCTTTGAGTTACATAAACCCCTTTGCTTTATATATAGTTTCTTGTCTTAGGCATTTCAGAATAACAATGGAAAACAGACTAATATATACTCTTCTTCTTTAACCCTTTCTTTAAAAGTAGAATGGAGCCTTCTTTTTGATAAGAATAGGCAAAAAGTACATTGTTTGAATGGGTAAAAAAAAATCTCCTGGACACTTGATTTCAACTTTAACTATGATCTGTTTGTGGAATTCAGTCTCTCAAACTAGCTCTTTCCTAGACAACCTCATTATTTGTAGATTTTCAGAGATGAATAATAAGGGCCGAGTGTGGTGGCACATACTTGTAATCCCAGCAACTCAAGAAGCAGAGGTATTCCAGCCTAAGTAAAGTTAGCACAAAACCCTATCTGGAAGAGAATTAGTCTAAAGGCAAAAGAAATAGGATGTAGCTCAAGTAGCAGAATACTTGCTCTGAGATCAAGCCCAGGACTACTAAAAAGTAAAATAATGAAATGAAAGAGAAGGAAAACACTTCCTTTTACTGAGTAGCTGGGATATGGTGGCAGGAATATTTGAGAAATAAGAAAACATTTCCCAATTTAATAGCTGAGAAAATGAAAACCAAGGAACCTCAGCCAGATTCATGTACATGTTGGTAACAGGGTAACAAAATTTAATTTCTAGTCTGCAAATTCTTTTGTTTCTGAACAGGAAGTATTGGCAAGCTTTTGTTTTTGTCTATAGGACTTAAAAAAAATCAAATCATTCTTAGGCTATGGCATGCTAAGTAGTGGACTTGAGTGACTTGTATCAATAAATGACCCCCTTGAATTTGCTGATTCAAGCATGCTCAGTCTTTTTCCTGAACAAACAGTTTTTATATGATATCAATACCCAGGGGAGGGCAGTGTCTCAGACCAGTATGATGTGCTGAGGAAATCAACAGAGCAAAATTTATAAAGCACCTACTATGTGCCTGCCCCTGTTGTAAGCTCTTAATTGATTTCATCGTTATAATAAGCCAGTGGAGTAGGTTTTTAACTGTGAATCTCATTGTATAATGGAGAAAACTGAAGCATGGAGATGTTAAGAAAGCAGCTCAAGGTCATACAGGTAGAGAGAAGTTGATTCTCTTTACAGTTGATGAAGAAGCCCCATTCTCTCCCCTGAGGACTACCCCTCCCTCGCCCATCTCTCTCTCTCCCCCTCCCCCGCCCCCACCATGGTGCATCCTCGTATCTGCTCAGAGATCCAAACACTTGCTTCTCACATAGGACAGTGTAGAGGAACAAATTCCTACCTTTGCTCCTGTAGGAATTATGATCTCTATTACCCACAGAGGAAAAGGCCAGGGAAATCGCTGTCCACATGCTTGGTGCTGATCAACCCCTAATGTGTCCCTCACATGTGGATCTCCACATGTACTGAGCTCACAGGGTGTTGCTTAGTGTTTTACCTACAGCACAGGACATCGGATGCTGGCAAGCGTTACCTACTGTCCTCATCACCTTTCACATTCTAGCTCACTGAATTCTCATAACCGCCTTATGTCTTGAGGATATATGTCTCCATTTTGTAGATGAGGAAACTGTGACATTAAAAAGGGTAAGCCATGAGCTCAAGTACTCAGAGTTGGGAGTTTAATAATGGAAGACCTGGGATTTGAGCCCATAAGTTTTACCTTCAAAGCCTGAGCCTCAGCTTTTGCACTGAGGAAGCCTCAGCTGCTTCTGCAGGGAGGCACAGCCCCAGGAAACGCCAGCTCTTGTGGGGTGGCAGAGGCCCGGTAACACCAGCCACATCACTGAGTGTCCACAGCCAGGCAGCGAGGGAAATACTTTTCCTCCTATGATTCTGAGTGGAGAGTTGAGCTCAGAATGCTGGTTAGATTTGAGAGGCCTGGTATAAAATTCTGTGTATGCAGAACCTGCGAAAGGATGTCAAATCTCACATGGAGAAGAGAGTCGGCCAGACTGCAGGAAGTCATTGCCCCAGATTTTCGGTGAAATCTTTTTCCACAGAACATTGCACCATGACACAGTGGTTTAGCTATACTCCTCTTGCCACTTCGAATCTACTCTCCACCTTTTTCCACCTCATTTTTGTATTCTGGAAGGTCAATCGAATAGGATTGGGAATAAAACTGGGCTCCCCTGCCTTCTAGCTTCTGTTTAGACTCTGCCGGTGGGAGGTCCCTACCAGAATCCATGGCAAGGCAGTGAGGTCAGGGCATTTGTTCCTGGGACTCTTTCCTCCACACACCATTATTGGGCAGAACTGCAGTCTGCATTTGTAGCCATGGTTCCTCTCTGGAGCTCCCTCTCCAGCTTGCACAGGCTCTGGGACCTCCTCTCTCCATTGCCCCTGCAGTGTAGGATGGCAAGGATTCCCACAGTTGGCTCACTCTGCCCAACTCCCCCACCTGTTTCCTTTGACCTCCCCCCTCACCTTGTAAATACCTTCTTCGTGAAACACAGCACAATAACTCTCTTTTGAGTATACCATTCGTTTCCTGCTAGGGGTTTGACCAGTATAGTAAATGACAAAAGAAGACTCAGAGCTGGTTGTAGCACAACCAGCTGTAGCTGCTGTAGTACAATGAAAGAAAACTTGGTGCAAAGTTTTCCTGAGCTCTTCTATGGGATGGGGGCTGAGCGATGCAGTTGTGTGCATCTGCTCCTCTCATCTTGTCATTTGGCTTATGGAATGGCCATGTTATTGATCCTACTGTGAGGTTTCAATTGTATGTAACTCTCCAAGAACAAACAGGGTCATACATTGGTGATGCTGAGGTTGGCAGTAGATCTGTCTGGCCTTGTATTGTGCAGGGTTATGACTTGCACGCAAAACAAGTCTCTAGGTTGTCCCCCAGAAACATCTTTGGTACCGACGAGAGAGGAGGCCCTCATCAGGGAACTGACACTCACTTCCTACAGTCATCCTGTCTGTCGTCAGAAGCAAATTGCCATCCCACACTCACCTGAGCCCCAGCTTCTACCTCATGGTCACAAGGCAGGTGTTTTCTGACTGAGCCACGCCCAGAAGAGTAGGTTTCCTCCTTCTGTCCACAGCCCACACTGGAAGGAGGTCCAGCCCTCCTGCCTTCCCGTCTCCATGTTCTGAGTCTATGAGCTAGTCAGCTATGTTCTAAGATGTGATGGTGTATAAGTGGAGTTTTGTTTTCTGCAAAAATATGCACAACTTGATTACTTTTTATTGTTTTGGAGTGTGAGCATCCCCCTTGGGGAGGATGTCTGAGAATACAGCTGTGGTTCGTTGGTCATGGTGCTAATAGTGCAATAATGACTGTAGAGTCCACTTCTGATGGAGGGTGGTGTCAGGTGCTTGCTAAATATCCATTGTTCCCTACTCCACTTCTCACTGAGGACATTTGGCTTTGTTGGACATAGTCATATGCCAGGTAAAACATGACATTTGTCAGCTCTGCTCCATGCACATACGGATGTCTCTGTGTGGTACGCCTGGTTAATGATGCTTGAGCACAAGCCATTTGGTGGGGCTCCTCGGAAAGCATCTTATCGGCACAGCAGAACCAACAGGTACTCGTCATTTATTTCCAATTTAGTTCTTCATTCTTCCTTTCCTGCCTGGAGTGAGGTCACGATGCTTGGGAGAGTGGGAGTAATTCATCTGGCCACCCTACGGTCCAGAGCAGAAAGATTGAATGAAGCGGGCTGGCATATTAATGACACTGTGGAGCCATCTCAGCAGGCCTGGACAGCCTACTTTTTTGGGTTCCTGTGGGAGTAAGGCAAGGAGACAATGTAAGCACTGACAACTGGGCTTTCCGTTCCACATTGATGTATCTTTTCCTACTCCAGACTCTTCAATACCAAGGCCATCATCCACCTTCCATTGGTGCTAACAGTAGTGAAAAACTTACTTTAATGTTATTTAGAATGTAGCTGTATAGTTTTCGTAAGATACTTAATTTTAACTTTTACATAATTATATAATTATTAGAAGGGTGATGTACTGAGGAAGACATTTTATTTTTTACTGCTGAAAATTATATCTTGGATTGAGATATGTTATAGGTGAAAGTACTAGGTTCCAAAGACATTACCAAAAATAATAGAAAATCATTAATATTTTAAAATCATTGAACACATCGGGATATTCTGAATATACTGAATAAATAATGTCTTTTCTGCTTTCTCTTGAAAAAGAAGTATTGTCACATGGTTGTACAAGGGGGTTAGAACTTATGTCAATGTGCATGTGCCGTGCATCTTGGTCACTCACCCCTCCCATCGTTCTCCCCTTCCCACCGACCCCTTTCCCCACCAGTCATATAGAAAACCAACCCTTTCATGTTGATTGATGCTGAGGAAATTGTAAATTCCACATGGTCATTCTTGGGAGAGTACAGTGCTGTTCTATTGACCCTTGAGCTCCTCCGTGCCTACCTCGTGTATGGCTGTGCACTTCACAGACACCAAAGAAGCTGCCTCGCCCTAAGGCGTCATCTGATTAAGGGGAGCCCCTTGGCTGTTCAGTTGAGGTTCTCAATCACCACATGCTCATGGTGACATACCAGGTAGAATTGTGCACAGGCCACCGTGGTTTGCACATCAAAGTTGCTGCTGCTGGCACGCCAGCCTCCAATGAATGTGACTGGGAAGACTGAGAGGGATTGGCTTTCCGGTACTGTTTGCCAGATGAAGCTGGGACATTCCCCACATGTCAACTGTCATCTGAGGTGGGTGGCATGACGTCGATCAAGGATGCCTGGTCTCCCCCTCCCTGCCCATTAACAACAAGAGAGGAATTGGCAGGATGTTATATACTACCCGTATAAATCCAAGGCAGGCAGGGATGATAGCTGAGATTTATGGAAAGGCAAGAGCCACAATGTTGAGAACCCAGAGAATGAAATCCAAAGAGACGCTTGGGAACATCCCAGTCAGCCACTGACCAAAACCCATTTTCAGTTTGGCTTTTTTTTTGTAATACAATAATCTTATATGAGTACATATACAACTTCAACTTGAGGCACTTCATGGCTATTCTTTTTTCTATAGCCATTATTTTTAGTTATGCTTATCTTTTCATGTTTTAACTAAAGGGAAACATAAGCACAAGCTAGAATTTTTATATGAGACCTAGATGTATTGCACTTTTACAGTGAAATGAAAAAAAAAAAAACCCTTCATTACCCCTTTGGTAGCTGTTCGGATACTGAGGATAACTTGGTACCCACAAAAACTTTGGTTTCTGATTATGCTGCTGAACTCAGATAGGTGCAGATGCATGGTTAACAACCATTTGCTAGTGAGGATGGAATTGTTTTGTGTGTATCTCTTCGCCTTCTGACAAGAAATAGTGGGTGAGGAGATGGACACGGATATTTTTATTACTGCGGCAATAATGTTTTACATTTCAACAGTGTTTTTCAAATCACAGCATCTCACAGAGCACCAGAGGTGGTGATAAGTTGGTACATTGTTGAAATACAGCAAGTACTTCTGCATGCCAGCATCTCCGCTCACCTTTTAGACCATGAAGTAAAGGATGGGGATGGAGTGGCTGTAGCATCAAGGAAAAGAATAAAACAGATTCCTGTGACGGTTATATCTGAGAGCTCAGAGCAATGTGCAGAGTTTTCTGTGCAAACCCTTTATTGTTCTCATCAGGTATCAATAAAATAGGAAGGGAACAACTGTTATTTGCTGCCTCTTTACAAGCACAGAAAAAGTGGCAGAAATCGCTGGCTGCTAGGCAGGGAGCAATGGGGCTGAATGTGGGACCCTTGTCTGTTCCCATGCCTGGCTCACATGTACTCATCCGACTGCTACTGGGCAGTCTGCTAACCCTGGATTTGTCCATTCTTGTCATTTTGGTCACTATTTCCATTGTGTTATCTCTGAAAGCGATAAGACCTTAACACTGACACACGGCCTTCTTTCAGGCTTTTTCTCTTCATCACTGTCCTATTCTGTCTTCTAGTTTTCTTTCTTTTGTCCTTTTCCCTCTCTGTCAGTTTTATTTCCTTTTGTTGTTTGCCTCTTCTTTATTTTTTTTGAATTAAGATCATATTCTGTTATCTTCATGGCATTACAGTCCCCAGTTAGCATTTCTTCTCAGAAGTGAAAGGCCCCAATCCAAATGATCAGCAATCCACATTAACTTCTGGGGCATGAGCTTCTAAAATGTGGCCACTAGGGGGTGTAAATGCAATATATGTGGGTCTGAGCTGCCAGGAACAGAATTAGAATGGCTCTTCTGATAAGAGAACTGGTAATTCCATCTGCCAAGTCTCCAGGGGAGGGGAGAGACTTTTAGGGCCCGTGGATGCAGAGACAGGAAGCTAAGCATTTCCATGTATGTGAGTGACAAGGCTGGATGACCTGAGTCCAGATTTCATCTGGACGGAGTACAATAGGTGTGTGTGTATGTGTGTGTGTACACACCTATCCACAGGTATTCACAACCATGTGCACATGTGCAAGTGTGTTCCATTCTCCCCTTTCTACCCTGCAAACTTTCAGAGCAATATGAGTACCGAGTGGCTGCTAGCTCCAGATCGAGCTCTGTTCTGTAGCTGAATGTAGGAGGTTCCTGGGGTTGTTGAATAAAGGAGAAGAGTCAGGAGCAGATCAACTCGGCCCGGCAAGGCACTCCTGATCTGCAGCTGGGCTTTGAACTGTGTGAGGGCTCCCAGCTTTGAAGCGTTTCTCCCGCTCCTCCCCGACTTGTGTCAAGCCTTTCCAACCATAGTCGCAAGTTTTGAAAATATACTTCCTGCTGTAACAATTGGAGTCAGATACTAGAGTGAACATTCTTGCTGTCTTTTTTCCTCATTACGTAGATGACTGATTTCTAGGTGAGGGTATGCCATCTTTTGGTGCCTGACTCACATGACAAACACTTGTCTCAGGTAGCAGGGCCGGTAGGGGACTGCATTTCAGGAGAAAAGGCTGCTGAGTGAATGAGAGCTTGCTTGAACCCACTCCTGGATCAGGTGCTGAGGACGAGCTGCTGAGCAGGTTTCATGGACAGAGGTGGAAGTAAAGGGATCCACAGATGCCCAGGCCCCAGTGTGTTAAGTATGACCAGGAGCACAAAAATCCTGATGGAGAAGACAGAAGGGAGAATGGGAGAGTTCTAAGATAGGTTAGTACTATAAGGTTTTTACTGGTACAGTTTAAACCTTACAGTGAAACCTAACTCAAGGTCAGCATTGTCTTCTCCTTGTACTCAGAAATGGCAGGCTCTGGATCATACATTGCATAGAGAATGAGTAAGGAAACTAGGGCCAAACTGAGGTCTCATTGGTCTCAGTGCGGTCAGATTTGGACTTCACTACCGTTGGTGCTTTAACACCAAGTGTTAGAGTAACTGAGATAGGGTTTGCTTCTCTTAAAACTAAAGGGGCAGACAGAAAGCTTTTGGTGACAGCAGCAATCCTTAAAAACAGGGCATCACCTCCCGGACACGCTCACCTCCCAGACACACTCGCCAAATTCTGTGCATCCTGACAACATCGAGTGGCTGCGGCAGTGTCTGGCTTGCTTCAGCTAGTGTCACAGAGGTCAGGAACACGTCTGTCTTTCTCTCTCCAGGAGGGAGGGGGTCAGGATACAGGTGAAGTTTCTAACGGACAGCAATCCAGCTGGGGCTGCAGAAATTTGCTGATGGTCTAGTGTGGGGTAATGAGTGAGACTGGTGTGGGAAATATTCTTGAGGGCGAGAGAGAGACAAGTCCTTGACCCAGATCTGAGGAGAAAGCAGCCTGAGTTGCTTTCTTGTATCTGAGGGTCTCCGGGCAGTAGGGCGGACAGGAAGCACACAGCCATGAGCTGCCAAGTCGCAGGTGCCCTTGGCTGGTGTGGCTTTGGAGAAGTTGGAGCTGTTCATGGTATGGACCCTGGTACTCCAAAGCAGTCTCTGCATGCAGTACTTGATGAGTACTGAGCATTGGGGAGAGATCTCTGGCCTGGAAGCCTAATCAGCTGAGTTTGAGTATTTACCTTCACACGTCTGAAGGAAAATCACAACCTTCCTCAGCATCCACTTAGCTATCTCATTTTCACAAGGAGGGCAGGGTCGGAGACTGTAGCTTGGAGACCTCAGGGAGATCTGCAGAGTATGCCCCGTAACCAGTGCTCAGCCAGGCTGCTGGGTGGAGACAGTTTCCTGCGTATCTCACAGAGATATCCGTGTCCCTCTTCCCTTGAGAAACTGGCATGGGCACTCAATGTGCTGGGCACCTGCCCTTTTGGAAGGTGCTGTGAGGAGGAGGGTCAGGAGCAGAAGATTCAGTGTCTGTGCTTGTCAGTTTCTGGGAGCACAGCCCTCCTCCCCAGCTGTTAGCGGGATGTCTCTGCCAACTGCTTGGGTGAGGGCAGCGTGGCATCTAGTGTTACCTAGGAAGTCATAATTGGGAAGAGAGATAAAGTGGGCACCTAGAATCAAATGGGCTTGGGATCCCCTACTGACAGCTGTGAAACATTAAGCCAAGTATTAAACCAACCTGAGCTCTGCTTTCTTGATGTGCATGTGGTAACAAATAGTTTTTCCCCTGTAGAGTGTTGGGAAAGCTGCATGCAAAGCAGCGGGCACAACGGTTGGCACTTAGTATATACTTAATAAAAAAAAGTGATTAATCAAGGTTTGGTGTGTCATTGGGACAGAATGCCTAACTAGAACTGTTAAAAAAAAAAAAAGAGAGTCAAAAGACCAAGCAACACTACTCTAGTACTACCTAGTCCTTACTCTCCTTGTGGTGCCCACATTAGGCATTCTGTTCCCTCTTCCTACCTGTCTAAGCACCTGTCAGGATATTACACTTGAACTTCAGACTGCAGGAAGAGAGAGGTATGTGTTTCCATGTAGTTATAAAAGGAGAAAACATTTCTTCGCAGACCTTCTAGCTGCCCGCAGGGATTATTGGCAGAACCTAGATATTGGGGTATGGATCTGAAGGTCAGCCTTCAGGTTGATCAAGCAAGCTGGCACCAGACCTCAGCAGACCTCAGTGAGGAGCCTGGCTGCCGACATCGACACTCGGGCCTTACCAGCGGGATCTCAGGCTCAGGGTCAGAAAAAGAGGCTGCCCATCACAAGTCCATGCTCAAGACCAGCGGTGGGTGAGGAGTGCCCGGGAGGTGTTTGCCCAGTTTCTTTGGGAGCTGCAGCTGAAAGGGGAGGGGAAGATTCAGAAGCAGAGGGCAGCCAGGTAGGGTAAAAACTCCAAAGAGTGACAGCTAAGCTTTCCCTCTGCGTTTTGGGTATTTTAAAACGAGCTAAAATATTTAATACTCACGACTCTCTTATGTAACAGGTTGCCTGGTCAGCTCCACTGGCGACTGAAGAAACTGAGGTACAAGTGACCGAACACGTCAAGGGTCACAAGCCAGTGAGCAGCCGAGCCCTGCATTTAACCATCACATTGTCTCTGGCTAATTTACACCCAAGAGTGGCATAAGGGAGATTCTTAGGGAAGGTCTCTAGAGCAGCATCTTCCCAAGAGCCCTGCTAGTCCAGGTGGGGGGCAGGCACGGGACTCAATCCCGCCTGCAGACTGGATTCCTGCACCAACCCTTTCTCCACAGTGTCTCAGGCTTAGGCCATATGGGGGGGGGGGGGAGAGGGAGCAGAGGGAGATTCCTGGTCATATGGGGGGGCGGAGAATGCAGATCTGTGGATGACCTCTGACCTTCAGGCTTGCTGAAGTCCCCAAAGGCTGTCCAGGGAGGATGACTTGGAGAGGCCAGGGCTTGTGGTGATCCTGAGACAAAAAGTCAGCCCAAGGACTCTTGACAGTCCTTGGCACGCTCTTGGCACTCATAGGTCGGCTCGGGGCAGCATCTGTGAGGAGGGAGGAAAGCTGGGTGGGTAAGGGGGACCCAGGACCCCATCACCGGCCCCCGGCGCCGCCCCCCCCACCCCCCCGCCTCTTCCAGGCCAGTTAATGGCCCAGGAGGAGGACAAAGTGTGGACGACAAAGGCGCCCCGAGGGCGCGCGCTCTTGCGGAACGGCCTCGGGCCTCGGCGCGGGGCTCGGGTGGGAGGCCGGCCCGGGAGGCCTGGGCGAGGACAGGCGCGCTCTCCCTACAGCCACGCGGGGGGCGGCCCAGCCTCCTGCGTCTGGAAGTGTCCGGGAGCGGAGGGGCGGGGCGCTTCCCCGGCCGGGCGCGGGCGGTGGCGGGCTCCCCGCGCCCTCACCCCCGTCCCCTCCCGCCCCCCTCACCCCGGGGATCGCCGGCTGGGTGACCTTGGGCGTGCCACCGCTCCAACTCCGGGCCTCAGTTTCCCGGCCTGTGCAGGCGGCGAGCGCTGTGAGGGCCGCGCTCCGGGCCGGTGTGCGTGCGTGTGTGTGCGCGCGCGTGTGTGTGTGTGCGTGTGTGTGGAGGCCCGGGGCGGCGGGAGACGCCTCCGCACCCTCTCCCCCCCGCCCCCCGCCGCCCCCCCGCGGTCTGCGCGCCCGCCCCACGAGGCGGCGCGCGCCGGGCGGCCCGGGCAGTGCGCATGCGCGGCGGGCGGGGCGGCGAGGCGAGGCGCTCGCGCGGCGACGGCGGCGGCCGCGACTCAGAGCGCGCGGGGCGGGCGGCGGCGGCGGCGGCGGCTCCTCAGAGTGCGCGGGGCCGGCGCGCGGGGCGGGTGGTGGCGGAGCTCGGCGCGGGCGCCGCCGGCGGCGGGCGAGCCTGGACTACCGGCTTCTGGTCTCGCAGCGCGCCGCCCGCCCGGCGCTGGGCCTCGACCTCGCGGGCCCGCGCCCGCTTCTCCTCAGCCCTCGTCCGGCCGCCCCGCGGGCTCTGGGGGTCGGCGGGGCCGGGCTGAGGGGCCGCCGCCCGCCCCGAGCCGCCGCCGCCGCCGCCCGGCCGCCCGCCCGGCTTGGCCGCCGCGGGGTCTGGCCGGGGCCGCGCCGCCGCGGGCGGGCGGGTCGGGCTGCGGGGCCGCCGCCTCCTGCGCGCCGCGAGCCCGCGTCCCGGGCCCCGCGGGCGGCGAGCATGGAGGAGAAGTACCTGCCCGAGCTCATGGCGGAGAAGGACTCGCTGGACCCCTCGTTCACGCACGCCCTGCGCCTGGTGAACCGCGGTGAGGCGCCCCGCGCCCGGCCGGGGTGGGCGGGGACGGGGCCCGCGCCGCCCTCGGGGCCTCGGGCCGGGCTGGGCCGGGCTGGGCTGGGCTGGGCTGGGGGGCGGCGCGGGCCCGGGGTGGCCGCGGCGTGGATCGGGGCGTGCGCGGGGGGTCAGGGCGGGACGCTCCGGCGGGACTTGGAGAGGACCTTCGGGGACTCGCGGGGGATGGGGGCGGGGGACCCTGGGGGAAAGTTCCAGATTGGGAGGGGGGCGAGCCTGGGGTCTGTCGGGGTCCAGGCCGCCGGGTCTCAGCGGAGCCGCCGGGGAGGCCGCGGGGGTGGGGGGGACGGGGGACCCGAGGGGGGTCTCGGATCCGGGCACAGGTGCGGCGCGGTGAGCGAAGTTTGGGGACCTCGGGAGAGGTTGGGGGGGGGTCAGACCCCAACAGCCAGGCCGGGGGCGGGAGGAGAGCGCAGCGGCCCCTGGGGCGAGCCCGGCCCCGCTCCCCGCAGCCCGGCCGCTCGCTCGCCCGCCCGGGGCGTCCGCCCTCCCTCCCCGGGGGGGGCAGCCGGGCGCGGAGGCCGGCGGGCGACCCCCCCCCCCCGTTGCCAGCCTGGGAAGCTCCTGGGTGGGTGACCCTCATGGGCGGCTGCCTGGGGCGGGGGGGGGGTCAGTCCACGCCGAAGGAGCCGGCGCCGCTGTCATTGTCCCCGCCCTCCCCGCCAGCCGGGGTGCGCCCCGACTCTGGGGACTAGGGAGGCACGCCTCCCCCAAGCCTGCACCCCCCCCCCCCCCGACTCCGGCTCGCTCCTCCTCGGGCTTCCTGCGATCGCAGTCCGCGGGGATGGAAGGTAAACGGAGCCTGCCTTGGGCCGGGAGCCGCGGGGCTGGGCTGCGCGCCGGGGCTGGCGTCCGTGTTTCCCGGGAAGATGGACGGGCACCGCCGGGCTGCGGTGTCGCTGGGACGTGTCGGCGACGTCGTCTGGTGGGATCGGCCGCCGGTCTCGAGTTGGCGCTCGCCCGCGGTCCCGCTGCGCCCCCGCGTTGGCCCTGGCTCCTTTATTGTTGGGAGAAAGAGACGGAGCGAGAGGAAAGACGAGGCAGCCCTATTCTGACTGTGGTGGACACCTGGCTTTCCACCCCCTCGGTGCTGCCTCGGGGAGGGCTGTTCTGGAGGGGACTCTAGTGAAGGCGGGTCCGAGACTTCCTGTTGCCCGGGGAAGGGAAGCCTAGGTGACTCGTGCGGATAGGCTTACGGAGCTCTCCCATTTGAATAGCTACTTGGTAATTTTCTTTTTAAATTTTACATAAGGAGCTTGTGAGAGTAAAGGGCGTGCGTTGCTAAAATAGTGAGAAAAAACAATCTGAATTTTACCCCTGTGCTCTTGTGAGCAGCCTCTAGTTACGATAGGTTTGTGCTCCTTGCTTTCTTATGATTTACCTATGCTTTTCAGTGCCCGCCGGGCTGTCATCGCAGGGAGAGAGATTTCCTTTGTACTTCGTCTGAGATCAGTGCCTGTAGGCGTTGGGGACTGTGGGACCAGGTGCATTTCTCAGGATGAAAGCTGTATCAAACTTAAGGCTCTACCCTTTCACTCGGGTAGGGAGCAGTTTAAAAGCGGAATGACTTATTTTCAAAGTCAGATTTTTTTTTTTTCTGTGACGTGTTGCCATAGTTGTGTCTCTCTTGTTTCCCAGAGCTTCTGGTTTTTGTGGTTTTACTAGTGTTATCAGCTTCGATGTATTGGGAAAATGTTGCCACTTAGTGTTTTTTTGGATGGGAAACTTGATTACCTTTTCTTGAGAAATAGCATTCTTGTAAGAGTGCATTTCTCTCACATGAAAAAGACGTTTTACTCTTGGAGGCTTGCTTGTGTTACTATTAGGATAGAGGACTTCACCCTAAGATGTTTTCCCTTAAATCACAGGCATATATCCACCATTCAGAGTGCTCTCATTTAAAACATTAATTACATTCTGCCATGTAATTCCAAAACATAATGTCTGAACCTGAATGGTTGTTAGAAAAGTTGGATTCAACCAACCACCTTATTATTAACAATATAAAAGCTTTTTTCTGTTCATGTCTATGTGCCTCAAATTTTGCTAGAGCTATCAGTACTAAATCCCATAGTCATGACTGGTCAATGTTGGAAACCTCTGTTGTAAGACATAGATGTAAGAGGTAGTGTTAGTACCTCATGATTGCGTAGTAATTTGGAAATTCCTAGGCACTTGGAGGCACACACTGTCTACCTCATCCCCACACTGCACACCCGAAAGGCTCTTTGCCCTTGGTCTTTTCAGGGAAGATGCTGAGAAGCTCAGCTTTATAAGCGCTAGACACCTGCAAGTGAATTTGAACCCAGATCTTTTGTCTCCAAAGCCTTTTGCTCTATTTTGTTACTTCCGAAGAAGACAGAATGAAGCACTTCTGGTGTGCTAATTTAAACTCTACACAAATCAGTCTAGTTGGTATGATGGTCCCTGGTTGATTTCATACAAGAGAAATAATGTATGTGATCCTGATTTCTTTTAAAAAGGAAGTTTCTGTGTGTGTCTTCTTTGAAGAGTCAAGCATTCATTGTAACTTACAGGGTTTTTAATGTTCAGGTCTAGAGGCACTTGGAATTAAAGCCCTTCCACCACTAGTATTTTACTTTAGTAGTCAACACATGACAGTAATGGAAGCTATACATAGGACCTAGTCATTTAAAAAAATGCAGTGTTCACAAATGGGTCATCTTCCTAGGTGAGTTACCATTGATTCTAACAACCCTTAAGAAGTTAGTTGAGCAAGGATGATGTCAGAGATGTAAATCATGGCTAGTCCAGAATGGCCTCCAGGCTATGTTCACGATAGGCATTAGTTCCTGATTTTTGTTTTTATTTTTCTAAGTTAACTGTTTCTCCTTTTCTTGTGTTTGTGCTCTAAGAAAAGAACTGTTTAGTTTACTTCATATTAAAATAGAATCAAAATGAATAGGCTTTGGTATTCTTGCTTTCCTCTTGGTGGCCTTCCTCCTTCCTCCTTTCATCCCCCTCTTCTTCCAAGACTGAATTTGAATTGACATTGTGTTTCTTGCTGGGGAGGTTAATTAGAAATGAGAGTGGCATTGCATGTTTTATATTGTATTTGCTATTAGGGGATGTTGACTTACGTCTGTAAGTCAGCATCCTCAGACATGTCCTCAGTGTTACGATTTAGTCCAGATCTCTACCATTAAATAAAATTATGCAACTCTGTATTTTTATTTATCTGCTATGATGTATGGAACATATGACTCCTTGCCGGAATATATTTGGTTGATGGTTGGAGGAGGAAGTGGAGGAGAGGACTCAAGTAAAACGGGCATCGTGTGCCTACATGGGTAATGTGTTGATATTGCAGAGTAAATAGTTTTTGAAGCAGTTTTTCATATATTAAGCTTCTTAGCATTACTTAGGTTGTATGTGGGGGATACTGATGTGAAAAGGGATGGTCATTACTTTGACCTACGAGCATTTCTTTATAATGCATAAAACCCAGTGGTTTAACATCTCATTTTGGGGGGATCCTTTCGCACTCTCCCATCTCTTAACTGTCTACAGACCTGTAATGTGAGAGAAGAATGAGAATTGCAGAATTCTCTTTGTATGATGATTGCTGCTGTAGTGTTCGGTTCTCTGCTTCATCCAGACGAGGATGTGGTTATTAGTTTTTAATTGTTTTTCTTCTGGATACAATGGTTCTGTTTTAGGTAAACCGTTTCTCCATTTATAGAGTATATTATGACTCAGTGATTCAGTGTTTGTGAGTTACAATGCAGATGACATTGGTGACATGCTTACATAGGCCCAGCCTGCTTGCTAGGTTTTTGTGCTGGGGCCCAGAGTGGAGAGGCAAAGCTGTTACCATTCCTGGGGGTAGGGGGTGGGGGAGAATGGATGGTTTGGGTTTATAAATATTCACTTTCTTACAGAACACCCTATGTCCTTTGCCTGTCCTTCTGAAATAGGGGTGACTTGATGGTTTAGATTTAGCTGACACAGGAAGGCTACAAACATTTTTGAGACACTTCTCTGTCTGGTCATGTTTATAATCTTAATACTGCTAACAGTCCAAAAATACAAGAGGTTATTTGAGCCAACTTTTCACTTGTAGAAACCAGGACTGACAACTGCAGTAACTTGCCAAGGTGATTGTACTTAGAAAACGTCAGAGCAGAAGTTCAGGCTTTCTTGTTGGTTTTGCCCTGCCTCCCTGACCCTCAGAGGTCTAAGTGGTTAAATTGGTACCTTAATGATGAGGAAGAATGGCAATCCTGGCTTCTTCATGAATATTTTGTTCTTATTTCCCTGGACTGAAAGATAAATGGTGGGTGTTTTTGTACCTCATGTGTCATACTTCTGCTGTTTCCTCTTTTGCTTCCCTTTCTCCACAAATGGTTCTTCTGTCTGATTTCTGGTCTTTGTGACAGAGCTGAAGGCTTCCATAGTGAGATCCTCATCAACCTTTGTTTGGATGTCCATGGAAAATCCAGTCTTAGTGTCTTCAGCTGCTAGCATTCTTCTTGGTGCATCGTAGTGGGAGTTGTGAATTGAATTCCAGTTGTCATTTTCATGGTTGTGTTTGAAATATCATAAAGGTAGATTTTAGATACCACAGTCACTAAAGAGCTTTGCTCCTTACCACCTTATAGTTCCTGATTTAGGATAGGGTGAAGTCTAACAGCTGTGGACATGTTAGTGAAAACAAGCAGAAGAACATGGCAGTGATCTCCAGTGTGGTAGAACCATAGGCTTCCTTCTCCAGGAAGCAACTAGAAGATGTGGTCAGATTTGCTTTGATCCAGAAGTTTATTTATTTTTGTTCTTTCTTGAGGCACTTGTTAGGCCAATTAACTCTTCCTCCTTAAACCCCTAATGAGATTTTGTTATTGTTGTTATTCGATAAACTCCAACTAGAAAATTTTGAAGCCCTTATCACATGCCACATCTTACCTTGAAGGGGTTAATCTGCAAGTTAACCAGCAAGTCCAGATGCTAAACAAACCCAAAGCCAGAGGAACAGTTGATTTGCTGTTGAATGCCAGCTGCATCTTGGATATCAAAAGATCCCTTTGCCTGTTGTCACCAATCCTTATAACTGAAGAATGACTTACGTTTTTTCAAAAGCAGCAAAATAGGGTGTTCCTTAGCATTGTGGATGATGATTACAATAAAAAGCTCCCACACCGAGGGAGGGCCTCTTCTGTGCCAGGTGCTCTCTCTGCACTATTGCTCATCCATGCAGGATCTTGCAAGGCAGCTAGTTTTATCCCTGCCATAGCCTCTTTTTTTTTTTTTTTTTTAAGTGAGGAGTCTTATGGCTCAGAAATGTAAAGTGATTTGCCCAGTCAAGGTGCATAGATTGTAAGCAGTCAGACAGTCAGGCTGTAGTACTTTGGTAGAATACTTTCTAAGAGATTAAAAAGCACATTGCTAAGTGTTGTTTGTTTTTAAATGAGGATTTGTTATAGTAGAGGCCCATAGGAATTTCCATTGGGATTAAACTTTTAAGAGGTCTGTGAAATTGGCTTTAACAAAAAGACATGCCTACTAGTTTTCCTGTGTTCTCTGGCAATATTTTTCCCTCAGTAGGTAGGCAGGGTAAGGATTTTAATTATGTATATATCTCAGTGACCAAAGAGAAAAGTAGGAAAGCATTTGGTATAGAAAGTTTGTAGTGAAATTCTTATTGAGAGTCTGTTTACCTTGAAGGAACCTCTCAGGCACAAGGGTCTTTGCATTTTAATGCTGTCCATCACTTGGTTGATGAATTGATTGAGAATACATCAGAGATTTATAATCAGATGTATAATATATTTAGAAATTCTCCATCCTCTAGAAATAGCTTCACAAAAAAAAGAAAATGAGCATCAGTTCAAGAACGTGGTTCTACAAATAATAATTTTGGCTTCCTGCCAGAGGGAAGTATTTTAAAATATATTTGTCTAGATTCAATAATAATAGCAGCTACCATTTATCAAGAGTCTTTTCTACTTTTACATTCTTTTCCAGCTTTTTCTAGTTTATAATGTTTTATATATAGTATTATTATTATTATTATTATTATTATTATTATTATTATTATTATTATTATGTGTTTTTGGCAGTACTGGAATTTGAAATTAGGCCTCAAGCACACTCTACCATGTGAGTCAAGCCTCAGCCCTTTTTTTTTTGCTTTAGTTTATTCCAGGTAAAATTATGTTTTTTTTTGTTTTTTTGTCTAGAGTTGATCTTAGACTGTGATCTACCTACCAACACATTTCTGCAGAGCTGGGATTATAGACTGGCATACTCACTTATTTTATTAATTGAAATGAGGTCTCTAAGTTAACTTTTTGCCCCAGTTGACAAACCATAATTCTCCTGATATCTGCCTTTCAAGTAGCTGGGATTCCAACTGTATATAAATATACACATATATATGTGTATGTAAATATATAGGTACATACATATAATGTGTATCTACATACATGTATATTTTTTGAATTATATTTTTGTTTTATGTATTTATACAAAGGGATTACTATTCAGCATGTGGTTTTTAAGTACAATGTATGTTGATTTATGTCACCCCTTTTACCCATCTCAACCAGCCCTTTCCTATATATTCCTATATATATATATATATATATTAATTTGCTTAATTCTTCTAACCTTAAAAGAGTAAGTCGTTTTACCTTATTTATTGATAATAGAATTGAGGATAGGAAGGTCAAATGATTTATCTGTGGTCACATGGCTAGTGAGGGTTTAACCAGGATTTGAACCCAGGGCTGCCCAACTGTAAGCCGCTGTGTGCAGACTTGCAGGAGTTCTAGGAGGTAGTAGATACCTTTCACTGTGTCTCACTTTATATGTTTGGCTTTTGGAAGGAATTTTAATTTTTGTTATTTTGTTTTTATTTTTGGTAGGGAGTTTTAATAGCACAGCTCTTCACAGTAATTTTATGGTCTTGAATGGAGATGTGGCGAGCAGGAAAGGCTACATCCTGAAATCAGGATGGACCTGTGTTGGACAGGTAGCATGGGAACTTTCTACCTATGCCAGCATGTGGTGTTTGGTAGATAACAGGAGCCAGGTCATTATGGGAAGTGACAGTTTTTTGTATTCTGCAAATCACCTAATTTCTCAGAGCATTTTTCTTATCAATAAAGTTAATGACCTCATGCCCTCCTTATGAAGTTGGTGTTTTAGATGTAAGTGCAGTGCCTATCACATAATAGGTACTTTATCATCACTTGCTATATTTATAGAATGGCCTGAGACAGAAATGTGAGTGTTGGTTTACCTTCCCAGCCATAGAGCAAATAATAATAGTTTAATACATAAATCATCTAATTGCATTTCTTGGTGTAATTTTCTGATATTAGAATGATTTAGGATTCCAATTCTGGACATACTGACAGAGAAAGTCCATCTTTAGGAGGCTTCTTTTATTCATGTCAAATTAGCAGCAGTTCTGACTGGTTTTTATTAAGCTCAAGGTATAGCACCTAAAGCTTAAATGAACACATGATGTTTCATGAAATTTTACTGCCTGTGTAGACACTCTGCTGCCTGTGAAAAAGCATGATATTTTATTCTGAATTACCAAGTTCTGAGTTTGTATAATTCTTTAACTTTTCATAATTTTTGAGCCAGTCAACCCCTGCTGTTTTAAGGTTAAGTGTTCTGGCACATTATTGGTGTTCTTTCTTGGCATGATGATACGAATTGAATATGTAAGAGAAGCCTTTTGTTATCTGTGTCATAAACCTTACACATGGTGTAGGTTCCCATTGAGACACTGTAATGAGAGAGAAGAGGCCTTTCCTTTTTCTTTCTATTTTCATTGCATTTATACCACTGTGCTCTGATTTTTCTCCACCAGATGGCGGCCCACATAGCTATGACAGCCTCTTCCATTCATAGCAGTAGCTATCCTGAAGTGAAGAAATTGGTTTTGATGGACAAGCATACAGTGCTTTTAATTTTCACATATTGCTTTCCATGTTTCTGATACTTTGTAACTGGCATTTGCAGGAAAACTAGGCCCCTTTTGGTTTTGTAGCCTTGTTTCTTGAGTTCCTAAGTTGGCTGTCAGGATTCTTTTCACACACACTCTGCCTTCGCTTATTCCTGGTGACTACACAGGTCTGTCCCAGTGCTAAACTTATTAAAGGTGGTCAGTTCACTTAGAGGGTTGCTGTGGGCCTCCTCCCCCTCCCCCCCCCAATAATGAAAGTATGGAACTGAAAACTGCTCAAAGAAGCTGTTATAATAGCCTCATTTATGGCTACTGGCACTGTTATTCAGTCTTTTGGAGAGAGAAATTATAGTTCTTTCAGTAATTTGCACTGGAGTGGGTTTATCAAAATCTTTGGTTTGTGTAAAGAAGCAGACACTGGTAACAAAAGACTTGTGAGTAGTATTTCCTCCTGCCTTCTATTGTCTACTGAGACTGGCTAAAGATCTTGTCTGACAGGTAACAAAGCCATGACTATTTTTAGTAATGATTGCTGGGCTGAATTCTGGACATCTGTATTGAGACTTTACAGGACTTCAAAAATTTTACTTTTTTATTCAACTGATAGTTGTGAACTTCTAAATTGACTGAATATTCTACATTAATTGTGTGCTCTAGATGACTTCGCAGAGCTGCTCTGCACATGGTGCTGGTAACACCTTATCTCTTCAGCTCTTGGTGATCCAGCACAACAGAGTAGATTTGCTCCCCTCCCTCCCTCCCTTCCCTCTTTCCTCCTCCTCCTCCTCCTCCCCCTCCTCCTCCTCCTCCTCCTCCTCCTCCTCCTCCTCCTCCCCCTCCCCTCCCCCCTTTTCTTTTTGGTGCTGATCCTGGGCCTAAGTGCTGCCCTTGAACTTTTTTGGTCAAGTCCAGTGCTCTACCACTTTAGCCACAGCTTTACTTCTGGATTTTATTGTTTTTGTTGTTTTGGATGGTTAGTTGGAGATAAGAATCTCACAGGTTTTTCTACCTGGGCTGGCTTTGAATTAAAATCCTTAGATCTAGTCTCCTGAATAGCCAGGATTACAGATGTGAGCCACCAGCACACAGCCCTAATTTTTAATTTTTTTTTTTTTTTTTTTTTTTTGTCGGTCGTGGGGCTTGAACTCTGGGCCTGGGCGCTGTCCCTCAGCTCTTCAGCTCAAGGCGAGCACTCTACCACTTGAGCTACAGCGCCACTTCCGGTTTTCTGGTGGTTTATTGGAGATAGGAGTCTCACGGTCTCTCCTGCCCGGGCTGGCTTTGAACCCCGATCCTCAGATCTCAGCCTCCTGAATAGCTAGGATTACAGGCGTGAGCCACCAGCGCCCGGCCTAATTTTTAATTTTTTAATGAATGATTCCTCTTACTATCTGCACCTCTTCTATCTTTTGCTTTCAGTTTGTTTATACTCAGAGAATTAAAAAGAAGTTAAACACAAAAACCCCACTTATCTTTAGCTTGCCTGTGATGTGCAAGTGGCACTTAAAACTGTGTGGCACCAAAAATCACCTTAGGCTACTTGGTAAGGAAAACAGTTAACACAGTTTTATATCTTGTAACAACTCTGTCTTTCTTTGTGTAGTGATCCTAGCCTCAGTTTTATGTCTGTAAAATGGTGATTAAGAAACAACAAAACCTCAACCAAGCATCTGAACAGGGCACTAGAGCTCATGCCTGTAATCCTAGCTAGTCACGAGGCTGAGATCTGAGGATTAAGATCAAAATCAGCTTGGCAGAAAACTCCGTGAGCCTCTATTTCCTATTAACCAGCAAAATACTAGATTGGAGCCCTGACAGAGTAGTAGAATACCAGCTGTTACTAGAAAAACTGAGGAAGAACATGAGGATTTGAGTTCAAATCCCAGTACTGACAACAACCTTCCCCATATCCCCAGCTCACCACCCCCCCCCCAAAAAAAGAAAAAACCTATAAAACTCCAAACAACAAACTAGGATGATTGGAGAGGTTGAGTACCAGCCTAGCAAGAGTGAGGTCTTGAGTTTAAACAATAGTATCGCAAAAAACGACAAAAATTAACTAAATCTGCTTTGGAGTTTTTGTTGGCTTTAAGAAAGAGAAACCATGACGAGTCAGTGAGATTTCTGGCACACAGAGTACAGAGTAACTGATGTCAGCATCTTATTTTTTTAATTCTGTGATCCAGTAGGGAATAAACATGTCAATAGGACAAGTGGTCCCTGAGCTTTGGTGCTCAAGGCTAATGCTCTACCACTTTGAACCACAAGGCCACTAATGGTTTTCTTCTTCCTATTTCATTGTATTTATACTATTGTGGTCTGATTCATTACAGGTAAGAGTCTCACACTTTTAAGGCCTGTATTTTTTCTTTCTTTCTTTCTTTTTTTTTGGGGGGGTCCAGTCGTGGGGCCTGAACTCTGGGCCTCAGTTCTTCAGCTCAAGGCTAGTGCTCTACTTGAGCCACAGCGCCACTTCCGGATTTTTTCTTATGTGGTGCTGAGGAATCGAACCCAGGGCCTCAAGCATGCAAGGCAAGCACTCTACCACTGAGCCACCTTCCCAGCCCCAGGCCTGTATTTTTTCTTGGCATTAAACTTGTTATTTGGAAATAATGTTAGCCCCAAAAGTTAAAAAGAAAATGCTAAGAACTCCTGCAAACCTGTCTGGATTCATTAGTGCACATTTTGCCATTCATGTCCTAACAATTTCCACAGTTTGTGTGAATGTGCTCTCATGATTCATTGGAAAGAAAGCTGCATGTATTATGTATGTGTATGTATTCTCATGATTTATCAGAGAAAGGCACATGTATTATATAAGTGAGTGAGTGATGTTTCTTGACCTTCTAACTACTGAAATGCCTTGGCCTGCCTTTCCTCTCGCTCAGATAAAATGAAGAAGTTCAGCAGTGATGCAGCACTGTTATCTCTCATCCGTATGCTACTCTGTCAGTTGTTCCATTTTTGGTTTTTGCAGATCCAGTTCAAGGTCACACATTGCCTTTAGTTGGAAAGTCTCCAGGGATTCATTTTGAACAAATTCTGTCTCCCTTGGCCTCTCAGAATAGATACACATTTTACGAAAAGCACAGACCTTTCGTTTGGTAGATTATCCCTCCGCTTCTATTGTCTGTTTCCTTCTGTGCACTGTTTTGGCAGGAGTGCCTGCGAGGGGAGGAGCAGTTCCTGGGTGCATGGTGCCTGGCACTGCTGTCAGTGAGCTTCATCCTGTTGGGATAACTGATCACCTGGGGCAAGTAGAGCTGCCTATCCCCCTTGAAAAGTTACTGCTTTTCTTTATAATCAGTTGGTCCTTTTTTTTTTTTTTTTTTTTGTGGGTCCAGTCGTGGGGCCTGAACTCTGGGCCTGGGCGCTGTCCCTCACCTCTTCAGCTCAAGGCCAGTGCTCTACCACTTGAGCCACAGCGCCACTTCCGGCTTTTTTCTTTTTGCTAATGTGGTGCTGAGGAATCGAACCCAGGGCCTCATGCATGCAAGGCAAGTGCTCTACCACTGAGCCACCTTCCCAGCCCCTCAGTTGGTTCTTTTATAGAGGGATGCTTCAAGACTAAATATTCTGTTCTTTGTTAAACTCTCTTAAATCTTAGCATCCATTAGTGTATCTTGCCTGAAACTTTCCAATTACTATGACACTTATAAAATAGCAGTTTTTCTACCTCATTCACTACTTCCACATTTAATTCTTGGCATTCTTTGAAAAGGGACAGCTCTCTTTCTTCTTCCTCTTCCATTTTCTCTCCCACCTTCCTTCTCATCTAATCTTGTTTATCTTATAAGTTCATAGATTCTTACTTAACCTTGTGGGTGGGTTATAATCATTTACTATCACTGTGTAAACTCATGCTCAAATTGTCCCTGATAGAGGCATTGGGAGCTATTGCCCTGGCTCCTGGGTCTTTTTGACAGGATTGTCCTGTTCAGTTGAGTACAGGTTCTCTGTGTCCCTCAGTTCCTACTTCAAGGATAGAGTGAAAATATTTGGAAAAAGATCTTTATTGAATATGCATAGACTATTTTTGCTACCTAAATAGTATATTGTAACAAATGGTATTAGGTATTAGCAGGAAGTTTCTTCCTTTCTGTCTGCAGAATTGAAGATACTGTTTATGGGTCTGTGCCTGGATCTGGGGAGACACAGCATTCCTTCACTCAGTCTGTTGATTATTATTATTATTTTTTATTTTTTTTGTCAGTCATGGGGCTTGAACTGTGGGCCTGGGTGCTGTCCCTCACCTCTTCAGCTCAAGGCTAGTGCTCTACCGCTTGAGCCACAGCACCACTTCTGGTTTTCTGGTGGTTTATTGTAGATAAGAATCTCATGGACTTTCCTTCCCAGGCTGGCTTTGAACTGTGGTCCTCAGATCTCAGCCTTCTGAGTATCTAGGATTACAGGTGTGAGCCACTGGCAGCCAGCTTTGGTTTGTTGATTTTTAAAATGAATTTTACTTATTTTATTTTATTGTAAGGAAATTGTTCCTCAGTGTCTTATCTATCTCCGACTGACACTCGGGGAAAGGTGATAGTGCCTATCAATTAGTGTATTACCAGTTCAGAACAAATGGAAATCATGTCCTTTGTTTTATGACAGGGTCTTGATATGTAATCCAGGCTGACCTTGAATTCAGTATCCTTCTGTTGCAGCCTTCCAAGTGCTGGGATCACTCCCAGCTTCTTCCCTATATTTATACAGTACACAATAATTTAGAAGAGCAAGAAGAAAGATACAAAAAATATATACAACACTTGCTTGATGGTACTTGTATTACTCTGTGGTAGCTTCCTCTTCCACAGCTGGTTTGGGGCCCATGGCTACCTTTCCAGTCCAGCATCTGGTGAATGGCCATGGGGCTCTGTGTGAATACTCAAAGCTATTGTCCTCATTTCCTCCTCCATCGGGCCCGGCACAGACCTATAGACACAGACTCCACTCATTTACGTTCTTCTTGAAATAGTTACTGAGAAACATGTATATGCATTCTTGGCCCCACATTCTTGGTAGAACACCTGTATTCTGGTAAAGGATTCATACCGAACATTCATATCAAACTGCCAACAAGTTGCTCTTAAGGTGGAAGAGGTGCTTCACTCTACTATTTTGGCTTCAGACTTTTGGACCCTGAAGAAATCACTATTTAGCCTTCTGGGGAAAGCCTAAGGTGTTTGGTGCCCCACGGCCTCCCCAAGGTTCAAGGACAGCTTAGTGCATGCTTAGGAAGGAACAGGGCTGGCTCAGTGCTGTGACCCAGCTCGATAATACTTTATTCCTGCTTATAGAGTTTTGACCTCGGTAGGGAAGCAGCCAAATTAAAAGACATCTATATTGCAGTGTAAATGCTGTAATAAAGACAGCACAGGGCACCATGGAACTGCTTAGAAGCAGTACATTATCCCAATCAGGGGAGGGAAGAGGGACTCTGAAGTGGGCACAGACACATCCTTGTGTACTGCCCTGAGTGGAAACTGGGAAGGAGGCTCACCTCTTGGAACCCTTTCCTCATGTCAGCCATGGCCTCTGAAAGCTACAGGACCCTTATTTGGCAGCAAATGGGAACTGTGCTCCCTCTGTATTCCCAGTACCTCGCATGGACCCCTCCTCCTCTTCTCCACCTTGGCTGTACCTCTCTGGATGATAGAGCTTTTTTGGCTCTGTGAGACGCTCTCAGGAGAACACAGTGCCGTACAGGCAGGGAGGCTGACCCATTCCCCTTGCCTCTCTGTTCTTGCTTAGCATCACAGTTCAGCCTGCACAGGGTGGCCATTTCATGAACACTTATTGTTAAATAGACAGCAGTCTTGGTGTCTATGTTTTGGATTTGGTAGTGAATTCATTCTTCCAGTATAGGTTGAGGAAGAGTTTAAGGGTTTGCTTTTAATTTTACTTTTCATTTGCTGATTTGTTGTTTCTCATATGAGTGTGTCAGGCCCATGGACTCAGGCAGTATGGTGGGAGCTTGTGGTCTGGAACTCAGATCTTGTGGGAAGATCCCTTTTTGCTACTTATAAGTGGTTGTACCTGGGCACATGCCTTTACCTGGAATCAAGCACCAGTATATAGTTTACTTACTTGCATTAGTTCAGTAAGAAGTGATTTTCTTTAAAGATCTTGACAAGAAATACATTATAGAATAGATATACCATTGCATTGTAGCTGTATATAGAGTGGAAACAACCCCTTTTTTCTTTTTCCAATTTTAAGATTCAGATGCTCTTGGAGACTCATTTAAAATGAGATGAAAAACCTAGGAGAGAAAGCTTATTGGCTCTCCTTGCTGCTGTAACGAATTTGTGACAAATTTAGTATCTTTATTGTCTTACCAATTTGAAGATTAGAAGTTCCAAATGGTTTCCACTGCTGAGTTCCTTTCCAGAGGAACAAGGGGAGAATCTATTCCTTTACTTACTGGTTTCTGGAAGCTGCTCCAGTGTGGTGAGCTTATGGCCCTCCTCCTCTGTCTACAGAGCAGTCACATTAGACTTCCATCTTTGTTCCAATCCTCTGTGCTGGTTTCCTCTGCCATTTGTAAAGTCCTCCTGATAATACTGAGCTACTTGTGTAACTCTGGATAATCTCTCCATTTTAAGACAGATACTGAGCAGACTTCTGTTTGCATGTCAACTCGCTTGCTACACAGCTTGGTTCTGAAATGAGGAGGCAGACATCTCTTGTCTGTCAGAGAGGGCTGGACAGGGCCCCAGGAAATTGATGTTTATTGAATGCCCAGTGTGTATCTTCAGCCTAGTTTTAGAGATTTTCGTGTACTGTGGTATTATCGCAAATTATATACATCAAGGGTTCAAGACATTAACTACTTGTCGCTGTGAAATAATTACTACTAATAGTGAGCTATTATTACTTATTGAGTTCTTGCTAAGCATTGGATTTAACAAGGATATTTAGAGACTGTACTTTTCCCATTCAGTACAATCTTCTTAGATGAATGATAAAAATTCCCTCTTCCAGGCAAGAAAGCAGTCTTCTCCTGGAAGTTGTGACTGGTCTGTTACATGGCTGTCTCCTAACTGAATACTATGAAGCAGGATGCAGTCTGACTCTCAATCCCATATTCTCTTTAAAAATACAGTGAAGTAAGAGGAAAGGAATTACAGAACTAATTTCTCTTGCCTCTTATGCACTAATAAGGTTTGGATAATATTCAGAATACTGTTGGAATATTTGTCAGAGTATTTGGTATCACATTAAAGTTAACATATAGTTAACTGACTTTGTAACTTTTCTCCTTTTTTTCCTCTATCATTTTACTTTTTATTCACTGATAGATCACACCAACCTTAATATGTGTGAATAATTATTGTCTGTTCTAATCCTGCAGTCTTCTAATAGACTATAATAGTGAAGTGAAAATCAGTGTCTTTAATTTAAGATCTGATTTGGAAATGTTTCAACTCAACTTAAATGTTTTCTTGTCAAGGTCACATTTCTTCCCTACCTTTGGTGTGTGAGGACATGGTACGTTTTTGTGTAGTACAAAGTCATGTGGTATCCAGGGCCTTTGCACTTGTGGCACACCTCTCCCGCCTATCCTGTTCTGTGCTGGGTTCTGAGTGTGTTGTACCATCTGAAGGTCATAGCAGTCTCCTTCAAGTACTATTCCTGTGCCTTGAGTACACAGGGAACCTGGATGACTTTCTCCAGATTACTACTATAATGATCCAGCCAGACTTCCACTTGTGTTCTTTAGTTTGAAAGCTCTGCAGGGTCCCACATTAGTTGAGTAAATAAAATATAAAAATGGAATAAGGGCAGAAAAGTAAATGACATCTAAAGATGACAGTAGACTAGGAAATGTTGAAAGGCAGTGTTCATATACCAGTTTTATTATATCAGCAATTGATAAGTGGTGTTCAAGTGAGAAAAATCATTTTAGACCATAGTAGTAAGTGATAACAGGGAGTATTGTTGTTATTTGATTTCCAGATAGATTGTTCTGGGATGTTTCATAATCAGAAATCAGGTATGTAGTAGTGACAGTGGTAGCTACTGTTTATTGCAGTACAATTCTCAATTCTATTTTCCAGAGTCCTTTAGATACCTATCTTTGCAGGAGCCTTGCACAGTTAGGTAGTTATCCCCCCTTATTTCACAGACAATAAGACTGAGCCCAAGAAAATGCCAGGCTTTCAAGTTTACTAATATATAACAAAGTCAGATAAACACTAAGCTGTTGTTTTTTTTTTTTTTTACTTCAAGACCTGTGTCCTTTTTGTTATGCCATGAAATGTACATATTATTCACTGATTTTTGCTTTAGTCCACCATGTTCTACATTGCTACTTGATATAATTACATTAAACATGGGAAATATAGAGAAGTAAACAAAAGTCACTGATATAGTAATTATAAACAGAACAAAGAAAGCTCATAGAATACAGGTATATGCATTTTATAATAGAACTAAAATGTTCTTGACTTAGAGTGATCCTGCAAAGCTCAATGGCTTGGCAGAAGATAAGTCTTAAGTGAGTGCATTAAATACTGAGCAGTGCTTTGGGCTGTTCTTGTGTTTTTTCCTTGTGCTGATTCATGTTGGGGCATTTATTTTATTCCCTTTTACCTAACATTTTCAGACATCAATTCTTCTTCCCCTTTGCTTCCTCTCTAACTGCTCCCCATAAAAAAGAGAGGTGAGCTGGGTGCAGGTGGTTCACCTTTGTAATCCTAGTTACTCAAGAGGCTGAGATCTGAAGATCGTAGGTTGAAGCTAGCCTGGGCAGGAAAGTCCTTGAGTCTCTTATTTTGAGTTAGCTACCAAGAAGATGTAAGTGAAGCTGTGGCTTAAGTGGAAGGGTGCTAGCTTTGAGCAAAAAACCCTCAGAGACAGCACTCAGTCCCTCAATTCAAATCACAAGTTGGTACAGCCCCAAAAAGAAAGGGGAAAATGGTTAGATTTTCTCTTAAAAAGTGTTGTATTTACTAATTAAGTACTCTATCTGGCCCACACTTGACAGTTGCTATTTAGGGATTCTTGTTTCCCATTAAACATATGGCATGGTGGTCAGACCTTTCTGCAGATATTTTCCTCTTGAGCCAATAATTACCATAGTTGTGTTATTGTGCAGCCTCAAACCCAAAGCAAGATGGATAGTGGCAAGTGAAGGCAATTGCTGCCATCAGTGTGTTCGTTGTGGTTTGCAGATGCCCATGCTGCTTTGTAACTACTGCAGCCTTTGGATTGTGGAGTAAGGGGTTGGTATGGTGGCAGTTTGGGGAAGTAGAGGGCATTTTCTTCACTTTGAATCTTCGAACCTTATTTGTCTTTTGAACTAAATAGTGAAAAGATGTGAATGAAATTCAGACTCTGAATCCACATGGTTCTTTTTTTTTTTTTTTTTTAATGAATGCACCCTGATAGGAAGGCATCCTGCTTTGAGCAGTTTGTGCCATCTCCCCAGCTTTTCTCCTGCTCATAGGTTGCCCCTGAGAAAGATGAGCTTGTTCTTCCCAGTCCCCAAGACTTCCCAGGATTTGCTCTCAGGACCAGCTCATTCTACTGGTCCCCCCTCTGCCCCCCAGTCCATGCAACTGTTTCTGGGCCTGCCAGAACACCTGTAATAAAAACACTAAAGTGTATTTTAGTGTATAATACACAATTCCAGTTTGTTTTGATGTAGGATGACTGTGAATGCCTACTATTTTTGGAAAACAGTGTTGCATAGTGAGTAAGAATGAGACTTAGGTTTTTTTTTTTATCAGTTACCCCCATATATTAGTTGTGTGTCCTGGGGCAAAAACTTTATCCTCTCTAAATTTCTTCCATTGGGGTAAAATTAACCACTTCACAGTCTTCACTATAGTCTAAAAAAAAGTATCTGGTTTATTATATTTTTAGTTATAGAGTGATTTTTAATGAAATAAAAATATTCTTTAAATGTCAGAAATGAAAAAATATGCACAATGAATTAATGCACCATGATGTTCTTTTGTCTTAATTTTGTTTATTTATTCTATGTCTTTGGTTATACCAAGGCGTTGCCATTCAACAGTGTAGTGGATGAATACAGTGCATCTTGATCACTGTTGCCTCTTTTAGCATTCTCACCCAGCCCTTCCGCACTTGTCTTAATTTTAGGTTCTGTATCCAATTTGTTTTGCCTGATAATGAAGCAGTTTGTGTATACAGTGCAAGTTGATGTGTGTCATCCCTTCAACATCTTCACCCCCCTTCGACCCACCCTTTCCCTTATATTTCTCACTTCTGTGTACAATGAATTCTTGTCTGTATTCTTTCCCCCTCCCCACTTCATTCTTCTATCCCTTTTCTTAACTTTGTAGGATATGTATTAACTTTTTGACTGCATTTTCTCTTCTTCATTCATCTACTCCTCTCCCCTTGGTGCCCCCTGACCACTTTCAAGTACCCCTTTCCTCGGGTTTATTTTGTTGACCTTTGACCTAGCCTTTTTAAAGCATTACACTGAGATCTCCCTTGATTCTACCATATTTCACTTAATACATTTGTGTACACTTGTGTATTTCCCAAAGTATTTACTTATATATTTATTAACAGATTATAGTTTCTACATATGAGAAAAAAATGTAAACTTTATCTCCTTTGGCCTGATTTCACTTAACTCAAAAACAAGGAATTTTTTTTTTAATCTTGTTGTTATTGATTGTTACCGATAGATAGCATGCTTCTTTGGTGGTCACAGATTTAGTCTATCTCTTTTTGTTGCTGAAAATGTGAAATTCAGTCTTTTTTTTTTTTTTTTGCCTTTCCTCACTGTTTTGGGATTATTTCCCCCTTACTGAAGGCTTATCACTTACGCTGTGGTACTGCTTTTTTCTGCCTCCTTTCCCCCAAATGTACTGCTGTGTCTTAAAAAGTCTGGGTTTTATACGTGTGTCTCTGTCTGCTTTCCTGCTTCTCTCTTATTTTTATTATAGAGGCAGATTCACAGAAAGATACAGTATCTGAAATTCATATTTTATCTCCTTAGAAAATTGTGAACTATTATTTTTGAGCCATTGATATATACTTATGAGTAGGATTCTTTAGATTAAAAGGAAACCTAGCGGGCACTGGTGGTTCACACATGTATATTTAGTCTTAGTGTAGTGAATTATAATTTTTTTTTTTTTTTTTGGTTGTGGGGCTTGAACTCTGGGCCTGAGCGCTGTCCCTAAGCTCTTCAGCTCAAATCAAGCACTCTACCACTTGAGCCACAGTACCACTTCCATTTTTTTTTTCCTGGTGATTTATTGGAGATAAGAGTTTCACAGATTTTCATGCCCAGCTGGTTTTGAACCGTGATCCTCAGATCTCAACCTCCTGAGTAGCTAGGATTACAGGTGTGAGCCACCAGTGCCTGGCTACAAATTATTTTCAAATGTCAATACAACTTACTTTCTTAGGGTATTCCACACTTTGTGATAATTAGTGCATTATCTAGCTATTGTTAAGTTCCATTTGCTGATTTTGTTTAGGATATTTTCATCCACGTTCATAGGAATAGTGGAGAACTTGAATGTAAAATTCTTGTCTGATTTTGGTCTTAGGCTAATCAGATGTTATTCTTTTCCTCTCTGTTTTGAAATAATTTCTATAGAATTGGCACTTTTGTCTGCCTTTCTGGTTGAAATCACCAGTGAAACCATTTGGGCGTGGGGTTTTTAAAGAAATTCTAAAATTATGAATTCAGGTACCTATTAAAGACAGAGGTTGATCCATCCCATCTTTTTCTTCTTGAGTGGTCTTACAGTTTGTATCTCTTAAGGAAGTTGCCTATCACCCGAATTACCACATTGATTGATGATACTCTTCTGGGATGGTAGGTTGGTTAATACTGAAGCAAGTGACTGCCCTGGCAATTCCTTAATTAAATCCACATACCCTGATAGATACTTTATCTGTTCTCACTTGGAGTCTCCCCTGTGGCAGTTAGAAGGCAGCTGGAGCTGCACTCAGCTAAAGGTCTTCCTGGGCTGGATGCCCACCTGGCTCATGCCCACAGTTCTACATGATATTGGCTGGCAGAAACTGGAAATTCAGTGGGAACTACAGCTGTTGGCCCGCTAGCTATCCATAGCCTCATCTTGGCTTGTGCTTCCTGGCACCACAGGGACAGGTTTCCAGAGGGACTTTCTAAGGAAGGAACATTGCCACAGGCTTTAGGCAGGCTGGAAATACTGCTTCTGAGCTAGACTAGAAAGTCCCAGGTAGTACCACTCTGTTGCCTTTTGTAATACAGCTTGCCCCTTGACATTAAATTGCCATAGCATGATTATAACTTCCTTCCTTTACATTGGAAGGAAAGTGAGTCTGTAAGCTCTCAATGATGCATATGCCAGGAATTTCCACAGGTCAGGTAAGTAGGTTTAGAAGATTCTGAAAAGGACCACAGCAGCTCTCCTTGTGGATGTCTTTTTTTTTTTTTGGTGGTCATGGGGTTTGAAGTTTGGGCTTGGGCGCTGTCCCTGCACGCTTCAGTTCAAGGCGAGTGCTCTACTGCTTGAGCCACAGCGCCACTTCTGGTTTTCTAGTGGTTTATTGAAGATAAGAGTCTTATAGACTTTCCTGCCCAGGCTGGCTTTGAACCGTGATCCTCAGATCTCAGCCTCCTGAGTAGCTAGGATTACAGGCATGAGCAACCATTGCCTGGCTACATGCCTGTTTTTAATGGCTGTTCTGAAGATTTATGTATGAATTCAGCCTTTATTACCTCTTAATACAACATTTCTTGTGGCCTGTTAATAATAAGAAATGATATACCTAACAACTGTTCTCAGACAAAGAACAGTGAGTTTTAGGACAACTTGGAGGGTTATTAGGGCAAATGAAATAATACAGGAGAATGTGTAAATGTGTGTGTGTGTGTGTGTGTGTGTGTGTGTGTGTGTATATCTAAAATAAGAGTCATTTATTAATATCCAACATATGTCCAACACTCTGCTTAGCAGGTGCTCTGTATGCACTAAACTTGTTTGATAATGATGAGAAGTTAATAGTATCTTCTCCCTCGCCTTTCTGTTTTAAAGCTTCCACTCCCTTCTGCTGGGGACTGAACTTGGGCTATACTGTGTAGACCGGAGCATTCTAGTAAAGTACATTACCACTGAGCTAGATCTCCAGTCCGATTCCTCCCTTTTTAAAAAATGAATGTGGTAAAAGCAAACGAGCATGTTGCTTACCTGAGATCATAAAGCTAGAAATTGTACATCTTTTTTTTTTGTTATTTCCTCTCACTTTTTAGAAATACTTTATTCTAATAATTGTTTTACTATCAGATGGCTCACATGTGATATAGCTTAGGAAGCACTCTTATCTGTTGGCACCAAACCACCATGATTTAGTGGTGATTGAGCATGATTGTAACTTCCCTCCTTTATACTTGTGAACTTAGGTTTATGGTTTGATTTTTTTGTTTTGTTTTGTTTTTTTTGGTCGGTCGTGGGGCTTGAACTCTGGGCCTGAGCACTGTCCCTCAGCTCTTCAGCTCAAGGCTAGTGCTCTACCACTTGAACTACAGCGCCGCTTCCTATCGTTTGATTCTTATACCCCATTTTATTTAAGAGTATTGCATGGCTGGGCACCAGTGGCTGTAATACTAGCTACTCAGGAGGCTGAGGTCTGAGGATTGCTGCTGCAAGTCAGCCCGGGCAGGAAAGTCTGAGAGACGAGACTCTTTTTTTTTTAATTGTGAAAATACTGTACAGAGGGGTTACAATTACATGGGCAAAGTAATGAGTACATTTCTTACCAAGCATTGTTGCTTCCTCCTTTGTTTCCCCTTCCCATCCCCCCACCTTGCCAAAGTTGTAAAGTTTGTTTTCTGACATAATGTCTTGTACATCTCATTGTTGCAATGGGTGCATCTGTGTCCCTATTTAAACAATTTGTTTTTTCCCTTACCCTCCACAAATTATACCAACATGTGTGTGTGTGTGTGTGTGTGTGTGTGTGTGTATATATATATATATATATATATATGGTGAAAACAGGGGTTATACCATGGGGAAGGGACATACAAAGCAACAAAGAAATATCTTATAAATATGTTAGAAACAATCACAAGAAAGAAAAAACATTCGACTCTTACCTCCAGTTAACTACCAGAAAACTGGAAGTGGTGTGGTGGCTCAAGTGGTAAAACCCTATCCTTAAGCAAAAAGCTCAGGGACAGTGCCTAGGCCTTGAATTCAAACCCCACAACCGACACAGGCTTTAAGATGGTCTCAAACTCAAAGTAAAATATTTAACTGTCTTCTGTCCATCTTGCTTTAAAAGATTGAGGCCTTGGCACATGGCACATTTTCTTCGGGATTTTTTTTTTTTGAGGGTGATGGATAGGGAGATGTTAGTTATAATTAAGAATGCCTCAGTAGTGGTCTAATTGGCTGGCCCATTCTGCAGTGCTTCTTACCCTGAGGCTAGAGGAACTCTTACCAACTAGTTCTGAATGATGTGATTCTTGTGTGGAAAGATTTTCAGCACATCTTAGCTTACATATTTGTTATTTGATCCTGAAGTGGACAGGATTGAACCCTCCTGCTAATGTTTTATTGCCCTGCGTAGTCAGTTGTCGTGATGTTTATTACTAATAGTTCTTATTATCTCTGAGCTCCAAGTTAAGTGTGTCCTACTTGCCTAAATATGTCTTTTTTCTAGAAGAAGTCTTCAGCCAAGGTAACCCCCAGCATTGTTAGCGCCATCCATAAATATATAAATAAAAATGACTTCTAATCTATTTGTCAAAGGTTAGTTTTTCTTATTGTTTAATGTAAATAAGTATACGTAGGGTAACCTTGCATTGTGTCATCTCATTGAGTATGACTGAGGTAATGAGGATAGAAACGGATCTGTTCTTCAGGCTGGCAGCCTGGAGTCTGGAGAACACATAGGCTATTATATGTGGTAAGTGCTGTCAGAGCATTGGTCTTGCATACCAGTTCTGAATGGAATTGGGTAGTATCATTTAAAATGTTTTCACTACCTATTCAGTCATCAGTGACTCAGGCTTTTGAATTTAGCTACTGAGGATGCTGAGTCTGAGGTGCATTTTGGAGCCAGCTTAGGGAGTCAGATACTGAAGACTTTCCTTCAGTTAGCTAGAATAAAAGCTGGAAATGGTAGTGTGGCTCAAGTAGTAGTGTACCAGCCTTGAGCAAATGAGCCAAGAGCTAGTAATGGCATGCATGCACACGTGCGCGCACACACAGACACACAGACACACTTAAAACAGACATCTTCTAACTATTTTGTATTAGATCTGTTTCGAAGTAGTCCTGTACATTGTGTATTCTCTTGGAATTGAGTTCCCTTCCTCTATAGTCATAGGCAGTAGGTCTGGGACTGAAACCCATGTTTGCTTGTTCTTAAATCAGTCTTCCTAGTAATAAACCTTGATGCTATTAATAGACCTGGCTAAATGTACATGATTCTTTCATCTATACAAAATGCAGGTTGCACATTTTTCCTTATTTGGAATTTGATCTCACAATATAATCTTTTGAAGATACAAGATCTTAGAAACAGGACATAACCAACATGTCATACTTTGGATGTGGCAGATTATCTGCACAGCCTACGACTTTTTCTTTTAATTAAAACTTTTTGAAGTTATTAATTTTAACTCTAGAAAAATGAATAGTGTTTTAAGTGAACTTACTTATTTTTATCTTCTTGAGTTTTTAACTTTGCCAGGAGTCTTGGAAAATTTGCTGTGAATTTTTTTCTTTTTGTCCATCATGCGGCTTGCACTCTGGGCTTGGGCGCTGTCCCTGTGCTCTTTAGCTCAAGGCAAGTGCTCTACTGCTTGAGCCACAGTGCCACTTCTGGTTTTGTGGTGGTTTATTGGAGATAAAGCCAGCCCAGGCTGGCTTTGAACCGTGATCCTCAGATCTTAGCCTGCTAGGATTATAGGTATGAGCCACTGATGGCCGGCTGCTATGGATCTTTATTTTATCAGAGTGTTCTTTGCATATGTAGCAATGGAAACATATTTTTAAACTTTTTTTAAAATGTGGCCCTTCCCATGCTAGAGTTCTTGGCTACCTGTACTATGATAAAATTAAAATGAAATAGAGAAATAATTTTCTTAAATTTATAATTATACTTAGCCGTAAAATGGAAAAGTTATGTCTACATTTAACCTTCAGGGATTTTATAATATAGAATTATATTCTTATTATTTTATAGTAATGAATTTGTAATTCAGGTAAAGAAAGCATATCAATACTGATTCCAAAAAAGTCACTTTAGCCACTGACAGTCAGACTTATCCCCTCCCCCCAAATCATTTCTCAAAGAGAAAGCCAGGATCCAGTGTTTGTCCTTCCCTCCCTTCCTCCCTCCCTCCCTCCCTTTCCTTCCCATTCTTCTTTTCCCTTCCCCTTCCCCCTCCCCCTTCCTTCCCCTCCCCCTCCCCCTCTTCCTTCCCCTTCCCCTTCCTTTTCCACCTACCCTTCCTCTCTCTTCCTCCTTTTTAAATAAAGGGGCTATGTGAAGGTATTATGCTCACTTTTATGTCTTTTACTTTTGTTTACAAAGAATATAAATTGGTTTTCCCTGAACAAACAAAACTTGATCAAAAGGATTTGAGGAGCTCTTAAATTGTTAGATTATGTAAGTATGGGCTGGGAAGGTGGCTTAGTGGTAGAGTGCTTACCTTGCATGCATGGGACCCTGAGTTCAATTTCTCAGCACCACATAAGCAAAAAAAGCTGGAAGTGGCACTGTGGCTCAAATGGTAGAGTGCTAGCCTTGAGCTGAAGAGCTGAGGGACAGAACCCAGGCCGAGTTCAGGCCCCACGATCGACCCAAAAAAGTCAATTTTTCAAATTCAAGGAACTAAGACCACTGGAAAGGAATCACAAGTCTGCCTAGTCCTCTTCTTAGGAGACATCTAGTTCTCTGCTGTAGACCATGGTTGGGCTGTGTACTTCCTAAGAATGTACTTCCTAGAATGTTTACGGTTTAATTAAGGTGACAGATTAGTTCGTGACAAAACCCAAAGAAAGACCTCAAAATTTATTATTTAGGATTATTGTCTCTTATTTATTCATTGAATGGTTGCTAGATTCATGCCACAAACCTAAGTGCTAGAAATTATTACTAGGAAAACAGACTGAATAAATTTATGGTAAGTACTACAAAGTAGCATAGTGAAAACTTTATTTAAGTGTATCATTCCTCCCGGGTGCAGGTGGCTAACGTCTGTAATCCTAGCTATTCAGGAGGCAGAGATCAGAGGATCATGGTTCAAAGCCAGCCCAGGCAGGAAAGTCTGAGATTATCTCCAATAAAACCACTAGAAAAGTGGAAGTGGTACTGTGGCTCAAGTGATAGAGTGCACTTTGAGCTGAAGAGTGCAGGGACAGCGCTCAAGCCTAGAGTTCAAGCCCCATGACCCACCAAAAAAAAAAAAAGTGTATCATTCTTGAATGAATTATTCATTATTCTTACTGAAGAATGTGGCCTGTAACCAAAAGCATGGCGCATAAAGTCATACATCGTTTTAGTATATTGATTCAACAAAAGACATTGCATTTACCTGCCTCTCTTAAAGATTAATTTAGACAGTGTATTTAAAAGAAACCAAAACATGTTTGTCTGCTATTTAGTCAGTTGTCAATAAATGTTGGTTCTGTCCTTATACTACATCTACTACATCTGGTAGGATATGTAGTTGAAAAGACATTTAATTTATAAAACAAAATTAAAACTGGCCCAATTGTGAGCCTTTTTCATGATGCAGTATTGTTTCTTAGAATTTAGGTATTTGAACTTAATTCATTTTTTTGGTGTGTGATACCATTGCTTTCAGTCTTTGTAAAACCCATGTAAAATACCAATCATGATGTAAATTTGTATTTTGTTTTAGAAAAAGTTTTTTTCTTTTGTATTGTTTCTATGAGATTGCAAAAACCATTGAGAATGAAACTTAAATATCAGAGAATACTCAAGGGATCTGAATACATCTGACAAGAAGATTAGAAGTCATATATTTTTTACCATTCCTCACTGAGATTTCTAATTTTTTTTGGCAGTTGTCTCCAAATATAGATTGGCATTCCTTTTCTTTTCGTCTTTCGAAAAGAGTATAAGGATTGTTTTGTTTTTCATTGTTTTGTTCTTCATTCCATATAATGGAATTTCTTGAACATCTTATTTTTCCCTCTGAGTATGTCTGTCCTCATAAAGCAACCTTGTAATCATAAGAAGATATTTATGGGCATCATCTTTTAGTAATTATCATATTTTGCAGTTTTTAGCCCATGGCCTTAGATTTAAGTATAATGTGTGTATTTCTTCACTGAAATTCATACTAGTACAAAGTCTTAATTTGCTTCCTTCTTCTGATGGTAGGTAGTTATTAGGACTTATAAGGGTCTTAAAACAACTTTTAAAAGATACATTATTTTTTTCCTTTTGGTGGCATCTTCATTTATTAAAATAGTTTAACCTTAAATACTGAGTAGTAGACAATCAGTCAGTCAACACATAGAACAAAACAGCCATAAGGGCTTTCAGTATATAGTTTTCTCTTTCAGAGTCTTGAAGCTCTTCTTTACTACTACCTTATATGTGTTACAAATATGCTCTCCAAGAACCATTGGAGACACAACCATAGACATGAAAATGAAGAATAGTCTTTAGCAAGGCATAATTTACTTCAGCACAGACGGGTGCACCATCAGCCAAAAATCTGGCAAGCAACCGCACACAGCAGACAATCTGCTCCCATATTTATTCTAGCACAGCAGGCCCTGCCCCTCTGCTTACATTGGTTGATCTAAGGTTCACAATCTGCTCGTGATTGGCTAGTTTAAATTGGGTAAAATGTATTTACATAAGGTGATTCTGAAATAAGATTAACAAGTAATCTCAGAATCAACTGCATCTGGAGTATGTCATGATTCCATCTTGAAAAGAAACCAGTTTAAGACAAAACCGTATATTTCAGAAGACGTTTCTTATCCTACAGCAGTTCCTCTTTTCCTTAACAAGAGCCAAGCCACCAGGCCAAAGCAGGAACTTTTAAGCAATACACTTTGAAAGAAAAGACAGTTTTTCTCACATATAAATGCCTCCATAGACTTTTCTGTCACACCAGGAACTTGATAATAGCATTAATAGGCATTCCCAGTCTATCTTCCATCTGTCTACCTTTTTTACTTTATCACTGGAGACTGTCCCATGTCTTATACTTTCATTGCACTCTGCTGGTCTGTATTCTTTGAAAACATTAACATTACCATGGGTATATCTACATTTTTGCGTAATGCTATTTCCTATTCATGAGAAACCTCCTCTGGGGCCATTTCTTAGTCTCAATTAAAATACCACTCACTCTGAAATTGCCCTTGATTTTTTGACCTAAACATGTTTGTTGCTTCGTATAAATTTTACATTATTCCATTTGTAGTTTTCGTAAAGTGCTTGAGACTTAAAACATGCATTGTAAATATCAACATGTAGTCTTGGGTAAAATACTTCTTGAAAAAAGGGTTAGCATTGACTTTGCCACGTTTCAGAAGTGCAGGCCTCTCCTCATTAAGCTGCTGTTCAGAATCTTTATGTGTTAGCTGATATTGATAGCATGTTGTAATCACTCAATAAAATCTTGCTGAATAAGTGAATAAGTGTTTGTACTTGTTTGTGAGAAACATACTCACCCATCCAAACTCAGAATGGATTCAGAGACTTGAATGAAGTACAGCAAAAGTGAGACTTCACTGGTTAATGGCAGTCTTCCAAAATAAGGTGTCTGGTAGGTAGAGGTTGCAGCAAGCAGTACACAAGTTCCTCATTAGCCAAGTACTGTGGGGTATATAATCTTCCTGGAAGTCACCTATATTTCATTATTTTCTGTTGAGTAATTTTATATACATGTACTTCTGGGGATTAGTTGAATTTTAGAATGAAGCTTTAATTTTCTCCACTTTCCCTTGCCCTTTCTTCTTATGGTAGAAAGGCTTTTCTGGGTATACAGAAGGCTTTATGGCACATACAGTTTAATCCTTGTTTCACTGTAATCTACCATTCTTCCTAATTGACCACAAAAATCAGCAGGACCTTACAGGGGTGGGAACTTAGTGATAAGTGATTGTTATGTAAGCATACCATCCCTCCTGATCATTGACCCCCCTTTTAATTTATTCTGTTAGTTTAGGGACCTTCCAGGAACAGGAACTTGGGGATAAACAGTTGTTATGTAAGCAAGCTCCTAGTAACTTTCCATTCAGGGTCAGATGCCTTGTCTTGAAATGGACCACCACTGGTACAGTCTCTCATATTGTACAACAATATCACTACTCTTCAGAGCCCAGAGTTGCTGGCCTCTCAATCCCATATATACTCTTCCACCTCATCAAGCTGCTAGTCAGAATCTTTATGTTAAGGAACATTGGTAGCACGTTGTAGCACTCCATAAATTTCTTGTTGAATAAATGAATAAATGTCTGAACTTGATCTCTTTCTGTCAAATGCCTTTTCTTCTTAACTTCCTTTTTTTTTTAGTTGAATTCTCACTATACTGTGTAAACCTTTAGCCATAAATTGATAATAATGAATGCAAATAAACACATTCCCGTCCCACGGCATCCCCAGTGTTCAGTGGCTGCATGTGGCTGCCATCTACTTTACTGAACCGCACAGTTCAAGAACTTTTTTGTCTTTATAGGATAGTTCTTTTGGACAGCGCTTTGTTAAATGGTTTTGACTGCCATTAGGTCATGCTTAGATGGGTGAGTACTAATTGTAGGTACTACGACTGATGAATTTTGAGGATAGAAGTAGCATAATAGGCAATGTCTTGTGAAAATCTGTGAGCACTTTTCAATTTGATATTTTCTTTTTTTAAATTTATTTTTATTATCTTTAAATGACTGTGCAGAGCAATTTCAATTCAGCATGTCAATTTATGAGTACAGTGCATTTTGATTAGTGTCACTCCTTCTATCATTCTCCCCTCCCACTTGTCTATCCCAACCACACCATCCCCTGGTTTCCTAATTCCGTTTTCACGTGTGTATACATAGTGGTATTGACTGTATGTGCCCATTTTATCTCTTCATTTGTCTGCCCTTTCCTCTTATTCCCTTTTGTCTTAGACAAAACACGTTTCTGCTTTTCTAATGTTAATTTTGTTAGGGATTTCATCATGAGACTCTACTTTAGTGTTTAGGACACTTTAGTCAGTTTAATGTCCATTTACGTGTACAGTGCATTTGGATCCAAATCACCTCTTCCATTTTCCCTCCTCTCACTTTTCTTTTCCCTCACCATTCACATCAAGTTTTCTACTTTTTCATGGATATAGGTTGAGTATTATGACTTTATCCACCATTCCTTTTACTCCCATTCAAGACATAATGCAGTTTTTTAACATTCATTTTGGGAGGTGTATATTACTTTTTAAAAGGGTTTATGCCTTGGAGTTTCAGTTCTGAACATATCATATTTTAATCAGCATGATTGTATATATTCCTTTGATTTTTTTTTTTTTTTGGTGTGTTTTCATGAAAGATTATGTGACCCTTTTTACTGAGCCTGGTTTGCTTCACTTATGTTTTTTTCCCCCAGATTTGTGCATTTCTCTGCAAATGATATAATTTTATCCAACTTCAAGAAATCTTGGGAGAACTACGTGCAAAACTGGTATTAGGTGACAGGGATCCAGTTTCAGACTTTTGCAGATAGGTGTCAACACAGTGCAAGAAGCTGCCTGTTTTTTAATAATGTATATTTTGAACACCTTTGTGAAAAATCAGTTGCTCTAGGTGTGTGGGTTTATTTCTGAGGTTTTGGGATTTTGAGTCTGTTTTATTGCTTCTCTAGTCTGTTTTTGTGTCAGTATCAAGCTACTTTTATCTTCACTTCATAGTATAATTTAAAGATAGCTCCACCAATTTTCTTTCTTTCTCTTTTGCTGCTGCTATGTTGTTTCTTTTCCTTCTCCTTCTCCTTCCCTTTCCCTTTCTCCTTGTCCTTCATTTTCATCTTTATCTTCGTTATGCTTCCATGTGAACTGTAGATTACCTTTGACAGTAGAGACATTGTTGTGATTGATTTTACCAATTCAAGCACATGGAAGGTCTTTTCATCTTCGATTTATACATCTTCAGTTTCTTTTTTCAAGGTTTTAGAGTTTTCACTGTAGAGTTCCTTCACCTCCTTAGTTATTCCTGAGCTTTTTTTTTTGCAGTTATTATGAATGGAATTAAAAAAAAATTCCTTCTTATCCTGTTTGTTGTTAGTACTGATATGTGCATTGTTTTAGTGTCCTGTGATGCTGCTGAAGGTCTTTCCAGCTAGCTCTAGGACTCTTGGGATGGAATACGTAGGGTCTTTCAGGTATAGGGTCATATCATCTGCAAATAATGATGTAACTTTTTCTTGTGGATGGGAGATACTTTGAGGTCAGCCTTGTTATGCCCACTGTGGTATTTAAGGACTTCCTTGAGGTTATGAATGTTTTTTTCGAAGTATCAAGTAAAATGACACCCACCTTAAAGCCAATGACTGGTTTTCTGAAAAGATGGGTAGCCCACCCAAACAAACTGTGAGGAAGGGGCAGGTTATGACAGAAGCATTTTAGAACCTCCCACTTTACATTCAAAGTTGGAATTTTACCAGGCTGACATCCTTTTCAGTGGTAGGATTTTCTGAGTAGGGAACATTCTGGAGATACTTTGACTGTCTAGATCCTTGTGATTTCTTTAATTTTGACTATGCTAATTGATATTTTCATTCTTTTAACTTTTTGCATACATTTTTCTCAACCATATGAAGAAAAGTAGATGAAAGGGATTAGAGTTTACTGTTTCTGTTTTCTAGACATAGCACCTGCTAACCTTCAGGACTCTAGAATTAGATATAAATACCTCTAATTGATAGTCATGGTGATTAAGAGCTATTTGGCTTTCCTTTTTATTTTCACTTTATTAATGTATGTACCGAGCTGTGATTTAAACCCTAGGTTTTTTTTTTAAACACTAGTCCTTGTTAAATTAAATTCTTGTCTCTATATTATGTCGTTTTATCATTAATTTATACTCAACTTATTGTAGGTATCAAAAAGCTAGGTAGTTTTGCTTGTCTGGAGGCTGTAGGTTAATGTGCTTTTCTGAGAGTGCCATGAGCAAAAACAGGTGATGAAACAGCTCGATTAAGCATTCACTTAGGATGATTCTTGCATTTTCCTGTAAGCAACTTAATTTTGTATTCATCTTATGCTCCTGTTTTGGCTTTATTTTTCCCAAGCTTTAGGTCATAGAATTTAGAGGACCTGGCTGTTTGTAGCATTTGTATGTAATACCTGTAATACAGTTTCTTTGTCAGAGGCATAATTAACAATATGATTTGTACATCTATTGCCTTCTGGTATTCACAACACAGTTTGTAAACTTAATTAGTTCTTGGAATAGCAAATGTTTTGAAGATGATAAACACTTCCTTCTGAATAATGTGTTGAATGGTTATATATTCATAGAAATTTTATTTTATGCTACTCAAATTAGGATGCTGATAGGTATGCTTCTCAAGGTAAACATCACCTGCAGTTGCATATTCTCAGATTATATTGTCTTCTGTGCTTTTCACTGGGGAAATCAGAAATTTAGCTCAGATAATTTAGCCTCTAGGAGGATTCATTATGGTTCCATTGTATAAAGCACATCTATGCTAATGTCATTACATAGATAGCATTTTCCCAAACTCTGATGGTGATCATTATATATACTGGGGGTGGAGTGGGTAATAAATAAGCATGCCACAATAGCAGCTCTCACAGTGGAGACTGAAGATGTCAGTAAGAAAGCACTCTCAGCAGCTAGGAGCGATACTGCAATAATACTGTATGTGCCAGAAACACTTGGGGCCCTTTTTTTTTTTTTTACGTCCACTTGCCACTAATCACAGTGTGAAAAAGCTTATTTTTTCTAATCAGTATCAAAATTAAAAAAAATCAAAATAGAGGTGTTTTAATGTCATTATACTAGTAAGTCTCCCCCAAAGTGGTGTGTACAAGTCACAGGAGTATCCAGGTTTCCTCAGTCTTTATGGAGGAATAAAGTAGAGCTGATTGAGGCTGGCTTGCCAGAATTTCTCTAGTGCTGAGATTTGTTCTACTGTTCTCATACCTGTGTCCACTGTAATGTACTAGTTACTGTCATTGGGACTTTAGAAGGCCCTTTGTGGCATAGTGCCTAGCACTGGCTAGACTTCCATTCTGTTGGTTCCTGGGTGTATTCCCTGTCTGTCAGGAAGTAATCAAATGAATGTCTCAATCAGGGTCTAGTCAGGTAAGTAGAAGTAATACAAGAGAGGACTTAATATGTTGGTAGGCACTAACTTAGAAGACAGATGAGGAATGTTAAAAGTTATTCTGGAATAGTACCACAGGTACTGCAGCAGTCTCCCTTTAGCACAGAGGGAGAAAATGCTTCTTGGAGAGAGGACCAGGAGCCATTTGGGATCCTTAGCTCTGGAGCTTGAAAGGAACCTCACTGGGCTGGAACTGAGAGCTTTGAGGAAAGGACCCTGGCTTGTTGAGGAGGTTTGGTGAGTATTGTTGTGGGAATATGTGGCAAAAATCTGTAATTCTAGGAACTGGAAAGGATAAGGGAAGGAACACCAATTGTCCCTTTTCCAACACTCCTGTGGACAGGACTTCAGAGGGACTGAGGCAGGGAAAGAACATGGTTTCTCCCATACCTGTAGATTCATTGGTATGCAGTTAAGAGTTGATTGTTTAATGACAAACATAGGTGGTTTATTTGTAGACATAAAGGAAAAAGGCAACTTCCATTGGTTTTTAGATCCCTCATTAGCTTTTCTTACATGTTTGCCAAATCTTGCTGTGCCTCTTAATGAGGAATTTATTTACTCATTTGTTCAATCAGTACAACACTTTCTGAATATACATCATATTTAAGGCCCCAAAGTAGGTGCTGCACTTATGGTTTCAAGTGTCTAAGAGCTAATCAGCCAGACAAATGCAAAGATGTCTGTAAATCTCAGGGTTGAAAGAGACCTTCAAATTCAACTTTCTGCCAGAAGATCGAGCCCTTTGTATAAGCATTCTTGTGTAGACAGGGCTACTTACCCAACAATTGCTTTAAAATAGTTCCATTTTGGCAAATACCATTATGTATTAGGATTTTCATTTCTATAACTTGATTGGAGCTCTTTATAATTTCTACCTTTTGGTTCTAATTTTACTGTTCTACTTACTGACCTAATTTAAATCTCATTTTACATGATATGAAAGTATTTATGGCAGACAGTGAAATGTGGTAGATTAGAAGTTCTTTCTATTTGATTCCATGGTTGAGAAGAGCCAGAAGACTCTTCTTACTGTGAACAGAAAGAAAAGCATGGAAAATCACAAAAGAGGGACAGGTCAGCTGAAAAGTTCAGGGAAAAAAAATCAACAGTAAGAGAAACTAGAGAAAATATGCAAATACATAGTGACTGAACACATTTGAGTGATCAGTGAGTCATTTAAAATGTAAAGGGGGAAATTAGAAAATTTCTAGAATAAAATTAAAATGAAAACAACCTGCAAGAACCTATGGAACACAGATAAGTAAATAGTAGCAAGAAAGTTTTATAGCACTAAATACCAATGTTGAAAGCATAGAGCCATCTCAAATTCCCTTGGGATGTACCTGAAGCTTTTAGAAAAGTAGAGCAAATCAAATCTCAAGGCAGTGGAAGCAAAGAAGCAATGATCAAGGTATAAATGAATAAAATAGAAACTAAAAGAATGACACAAAACTTGCTTTTTTGAAAAGATATTGACAGACTCTTAGCAGTTAACCAAAGAAAAAGGGAGAAGACTTAGAAGTGAAAAGGAGGCTATCACAACAAACACCAGTTCAGTGTATTATTAGGGAATAATTAGAAAAATTATGTTCCAGTAAATTTGAAGATTTAGAAAATATGGATCAAGTTCCAAATGATTATAATCTGCCAAAATTGAAATGAGAGTATATACACAAGCATCAATCTATAATGATCTATGAGACTGAATCAGTAACAGTCTTCCAACAAAGATAATCCCAGGATCTACCTGGGCTTTTACATTAATTTAATATAAAAATGGCTATACTATCTAAACTACAGAGCCAGTTCAACCCAGTGTAATGAACAGAATGAGGAAAATCAATGCTAACATTCAAGTGAAAGCATAGAAGACCCCAAATCACCAAAGCAACCTGAATAAAATTATCCGTGCTTACAGTATTACAATCTTTGGTTTCAAATTCTACTATGGACCTTTAGTAACAAAAACAGCATGATACCAGCAGAAAAGCAGATATGTAAATGGAATAGAAGTCTCAGAAATAAGCCCATATGCTATAGCCATCAGATGTTCAACAAAGGTACCATGATGAAGTTGGAGGAAAGACAAACTCAATGTGGAAGACAGAATTTGTGTGTGTGTGCACGTGTGTGTGCATGTGCGCACGCGTATGCGCGTGTGTGTATGTATGTATGTGTATGTATGTCTCACCCTGTAAAACATTCAATTCAAAATGGATCCCAAGACCTTAATGTAAGATCAAAACTTTAAAGTAATGACTCAGAGATACCGTCATAGGCAGTGAAATGCCACTCATTAAATAAAGAGGAAGAATTGACCAATGACATTGGGTCAAATTATAAAGCTTCTACATATCAAAGGAAACAATTCCTAACAATATAGGAATTACTAACAATTACTATGGTTTTGCTGGAAGTTTTTTTGCTGTCTATTCGTTCAACAAGAATTAGTATCATAATAGAAAATCAAAAGAATAGTTTATTTAGTTTATTTGCCCATTTATTAATGGGATTATTTGGTTATTTGGTGTTTTAAACAATTCTCAAAAACATAGAGATGGCAGCTGGTCACCAGTGGCTCATGCCTATAATCCTAGCTACTCAGGAGGCTGAGATCTGAGGATCACGGTTCAAAGCCAGTCCTGGCAAGAAAGTCTGTGAGATCCTTATCTCCAATGAACCACCAGAAAATAGGAAATGGTGCTGTGGCTCAAATGGTAGAGCACTAGCCTTGAGCTGAAGAGCTGAGGGACAGCGCCCAGGCCCAGAGTTCAATACCCATGACCAACCAAAAAAAAAAAGAGATGGCTAGTAAATATATGAACATATTCAGCAGCCTTACCCATAAGGAGATACAACTCAAAATTTTATTGATAGATGGCTATCATCAAGAAAACGAAGAAAAAGGACATGCTGAGATGATAAAGAATGTAGGGAGAGGAGGGACAAATGAACTCTGAAATAATGTTAGTGGAAATATAAAGTAGTAAAACTACTGTGGAAATCATTATTAGAAGTTCCTTAAAAAACTAAAATAGAGCTACCATAGGATCCTGCCATACCTCTCTTGGGCATGTATGCGAAGGAAGGTAAGTCAGCATATGGCAAATACCTGCACACCCATGTCTATTGCAGCCTCATTGCCCATCCCTAAAGAAAATGGAAAAAAGAAATGTACAAAGACACAATGGAATATTATTCTGACATGGCAACGAATCAAATTTTGATTTGCAGGAAAACGAAATAAGCCATCCTTAGACAAATACTGTTACAAATATTCCATATGTGGAATGTAGACCTAAAAAAATAGCAGGCATTACTATTGGGAGGATATGGCAATGGGAGTGTAAGTGTGGTCTAAGTAAAACATGTGAAACTCCTGAAAAAGCAGTGTTTGTGTATAAGCCGCCTTCTCACTTGGAACAGTTACTATTTAGGATGTTTTTTTCAATAATTTCTTCAGTTTTAGTGCCAAACAACTTTTTTTTTCTGTTGTTTCCTCCTCTATAGAGGCTTTATATAGTTTTTTTCCCTTAGATATATCCTCCTCAAAGAAATAGTGACATATCAAGTATATTATGTAGTTATTCACATATTGTGGCCCTTTGGTGAGTATTCAGGTTGCAAATAGCTAGCCTGGATGTTAGAATAATTAGGGACTGATTGTGAAACTGACCTAAAATGGGCACTAGTGTGATAAATTCTACTTTAATTTTATTTTAAATAATCTGTCACTATACTATTGTACATATAACCAACAGAAAGTATTCATTTGTAATCTTATTAGATATGAAAGTAATAGAGAGTAAAATGCTTGTATTATATGATTATTATAGAATATCACTAGTGCAGTCATATTTCTAGCTCAAAGTGTGATAATGCCAGTGGGATAAATGAGCAAGACATTGAATCTTCACACAAAGGAAATGGGTTTTATAATGAATGCAGTCTGAACAGAACTAATCTCTTTCTTGGATCATTACTTTACCTAATCATAAAACTTTCTCTTTTCTTAAATTCAAATCCTTGCAGAGTTCTAATTGGTGACCTTTGGAGCCTGATAATTGTTTAAGATAGCTGGTATTTTGTAGCATACTTAATGATGGTTGCAATTAAAACTGAGAAATGGGGTTTAACCCTTAGATATAACTGAAAAGTCAATTTACCTTTTTTTGAGAAGATTTTTTTCCTGTGATGCTGGAATTTGGACTGAAGAGCCTTACACTATGCTAAGCAGGCACTACCACTTGAGCCATTACCAGCCTTCAAAATGTTGTTAATAATTATTTTTATCTCTTCTTCCTAATAGTTTTTGATTTAAATCTATGTTACTTTGAATTGCCCATATGTAGTCTATTTCTTTCTACTTGAGAAATGTATTGGATTATATTAAAACTAACCTGCAGTCATTTGGAATGAGTGAGAGACAAGAAGTACTGGTATCTCTTCTGTTTTCTAGGATCACCTTTCTGCTCCTGCTTTTAGGTAGTTTTTGTAGACATTAAACCAGTCTTTCCAACCTGTTGCAATAAATTTTTATTTTAGAACTTACTACCAAATGAAAATGGGTTAGTAAAGAAGAAATGTGCTGGTGTTTACCCTTAGGACCAATAAAACTGTAGGTGAACTTTAGCTCAATAATTTGTCTTCTTCACTACTGTGCCTAACAGCATGTTGGAAATTAGTCTGCACTGTTGTACATTTATTATGTTCTTAACTTTCTCTGTTGCTTCTGTTATATTTCTCAGGAAACAGCAGGCATTCAGTGAATACAGTTGACTGAGTGTCCCTATATAAGGAAGTTCTTACTCACTAGGCAGGTGAAAGTTCACTTGTTGCTTGGAAGATTTCATTTAAATTTTAAAGTTAGCATTTTGTAGGATGGTGTTTTTGGAGAATAAACAAAACTTTAACTCATACTTCTGCTCTGTAATTTTATCTGTTCTAAGTGAGGTGAGGTAGTCTTCTTGTCTGTCTGTCTGTCTGTCTGAGGAATTATAAAGACCACATCCATGTAAAGCATCCAGGGTAACACCTGGAATCCGATTACTATCAAACTTCTTAGATTCCTTCCACCAGTTTTTGAGACCCTTTCTCTAATTCCTTTTTCATCTTTAGTTTTGTAAAGTTGTAATAATCCTTTTGAATTAGTTGATATTAAAATCATTGTTGTGGTTTAGTACCAAAATTTAGGAACCTACTAATTTCTTAATGCCACAGAGTAGTTTCTTTTGTTTAGGAGATAAATTTACATTTCACTGTGATACAGAGTGACAGTCTTTTATTTGTTTTTCTTTTCTACTTTAATGCCAGTTCTGGTGACTGACTTGCCTGTGGTTGGGAGAAATTAACCAGATGGTATGGAAGACAAGTGTTGGCATGAATGTGAAGTGTAAACTCTTGACACACTGTTTCAGGGAAGTTAGTGAAGCCACTATGGAAAACAGTATAGATTTCTCAAAAAATTAAAGATATAATTACCACAGAATCCAGATAGGCCACTGGTAGGTATTTATACAGAGAAAAGGCAGTCTGCTGAAGCACTGTGTATAGACTGTTGTGTATTGCATCATTATCAGTAGTGAAGATTTAGAATCATATCCACCAAAGAAAATGTATATGTATTCAGTGGAATACCCTTCAGACTATTCAAGGTTCTTTGACCTTGAGGACATTATGCTGTGTGACAACAAAGAGTAGAATTTTATGTTTATGGAACCACAACAAAGAAAATAGTGGTTTGTTAAATTGGAAGGTTTTAGTCTCAGAGCAGTTAGTTGCTTGTTTCTGACTGTCTGAACTTAACTTTTCTTTTTGTAGGCTTGTGACCATGCATTCTGAGGTATGTGTCTGTTTCTGGAACCCAAGACTCAAGCCATTTCAGATAATGACTAGCTTGCTAATTTTTTTTCAAATCTGGCTGAACAAACAAATTATATATTGTAGTAAGTAATAATAACCTTGATGCTAAGTATTATATTAAATAATAATGTTGTTACTTTCATACTTTCTGTGTTTTGCCCCAGTGTAATAATTTGAAATACTTCTGTTCAAAATCAGAATTCCTTTTGTCTAGTAATGCCAAGGAAATGGAAGGCGGTTGGCCTTAGGAATCTAGGAATCAGATAAACATGTCCTGTCTATACCTGTCTACATGATTATGTGACTGTCTTTTCTTTCTGTGCAGCCTTGTAGCTTTGCTACAGGGATTAACTAACTGACAATATCTTTGTTATATATTTGTTATATTTTGGTTAATTATCTGTGATGAGTCCAATTAATTAATGTTTTCCTTTCCCCCTTCTTTCTCTTCTGGAGAAATTTGATCGATCTTTCTTTCCTTCCTTCCTTCCTTCCTTCCTTCCTTCCTTCCTTCCTTCCTTCCTTCCTTCCTTCCTTCCTTCTTTCTTTTTTTCTTTCTTTCTTTCTTTCTTTCTTTCTTTCTTTCTTTCTTTCTTTCTTTCTTTCTTTCTTTCTTTCTTTCTTTCTTTCTTTCTGTTTCTCTCTCTCTATATATATATATATCTGTGTGTATTTTAATCTTATACATGTGCCTTAATCTTGTGTATGTGAGGAAATTTTGCATGAAATATTTTCTCTGTCTTTGTAAAAATTGTGTAACTCCAAGTACACTTAATATTTATAGTATTAACTGTTTCTCCCTTGGTATTATGTATGTATTTATGATTAGCTTATTCTTTCTTAAAAGCAGTGATTTGTCATTTCTGCTATTGAACATTATTTGCAAAATTATGGACTATATGGATCAATATGATTGAGGCAAATTTTAGTGTCTAACTCTGGTTTGAATGTAATAGCTGTTCAGTAAGGTTTAGTTAGGATTGTTTAAGTAAAGTAAGTCCTCAGTGAAAACATTTATTGTGTTGGAGGTTAAAATTTTCTTTTTAGTCCAGGAATCTCAGAGTAACAATTTTGTAATTTTTAAGACTCTATAATTGCCTGAATACTATTATTTTGAGGTGAGTTTCTGAATGTTTTGAACATAGGCATTATCATTCCACTTTGGTGAGCTTCTTAATTTATTATAGGTCCATCTAAGGCCTGTGTTTTAATTAAAGCTGTTACGAATTACGAATTAAGGTACTTGGAAAAGGGCAGGAGGAGGGGAGAGGACTGTGGTGACTAGCCACACTAATGCCTTATGGTGCAAGTACTTTTTGAGTTAATCATTTCAGGTTTTGGCCTCTACACATTGTTACAAGCTACATTAATGTCCTCATTCCATCTTATTTATTTATTTATTTAGCTTCAGCTACTGTATACAGAGATTGCTTCCATTTCACTCCTTTGTCACGTACTTTGGTAATAGAAGAGCCTTTTTTAAAAATCTTTTTATTTGAACTTGGCTCTTGATCTGTCCTTCAGCATTCCTTCATCTGTTTCTTTGTCTCTACTTTCAAACTTTATTGAAGATTATCGACATTGAACTTCTGTAGTTGGCACAGTGTATTCTTGACAGTGAAGCATTTCTCACAGCTAAGTTATACTGTAGAAAAATAAACAGACATTGCTACCTTAAGAAAGTCTTAAAGTCCAACATTTGATACTTGAGATTATAGTTCTCAGAACATTGTCACATTTCAGGAAGCAAGAAAAAGAAAAGGTGCCCAGATGCCAGGATTTACGACTACATTTCTATTCAGGAAGTAGAGATCAACCTCATTTTGAGGCCAGACGAGTCAAAGAAGTAATGAGACCCTGGTTTGGTTAATAATCTGGCAGAGGTAGAGCACATCAGTGGTTCCAGCTTTATGTAAGGCTGCTGTAGGAGGATCAGTAATTCAGGCAAAACCCCGCAAAGGGTTGGGGTATATGGCCCAAGTGTTTTTTAGAATGCTATGTAGAAGCGCTGAATTCAAATCCCAGTACCACCAAAAAAGAAAAATAATAGTGGTTAAAAGTTATAGTCTTAGAAGGTACTTGAAGATGAAAGTGCCATCTTCTGTGGCATCATACTATAGTAGTCTCCTTTCCCAGCTACATTTATGTCTTAATAAACTATCCTATCACAAAGTAAGGTAATAGGTTTTAATTATTTTCAGTAGCTAAGAAGGTAAATTAAATGAATATAGATCAGTGAATATAAAACAAAGAGCAGTATATGCCTGAAGTGGAATATTATTGAGTCTTAAAATGTAGGGATGAACCTTAAGGACATTGTAATACACATATTACAAGGTCTCTACATTTCACTTACATAAGGTAACTATTCAGACTTTTAAAAACATAGTAGATTGGTGTTTACTGAGGCAGCAGGGAAAGAGAAAAGTAAGAAATAGTTGTCTCATAGCTTTAGAGATTTAGTTTCATAAGATGAAAAAGTTGATCTGTTTCACAGTTGTGTTTGTACTTAACACTACTGAACTTACTGAGCTGTATGTTTAAAATGGTTACTATGGTAACTTGCCTATGTGGGGTTTTTTCAGCTTAAAAGACAGTCATTGAAGGTAAATAAAATGCAGGATTAAATCTGGACTCTGTTACTTTGTGACTGTCCAATTTTTGTCAAGCTTCTTACACGTATGACTCCTCAGGATCTTATTTCTGTCAAATGGTAGTCATCCAAACCTTATTAGGATAAAGAGATAGTTTATGTCAAAAACACAATCCTATACTTGTGAGACATAGGCAACAAAATAATAATAATTCTAAAACAACTTTCACTATTTCTTAGCATTCTGCTTTGTAATTTCATGTGTAGTAAGTCCAGTAGAACCATGTGTATATAAAAGAGGTGTCAGAAACTCTTAAGACTTCTTCCTGCTCGCATAGGTGCAGGGATGATGACCTTCATGCCTTATCATGCCGCCATATCACCCCCTCTGATGTGAACTGGGCGGGACAGATAAGCAATTGTGAATTGGTGTTACACAGGATGATGTAGGTCACAAAGAATTTATTGTTCTTTTGCCTAGATATCTTTTTTCCTTAACCTGTAAGAATTTAGCACCCACTTTCTTGCCTTCTAAGTAACCTTAGCGATTCCAGAACTATTGGCCTGTTTTTGTAGTGCTCTATGCGTAAAATATGAAATTTGTGTATTTTCCTTCCTAGGTTTCTATTCTGGTCCCTATTGTAATTTCTCTAATGTCTCAGAATTCAGTTGTTGATTTTTTGGATACATGCCAATATACCTCACTCCAGGTGAATCCTGTTCCATTGAAACAGTGGATTCTCAAAAGTATTTCATGAACAGTTTCCAAACATATCTGTATTTCAGTGAGATATGCATTCCAGGTAAATTTACCTTCACAACTTCAGTGAATGAATTATGAAGATCTGAATATCAAGAGAAAGAAAAATGTTTACCTAAAATTAGAATAACTTTATGCATTTTAATATTTTAAAATTGTATAATTTTAAATGTTACAATTTTAAATAAAATTTACATACTCACATATTTAAAAATATTAAGTATTTTGTTTAATATTCACATAATTTAAAAATACCATGCAGTATAAAAAGACAATGTACTCATTACCTGCCTTACGTAACTGTAACCCTTCTGTACCTCATCTTACAATACAATTTAAAAAAATTTAAAAAAGCAATATAGGAGAAAGTTTTCCTTTGTTTACTTTCTCCTCTTACATATCAGTGTGTGCTCACACTTCATAGACAAGTGACTATAAACGATGTATGTGATGTAAAGATGGTCCATGAAGTCCCTGGATCACATCTTGGATGTGTATTTGTCTTTTAAATCTGGTGATTGACACTTAGATGGTTGCTGATGTATTACTGTTAAGCACAATACTATATCAGAGAAGTATGTATGTAATATTTTATATCTGTGCTTGCATGTTTTCAGGATATTTTTCTAGAAATGTGTTCCTAGACCAAATGAAAAATAGCATTGATTAGAGCACTGGGGGTCAGAACTTTTCCCACTGCATTGCTACCCTTCAGATTCATTGAACGCAAACACACACTTTAGATGTGGCTTCAAGCTTGGGCAGATCTTCCGGATAAATCTAGAGATACTATATCCCTACATAATTTAATGATTACTTTACTTGACATATTTTATCAGTCTCCAGATTGTAAAGTGAAATGTATATATATATATATCTAGAGGGGAAATTTTTTAATAGATTTTTAAAGCAGTTTTACTCTGTAATCATAGATATACCCAAACTTCAAGGTTATATCTTAAATATTTTTTCTAATATTTACATATTAACCACTCTCATTATGATTACTTCAAAAAGTTACATGCTATCAATGCAAGAAGCAAAGCTTGAAATTCTGATTTCATGGAATTAAAAATTAAATGGTATATAGCTAATCCAAATTTTTAAAAGTTATAAAAATCTGTTGTTTGAAAAATAGTTACAAAAATTATTTTATTCTTTCATATTTTTGAGCTTACCACTTCACGCGTACTGTACAGGCACCCACATGCTAAGCCAGGCCTCTAGCACATTTCGGCACTGGTAGTTTTAGAGCTAGCGTATTGGCTCCTACCCAGGCATGTGGTTGAACTATCATCCTCCCGTTTTTAATTTCCTGCTGCAGCTGGGATGACAAACATATGCCACCACACCTAGCTGCTTTTGTAGAGATGAAGTCCTGCAGACTTTTCTTTCTGAGCTCTAGCCTGGAACCAAGGTTCTACAGATCTCAGCCTCTAAGGCTGCTAGGTTGACAGGCTCACACCATTGCCCCTGGTACTTTCTCAATTTGAGAAAGGGTTGCTAGAACTTTTCTGCTTGAGCCAGCCTCAAATCATGGTTCTCTAGATCACAGCCTAATCAAGTATCTTGAGGTCAGGTATGAGCCACCTGCAGCCAACAAAATTTCCTTCTTTTTTTTCTTCCTTCAAGGAAGTTTCAATATTAAATCTTTGAACTGTGCCAGGGATATTCCTAATTATTATATGAAAAATAATAAAGATGGGATTTATTCTCTACTAATTAAAGCTGAAATATGAATTATTATACTCAATGAAGCAGTTGACAACTGTTACTGCTCTTTAACAAGAAAAACAAAAATAATTTAGTACATTTACACCATTAGTTCTACAATTTTGAAATTTTGTTATTTATTCATGAAAAGTTTCTGAAATGCAAAAATTTAGTTACCTCAGGAGGATTTTTTTTTTCCTGGTTGTGGGGCTTGAAGTCTGGGCCTAGTGCTATACCTGAGCTCTTCAGCTCAAGGCAGGTATCTTGTGAGTATCACTGTTGCATTGCTTCACCCTTTGTCCTTTGTCTCTGTACCAAAATAAAAAACAGTGATAACAGAGGGGGAAAAAAATGAAAGAATGAGAAATAACTGAATACAGTACCTTAAGAAAAATGACAACAAAAAAGATCCCCTCTTGTTTCCATATCTTATTGTTCACTTTGATTAACATCATGTTATGAGGCCATATGTACATAGCTCTTGAGCTATTGTGATTGTCTGCTAGAACAATCCTAGACATGTACTAATTATTACAAATGAGGGAAATCAGGCAGGCTGTTTCTTTAGGTCTCGCTTACCTCACCTAATAGCATTTTATTCAAGTCTATTTCCTTATGAATGGGGTGATGTCATTCTGTTAGATGGAAAGTGTAGAATTGCACTGTGTATATATATCACATTATCTTGAAAGGCATCTGGGTTGATTCCGTATCTTGGCTATGGTAAACAGTGCTGCAGCGAACATAGTTGTGCTTCTAGCTTTAGTGTGGCCTTCCTTGTTTGTGATCATTTGGATAAATGTCTAGGAGTGGGATTGCTGGGTCATAGGGGAGCTCTATGTTTTGCCTTGAGGAACCTCCATACTCCTTTCCAGAATTGTTGAACAAATTTATATTCCTACCAACAGTAGTAGTATTCTCTTTTGGCCACATCCCAGACAGCATCTATTATTATTCATTTTCTTGTTAATGGTCAACAGGCCTTCTTTATCTTCAGATCCTTTTCCTCTGTTTTCTCCAGTCACTTGAATTTCTCTTGTGTAGTGTTTTCTGACAGCATCCAGTTCTATAACCAATATCTGCTAGGTATCGAACAACTAAGTTCTAGGGTCAGAGTCAGCACCTGCTTTTCCCTTTCTCCACCTACACCAATTGAGGGCTCTCTTCCACAAGGCTGCTTCTGTATCAGTGCTCTACTCCACCCATTAAGGTGACACCTACCTATATTTCTGCCTAGCTGATTACACATTTAAGAGTTCTACATCTGCTTGCCCCCAGGTGAGATAATTTGCTGTGTTAACTCACAGAACTCCTAAAAGTATTTTGACTACTACTAGAAAAGTTTGATTGAGGGTTGAAAGTCTTTGTCAGCATCTATAAACTAAATAACATCTCAGCAATTTAGAACTAAATCTTTACTCTGGTTTTAAACATGAAAAACCTGAATTCAAACACAGAACATAGAATGACACAGAAGACAATTATTAAGCCCTCTAGAACCTTGAAATCTGTACTTCCCATTAGGTGTCCTTTAAATTCTAATAATTTTATTTTCTCTGCTATTGTTTGTTAATCCCTCTTTCATTACCCTCTCATCAGTTTTAGTGAGTTTTATTATAATTTCATGTAAATATATATAGGGGTTGGATCATACTCACTGCATCACCACCTTTCCCACTCTCCACTGCTGTTGATCCTTGCTAAGTTCCCCATTTTCAGTCATGTCTTATCATCATCATTATTAGTTCTAGATTGTGTATGAGTGAAAGCATGCAATATTTTCTTCTAAGTCTGGTTTATTTTGCTTAGTCTGTTGAGCTTTAGTCCCTTTCATATTCCTGCAAATACTATTTCATTCTTTATTATTGAATAATGTTCTGTTTTCTATATGAAAATCTTTCTGTTTAATAGATAACAGTGTGGTAAGAAATGGGATGATGATGGAGAACAAAGTTCCCTGATGGTAATGTGATGCCCTCTGTCTCCTTTAGTGTTTTCCTCTCTCCCTGTGCCCACCTCAGCCCCTCCCCCCTCCCCCATACACACCAGACTCGGACTTCAACTCAATATCTGATGCTTTTGCTTATTGCCTGGTAGTTTACCACCTGAGCCACCCTTCTAGAACCTGACTCCTTTAGTTGTTACTGGAGACTCAAATATGAAGCTTCTAGCTATAAACACATTCTTCTTCTTAGTAAATGTTTTGTGAAAACCTCTTTTCTTTCTGGCAGAACATAAAAAATGATGGGAGATACTGTAGTGGTACATTGTCTTCAGAGTCAGATAAAATCTGAGCTGTAAATTCTGCCTTTCCATTAGTCAAGTTATCTCTTTGAACTCCCTTTGTTTTGAGAATTGAATTATGTCATGAATCTGAGCAGTCTAGTTTGCATTTTGATATGGCATCATTAATAATTCTTCCTCCTCCTTTTCTTCCTCTTCCTCCTCCTTTTCTTCGTGTTCTTCTTCCTGTTCTTCTTCTTGTTCTTCTTCTTGTTGTTGTTTTGGTTCTAGGGCTTAAATTCAGGGCCTGGGTGCTGTCCCTGAGCCGTTCTCCTCTAACCCAGTGTTCTCCCATTTGAGTCACAGCTCCACTTCTGGCCTTTATTTATTTATTTTTGGTTAATTAGAGATTAGAGTATCACAGACTTTTCTACCCTGAATGGCTTCCAACCACGCTCCTCAGATCTCAGCCTCCTGAATAGCTAGGATTTATAGGTGTGATCCACAAGTGCCCCACTACGTTAAGTTCTTAATCATTTCTAACTCAACACACTAAATGGGTAAATGTAAGTCTCCCTTTACATATAGCCAGCTGATGCCATCTTTGGTTCTTTCTCCATTTAGCACCATTGCCCTTCTGTAGACAACATATGGAGTTGATGCGCACACCCTTATTTGCTCAGTTAGGAGTCACTCAAGCACTCTGTTATTTAATTGATGTGCAGTTAAATTCTATAGTCCACACATAAAGTGAAGGAAGTGTATGCTAAGATTTCTGTTCTGTGGAACGTACACATGGAAGGTACTTAGTAGTAGATTTTTATGGAACAAAAAATTTTACCCAGCAGAAACTTAGGTTTTCTTGGGAGAAGTGCCATGTTTTCCTTGTTTTCATGGTAGCAGTAGAGTTGCACATAAAGTATTTTGAGATGTCAAAGTAGAACCTTAAGTGTAGGAATAGTTGCACAGAAATAGTGAGATGTAGTGGTGAAGAGTCAGGAGAAAAGAAATCACCAAGTAGGGCAAAGAGCGTTAGGAAAGTTGTAACCAGTAAGTAACCATGAGCACCTGGCTAGTAAATACTGAGTGTAAGGAGGCAGGATTTGTTGGAGAGCCTGACTGATAGAAGCCTGTCTACAGCTTTTTGTGCCAATAGTAGGCAATTCTTGATCAGAAAAGCTTTGCAAATGCCAAGAATATGTATAAGTAGGGATATAGCCTTATGACTGAATTGTGAATTTTTTTGCCTCTCGATATTTGATCAGCCTTTCTTTAGGATTTCAGTAGGCCCCAAAGAACTGTATTTGCATTTATTATCTAGTTCATTATTCTCCTTTATTAGCATAGGCAGTTGGAATTGACCTTGTAGAACCGTGGTGTGTGCTTTTTTGTTTTGCCTGTATGAAGATTGATTGACAAATAGGAAACATTTTGCTACTTAATATCGCAACAGTTTAATGGTACTTATTTTATCATTTAATTTTCTGCTCCCTAAAGAGCCAGCCAGAACTTCTGTGCAGTTCTGGGTCATACACCTCATCAGTATCTTTTTGCTTCCACAGAAATAGAAAAGTTTCAAAAAGGAGAAAGCAAGGATGAAGAAAAGTACATTGATGTGGTGATAAATAAGAACATGAAGCTGGGACAGAAAGTGTTAATTCCTGTAAAACAGTTTCCTAAGGTAAGACAGTGAGGTGTGTACTACAGACTTATTCATCTGAACCATAGGAAGACCTTTAAGTTATATTCTGTTTGCTAATTTTTAGAGATTTTCTCCCCTCAGCATTCCCAGCTGTATATACCTTTAAAGAGCATTAAAAACTTAGTAAATTTAGTGATAATATCTTTTGTTTGATGCTAGTATAAGTGCTGCAGAAAATAGGTTTATGAATAATAACTGGCTATATGATTTCTTCCCCTCCATTTCCTTATTTGTAATATGAAGTTAGAATGTTAAGAATCAAATAAGCTTGTCTATATTTGGCACTTAAAACAATGCTTGGCATGTGCATGACCAAAAATACTATCTATTCTTATTGTATTTAAATCTTATCCTTCTTTTACCTTTTTCCTTGCAATGTTCATATATGTGATTCATCTCATATGTGTTGTATATATCAGCAAATCATTTATTGAAAAATAATAATCTATTTCTTGAATGAACCACAGTTTATCCACTTGACCAGGTATTTTCAGTTTTACGTTATTAGGAATTTAAATTGCTGTGAACCTTTAAGAACCAACTATTATGTGTCTTTATTGTTTTTTTTCTCTTGGGTAAATACGTACTATTGAAATTACTATGTATTTTGTTTTACAAAAAAATTCCTCTCCTTTTGAGTGGGACTATGGTTTTTTTTATGATTTATTGTTTAATGTTTTGATGCTGTAATTTCTTGTGATGTTCATCTACTTTTTCTAATGATTAATAATAGTTTTGTATAACTTTTGTATACTTTTGGCTATTTGTGTATTTTCTGTTGTGAAATTTAAGTTTTTTACATATATATAATTGAATGATGAAAGCTTTTTTATACCCTTGATACAAGATTTTTGTTCAGCTGTTTTGCAATATTTAGCTCACTCTGCAGCTTACTTGTTATTTTCTTAGTAGAAAAATCAGCTGACATTTTAAATTTTGATAGAATCCTTTTATGGATCTTTTTGTAAACTTAAGAAATCTTTACCAACTTCAAGGCATTATTAGAGTTTTTGTCATAAGTGAATTCTCCTGTGTTCACTCAAAGAGGCTGATCCCTATTTTTTTTTTTTAACAATAAAGTCTACGATGTATCTCAAATAAACTTTTATATATGGTATATCCTAAAGTTTGCCCTGCTCTGAGTGTGTCTGAAGTTGAATTCTCAAATTAACATGTTGGTAGTGTTTTGAAGTAGGCCCTTTGGGAAGCAGCTAGAATTAGATGAGATCCTAACATAGGAGTCTCCCTGATGTCATTAGTGGTTGGTTTTATAAGGAGGAGAGAGGTGACAAGGCTTAGTGTCTTGCACCTGTAACAGAAGTCAGAGATTAGGAAGATCACAGTTCCAACAGGCTAGCCAGTAGTTGGGCCTGGTCTGTTTGCCACCATCTCAAAAGAAAAAGGTGAGTGTAGTGGTTCATGCCTGTCATCCCAGCTGTGGTGGAGAGCTTAAAATAGGATCATGGACCAAGCCTACCTGGGCATAAATGAGATCCTAAGTCAAAAATAAAGCAAAAAAGGGTTAGAGGCCTGGCTCAAGTGATTTACTGTCTGTCTAGCAAATACAAAGCCCTTAGTTTGAACTCCCAGAGCAACAGCAACAAAAATCTCCAGCTCTAGCGTCCTTCATGTTTCTGTTTCTTCATGTAATGTTGTCTATGTTGCTATAAGACAGCCCTCACCAAGGATGGATGATTGAGACTACGACAAATTAAAAAGATTCTAGACACCAAAAGAAACAGCTTCCAGAGTCAAAAGACAAACACAGAATGAGAGAAAATCAATAGATAAAGGAATAGTATCTATACAAAGAACTTTAAAAACTGAAAAGTGAAAAAGCAACCCTACTAATAAATGGACAAGCAAGTATACAGAAGAAATAAGAATACATGAAGAAATGTTCAACATTTTTAGTCATATGAAAAAATGAATATTAAAAGTACCCTAAAGTTCTCTCCCAGTCAGAATGTCAATTAACAAAAAACCGAACAACAACAAATGCTTTTAAGGATACAGTCAGGGTGGAGGAGAGAAAACACCCTCATATACTATTGGAAGGAATGAAAACTAGTGTGATCGCTGTGGCAATCAGTGAGGAGGCTGCAAACCCTCAATAGAGAGCAAATTTATGACCCCATCCTAATACTCAAACACATTATTTTAAGGAATGTAAATCAATGTGCAAGAAAGAAACCTATGTAGCCACTGTGGAATCTGAGTTACCCAACACCCAGTGAATGGATAAATAAAATTATACATACATACATACATATATATATATATATATATATATACACATAGTAATCAAAATTGACTAAGAAAAAAGGTGAAGTTTGTATTTATCCCCATTTGAGTATCTTTTTGTTTCTAGCATCATTTGTGGAAAGATGCCTTCTTTCTATGGAATTTTTTGCACCTTTGATCGAAATGAGCTGACTTTGGAAGTGAGAGTTATATTTCTTTTTATTTTTCATTGCTTCCTGTATGGATAGTTATGCCAAGACCTTATTAGCTTGTCCATTGCATCATAATGTTTTAGTTAGTATTCCTTCAAATACTTCTTATCCCATCTCTCTTCTATTGAGACTTAAATTATATTTTTCTGTTTTGATATTATTACACTAAGGTTTCTGTGACTCTTATTTACTTTTTTCTCTCTACCCTTTTTTTTTCACTGTTTTTCAGATTTGATAATTTCTATGACTCTCTTAAACTTGACGTTTTTCCTATATTTGTTTCGCTTATTAATGTCAACAGATAATTTTTTTTCTGTCAGATATTGTAATTATTTTATAATGTACATTTAATGTGTGCATTTGTGTGTAAATGTATTTTTCTTTCACTTCCATATGATTTGTCTTTATCATTTATTGCAAGGGTAGTTTTTTCCTTAAGGTGTTGAATACAAGTAAAATAGATACAGGAACAGCTCCATCTTTTACTTCTGAAATGTGACATCTAGGCTTACCTTACCTCTATTATTACTACACAGTACTCTTTTTAAAAAAAAAAATGTCATATCTTTTATCATTCCCCACCCCCTCCCGCCCCGCCATCATCCCAGCTCTGCCCACCCCATTTCCTAGTTCCATCTCACATATGTTTATTGAGCATTATGATTGTGTTTGCATAGTATTTCTCACTCCATTTGTTCACTCTTTCATCTTAATTTCCATCCACTCATGAAGCATATTTCATAATATTCTTTTCATCTTGATAAAAAGCTTTATCACATGGTGGAAAAATTTAGGTTGTAACATACACATTGTAAAAACATTAGATTTTTGGAATTTCTCTCAGTGATGTTAATATCTTTTAGTATCTAAGTTGATATTAACTTTTTTAGATTCATCATGCAATGTCTTTGTGAGAAGTCTGTTCTTTTCTTATTTTTACTTTTGTACTCATTTTTTGGTATAGATTATTCAGGGTTTACCTGGAGATTTGGGTAAACTTTTATACACAATTTGAGGATCCCCAACTATGGCTCTGTTTTTTCTGGGACTTTTTCCTTATATTTTAGTACTTGCCTTTCTCAAACCAAGTGAGTCAGGTTTAAAATAAGTTCCCAAATTCCATTGTGTGTGTGTGTGTGTGTGTGTGTGTGCGTGTATATGTGTATGTGTGTGTGCGCGCGCGCATGCACGCACATGCACACAAGCATGTGCACGTGCACATATGTGTGGTTGATTGTTAGTACTGGGACTTGAACTCAGGTGCTTTGCTCTCACTTGGCTTTTTCTCTTAAGACTAGGGCTATGCCATTTGAGCCATACCTCCACTTCCTTCTTTTTCCAAGTCTTGATTCCCATCATAATCTGCCTCTCTTGATTACTCTCCAGATATCAAGATAGTTGGCTTTTTTTATGCACACATACTATATACACACTATATTTTTATTAGTGTATATTAATTGTACAAAGTATGTTCTTTGTGCTGTTATATTGGTGTACATGCATAGAAAATACTTTGATCATATTTATCCCATTATTACTCTTACCTCTTTACAATTTTAATAGTTTTGTAATTTGCTTTAGAGTTTGAGTTATTAGTCTGTTTTAAGAGATGATTCAACTTTATTTTCAAGCCAGAGCATATAATTTTTTTAGCAAGCAGGAAACTATGAACATTTCATAGACAGTCTCATTACTAAACAATGTGTAATAGAAAGATGAACAATCTCTTTTTTTAAGACTTTGTATTCTAGCAGATGATGATTAACCTGATATTACTATTTTGTTGTAAATGAGTTAGCATATTTGATCAGATATGTGAAGAAAGTATATGAAATAAAATCTCAACTACTGTTTTTCAGTGTCAGCTTTGATGAGATTAGGGAAGACACATTCTAAGTTCTTTGTCTAAATAGACAAAACTCTATTTCAAGTATTTAAAGTATCTGAGATAAGTTGCTTAGGAGTCTGTACTGCTTTCCAGATACTGAGAAGGGAAATCTCTATTTAGCATAATGGAGCATGCAAGTTTTGAGACACCTGTGTATGAAAGCTAAGGTAGCATTGCCGCCCTCTATAGGAAAGCTTTCCTGAATGTGCCCACTAACCAGACTGAGCCAGAGGGATTAAAGGATGCCCCTGCCAGGTAGTTGTCTTGAGAAGGGCACACTTGATGTAGAGTAGCCTCTCAGGGCAAGAGAGAGCTGCTGTTTCTGAAACTCCCAATTAATAAGGCAATGCCCAGTCATTGAATAATATTCTCTTCACAAATTGCTTCTGAACTCTTTAAATAGCAGATTATTGCATGTTAGTAGCCATTAAAAAAGACGTAACACTTTAGATCATTTTTTATTTTAGTGAGCAGAATGACTCCTGTTGGAGAGACTTTTATGGTTTTGGTTTTTGTTTGATTTTCTTGTTTGCTTTAGGGTGTTGTAGATCAGAACCAGGGGCTTGCGTATGCTAGATAAGTACTTTCCAACTGAGCTCACTCCCAAGCAGTCTCTAGGTTTTTAAGCATTTTCTCTCTTATACAAAGACTTTTAATATTTTAAGATGCTACTGTATCTGTAGCTTAATCAAAGCAAAACAGTAGCTAGAACTTAAATTTCCTGGATCTGATGTTTAATAATTTATTGCTGCTTTATTTCCCCCTTTTTAGTACTTATGGCAGACTCATATTAAGGATAGAGGAAAGGATTGTGAACAGAAGGAAAATATAGCCACTCAGCTAATGGATTTGTGAGAGAGCACTGAAAATCAAATCAAGGAAGTAAAAAAGTCCATATACGATCTAAAACAAAACTTTAACCGAGAAAGGGATTGTGATGTGAAGAAGATTTTAGAGTTGAAAAATATTCCCTAGTCTTAATGTGTCTAAAAATAACGGTTTGGTATGTGTAAAGAGAAATACAGGAAGAGAAAGGGTGGGTTCAGAATGACAAGATGTTACTGGAGTTCCAGCCACAGGCTTTTACTCTGGGTCTAAAAGATTATCTACATTAAGGGGAAAAACACAGCCAGGCACCTGTAGTTCACTTCTACAATACTAGCTTCTTAGGATGCTGAGATCCTGAAGATCATGATGACTTGAAGCTAGCCTTGGCAGAAAAATGCTTGAGCAAAAAGGCCACGGTGGAGCTATGGTTAATAGAGCGCCACCTGTAAGAGATGGTCTTTGCCTAGGAGATAAATCTATCTTTGGAGTCAGGATTTCTTTAGTTATCCATCGTTTTCAGCCCATAATTTTCTTAATAAAAATCCAAATTCCTAGACCCATACAAATAGAGATGTCTGGAGAAGTAGGTGGAAGCCTGTTATACAGTGGTTGTGTATGAACTTACACAATTAATTTTGTTTTTCTTTGTAAACTTCATGTTGATATGGAAAATTTAAGAAGTGACCAAAGTACGAATAGAAAATGAAAGCACCTAGATTATCTCTCTGTTTTAAATCCCAGCCCTTTTAGCCTGAAGTCCAATTTGGATGTATCTTTGTCTTCTATGCTTGCTTGTGTGTGTGTCCTCTCCCTAAGTCACTGCTCTATCCACGCTGTGTGTCATAGGTGGAAGCTCTTCAGTGCACTGCAGCCCTGTTCCCAGACCCTGTGCAGGGTGCAGTCATGCATCTTGTCATTGAAGCCAGCCTCACTCCCAGCTGTGGGTGAAGCCCTGCTCTTAGAGGTTGCTTTCTATCTCTGTCTTGTATCTGCTGTGTGCTATATTTGTTTGCTTTCTTTCCACTGGAATGTAAACCTTAGTAAGGGTGTCAGGGTTCTTGCTAGGTCATAAGTATTGTAATATTAACACTTGTTGAAAGCTTGACACTGACCTAATAACTACATGTTTAGTTGAATAATGTTTTGTTGCTGTTATTAAAGAGAATAATAAAAACAATTAATTGCCCTTCCTCCTGCAGAAGACAGCTTTTGTTCAGGAGGAAGACAGAGTAGTTGGGTCTGAGCAGGTTTCCACAGTGACTGCTTTCCTTTCTCCTAATTGTCTGGCTTCCCAGGAGAAGGTGTTTTCATTTGAGCTTTCATTGCCCCTCTGTGCCTCTAGGACATAGAGGATTCCTGCAGAAAAAGCCTTCAAGACAATGTCAACCATCTTAATTCATGGGCTTCCAGGACTTGTTTGTTCTTGTAATATCACCAATCTCAGATAATACCGTAAAAAAAATAATTTTTTTCCCCCTGAAGGTTCCTAGGTTTATGTGAGGTTTGCGTTGGCACGTCATTAATTTGGAGTCTATCTAGTTCTTTTACTGGTGCTGGATTTTGACCTCGGTGCCTTCTTCTTGCTAGGTAGGCACTTGAACCCACACCAGTCCCTTTTTATTAGCTATTTTTTAGATAGAAACAGATTTATGCTAAGGGCAGCCTGGACTGAAATCTCGTTTACTCTTTACCCATAGCTGGGATGCTCCTACTTCAGCATTTTATTGGTTCATATGGGGTTTCTCTTTTTTGGCTGTGCTGACCTTGATCCTCAGTCGATTCCCACTAACTGCAAGGCTAGGAAGTGTGTGAGCCACTGTGTCTGGCTTGTCTTAAGGATGGAAGTAACTCTTTCCAGCTGTTTACATATGAACTGTAAGGGCTATTCTTAGAACATGGTGGCTTCAGGAAACAGAAATCCAGAATGGCAGAAGTAAGAAGCAGAGCGGGATGTTTAATGGGTAGGTGAGCTCACTCTGGTCGACCTTTCACAGCCAGGATTGGACATTCTGACATAGCTTCTAAGAAGAGTAGAATAGTTGTGTTTAAGCAGAGATAGTGAGGTTAACCTTGTGTTTCTAAAAGACTTCTCTGCTGATGGAAGTAGGTTAGCAGGGAAAGAACTCTAGTGATTTAAGAGGTGATCTAGTTGGCTGGTTGTGGTATGGCTAGTGAAAATGGCTAGGTTTAAGAGAGCATTTGTTAGGATCTGATTAATAGCCCCTTGAACATTTATTGAATGACCTCTCTGCACAGGTTTTGGAGATTAAGCGTTGAACATAGAAGGTCTGGTCTATACCTCTAGAAGGATCAATCTGCAGATCTGAATTGCTGTAGGAAAGGAATGTCTTTTGGTGTGCTTGGAACTCTGGAAGAATACATTTGAAGTTGTAGGGGCCCTGTGTTACAAGGTCAGTTTCACATGTTGTGTTAGAGATCAATTAAACATCCCTTTGTTAGACTAATCAACTTTTTGGTGAACATGCAATTAAAGACAGTCTGACATGTTCTTGAAGTTGAATTGTTTATGAAATGACATTAACTATAATTATTCCCCAAGGAATAGTTTCAAGTCACAAATAGAACATAGATCAATTAAAGGCCACTTCATAAAGCACTTGGTCTTTATCAATGAGTAATGTAATTATTACAACTTATACACACAGTTTGTATTGAAATTCAGATATAAACATTGGTATTGATTAATGGAGGAATGAACTTAATTAGGCAAATTAAAATATTTGTAAAAAGTGAACATGGAAATGTATTAAGTTCTTTCTATCTTGCAGATGCAGTTTCAAATAAAAAGTAAACAGAATTAAATAGAGACTTTATTGGGAAGAAATAAGTCAAGAACCCAGAAAAGGCATGTTAGAGGAGAAAGGTTTATTCCAGTAGGGCAACCTTGCTAGGTGTGAGACCTGCGTGTTACTTCTTGGAAGGCAAGCAGAAAGTGGCTTTTCTTCTTTGGGGAAAAGTGAAGACCACCAGGAAGCTATGAGAGCTTGGAGTAATAGGAGCAGTGGTTAGCGATCCTAGCATTTCATCTTGAGTATGACCTGTTTCCTAGAAGGGCTTTTAGGAAGTCTGCTGATGAATCAAGGTTCAGGACCCAGGGCTATGAATAAACCAAACTAAAGTTTAATCCTGTTAACGTATATATATCTATATCTATTTATATATATGTATGTGTGTATACATATATATGTATTTCTGATTGAAATAAAAACAAACTGTTCATCTAATCTTTTTAGGATAAAAAAAAAGAATTGAACCTTTTATCTGGCCTTATCCTAAGCAAATAAGTGATCACCCATGAGTATTAGCTTGGTTTACTATGTCAGAATACTCCTTTGCAGTAAGCTTTCTCTAGGAATACAACATAGAGGGACCGTCTTAATCTTCACTGCCTTTAGGAGAAGGGTACTCAGATAAAATTAATCATTGTCACAGGGCTTAGCATGTTATCTAATCTTTTAATTTTCATAATAACAGAGTCTAATGACACTTAGAAGACACTCAGTGGTAAATATGGTGTATAGTAAGTATGTGAAATTGAGACCTGGAATTACTATGTTCCGGTAAGAGAGACAGGCCACAGTGACACTCCTTTGGAAGTTCATGCCTGGGAGACCCTTAGAATGATGGGACTGAGAACCAGTGAAAGAACTGTGCTGCATAGGCTGGCTGGCTTTCTTTCTTTCTTTCTTTCTTTCTTTCTTTCTTTCTTTCTTTCTTTCTTTCTTTCTTTCTTTTTCTTTTCTTTTCTTTTCTTATCTTTTCTTTTCTTTCTTCTAGAACCAGTGAGAGAACTGTGCTGCATAGGTTTTCTTTCCTTCCTTCCTTCCTTCCTTCCTTCCTTCCTTCCTTCCTTCCTTCCTTCCTTCCTTCCATCTGTCTTTCTGTCTCTGTCTGTCTTTCTTTTTTTTTCTTTTTCTTTTTTCTTTTTTGGCTTCTATCATCTACAGAGTCCAGAATATGTTCTTAGTCTGTATATTGCTCGGGTCTTGCGAGTCTTGTGTATGCCTACCTTAGGGATTTTAAAAGATATTTTTTATTATCTTTTAAGTAGTTGTACAAAAGAATTGCTATTCAACAACGCAGTTTATGAATACAGTGTGTTTTGATCAATGTCACCCTAGCTTTGGGGATTTTAAAAAAAATTTTAAGCTGCATATTAGAATATCTTGTAGCAAGCATGGAGGAATTGAACTTTAAAATTGAGTTAACTGTAAGGGCATCAAGTATAATAAATAGAAAGCAACCCACATCTGGGAGTCTGCTTTAGTATTATTTTTTAGCAAAAGCTATTGTACTGTTGACATTTTACACAGGACACTTCTTTGTGTAGAGAGAGCAACTGTGTCCCTTTCTGATATCTGACATTATAGGCCTTTATCAATTTGTATTCTAAGTGTCAGCAGTAACCCCAGTTATTGTGTCAGCCAAACCTGCTAAATATTTTCAAATGTCCCTTAGGGGGGTGATGCAATCTGCAGCTGGAGAACCTGACTAGGCAACCAAGGATACTGCCATTAGCATGACTCAGCTCGGAGAATGCTCAGGATCCATACAGTTAGTTCTCAATATTAGAATCCCTGACTTGTAATCAAAGGTCAGAGTTTGATCCATCACTGAGCCTGCTCATATCATTTTAGTGTGGTGGCTGGCCCCTTGGTATGTCTGTGAAAAAAGTGAAGTCAGTTCCAGTAAACATGAGTATCACTTAGAGTACATAAATCTGCAGTAGTTCAGCACATCAATTTAGCACTAACTTAGTATTATTTGTAGATGAGCTACTCGCTGCTCTTAAGATGATTTTTAATAGTTAAATGGAACAAGAAACCCCAAAACTATGTAAGTCTATGTAAGTTGTGTACAATTATTTACCTTTTAGCATAGAGTTCACTGGGATTTTCCTGATTATATCAAGAGTTTATAACAATACAAGTGAAATGTATGCGATTAATTATTCCTTTTTATTTGACTATTTTCTCACTCTCACCAATTCCATGTTTTATAACTTTATCCGCCCACACTTTTGTACACATATCTTGAAAATGACTTAAATTTTCCTAACCACAGAGGAAAATCAATACAGATTGTGTAATTTGAACCTATTTTAAAAATATTGGTTGATACATAAAACACAAATTATTCATATTTATGGGGTACCTTAATGATAGTTCAATACATATGTATATGTTATAATGTTTGTGATATTTAATACTTGAATACATTTTATAATGTTTTTGATGCAGGTTAAAATTGGTCTTTTCAAGCTTATAATTTGCTTATAATAAAAAATTCTAAATATTTCAAAACTATAAAACATTATCTTTAGCCACACCTACTGTGAAGTAAAACATCAGAATTTATTCCTAAGTGAAACCTCCTATCTATAGACTAATCTTTCTCCATCTCTCTCTCTCCTCTACTGTCCTAAATTCTGGTAACTGCCATTCTACTCCAAACTTCATGAGCTCAGCTTTTTATATTCTGCCTATGAGTGAGATCACATAGTACTTCTTGCCTTTCTGGGCCTGGCTAATCTCATTTAATGTTAATATTCTCCATCATTACAATGGTGGGATTTCATATCAAAATATTACTCCGTTATATATGTGTATGTATAATATATATATATAATATATATATATGTATAATATATATATTATACATACACATATATATTATATATACACATATATATATCATATATACATGTACCACATATTCTATATATACCATATATATTATATATATTCTATATTCTATATATTCTACATATTCTACATATACCATATATATTATATATATATATATGTGTGTGTGTACCACATTTTCTTCATTCATTTATCAGTTGATGGATATTTAGGTTGTTTCCATGTCTTGGCTATTGTGAACAGGGATAATGTAAAGGGACTGCAGAGGTCTCTGACATGTTGATTTTCATTTCCTCTGTGTGTGTGTGTGTGTGTGTGTGTGTGTGTGTGTGTGTGTGTGTGTGTGTGTGTGTGTGTGTGTGTGTGTGTGTGTGTGTGTGTGTGTGTGTCCGTGTGTGTGTGTGTGTGTGTGTGTGTGTGTGTGTGTGTGTGTCCATCCGGTAGTGGGATAGCTGTCTTATATGGTAGCTGTTTTCTTTTCAGCTTTTTAGAAAACTGTCTTGTTTTACATAATGACTATGGATTTAAAATTTCACCAACAGTATATAGCAGTTCTCTTTTTCTTTACCTTCTGGCCAACATCTGTTATTTTTGTCTTTTTGATAGTAGCTTGTCTGACTAGAATGAGATGATAATTCCTTGTAATTATGATCTGACTTTCCTAATGATTAGTGATGGTGAACACATTTAAATATACTATTTGGTCATTTTATGTCTTTCAAAATTCTATTTTAATTCTATCTATCTAATCTAATTTATGTCACTATTAAATATTTGAGTTTCTGTATATTTTGGATATTGACCATTGACGAGGGTATATTTTTAAAGTTTTTAACACATTTTGTAATTTGTCTTTTTACTCTTACGATTGTTTCTTTGAGTAATAGATTCTGGTCTGACATTCAAATCAATTCATTTTGAGTTGATCTTTGTAATAGGTGAGATGGGTTCTGGTTTTATCCTGTATATGATCCCCATTTTTCCCAGGACCATTCATTAAAAATGCTTCCCATTTTCTTATGCAGGACTTTAAAACCTTTGTTGAAAAATAGTTAATTTAGTTGTGTGTTTATTTCCGTTGTCTCTATTCCAATGGTCTTCGTGTTTCCTTTGAAGGCAATACTGTTCTGTTTGATTATTATATCAGTACCTTCTGACTTGTACCTTTTGCTCAATGCTTTGGCAATTTTTGAGGGGTGGGAATGCATACAATTTTGCATTGCTTTTTCTAATTCTGTAAAGGTTTCATTGGTGTTTTGATAGGGATTGCTCTGATTCATTACACCATTTTGAGTAGAATGGGCTTTTCACCAATATTGATTTTTATTATTAATAAGTTTTTTTATTGTGAAAATACCGTACAGAAGGGTTAAAATTACATGAGCAAGGTAATGAGTACATTTCTTATCAAGCATTGTTGCCTCCTCCTTTGTTTCCCTTTATCATCCCTGCCCTCCCATACCCCACCTCCCCCACCCCCAAGTTGTAAAGTTCATTTCATTGTTGCATTGGGTCCATCTGTATCTCTATTTAAGCAATTTGTTTTTTTCCCTTCCCCTCCACAAATTATACCAACATCAAATACAGTGAAAACAGGGGTTATACCGTGGGGGAGGGACATACAAAGCAACAAAAAAAATCACCTTATAAATATGTTAGAAACAATAGCAAGAAAGCAAAACCATTTGAGTCCTTATCTTGGGGTTCATTTCGTTTAACATCAACTTATCTGACCGTTTCTGCTTGTCTCAGACATATACTAGTTACTGCAAATAAGGGAAACCACCAGGACCAATGTTGATTTTGTGATGCCTTCCCAGTTTTTCTGTCCTCTTTAATTTCTTCTATCAACATTTGATTCAAAGTCTTTGGCTGAATTTATTCCTACACAGGTATTTGTTTTTGGTGTTTATTTCAGATTTTTGTAAAAGGGGTTTCTTGATTTCAGTTTCACATATCTGGCATTGGCTAATAGCAATTGAAGTAATTTACATTGATATGCACATTGAATTCAGTACATTCATTTATTTGGTAAGTTTTTGATAGGGTCTTTCTGAATTTCTATACAAAAACCATGTAACCTGTAAACATTGACAGTTTGAGTTACTCTTCTCTGTGTATGTGGTACTGAGGAATTGTACTCAGGGCTTCATGCATGTTAGGCAAGAACTCTACCTCTAAGTCACATTTCCAGCTGATTGACTCTTCTCTAATATGGTTACACTGTAATTTTTCTTTGGTTGATTGCTAGGACTTGAGCCTGTTGAATTAGCTTGGTGAAAGTGGGCAACCTAGAAAGCTTGCATCTTTTCTCCAATCCAATGTTGACTGCTTTTCATATATGACCTTTATTATTTTGAGGTACATTCCTTCTACACTTAATTTGTTCATTGTTTTTGTTTCATTTGTTTTTCTCTTAAGATGGGAATAGGCAAACAAAATTGTATTTTGTGCGTGTATATGCATGTGTGTATTTATATTTTTAAATTATTTTTCCTATTATAGGGCATCAGGAGTATTTCCATACTTGCCTATGTTGAATAATTCAGCAGTGAACATGGATGCACATTTTCTTTATTGTATCCTGAATTACACTCTTTTGGATAATACCCAAGAGTGATATTGCTGTGTCATAGGGTGGTAGTTTTTAGTTTTAGTTTTTGTTTAATTCTCCATACTACCTTCTGTAGTTGTTGCACTAGTTTATTTTCCTATTAATAGTGTAATAGCAGCCCATTCCCACTTTCATCTTTGCTATCATTTGTTGTTTCTATTCTTAATCATGGCCCTTCTAAGGTCTGGAATTTTGATACCTTCAGTAGCCATTCTTAAAGTCTAGAATTGTGATACCTCCAGCATTGCTCTTTTTGCCCAAAGTTCCTTTGGCTGTTCAAGGTCTTGGGTTCCAGATGAATTTGTAGATGACACATAGATTTTACTGGGTATTGCATGGAATTTATAGATTGCCTTTGGAATTCTGTTAGTCTTTAATACCTTCTTGTGTCTTTATTTCTTTAAACATTATCCATAAATACTTATTTTTTATCTGTAAGTAGTTATAAAAGGGATTTTAGTTCAAAATGTCATTTTATGATACATCTTGATCAATGTCACTCACTCTTTCCATATTTACCTCCTCTGTCCCAACCCTGCCCATTTACCTGATTATATTTTCGCCTATATTGAATATTATGGTTGTCTTCACACACACTTCCATTGGGTTTTCCTCCCTCCCTGTGATCTGCCCTCTGATAAAGCTTGTTATAGTTTTTTGGTATGTATTTGTTAGACTATAAGTTAATTGTTCAAAGGAAAATGCACCATTAAAATCTCCCCTTATATATACCATATTTTAGTCAGTTTGTGTATAAATGCATATAACCCTTCTGTTCTCATCATATTTGTTTATAATTTATATTTTCCATGTATGAGAAAAATCATGGTCAGTGTATTCATTGGCTGAATGGCTCATTCTATGTGCTTGGAATTCCCTAATGACTATTCTAGTGCAGATTATAGTGTGTCTACATCATCTCTCTTCATCTGCACTCTGATCCTGTTTATAGTTGATAATTACAGTAGTAAGGCAGGAATTCTAGAAAATTAACCCCACTCACAATTTATGAAGTAAATACCACTGCTGAAATGATCCACATAAAGCATATATTTTTTAATTTTTATAAAATAGTTTATATGTTTATCATATTTTGTTGTTCATGTAAAATATATTGCATAGGAGGAACTTAAATATTTTGTTTTTACTGAGTGAAATGTAACAAACTGCAATTTAAGATACAAATGTTACAAATTTGGTTTAATGGTTTGTTTTTTATTAGTTCAACTTTGTGGGGAAACTTCTGGGTCCACGTGGCAATTCTCTGAAGCGCTTACAAGAAGAAACCTTGACAAAAATGTCCATCCTTGGAAAAGGTTCCATGAGAGACAAGGCAAAGGTAATATTGATTGAAGACAATGGTTTCCTTTTCGGTCAGGTAATTTTCTATCCTTTTTATGTCATCCAGTGTTAACATTTAGTATGTAAAAGCTAATTGGACCACATGTAAATATTATACATGGTGATAAGTTTATAATTATGTTTAGAAATTGAGTCCCTCTGGCCAACAAAATATATAGCATCATAAAACTGCACCTGTATGTGTGAGTGTATATACATAAAATATTAATGTTCAGGTTTTTTCTTCTGGAAGTAATATGTCACAGGTTGTATGATAAGATTAAAATGATTACAAAGAGAAGTAAAAATTATATGTAGATACACCATCTGCTTTGGATTTTTAGTTATTCCTTTCAGTCTTTTTTCTGAGGACGTTTCAAATACAGCCATGTACTGTGTAATAGTGTTTTGGTCAACCACAGCATTGTATATGAATGAGTCTTGTGGTGATTTGTCTGTGTTAGAATAAATATACTCTGTGATATTCACAAATCATAAAATAGTTGTTTCCTCAGAACCTGTCACTGCTGCTGAGATAGAACTAGATTTGAGCTCATGGTATATATTCTTTTTTCTTTTTAATATTGAATATACTTTGTCATGCTGTTAAACATAGATTTTTAAGTGTTTGAATAATAGCTTAGTATTCTAAAATGTATTTTCCTTGGATATATTTACACCTTAATTTATTGACAAGTTAAACATTACTAAGTTATTTTTATTGGCCACTTTCGTAATACTTTGGAAGAAAATTTTACATAGCAGAATACTTTTAATTTACACTGTTTCTTACTGTCAGTCTTTCTCTTATTTATAAAAGATATTATTGAGATCAAATCTACTACTTTCAGTGATCTCTTACCCTGAAATGTTAAATAAAGTGTTTTAGACTTAAACGTTTTTAAATGAAAATTAGCCTCATTGCACAAAAGTCTATCTAAAGTAAATTGCTTGTGTAATAAAAAATAATCACTATATGTTTATTGAACACCCGCTGAGAATTAGACATAGTGTAGAACATTTTATAGGCATTACTTCAGTTATCCTTGGTGAAAAATGGTAGATAATGGCATTCTTCTAATTTACAAGTAGAAAATTGAGGTCCAGAGAACTTGAGTTACTATCTAGGAGAAGCAGGAATTCATTTGATTATCTTAATAAAAATTAATAAAATGAAAATATGGCTTTTTGACATTCACCTATCAGGGCATGTATCAGGTTGTTGTGGAGAACAGTTTAAAATGTCCATTCCCAGGTCAGTCGAACTGGTTAGAAACTCAACATGAATTTTCAGTACATATTTGTAAATTAATCTTAGGCATGGCCAAGTTTTGTTCATTACTTACTGAACATGTTATTTAAATTCTTTGACTCTTCTGTTTTGGGATTAGGAGAAAATAAAACCATATTATGGGTCAGTTAGTCAGAAATTCCATGTGTGTATCTTGTAGGAACTTTATACTTGCTGGTATTCTAATTCAATCTTTAATAAAATGATCTGGTAATGGAATGTGCGTGAAAACCACAGACAGGGATCCATTATGTACTTACTTTGTACTTGATTGTAGTTAATCAAGTTCCTTAGTCTAAAGCAGTGTTTTAGTTTTTGAAGGGAGGATTTTTCTTGGTTTGTTTTTGTGTGATGCAGGAATAGTGATCAGGGTGTCCAACCATAATTTTATAAACAGAAAGGATTTGTAAAGAAGGAAAATCTCTGTCCAGATTGTATATTCAAATAATAGTACCCTGTTACCTAACTAATGAAAATGATCCTAAATATAATCAGATTGCTATCCAACTTATATAGTCCCAAAGGCTTGTGGTATCCTCTGCTGTTGTTGTATTGTTCACTCAGGAAAGAAATTGACAGCCAGTCACCTTTAACAAAAGGGAGTCTGTGTTGAAATAATGCATAACTTCTATCTCTGTCAGTCTGAGATGGTTAAGGAATGAGCCATCAGATATCTGCCTCCCCGTGGCCCTCATGGCTGCCTAATCAGAGTACCTATTCTCCATCTATGAGGCATCTGGTTTTAATACATTTGGGCCTCTTTTCTAGACCACTTACCACTTAAGGAGTACTCCTCTCATTTCTGGCCAAAGATGGTTGTGCAGTTGGATGCTCATTTTTATTCCATCAGGATACCCTGCAGAGGGAAGAATAACACACACCAAGTGTTTTCAGTCTTCTCAGTTCACTGTCCTAGGCTCGGACCAGAGTTCTACATATCTCCTGATCTTACAAGCTCCACATCGATAAGTAGCCCTGAGTGGAGCAGCGTTAGATCAGAATCAGTTCATTGATTCTTAAGCTATATAGCTATTTCTTCTATTGTATACACTCAGTCCAGGAAAAGGTTCTAAATCCTTGTTAGGGAGACAAGGATGGAGTATCACATGCTAGGGGATGTGAAGGTACTGTATATGTCTTGCCACTTCTCTGGGTTTAACTTCCATTCTCTTGTTTTCTGAGTCCGTACAGTAAGCAGGGATCTGATTGTAGACCAGATGGTATCACAATAAAAGTAAAACATGACTTTTGGTCATCCCTTTTCATGGAACTGTCTGCAGTTCATTTAGCATAGGAAAGTCTTGCTGTGTAGACTTCTGCTGATGTGGACGACTCTGGGATTTTGGTATTTGGATATTGGAATTCCTTTTTAATAAAATATTATTGTCAAGATGATGTATACATGGTTACATAAGTCAGGTAAAGAGTACATTTCTCTTTGGACAATGTCACCCTGAGAATTCTTTAAATCCTCCCAAATGTTGCCATTACAAAGCTCATATTTTTACCTAGATATTATTCTAAATCATGCCTAAGAGGAATGGATATCTGCATTGTCATTCAGAAGAACAGAGATTGAATTCTGCATCTTTTTGTTGGATTCATTAACCCTAGGCTAAGCACCAAAACCTTCCAGGATTCTTCTGGCTTTTTGGCTCTTGAATTGATAACATAAAGCCTTATGGTAGTCAGCTTTCCTTCACTGTAACAAAAATATTCGAACCACACGATATATAAGGGAAAAAAGGACTATTTTGATTTGCAGTTGTGGAAGTACCCCCCCCCCCCATTTTTATTTTGGCCGGTCGTGGGGCTTGAACTCTGGGCTTGGGCGCTGTCCCTGCGCTCTTCAGCTCACGGCAAGCGCTGTATCGCTTGAGCCACAGTGCCACTTCTGGTTTTCTAGTGGTTTATTGGTACTAAGAGTCTCAGAGACTTTCCTGCCCGGGCTGGCTTTGAACCTCGATACTCAGATCTCAGCCTCCTGAGTAGCTAGGATTACAGGCGTGAGCCGCCGGAAGTACCCATTTTTATAGCTCCCTGTATGCTCCCTGTTTTTTGGAGTGTGTAGTGTGCAAAACCATTCATAGCCAGGTTGTGCAAAACCATTCACCTTGTGGCTAAGGAGGTGTGAAAAACCATTTACCACATGGCCAGGAAGCAAAGAGAAATACATTGATCTCATTTTCTCTTTGAGGAATACTCCTGGTACTTTCCCACTCGGTCCCTGTGCCCAAAGCTTTCTGCTGCCTCTTAGGAGTACCTTTTTTTTTTTTTTTTTTTTTTTTTTTAACACAGACTTTTAAAACATAGATATTTTGGGGACATTAAGACCCCAAACTATACAAACCCCTTTTTAATCTTTTGACTACCATAAGAAGCTGCCAATTTCCTGCTATTCTAGCAGTCTTCTCCCTCCTGTCCATAACTGTAATGTTGTCTTTGCCACATGATCTATCAGTTTAACCTTATAAATTATTTTGTTGAAGGTGACCACAGATGCTGATTTAAGTCATGTGTGCTACTTGAATTCTACTGCTAATATTTTTTACCTTTTGTCATATAATCAGATCCTCCTTAAATTGTTAAATATTAATTTCATTTGATCCTTTTTTACTAATTTGATCTGCTTAGATTCTCAGTTAATCGTGTATTTCTTTCTAAAAAGATTCTCTCAGTATTAAACTCCCATTCTAAAAATCATTTTATTTCATTTGCTACATTGATGAAGTTATGGCAGTTACAACTGATACATATATATCAACTGGATATGTAACTAATAATCACAATGATGTTATTATCTATTGAGCTTTTGCTAATACTGTATGTCAAACTGGACATTTTGCCTTACATTGAAAGTAGGAAGATAATTAGTGTTGTGGCTGTGCGATAGTATTTACCTTTTCTATACTCACTTTTTGAATGCTATGAATGAGCCTTAATTCGAATGCATACCAGTGTGGCAACCCCATGAGATAAGTATGCAGTTATAATCCACATTTAAATTCAGCCCTAAGGGGAAGGATAAAGTAACCTGCCCAAAGTTGTATGGTAAGTATTGGATTGGAGATTTGAGCAAAGAGCTTCACAGTCTTTATGCTTCCCCAAATATCATATTGCCTCTCACCTTTATTAACCCATAGAACTTTCTAGTAAAGACACATTACTCTATGGAATGGCACTTGGTTGTAGCTATAGAATAGACATTCCATTCTGTCTGTCCTAACCTAAGTTTGTGAATATGATCCGGAAAGTAAAATTACATTTAAATTACTAGCTATAAGATGAGAAAAGATAAAACATGCTGTTATGTGTAAATCGAGTTTTTTAAAGCTTCAACTGTGAAAGTGTTGCAAATTAAATTGTTTAAATGTTCTCATTAATACAAGACATAAAAGAATATACTTTTTAAACTTACATTTTTATTATCTTTAGTTGTACATAGATTTACCATTCAAAAATCAGTTCATGAGTACAGTGTATCTTTAAAACTACACTTATTATAGAATTCATGTTTTCAAGGAAATTTCAAGGAAATGAATAGTATATTATGGTATCTTATTTTACTCTGTTTCAGTCATTTTCTTCTGTTTCTAATGTCCTTTCTACATATGTGAAAGAGACTAGAAGTGCCTAGTGTATGTTAGGCAGTGTACCCAGATATTAGATTCTGTATCTCCTGTGTTCATTCATCTGTACCCATTCTGTTCTCCATGGCCCTACACTAATATACATGAATTAATACCAAATTAACTTTTCATATTAATTTTCAAATTATATGTACTCTAAGCTCATGCAGCTAATAACTAGTATAGATAGTTGAGGTTCAATTAAACCTGACTAGATTTTGTAACCTTATCTGTTCTCTGCATTTCTTACTTTTATTGTAAAAATTCAAAATAGTGAGGAAAGCTAAACTAGTACAGGGTAGACCTTCTGGCATTTGCTTTGTTGGTCGGTTGGCTAGCACTGAAACTGAAATGTGCTGTCCTAGAATTGCCTGGGTTTGTCTCATGTGGTAGGTTTTTCTGAAAAGGTTAGGAAGATGTGCTACCTTTTGGACATCCTTCTAAGTATAGATTCCACTAATTTCTGATCTTAATGTTTGAAGCAAAAACATGGAAGACTCAAAATTCTAGATATCAGTACCTACAAAAAGTTCAGTGATAGTGCCCAGGCCCTGAGTTCAAGCCTCAGCACACACACACATATGTACACAAAACCCACTTGTTGAACATTTTCTGTATACTCTACAAGTTATTAGGCATGGAGAATGTATCACCAGCATCACAAAATAAGACAGACATGGTTGGTATTCATTCCATGGCAGTGAGATTGCAATGAGAGAAAATAGAGAATTGTGAGTCAAGCTATGGCAGTTAGTTTAGAGAGAGGTAAATATATGCTGTGTATCAGCATCGTGGGCACACAGTACAGCCAGTACAGAAGCTAGCTTGGTGGTTGACCAGGATAGGAAACAAAGGAAGCCTGTGCAGCCAGTGGATTAATAGAACAAGGGAAGCAGGAGTAGGCAGAAGAGGGTGGGCATGCAGACAAGGCCAGATGATGGGCTGGCTCCTGGGCCAGTCGCAGAATAGAGCGAGACTTAATCCAGCAGGAATAAGATAAGATTTTTATTGAAACATTTTTTAGGGTAATATTTGCTGTTGAGGGAATCTTCTCTGACTACCATAATCAAAAAGGTTTTAGGTGATTTTGACTTTAGTTTTCTATTACTGAAGTATTTGAAAATATGATGTTTTTCCTTTTCAGGAAGAAGAGTTGAGGAAAAGTGGGGAAGCAAAATACTTTCACCTCAATGATGACCTCCATGTGCTCATTGAAGTGTTTGCTCCACCAGCAGAAGCTTATGCCCGAATGGGACATGCTTTGGAAGAAATCAAAAAGTTCCTCATCCCTGTGAGTACAGTTTTTGATCATAGTTAGCTTGTGTTTTAGAGCCATTTTAATATATTCTTAATAGTGCTTAGTATAGTAATGGTTAACTGGTCTGTTACAAAAGTTTATATTTGTGTTTTAGAGACTTCACAGTGTCATTATGAATTATCCAACATTATCTTTTCTTTATACATGAAATAATAGAGTTTGAGATAGATTAAAATAATATTGCTACATTTATATTCAGTATGCCTATTCATGAGTACAGTGCAGCTGATCCGTGTCATCTTCCATCAATCTCCTACACCCCAGTTTATCCCAACTCAACCCATCCCCTCAAGTGCCTTAGATTAATTTTCACATATGTACATTCAGTATCATGATTTTATTTGCCATGCACCATTCCCCTCTTCATCCATCTGTTCTCTGTCCACTTAAACTTAATTCCCTTGTGTCAAGGCATGTTTCAGCTTCCTGATATTCATGTTGTTAAGCTATGTTCTAATTCTTCAAGAAGAATCTGCTCCCATTTATACCATATTTTAGTCAGTTTGTGTACATTTGCATATGTCCCTGTTTTCATATATGATTATAGTTTAGATCTAACTTCCACATATAAGAGAAAACATGCACCTACTCTGTCTTTGAACCTACTTACTTTATTCAACACAATTTTTTCCAGGTCTGTTCATTTCCCTGCAAATGGTATACGTATATACATAATGTAATGAATATATTATATACTATATATTTTTTGAAGTCATGTACTGTGGTATCTCTTAACACAATAAAATCAAAATAGCAATAAAGACTCAAAAAAAAAGCCGTGGACTCAATGGATTCACAGTTGAATATTATGAAAATGGCTATACTACTAGAGGGATTGATTGATTTTATGATTCTGAAGTAGAATCTCTTTTGTACCTTTGTTTTGTCTTAGTGCTGTGGCTAGGAATTCCAGTACTATGCAGAATGAAGGTAGAAAGCATGGACATCCTTCTCTTATTCCTTATTTACAGGAAGTGGGTTCAGTTTTTCAGAATTTAGTATGATGTTGGCTGTAGATTTGTAATATTTACTCTTTATTATGTTGAGGTATGGTTTCTTCTATTCATAACTTCTTCAAAGTTTTTAATTTAAAAAATGATGTTAGGTTTTTTTCTGCATCCATTGAGATCAGGTAGTTCACATCCTCAATTCTGTTGAAGGGCAGTATAATATTTATTGATTTACATATTGAACAAGCCTTGCAACCCTGGGATGAAACTAACTTAATCATAGAGTATGATTTGTTTTTTGAGTGGTTGAATTCAGTTAGGAAGTATTTTATTAATAAAATTTGCATCTGTATTAATCAGAGAGTGATCTTTAGTTTTCTTTTTTGTTGAATCACTGTCCACTTCTGGGATGAGTGTAATGAGTTTGGTAATGATTTTTGGTAGTGATTTTTTTTTTGGTAGTGATTTAGTGGAAATTTTTTAGTCGTTATTTATTTGAATTTACTTGAATTTTTCAGGTTTTTTTTTATGTTGGTATACCTATTGGTGTCCCAGTTTCAGCCTTTCTTTTCTTCATCTGTTTTCCTGTGTTCCTCAGAGTAGGTCACTTTAATTGACCTCTCTTCAATTTAACTAGTTTTTTTTGCCACTTCAAGTCTGCTGTCAAGTTCATCTCTCTTTTCATTGGTATTATTGACCATTTTTTCCATATCTTCTTTTGCAAGTCCAATATCTGGGCCCTCTCCAGCAGTTAGTTTCTCTCTTCCTCTTTTTCCATGATATTTTAACCATGCCCTTCCAGGAAGGTACTGTGTCTATACTGTACAGTGGTTGGTAGAAGGGTTTTCCTGCTTTCCTCTCCTAGAGGAATTGAATTAGTATACCAATTAGTATAAGAAGAAGGGGTAGTAACCTCCCCAGGCCAAATTTCCTCAGATTCCTACTTTTCTTAACACAATTTGGCCATTTTTCATCAGTAAATTTATTATCTTCAGCTTGTTATATACCTTCAGTTAGATTCCGAACTGTGAAAATGATTGCTTTATAGGTAAGCTTTGATAGCTTCTCACTGACCCAAAAGGACCATGTGCTCTCATTACCTTTATTCTTTACATTATTTTGGACCTTTGTCAGCATATACATATTTGAAATTTAATGTTACTTTTTAAAATACCTGCCTAATCTGTATGCAGATTCTAGGATTCATTTAGCCAGTCTTCATATCAGTAGTTTGGGTTTTTATGTCAAGATTACAATGCCATTAGTGATCCTAGAATTAACCTTTAACATAAATATTGGTATATTTTGGCAAATATCTCTGAAAAATGAATTATCAGAGAGATCATTGAATTTCCATTAGTTTTCATGATTTCATTAAAAACTATTTTTTTTTCATTCTCAATGGCTAACATGCATTTAGACATTAAATTTACTTTCATATAACTGTTTAGTTAGAGGTTAAAAATCCCTTTTACTTCATAGTTAATGAGTAGATTCATTTTTTTGGAAGGAGAATAAAAATAAGTTAGCATGTATGATATGGAATTTTTAACTTATTGACTATAATGATTGAATCTGTAGTACTCTTCTAACATTTAGAGGCAATTATAAATAATTCAGAAAATTTCTGTGAATCTTCTGTCCACATTGAAAATATCTTTACGTTTCTTTTATTTAAAAATCCTTCTTTGTTTCAAACTGTGGTTATTTCTATCTCTTTCCTTTCCTTAGCCATATGGGGATATGGTATCCCTTGCCTTTACTTTGTATTGTGACTTGTTTTCATTCATCTTTTATCCTACTGAAATGGACTGTGGTCTAACCTGCTCCAAGCTCTTTTTATGTCAGTGATGGTTTTATTGTCAGGAAATCCTTTGGAATTGGCCGAATGTGAATACAACTTTGACTTCCTATGACTTCTCTTTGGTTTTCTGACCTGACACTCATCTTATTTTCTCATACAAGCTGGCTAGATTGAATTGCAAATAATAATGCCCATATAGCACTTACATAGAATTTTAATCATTTTACAAATGTTTCATTTTGAAAGTTGCCTATGAAAGGAGTGATAGCTGGTTATACAGAATTTTAGCTTGGGGAAAAATACTTTTTCCCCTTATCAAAAAATTTGTTTATTTTCAATTTAATAAACTCATTTTAAAAAACTATATCATTAAACCATAGTTTTTCTAAGTGTGTGTGTGTGTGTGTGTGTGTGTGTGTGTGTGTGTGTTTGTGTATGTGTGTGTGTGTGTAAGTCTATACCTTTCCTGGGGTTTGAACTCAGGACCTGGGTGCTGTCACTGAGCTTTATTGGCTCAAAGTTAGCACTGACCTCTTGAGCCATACCTGTACTTAGCTTTTTGGTGGCTATTTGAAGATAAGAGTCTCACTGACTTTCCTGCCTCAGCTGGCTTCAAACCACAATCCTCAGATCTCAACCTTCTGAATAGCTAGGATTATGGTATGATCTACAGTGTCTAGTTTACTTTTGTATTTCTAATAGGAAGCAAACTCCACTTTCTCTTTTCTGTGTAGGACTACAATGACGAGATCCGGCAAGCTCAGCTTCAGGAACTGACATATCTGAATGGTGGTTCAGAGAATGCAGATGTTCCAGTGGTGCGAGGGAAGCCCACCCTACGTACAAGAGGTGTAGCCACCCCAGCCGTAGCCAGGTAAGTTTAACTGGTGCACTATTTTTTAGGTAAATGTGCCATAGCAACAGTTTCACAGTTCATAAAGTTATACAACAGATCATATTAGTACCTAGAACTAGACCTATGAGTGTACCTATACAAAGCCTGTGTTCATACACCATAGTGTCACCCCGGGGGGATTGACTTGGGAGTAAGATATTTAAATCTAAGCTTGCTAATTAACCTGTTCTATTTGTGAGCTGATAGCTTTGGGGTAATTATTATTTAACACTAATTCTTTGAAATGCAAGTTTTTATGCAAATAAAATGTTTTGATACACACATTAAGGAGCTGATCCCCTAGTTTTCCCATTGGACGGTTGGCTGTATTAGGACACTGATATAATAAATGATAAATGCAGGGTCAGCTACCAAGTGGGTTCTGAATGCCCATACCATTTTATTCATTATAAATGCTCTAATATGGACATTACTGATCTGCTCCACAAATAAACAGTTTTTATTTTTGTCTTTGGTTAATAATTGCTTTTAATAGAAAAGGATTTTAAAGAATAAAAAAATCTGTTATGACTATCTCAGATTTATTCAAGAATTAGTTTTCCTTTTTAAATCTGTATTCTAGAAGAAGTTAGTAGAGAAAGGGCATCCCCTTTTTTTTTTGTCTGTTTATTTCGACAGAATGTCCTTCTGTAGCCCAGGCTGGCCTGAAGCTTGTCCTCTTCCTGCCTCTGCCCCCTCTGCTCTGGGATTAGTGGTGTGTACCATAATGCTCAGCTGTAACACACAGATTTAGATATCCTGGTGATTATGTGGATCTTTTCAATTTATACTTTGGCATTTTTTTCTGTTTCCAAGATTATTTAAAGAAAGTAAGAGTTGCTTTAAAAGGCAACTGCACACTGGATTGGGCACGATACAGTGGTGTTTATCTTAAAAAAAAAAAGAGCTATTTATAGGGTTGTTGTTGATTTCATGAGACATTACATGTTATAGTCTCAGTAAAGCCAATCTCTATAGTGTCTATTTCTTCTACCATTACATTTACTTGTAATCATAAGATATTACTTATATGCTTTATTAGTGTTCTATACCTGCTGTGAAAAATTTCCATGAATTTGATATTTGAAAACAATAGGAATTTATTCTGGCATAATAGAAGCAAGATGTCCATACATTATCATTTGTCCAAAAGCATGTTGGTAGGGCCTTGTTCTCTCCAGAACTTGGGTGATATTCTTTTCCTTGTGCCTTTCAGTTCCTGACAATGGACCAGTGTTCTGTGGCTTGTGGCTACCTCCTCTCCTCCCTCCTCCCATCTTCTTTTGTTTGTTTTTGGTCACTTGTGGGGCTTGAACCCTGGGCCTGAGCGCTGTCCCTCAGCTCTTCAGCTCAAGGGTAGTGCTCTACCACTTGAGCCAATGCACCACTTCCGGTTTTCTGAGTGGTTTATTGGAGATAAGAGTCTCACAGACTTTCCTGCCTAGGCTGGCTTTGAACCACAATCCTCAGATCTCAGCCTCCTGAGTAGCTAGGATGACAGGCATAAGCCACTGGTACCCAGCTCCTCCTCCCATCTTCATTCCTGCTTTTCCTCCGGTGTCTATGATATCACTTTGGCTCCCTCTGAAAGGATACATGTGATTGTAGTATGTGATTATATGTTTATTCCAAAATGTTGATGGCCTGGTAGTATTCAGACTAGTTCATAGTCTAGTTTAGCTTTATCTTTATTGTAAAAGTTTGTGTGTTTTACCAGGATCTGCCACATACAAAATACTTAAATGCTTAAAATACATCTTTAAGTCTTCAAATTTGTTTTGTCCTTTCATAACATGTCTCCAGGACCTACATGAAAAATTATCTTGAATCCAGTATACACATTACTTGTCATTTAAAGCTGTGTCATTGTCTTGATGGTGGAAATCCTCTCATGAGATTATTTTAAGTTTGCATTCACATTCTGATCCTGAGTTTTCATTTGTGGTGGTGTTTTCACTAGTTCAATGCTAGACTTCAAAGATATGTGTGTACATGCTTGTGGTCAGCAAATATTTATTTGAGATTCTAAGCATTTCTTACAGTCAAATCTGTCAATACATTGTGTACCCCCTCACACCCACTTTATTCTCTGTTTGGTCCTATATTTGTATTTTCTACTTTTCTTACTCTGTTAAGCAGGCCAGGCTCACTTCTTTCCTAGAGACTTTGCTCTGATTTGTTCTTCCTTTTCCTTGGAAAACTTGATTGCTTGTCTTCAGGTTCCCTGTCTTTTAGCCTCTGAACCTAAACTACCTAAGCTATTGGCTTTGTGGGAATGGTCACGTGGCTCTCATAACTTTGCAATCCTATAACAGAACAAGTTATTTACCCACTGGAATTCTCATGCATACTCCACTGATAACACTTCTGATGCTGAATATAAACTATCTGAACTTAACTCTTACAGTGAGATGTGAAACAGGTTATTGTTGTTGTTGTTTTAGCTTTAGTTCCAAATGAGAGTATAAGCTTATACGTTAAAATAGCAGCTTAAGACAGTTTGAAGTTCTTTTTATCTTACTGACCCTTCTGTGGTCTAGGTGATTATAATCAGAAGTAATTAGGGAAGCAAAACTGATGTAGAATGGCCTACTCTCACTTTTTCATTTTCTCCACTGGATTTTCTGCCCCATATTTGCTGTAGTGACTTTGACACAATTTTCGACCCTTAGTATGGTCACTATATTCTTGTCTTACATGCATTTGGTTTGTCCTGCCTTTTTTCTCGCTAGTGGAACTGGGACATATGTTTTGGCCCTTGCTTTGTTTGCCATCTGTGTATTTCCTGGCATTTTTTTTTTTTAAACCTCTCTTAGCCCCATTTCCTTGTCTGTAAGTGAGCAAGATAGAGACCATTCTCCTAGTATCAGGATCACATATGAGTATGACTATCACATGGTATCACCCAGAAGTCTTCAATATATGTGCTCTTTGCATAATTTTGTTTCACACTCTGTCCCTGAGCCATAAATTTGGTCTTGGTGTGACTAATTGTGCTAGAATACCTAAATATCTTAATTTGGGGAGGGAAACAGATACCTGCTTCTTATTTGTTATAGATCTGATATGGATAGGGGACCTCAGTTTATTAGAGGTATAAATGTATGTGAAGATTGGAATGTCAGATAATATGATAAATACTGTGAATTTGCTTGCAGAGGAAGAGGAGTTACAGCCCGGCCAGTTGGGGTTGGTGTACCACGAGGAACGCCAGCTCCGAGGGGAGTCCTTTCTACCCGAGGGCCCGTGAGCCGGGGAAGAGGACTTCTTACTCCCAGGGCTAGAGGAGTGCCTCCAAGTGGGTATAGAGCTCCACCGCCACCCCCAACACAAGAAACCTACGGAGAATATGTAAGTGCTGGTGTCACACTTTGTTAATCAGTGCTGCTCTATCCAGATATACCACTTGGCACCTTAACCATGTACTCTTCCTCTCCTTTTAGATGCCAGATATTCTTAGTTTAGCAAATATGTATTGAATGCTAAGTAACTTTTTGGTATTACAGGTATAAAAAATTTCAGTGGTGGGGAATTAACAAGACTATCGTCAAGGAGATATATTATCAAGTTCTTACATGAATTTATTGGAACATTCTTCATATTCTACTTTAGGGTGCCTCTGAGTAATTCAGTCAGTAAAAAAATGATTGTCTAGCTGGACGCCAGTAGCTCATGCCTGTAATCCTAGCTACTCAGGAGGCTGAGATCTGAGGATCGTGATTCAAAGCCAGCCTGGTCAAGAAAGTCTGTGAGACCCTTATCTCCAATAAACCACTCAGAAAACCGGAAGTGGCACTGTGGCTCAAATGGTATAGTGCTAGCCTTGAGTTGAAGAGCTGAGGGACAGTGTTCAGGCCTAGAGTTCAATCCCTATGACAGACCAAAAAAACAACAACAACAAAAAACACAACAAAATGATTGTCTAAATATGCCAGAGTTATTTTGTTCTTGAATGTTTACTTTTAATATTTACAAATTTTTAGTGAAACTCTTTTTTTCACTAAAGAAACAAAAGTTCCCTGTTTTATAATTGATGCAAATCATTTTATCATTTATTAATTCTTTGATATAGTTAATAGGACTTAGCAGAAAGAAACACGATCATGAAAAGAAGGGAAGGAGGGGAGGAATTGGAAGTGTAGTATTGGTGCTTGCCATTGCTAGACACTTACACTACTACTTGGGCAGCCCCGTGGACCTAGCTGTCCTTTGTACTTTAGTTATTTTATTTTTGTATTTTAATAGAGTCTCATGTTTGTACCTAGGTCAGCCTGGTCTGTGATCCTTATGTTTAAACTTTTATGAAACTGGGATAACAGGGCAGGTACTACCATGACCAGCTTTTTATTGGACTCTCACAAACCCTTTTGCCCAGGCTGACCTTGAATTTAAATCTCAGTTTCCCTAGGAGATTGGCTTACTCTTTAGGAGTAAGTCATCACTTCTGGCCAGGAAAGGAATTCTATACAAACACCAGTCTCCTGGGACTTTTAATATAACTTCCTAGTTTATAAGTTGATAACTTTCTAGTTCATGATGAAGAGAGAAAGTAAAAGCAGCAGATACATGACTCAAATATTAAAATGAGAGTGTATGAACTGTTGTGAGAGAGAAGTAGTGACAAGGATAAAGTGTAAGAACCAATCATATTTATGTGGTGTTTTGTTTCAATCTCTTTTTAGGCCCTTGGTACCTAGTCACCATTTCTACAAAGTTGCAGTAAACGCCAACAACCTCTTTAGCTTTGTCTATGTCCAGACTTTCTTGTTCTCCTGAACTTAACTGTAATTTCATAACATTCTGTGTCCTCTTATGCTTCAAAGCTTGTGTTTAGCATAGAATGATCTCACATTTTGTCTCATTTCCTATTTCTTGTACTAGACTTGAACTATTGCTAAAGATCACTCAGAGGAGGTGATTATATATATATATATATATATATATATATATATATGTGTGTGTGTATGTATGTATGTATTATAATACATATTGCATGACTCCCTCCTGAACTGGTGGCAGGACAGGAATCAACATTTCTGTCTTTATGCTTGTCAGAGATCACAGTATACTTAAGAAAATTACATAACTCTGTAACAAATTCTCCACTTTTCTTTTCAGATGTGGCTTCATTTCTTCTCTTTTTACTTATAAAAAATTGAATATGTTCCTGTTTCCTAATATTCTTACTAAAAAGACAGTGATAATTACTTCTTGAGTTCTTTTTTTTTTCCTTTGGTTGGTCGTTGGACTTGAACTCTGGGCCTGGACATTGTCCCTGAGCTCTTCAGCTCAAGGTGAGCATTCTACCACTTGAGCAACAGGGGCACTTCTGGCTTTCTGGTGGTTTATTGGAGATATGAGTCTCACAGACATTCCTGCCTGGCTGGCTTTGAACCTCTATCCTCTCAGGTTCCTAAGTAGCTAGGATTACAGGCTTGAGCCACCGGCACCCTGCACATCTTGAGTTATTTCGCAAATCTTGAGTCTTTTGAAAGGGGTGGCAACTATTTGGACTATCTCCTTTTATGTAGAAGCAACATCAGCCTCTTTCTATCTTGGTGCACATAGTCTTCTTAGATTTAATATTGGTATGGCTGGATGATGTGCTGGTAGTTGCCAGGCAGGAGATGTGGAAAACCTGGGTCCTAGCCTTCATTCTACCATCTATTTGGAATGACTTAGGATATTTGCCTTTTGGCTTCACAATCCACATATTTCAAAAAGAGTTATTGCCTTTTTCACATGTACTTACCTTTCTAATCAAAAGATTTCTTGAATTGCTATTGTGTGGGCCAGACATTGTTTTTTGTCTCATCTGGTGGAACATAATCAGTCTAGAAAGAAATTCGATATATAAACTAGAAATTCTTGTCCAGGATAGGAAAAACAAAAGCAAATGAAATTTTTTGTTTTGTTTTTTGGTTTGATACTTGTTTCTTAAAAAAAAAAAAAAAGAGAGAGAGAGAGATGATGAGAAAGGCATTGACACAATTGAGTTTCCAATTTTTCTGCTGAAGAGATTTACTCCCATTCTTATCCACTATCATGGATGGTGGCCCTGGCTTCTTTAGAGAAAAGATGTGAAAACTCTGAAGGGTTCATATTCACCGCTTACATTCCATACAACATCTGGGGTTGCTCAAGCTCCGTTGTCATCACACCTCAGATTTTCAACAAGCACCAATATTCTGTCTGGCTCTTGTTCAAAACATAATAGCCATATTTTCCGTCATTGTTTTAATTTGTGTGGAAGACAGCACTAGCAGTTTTTATTAGCTTATAAAGTAACAGCCATTGCATAGCCTAAATGATGGGATGCTTTACCAGGTATGCTTTAAGTGGACTGGTGGGTACTCTATTCCATAAATATTGTCATGGGTGAATTCTTCCCCAAGGAAGGAAGTTAAGGGTTCAGATTACAAATACAGTCATTGTCTTAGTAACTGAACATATTCCTGGGACTTCTTCTTTAATAGCCAACAAAGATTTTCTCAGCTGAGCATCACATTTTGTAAGCCCTTTTAACATGATTACTGTAAAATCTTCAGAAACTGTACACAGTGCAGCACCAACACTGGGGGTTGCTGATGTGAGCAGTAGACACAGCCTCTTTGTCCTCACAGTGACTTGCATCAGCAACATGCTGATGTTCTTCCTGTCCTGACCCAGCTCCAATTAAGTTTTTCCTAACTGCACCATTACAGCTTGGCATTCACTAGCCTCTCTCCAGATACTAACCATTGGTTTCAGCATGTGAAATCCTGAATGTTACTCACAATATTTTGAACATCAAAAAGAGAAAAAGATTTTTTAATTTGTTTTATTTAAATACCATGGGTGTACAACAGGTATACAAAAAAGTGTACCGTAACCCAAAGAAATGATGAATATTCATCCATATATAAAAAGTCTCCTTTACATGTACAAAAATATTCATTGAAGGGAAGTGGCGCTGTGGCTCAAGTGGTAGAGCACTAGCCTTGAGCTGAAGAGTTGGGGGACAGTGCCCAAGCCCAGAGTTCAAGCCCCGTGACTTAACAAAAAAAAAAAAGTGAAAAATATTCATTGAAGTGGAATAATTACAACAATATATTCTAAACTCATGCAGGGGACTTTTCTCCACCCCCATTTACTCTTTTATCTCCAGTAGCTAGTATAATACCTGCATGATAGTAGGTCTTTAGTAAGTCTTTACCAATACTGTCAAAACAAAGTTGCAGGAAACTGTCACCTATGGAAAATGCAGTGAAAATATTTTTTGTTTGGTTTTTCATTTTATACATACACAGTAATTTCTATGTATTATATGCATTATAATTTAGTATATAACTGTAGTGCAACCTTTAATGTTACTATTAATATTAATATCTACTTTTGAGATCAATAACATCTCATTACTCTCTACTAGCACAGTCTCTAGCACACATAGTTAATATTCACTGGATTAAACATTGAGAATTGGTAAGTTTTCCTAATGCAAGTCACCATTGATTTGACTAGTGTTTGTGTCCCTTGGAATTCAGTCCCTTGCAATTCAGATCCTTACATTAATTAATCCTTGGGAATGGAAAAGCATTAGGAAGAAGGAGATGTGGTTGGAATCTAGAAACAAGAACAAAATCCCAGCTGGGTTCCTGTGGCTTATGCCTGTAATCCTAGCTCCTCAGAGGCTGCGATCTCGATTGCTGTTCAGAGGCAGCCCAGGCAGGAAAGTCCATGAGACTCTTTTATCCAGTTAACCACCAGAAAACCGGAAATGGTACTATGGTTAAGTGGTAGAGTGCTAGCCTTTAGCTGAAGAGTTGAGGGACAGCATTCAGGCCCAGAGTTCAAGCCCCACGACTGACAAAAAAATAATCAAATCCCCAAAGCACGACTATGGTATTTATTAGCAAAAGTAAAGATATCTTTTTCACTGAGAATTTCAGAGCATCAGTATCTCTGAAAAGGGCTTATAGTTCCTTTGACTTAAGAAATATAAAATTTAAAGATGTCTTTGAGGCTGTGGGCTTAGTTTAATGCTAGACACTTTACATTGATTCCATAAGAGCCTAGGTTTAATTTCCAGCACTGGGGGGAAAAGGCATTGACACAAATTCATGGAAATAATAGTTTCATTTCTGTAGAAATCATTTAAATATATTTAAACAACATGGGCTTTTCTTTGTATATATATCCATTTAATATTTATTTTTAGACTGAAAGATCACATGGTTGTAAGTTGGGAGGTGATGGCTTATTCCTCTAATCTTTAATACTAAGGAGGCTGAGATCTGAGGATCACAGTTTGAAGCCTGGGCAGAATGTCTATGAAACTCTTATCTCCAGTTAACCACCAAAATGCTACAAGTGCAGCTATAGCTCAAGTGATAGAGTGCTAGCCTTGAGCAAAAAAAGCTCAGGGACAACACCTAGGCCCTGAGTTCAAGCCCCAGGACTGGCACAATAAAATAAAATTTTAAAAAATCATGCGGTTTTCAGCTCCTGGCACAGATAATACATATTTTGAAGAAACGTATGTTTCACTATTCTTCATGTTTTGTCTACTAAAATTAAAAAAAGTCCTTATACTGGTTTAAGTTCAAGACAGATACAATAAATGAATGGTATATGTTTTGGTAATGTTTTACTAAATAAATAGCCCATTAAAAGCTTTACTATACTGAATGGCCTACTGAAGCTGAACTAATTTTTGGAGAAAGATTCGTTGATTAGATATCTAACCACTTACAATGTACCTAAGCCAACTATTCTCATGAGAGTCAAAGTTACATAGACTCCCCAAGAGGAACATCTGTTGAAAGATAAATGTATTTGACTGTAAGAGTATTACTCCAAAAGTACACAGAACATGCATGGTAGCCATTTGAGTAGGATTGGCTCATCTCTATGTTTCCCAGTCTTCTCAGAGAATACTTGGCTTTTTAAGAAACCATTGCTAAGAAACTGTATCTTCTGTCTTTTGACTAAGTGTGGTATACATTGACATCAGCTTAATATCAAATATGTCCTCTTTTGGATTTTTGGAGCAGGGAGAGGGAATTACTCCACCCATGGACCATATACCTCTAGGTTTAGTGCATCGTCTTGAATTAAAAGAAAAGTGAGGGGCTGGGGAAGTGGCTCAGTGGTAGAGCACTTGCCTTGCATGCCTGAGGCCCTGGGTTCGATTCCTCAGCACCACATAAGCAAAAAGAAAAAAGCCAGAAGTGGTGCTGTGGCTCAAGTGGTAGAGCGCTAGACTTGAGCTAAAGAGCTGAGGGACAGCGCCCAGGCCCAGAGTTCAGGCCCCACAACCGGAGCGCCCCCCCCCCCAAAAAAAAGAAAAGACAAGTGAGAGAGAAAACAAGGCTATTCAACATGATTAGTCTCCCTACCTCTCCTAGAAAAAAAATGTAAGGGAATATTTTTAATTATTTGAATCTAAATTGGGACTCTGCTCTACTTTTAACTTAGAAATATTAAACATAATTAACAGTAATTCTTCATCTCTTTTTTGAGAAGTACTTCCCAAATTGACATTGATTTATTACTTATATCCAAATAATTAAGTACCTGAAAAATTAATTAATATAATCCATATAAATTCCGTTAGAGCACATTAACAATTCAATATGTCCATGTAATTATGCAGAATGACATGCCTGGCAGAGCCCTGCTTACCGGTGGATTCCTAAAGTGAAACCATTTGCTTTACAGTCAAACCAGGGAATTAAAAACCCCACAAACAGTTGATCAGTTTAAGTATGTGTCTCTGTAATGCTTGTATTATCCTTGTACTTATTATCTCTGAAGAACTTTGTCAATCAGTTTAAACTCAGCAGTTGAAAAAATGAAAATTCAGCCTTTATCGGGTTGTAGGAATTTGCAATTCATTTTCTCTGAGTTAGTATGGAAAAGGCAGAAACAGTGGGAGCTTTGATGAGAAGGAGCAAGGCTAAATTAACACCAAAGGAGGTAAAAGTATAGACAGAAAGGAGGTGTCCACAAAGCCTGAGTCCCATAACCTTTTCATTAGTCTCTTGAGCTTATGGTGACCGCAGGCCCAAAGTCCAGGACTCCCAAGTTAGGGCTACCTGACTTATATGGCTATGCCATATAAATAGATACTGTGAAGGGCAGAGAAAGGCGATTTATTATTGTATACAACCATATTGTATACAGCCATATTCAGAGGTACGAACAGTGAAGAATTGGCGCAGTGGGTATTAAGGGATATGGATGTGTCGTTAAAAGTCTTAAGTCACAGGTATGTAGCCTGGTTGACCATTATCTTAGTCTTGGTTTTTGGAGGTGTTCTGGAGAATTTGTGAACACTTTATTACTGGAACAGAAGAGGAATAAGTTGACTGACAAGTGTTCTCCTGAGTTTTTGGCTATTCTCTTAAATATGATTAAGAAAATGACATTGCCGGTTTGCGGGGCACTTTGCTTTCTATACAAGATAAATACTGGCAAATCCTGTTATTCCTGGGGCACAAGTGACTGCAAGATCATGGCCAAAGATCAAAGACACAGATGTGAAATGGGGTGAGAGAGTGGCCAGCTTTTAGTTAATTCACAGGCCCATCGCAGATCTTTGAGATTATCTCTTACATGATCACAGTGTAATGGTAGACTTGAGGAAGTTGTTTTGGAAGCCTGAGACCAGTGTTCATAAAATAACAACTGTGCCTTAAAGGTATTTGACATGGCTTACTTGGAGTCAAATTTAAGTGATGGTATCCCAGGGATACAAATTCACATTACTATGAATGACATGATTTTCAGTGGCATCATACAGGAATCTTCATAGCCAGTTATTGTCATCTCCCCCATAAAGAGAGAGCACTAAGTCTCTTCAGGATGGATTTCTGATTAACTGCTTGGTCAGCTTCCTGCTATCCTCATGCCTTATCCACACCAGTTGCAGTTCTTTTAAACATGATCACGTGATATTCTTTCCGTGTGTGTGTGTGTGTGTGTGTGTGTGTGTGTGTGTGTGTGTGTGTGTGTGTGTGTGTGTCTGTGTCTGTGTGTGTGTGTGTGTGTGTGTGTGTGTGTGTCTGTGTCTGTGTCTGTGTGTCTGTGTGTCTGTTTGTGTCTGTCTGTGTCTGTGTCTGTGTCTGTTTAATGCCCTTCCATATATTATCCATACTTTGTGTTTCTAATTCAACATTGTTAGTGTTGGAGGACACATTACAACATTTTGTTCAAAGATCACAGTTGTCCTTGTTTTAGTTCTAGAATTGAACACCAATTTATTCCACAAAGCAGAGTAAATGTTTAATGAGGCAAAGAAGTTAGGTGTTTTTTCTGTGGGTTTTTTGTGGGTTTTTTTTCAGGGGGGGGGGGAGGGTGTCAGTCATGGGCACTGTCTCTGAGCTCCTTTGCATTTCAGGCTAGTGCTCTACCTCTTTGAGCCACAGTGCCACTTCTATTTTCTGGTAGTTAATTGGAGTTAAGTCTTACAATCTTTCTTGCCTGGGCTAATGCAATCTTCAGATCTCCCTTTCCAGAGTAGCTAGGTTTATAGGGTGAGCCACTAGTGCCCAGCTAAGAGGTTATTAGTTTTTGAGATAAAAGACTGATTGGTTATTTCCAAGTTTTATTGTAAAATAAGGATAGGACAACAGAAAAATAGAAAAATTACTGGTTAACAGGTTATTTTGGTTACTTTTGTGGTTAAGGCAGAGGAAACTTCATGTCAGTTGAAACTGGCCTATTTGGGAAAGTTGATTATTTGTCTAAGTTGTAATTTCTCAGAAGATTATTCATTTTCAGCTTGGTGACATGAAAGATTTAACATGAGTAACTCTGTTGTTGAGACTTAGGAATCCCGCCAGAACCCCCCCCCCCCACACACACACAGAATAGTGTATTTACCCTTAAGTAGCATGGCTCCTGTCCATTTTAGCACTTACCCCTATCTCAGTATTTGCTTACTTCTATGTCTCTAATAGACTATCATTGTCTTTTATGTAGGAGGTATGTTTTCGTTTCATAAGCTCTACTTAACCCAGAGCCTTTTAGTGGTCTGACATTTAGATAATAAGTATATAGAAGATGGATAATTTGACCTTTCTTAATGTCTACATCATTTTGGGTGTTAATGTACACTTTTTTGAGTGAAATAAAACTGATCATCTTTAGCTAATTTTAGAAAACATAACATCTAGTGAGTTAATGCATATAAAAGACAGTAATTTAATTGAAAGTTAAAGATACAAAATATATGGTTTTGACTTCTTTTCAGTGTGACTGTTAGGTTCTTTTTTTTTAAATTTAATTTAATTTTATTTGTGAACATACTGTACAGAGGGGTTACAATTACATGGGCAGGATAATGCATACATTTCTTATCAAGCATTGCAGCCTCCTCCTTTGGTTTACCCTTCACATGGTTCTTATGCAAAGTATTTAACCTTTCTTGGCCTTAGCTTTATTTATTTATTTAATCTGCAGATTGGTGTTGATGATAATGTAGCTCATAGAACAGTGTCAGAGTACCTGATGTCCATAACCTCTACTAATGTGAGAATTCCTTAATGGATATGTGTTTCTCTTGAAACATGGCTTCTACTGTCAACCTAACGATAGTTTTGTAGTAATTATTTTTGTCAAGTAGAAGCTTTGGTGTGAGAAAAAAATGGTACAGCAAAAAAAAAAAAAAAGAAAAGCAAACCTTTAAACTTGGTAGACAAGTTAAAAGTGCCTGTGATTCCTTTGAATAGAAGTTTTGAAAATTATTTTTAAAAATAGATTTGGTAGAAATACATACCTAAAATCCTTTAAGATAAACAGATTTTTTGGAAATTTAATCATATTTTCTAAGCCATTTAATTAGCATTTGTCATTCACTAGTGTCCCTAGGTAATATATATAGTCATTCTGATCTTTTGAGGTGTGGCTGGTGGTTTCATCTCCTATTTAGACAGTGTGATGGCACATTCTAGATGCAGTTATGCAAGTTCATCAAAATACAAAAACTCTTCTTAAGTAGGTATGTAGTATTCTTTTATTACCCAATGATAGCATGCTTAATAATAATATGGAAATGTCCTTAAATTACCTTATGTGATGTGGTTGTGCCTACTTAAGAGAGGGTGAGGAAAGGCCAGGCTCTGAAAGCTATGCTTGTCTTAGGTATATGATTTTGAATTAAAAAGATAGTGGAATCTTACTTCACTTAATATAAGAAACATAGGTCCCATGGTTTACCTTATTTGCAATAACTAGTATATGTCTGAGACAAGCAGAAACGGTCAGATAAGTTGATGTTAGGTGAAATGAACCCCAAGATAAGGACTTAAATGGTTTTTCTTTCTTGCTACTGTTTCTAACATATTTATAAGATGATTTCTGTGTTGCTTTGTATGTTCCTCCTCCACGGTATAACCCCTGTTTTCACTGTATTTGATGATGGTACAATTGTGGAGGGGAAGGGAAAAAACAAATTGTTTAAATAGGGATACAGGTGGACCCATTGCAACAATGAGATGTACAAGACGTTATGGCGGGGAGGGGGTGGGGAGGAGAGACGGGAAGGGATGGGAAGGGGAAATAAAGGAGGAGGCAACAATACTTGATAAGAAATGTACTCATTACCTTGCTCATGTAATTGTAACCCCTCTGTACAGTATTTTCACAATAAAAAAAGAAAGAAACAAATGCCAAAATAAAGTGCTGAAATGAAAAGAAAAAAAAAAGAGTGGAATCTGTTGCACAGCTCTGAGTTATAGGGCCTGGTACATTTGTTTATGATTCTCATGCACCTGCCCTTCAGATCCTGTGGTAGGAATATCCAGCAGGAACAGATAACCATCCCAGGCTTTTGAGCATGCAGCACTCCTGGGTGAGCCTCACCTGAGAAGGAGGGGCAGTGCTACTAAGCTTCAGACGAGCTATCAAGTCTGTTCCACACTGTGATTTCCTTCCATGAAGGGAGAACAGGCCAGAATTGGATCCCAGATTCTTTAGCCACTAGTCTAGCTTTTATTCGCAACATTCTCATTTGTATAATGTAAGGAGCAAAAAAAAAAAAATTAGAAAATGAAGGAAGGAGTACAGAAACAATTAGAGACAGAATCTAAAGTGTGTATAAAGGTATCACTAGGCATGAATGATTTTTTAAACTGTGTTCTTCCTGATATATCTTATTAATTAAAGAAGACCTCCAAGCATCTGATGCTTCTTTATTAAAGCATCAATTAGAGTCATAAGGTCAGTGAAGAAATTATAGCTCTAATTTCTTGGAAGTACAGAAGAATGATGCTGATATTTTTCTGATAAGTTTTTGGAAAATATTAAGTACTAAAATTTAAGTTAATAGAAATAAAGGTAGCTGTCATTCTTTGTTGTATTACAGTATTAGTGTGATAGACACTCCTCTTCTAATCTCTCATTTAGTCATTGCATCAATTCTATGAAGGAATATGTCCAGCTCAGGACAGCTGCAGCCCAGAAGGCTTAGACAAAATCATAGTTTTCCTGTAGTCATAGCTATAGGAAGGAATGAAACTCCTGTAGCTTTACTTCCTGGTGAGTACTTTCTCAGCATTTTATGTAAATTGGTTATCTCCTTAAATCATCACAGTGTAAGTACCTTTTTAGAGTCACACAAATGGTTAAAACAGAGCTACAAAAAAAAAAAAAAACCATGGTAATCTGGCTTCAGAACCATTGTTGTATACCCTGTTAGTTTCATCTAATCCCAAACCTTGTCTTTGCACATGGATGACAAAAATGTATAGGCCAAGTATTCAATCTCTTGGCATAAAGTTTTCTATGTAGAATTTTAAACAAGTAGTGCATAATTAAGGAGTAGGTAGTTTTACCCATCTTTCTGCAAATTTGATTATTTTCTCATAGATAACTTAGTCCAGGTATAAAGAACAAAAGAGGTCATTTTGAAGAGAAGTAGAAGATCTGAACCTAAATATACATGCCTGACTGCCTGTTCTGTTGTTTTGTTACTCATGATGACATAAAAGTTGTCTTGAGCAGAAGTAATGCTACTAACATAAATAGTATCCTCATCTGTAATATGTGACTACAGGGACCAGCACTTCCTCTATTATGATGAGAATAGATTGTTCTGAAATGTTGATGACCAAGAAACATCACTAAAGGCTTTTAGGGAAGGCCAAATAAATTTTTTAAAATACATTTTATTCTCTAGTGTTGATTTTGTTTAAAGACTCAGGGAGCCACATAATCCTCCAGATTCTTTTCGGAAAAAGCTAGAGTTCACCTGAAGTTTTAATTATATGACTAGTTTGGGGATTTTACACAGATGAGGGTGGTACTGACAGTAAATTTTTCCTGTGTAGTGACTACTTGGCATAATTTTGGGCAGTTAACTAATCTCTAAACTGCTTCAATTACCTTGTTTTTCCATAGTGAGAAATTTAATTAAAGCAGTGTGCAGATTGTGAAAAGGTTATTTATGAAAATGTATTTTAAATATGAATTGAATAGCCTAGGGACACCTTTTATTTTAGATATAAAGATGAAGGTTCTATAATTTTTTAATATTCACTTTACCAGAAGCAAGAGTAAGAACAGCAGTGTACACAATTTACTGGAAATATCTATCTGGAGGCTCACAAGTCCATCTTTTAATCTGTTCCCTTAATTGATTGAATGGTTGACTTACTTTGGTAATGTAAAATTTAAAAAATAATTTTTTATTTTTCATTCTGTAAGTATAGGCAGATAGGGTGGGCAGAGAGCTTTTCTTGCATCTTACTGTCTGTTGTTTTTAGTTAAAAATCCCTATGTAACTATGATGAATTTTAGGGTTGCATGTCTGCCTCCCCCTTTAAACATCAGCAAAATACATCGTCATGGGGGTGGAGAGGTGGCTGTAAAAAGCAATTTTAAATGCATGTGCATTGCCAGTTTGAGATAACTAGTAAATCTCAGCTGTCCACAGGGCCATACAATGTAGCATAGTGGTTAGAGGCAAGCTTAGGAACAAGCAGACTGTGTTCAAATCCTTTGCCTTTCTTTTTTGTGGGAGCGGAAGGAGGGTGTATATGAGAATTAATACTGGGGTTTTGAACTCAGGGCTTTGTACTTGATTGATAAACATTCTACCACTTGAGTTCAAACCCAGCCCTATTCTACCTTTACTTGCTCTGTGACATTAGGTCAAGTGTTTAACTGCTCTCTGTCTTGGATCCTAATCTGTAATAGGAATGCTAGTGCTTAATACATAGTTTGAAAATTAATTACTATACTTTTTCTTCTGACAGTCATGGGGCTTGAACTCTGGGTCTGGGCGCTGTCCCTGAGCTCTTCAGCTCAAGGTGAGCGCTCTACCACTTGAGCCACAGCACCACTTCTGGTTTTCTTGTGGTTAATTGGAGATAAGAGTTTTATGGACTTTTCCCGCCGGGCTGGCTTTGAACCGTGATCCTCAGATCTTATTCTCCTGAGTAGCTGGGATTACAGGTGTGAACCACTGGCACCCAGCAATTACTATATTTTTTATACCTAGCACATAAAATATATTGGTTTTTTTTCTTGTTGGCTTAGAAATGTTTTTCTACCAATGGAGCTTAATCTTTTTAGGGAAGACCCTTCCTGTGCCTCAGACATTAGTTTATGAAAGCATATTATACAGTACTATTCATACCTATCCTAATGACTGAATTGAAAAGGTATTTCAAGTGTCAGCAGGGGTAAAGCATGGTAGGAGCTCTCTTTGATGCTACTGCTGTGAAATGGGGCTCTGCACTATCTTCACAGCCGAACTTCCCTTCCCAGAACCCAGAGGTGGTACTGCTGGGTGATTCCTCAACAGAGTGCATGTAGAGGCACCTGGAGACTCACAAAGTAGGAAGAAGCAAAAGACCTGTCAACAATGCAGTGAGTAAAATGAATTCTAGTAAAGTCAGGTAGAACACTATTTAAGCCATGAGGAGAACCTAGTTGCTGCTCTGTACAACATGGATGATTTCCCCAGACATAAATGCTGAGTGAAAGAAATCTGACACAAAATAGTAATTACTCTCAACTCTAAAGCAAGTGAAAGCCTTTTGATGGTATTGAAAGCATTGAGCATAATTTCTAGGCGAGCAGACAGTATCTGGAAAAGACAGTATCTGGTACAGCGCGGGCTTCTGGGGACTGTCATTGTTCTGCTTCTTTATCTGGATTATGGCTGTACCCAGTGTGTAAAAAGCTGTGTTCACTTGATGACAACCTCTAAGCTGTGCACTTAATTTAGGGTTTGTATCTATTTATAATTTGTTTTACGCCTGAAAGAAAAGTTTAAAAATATGGTCAATTTGTGAATTAAGAGAGTTGTAGTGCTAGATACACCAAATATTCTCATAGCAAAAGCTGCATATCCTTTTGAAGGATGGCTCTTAGACAACATGATAATGTAGAGATTAAGTAGGAGTAGTCTTTTTGGTAGCACTATAAACCTCTGTTGGTGTGGTGCTCCTATTTTCGTCATACAGACATCTGCATTTTGGTAGGATAAGACTTCTTTTCCCCTCAACATGTGCAATGTCTAAATCATGTGCATTGTCTCTCTGCTAGTCAGTATTCACACAGGGGCTGTTCATTGTAAGCTTGTACACGAAAGAGAATGAGTGCATCAGTGTAGTAAAACCATGACTGCTACTGTTGGATTCATTCACAAAACCATTTCTTGAATGCTCAGTCTATGGCAGGCACTGGAATGCAGTAAAAACAAGGCTGAAGAAGGCTCTGCTCTTGGGGAGACCACATTTCTAGTGGTATCCATAGATGAAAAAACAAATAAATATTAGATATTAATAAGAATCAGCTCCAAACCCTCTTGCTAAAAATGACTCCAAAGGTACAACAAAGCTGGGCTTGTTGGCTCATGCCTATAATCCTAGCTACTCAGGAGGCTGAGATCTGAAATCGAGATTCAAAACCCGCCGGGGCAGGAAAGTCTGTGAGACTCTTATCTCCTATTAGCCACCAGAAAACTGGAAGTGGCACTGTGGCTCAACTGGTAAAGTACTCGCCTTGAGCTCGAGAGCTCAGGGCAGTGCCAAGGGCCAGAGTTCAAGCCACAGGCCAACAAAAAAATATACAGTAAAAATAACAAAATCTTTGAAGGCATAAAAACTTAAGTTTCAATGGTAAAGAAAAAGAAAGGAAAGAAAATACTGAATTGACACTGGAGAAAAAAAAAAGCCAGAGGTAAATTTGTCATTCTGATTGATTTTTCTCTTTGCCCATCATTCTCATCAAGAGTCCCTCTTCTGAATCAAAGACTATTAAAAAAATTTTTAAGCGATTATTTCCTTGACTGTAGCAAGGATTGTTCATGAGTATTACAGTCTAGATGCACAGAAGTTCATTTATTTTACATATAGTAGATATTTCAATGGGCATTGATGTTCACCATGTTTGGGTGAGGCTGTGAATTTGCTAGTCTGTTTTGGAACCCAAAAAGCTTTTCCTCCCAGTGAAATACAAATATATATTCTCTCCAGTAAATTACAATAACACAGATCTTAAAATAATAATTACACATAATTGTAAGTAATAAAAATTATAATCAAGAAAAAGTCAACAATAATGTAAAGAGGACCCCACATTACAACCAGATCACAATCTAACTATGCTCTTTTTTTTTTTTTTTGGTCCAGTCGTGGGGCCTGAACTCTGGGCCTGGGCGCTGTCCCTCAGCTCTTCAGCTCAAGGCTAGCGCTCTACCACTTGAGCCACAGCGCCACTTCCGGCTTTTTTCTTTTTGCTTATGTGGTGCTGAGGAATCAAACCCAGGGCCTGAGGCATGCAAGGCAAGCACTCTACCACTGAGCCACCTTCCCAGCCCTCTAACTATGCTCTTTATAGCCATGGAATGTAATGAGATTAAGAAATAAAATAGTTAATGAGATTAGTAATCTTACTAAGTAGAGAACTGTAAAATGAAGAAATGCAGGATGAAATCAACTTGAAAAATAGAAAAATTGAAAGAAGTGCAAATAAATGAATTTAGAAGGAGATTATACATAGGAAAAGTAAAGAAAAACTAATCCTCTGAAAGTTAAAAATATAAAAACAAGCTGGGTGCCAATGATTCTCGCCGGTAATGCTAGCTACTCAGGAGGCTGAGATCTGAGGATCTCAGTTCCAAGCCAGCCTGAGCAGGAAAGTCCATGATAGTCTTTTTTTTTTGTCAGTAGTGGGGCTTGAACTCTGGGCTTGGGCACTGTCCCTGTGCCCTTCAGCTCAAGGAGAGTGCTCTACTCCTTGAGCCACAGTGCCACTTCTGGTTTTTAGTGGTTTATTGGAGACAAGAAGCTCACGGACTTTCCTGCCCGGGCTGGCTTTGATCCTCAGATCTGAGCCTCCTGAGTAGCTAGGATTACAGGTGTGAGCCACTGGTGCCTGGTCCCGTGAGACTCTTATCTCCAATTAACCACCAGAAAAAACAAAAGTGGCACTGTAGCTCAAGTGGTTGAGGCCCAGAGTTCAAGCCCCATGACTGACAACACACACACACACACACACACACACACACACACACACACACACACACACACACACACACACACACACACACACACACACACACACACACACACACACACACACACACACACACACACACACAGATGAGACCCATAAGCTTCACATACTCTAACCTCAGACAAAGAATTTTTGCATGATGCCATATTAATAAGGAATCAGTGAAAATAAGTTGCTTTTCCCTTTTCCCCATTTTTGTTCTATTCTATTTATCTTGACATCATTCATAGGATTTGTAGTTTTATGTTGATCAGTATTTTCTTTTTCTTTAGTGTATTTTCAATACATTAGAGGATCCAAGCAAATATAATTATACTACAGCTAGGTGTGAACTGAGAGAGATGACATTCTAAGAATAGTTAACATAAACATAGACTAAAGATGGAGATAATGGCACCAAATCTTGGTTCATCGGTTCTTTATGTAAAGCCTCGGAGATTAAGTCTTACATTTGCAGAAATACTATAAATACGTTAAATTCTAGACGAGTTTTTTTGGTCAGTCATGGGGCTTGGACTCTGGGCCTGGGCGCTGTACCTCAGCTCTTCAACTCAAAGCTAGCACTCTGCCACTTGAGCCACAATGCCAGTTCTGAGTTTCTGGTGTTTAATTGGAGATAAGAATCTCACGGTTTTCTTTCCTGTGCTGGCTTTGAACCACAATCCTCAGATCTCAGCCTCCTGAGTAGCTAGGATTACAGGAGTGAGCCACCAGTGCCGGGCTATAGACAGATGTTTTTTTTTTTAATTGTGAAAATACCATACAGAGAGGTTACAATTACATGAGCAAGGTAATGAATACATTTCTTATCAAGCATTGTTGCCTCCTCCTTTGTTTCCCCTTACCATCCCTTCCCATCTCCCTCCCAACTCCCCTATCCCCCTATAGACAAAATTTTAAGAATTTATTATATCCTATAAAAGACAGCTGGATAACTAGATTTTTTCTGAGTAATCACTTGAGAATGTTAAACAAAATAGGTCTATAAATAAAAACAAAGACACTTATGTTGAACAACTAACTGTACACGTTTTTTGATTATTCATTGCATGACCATGGAAGTTGTTTCATGATTCCTGTTTTGCATGTTACCAATAGGGAATCAAGAGGTTAGTGATCTCTCCAGAGTCATTCAAGCTAGTAAGTCAGAGCTGTCATTCGAACTCATTGCACTCTTAAGGCTTATAGGAAAAAGTGATATTAGTCTGGGACTGACATAATTTATTTCTTATAACCATGAAATAAGGAACCTGACCATATGATTAGATTGTCAAATAAGTCATTTAATGCAACAGTTTGCAGACAACAAAACGCCTCTTAGAAATTGAATATGTGATTTTTATTTTTAATTATAAGGTACCTTATATAGATAGATGTTTATCACTTTTATTAAAGTCAAGTGTTATGTAACATATCTGTCTCCTTTTACAAGGCCTCAAAACTGAAGCAATGGTTTTAAGTAGGTCAGTCTTGAATTTTTCTTGTTTAATGTGGCTTTACCAGTTATACTCATTCTATTTCCTTTACCCTGGAAGATACCTTTTCAAGCTCAGATTTTTTTCTTGTACATCAGTTTGTATTTTATAGGTTAAGAATGAATGGATGGCAGTATATCCGCCTGGTAGCCATCCTTGGCCCAAGTCCTCACCGTTGCTTCATTACATTTCTTTATTTTATTCTATTTATTTATTTATTATTATTTTTGGGTTTGGTCATGGGCCTGAACTCTGGGCCTGGGCGCTGTCCCTCAGCTCTTCAGCTCCAGGCTAGCGCTCTACCACTTGAGCCATAGCGTCACTTCCGGCTTTTTATTTTTCTGCTTATGTGGTGCTGAGGAATCAAACCCAGGGCCTCATGTATGCAAGGCAAGCGCTCTACCACTGAGCCACCTTCCCAGCCCGCTTCATTACATTTCTAAGCTAGAAACTTGAATGTGTAGCTTGATGAAGTATCAAGTCTAAACGAGGCAGGAATGGACAATACAAATCCATTTCTAGTGTACACTTGCTGTTTTTAGTAATGTTGTGAATTGCAAAAAAAATCCAGAGGTCTGAAGTTAAGTTATTCAAGGCAGGGAATACAAGATTGATATTTAATGTTTCAAAGAAAATAATATAAGTGACATGCTATCAAAATGCAAAATCTTCTTTATTATGAATTTTATTTTGTTTCTTTTTATAGTATTACTGTAACTTGCATTTATCTCAAAGAAGCATTTATTACATTTCCTACCATGTAGTTGTTAATTAGTTCTTTTTCTATGCATTCAGCAAACATTACCTCATGTCTCCTGTGTGGCTGGCAGACAAGAGACTACAGCCTAGTCCTCTTAAGGATCTTGTAGTGAGAGAGAAAGGAGCATTACAGGTACTGTGTGTATCCCAGCTACCATGACAGAGCAAACTAGGGAAATGATAATGTAGCCTTGAGTGTTCAGATTGGCTGATCAAAACAAATGACATCAGAGGAGCTACTGCATGCCACAGCGCGTTGCTCCAAGCAGGACCTTGCATCATGGTCTGCAGAGCAGCAGTACAGGTACTAGGTAAAGCAGACAGTAAGGGCAAGACTCAGAGGTCTAAGAATTTGTTCTTTATCTTGTAGGAACCAGAAGAAAAGGAATGGATAGTTTAAGAAAGTACTAATAACTCACATCCATAACTAAATCTATCCATAAAAATGTCTTAGAATGACTCGTGGGAATTCTAACTTTAATTTTTTTTAAGTTGGCCTATAAGGGGTATGTTTTTGTTTTGTTTTTAATTTTATGGTAAAGGTGATGTACAGAGGGGTTACAGTTACATAAGACAGGTAATGCGTACTTTCCCTTTTGAACAGTATCGCCCCCTCCCTCCTTACTCTACCAGTTTTTCCTTTCCCATTCCCCCAAGTTGTATAGTTTATTTCCCGTATAATGTCTATTGAATATCACTGCTGAATTGGTTGTTGTAACATTCCACATATGTGCTATGTATTCCATTCAGTCTCCCCTTCTATTCTTCAACCCTCCTATTCCTAATGCAATTTTAGTAGGTTTCCTTGTTCTACAGTCTATTTTGACCATATTTGTTACTGTTTTTTTTACCTCCATTAGATCAATTCTGTCTCACTAGTGCCCATACACACAAGGGAACATGTGCTGTTCCTCTTTTCCCTCCTTCTAAACCCTATTAATCAACAGCTTTTGTTTCAGTTTTATGCTGGTTTCCTATATAGTTGCATTATTATCTCAATATATCTCTATTATTTTTTACCCTCAGTCTCTCCTTTTTCTCTTTCGCCTTTTTTAAAGTATTCCTTTAGACTCATAGTCTCTGTCCATGTGTGTGCATATGTATGCATGTGTGTGTGTCTGTGTGTGTGTCTGTGTAAAAATCTGTATACAGGCATGTACCTTGCTTAGGTCTAGCTTCCACATATAGTTGAAAACATAGGGTATGTTATATTTTGAGCTTAGACAAATTTAATCTTAAATCCTGAACATAAAAATGCTGATATTTATAATTCAGTGACCAAAACAATTTGAAAACTTAAATAAATTGCTAATTACTTAGAATAATTGAGTAAAGAAAGCTGCAAACTATAGTATTAAAATAGTATAATATTTAATGTTTTAGTTAAAATTTAATACATTTATTTAGTTTTTAAAAAAGCATTTATAATCTTTTTTTTCTGCCCCATGTCCACTACAATCTTAATTCCTTAAGCACAAAAAATAATTCTTCATTTGAAGAAGCTGTGTTGTTTCCAAGTTACAAGCAAATTATTTTAAAACATATGATCTCTATTGGTTACCAAGTTAGATGCACATGAAATGACCCCAGTGCACCCTCCTCTTCCAGACCCTCATGCTGTAAACACAGGGGAATTTCTAAAAGCTAAGTAGTAATGTCACTCAATACAAAATTTGCATTGTTTAATTTGGTCCTGCATGATGTGGTTTATGGATTTTTCAGTTTTATAGTTCTGTTCTATTTGTATTGTTACTAGATTCAACAAGCTATTTTCTTCCAGGGAAGAAAGAGTTCTTATGTTTCTTTACCTCCCTCACTTTATACCTGCTTTTATTCTTCTTAATTTTAACTCAAAAATATTTTTTGGAATGGGGTCTCGTAGTGTAGTCCCTTCAAATATTCAAAAATAGGCTTCAAATATTTTCCTGCCTCCCTAGTGCTTACAGCATGTATGCATGCACCACCGTTTGGGGATCTAATTTTAATTTGTAATTTTGTTTTCCAGCAACTTTCTCTTCCTGTACTTTGAAACCAAGTTTCAGCATTGATATTTCTGGAAAATATCCTTGCCCTTTCTTTTTCCCACCTAAACTGGTTTGTTTTACCTCAGGGCTTGTCTTAATAAATTGAATTACATTTTTTTCTGTAGTTGTCTTTAATCTCTTTTCAGCCCATCTATGTCTGTATTTTGCTGTTTCCCTAATAAGCAACATGGTCTCATAATATTTATTTGTTTTTGGATGACTTTCTCTTCCTTACATTGGTGGCCATTGGAAGGTTATAACTCAGTAATTGTCTTGGTGAAGAAAACTGTAGCTTGGCTTGTTTTTTTCCCTTTCCAGTTTAACAAATATTTTATTATAATTTATATATATACTTTTCCATAGTAAGAAATATATAACTCTTCTGTAAATATTCAGTTCTTTTGTAACAAAGCATTATAAAATATTGGTAATCGTCTATAAATTACGTATAGATAATAGTATGTCCTGTGAACATAATACTACCCTTTTGCATTACTGTTAACCTTTTTCAAAATTGGAAATATTACGGTATAACTTTCTATTTTGGTTTTTATATTTACCAAAATGAAATACAAGTGTGATATTTTAATAGATGTTCTTTAAAAGAGAATGTATGATGGAATCAAGGCAGTTTATATTTCCATTGTTTTACATATGTATCTCTATCTGATACATATGTATCACCTATATCAAATATTACCTATACCTATGTTATGTTTCCCCAAAATACATTTAATTATGTTGTGAAAAATATTTTTAAACATTGAAAAGAATAATCACTTCAAAACCATTCCTTTGTCCCATACCCTTTTAATCTTCATCTGTGATAGTATTGGAGTTCTAGGCAAGAGGTATAATGCAGACATAATGTTGCAGTAGAATGATTAATAGTAGAACCATCTTTGCTAAAGTTCCACATGTCTTGCATAGTGCTGGACTTCATGTACACATTCATACATACAGTTTCTCATCCTGTCAAGAGAAGTATTTGCATTTAAAGGTAACTGTCTTGGTAAAGGGGTGAGCATGTCTAAAATTCCTGATTGTAAATTACAACTGGATTAAATTAAATTGTAAATTAAGACTGGTTTAGCAGATCCCATGTGTAGTCTATAGTCATTGAATTGATTTACGTTGACAACACTGATGAAATTCCAGGATTTCCAAACTCATTTAAGTATTAAGTAAATATCAGAATTATTTTTCACATATTTTTAATTCCACAACCATAGAAAAGTGATAAATGTGCTTATTATGGTAGTCTGAAGTGTGTCCCCAGATTAAGTTAGGAGGATGGCTTTTGCTCTCTAGGTTGTCTTTCTGTGGTTTAGTTGTCATAGTTCTTTATATATTTTAGACCAGAAGCAGATGTATCACTTGCAAATACCTTCTCCCATGTTGTAGATTTATCTTCACTTTCTTACTAGTGTTTGAAGGATACAAGTATTTAGATTTTATGAGTGTCATTTTATGTTTCCTTTGGTTCTTTGTGCATTTGCTAAGCTTATCTAAGAAATTAGTAACTAAGATCATTAAGATTTATCACAACTGTATGCTTTTTACTCATATACCTTGATATATAATCCTTGATATACAATATATCGTGAATTTATTTTTGTATTCAAATTTAATTCTTCATTCCTTTACAACTGATGCACAGTTAAAAAACCTTTCATTCCCCCTGTGAATTGGTTTGTTATCTTTGTTAGACATGAATTTACTTTAAAATGTAAGGGCTTATTTCTGAACTTTCAATTTTATTCTTATAGTCTGTATATCGCTAGTACTACATGATTTTTCTTCTTCTTTTTTTTTTTTTTAGTTGGTTTTGGGGCCTGAACTCTGGACCTGGGTACTGTCCCTGATCTCTTCAGCTCGTGGCTAGTGCTCTACCATTTGAGCCACAGCACCACTTCTGGCTTTTTCTGCTTATGTGGTGCTTAGGAATCGAACCAAGGGCCTCATGTGAGGCAAGCACTCTACCACTGAGCCACTTTCCCAGCCCCTACATGATTTTTATTACTACAGCTAGCTTTGTAGTAAATTTTATGAATGGTAGAATGTGTGGTCTGTTCACAGAATGTCTCAAGAACAATTGAATGAATGCTTTTATTGGGTGAAGTGTTATATAGATGTTAGGTATGATAGAATTGTATTGCTGTTTATTTAATTTACTTCATTTTGACATTTTTGTTATATATATATATTATTATGTATATACACATGACTGTTATTTTGCCTTCATAAATAATAGATTTACTTTTAGGTCACTTCAATTTTTTTTTTTTTTGCCTGATAGCAGTGGCTCATACCTGTAATCCTAGCTACTCAAAGGCTGAAATCTAAGAATTTTGATTTGAAGCCAACCAAGCAGTAAAGTCCATGAGATGCTTATCTCCAGTTAACTACCTAAAGCCTGGAATAGAGCTCTGGCTCAAGTGGTAAAGCATCAGTCTTGAGCAAAAAATTGAGGGACTGCATCTAGACTCTGAGTTCAGGTGTGAGTACTGGCACAAAATAAAATATCTGACAGCAGATACTTTGTATTTTTATTAACAATTTTTATCTTGAGCTCTAGTTTGTATCATATTAATATAATAGCTAATCTAAATCTGCTTTGGTCACACCTTACATTCTTTTATTTTCAAACTATTTTTTTAATCTTTGAATTAAAAATGTATCTGTTGTAGACAGCATCTGCTTAGATGGTTTTGGTTTTAGTTTCCTAGTTTTTACTTTTTTTAATTAATATTTTTAATCCATTTACTTTTACCTAATTTGGGGATATGTACTTTGCTGTTTTTTTTCTTTAAAGTTTTCCTTAAGTTTTATGACCTTTGTAGCTCACTGTTCTCCTTTGTCAGTTGTGTGTGTGTGTGTGTGTGTGTGTGTGTGTGTGTGTGTGTGTGTGTGTGTGTGTGTGTGTGTGTGTGTGTGTGTGTGTGTATGCGCGTGTGTGTGTGTGTGTGTACGCGCGTGTTTGTGTGTTTTCTCTTTTTTTTTTTTTTTTGGTCCGGTCGTGGGGCCTGAACTCTGGGCCTAGGCGCTGTCCCTCAGCTCTTCAGCTCAAGGATAATGCTCTACCATTTGAGCCACAGTGCCACATCCGGCTTTTTTCTTTTTGCTTATGTGGTGCTGAGGAATTGAACCCAGGGCCTCAGAGGCATGCAAGGCAAGCGCCCTACCACTGAGCCATCTTCCTAGCCTGTTTGCGTATTTTCTAAACCACTTGAATTCACTTGTTTTTCTGCATTATTTGTTTTCCAGTTCTTTTCCATGCATGTCTTTGGAATTATAAATCATTTCAACAAGTCTTTGCAATACTTAATACCTCCATTTCTTCCTGACTTTTGCTTTGGTACTGCCATACCTATATAATAATAAGAGTATCAGTGTAGTATAATTAATGTCTTCATGCAGTATTCTTTTGAATCAAATAGAAAAAAAGACTCATACCAAAAATATATTTATATTGTATTTTATATTTACTCATATATTTATGTCTACTACCAGTCTTTATTTTCTTGTGTGGATTCAAGTTACTGTCTAGTGACATGTCATTTCTCCCAGAGGACTCTCTTTGATTTTTCTTGTAAAGCATATTTTGAAGAATAGTTTTGTTGGGTGTAGGATTTTGAACTCAGGGCTTCTTATCCCTTCAGCTTTACCACTGAACTCTATTCACAGTCTGAATACAAAGTTCTTAGTTGACGGTCTTTGTACTCAGGACATGCCTTCCTACTGTCTTCTGTCATCCTTAACTTCTAAAAAACAGATATTAAGGACATCAGGTATATATTGAGTTGCTTCTCTCTTGCTACTGTTAAGATTCTTTGTTTTTTATTCAGTAGTTTAACAATGACATATTTAGCTGTAGTTTTCAGGTTTTTCTTTTTGTAACTGTTGAGAACTTATTGAGCTTTTTGAAAATGTGATATTTTTCATCAAATTATGCCAGTATTCTCTAAATATTTTTTCTGCACCTTTTATCTCTCTTGTGGGTATCTCACTCTGCCTGTGTTCACTCTTTTGATGGTGTCCCACAGGTCTCTGATGTTCAGCTTGGTTTCCATTATCCATTTCCATTATTAAACCAAATAAGGTCAATTCATCTGTCTTTAAGCTAACTGATTATTCCTGTCTAGTCATATCTGCTGCTGAACATATCTTTGCAAATTAAGAATTTGTTTTGGTTCACTTTTGTAGTAGCATTTTCTACTCGGTGAGACATTGGACTCACACTTTCGTTTAGTTGTTTATAAATGGCATCTTTAGTTCCTTGGCTATATTTAGGAGAGCTGATTTAAATTCTTTTTATAATAAGTTTAATTTCTCAGCTTCCTCAGAGAAAGATTTTATCAACTGCTATATTGTAGAATGACTATAATTTTCTGTGTCTGTTTATCTTTTTTTTTTAATCGGGCATAATGTTATTTACCAATTCTAGAAGTCAGATTTTTCCAAGATGTTTGTTTTTGTTATTTAGTTTCTATTCTAACCTAATTCTGTATGGTCTATATTTATTAATGTGTTACCCCCGTTGTCTCCTCTGCTTTACTACTCCTGATTGGAGTCGGGTTTTTGTACAAGTTGAGCTTTAAGTTGGATAAGCACAGATAAAGATAGTTCTCTGAGAACAAGGCTTCAAAAGAGCTTTGGTTCTGTTCTGACTTCTCCACATAGCCAGTGTCTGGGCTCTGTGACTTTTAAGGCTTTGTGAGTTGGGTGGAGGAAATGTGAATGGATAAGACAAAATATCATAAAGCTGCTCACGGTTTTTAATGGTATTTCACCTTGCTTTTCATTTTGTTTTTTAAAATAAAGGGTCCAAGCTCTTGTTAATTTCCAGGATCCTGAAATGGTGAACCTGACAATTTGTTTCAGTATCTTTTTGCTTTGGTAGAGGGAACGTTTGGAGGTTCTTTTTTGTTGTTGTTGTGGTGGTTTTAGTTTGTTGTTTATTGTCAGTCAGTCCTGGGTGCTGTCCCTGAGTTCTTCAGTTCAAGGCTAGAGCTCTACCACTTGAAAAACAGCTCCACTTCCAGCTTTTTGGTGGTTAATCAGAGATAACATTCTCACAGACTTTCCTGTCTGGGCAATCCTCAGATCTGTGCCTCCTGAGTAACTAGGTGTCTGGCTTGGAGGTTTCTATACTACCATTTGAGCTGAAGCCACTCTGTACTTTCTTTCCACTCTACTTGGACATATAATGTTTTTTGTTTCAGTGAAATACACTACAGAAGAACAATGCTTTCTTCCCTGAAAGTTCTCTGAATGTCATGCTTCTGTTATGTTGTAGGACTATGACGATGGATATGGCACTGCTTATGATGACCAGAGTTATGATTCCTATGATAACAGCTACAGCACCCCAGTCCAAAGGTGAGTGGTTCTTCACTGCCACACCCACATGGACTCTTGCATTCTGTGCCCAACCCCAACCGTGCATGGATGTGCTCTGGGAGGTGTGACACCAGTCAGTGCTTTCTTCTGTTTAGAGGAGCACAGCTAGAGTCTGCCAGCTAGTAGATACTACCCCATCCAGATTTATTGTATCATTAAAGTGTTCAAGCTTATTCCAAAAATTTGATCTCAGAAGATTTAACTATTCGGTCCTCTGTCATATGGGAACTGGGAAATGTGAGAATGCTTGCTTTATCAATTCTTAGAGGAGAAAATGCCAAAAACTGAGTTTCCTATTTATAGGACATTTCTATTTCTTAGTAGTGATGCCCGTTTCTAACAACTTCAGATTCCTCCTTGTGAGTAAGCAGTGAGGCTAGTCATTTTGAAAAGAGGTTACCTAGGAATATATGTTGTCAGAGGCCCTTTCCCCCCCAAAAAAAGAGCTCTCTAGTTTTCTTTCCTGATAATATCTTTTGATGGTCATTGATAGATGAGTCAGTGTTTATTCTGATCAGAATATTTTCCTACATTCCTAGAAAGCTTTTGTTTATGCTTTGAATGACAAAGATAGATATGCATAAATCAAAATATTGGTTTTACAGTGATTATAAAGTATAAAATATAGGCTATGGTTATTTTAATGAGGCATTAATTAACACAGTGCAATTCAAGCTTTGAACGTACAGCTTCTCTTATTTTTTAAATCTGATGCTAGGGTAGATAATGGTATTAAGTAATTGCATTTTTGCTCATGACAAATTTTTCCCTATATGTCATTGGCTGACAAATTGTTTTTTATCAGTGGAAGTCTTGTGCATCCTGTTTGTATGCTTTGATGTGTGGGGATGTAAACATTTCTAATATTTGTTGAACCCAATGATGCATATCAGGAATGAAGTCTTAAGAGTTTTCACATAGCTAATCATTTAGCTATCTCAGCAACTTTCTGGAGTGTGGAGCTGTTTCCATTGAATAGATGAAGAAAGGGTATACAAAATTAAATAATTTCCAAAAAATCACACAGTAAAAGGGTAGATAAATTCTGAATTATAATCTTCTAACTCAAAGATTTGTTCTTTACGAAAAAACTAGACCCTTCTCTGAATTTGTTTAAAAACATAATTATCCACAAATATTTCTGGTAATTTTCTTCTTTAAAAATTTTAAAGATATAGTTTCATACTACAGCACAAGCTGCCCTCAAACTTGAATCCCTTCTGCTTCAGGCTCCTGGGTGCAGGAATTACAGACTGCTACCACCATACCCTAGAAATGTTTTTGCATACAGTCTGAATTCCCCAGCAAAGTCTTCCATCCTCACTGCATTTTCTGAGTGTGTTATATTTCTGACACTGTTTCCTAAGTTTTGTAGGACCTACACCTAACTCAGGCAAGCTGTCAACCCAAACATTGCCTATACAATAGAGTCTGTACTGTAGGAGAGAAATTTGAATGAAAGAGATTCCAGCGTGTATTTGTGATGACCTGTTGATGAGTCCTAACTCGGGTGGTCTGAGTGCCAACTGCACATTCCCTAGCTCCTTTCTAGACTCTGGACTAACCCTTCTAGTAGTCCTATCTCCATTTCTATTCCAGGTTCCATGTATAGGGCTTTCAACTTGTAGTTGCATGTTATTGTGAGGATCTGAATACCTGCTGTGTTCCAGATACTATCCTGGTGCTTCTTGAATGTCATTCCAGTTAGTGTTGACAGGTACCTGTCCATTCCTGTGCAGTAATATCACTAACTATTGTTAACAGATGAGAAAACTGAAATACCACTTTTTATTGAAGTACATGTGTACTACAGGATTATAATCCACATAATCTCCTGATGTTTGGTCTTGTTTTTTGTTGTTGTTTTTTATATATTTGACATGAAGAACCAAATTCAAGGTACTTCATCTGTTAAATTATCTCTCCAGAGGAGCCATGTCCCAGTGAACTGATGGAGAATGAGAAGGAGCCCTTATTTGTTTAGAGCCTATTCTAAATCACATATGGACTTTAACTCATTATATAGATATCTCATCTAATTCAAATGACAATAACAAGAATTAATATGTATAATGAACTACATAGCTCAGGGAAGTAAATGAGTAATGTTAAATGTGAATGCAGACTTTAGTAAACCATGGTCTTTTCACCTGAAGCTGTGATAATATGTGAAAATGATTAATTATAAGCACTCATACCTTTCACCATTCACTCACTCAGTATTTACTGAATGTTGGTTTTGTGATAAACGTTGTGCTTAATGATTGAATGCAACAACTGTTCAGAAATTATGCCTATCCTTTGAAAACTCACTTGTTGAAGAAAATAAATACAAACGTTTATTTATTAAATGCAATGTAATATGGTAATCATTATGAATAGTCTGTATATTCAGTGTTTCCATTATAAGACAGTGCTAATTTCTGGTTTGGAAATTTAGTGCCATATCCCTTAAAAAGTAGAGGACAGTTAACAGTCCACAAAGGATATATAGAGAAGGGAATTTCACAAGACAGACACAGAGGCATGAGACCAAAACTTTTATATGAGAAGCACTTGTAAGTTTGTAGGGTTAATATATGTGACACTGAGGAGTAAGGAGAGAGAAATGGGCTGGGAGGAGGCCTTGTGCTCCTACTCCAGAAGCTGAGACCATTGAAGAGTCATGTGCAAGTCATGTGCTTAGACTTGAATTTAGAGAAATTGTCTGACAGAGTCCAGGCTAGATTGGCAGATGGTGCACGCAGGGGTAAAGACCAATTAAAAAGCCAGTACATTGTAAATGAGAAGCTCTCTAAACGTCAGAAAAGATTCCCTGAAGGAAGCAAGTTTCATGATCAGTCGATCCACCTTCTCTGACATGATCTTTTCAGAGCTACAATCTGTCTTACCTGGAGGAGTACAGGGAATTATATGAGGACTACATACACGGGCAGTGAGGAAGCCACTGCGTGTTAGGTACTCATGGCACATAAAATAAACACCTTTTAAAGAAAAACAAAGTAACTTAGTTAAGATCACAAACGGAAGAACAAAGGAGTGAAACTGAACTTTGAATCTAGTGTTGTCTGACTATAAGAACACATTCTTTTCTGTGCAACCCTCCCAGATCTGACAGTGCTGCTATGCGGTGAATTGAAATTAAGAAGTTCTGTTCTAGAGTTGGGTGAAGAAATGGATTTGTCCATTGTATTAGTTTCCTAAGTTGCTGCAACAAAATACTATAATATAGGTGACTTACACAAAAGATTTTGTGTGAGTGGGTGGAGGGTGTGGGAAAGGAGATATTCTGGAGTAAAGAGGCCCCAAAACAAAATATAGACAAGTTGTATTTCCCTTGAGGTCTTCTCTCTTTGGCTTGCAGACCCAATATTCTTACAGGACAGGCTATTTCTTCTACACGTGCATGTGCGCATGCGCGCGCGCGCGCGCGCGCGCACGCGCGCACACACACACACACACACACAGTGTCTTTTTGTGTCTACTCTTTTTTTGTTTTGAATATGAACAGTCAGAATGAATTAAAATCCACTCTGAGGGTCCTCATTTCAACTTAAATCATCTCTTTATAGTCCCTGTTTCCAAACACAGTCATGATCTCTGGTGCTGACAAAAAGTTAAAATTCTTCCTAGGTTAAAAAGTGGTACAAAGTCATATTGGCTCCAAGATATATTTTTTTTGTTCTGGGTTCTGCTGTCTTTTACCACTCTTTTTCCATAGTTTTTATTTCAGTTGCTAAAACAAATTTATATTTGTATTTCCCATGTACAAAGTTATGAAAGGGATGATAAATGTTCCTCCAAATGCTCAGCTTTTGAAAGGTTAGTCCCTAGCTGGTGGCACTATTTTGATATGTGATAAAAACTTAAAGAGGAGGCTTGGCTAGAAGAAATACCTTACTGGGAATGAGTCCTGCAGTCTTGCCTTTGGGTTCTTCCTGTCTCTGTTTCCTGTTCGCCATGAGGTGAAGAAGTTCTTCAACCAATCACTTCTAAAAGCAAGATGCTATACCCAGGCATTTGGGGCGAAGCAGGCATGGAGTGAACCCTCTGAAACTGAAACAAAATAAATTTTTCCTTTCTTAAGTTTTCTTGTCATGGATCTTGTTAAAATGAAGAAAAGTTTGACCAACACATACTGTAATTAAAGAAATACTTTTAAGATGTTTTCCAAACTTTATTATACTTCAATCCAAAACTGAAGTTTTGTCTTATGAGCCTTAGGATTTTAAAATTAAACATAAAATTTCACTTAGACTGCATATTGAAGATGAAGGCTGAGACTAGTGAAATTAAAAACTTTGCCCAATTTTGCATGTGATTCTTTCAGCATATTGCCTGACACTGCTCTCAGACGGTCTTGAGTGTCCAGACAGCAGATAATAACCTGTAATACAATGTAACACTTGATGTCTGTTGTCTAGAATGTGTGGATTTCAGGCATTTCTGTTCCTGTAAATTAGTTTTATATGTTGGTATTGTCAGTTTACAATTTGAAAGAATATTTTACATTGCAGTAGTAGTTGAGTATTAGCACAGGAGTTCTTGATCTCTTTTTAGAGAACAAGGTTGTTTTGGAAATGGTGTTTGGCATTCTGCTATAGGTAGGATCAGTGACCAGAGGTTGACACTGCACTCTATATTGTAGGAGCCATTGGCACATGTACTAGTATTGATGCTTGAACTCAGGATCCCTTGCCCGGTATTTTTATTTACAGCTGGTACTCTACCATTTGAGCCATACTTCTGTGCCTGATTTTTTTCCTCCTTTATTAAAAGTCATGGCAAGAAGAAAGAATTTAAATTACAGAGGTGGCTTTCATTTTCTTTCTCTTGGGCAGGGTTGGTAAGTGATCCTGGCTGAGTCTGTCTCTGTGCCCAGATGAAGGATACATTTACTCTGAAGTAGCCAGACAACTCACCAGATACAGAAGTGGGGGTTGGAGTTTACCAACTCATTTTCATATTTTTGCAGTGTCTGCTTTAATGCTTTGAACTTTGAAATAAAGAGCAATCTTACAGTACACATATTAAACATAAGAACAGTTTAGTTTCCGATTCAAAAATACTTTACTTTCTGATACAAAATAAAAATACCTTTTCTAAAGCAGGCATATTTCCAGCATTTGGAATCCTTTGCAATAGTGGTTCAAAGTATGACAGACCTCTGTTGAGACCCTGGCTATTTACTCACTACAGTTTACTCACTACAGTTTACTAACTACTACCTTTCGAAGCCAGAGTTAATGAAGCATATGACTTGGCTTTTACTTTGGAAGATTGATGTAAGATTGACAGAGACAGGAAAGCATCTTGTTCTCCCATGATTTTCTGCTCTCTTCTCTGCTAGATGACTAAGGGAAATGACTCATATAAAGCAGCCAGCACCTTGGAGACACAGAATACACCCTTTTTATAACTTTGGTCCACAGTTCTGAGGTACTTCTCAGTTCATACAAGGATTGCTACAAAAATGATGTACTAGACAGTGTGGAAGGACCCTTACTAAACATTGTGTAGTGAGATCAGAAGAGCAGGAGTGCCTTGAAAGAGCCTTTCCCAAAATGCACAGTCAGTATCAGTGTCTGCTGCGTGCTGGGGTGTAGGAATGTTATCAGTGGCAGTCCACATGAAAATACATTAGAACAAGATGGCAGGATGGTATGGCTGCTCATTGGGTATTTTCTATTCTGTGCAAGGGGTTCTTTCAGCAATGCCTTTTAAATTTCCAAGTCAGTTTATTTGTTAACAGAAAATAATTTCTCTTAGAAAGTTTATAAATCAGAAAATTTTTGTTCCAGCTTTGAAATACCTTGTATTAGAATTAGAAATGACAGTTCCTACAGAGTAAAGAAACATTTAATATAGTACACAGATTCATTCCTATATTGATTTTTATAATGACCTCCATAACCTGATATTGTCAAATAAAACAAAGCAGTTTTATCAAATCACCCACATATAATGAGCAAGAAGTTGTCAACACAAGTACTGTGAAGAAGAATAGAAACTGTTCTCTGTAATATTGAAGTTACTCTTAATATGCCTTGTTACCAATATTTATTGATTAAACAGCTTCTGAACCCCTTTAATGAGTAAAGAAGAGCATATGATAAACAGCCTTAGCCCTGAGGCCCTACCCTGACATGACTTGAGATACCACAGTTTTGACTCCTGGAAGACTATTATAAATGTATCTATTTTATTCCAAACTAAATGGAATTAATTAGTTTGTATTCTGTATCTTATCTATACTTTGATCAATCACAACTTTTAGTGTGTATTTTTGAACAATTTTAAATTCTCCAAAGAACTACTTACCTCCTGTAGTGATCATAAACTAAAAAGAAAGTGCTAGTCTCCTGAGAATATGTACATAGATGTATAGTACAAACATTTAGCCTCTGGAGTTTAATTCTATAGAAATATATAATTCTGGTTTACATAATACTTTCAAGTATATTTTTCATTTCCTTCTCCCAAACTCCTGTAATTTGAAGGAAACTAGTTTAAATTCCTGAAAAAGGAATTAAAAATAGCTATTAGTGTTGAGAATCCACTAAATCTAGCACCCAGCAGCCTGTGTTCTTTATCTTCAGTTTCTCCATAACCCTGCAAGGTCGTTTTTTCCATGGAAGAAGCTAAAGAGCTAGCCGTTCCACAAGTTTCCTGAGAATACATAGTTGAAAACTACTTGAGCCCAAGTTTTTTCCTCACTTACAAATCATTATCTAGTTAAATTATTTAAGATCATTACTTGTTTTGTGAGATAGAAAACATTAGGCTCTTTGTCCAAATAGGTAGAATAATGAAAGCTGTCAGAAGCTGAGGATATTCTTGCTGTGTTTTTCCAGTGTTAGTTCATGTCCCCATATGACTGTTCTCTAGTTCACAGTAATTTCTTTCAGATCTGTAGCACAATGGGCTCTCTTCTTCATAGAGCTGGTATGTAATTCAGAATTTGTGACTTTGGAAAGGATGATCTGCTGCTTAAAATATAACCATTTAAACATCAGTGAAATTGTCTACTGGGAAATAATGGTATAAGCTATTTAGGACTTTCAAAAGCAGTGTGTCGTGATTGGGTCTAAAGTTTAAACTTGCTATATTAAATCTTTATTTTTGTTCAATGTACTTTTATTATTGTTATTGTTGCTGTTTTCCAGTGCTAGGGATTCAACTTGGGGCCTCATACATGCTCAGCATCCCCTGTCCATCAGATGTACTTTCTCCAAATCTGCTCATTTATTTTCATTGGCTTCCTGTTGCACAGCTACTGAAGGAACCTCTTAGCACAAATTGAGTGTTATAAACCCTAAACTGTCAGTAAACTTTTTTTTGGTGGGTGCTTTAACCAGAACTTAAACTCAGGGCCTTTCTTGGGTATAGCCAGCACTCTACCAATTGAATCTATTTCCAGTATAGCATTTTTCTGTTAATTGGAGATGGTCTCAGCGTTTTCAGCCTAGGCTGGCTTCAAGCCACAGTCCTCCAGTTCTCAGTCTTTTGAAGCTAGTGTTACAGGTTTGAATACCAATTTATAAAAAAAATAATATTTGTCATACAGTACTGGTAGACATTGGCAAAAAAAAAACCCAAAAACAAAAAACAAAGATACCAACCCAAATTTGTTTATACTAAAAACACCTATATTCTCAAAACCCTATAAAAGGAAGAGAAAGCTCAGTGATACAGAGAGGAAGCTAGGCATTATTTTTTTTAAAAAAATCAATGATTCTTACCAAAGATCAGCAAGGAAGACATTATTCAGAATTCAAAACATGTAGTAGATGTGTTCCATGCTGGTAGGCTCTTGCACTGGGACAGACAGATTTGTGAATACAGCATAGGTGAGGGGAGCAGAATGTGAATCTGTGTTTACAGATTACTAAGAGGAAACTTTGGAAACAGAGTATCTTGGTTAAACTGAATATGTTAGTCAGTGTTCTGTGTCAAAATACCTGAGATTAGCACCCAAAGTGAAACTTACTTTAGTTCATGATCTCAGGGTTTTTTTTTGCATGGCCACTTGGCCCCATCTCTTGGGACATCAGAGGAAGGAAGGAGGGAGGGAGAGGAGGGAGGGAGGGAGGGAAGAAGGGAAGAAAGCAAAACTGAGAAAGGAGGAGGGGGAGAAAGATGGGGAGAGGAGGAAGATGACTAAGATGCAAACTGTAACATTGATAAAATTATTGTTGAAAGCAGACAAGTGGTCAGGCACTACCTGCTGGCGATCTCAGATCAAGAGTCTAATCATAGATCAAAAGTCTGAAGATTGTTGCTAAACTGACTCAGCAAAATTCTTTGTTACACCTGGATTTTATAAAGAAATGTGCAGATAGGCTCGGGAGAAAGTACAGGCCAAGGGGGAAAAAGTCTGTAACTGACTACTCAGATTGAACAGCTCAAGGCCAGAGTGTTTATGTGTATATGTTTGCTATTTGTGATAATGTTGGCCATATTATTATACTGTATTAGTCACATGAAGAATTATATATTCCCTCTGATCTTAATGTTAACATTAAAAGATGAATATATCATTTTTCTCTTATTCTTGAGGAACACACCCAGAGAAAAGTTAAACTTAGATTTCTCATGTTTTACACTTAGTAACACAGTTGATTTCAAGTATATTTTTTCCATTGTACTAGTTTTTGAAAAAATAGCCTGTGTGTCCCTGTTATTTAACAATATGAGTTAGATGACATGTGTCCAGATTTTTTTTTTTTTTTTGGTCAGTCGTGGGACTTGAACTCTGGGCTTAGGTGCTCTTCAGCTCAAGGCGAATGCTCTCCTACTTGAGCCACAACACCACTTCCAGTTTTCTAGTCGTTTATTGGAGATAAGAGTCTCACAGACTACTGCCCCAGCTGGCTTTGAACCGTGATACCAGATCTCAGCCTCCTGAGTAGCTAGGATTACAGGCATGAGCCACTGGTGCCTGGCTATTCAGATATTTTTTTTAATGATTTCATAAATAGTATTGCTTTAACTCAATTCAGTTAAAGTCCGTGTAGAGCATACTATTAGGTTTCTAATAGAGTGGGTGTGCATACAGAGTCAGAGATCCTTTAGGTGTCAAGAAATGATGGAGGTTGGCAACACTACATTCTAGTAATGTCTCAGCTGTAGAGCAGTGCTTCTTAAGTTGGACTAATGCATCTGGGAACCTCATTGGGTTTCCTAAGTTACCTTGCTATACTAGATAACTTGATTGTATTGAAAAGAATCTAAGAAACTTTGTATCTTTATCAGGAATTCCTTAATTCTAAGGAATTAAACTGGTAAAAGAAAAAATCCTTTTCATGGCTTGTCAATAAATGTTGATGAATCAAGTATTCCTAGAGCCCTTACTAGTATCATTGACCGTATTAGTTACTGTGATCCATGTGTATTATTTCATTTATTTCCCATGAACCTCAGTCTAGCTGTCAGTCCTTCTTTTTACAAATGAGGAAACTGACACTCAGAGAGGATGAGTGGAACCAAAATCTCAGCTGAGACCACTCAGGCTGTAAACACAGACTCTTGAGTCCCTGCCCATGTTCTTCTGCTTGGCTGAGCTTGAGGCATATAGTAGAAGAAAAGTTCCTATCAATGTAGAGAATGCCACATCTCTTATCCTCCCACCTGGAATTGTGCTTCATCTCCATCAGTGTTGGGAAACTCAGAAGTGGACAAAGGCAGGCTACTGGTAATAAGTAAATTGCCGCTGCCAGTTCTTTCCTTAACGTTCTTGGGAGTACATGAGATTTATCACTGAGGACCTGTAGAGTAATGGTAGTATGTGAAAACAAAGTCCACCGGGGAGATGTACTACATCATTTGGACTTGGCACTACCATCTGCTTAATAGCATTGAAAAGACAACAGTGGCACTTATGATCAGCCACTCAAAGCAGGGACAGATGCTTTGCAGATTAAGCATATTAGGAAAGAGGTTTGTTACCAAAATGTGGGTTATATAGTAAAGTTTCTAAACAGAGAGGATGTGTTCTTTATCAAACCCTACTTTAAAATCTTCATCGTAGAATTTTAAAGTCATGACAATTAAAGTCTACATAGAAATTTCTCATGTTTTCTTCCTCTGTATTTCATGTGTACTTAAAATGCTTTGATTGACTGATAAAAAGAATTTTCTTAACAAGTCGTGCATACATAGTCTTTTTTTAATGAAAGAAAATGTTTTAAATATACTTATATAGTACTATAGTATATCATATATAAAAATATACTGTTAATTTCAAGCATCAGAAATTCTAAATTATATATAATGGCATGTATGGCATGACTTGAAAATAATGGCTGTAAATCTAAGCGGCTTGGATTTGAATCTCATCCCCTTTCCTGTATGAGTTTTACCAGGTTATTTAGCTTTTGTTAGCTGTTTCTCATCTGTAAAATAGTGACAATAACATTGTCACATGTAAAATTGTGATCTAATACAATTCCAGGTGCAATGTCCATGGTGGTAGGTCAGTAAGTGCTGTGGTAGTGTGTAATGCCACACGTTATTCATAGTCTCTTACAAAGACAGATCCTGTTACTCTACCATTATACAGATAAGGAAAGAGCACCGAGATGAAGGGACTTTCCTCAATTACAGGAAAGACTGTGTCACGCTGTCTCTGTACAGCACGTGTTGTTACAGACCTTGCTCCTAACCTTAAGTGGTAATATGCCCCCTCTCCTGGGACAACTGTGGTTGATAAAAATATCAACAGATAAAGAATCTGAAATTTAAAGTTGTGAAATGGAGAGTTGTTGCCAACTCATTTAACTTAGATTGTTTAGAGTCCTAAGATACATTGAACATACAGACTCGAGACAGAGCTTAAAGTTTATTGTGAAAGAATGATTTATGATAGCATATTAGTATAAGTGCTTGAATTATTTAAAATATATCCAAATCTCATTTTGTTTTGGATTGACAGTTGTAGAAACTGAAGTAATTCAGACATTATATGGATTGTGTTTTTCTTTTTGTTATCATAAATGGTTGGATCTTTTGGAAGGTAATTTAAAATGTAAATCAGGAGTCTTAAAACAGCTATAATTTATGACTCAGTATTTGTACTCTTAAGTTCAGTACTTTTGACTGAACTTACTACAGTGAGTGTGTGGCAGTAAATACATTTAAAGGTTCTTTACTAAAAACATGGTTACAGTAAAGTCCAGAGATGGAGCAGGGTAGGTTGAGGACTCTAGCTTTAATCTATGGGTAAATTGTGATGGAATTAATTAAAATGAGGAACAAGATTTTTATTTGGACCATATTCAATTTAGAATATTGGTAGAATACTTACATTAGTATAGAAATATTTCATACACTAATAAGTTACTACACAATTGGTAAATATTCTATCCTAGGGTTTCTTAATAATTACAAATATATTGTTACTTTTGAGTTTTTACCTCCATATTTTCAAGTAACTCTGTTGTAATTTTACTTTTGGTATTCTATTTTGTTAGTTTTCTAAAATATGTGTGCCTAATGCTTACATATAGCTCATCTTCTAGAAATTAGGGTAGACTGCTTAGTCTCACATGTATGTCAGACATGATAGAGTAAAATCAGACAAGTCTAACCTCCCGACTTAGCGGCTGTGTTTGATATTTCACTCACGATCTGTTTCTCCATGTACAACATGGGAAATGCAACAGCACCTGTCTCATAGGGTAAGTGTAAGCTTTAAGTGAGAGAATATTCTTGAACAGCTTAGGGTAGAGGATGAGTGGTATATTGTACTCAAACAATTAATTGTGTCTTATTTTACTTACCTGTTATTTCTGGGTGCTTTGTTGGTTGTCAGCAAAAATGACTGGAGTAGTGAGCATGAGCATCTTTACCACACTGTGTGAAAGATCATTTCCAGATCACCTCCAACCAGTCATTCTCCATACAGAGTTTCACCAATAGGACCTGGCAAAGGTGTTTAAGGACTTCAATCAGGCAAATTGTCCTAGAATATCTGATGGGTTCTTAATCACAAGGAACCCTTCAACGTGAACAAGGAAGGTTCAAGTGTCAGAGAATACATAGCTGCTTCTGTGAAGAATCCACTACTGCTGGTGTTGAAGGTAGAGAGAAGCCCACAGACAGAAGGGATTGACCAGGAAAGGCAGAGGAGGGCGATTCCTCCAGAGAGGAATGTGGCCTTGCTGACACCTTGATTTTAACCTGGACATCTTAAGTAATATGTTTGACCTATAAAGCTACAAGGTATGTAATTTGGTTAAATTGCTAAGTTTTTGGTCATTTGTTACAGTGGAAATAGAAAATAAATACAGCAGCTAGCAGCCAGACAGAAGAGTCACATCCATTGTGGTGTAAAATTTTCTTAAGATCTCTGCACTTTCTCATAAAGCACTCAAAATTCAATAAAAATGTAAGATAAGGAATATGAGATTCACTAAGTAAATAAATGAACCAATGCTATGTGTCAAAGCAGTTCCAAATGGCCAAAGCTGGAGCATTTGAGCAACAAAATAATTATTAGTACTAGGTTATTGGTTTAATTGTACTGTACCTGGCACATTCTAGAACATCATAACTCAACTACTGAAATTCTAAAAGATTAAAATCCCTAAACCCTAAAGCTGTAAATATCCAATCTCCAGTATCACAAATCTGAAAGATTAGATCCTGATTAATGAAATCCTAAAAATCCTCAGTTCCATAGAAAATGCTATTAGAAAGATAAGAAATCTTGCTTCTGGGGAAGGAATTAGTACATTTTCCATCATTGCAGGACAGTTGTTTCATTATTCAGTTGTGTAGTTTTGTGCATTAGCAAAACACTTGTTTTTCAAAAACACCATTGTAGCTGGGTGCTGGTTTCTCATGTGTATAATCCTGGCTACTCAGAGGCTGAAATCTGAGGATCATGGTTCAAAGCTAGTCCAGGCAGGAAAGTCCATGAGACTCTTTATTCCAGTTAATCACCAAAAAACCAGAAGTGGGGTTGTGCCTCAAAGTAGTAGAGCCTTGAGTGAAAGAGCTCAGGCCCTGAGTTCAAGCCCCTTGACTGGAAAAAAAAAAAAGTCATTTTTAGAGAAGAAAAAGAATTTAGCCCAACTCAGCAACCTTTGGAATAGGATACTTGTTGGTATCAAGATGGTCAGAGATATGACTGTCAAAGAAGACAGAATTTCTATATTTGCTACAAAAGCTAACAGAAAGCTTCACCTTTGCTTAATGGATGGCACTTTGATAAATCTCCTTGGTTTTTTAAGTTTTAATCAAGATGTATAATTTATGTTCCTTGTTAGGTTCAAAACTTCTAAATCTTGTCCCCTTTAGTGTATTAATGGCTAGAAAAAGGGAAGTAAATGCTTACTTGAAGATTTAGTGGACATTACAGAAGAAAGTAGATTTTAGTTGAATCCCCAATTTCTGATAGATTTAGAATTAGATGCAGTCTGTCCAGATATGTCAATAAAGTTTGTTTTATTCATTTGCCCAGTACCTTTGATGGAAAATTCAGATGAATGGATTAGCCACATAAAGAATGAGGATGAAAACTTCAGTTTACAAATATGATGTATTATATATTCTGATATTGAAATTCCAGGAACCTTTAATAAATTAAAGCTTAATTGTCCTGATTTCTGATTTGTCCAAAACTAATGTGCATGGTAGAAAAAGAAAACCTAAACCAATGCTATTAGTCTTGTTTGTCACATTTGTGGTTTGTGTGAGTACATAGGCCAGGATGGCTATATTCCTAAACTAAGGTAGAAGTGTAGCATAGAAAATGGAAAGTTTTGATAGGGAATGAATTATAGAAGAATCTTGAAGAACAGTGCCACATAGAAAGTAAATGTAAATTTTTTTATTTAAGGAGATACCCTTAGCCTAAAAAATAGAAAAAAAATTGTTGTATGTGGTGGTTCACACCTATAATCTCCATACTTGGGACAAAAAGGCAAGAGGATTGAAAGTTCTCATCCAGCCTAAAATGTAAGTGAGACCCTGTTAGGAAATGTAAGAAAGAGGCTGGGAACCAGTGACTCATACCTGTAACCCTAGCTGCACACAAGATGAAGATCAGGAAGGTTGTGGTTTGAGGCCAACCCAGGCAAAATATATTAAAAAGAAAAATCCACAAAAACAAAAAAGCCAACCCTCATGATACCTCAACAGAAAATTTGTGCATGGTGGTATACACCTGTCATTCCAGTTAGAGGTAAACATAAAAGTAAAGACAGCCTAGGCAGCCTAGGCAAAAAGCAAAATCTTTATCTCAAAAATAACCAGAACCAAAAAGTCTGGAGATGTAGCTCAGAGGGCAAAGTGCCTGGTTAGCAAGCATAATGCCCTTAGTGATAAGCAAAAGAACCAAACAATTTTTTTTAAACAGATGGGGTATGGGCAGAGAGCAACTTATCATAATTAATGGCTTCAAAATATAGTTAATGATTGTGAAAGTTGGGCAGCTCTCTCATTAACTTGTCATCTATGTATTTGTCCATATGTGTCCCTAGAATATTTTCCTTTACATTTAAGTTCCCTTTTTATTTTATTTTTTGTCAGTCATGAGGCTTGAACTCAAGGTCTAGGCACTGTCCCTGAGTTCTTCAGCTCAATGCTAGTGCTCTACCAGTTTGAGCCACAGCATCACTTTCCATTTTTCTGGTGGTTAATTGGAGGATAAGAGTCTCGACTTTCCCCGCCCAGGCTGACTTTGAACTGTGATCCTCACATCTCAGACTCCTGAGTAGCCAGGATTACAGGCATGAGCCACCAGTTCCCAGCCATTTAAATCCCCTTGTTTAGACTTTTATTTTCTTTGGTTTTATTTTTTAAGTTTTCCCCACTATTTTACATTTTCAGCAATTTTTACAACTCACATATCTAATAGAGAAAGTCTAAATTGTATAAAGATTTTAGACAGTTCTGAAACTCTTCAGTTTGATGCAGTCTTATTTACCCAGGCTTTCTTTTGATTTGTTGTGATTCTAGATCTTGGCATAGGAAGTTTTGACCGATGCCCAGGAGCCCCATTGTTTCTACTATACCTTCCTATAATAGTTTCATGGTATCTGACCTGACATTGAGGTCTTTCATCCATTGGGAATTGGTTCTGGTGCAGGATTATTTTTTTCTATGTGTATAGCCAGGTCTGCCAGCACTGTTTGTTGAAAAGGGTGTCATTCTTCCATAGCGTGTTTTTGGCTCCCATATCAAATATACGTGTCTGGGTTCATTTTCAGGGTTCATTTTCAGGTCTTCTATTCCATTGGTCCTCGGGGCTCTTCTTGTGCCAGTACCAAGCTGTTTTTATTATATAATACAGCTTTGTAATAGACTTTCAGGTTTGGTATTGATATTCCTCCAGCACTGTTCTTGCTGCTAAGGATTGTTTTTGCCATTTGGGATCTTTTATTATTCCATATGAATTTTTGGATTGCTTTCTCTATATCATTGAAAAATGTTGTTGGGGTTTTGGTGGATATTACATTGAATTTTTAGATAGCTTTGGGCAGTATTGCCATTTTCATGATGTTAATCCTTCCAATCCAGGAACATGGTTAATTTCTTTCTTTTCACGTTTTTAAAGTTTTCATAATAGATGGCCTTCCCATCTTTGTTTAAGAGGGCCTTCCCTTTTTTGAGGCTATTAAAAATGGAGTTGCATTCCTATATAGAAAAGCTGCTGATTTTTTGTGGGTTAATTTTATATGCTGAGATTTTGCCAAAGTTTCACATCAGGTCAAGTGGGGGAGGAATCTATAGGGTTCTTTTTTTTTTTTTTTTTTTTGGTCAGTCACGGGGCTTGAACTTTGGACTTGGGCGCTGTCCCTGCACTCTTCAGCTCAAGGTGAGCACTCTACTGCTTGAGCCACAGTGCCATTTCTGGTTTTTTGGTGGTTTATTGGAGATAAGAGTCTCACAGACTTTCCTGCCCAGGCTGGCTTTGAACTGCGATCCTCAAATCTCAGCTTCCTGAGTAGCTAGGATTTCTGGCATGAGCCACCAGCACCTGACACTATAGGGTTCTTTAAATACAGGGTCATGTCATCTGCCAAGAGAGAAGAGTGTTACTTCTTCTTTCCCTAATACAGTTCATCTGCTCCTGGTTTATCCCCCTGTGAGTCTTCATAGAATTGAGTTCATGATTGCACCACATGCATGTCATTGTTGCCTGTTTTATTGTATTACATGGCCTATGAAGCGTTCTGTCATGTTTTATATAGTTCTCCAATACCCTTGAGTTTATTTTAAAATTTTGAAAAAATACTTTTTACGTAATTTCAACGAGGTTGTGCTTAGTAGGTATAATGTCTGGTCTTTGTAATAACAGGTGAGCAAGAAGCACAAATAGCATATATAGTGCCCTGTGAAGGGACTTTGTATGTGCTGGTAACAATTATTCATTGAGGCTATGCCTGAAATACCTAACAAGGAGAGTACTTGAAGAATCTTGAGCAAGACCAACAGAGACTGTTTCTGTGATGGACTCAAAACCATACTCAAGAGTTTTACATAGTAATTTCCTGGTTCTTGGAAGTTAAGGTGCTCTCCAGGACCCATTTACCACCATGATGATCCAAGCTAATAACCTTTCTTGCTTTTGAAGTATCAATAGCCTGCTTGCCATTTGTCTCCTACCTTCACTCAAGCTCTTTCATATTGTTTCTATTTAATATAGCTAGAGTAATCTTCCCCTATATCATCATGTGCTTTTATATTACCAAGCAATTTGCTTCAATTACTACAATTTTATATTGAAGTGATTCTTTGGTCAATATCTTGTATCTTTAAGTATGTTCACCGCCATATCCTGCAAAACAGGGCTTAGCAGTATGCTAAAACATGAAAAGTCTTCAAAAAATAGTTATTGAACAAATACAATATTTTCTACAGATGTAAGAAGAATTTTACTCGATATGAGTCATTTTTACATAGCTAGATGTTGGTGGCTTATCCTAGTCATCCTAGCTATTCAGGAGGCTGAGCTCTGAGGATCATAGTTCAAAGCCAGCCTAGGCAGGAAAGTCTGCTAGACTGTCTTCTCCAATAAAATAAAACAGGCCTCAAGTAGCCTTGTAGAAGAAGCTTTAGGCCTTGAGTTCAAGCCCCAGCACCAGCAAACAACAACAAAACAAAAAGCATATATACTAGCACTCCAGAGGCTGCAGCAAGAGGATATGGCGTGCAAAGGTAGCCTGGGCTTCATATGAAGACTTTTGCTCAGAAAAGCAAACCAAACCAAAAATGACAGTGCATTTAAATTTGAATACAGTGCTGTGGGTCCTATCCTTTAAATTACTTCATTTGTGTGTATTTGAAGAGTGAGGGTCTGTTGGTCTTTGTGCAGTGCAGGGAATTAAATTCAGTTCCTCATTCATGCTAAACAAGTGTTCTACCCCTGAGCTACATCCAAAGCAGCCAAAGCCTCTGTGACTTAAGGTGTAAATTGAAGCAAGTCCCTGTTTCATCAAATTCCACAGAATCACTGAAAATTTTGCTTGACTAACATTGTCTGACAATAGCAAGAATGCAAATAGTCTCGAAGTCTCCTGAGACTTTCATCCAGATTTATTTATATCACAGATGTAAACACTTCAGATCACAATCAAGGTTCTCTTAGTGAGCAATAGTTATGGGTTGGAAATCCAAATATCAAACATATGTATTTATCAGAAATTTCCCCCAAGATACCTTAGTATAGCAGATGGAAGAACTAGCTGAAAAACATTAGTAATTCAATGAATTACTACAAACTGACCAATGAAATGTTGATAAACCATTTCTGATACTTTTAGAAAAGCTGAAGAATCCAATTCCAAAAGATTAGTATGTACACAGTGAGGTTAAACTTCAGTAATCAGAGCTAGAAACACTAATAAGTAGACTTAATGAACTAATTTATGATCTTCTCTACCCAAAAGAATGTTTTATATTTTTGAAACTTGGTATATATTTTATTTTTATGAAACTAATCCTTAGCAACTGTCCTAACCTCTTCCTTGGGAAGTTCTTCTTGACCCCTTTCCTATTCTCAAGACTTCACTTCAAGGCCAGTCTGTGGGATGGTTTTCCTCACAAAGTCCTGATACACAGCTTTAATACATTATGCAAAGAATTAAAATATAAATTGCACGTGATGTGACAGTAAGTGTAATTGCTAACATTTTAAAATTATCTTTGCCAGAAAAAGTTGTTATGCCCAATGGATCGTTTCTTTGTGTTTTAATGTTGTATTGCTCTTATGTTTTGTTTTTTTTTAAAGAAATCTTAATTTTAATGTGTTTTAGTTTTAGTGTTTTTGAGAACTTAATTCATCATTAAAATTAACTGACAGCTATAACACAATTAATGAAATTTGAATAAAAAAGCAAATGAGAATGTGAATCTCAGGTCTGTCATTTGTTGTGTGACTTTGAGCAGCCATACATTACCTCTTTTTTAAATTATAATCTCCAAATAGTTGTAAAAGGAGTTTCAATGTAACATGTCCATGTTAATATACAAGATATCTTGGTGAGAGTCACCTCGTCTCCTCCCATCTGTGCATCCCTGTCTACCCAAGGTTGCTAGTTGTGTTTTCAGTTATGTATATAGAGTATTAGGACTGTATGTGGCTACCATTCCTCCACATTCTTTCACTCCTCTCACACAAGACATGTTTCAGCTTCCTGATATTCCTTTTGTTAAACTGTTAATTGTTTAAAGAAATTACACCATTGTGCATATCATACACTTTAATGTGTATATATGCATCTGGTCCTATGTATGTTTTCACATGTTTATATTTTAGATCTAAAATCCACAGTAGATGAAAACAAAAAGAAGTGCCCTTTATCTTTCTGGGCCTGCCATATTTTACTCAATTTTTTCCAGAGAAGCCTTATTTTTAATCATATGAGTATATGGAGCAGTGCTTACCTTCTTGAAAGTTCAACGCCATTATGAAATTCAAGGGTGCTGCCAATATAAGGACATTACTAATTACTGTTAATTTTTTAGGCTTGTTTCACTGTAGTAAAATTCCTTACTGTACAGATAAAATCCTTACTCTCCTAGGCAAGATTGAATGTTGAATGAATGGTTTGTATGACATCAGAATACTTTCAGAAAGACTGATTATTTAGAAAGGAGCCACAGAAGGATTAGTAGTAACAGCTCTCTTTGAATAAGAGCATAATGTACATATATAACACTTAGTTAATACACTTAGCCTTCAGAAGGACTCATTTAGTTCTGTGTTGTCTCCTAAGATGTAGACACATGCTTTCAAATGAAGAGCCAAATGTATTAGAGCCATGCACACAGCTTTGTGTGGACACACCGTGCAGACATCAGCATGGACACAGAGTAGGGTGACTTGGCTGTGTCAGGCCAAAAGAGGAGATTCTGTAAGCACAACATTTTTTTACTCTGCTTTTTTTTGTTGTTCTGTATATAAATGTTTTTATTATCTTTAAGTAGTTGACCAAAGGAGTTCCCCTTTAACAAGCAGTTTATAAATATAGCATATTTCAATCAACATCACTCTTTTCAGCATACTCACCCATCCTTCCCCTACCCACCCTTGCTCTCACTCTTCTTAATTTTGTAGGCTATACTTGGTTTTGTGGTTTTTTTTTTTTTTCAATTCTGTACAGTATCTCTACCCTTCCAGGGGGAGGGCTGTTTTCTGTTGCAGTAGGAAAGCACAGCCAGGTCTCTATGAGCAAAACAGTAATACCTCTTCCACACTGGATTAAGCTTGGTGTGTTCACCACAGATTCAATCTAATTAGAGAGCATGTGAGCAGCTAGTGTGATAATATTGAGGGTACTGAGTGTTTAGGCTTCTGCCTTTCTTTTTCATTCTCCTTACTTGTCTTCTGTCCTCTGAGGCTCTTATCAGTCATGGTGCCATGGTAATTCCAACCACTAGGTTGGAGGCCAGGAACAAGAAGGAGGAAGAGTAGCTGGCTATCTTTTTTTTTTTTTTTTTTTGGTTGGTGGTGGGACTTGAACTCTGGGCCTGAGCACTGGCCCTTAGCTCTTCAGCTCAAGGCTACCACACTATCACTTGAACCACAGCACCACTTCTGGTTTTGGGGTTGTTTATTGGAGATAAGAGTCTCATGGCCTTTCCTGCCCCGGCTGGTTTTGAACCTCGATCCTCAGATCTCAGCTTCCTGAGTAGCTAGGATGACAGGCATGAGTCAGCAGCACCTGCCTTGGTTATCCTTCTTTTAGGACATCTTATGAAATTTTCCCCCTAGAGTTTTCCTTCTACCTCTTAACTACCTCATCTGCAAAAGTAGCTAAGAAGCAGAGTTTTTGAAATTAATAGTTTATTGCTGGTTCCCCTCCTGGTCCTGTTAAAAAATAAAAGGAGTAGAGTACAAGTTCAACTAGGCAGCACACTCCCTTAGCACAGAAGTTAAATTTAAATGAACATGGAAGAAAGAAATTCACACCTATCTGAAACAAATCATTCAGTGACTTACTATCTAGGTATACAATCCTAGAGCCATTTCTAGCATCTCAGAAAGACTCTTCACTTTGTCTTTCAGACTTTGCTTATATCTTAATTTCAGTAGTCTTCCTTTGTCTCCTAGAATGACATGGCTCTTAAAGTATCCAGTCATATTCCTTATTTCAGTATAGTTATTGATTCTTCAATGAGGTGATGAGGGATGGCAGAGGAAGTGGAAAAGAATCCAAGCAAGGAAGTCAGTAATGCTTTTCTTCCCAACTTCATGGCCCTCTAGCCACGTGTCTAGAGACGAAGCACTGTGTGTCTCTCATTAGCTGCTTATTACCAAGACAGATAGGATGTTGTTCTGTTTAGCATACTTTTCAACTTTGTCAGATCTTGCATTGTCAATTTAGACTTTTCTTCTTCCAGGAAATTTCCCCTATATCCTCTAAAACTGATACATATGCCTCAAATCTAAGTTTCTATCAAACCCATTAAGTATTGACCATTTCCACTTGACTTACACAAGACTAAACAAACACTGATGGAAAAAGGTAACCAAGCACATATCACAAAGTACAGTTTAAGGGGCTGGGAAGGTGGCTCAGAGGTAGAGCGCTTGCCTTGCATGCATGAGGCCCTGGGTTCGACTCCTCAGCACCACATAAGCAAAAACAAAAAAGCCGGAAGAGGCGCTGTGGCTCAAGTGGTAGAGCGCTAGCCTTGAGCTGAAGAGCTGAGGGATAGCGCCCAGGCCCAGAGTTCAGGCCCCAGGACCGGACCCAAAAAAAAAAAAAAAAAAAAGTACAGTTTAAAAGGTAAGTTTCTGGTTTCTGACTCTAAAATGATAGAAAGTACTTTCCAAAATTTCTATAATGGAGATTATAACTACAATGAGTGATTTGTTTTAAAGATAAAAGAAAGTATGTAGCTCCTGATAAGCAGTGACAAGCAGCTTCTGTTACCAGTGTCCCACTGACCGAGACTTCATTTTCACTAGCTCCAGGCTGTTGTTAGGGTCAGTCCCCCTTTGTGTTAGGAGTCTGTCTGTCTAAGGCAAGTGAATCCTTACTGCTTTCCCTGACCAATCTATTTTCCTGAGTCTTCCTACAAAGAAGGTGGTACTCTCAAGATCTATGCAGTACAGAATAAGAGGAAAAGGATTCAGAGTCTCTCCCAGGAGATTAAAATAAATAATTACTGCCTTATCTGTTACAGTAAGTTACTATGACATGTCATCCACGCTTTATCTGTAAAAGTCTTTCAAAATAATTGCTGTTGTCAGCTGATTATGGTATTTCAGTCTAATAGCCTAAGAAAGGCCACATGACCTCTCAAGATTGATTCCTCCCATTTGATTCAGCAAAGTACTAGTACATTCTTGTACTGAGTAATGGAGGTAAAATTTGTGAGTATTTCAGAATAGAAGGAGAGCAATTACCTATAAAAGGCAAATTTATATCTGATTCTCCAGCAAACCTGAACTGGGTCTAACATCTTTTTTGTGGACCAAATGATTGTTGCATCTTAAATGAGATTTTACAAACAGAATTACAACAATAATGGTAAGAATAGCAGTTACCATGTATTTTATTTTAAGTAGCAGGACAGTAGAAAGTGCTTTGTGTATATGACCCCATTTAATTGCTACTCCTTTGTCATCACTCTGTCATTTTAAGACACAGCATTGGGGTAATTACTTATTAAGCAATAATTAGCCAGAAACTTCATCTATGCAATATTCCTTTCGGTGATTTTGCTGAATATCTTTTATGTTTTATACATAAATAGCAGTTGAAACTCAGAAGATTAAGCTGCCTACTTTTAAATGGAAGAACAGAATTTAAACCTAATAGAACTTTTAACCCTAATTCTAGTCTCCTAATCATTAGTTTTGCTGGTTCTCTATAATTGACTTTTCTTATACATGCTTCCACATGCAATTTTGGCTGATCTTCCAATAGTCAGGTGAAGCAGATAGAGATGGAGAGACATCTGTCTAAGGTACAAGGGTGCCAGAAGCTGACTAAACTGGACCCTCAGGATACTCTTTGGCCCTGTTAGCTAATCTGCCTCCATGCAGTGGGAGCACATTTTACAACTCTGGTGTACTTCCTTCCTTCTCTCAGGCTCCAGACAGCTTCATAGTAACAAGGCTTCCTCAGTGGCAACTGTGGAGACTTTTGAAAAGGGTCTCGAAGGAAATCTAGGAAAGGTAACAATAATGGTGAAAGCTGGCAGGTCCTGTGGGGCAGCAGCAGTAGGAAACAGCTTCCGTGAGAATTTATCTGGTCCTGTGCCTGGCCAGCCGAGAGAGGGTCTATACAAGGCTGTGGAGGTACAACAGGAGACTAACTCTAGCACAGGCAAGGTGACTGTGGCAATTTCTGAAAATAAGCTATCAGTAACATTTTTATTTCCCTGTCCCTCTGTCTCTATCTCTAACTCTCTCTTGCCAGTATTGGAATTGAACTCCCTCAGCCTCAGTCTGTCTTAGCTTGCTTGCTCATATCTGGCATTCTACTACTGTAGACATACCTCCAGTCTAACTTTCTGCTGATGAGTTACATAGAGATGGAATCTCATTCTTTTCTGCCTAAATAGTTTCAAACCAGGATCTAGGTATCAGCCTGCCTAGCAGTGTTATTGGCATTGGCCAATGAATCCGGCCCCACTTTTTTTTTTTTAATGAGGATGATGTGCAGTGGGGTTACAATTACATAAGTAAGGTAATAAGTACACCTCTTGTGGAGCAGTGTTACTCCCTCCCTCATTTTTTCCCACTGTCCCTCCTCCCTCGACTCCCCTACCCTCCAAGTTGTAAAGATCATTTCCAACATAGTGTCTTGTGAGTATCACTGTTGCATTTGTCTCACCATTTTGTTATTCCCTTCCCTTCCCCAAATCAGATACACATATATACAAGACACAGGGGTACCAAAACCAAAAACAGTAACAATGGGATAAACCAAAGGGGGGAAAAAGAAAGAAAAAATAACTTCATACAATAATTTAAAAAACAAAAACAAAAAAAACCATCAAAGATCATTAGTCATAATAGGTATAATAATGATGAAAAGCTGGAAGTATTTCAGGCATCGCCAAAATGTGGCATAGAAATACAAAGGGAGGGCTGGAAAGGTGGCTCAGTGGTGGAGCGCTTGCCTTGCATGCATGAGGCCTTGAGTTCGATTCCTCAGCACCACATAAGCAGGGGGGAAAAAAGCCGGAAGTGGCACTGTGGCTCAAGTGGTAGAGTGCTAGCCTTGAGCTGAAGAGCTGAGGGACAGTGCCCAGGCCCAGAGTTCAGGCCCATGACCAGATCTCCGCCCCCCACCCCCCCAAAAAAAAGAAATACAAAGGGAACACACACTGCCAAACAACCTACAAGTCATTAGAAAGGGAAAACTAGTCATTTCAAATAGTTGTGGATATTATTTTCTGATACCACACAAAGAGGGCAAGTGGTGTTTCTTAAAGTTTAGTTGTAATGTAGACTCTGAAACCTTACCAGTAAACTTTCAATGTTTCTCATTAAAATACCCTGTATCCTCTGGCAAACATTAATGCATTAGACTTTCAAAAACATAATTTACTCACTGAGCCTTGCATATCTTCCTGATTTAACACATTGCATTATGCAATGTCAAAATATTAAAATGGTGATTCCCGAACCAACAACAATGAGAAGGCTTACTATCCATTTATATTGATAAATATCAGTTTTTCAAAATTATAGTTTTACTTGTACCTCAAAATGTATCACTGGCAGCAAATGCTGTCAGTTATTCCTCTTAAATTGCAGGCTTCCTTTGTGCACTTTGAGGAAGCATCTGCTAATCCTGGTTCTTGCTGTCTGTCCTTTACTGTTCCTATTCTTTGGAGTAGAAGAATGCCTGTGAAGAGCAGCTAGCCACCCGGGCTGCCTGCTTGTCCAGGTGCTTGTCTCCGAGAATATTGTTGCTCTCTGCTCAGGATCACTGCAAGAGAACTTAAAAGTTAGCAGAATTAGTGAATTTCTTTTTTTACTTCATCAAAGACATTCTTAAGCAAAAATGCCCTTTTTATCAGAATAAAAGCAACTGATGTGCCACTGCTTTGATTCCTGGTAAAGCTGTTTTTACCCATATTATTAAGTGTAAATATTAGCAGGGAAAAAGAAAATAACATCCTAGTATTATCATGAAAGTATTTTGATTTGACAGACATCCAGAGTCTATAGGCACATGTAGAAAACCACTTCTGTGGGCCACTTTGAAGATGCAGTATTGTTAATGTTGTGAGCGAGGTTGGCCAGTGATGTGCCAGCAGGACAGAAGCAAAGGGCCAGTTGTCTAAAGCATTTTAAATCCAGTGCAGCCTTCCTATGAAATGGCCCATCCTGCTACCCTAAGATCTTCATGGGCAGAAACCTCCAAATCTCCTACCTGTCACATGATCAAGACTGGCCCATCAGTTTCTGAATACTCAAGTAGAAACAGGCTTACCTGAACACACTTAGCAAAACTTGGACGACAGAAAGCAACGTTACTACCTCTAACTCCCTTTCCAGATTAGGTTATAATAGCTGTCCACTAGGTCCCCAAACACTTCAAGTCATCAGGATCTAGGGAAGGCCAAAGGGTAGCCAGCACAAGTCAGGTGACTAGATTTTGACAATAACTTTTCTTCCATCCAGAGGGTACAACCTGATTTTGCAACTTTTTATTCATTGTCCTCCTGAGAAAATATTATCAAATGTTATGAAAGAATTATTAGATAAGTAAGCCTCTTTTTGAAAGCAGATGAGCTTTTTTTAGCTATGTACCCTGAAGGAATTTTAAATCATCTGTTCTGTGGTAATGGGAAACCATAGAGTCCCAAAATTTTATTGTAAATATTGCTTTTTCATTTATTCTGCTTTATCTACAGAAATTCTTAATGGTTAGTGTAAAGATTAAAGGCTCCTAGGAATGAAAATACTATAAAAGACAGATCAGTCCAGATCAAGTACATGGGTTAGGCATGCCGGCCCTCTACTGGACTTTGTCACATAATAAACCTTTACTAAGAGTTAGCTAAAATATTCATTTTATTCGAATAACCACAGAGAAGATTTTCCTTAAAGACCAAAATAACCAGAAATTAGTTAGCTCTTTTGGATTAAACTCAGTTAGTATGGAACTTAGTAATTTGATTTCTCAAGGGGGTTCACTACCTCTTAGCCCCAAAGTGGCCACAAGTATTGTATCAAAATATTATCGTTACAGAGCGTTCATTGAGATGTGGCCCACTACTGCCAAATCCTCTATGTATTCTTGGTCTCCAAGAATGAATGGAAAGTTGCTGTGCTACCAATAGCACTTTCTCCCTGGTACCCCACCCCACGCTTATCTTCCAAAGCTGGGGTGTCACTGAACCTGGAGGAAGGGCCTCCATTCCCTTTGCCAAAACTCTGCCGCCTCCCCCCTCCCCAGCACCTCCAGAGCACCAGGCTTCACTTCTCTGAGCACACTGCAGTGGTGAATCTCCCAACAGCATCCCAGCCCTAAGTTGTGGAGTCCAGGAAATCGGAAGGTCACCTTCACATCCGTTCTCTGGACTCTCCTTGCCCTTTGTTGGCCTCCTTTGTCCCTTCAATCTATGACATAGCTTAGATTCATGTCATTAACAAAAACATATGTCCCATTGTCTACTATTTTCTCTTTTTTACTTTCTAGTAGTAGCACTGTGACTGTTTTGACTATTTCTCATCTCTTAAAACCATCCTCATTGCCTTTTTATCCCTACCAAACTAACCTATCAACATTGCCAAATTTGTTAGCTAATTGTCAGTTTTCAGATGATAATTATGTAATTATGTGAGGTAGGTAATCACCTTTTTTCCCCCCTTAATATTATTTCAATACTTTGCTGCTAGAATAATGTACTTGCTGTTTTATTTTCTACTTCATTGGCTTTTTCTTATCAGTCAAACCTGACAAGTACTTTTCTTCTTTCATACTTCTTAAAGTTGGATTGTTCCTGATTTCCTTTTCTTATTTATACAAATCCCTTGTAGTTTTATCTAATTTCTTCTTTCAGGTAAAATATGAAAAAGCAAAACCTTCTGTGCTTGTAGTTTCTCTCCTAGGCCTTTCTCCTAAGGTTTCCAGTTGCACATTGTGTTTCTACATCTCACCTTCTAACATCTTCTTCACACTAAAGAGGGCAAAACTACACTGACTACATCTTGGTCCACAGCAAATCTATCTTACTGAAAATACAAGTCTGTAGTCATTTCTCAGAACATCATTCCCTTTGCCTTGATCACGGTTCCATACAAATACTTGAGCAGCCAGTACCCATTTCCTCCAGCCTGAGCAAATGAGGCTGTGTCCTCAAGGCAGCTTATCCCAGTAGACCTGACCTTCCTCCCCTGTGAACATACATTCCTACTTAATTACACTCATTTGCCATTTCCTCTTGGCTGAAGAGTGAGATCTACAAGGAGTGGTTTTGTGTGTTTCATTCACTCAAATATTCTCAGTTCTTTTAGAACAATAACAAGGTCATAGTAGATACACTCACTCAAAATCGCTTAATACGCTGATTGAGGGAATTACAACACAAGTGTTGAAAACTGTGTCCAGACAAGACAGGATGGTATTCATGGGTAACACTCAGCAAGAGGCATCGCCCTCTCTCCCCAGTTCTAATCATGATAGGAAAGGACTCAGATCTCTTACTTTCTCAACACTAAAATGAAAGACCAGGAAATAGGGAGTGTGGTAAATAGCATCAGACTCAGAGGTATTTATACCATGACCTCTCCAAGGGAAATCACTAATCTACCTAGGAGATAGAGAGCATGTCAGGCTCATGTAATCATATATCTAATCTATCGCCATTCCATTTCAATAATGAAAACTTAGTTTATACATCTTATATGTGAAACTTGTCGTTTTACCTAAGGGCAATTCTACAAAATGTAAACATGAAGCTATCAAGTGATGGGAGCTGGGCCAAACAGGGCCCTAGGAGGACCCAGCTCATCTGTGTGGTTAGAAAGCTTAGAGTTTATCCTTTGGAGAAGAAACCTTTGAAGGCTATTTATTCACATACAGCATTGCTTTTCCTTACCTTTTATCCCTTTCTCCCTGGTATAAGACATGCAACACTCACATCTCTTAGGCCTGAGTGCTTGCTCAGTTTGTGGTCTTCCTGCTCACCTCAGAAGATAGATGGCAATTAGAAGCCCAGGAGGACTGGACCTGAGTCCAGTGTGGTAGCTTGTGTCTTGGTTCATATCAGAACATGGTCCAGGGGCCACACCATCTTGCATCTGGTGTTGTTTCTTCTCTCAGATAGCTGGACCAAGAAAAGCTTTAAAGTTTTTGAAAATGGTCTTCCAGAGGAAAGAAGGATGGCCAAATAGACACATGAAGAAATGCTCAACCTCCCTAGCCATAAAAGAAATGCAAATCAAAACAACATTGAGATACCACTTCACTCCAGTTAGAATGGCTAAAATCAAGAACTCTAACAACAACAGATGCTGGAGGGGATGTGGACAGAAGGGAACCTTACAGCATTGTTGGTGGGAGTGTAAACTTGTTCAACCACTTTGGAAAGTAGTATGGAGGTTCCTCAAAAGACTCCACATAGAGCTCCCCTATGACCCAGCAATCCCACTTTTGGGCATTTACCCAAATGTTTACAAACAAGACCACACTAAAGCTACCAGCACAACTATGTTTATTGCAGCATTATTTACCACAGCTAAGATATGGAACCAACCCAGATGCCCCTCAGTAGATGAATGGATCAAGAAAATATGGTATATATACACAATGGAATTCTATGCGTCCATCAGAAAGAATGACATTGCCCCATTTGTTAGGAAATGGAAAGGCTTGGAAAAAATTATATTAAGTGAAGTAAGCCAGGTCCAAAGAAACATAGGTCCCATGGTTTCCCTTATTTGCAATAACTAGTATATGTCTGAGTCAAGCAGAAAAGGTCAGATAAGTTGATGTTAGGGAAATGAACCCTAACATATGTATTCAAATGTTTTTTTTTCTTTCATGCGATTGTTTCTAACACATTTATAAGATTATTTCTTTGTTGCTTTGTATGTCCCTCCCCCACAGTATAACCCCTGCTTTCACTGTATTTGATGTTGGTATAATTTGTGGAGGGGAAGGGGAAAAACAAATCGTTTAACTAGGGATACAGGTGGACCCATTGCAACAATGAGATGTACAAGTTGTTATGTTGAAAACAAACTTTACAACTTGGGTGGAGGGGGAGGTGGGGGTAGGGGGGAGGATGGGAAGGGGAAACAAAGGAGGAGGCTACAATGCTTGATAAGAAATGTACTCATTATCTTGCCCATGTAATTGTAACCCCTCTGTACAGTATTTTCACAATAAAAAAAAGAACTATTAAAAAACGAAAATGGTCTTCCATCTAAGGGCTGTTTTTTCTAAGGAACTGAGAAGAAAGGAAGGAAGCATGAGAGGACTAGAGCTAGCCGCCAGCCCTCTGCCTTCTCCTGAGTATGTCCTCAGTTCACAAAAAAGAAAGCCAGAATTATGCTAAGTACTTGGTCTTCTTTTGATCCCTTCTTATGAGCTGTCCCATGGAAGGAGGCAGAAGGCCTGGGAGTTTGGCTGGGTACCAGAGAGGCAGGCCCTCGCTGGACCTTGGAGGGAGGACTCTACTCCTGAGCGTTTTGATGGAGGGAAGGGCATTCACCCTCTGGAGTTTTCTTGCCTATTATTAATGCTCTAAGTTATATCCTTAAGCAAAGAGAGTTTTAGTGTTTTTTCTCCCCCTTTTGCTATATTTTCGGTTTTTCATTTATCCTTGGGAAATAGGACACGTCTTTGGTTAATAGACATTTGAGGTACACGGAATGAAATGCTGCAAAAGCAATTCAGTTGGAACTGACAGGTGGGAGAATGGGGCTCAGCTGCTCCCAGCTTCTCAGCTTGATGACAGTCTTGCAATAAATAATCAGAAAGTGGGTGAAATGATAGTGAATGTCAGTTTAAAGTTTTCAGTTGTCAAAACTGGGATTGTCTTAACATGGAATCGTTGCTGGTCCAAATTATGCTACCTTTTATCTACCTGTTCATTGGGAAACAGTCTTCACACCCTCATCCCTCCCCTTTTTATTCTGAGCTGTGTTAGAGCATCTACAGACAGTTTTCCAGTGTGTACAAATCCTTATTATTGCTCTTCGTTTCATGAAGGATGCTTAGTTTGGTCAGCAGCTGTTAGACTCTTCTTCTGTTTCATTAATCTCAATGTCTGTCATCCAGAATTCCAAGTTAAACAATTGAGAACTGTCTCCGTAGTGCAAGTTTTTGGGGTGTTTTCCCCTCCCAATTTTATGAAAATGTTAATCTCTTTGCAACAGTTCTCAAGAACAACAGTTTTATTTTTCTAGGAGGCATTATGATGTAACGTCTGAACTTTGGAAAGAATAAGGTTTGCTTAATTTAGTATATTTCTTAAAAACACTAGCCAGTTTATTTTCAACAAAATGAGAAGTTATTTTGATGACATTAAGACTAGATGCTGGGCTGACCCTTGCAAGAGTATGATGGAGCTGAGTCCAGATGGCTCCTGGCAGGCTGACTGGACACAGACCCTCAGCCGGCACAACTTCCCAGGATGCACCACCGATGGGGGCCTAGTGTAGGCACAGAGGACTCGCCTGAGACTTGACACCAGCCTTGCTGCATAAGATTTTGTCGGAATTTATGTTTGTTCTCACACAAAAGTCATTGTATTTTTAAAAGCATCCTATACTAGGTGCCTGTGATTCATGCCTGTAATCCTGACTACTCAGGAGGCTGAGATATAAGGATTGCTGTTCAAAGTTAACCCAGACAGGAAAATCCATGACTCTTACCTCCAACTAACCACCGCAAACCCGGAAGAGGCTCTGTGGCTCAAATGGGTAGAGGGCTAGCCTTGAGCACAAAAGCTCAAGGACAGTACCCGGGCCCTGAGTTCAAGCCCCAACAACAGCAACAAAAATTCCTTATATTAATAGCTGCAGTATTTTATTTAGTAAAACTCTATTGTTTGTTTTGTTTATGCTGGCTTTTCTTTTTAATAGAGTATTAATATATGTTAGTTTTAGCTGAGAACCAGTGGCTCATGCCTATGATCCTAGCTACTCAGAAGGCTGAGATCTGAGGATCACAGTAAGAAGCCAACCCAGACAGAGAAGTCCATGAGATTCTTACAGCAATAGCCAGAAGTGGAGGTGTGGATCAAATGGTAGAGTGCTAGCCTTGGGGAAAAAGACCCAGGGAAAGGGCTCAGGCCCTGCATTCAAGCCCCAGGACATGAACAGATAATAGTATACAAACAAAACCATATATTTGTTGTAAAATAATTTTACTGTGATATTTTCATACAAGCATAGTGTACCTGATCAAATTCACCTCCTCTGTAACCATCCTCATCCCTCACTAGAAATAATTGTTTTTATTTTTCCTTTAGTTATGTATGATTGAAAAATGCTTGTATTTATCATGTACCTCATGTTTTAGCAATTTTTAAGAGTACAATGCGTGGTTGAATTACAGTATCCATGTTGTACAATCTGTCTGTCTGTCTATCTATCTGTCTCTCTGTCTTATCTATCTATCTATCCATCTATCTATCTATCTATCTATCTATCTATCTATCTATCTATCTATCTATCTATGTTTGTCTGTCTGTCTATAAAGTACTTTGTCTGTATTCATCTTTCAATGTTTCCATTTACATTTACCTGCTCCTCCCCTTCCCTGGGATACTCATCCCTAACAGGACCCATTTTACATTTCTGTTATTGTTTTTTAGCATATATTAATTTTACAAAGGGATTTTACTCTGATATCTCACACAGATATATATTATATATATATATATAATTATATATATATATATATAATATATATATATATATATAATTTTAATCAGATTAAACGCCTCATTGCTCTTGCCCATCCCCACCCTCCCATTATTCAACACCTTTCATTGAGTTTCCTTATGTCATCTGTATGCATGCACTCAAGGTATTTGGATATTATTTGCCCTCTGTTTCTGTTTCCTCTTCCCTGTCCCCTCATCTTCCCAGTATATACAAATACATTATGTAATATATATGTGTATCTATATCTATATCTCTACATATATTCAACTCTAGATTACAAAAGTGAGTGAAAATATGACACATTTGTCTTTGAGCTTAGCTTATTGTACCCAACATGATGATGTCCAGTTCTATCCATTTTCCTGAAAACAACAATATAAGTTTTCTTTATGGCTGAATAATAACAACATGTTGTTGCATGTGCCATATTTTCTGTATCCATTTATTGGTTGATGGTCATGTTGCTGATTCAACTGTTAGGCTATTGTGCATAGATCGATCCCTCTTCTATATTGGTTTGTCCTCCTTCATGTGTGTGCTAGCAGTGGTATGGCAGAATCAAATTATTTTTGAAGAACCTCCCTTACGATTTTTATAGTGGTTGCACTAGTTTACATTCCTTCCAGTAGTGTATAAGGGTTCCCACCCCCCGCCCCGAATCCTGAGGAGCATTTGTTTTGTTTTCTTGGTGATTGTCATTTTGAAGGGGATGATGTGGTGAGCAAGCCGTGTCAGAAACTTAGAGGAACTCTACAGTATCTGAATTCGCTGAATAGGGACAGATTCAAAAGCTACAGTTTGACTGGCATTAGTGTGCCGAGCCCTGTTGAGGTCACTCGAAGGCCAGCCTTGGCAACATAGGTTTTTTATTGCAGTCTTCACTGTAGCAATCACTCTCAGGTGGCGCTTCCCGCCGCGCAGGAATTCAGAGGGGGAAGAGGCTGCAGACAGCTGTGCTGGAGCACAGCAGAGCTGGTACAGGTGCAGGGGAGGTCCGTGGAGGGGACCCCACTGCACCCCAGGCTCAGAGCGGCTCAGGGCACAGCGATGTCCAATGCCCGTCCAGGTGGCAGGTGGCTGCCAGTGGGGTGTGAGGGTGAGGCGCGGCCCAGGCAGGACAGAGGCAGCGCTCCTGGGCTTCAGCAGTTTTCCTGGGCGAGGCCTGTGACTGGTGACACGGCTGCAGGGTCAGATGCCTGCCGCCGCTCTGCTTTAGGGTGCTCCTTTTTAGAGTCTCAGGCAAGGAAGGGGGCTCCCTCTGGTGTGGTGCAATCAGTGTTTTTTGGGGGGGAGGGTGGGGTATGTGTGTGATTATGACTTAATACATTTTCTGGTGTGTTTGTTTATTGACATAAATAAGTCATCTGTTTGAGCCTCCTGGTGTGCTGACTGGTAGTAGCTGTTTACTTAAACAAGATGGAGTCATTCTGTTAGGACAGTTCCATTCAACGTGGAGTAGGCACAGCCTTTAAGCTGTGGTTCTACACCATGAAGCACAACCAAGAGTAGACAAAGCTCATTCTCTTCAGGGGAGGTGGAATTTTAGTGGTTTTGGTTTGTATCTTTTCTGTGGCTAAGAACGTTGAACATTTCTTCATAGTAGCCAGTTGAACTTCCTGTGCGTACTGTCTGTTCACTTTGTTCATTTATTAGTTGCATTATTTATTTTTGGCTGTGTAATTTTTGAGTTTTTTTAAATATTCTAAAATTGTCTATTGAATACTTTGGCTATTGAATACTTTGTAAAGATTTTCTCTTCCATTCTGTGGGGTGCTTCTTGATCCTAGTATTTGTTTCTTTTGCTGTACAGAAACCTTTTAATTTGATACATTTATGTATTTTTACTTTCACTTCCTTTACAGTTGGAATCCTATATAGAAAATAATTACCTGTGCCTTTATCTCTTAATTTTTTTGGTAGTTTCTCTACTAAGTTCAAAGTCTCAGATCTTACATTAAAATCTTCTATGGAGTTGATTTTTGTGAAGAATGAGAGATAGGAGCTTGTTTTTGGCTTTCTGCGTGTAAATAACCAGTTTTCTTAGCATCGTTTTCTTTTTTGCATGCAAACATTTCTCTGCTCTTTTATCAGCTAGTCCTCATTCTTTCTTCTGACTGAGAATGTTTATAAAAATTGTGACTGGGGGAAAGGTTATGACTACAGAAAGGGAGAGAAGGAATTAAGGCAACAGAGAACCAAAGCAATGACCAGTCTCTGTGACAAGACTACCCTGTTCCCACAGCCGTGACTTCTGCTCTGAGGGTGAGCAAACTAGAGCCAGGTGGAAGAGTGACCAGGCAGGTGGAGAGGAGCCCCAGACTGCAAAGTTCTGTGTGCGAGCTTGGGGCGTGGGTGCTCATGGAATGACAGCGGTACACCCCTCCCCTGGCCTTGTCATGAACCAGGGAACTTAGTTACAAGACCATTTTAAACTCTGTAATGAACAGGCCTCTGTGGACAGTGGCCCTCTGCCACCAGGTATGACAGTCATCTGTGGTAGGGACTTTGGGATCCTGGCAGCGTGGAAAGCAGTTGGGCGTGACATGGCAGGTTCAGGGTTTATGTTATAGAGTCAGTTCATGTCATACCCAGTTTGTTGCACTCTATTAAGCTAACTTGGGAGGTTGTGATAAGCCCAGGAATACAAAGTGTGCCCCACACAAAGGGCACATTTTTTCCTACGGAATGCTCCAGCACAAACATTCTGTAAATCCCTAATAACTGTATTTGATAGGTCTACTTTCAGGGGTACTCAGGTTTTTTTCATCCTGTTTTCCTGCCTCTATACTTTGTTTCCTCTTCTGCTGGGCAGGCTTTGCTAGCCAGCATTGCCTCTGCTCCTTCCTTTTCCTTGACCTTCCACCGCCTCTCTCCTTCTGGCCTCTAGGACATTGCTCAGCACCCCATCCAGACTCAGTGGAGTGGTGGAGGGACTTCCCCTTCATGTACCAAGCCCCTCCACACCTGCTTGGGGCAAGGGAAAAGAAAGTAGGCTGCAGCGGGAGCCAGCCAGACCCTGATTGGGAGAATTATCTATGGAAGTGGCTTGTAGGCTAACTGAGTAGGAAACAGCTTGGAGGAGATGAGGGGAAAGAATACATTTCTGGCAGAAAGAGGAGCTGAAAGAGGAGCTCTCGGAAGAATCTCAGTAATGCACTGTTTTCATGGTTGGTCTTTGGAAAGGAAGTAAGACTTGGAGAGCCAAGTAGGGATAAAACCTGGAGTCAGGGCCTTGGCTGTCCTTAGTGAGGTTCTAGGCTGGGTCCATGGCCAGTGCTTTTGAGCAGTGTCCTCTGTGTTGCCCTTCTTGGGCTTGGCAGTGCTTCCGGCAGGCAGAGGAGATGCTCTCACTGTCACTTCCCCACATCACAGCAGCCTGGATGCTGAACTGCCAGCCTGGGTGGTTTCTACTGGATTGAAGCTTCTTTGATGATTGGAAGTTGAAATGATGGAGGATATTCTTAGGAGATGATCACAATGGCTCAATAGCTATATGTGTATGACTATATAAAATGATACTTACTGAAATGAACTCCAAGAAATGAAAACATGGAAACAAGGGGTTTTTTGTTGTACTGTTTGCAGTTTTTTTTTTTCCTTTGGTTTATTCCCTGTTGTCAGTTTGTTATTTCGGTACCCTTTGTCTTGTATATAAGTTTATCTGATTTGGGGAAGGAAAGGGGAATCACAGAAACAGTGGGACAAAGGGTGAACCAATCTACCCTTGATACTCACTAGACACTGTGTTGGAAATGTACTTCACAACTTGGAGAGAAGAGAGGTCGGGAGTGGGGAAGTGGTAGAAAATGAAGAGGGGGGGTGGGTAACAGTTCAGAAAGAAATGTACTCATTACTTTTGTAACTATAACCCCTCTATAGATCACCTTTACCGTAAGATATAAATTTTTTAAAAAAAGAAATGATGGTGACAGTTCTCATTCTGCAAAATGAAGTAGCACAACAAGAAGGAAAGCCTGAGTGGGGAATGGAAGGTCAGGTCTTCCTCTGAAAGTCAGTGCGCATGGTTCTGGGATACAGCTTTGGCACCAACCTATGCCTCTAAAAGTATGCAGAGTTCAAATACGTTGAACCACATTTAAGCCTGTTTTTGCCTTATCTCCAGGATTTAATAATAACTGGCTACCTCTTTTTTTTTTCCTTTTTTTGCTCTCTCAAGGATATTATAAGTTAGAACATGGATTTGGCTGTGATTTGAGAAGACCCGTCACCAAAAACTTGGAATTCCCCCAAAAGACCGCTCTCACATGTTATCTCTGCACATAACAGGGTGCCTTCACACCAGTAGTGCAGTTCACTCACCATGATGGTAATAGTGCCAGTGACATAAAGTGTCTCTGCCCTATTATGAAGACTATAAAGTAAAATTCCTACAGTTCACCCAGTACCAAGTTCTTTGGTTGGTAGGTGCATAGTAGGCAGATTGGGCTTGGGGAAGAAATGCACTTCCATCTGTTGAGAAATTGTCACTGCTGCCTCAGCCCAGGCCTGGTTCTCCGCACCTGTACTAGGACTGCCGCAGGCCCCCTGAAGCCCATGCGTCTTCAGGCTCACTGGTGACTAACCAATTGTAGTTCAGATGTCAGACACACTTACTGTGTGCTGTGTGGCAAGTCTGGGAGTGAAGAGCATCTCAGGTCCTTCTGTCTTAGTGCTCCATCATTGCAGTGAGAACTGATTTTATTTTTAACACCTTTATTGGTTTTTAGTGTCTTTAGCTTAGGGATATTTGGTTGGGTATGATTTTAACGCACAGCCAAATCACTTGTGCTAATGTATGTTTTTTTTTTCTTTTGTTCACGCAGTGGAGCTGACTACTATGATTATGGACATGGACTCAGTGAGGAGACATACGATTCCTATGGTGAGTGAGGGGCAGAATGACCACACGATCCTACTGAGGGGAAATTCATAGGTTTCGCTGGAAACCCATTTAGACTGAAGAAGCAGTCTTGTTTTAGTTCCTTTATATGTATCTATCTCTTTTCAGGAGGTCCTTTAATATAACATTTAAAGAGAACTACAGACTTGTACACAAATACATGAATTTTGGTTCAAACTTGGATTGTCTTGTGGGGTTGATTACTGTATGCTGTTTTTCTTAATAGAATAATTTGCAAAACTACTGACACTTGATAGCCTGAAGTGGCTTTGTTCCTTGATACTAAAGCAGAATGAAGAAATTGAGAGTACCCATCTGAAGTGATTCTTTCCCACCTCTTCTTTATGTTTTAACTCATTCACAGTCTCTAGTACTTTGAAAAATGTACACTGAGAGTCATTCCATAAAATGTACAACAGCACTGAACAGGGAGTGGACAGTCTTGAGTAACTTACATGGAGACATCTAACCTCTCCTTAATTCAAATGAAGCAGACAGAGACGCTGGGAAATCCATGTCCAAATTCTCAATATGTAGAGGATGGCAGGTTTAATTAAAAGAACTGGCTGCAGCCACAAAATGATGGTAAGACGTGCCTTTGCCACAGGGCAAAGAGATCAGAGAGCATGAAGCTTCAATCAGCACAGAGTTCTGAGATTGCCTGGTGCCCACTGCAAGTGAATCAGGGTCCTGGTTAATGGATGCTATGACATTTCTCTGAACATAACTGAAAAACCATTTTCCGGTGTTCCTTTGAAGTGCATTTTGTTGTATCACCTGCCCAAAGCTGTGATAACCTACCTTGATTCTTTTTTTTTTTTTTTTTTTTTTGTTATTTGTAACAAACACTTAAGAGAAATGCATTGCCTTACTGAATGCTGTAAACTTAAATTGATGTAAGTTAGCTTGAGGGAGTGACGGTGATTACATGTTTGTATCAAAAGAAGAGGTCATTTTAAGCTTTTTTCTTTCACAGCTTTTTAAATTGGTCTCTATGGACATGTGGCTTTTAGATTGCTGTGTGTTGCAGCAGGGAGTTAACTCTTTGGTATCCAAAACCTGTAGGTAACTCTGTAAAAGTCCTGAGCCTAGAGATGTAAGTTCAGGAGATAAAGATGATGGATTTACCTTTGTTTACTAACTTTGTTTCTTACTCCTGAAATGTCAAGGAGGCACCATTTTAGCCCTAACCCTATAATTTTCGGAGTCTTTCTATGAAAGAGTCTGTGAAGACTGAGGCTCCTTCTCAATTCTGCTTTTCCCAGTGTGCTCTGTGGTCTTTCTTCCTTTTCTCAGCGCCCCACCCCCTCCATTGCTGGTGTTCATTTTCTTTCTCACTGTTAGGGGAAATGTAAGTGGTTCTCTCTTCTCTTTCCTACTCATAAATCCCTTCACATTTTGGAGGAGGCAGTTGGATTTGCTCCCTGAGCTTGGGAGCTTGAATTGAGTGAGTAGTAAAGGAAAGTCCTCTCCAAGTTGGTTGTCTGACACATACAAGGCTTGCTTTCCTTCCCATGCTGATAGTTTTGCCAACAAAATAATACCTTTTTGCATTCCCTGTTTCTTTTATCAGTTCATCAGAGATATGTAACTTCAGTATGACATCTACTGCTAGTTTAGGGTGAAGTTGGATTCTGATAAATGAAGCCGGTGGGATCCATGCAGTGATTTAATTGTGATTCGTCTTACCAATTTCAGGGCAAGAGGAGTGGACTAACTCAAGACACAAAGCACCTTCAGTGAGGACGGCAAAGGGCATCTACAGAGACCAGCCATATGGCAGATACTGATTGTACTGTCTGATGTTGTGAAATAGCCAATCTCCACCCGTCCTGTATACTGTTCAAAGTAATTTTTTTCTATGAACAATCCCTTTTTAAATAAATCAAAATGCTTAAAACCTGAATGGATGGAACTTAAAACTACTTTGTTTGAACCATCCACCTGGGCAGGAAAAAACAAGACATGTAAAATTTTGTTATTTCTAGTCTGTATATGAAAAAATAGGTCATCAAAAGGAAAAAAAATAACTTTGATTAACTAGTGTTAAACAAAAAGATAGGTTACTAAATATGTTAATCCATTCTTTTAACATAAGCCTCACCTTTCATTTTAAAGGTTTCCATAGAGTTTAGTTATTTTATCTTTAAGCCATATGCTAGTATTTTTTCTTCTCTTGCCAACATGCGTAAAAAGGGAAGCCAGTTTCAAGTGAAAATAATGTGGTATTCTTTTGTAACTCAAGTCTTGAAATGTTCTGTAGTGTTAAGCAAAGTCTCCTCTTGCTTGATACTAAATAAACTTTTGAAAGAAATTTTGTGTGTGTGAGCTAACCATTTCATGTTTCTCTTATTTAAAAAGGCCTTCATAAATAGTTGTAAACAGGGAAAGAATTCCTTTAACAATGCTTGTCATAAAAGGGTCACACTAAACATTGTACAACTTATATTAAAAATGGTATAAAATTAAATGTGCCACAATGTGCTCACCGTAGATTTAAATGTTGTTTAAAGAGTCCAAATGGGATCAAGCTGCGTGATTGGCCCGTTAAAATTACGCCAAACCAAATCTTGTTTAAAAGCTGGTTTTAAAATAACTACTGAATTTTCTGGAAAAGATGTGATCAGTTTTCATCTTGTTGAGCGTTTTTTCACTAGTGCAACTTTGGATTTTTTATGAGACTTTTGGTACCTTAATGAACACCTGGCCTCCATGCTGGAAGCAATAGCACAAAGCTTTTAAAGACATTCTGACTTGACTAATTGAGGTCGCACTCGCCAAGGCTGAGGATGTGTAACCCTTAAACGGTCTTCATTTTCAAAGGTAAATAAATCAAATAAGATTTTAATCTCACTTAATTTATCTTAATATAACTAATAAAAACAGGGAGATTACAACTTAGCAAGTTTCATTATCCATTTTAGAAAGGTTTTAAGATCACCTAAATTCTCATTTTAAAAAGTTTAATTTGTTTTAGTAATCTAAAAAGCCTTAGTTTAGCCAGTTTAATTGGGGCCAATTATTCCCTATTAAACAAATGTAAAACATCATAACTAGTTATTTGTAATACAGTATTTGGTTAGTAAATGAGGGCATTCTTAAAACTGACAAAGAAGAAATAAAGTTATTCTTTAATCATTTGGCTTAAGATTTAATTGTAGATTATATTAAATGTTTAATTTTTATTTTTGAGGGATTTCTTCTGTTTAAGTAAAAAGATCTCTTCTTTTGTTAGGATATGTCAGCCATGTTGGGATGTCAGAGGAACTGGTTCTGACTTGGAGCAAGCAAAGGTAAGCGTTCTTTGGTTCCAGTGCTCTGACTTGTTTTGGGAGGTGAAGATAATACCCAGGGAGACTCCGCACTGCCTCTCCTTACCTGCACTTGGATCTTGGACCTCTAATTTGCCGGCCATCTCAGTAGTTAAAGAGTTCAGATCATTTGCTTCCAGAAAAATACAACCTCTCATCAATACTATGAAAATGTTTTTCAGATTAATAAGTTGAAAAATGTTGTTTGCCAGACTTAATGTATAATGTGAACAAATTTTTACTCTCACATATTTACCCATCTAAAATGACACAGATAAGCAGGAAGGGTTGTATTTTGTTTTGAGGGGATGGTCTCTCTGTAGCTCAGGCTGGCCTAGAATTTACCACCCTCCTGCCTCAGCCCCTCCCATGAGTGCTGGATTGCAGGCTTATAGGATGTGCTTTGCAGTAAGTAACTATTCTGATCTTGTCTAAATAGGGCTTATTTTTGTGCTTCTGGGTTTTGCAAAACAAATGACTACTTTTACATGATAAATATTCTAACAGGTGTTGCAGAGAATTTGGGCATCGTTTGTATGTGAGGGAGTACATTATGGAATTCAGGGCTTTGTGCTTTTCAGGGCAGGCTGTCTACACTGAAGTCAAGCCTCTAACTCCTTTATCTATTGGTTTTTAAGACATGGTCTAGATTGATTCCTCAGCCAACCTGTGCTGGGATCCTCCGCTTACTTCCCCGTATTTCTGGGGATGACAGGCTCCTTCCACTGAACACAGCTGTTGATTGAGATGGATTCCCCCGCTGGCTTCATACCTCCCAACTAGCTAGGACTACAGGCTGAACAACTGCTCCTGATTGGTGAATAAGTGTTTTTAATCTAAAGATCTACCAAGATGTCTAAAAGAAAGATTATCATTAATCAGGTCTAGTTTTTCAGGTATTTCTTCATTGTTCTGAAAAACACAACCCAGGCCCTGCTGATCCCATCTTACTTTTCCAGTGTTTACATTGGAGCCCTTCCACTTGACTCTGTGCCTTTGGGCAAGTCTCCCTTTCTGCAGCAGTGCCATGAAAATGATGCTTCTCTTGTGTAGTTTTTAAATAAGACTTGGTTTCTTTTGTATGCCAATAGTGTGGCTTGAACTCAGGCCATGTAGCACTCTACCACTTAAGCCACAGCTCTACTTTCAGCTTTTTAATGGTTAACTGGAGATAAAATCCTCAGATCTCAGCCTCCTGAGTAACTAGGGTTATAGGCATGAGCGACTGGCTTTCTGTTTACTTTGTAAGACTTTAAAAGATAGGATATCATAAGTTTTATAACCTGAAAGTGAGATATAAAATTTGATTGTCAGAACAGAATTCACCTGTAATATAAATGAGAAATATATGATTTTCTTTTAATAGACCAAAATGTGTGTTCTTTGGAGTGTGTGTGTATGTGTGTGTGTTTCTAATGGCTTCTTTGCACAGAAAACAAATGCAATATATACCATCTCTCTTTAACATATAATGGTGTTGGAGGTTCCTTTTTTTAAAAATGTATTTGTATTATCTCTAGGTGTACAAAGGACTTGCCGTGTAACAAAGCAGTTTAGGAACACAATGCATCTTGATCAGTGTCACCATTTCAACATTCTCACCCATTCCTCTCATACCTATCTCTTCCCTCACGCACCCTTCTTAATTATGTAAGATATACATTGAATACTTGACTGCATTCTTCCCCCCATTTTTTTGGCTATTTTTTTTCTTTCGTACTTGTGCTGCTGTTGCATAGAAATGGACATATCAGATAATCAATGTAGGCCTCCTTCCGTGGCTTGCACAGTGAAAAGCTCATCCTGCATGCCGTGGGCTACAACCCAAATGCTGACAGAGCTGCATCCCTGACGAAGCTCTGAGAGAACCATCTCCCTGCGTTCACAGCTCTGGAGATTGTCGGTAGTCCTAGGAGCAGGCCCATCTCATTGTTGCTTAGTCCAGCCAAGACCTGGGCCTCTTCACTGCCATCTGCTCAGGCTTCTTCAGTCAGCAGTTTTGGATAGGCAGAAGGTCAGCCCCAGATGGTCTTCTGATCTAATTCATGGAAATTTTGTACACTTAAAAAAAAAAAAAAAAAAACAAGAACCCATAGCTTCCTGAGATTTGGGGAAAGGATTATGACCCATATATCAAAAACAATCTGGAATAGGTACTCTATACTTGACTGCTATGTTAGCCCAATTCGCTTCCTTGTAGCAAAGTACCCCACATGAACAATTTAAGAGATTTTAGCTCAAGATCTCAGAAGTCTCCGTCCCTCGTGGCAGGGAGGCCATGGTAGAGTTGATGTCCTCACGGTGGCCAGGAAGCAGGGCCATCCCTGGACAGGCTCAGGACAGGGTGTGAAGTCCCCACGACCGACTGTGTCCTTCACCTTCCCCATTTCCTCCCAGCAGGGCGTTCAGGGAGCACGAGCAAGCAGGTGCAGGTGTGACCCATTAGGGCTGGTGTCCTTGTGCAGGCGGCTTTCCACCAACCATGTTTATATAAGACTTTAGGAACTTCAAAGAAGGAACTGTGTCCTGTTGGGCTTGAGCCTCCACCTCCTAGCATAGTGCTGACCCAGACCTAGCAGGGACTGACAAGGTGTTCAGTGAGGAGCACAAGAGTAGACAAATGGCCCTGTTGTTCTTCAAACACAAGCACTAGGGTTGATTTGGTTTCTCATTGGAAATGAGAACTTTACATGCAGGTATGACCTTTATTTAATAAGGAACACATGTGTATGGTACAAAATCGGAAATCTTCCTAAGTGTGTACAATAAAAAGTTGATCTTAATTCCCTACCACTACTAACCTTAGCATGTGTGTCTTAAGATCTGGGTGACAGCCTTTGGCCAAGCCCTGCTGATGCAACCACTGAAGCAGATGGCTGCTTTCCTGAGGCTGAGGAATCTCTGATCTTTGAGGAAACAGGCCATTTCCTTCACCCTGTCTTTTTTGCCACCTTTTTTCCTCCTATCCAGATCTCACTAGTTCTTCCATACCCTCCTTCTCCTCTTCAACAGAAGAGCTTTCCCTACCCAAGATTATTGGCTGATAATATTTAATGACTAATTTTGATCTGCTAGTTACATTGGTACATTGTGTGGGTAGTTCATCCCCTGTTAAGCTCCCTGATGGTTATGGATAAGTCTGTTATATTTTGTAAAACTTAAAGCACTTAGTCAGAAGCCATTCCGGAGATAACCTTTGGGTTATCTCAATAGACTCATTGGCTGGTCCTGTGGCTCATGCCTGTAATACTAGCTGCTCAAGAAGCTCTGATCTGAGAAATAAGGATTGAAGCCAGCCTAGGCAGACCCGTGTGCAAAACTCTTATCTCCAGTTAAGCTGCAGAAAGCTGAGGGTACAAGTGTGGTTCAAGTGGTAGAACTCTAGCCTCTAGCCCCAAAAGTCAATCAAGATGCCCTTAGATCAAGTCTCAATACCAGCACAAAAATAAACAGGTATTTATTGATTGAAGGTCAATAGAGATACTTGTATTTAATATGCTTAACCTGTTAAGATATATGCATGTTGTAGGTGACAAGCATGCTGTGTCTCTGCAACTCTGCAGGACTAAAAAGTTGGATAAAGGCAGAGATGTCACAATACTTCAAGCAGATAGGAGGAGAGCAAGGTTGGAGCCAATAGGCTGGACCAGGTGTGGGGATGGTGGACTGAGTATCATGTGTCTGGAGGCCTAGAGCAGTTGCTAGAACACAGGGTGCCCGGAAATAGACAAAGAAGTGCCTCTGGAGAGAGAGGAAGAGGCGGGTCCCAGGGAGTCACGCCCCCTGCACAGTTACTTCTGCACATTGCACAGTGTTGTGTGCACCTTGATGCTTCACCATTTCTGGGATTTCCCATCTGGTTAGCACCTGGGTTTTGAAGTAACAGTTTTGCTCTTTGTAACACATTAAGTTCTCCTGTGTTCATTAATAAGCTTTACTGTTAAAAAATATCTGAAAGTTTAGTTTTCATGTGACAAAATGCAAGGACAGTTCTTGACCCATTGAAGTTGCATATTTGAATGTGGAGGTGTCATGTAATACAGGCATTGTCATTATGAAGCCAAACTATAAACATCAGAAGAGACAGCCCTTAATAATACTGACCACAGTATTTGATGTCCTTGACTTTAACTTAAATTTTTGGTCTTAATTATAATGTTTACTATCTTTTAGTAGTTATCCAAAGGGGCTTCAACTCACATCTTATCAGTTTATAAGCCCTTCCACCATCCCCCACCATACCTCTTTTCCATAAAAAGCCTATTTTTACTAAACTACATGCCTAATTCTTCTGCCTAAATCTTGTCTTGCTGTATACAAACATTTCATTTTCCTCTCTTTCAGGAACTGTCCTTCTGTGTACGGACCGCTTAAGAATAGTCAACTCACCACTGTGCCTTGTTAGTAAATGAGTCTACTTGTGAACTTGAAGATCATCATAATTTCTTACGTTGATTTTTGTACAGATTTTGTTTGGTGAAATGTTTTTATGATTTTTTTTTTAATTTGGAGGGCCTTTTTTCCTTTTTTTTTTAAAAGAAGACAAAAAACAATCATATTTTGTTGCCTCCTAAATAACAAAAAAAAGTATGACATATTGGTTAATAAAGGCTGCCTGTTGAAATCTCTGCTTTACTATAACCTAGAAGAATAAAGGTCATTACGGCAGAACAGCTCCACACTTTGCATAATTGAGGGCCATGTTCAGCTACAGCTCACTGCTAGAGCGGATGGCCGCATGATGTTTCCATCTCATTTAAGGAACAATAAATGTGAAAGTGTTAGGCCAAAAGTATTTTGTCTCATGAGAGGCTGATCACATCACAAGATTTCTTGGAGGAGCAGACAGCCACTGATAGAAAAGCACCATGTTCTTTCTCACCTCTGAAACTTTGCGGGGGGACGCAAAGGGCCCTACCCCTGTGGTCGGTGCTGCTCTGCTCTCTCTTCCTGCTTGCCTGGTGCATTGGGATTTTATTCAGCACACCCCAGAAGATGTGTTTTCTATTTGCTGGAAGCTTAATGTGTTTCCTGGTCTCGGAACTTCAAGGAGAGTCTCACACACGGTTACATTTCCATTTTCTTACCTTAAAATGCCATGTTTCCTCAAGGTATTTACTCTTTGCAGCTCACTATGTTTCAGACATTATGTTGCCACAGAGTAACTGTATAGTTGGCTCATCTCTTCCTGAAGACATAATTCTTTACTCCTGAGGTTTGGGTCTTTAGATGCCTCACAAGAACATATCACGAAAGCCCTCAGGTCAGAGAGCCTGCGCGGCCTGGAGCAAGAGAACCAGCGCCGGCAAGCCCCGGAAGGTTCTGTGTGCCCTTTGGTTGGGAATTAATTTTAAACAGGTAGAAGCTTCAGACCATAAGACAAACTGTGGCACACAGGAAAGAATTTGAACACTGCGGCCTTTTCCCCTGCCTAGTCACCAGTACCGGTTGTAAGTAAAATCCCGTGGTGTAAAACTCCAGCTCATCTGTCTGTCAGCTTCTCCTTGACCTCATTCTTAATATCTAACTTGTGGCCACTTACTTTACTGCCTGCAGCACTTAATCCACTGAATGCGCACTGAGAACTTCTCACTACTGGAGAGAAAGCCCAGCACAATCTAGCGGGAATCCATCCTGAGGAGAACTGTCTCTGTGCTGGGAGACCATGAGGCCCAGATGAGAAGGCCAGGTGGTGTGAGCCAGGCTAACACTAGAGCACACTGGAGGGGCCATGCTTCATTGGGACAGTGGAGGAATGGATGACATTGTAGCAGGGACCTGTCCAAGTCGGTGGAGGCATGCTTGGGTGTGCGAGGGGCAGCAAGATGCCTGTGCGGAAGTCATGGAGAGAGCCCAAGAAGAGTGCCCCGAAGTCAACCCCCAGCTGGAGGCCAGGGCATGTGGGAGTCCTTTGGGGCTTCAGTGGGCACTATTGGGGGTTGGGAAGAATTGAGAAGAGTACGGTGGTCCAGTGTATATTGTTTTCAGTAGAGTCGCATTGGCAAAGTGACCTTGAGAATAGGTGACAATGAGGCTGGGGAAGGGGGGACAGCAGCCAGTGCAGGGGCGGCAGCAGTGTGTGCAGAGGGCTGGCCAGAGTTCAAGTCACTGGGAAAAGGAAGCAGCTAGACTGAGATGAGGAACGTAAAGGGTGGTGCAGTCACGGCAAGAAGAGCATTGCCTCTCCCTGAGATGGGAAGATGGCAGGGGGGAGGCGTGGAGTCGGGGCCGCTCATCTGGAGGGGCTGGATCGCAGCTGGAGATGGAGGCTTGAAAGCCATTAGACTGGAGATGTCCTTTGAAGCTGTGCTGTGTGCGGAGAGGAGAGAGCAGACGCGTGGAGCATTACCACACGTAGAATTGTGTCAGTGAGATGAAAAGGCTGAGCAGAGCTGCCGTGGGGTGACGAGAGGGGCTCCTGGGCTGCAGATGGACGCAGTGGTCAGGGACGTGGGGCGGGGGTGGGAGGGGGTGGGGCGGGCGAGAGGGAGGAGTGAGGCCCGTCGGCCCTTCCTGGGACCTCGTTCTCAGGAGCCGTTGCAGAGGCTGTAAACTTGAGATGAACGTGTTCCGAGCCATCGCAGTCTGCGCACAGTGCTGGCCTCCACTAAATACACGGGGCACAGCCAGGATGGGCGTGGATAGAAACCAGGACTGGACACTGGGGACAACAGCTCTCCCTGTGCCGGTCAGCCTGCCCGCTCACAGTGCAGGAGGCACTGCCCGGGGTGAGGGCCTGGGCTAGGGGTGTCTACATCACCAGGAGCGGAGGAAGATGATGCCCCACCCCGTCCAGCGCCCCACCCCCAGCCCTGCTCTTCCCCGGGGCTTCCTCCATACCTCTCACCTGTATTTCAGACAGCTGGGAAGTGACCTAGGAAATAACAGTAAATGTACAATCGCTGGGGTGAGCACCTGGCCCCACAGGACTGGACACAAAGCCGAGGGAAACATTCCGAAGCTCCCTGTCTAGCCTAGTGTACTTACCCTTCTAGATCTTGCTTCAGGAACTCCTACCCCATACACAGGCCAGACATCTCGTCTGTCCTGCCATCGGGCCTCACAGCCTTTGTGTGCATCCTTGAGGATGCTACAACAAAACTATCAGGTGCTTTGTGCACAGCAGAAGTGCACTGCCCACTGTCCAAAGTGCCAGAGGCTTCCGGCCCCTCCTGGCGCAAGGGGACGAGGCAGCTCGCCCGAGCCTTGAATGAGGCTCTGTTCACGTCTGCCCCTCGCTGCGGTCACATGGGCTGTCAGGTTCCACCGTAGGGATTTGGGACCCAGCAGGCTGCGGGACAATTCCTGATCTGAGGGGTTTGCATTCCCACCACTCCAGGGCCTGACCTCTAGCCGGTGCCTGGCCTCTAGCCGGTGCCTGGAGGGTCTGCACAGAAAATATGCCCGCCTGCCTGTGGCACTGGGGGCAAGTGTGCGAGAGGAACCTTTCGGCACAGAATGGATCAAAAGAGGCCTCTGGATTGGAAATGTGCCTTGACTTTTCCCTGGCCCATCCCAGAGAAGAAACTGTCAAGTTTCTTCTGATGTCTTCTCCCTTGTCAGCCGACTTCCACGTGGCAGGCTGAAAATATCCATGCTCGTTGTTGGTGGTTGGTGTTAAAGGATCTGAGCGACTGCTTATGGCTTCCAGAGTACCCACAGAAGGCTCTTCTCCCAGTGTTGGTCCCTGCATGACCCTAACGCTGTACGTACGGTTTGCAGAATGTGAGCGGATGGCTTTTTCCAGAGTGTAACGTTAGACCCTAAAGCTGTATGCGGGTTTGTGACTGTTAATGTTGCTGCCACACCGAAGGGTGATCTGAGAGTTCTGTCCTCGGTGCGTCTGAGCTTCCCTGCCGTGGGACTCGGCAGCTCGTGCTCCTGAGTTCTCATGTGGCAGCGGGTATCGCATGCCTTTTCCAGGGCTGTTTAAATCTGCCCTGCGTCCCAGTGTCCATCCACCACCACACCTAGAAGTGTGCAAACAGCTCCCCGTCCAGCTTGCAGACACCTCCAGCCATGGCTCCCCTCCTTCCACAGAGAGTGCTCCCCTCCTTCCACAGAGAGTGCTCCCCTCCTTCCACAGAGTGCTCCCCTCCTTCCACAGAGTGCTCCCCTCCTTCCACAGAGTGCTCTCCTCCTTCCACAGTGCTCCCCTCCTTCCACAGTGCTCCCCTCCTTCCACAGAGTACTCCCCTCCTTCCACAGAGTGCTCCCCTCCTTCCACAGAGAGTGCTCCCCTCCTTCCACAGTGCTCCCCTCCTTCCACAGAGAGTGCTCCCCTCCTTCCACAGTGCTCCCCTCCTTCCACAGTGCTCCCCTCCTTCCACAGAGTGCTCCCCTCCTTCCACAGAGTGCTCCCCTCCTTCCACAGAGTGCTCCCCTCCTTCCACAGTGCTCCCCTCCTTCCACAGTGCTCCCCTCCTTCCACAGTGCTCCCCTCCTTCCACAGTGCTCCCCTCCTTCCACAGAGTGCTCCCCTCCTTCCACAGAGAGTGCTCCTCTCCTTCCACAGAGAGTGCTCCCCTCCTTCCACAGTGCTCCCCTCCTTCCACAGTGCTCCCCTCCTTCCACAGAGTGCTCCTGTCCTTCCACAGAGTGCTCCCCTCCTTCCACAGTGCTCCTCTCCTTCCAGAGTGCTCCCCTCCTTCCACAGAGTGCTCCTCTCCTTCCACAGAGAGTGCTCCCCTCCTTCCACAGTGCTCCCCTCCTTCCACAGAGTGCTCCCCTCCTTCCACAGAGTGCTCCTCTCCTTCCACAGAGAGTGCTCCCCTCCTTCCACAGAGTGCTCCCCTCCTTCCAGAGTGCTCCCCTCCTTCCACGGAGTGCTCCTCTCCTTCCACAGAGAGTGCTCCCCTCCTTCCACAGAGTGCTCCCCTCCTTCCACAGAGTGCTCCCCTCCTTCCACTCCAGAAGTGACAGCATCACTCCTGCCGCATGGAGTCCCACGCTCTCCCCGGTACCACGTGGGGGCCACGGCAGGAGTGTGGTGTGGGTGGCTGGGCCCCGGGACCGTCTCACAAGCTGGTTCCCAGCTGGCAGGTTCCTTGGCACTTCGGTGCTTTAGTGCCTCAGCTGCCGATGGAGACCGTAGTAGGGCCTCGCTTAGGAAGTTGTGAGAGCATGCTGACACGCTGGCCAGCTGTGCTCACCCTCACAGTCCTAGCTACTCAGAGGCTCAGAGCCAAACATCCAGGTTCATAGCCACCCTGGGCAGGAAAGTTTAGGAGACTTACCTCCAATTAACCAGGGTGGTGGGGGGGTGGCAAAAACAAAGAACTAAAGGACAGTACCCAGCCCTGAATTCAAGCCCCAATACCAGCCAAAAAAAGAACATAGTCACAATCACTTGTAGTCCTTGAGACGGCGCCTGGCACACAGTAGGCCCTCTGAGGCCTGGCACACAGTAGGCCCTGAGGCCTGGCACACAATAGGCCCTGAGGCCTGGCACACAATAGGCCCTCTGAGGCCTGGCACACAATAGGCCCTGAGGCCTGGCACACAATAGGCCCTCTGAGGCCTGGCACACAGTAGGCCCTGAGGCCTGGCACAGTAGGCCCTCTGAGGCCTGGCACACAGTAGGCTCTCTGTCAGCATTAGCGATGGCTGTCATGCTGTACTTCCTCCTCCCACACCCAAGGTTCCAGCACAGCTCACAGAAACCAGAGCCCAGCCTCCCCTGCTCCCAGGCCCCTGCCCCTTAAGCACCAATGCTCAGCCGCCTGTCCATCTTTAGCCGGAGGCTGCGCTGTTCTGTGTGTTAACTACGGCAGAAGCATTTCTCTTGAGGCTTCTCAGAGTCTCCTAGCTGGGCTTAGACCCTCCGTAATCAGCTCTTTACTCGGTTTACCCTTCCTGAGATGTCAACCACCTCCCTCCTTTGGGTGCTCTCCAGCTGAAGTCCAAGCTTCCTGTCCCGGCCCTCCAGGCCCTCTGGGCCAGCCTTCCTCTGCACCCCTCAGGATTGAACCAGCCACGCCCAACCCAGCCTGCCCTTGTGTGCGCCCCTGTAACTGCACCCTCACCCCTGCAGTCCACCGCACCTTCATGACTGCTGACCTGGAGATGTTCTCCCTGCTGCCCAGGGCTTCTGTGCCCTGGGATGCCCGCCCGCCCTGTCCAGCCTCCCCCTGCCCAGCCAGGCAGGGCTGGCACCTGCGCTCAGCAGGCACCTCTGATGACTCAGGGTGGAGAAGGTAACTGTGTGAGCCGAGTGTAGAGAGCAGAAGGGATGCAAAGAGGAGCAGGCTGAGGTGGTGAGAAGGAGCAGGACCACAGGCGATCGGTCCCAGGGCAGGTGTTGTGCTGGGCGCCTCACACACACAGGGCCCATGGCCTCTGATTCAATTCCCACCATAACCCGGAACCATGTGCCGGCCTGACTCCCAAGAGAGCTGACCCAGGGTCTCATGATTAAAAAGGGAAGAATCACTTCACACCTATTTGAATCCATTGTACCTCATGGCTCTGGGGGTCTCAGGACCGCCCGTGGGGTGGCCGTCGAGGGGACACGGCAGGTGGGAAAAGCAGTCCATCAGGGCTGGGCCCTCTCCCCCAGGGACTCCAGCTGTGGGGTCCTGGTCCTCCCTGCCTCCCCCTCTCCCCTTCCTCAACATCATGTCAAAACTCTCTGCTTGACAGCGTGCTCAGAGGGGAGAGTCCTGGGAGGCTGTCAGCTAATGAGGGATGGCATATGGCTGCCAACTTCACCAAGCCACTGGCCTCCTGTGCCCAGAAAGTCAGCAGTGGACTTAAGCTAATTCTTTAGGACAGCCTAGAGAGAGCAAGCCCAGAGGTGTCCACGGTGACCACTTCTGCATATGCCTCCTTTTGGCCTTCCTCCTTCCCTCTCACTTCCTCATCCTCTCACAGGGAGTAAACTGTTTGCCTGCAAGTTCTTGTCCTAGCTTTTCAAAAAAACCCAAACTGTAGTAGACAGAACAATTTCCCCTAAGATGTTCCCACCCCACCCCATCCACAGAAGTTGCGAATATATCGCTTTTACCACACACGGGAATTTGCAGGTTACAGGAAGGATTTTGAGATGCAGAGATTGGGATTATGTTTACAGATCCACTGTAATAATGTGGGTCTTCATAAGAGGAAGATGAGAAAGCCAAAGAGAGGGCAGGTGTGCTGTGCTGATGTGTATTGACATCGGAAGAAGCCTTGAGCCAAGGAATACTGGCAGCTTCTGGCAGCTGAGAAATACTCTCCCCTCCAGCCTCCCAGAGCCCGGACGCGGCCTAGCGTGTAGCTCATTAGATCCACAAGGCACATCTAACATACAGAATTTTATGATAGCAATTTGTGGTGTGTTAACTAAGTATGTGGTAATTCGTTATAACCACAATAAAAAACTGATTCATAGAATTCAGGCAGGTAGTGGGAAGAGCTTGGGTTTTGGAGTTAGTCTGCCCTGTTTTGAATTTCCTGACTCTGTCAACTAGCTAGGCTTTTTTTTTTTTTCAGGCAAGTTATACAACCTCTGTAATTGTTGATTTTCTGACCTGGAATTGCTGAGAGTCGAGGTTTATTTAAGAGAAGGCTCTGCAGGAGTTGAGTGGTAGGAAGAAGCTAGGGCAATTTATTTTTCATTTCCCTTAACCACTAACAACATTTTACATTCTGTGGGGAGAGAGCTCATGATCTCTTTGTGTCTCTGGAAAAATGCATTGTTTCTATTAGTTATGTAATTGGGTCCTTAGAAGATGGTGGATTTTTATCATTTTAATTTACCTGTTTTTGCACTTTGTTTAACTGTGTCCCACAGAAGGATTGGGACAGCCTTCCCCTCACTGCATGTGTGCTGTGCAGAAGAACAAAAGGAAGAGAGGCGGACATGATGGGCACAAGTGAATGGGGTGGAGGGAATCCCTTGCCACCAGAAGACGGGTCGTGGGGGCTGGCACACCTCAGCCGGGCCTGGGGGGGTGGCACACCTCAGCCGGGCCTCTGAGCTTCTCAGGGGCCACGACAAAAAGGATCGAGGGTGACTGCAGTTCCTCAATGTCCACACTTCACAGGGTGTGGGATAACACGCAGGAAGGCTCCCACTCTGCGGACACGGTGGGAAATGGCAGCTGAGGGCAGACAGTAGGGCCATGAACCATCGTGGAGGAGAGGAGTGCCTGATGGCTGAACTCCAGCTGGCGGTATGCGGAAAATGCCCAGGGGAAATGGAAAACCCATCCAGGCATTGGGGTCAAGCATAGGGACACAGGTGGGGATGTGTGTCGAGCCTCGTACTTGGGGAGGAGGGCCCCCTATAAAAACAGGAGCTGCTCACCACTGTGCCCAGGGTCTGGAACTTGACTGTGGGCAGCAAGAGCCCTGTGTGTGCAGAGCAGGGGGAGACAGCGTGAGCCCACACAGGGCTGTGTTCTCTGCTGCAGACACAGGCAGGGCTCCAGACACAGTGCTCAGGGGAACACACCGATCCGCCCCACAGCTCCCTCTGTTACCCTGCCCCAGGCCACCTGGTCAGTTGTCTGATGAGCAGACAGGAGGGAGAAAAGCCAGGGATGCACACACCTGGTCAAGGGACTGCTGGACCCCTTATCAGCCCTCAGAAGCCCCTTGTTTCCAAGGCCTAGCCTGAGACTGCAGATGTCACCTGACTGTGTGGCACGGCCCTTTGCACAGTCATCATCCCGTTCAGGAAGCCTGGACCCAAGTGCCGGAAACTGCTGCTACTTCGGAGCTCCATCCAGAGGAGCATGGGCTCTCCCAGAGGTCAGAGGAGCAATGTCCTCCACAGCACTTCCTGAGGTCCCCAGCTGAGGACTACTGAGGTTGAGCATCCTTCACCCAGGCCTACCTTGGTGCCCTCCTGTAGGCTGTATCACCTCTGGGAGCTCTGAGGCCCCATCTGTAGAGCAGGGACGTGAAATGGAAATTCAGAGTTTGTATGAGGATTGGGTGATAGATGCTTAGCATGGACCCTGAGCCTGGGTGATGTGTGTGCTTTGTGATTGGTTGCTGAGAGGAGGCTGGGAGGTTCCATGCCATCCCCTGGAGTCCTGCAATGTGTTAGGGAAGCCAGAGTCTTTGGAGGTCAGCAGTGACTCTAACACTGCCTATGTTGCCATAGGACAGGTTTTCAGTACTCTCATTTTTCAACAAGGATAGAACCCAAGGCCTTTATGCTCACTAGGTCAGTGCTTTACCACTGGGCCTCCACTCACACTGCCCCAGTTTTTGAGATTTTTCTCAGTTAGTTGTTTTCTGTTTCTAAGAGTCAGACAACCCAGAATGAGGAAGGCATTCATCCAGGGGAATGACTGATTCAAGCAAGCAGAAAAGTTCAGAGAATAACTAGCTTTTCTCCCACTTACTTTGTTGAGGTATCTCCATCCCTGTACTGATTTGTCCTCTCAGGGTCTCAAGACATGTCCATGTCATCCTTATCCAGCCAGCTCTCTAAACACCATCCTAATTGGACAGACCCTAGATCACATGCCAGTCTCCCAGCCAATCACTGTAGCTGGTTACCCAAGCCAAGACTCTACAACTGTTCTCATTGGACAGACTCTGTCACATGGCAGACCTTCAGCCAATCACTATCAGTGGAGAACGGAGACTCTGATCAACTCCTCTAGCCCTGAGAAAGAGCTATTGTACGGGGTACCTGTACATTGAAGCAAAAGTGGGGTATATGACAGTGGTGGTATTGATAGAGAATGCTTGCTAGAGTCCTGGGTTTCTAAGCAAGGCTGGATTCAGGTTGCATTCTCAGAGAGAGAAGAACACTGTATGTTTAATACAGAGCCACTGCCTCGACTTTCATCTCAATGAGTAGAGCTCCTTACAGAGTGGAAATCCAGTGCCTCTAGGCCGGCATGGCCAGACTTAGTAAATAAAAAGGTAAGCAGATAGGCAAAAAAAAAGGTCTTTAATTATATCATGTCCTTTGCAATATTTGTGATATATTTTACCAAAAAAAATAACCCTTATTTTCTATTTATCTAAAACTCAGCTTTAACTGAATGTTAAATAGTGCATTTAATAAAGCGCCAGGGGGGCTCTATAGCCTCAGCTCTCCTTTGGTTTGGAAGTATTCTCCGTGGTCAGCCTCCTCTTGTGCAACTTCCTTGGATGTTTGTCTCCATGCTTTGGTTTATATCTTCTTGGTCATTACTTCATAATCACTCCTGGATACAAAAGGGAATAGACCATACAGCCTTTTAATGGAATACATAATCTGAGGGAAAAAAAACCCATTCCTTTCTTGGGGAAGAGAGGAGGGAGACTAGTGCAGGATCACTGCATTACAGTGGCTAACAGGGCGGGTCTTCGAGTCTCCACACCACTGACACCTGAGCTGTCACTGGCTCTGGCTTTGCATGGTAAGCCAGATCTTACCTCAGCTCCCTGACTACCTAGTGATCAGAGACAGCGGAAGTTCCCTCTGGCTGCACAAGGCCAGCAGTCTTCTGGGAAAGGTACCCATGTGAGCACCGGTGGAGTTGGAGCCACTAGGGGGATCTGGGCCTTACCCAGGATTCCCTCCTATGCCAGGCCTGGCAGACAACCCCTTCCTGAATGGGCAAGCACCAGACAATCTATCCTGCAGGCCTTTTCCTGCTCAGAAGCTCCATGACTCTCAGGCTCTGGGATATGATAGCAGGTGTTCCCTTCTCTGATGTGACCCCAGATGCAAGCCTCTGGAAGGTTCTGTCCTGGGACACCTGGCTTACAGTTAGAAGATCCCATAAGGCTCAGCTTTGGATCTGGGAAATCTCTACTGCTAAGCTGACCACCATGAAGGGATGGGACCCCAGGAACAGCTCAGAACACCCCATGCCCGGATATGGAGTCGAGCGAACTCCAGAGTGGGTTGTCTGTGAGGAGAGGGCCCACTCTCCCTGCATTTTCTCTGCACGCTCACATTCCCTCTCGGCAGTCTCTACCTCTGCAGTTGTCTTGGGCGAAGGCGGCCTCCAGCCGCTCTCCAGCCATTCCCTGCAAAACCATCAGGAGGCAGGTGAACTGGCTCCCAGGCCTCAAGGCTAATACAGCGGAATCTATGAGGTTCTACACAATCCAGCCATGGGGGACAGTCCAGGCCTGGGTGGGGGGTCACCTTATACTTTGTCTACTTTCCCTTGGCCTTGAGCGTCTCCATGGGCTGCTGAGGCTTGTGGAACCCGGACTTGGGGATTCTGGCCTCAGGTAGAAGGGGGCACAGCTCACATGTCCCTTCAGGAGGGAGTGGTCAGGAGCACAGAGCCTCCCTGTAGTCTCAGCCACTGTCACATCTTCAGGTGCATCCCCAAACCTGGTACACTGGCACATAGCAGGTGTTTTCTACTCACAATTGTGAGAAAGGGCCTGAACTCCAGGAATGAGGGGGTGAGAAGATGGGTATGGTGTTTGCCTTGACTGACACACACCGTGACGGGATGAAAAATTGCTTTTGGAAAAGTCTTTTGTGTCTTCCTTATTTATTCATGTGTTTATTCATTTATCATTTATATTCTCTCTACCCCTTAGGAGGGATTTGAGAAGTCTTACAATATTAAAACACATATAAAAGAAGCAGGTGGGGGGGGGATGGGGGGTCTACAAAGTTAAGATCCGTTTAGAGAGGCAGAAAGGCAGAAAAGCCTGAGTGGAAGTTTGCTCCTGCCTCTGAGCGACTCATTTATCTCCCGGGTGCCCGGAGCAAACGCAGAAGGAAACACGGGAGTGACACGGAGGATGCCGGCTACGGTCAGAGGGGACAGCACTGCAGTGGCCGGCCTCTGCCCATCGCTGTGGCTGGCAATGTCCACGCGGCCCCTGGTCCCGTCTGCGCTGTAACACACAGACCGGACTGCTCAGTCCGGTGGCTCTCAGTTGTCCTCAGGATGGAGTCTGGAGAATGCATTGCTGCCCACAAATCCCAGACTCCTAGTAGTTGACATTGGGCAGATGTATTGGTGTTTATGTCATTGCTCAGAAGCGTCCCTGGAGCAATGCTGTCTTCAGCTACAAGGCAGACAGACAGAGGGCTCTGAGGGAGCAGATGGTGGTCTTTGTCTGCATGGCTCTTTGCTTAGTGAGGAACCACGTTGGGGGGGCGTGTAGGGGAGATGGCAGGGACAGACTTGGGGGTGTTGGTGTGGCTCCTCTTCCCGGCGTCCTGGCTGGGTTGGTAACTGGCAGCTACAGGAGTGTTCTGGCAGTTCCCAAGAGAGTTCCATGTGACAGGGAGGAAGGGGTGGTGCGGAGGGGAGGAGTGACCGAGGCAGAGCTGCCCTGAGCCAGGGAGGCCGGCCTGCCCAGGGAGGCGCCCGCTTGCTCAGCCTGGGTAAGCCCATGCCATCTGCATTTTCCAACAAGTTCCCTCTGTAATTTTGATGTGTTTCCACTGGAAAGCCCGGTGAACCTCGGGGCTCTTCCGCCAGCAGCTCCTTGCGGTTCTTGTCTCTTCTGCTTGGAAATGTCCAGTGGCTGGGGCTCCCATTCGCCCTGCTCCTTCCTCTTCTCCTCCTGCTCCATAGCTGTTCTTCACCATCTCTGCTGAGCTCCTGTCTGCCTTACCTGTGTGGCCTGAGGCTCTCCTGCTGGCTTGGGAATCCCTCCTGAACCTCCTCAGGCAGGGGCTGGGACAAGACCTTTCTCAGTGCTGTCTCAAAGCTCCCAGTGAGTGACTAGCAGAGGACCTCCCTGGAGCTCCCATTTTGAAGTCACAGCTGGGTACGTCTAGTGTTTTGCTCCCCACAGTCCATTAGGCATTGGAGGAGGGCCACTGTGCTACTGGACACACCTTCCATGTGTGCTCCCCTCCCCCCAGGGCAAGTGAGCTCAGGAGAGGCCTCTGCAGCCTCATTTAGCAGCCCCGCTGTGTATGGAAGATGAAAACAAGCAGAAATACCCAAACGTCCTCGTGCCCAAAAGCACGCGGTCCAAACCACTCCCCTATTGTGATTGTCACACTTCGAGTGAGCGCTGGCAGACGTAGAAATTACATTGCGCTGGCGTCTCTGTGCATAGAACTGACCCTGACAACATTGCTGCAGGTGTGGAAAGACGGCTGCACCACCAGTGCTGAAGAACACTGACAGTGAGCCGGGATGGGCGGGGCTTCAGCTGTCCAATCATCCAGGTGATCCTGAAGACCACTGTCTATGGGAGGCAAAGCTCACAGCCTTCCCATGCCTTCCCCTCTCCTCCCCCTCCCCGTGCCTTCCTCCCCCCCCCACCCCCACCCTGTGGATGAGGAAACGGAAGCCCACTGAGCTTAAGAACTTGCCAGTCTTTCACAGCAGGGCTGCGATTCCTGCAGCAGATCCTGGGACTCCAGCATCTAGGATGGGCTCCGGGGGTGAGACAGCCCCTTCTGGTTTTTTCGTTCTGCACATGACTTCCATCCCAAGGTGACCTCTTCATCTAAAGAGACTCAGGGTCTTCAGCCATTGTGTGTCTATGATTGGGTGATCATGGACAGAGAAGGAACAGCACACAGCTGCACGGAGCTGATCTGAGGGACCCAGGGCCCACAGTATTGAGGGTGGGGCAGGAGTGGTGGATTTGTGCTCCCTGCCAGATGGATGGGGTAGCCACAGGAATGTGAACTCCTCCACACGCGGGGCTGCACCCCCAGTGGCTGCTCTCGGCATAACCACGTCAGGTGGGCTGAGCGGTGACTGAGATACAGGTGGGGCATAGGTGGTGGTTGGTGTACCAGGTAGACTTGCAGCAGACTGTTTTGATTTGTATTTTAGGGGTCCCACAAGGGCCATGTATTAAAGGCTTAGTCTTCAGCAGGTGGCGCTGTTGGTGGTGGTGAAATTTTTCAAGAGTTGGCACCTAATGGGAAGAGTGTAGGTCCCTGGGGGTGTGCCTGGCAGGGCATATTGGAACCTGAGCTCCTCTCTCTCTCTGACTGAGTCCTGATTGCCAAGAGGTGAGTCGCAGCTTTGCTCCACCAGGCTCTTCTACCACGAGGAACTGTGGGGCACTGGCCCAAAGCAACAGAGTGGGAAGCTAGGGCCTGACTTTGTTCTGTCATAGTGATGGAGAAGCCCAAGCATCCTTGTCAGCAGTGGTTCTCCAGCTCGAGCTGTCAGGATCAACTGTGGGTTCTCATAACAGAGATGCTGGGCCTACCCCAAGGGCTCAGATTCAGTGTGCCTGGCGGGCCTGGGAACATGAATCTCCAGACAGGGGATGTTGCCGGGCCTGGGGCGGGGGGGGGGGGAGGCTATATCAAGAGTCACTGGATGGAGGGTGTGACAGTGGCCTGGACTTCGGTCCCTCAACAGAAACACGGCCTAGGCTTTGTTTGTAGTTTTAGGTAGGATGTTGACCAAGTCCCCCCACTCTAAGTGTTCGTTTTCTCTCCTGTAAATTAGAGCTGGACCGCAGGCTTGCCCAGGGCTCTTTGTAATCTGACTGGATAGTCATTTGAAAGATGAAAAACTCCACACTTGGACTGGGCACCGCGCGGAGCGCAAGCGCCGCCCTCGCCGCCTGCACATTGGAATCGGCTCTTGAGATTTTTTTTGCAAAAAAAAAAAAAAAAAAAGACTTCAGAGAGTGGAAGGAGGCAGAAAACACGAGCATTTGCTCGATGAGGGAAACTTCCTGCTGGCTTTTCCTACAGATAAAAAGCAGCGTGTTCCCAGGGAGAGTCGTATTCTCCAAAATAGCAACGGAGCAGGCAAGGCTGGGGACCTGCGCGAGAGGAAACGAGGTCAGAGGCTCTCAGCCGCAGCACGCACGCCTTGGCTCATGCTGATGAAATTGGCTCCCAGGCTCCAAACAGAATTCAACAAGGCCAGCCCCGCCTTGGGCTCCCCGTGGTGGCTCAGTTGGACCTGTCACATGAATTAGGACACCCATGAGAGTGACTCAAGTCCTAGACTTGGCCCTGTCCGTGGGTGCGGTGGGAATCACGATGGGGAGCCTCAGAGGAGATCCACTCAGCAAGCATTTTCACTACACCTAACAAAGCGACACTGAGAATGAGTGGCACTCTTTTGTCAACAGCCCATGGTCTACAGCAGCCACAGGCACCCATGTGCTTTATTCTTGGCCTTCCAGCCTAAATCCACACTAACTCTTGCATTTCCCCAGGAGGCCCATCTACCCCAGTGCAAGGGACTTGGCTGTGAAGCTCTAAGGCCAGTCACCTTCCCACTGTGAGCTGCTCTTTGCCTGAGTCACAGGGTGGCTGATTACATTTATTTGCAAGATTGATGGATGAATAAACTGCCGAAGCTTACCTGAGAAATACCCACTGCATTGCTGGACACAGAGAGAGAGGTGAGGGAGGATGGACAGACCCCAGGGGGCTGGCTGTGCACATCCCAGGTCTGCTCGCTCCTGTGACCTCCACATTGTGTTCTTTTCTCTCTCAAAGAAATCTTGTCCAGCCCTGATGATAAGTTGGGCATGGAGCTAACAGTTTCTTGAATGGCCTCACTTGATCCTGATTTTCTGTGGGCCAAGCGTCATCATTATCCTCATTTTCCTCTGTGTGAGGAAGTCTAGGTCCCTCACTGGTGAACCAGGAGGCAGGGGAGTGGGGAGCAGGGCTGAATTCTGTCTCTCACCCTCCCCAACTGGCCATGCACCAGGGGCCTCTGCGCGGCATTCATGCCAGAGACCTAGCTGCATGCACAGTACAGAGTCGAGCAGATAGACTTTCTTCCTGGTGCTTGGCACAGTCCTACCCCATTATTTTGGCCACTATGGCTCTATTCTTGCCTTATAAAGACACATAGACTTGATTACGGCAGGCCTAAGACCCAATTCATCATCTGCACACCCTTCAGAAAGCCTGTGTGTTTTAAGAAGACGGGACGTGGTGTCAAGGAGCTATTCTGATTAGAAAATACAGGCAAGGCTTAGTATCGATCCAGAAGTCGGAGTCCTACTGCTCTCCGAAGCTTCCCAGGCAGGGCCTGGCGGGCAGGACAACTAGGCTGTAATGATGAAGGATGACCTATCCAGAGGCCCTGAGCAAGGGGAGGGAGGCCGGAGCCTGGAGGTTCTTCAGGGTTTTGTGAGATGCTGTTTACGGAGGTCCCCAACGTCCCATCTGCTGTTTGGTACAGGAAGCATCTGCACAGAGGGGAAGGTACAGATTGGGACTCCAAGCAACAGCAAAGGGTCTCTAGCTAATTCCTAGTCCCACAGCTGTCCATCCCCCGAGCCAGCAGGCTGTGGTCATGCACAGATGTGGCCTTGACCTGCCTGGTCAGCTGCGGCTCCCTTTTCAAGAGAAGGCTTGCGCTCCAAGACAGAAGTAGAGGGGCCCAGCTGGATATGCACCCTGACTCCAGTGTCTGAAGCGTAGACTTGCGCTTGCCTTTCTCCTAGGTGATCCACCTGCTTGAGCACATGTGCCCTGGCCTCCTCCACTTGGCTAGCACAGCCTGCTCCATGAACCCTGAACCTTCCCAACCTGACTCCATTGCAACAGTCCTAGGAGGCAGGTTACCACATGAGCCAAGAGCACAGAGGAGGCCAGAGAGACGCTGCGTCAGAACTGGGTCAGCTGACAAGCAGTCCTGACGGAATGCAAGCCTAGGCCATCTTTTGAGACACCAATGCTCTCCAGCCACTCCCTGGACTCAGAGTATTCCTTTATAGCCACTTGTATGAGGAATGCATCTGGCCTCTGCTGAGGGAGCAGGGCCTTTCCCCAGTGTCTGTTTGCTGCTGTATTACCAATGAGCCCCTTCTGCGCCTGGCTCTGCAATTAAAGTGTGAGCCCCTTGGGGAAAGCACCATCTCATGCTTCCCTATTTCCCGAGGACTTCTTCTGCGGGTGCTACATTGTCTTAGGGAAGTCTCTCAGTCTCTCTAGCCTAACTGTGCTGGGTAAGGTTGTCTACAGAGAAAGGGCCAAAAGCATGGATGATAGTTAGATGGATAGACAGATAGACTGAGAGAAGAGAAAGGATTTTTTTTAGAGTAATTGGCTTATGTGGTTATGGAGGCTAAGAAGTTTCTATCTACAAAGTATCTGGTGTGGCTCAATGCAGGTTCAAAAGCTTCAGGACCTCTCCATATCCTCTCTGTATAGGTTATCTCCCCATTAGTCACTCAGGACCAGATCAGCTGTCACCGCATCCACAGAGCTTCTGATCAAGAAAATTGTTTCACTTAATAATAACCTCAAAGCACGAATGCTGGAAACGTTGTCATACTGTGTCATTGTAATGTTTTACTCTTCATTAGCTGTTGCTAACCTTTTATTATAGGCAATATATAAATTAGCCTTTTTCATAGGTACGTGCATAAAGTAAAAAAAACAGCACAATCATATCATGGCTCTTAATAACAGGGACAGGTTCTGGAAAACGCATTTTTAGGTGATTTTTGACACTGTGTCAGCATTAAAGGATACTTATGCAAATGAAGATGGTTACAGTGTCATTGGGTGATACAATCTTATGGGACTGCCATAATATATGCGCTCTACCATTAACTAAAATGTGACTATGAAGTACATCAATATATAAATGTATGTATATATATAAAGAGAGAGAGGCAGACAGAGAGTTCATAGTTTGGAACTATATATGGCTTCAGACAATCACAAAATACATGAATCCAATATAAATAAGTAGAGACCTTCTGTACGGAGGAAGTATACTGACCTTTGTTCTAGAAGACACAGAGTTAATTTAGCCAAAGTGATTCTTGTGGCTTCTTAGGTTGGCCTCACTGGTAGCCTGGGAAGTTCTGTGCAGATACCTGCACCAGGCTGGCTACATGATCACTGACATCTTTGCTTCTCTTGCTTTTGTCTGGATTGGGCCTTGACTGAACGCCCTTCTTCACTGCCTTTCCAGGCTTTTCTCTCTCCGGGCCCCCCCTCTGTGAAACCTGCACTCACATCCCTCGGGTTAATTTGAATCCTGGAGCTCCTGTTCTTTCTCTATCATTTCCTTAATGTCCCACATTCATTGTGGAATGACTTGTCTTGCTCTTCTATTGCACTGTGGCTCCTGAAAGACTAGGACCTTGTGTTTCTGGAATGACTCAGATCCCCACGTTCTAAACGGTCTAGCCTGACAGAAGGGCTCAGTAGGCATGAGTGTGTCTGTGAACAGTGATGTGCCACCAGGAATGACCACGCAGTTAATTCTAACATTTCTGCTTCCACATGGAAGGAAGCTCTTCACAAAGGCCCTGTGATACTTGCCAAAAGTTAAAAATATGATTGTCAGCAGGTTAATACGGACCTGTGAACAGCATTTCAAAGCAAACAATGGAAGTATAGGACAATTGTGTTACAGAATTGCACAGCGTGTAGTGAACTGGAAATATCCAGGCTTTTGTTTGGCATCAGAAGGACTTGGGTGTGCATCCATGAAGGATGGATCTCAGGGCCATCTTAGAAGTCAGGCCACCGCAGGAGAGAGGAGGGGGCCTCTGGTTAATTCTAAGAAAGATTTTAACATTTTGCCCCAATCATTTCTGATAGCAATGTTATACAATCTTTGGGAGTTTTAGGACTGCTTTCGAAAAGAAGGAAACTTGGAACTGCTAGGATGTGAGAATACTTACCTACTTCTTTCCTGTCCCATAGAAAAATCATCCTGTCTACCAAGCCAGCCCCTGACGGCTCCCCTGGCTTGGTATTCTACCCCTCCTGGCCAGAGCTGCTTGCGTGCGAGTGTGTGTGTGTGTGTGTGTGTGTGTGTGTGTGTGTGTGTGTGTGTGTGTGTGTGTGTGTGTGTGTGATAGAGAGAGAGAAAGAGAGAGACAGAGAAAGAGAGACAGAGAGAGACCAATGTGATTAATATATGCTTAGGGTAACTTATTTATATAACCCTCTATTCCTGAACAATATGTCTGCATTTGTTACGCGGCTTAGGTGTTGGATTTCCCTATCATAGCACTGTTTTCTCTTCTGGACATGTATTTAACTACTTCTTACTGTAAGAATAAACCATGACGAGTTTATCAAAATGAAATCAAGGTAGGTAGCTGTGGCTTCTGTAGCTTCCACGCGGGTCTCCCATGAGGATGTGGTGAGCAGCCCGGGTCTGGGCGGTGGCTGACTAGATGTGGGGATTCAGTCCCCTGGTCACATTGTGGCTCCATGGTATCAACTGTACCAGCCAATGGCTCAACATCCCAAATAGAAAGGAGAAAAGAAATTCTATATGCATCTGTGTACGTTTGGGAAGAGTAGAGGTAGAGGCCCAGTCTATGCCTCTGTGTTCTGTTTGCTGCAACATCTTATACTGCCTTTAGAGTCTTAACATCCAAAACAGGATTATTAGTTCAGCCCCTTTTCCCTAGGTCTTGGAGGGTGTTAGAATTTTGTGTGCACACTAGAAAGTGCTTACAGGCTCCTTCTTTCTGTTGTTCAAATCTTAACTGACCCTCTAATAATGCCCACACATCTCCCCACCCAAGCATGCTGGTGACGTTTCCTTAAGATCAGCCAATGTCATTGCTGTACTGGAACTTTCCCTCGGCACCAGAGTGGCCACCCTGGAGTTGTACTTGTTCTAGTCCACCGTGGCTTCCATATATAAGCATTGAGATGCTTGTGTGTGAGGATGAGATTGGAGCAGAGAGGGAGAAGCCCATCAAACGCTGCTTCTCAGTGTCACAAAAAAGGCACATCAGCAGAAACAGCCCAGAACAGTCACGGTGTTTTAAAACTGCATTGACTTGTGTTTTTGTTTATTTATTTGGCTCAGCTCTAGCTGAATTCCCCAAATCACTTTTCAATCTCAGTTTCCTTGTGAATTACAACCTGCAGCTGTAAGTAAGGAGAGGGAACGTCAATGCTCAGTTGCGGTTTTGTGGGGCTGTATGCCTTCACTTTTTACGCAAATGACAAGGTACAGATAGAACAGCGCAGTAAAGCAAGGTAGGACTGGGGGTTGGGTATTGAGCAAATATGCTCATCCTGAAAGCACTCTCAGCTGAAGTCCATCAGCCCTGAAGGTGCATCTTCATGATGATCAGAAATCCACTACAGGCCCAACAAGATGGCATCATGCAATGGGTAGCAGAGAGGCAGCTGGGTCCCAGCGTGGGGGAGCAGGGAGAGCAGTGCCCACAGTGCCCGCACATCCGCTAGACCTGCAAACCCAAAGCTCCACGGGAGCAGGGTGGGATAGGTCACAAGATAAAGTGATGCTTCTTTCCAAACAGGAAAAAAGTCCATAGCTGGAGTTTCAGCCCTTCTGCAGGAGGAAGAAGAACCTGAGAAGCTATCTTTTGGTACTTTATTGAGAACCCTGTTCATACCAGGGACATGTTTGATGAAATATGACAAGGTTGTGATAGTATTTATTGTTTTTTCTTACAAAAATAATATATATATATATATAATGTTTAAGAATGTCAGAAATATACAAGAGAAGTAGGAAAATGGAAGTAATTTAGAGTCTCCGTATCAGAGATAACCCTGTACCCTCGGGAATATTTTCTCGTTCACTTTCGTCTTCCTCACAGGATTTGTCCATGAGTTATAATTATACAAGTATCATAACTTTCCATCTCAATTATTTACTCTACCATCATAAACCATCAGTACTGGCTTCATTTCACTGAGTTCATGTGGCATAACAATTTGTTTTCATCGTCTTCCTATTATAAGCAATATTCTGTCAAAAGTATGCGCAGGAACGTCTACATATGAATCATTAGTTATTTTGTAAAAATGTTCCAATAAAGAGTAAGTGGATTAAGACATTATCACCATTTTTGCTGTCTTTGTATGGAAGTTTCTGTGCAAGGTACTGATTGCTTTCCAGCCCCAACAGCACAGGGCAGGACGGCCCTGGCTGGTAATGTGACTGTGTCACGTTGCAGTGTTGTGTCAGTATCCCCTTCCAGGCCACGTACCTGTAAGTTCTCACCATCTCACAGGGCTGGGCTCTGTTCTCTCCCATCTCCCAGATGTCCCTTCACTTTGCCTGGTCCCCTTAACTACTCGTTGCTTGGTTTCTGTCCTATGGCACGAGAGAGTGAGGATGCGCAGGTTGTGAGTCTTTGTCTGAGCCTATCCACTTGGGGAAATCCTCACACAGAATTGTGGGACTTTCTACTTCTTGCTTTCTGAACATATCTGGAGTTATTTATTTTGGATGCTTATGTCATTGATACAAAACTTGACTTCCTTCTCTTTATAAGTTTGAAGTTCAAAGGATTCATGTGGAATAAATAAACAAATGGAAAAAATAAATCCTGCTGGATAATGACAGTCTTCTATAACTTTGAATTTACCCACTTAGCCGATCACCATCTCTTCTGAAGCCACTTCAGACTTCAGGGGGATCATTTTTCTTCTGCCTGGAATGTTTCCTTCTGAATTTCCTTCAGCCCTTGGTGACAAAAGCTCTCAGTCTGTACTTAACAGAAAATGTCAGGGTTCTGAGGCCTACGTGTGGACATACAGTGCTAGGGTGACATCTATGTCTGCTTTGGAGATATTATTTTATGGTCTCTGCCTTTCGCTATTGCTACCAAAGTGTCAAAGTGTTCTGTTCTGTAATGGTAATTTCTTCAAAGCAATCTGCTTCCTGTCTCTGGACATTTTGCAAAGCATCTTTGCTTTCATTGGTCTTGTTTCATGATAGTATGTCTAGTTGGGATGTGTGGGCCTTTTCAGATCCTGATTTGCTTTTCATCATGTCAAGAAAATCCTTGTGACATACTGATATTTTTTTTTATATTCTCTCATCTTCATTTTCACCATCCTGGAAATCAGCTCCTAAGTCTACAAGCCTTTTCATACTAGCACTATTGTGGAATAATCTGGCTTTTATAATGTTATCATCGCCCCTTTATGCCATGTGCAAAGTAAGATATTTAGGATCGTCATGATCTTCGTGAGCTCTCCCATCATCCACAGACAGTATGCTCTTAACAAGCCACTGCGATTCCCTCCTGCTCACCACTGACTCTCCAGACTCACTACTGACTGCCCAGCAGGGTGTGTAAGGCTGCGATGCTCACCCGCCATCCCTCCTTCCCCCTCAGTCCGCACACAGCTCTGTCCAGAGACGAGGGGGTGAGGACTGCAGGCCTGACCGCACTGCAGGCCAGAACCACGTCCAGTGACAGCACCAGCCCAGCTCCTCGCCCCTCTTGCTGGGTTCATTTTCAGTGGCTTCCTCACACTATGAACGTTTTGTTTGATTAGCGTATCCGGGCTTCCTCTCCCGCAGCCCCACCTGAGTCAGATGGAGCCTTTGAGTTGAACACGTCTCGGGAAGACCCGTGACGGTGAGTCTAGATCCCACTAGGAACAGGATGGATGGAGGCCAGGGAGGCTCAGGGAGGAGACAAAGCCTTATGTGGTCCTCATCCCCGTACAGAGGGGTGCTTGCTTTCCTGGCTGGGCTCATCTTTCTTTCATTTTGGTTTTTCCCTCGGGCTGATGGCAATGAGCCCGACTTGTCCCAGTGCCACCCACCAGCTCTGTGTGAGCACAGCTCTGTCCACAGCTCCACAGCCATGGTGGCCACCCGCCCCTCCCGACAATACGAATCTTCCTGGCTCCTCAAGGGTTAATAGCATCTCACCCTAAAGGTCTCCACTGTTAAATCAGTGGGGTTTAGCAGACACCCCCACTCTCCTGTGATATTTGTATTGTTCATTGAATTTTTTTCCTCCAGTTTTTCTGAGGTGAAGCAGAAAATTATTTATATGAAAGTGTATAGTATGTTTTTGACATGTGAATGCACTGTGTGGTGTTTACCAGGATCAAACTAATTAACGGAACAGCTAGAAATCTACTCTCCTAGCCAAGTTCAAATGTAACGCATTGTTGTTTACATGTTGACTATGGTCACTATACTGTATAGTTGGTCTCCCACTTAGTCATGACTGCCAGGTCCTCCCCTTTCACCCAAATCCCCACCTTTTGCTCATCTCAGCCTCTGGTAACCACTTCTCTATGTGTGTGATTCCTTTACGTGCAGCATGGACGTGGCATCGTATCTTGTTATGTCTGAGTTCAATTAGCCTAATACCTTTCAGGTTCCTTCCATCTATGTGGTCTCTAATAGCAATTTTTTCCTCTTTCTATGCGAGGTAGGGGAGATGGCAATGAGGCACAGTCTATCAACAACTCATTCAGAGTTTCACAAAATGAATACCAGGAAGCTGGGAACTGTGTTGTGCAAGGAGACCACACAGAGAAGGGGTGGGCAGATGAATGGAGAATGGAAAGGTGTGTCCGTACGGTCAAAGCAGCCAATGCACAGGTGGAAAAACAGAGCCTGACAAGCTGAGGGGCTGGGTGGGGCTGGGAAGGATGGGGAGAGCCATGAAAGGGATGCCATTGTCTCCAGAGCCATTAGAAAAAATGATACGATTTCATTTGTACAGACATGGGTGGACCTAGAACAAATGAGGTCAAGTGAGGTAAGCCAAGCTCAGAGAGAAAATTGAACCATGTTTTCTCTCAGAAACTAGACCTCAAATACACAGGGATGCGAGAAATTACACAGGACTCAAAGGACACTCCCAGGGCAATGCCTGCGTGCCTCTGATCATAACATATAATGATTATCAAAGTGAACTCCAACAAACATAAGCAAGAGGTTTTCTTTTTCCTTCGTTGCTGTTTTGTAAATTTCCTTTGTGTTTAGTTCTTTTATCTGTCATCGGGAAGGACAAAGGGTGACCAAATGCAGCAGGGGTGCTCAGTGGACACTCTGCAGAAAATGAGCTATACAACTTCTGGGTGGGGAAGGGAGGGAAAAACTGAGAGAAAGCAAGGGAAGGGGTGACATTGTCCAAAAAGAAATGCACGCATTACTGTACGCCCTTTGTCCATCACCGCTATAATCACAATAAAAAATTAAATTTAAAAAAGGGATAACATTGATCAAGGCTGCATTGTACTCATAAACTGATATGTGGAAGTGAAACTCCTTTGTACAACCTCCCAAAATAATAAGAAAAATAATGAATGAATGAATAAAAAGACAGTATTAGTCCATTGTATATATACTACAATTTATAGACATTCATCTCCTGATAGACAAGGGTTGTTTCTATATTTTGATTATTGAAAATAATGCTTCTATGACTATCTATCTATCTATCTATCTATCTATCTATCTATCTATCTATCTATCTATCTATCTATCTATCTATCTATCTACATGAATATCTCATACAAATCAGCAGCAAAATAAAAACCCCACCAAAAAACCCCAAACAGCTTAGCAACTGAGTTGGGCAAAGGACTGATATCTATATCATTAAACACATTTGAGAGAAAAGTGGGGCTTAGAAAGAGTACAGTTTTCCCCAGGCTCTGTCAGCCAGCAAGCATGGTGAGCACAGATGAGAAGCAAAGGCGACCAGCCTGAACTGTGGGCTTCAGGCTGCGTTGCTGCTGGCTGAAGCTGGGCTGGGGTGACAGATTTGCACACGTCGCTTGTTGGAAGCCAGTGCCTGCCTTTCTCTCTGGGGCATGGCCAACCCTGCAATCATTGCCAGGGGCCGTGATGTTTTATTAGCCCATGTCAAGAACATCAATTAGCCCATCTCCTTACCCCTTGCTCTCTGCAAACTTCAGTCGCTAGGCAATTAGGGAGCTTCTCTGCCTGGCAATTAGCCCCTTGCTGGCATCTTGATGTCTCTGGCACGTTGGTGACCTTATTCAAGGGGAGACCGGGCGGCCCACAGCCACATGTTTCATCCTCAAGGGATCTGGGAGTGGTCTGGGACAGGGATAGATCTCTGGTGGGGCTTTCCGACCTGCCGAGGTGGAAAGACAGGCCAAGGTGGCCGGGGGCCTGCGTGACAGGCAGGAGACCCAGCAGGGGGTCCTTGCTCCCATCCTTGGCCTCAGTGCAATTCCTCAACCTTAAAATGGTCATGACAAAGGCTGGGGTGTAGATAGGCAGGGATGTGCTTGTCTAGCAAGTTCCTAGGCTCGAAGTTCAATCCTTTTCCCTACAAACAGTAACAACCCCCCCCACCCCAATCGCCACTATACTGTCCACCCTGAGCTCAGGGAGTCAGAGAAGCTTCTGGAGCCACCACTGTGGCTATTCAGCCACCAAAACGAAGGCTTCTCAAAGGCCAATGTGCAGAAAGCACACAGTACCCTTGTCAAAATGAGGATTCTGAACCAGGGCGGCTGAGCAAAGCTTGACACCCTGAATTTCTGTCCAGCTCCTAGACCGTGCTGGCACTGTGCCCAAGGGGGTGCACTGTAGTGTCGGGGTGTGAGGCATCACGGAGACAACAGGGAGGAGGCTGGTACTGGATGAGAGCATCAGACTCCTTCTCATTAACCGAGAGTTGGAAAAAGCACTGAGTAGGTAGGCAGGGTCCTGGGCTCCATCTTGAAGTCTTAGCAGTGATGGTCTCTGGAGCTCCTTCTGCTGACCCCTCCCAGAGCCTAGCTGCCAGCCCTCTGCGTAGCGCCTCCACCCAGCCCCATTCATCGGTCCAGCCCCTCTGGTGTCTTCTGCTCATAGAAGGCTGGGAGAGCCGATACACAGCTGGAACAATGTGGGTCTATTTCTGACCTGCCAATGCACACAGAACGTTCTCTGCAAAACCACATGGTATCCATCCAAATCCACCTGGGCTTTCCAGGTGGTCAGCAGCAGCAGACTTGCCTGTTGCTTCTGTGCCAAGTCCTTTCATCACGGCCTCGGCATCCCTCGAAGGATCAGGCTAGTCCTTCTGTAAGATATCTCTCGCCACCGGATGAGGTCTCCCTGATGTGTCTCCTAGATCAGTCATGGTGCAGGAAGCTTTTGCTGGATGATGCTATGCTCATGGCTGCAACGAGTCCTGTTATTGCTCCGAATCCTGCATTGAGCTGCTGTGTCCCGAGCGACCTGCTCCACTGGGGAACGCCTTTCCCTTGGCAGCTGTAAGTGTTTTTTAGGCGACCTTCAAAGCATGCCATCTTCTAGAAACACTTCCCCCAGCCTGCTCATTCTTGCTCTTGTCCATGTGGATGTGGGGTTGCTTCTCGTATTCTGTGGGTTATAATCCGTTAGTCTGATTTGGATGCCCTGATTTCTCGGAATGGGTCAGCAAATCTTTCCACTTGCTTCTGCACCTTGTGGGCCACCTTCTTTTATCATTCTCTCTATGCATTGTGTAAGACCAAGGCCACTTCTGTGCATTCCCTGCCTCAGCCCTGGAATTGGTCTTTCATCAACAAGCCCGGAGTCCTTTTAGAACAGAATGGTGTTTACAAGCCAAGCCTGGTGTGCAAGGTGTGCTTGGTATTAATAGAGTTTTGTTGCTACCTGGTGCTCAGACTGGACACTGGAAGGGAACCGGTCTATCTTCCTTGTCTATCTATGTCTATCTGCAAAGGGATTGTGAATATTCAAGGATATGTCTTCTTCCTCCACTTCCAGAGAGCTTAGTCTAGCCATCACCCCTTTGTGTTTCTAAACTCTGACAGTGAGCATGTGGCTTCCTTCCCACTTGCTGCACATTTGGTCAACCGCACCGCATGGAAAGTCCTCTGTGTTCATCGCACTGATCCTCTGTGACAGTCCTGGGTGGCGCGTCCCCAGGCCCTCGGCCCCGCGTGGACGGCACCCGCTTGATCTTTAGTAATCCAGTTCAGGATCCCTCCTAAACAGACCGACTCTTCTGTCCACACAAGGCTTTTCGATTGTCTCTATGCATGTGTGTCTCTCCAGGGGAATGTGTCCAATCGTTATCTACTTCTAGGCCAGGCATGCAGAAGGCACTCAATAAATGCTCATAAAAGTGAAGGAAGGACACCACGGGCAAAACCACAGAGACAGAAAGGGGAAGAAGAGGCAGGTCTGAGTCTGTCTGCGCTGACAGAGCACGAGTCGGGAAGAAGCAGGAAGAAGGTTCTGGAAAAGGAGAGATCAGATCCAATGGAATTCAGGTTTGTGAGGACAGGAGCCATTCTTGGGTCCTTGGTGAAGCGGAGAGTTCATGGCTGTTCTTCTCCTGAGGGAAGGCTTGGCCTGGGGGGGGCGGGGTAGGAGACAGCCACCTGGTTGCCCATAAAGAAGGTACCATAGAGGATTCAGTGCTGTGTGGTGGTGGTGGTGGTGGTGATGGTGGTGGTGGTGGTGGTGGTGGTGGTGGTGTGTGTGTGTGTGTGTGTGTGTGTGTGTGTGTGTGTGTGTGTGTGTGTGTGTGAGTGTGTATGTGTGTGAGTGTGTGTGTGTGTGTGTGGTGTGTGAGGGGGGTCGGGGCATGCCTGCATCACTGGTGCCATCTTGACCTTCTATTCCTGACTTCTAGTTCTGTGGTTACTTGTGCAAATGTGACTGTGTTCTCTCAGAAGTGGTGTTTCTGATGTTCTCATGTATAAATGCATAAAAACTGAGAGGTTCTTTTCATACTTCATCTACTTTCTTGTCAGTCTCAGCTTCATTTTCAATTCCCTACTTCAGTGTCCTAATTTCCTCCTTGATGGATTGCTTGATTCTATCCTTGTGGGTTCACTGCAGAAGGGAAGCAGTGTGGGGCTGTGCTTCTCTTTCTGTCTCTGTCTGTCTGTCTGTCTCTGCCTCTGTCTCTCACCATCTCTCTCCCCTCGCTCTCCTAGCTGGAGTGAGTATGGTAATGTGTGCCCTAGGATGCGCAGTCTGGAATCTACTTTCAGCCCCTTCCCTGCTTTGCTCTACTGGTGCTCTGTCTATACAGTCAGCGCTCCCCACGGAGCCTTTAGAAGACAGCGCTGGGATGAGGACAGTGGCTTCTTAGGACTCTGCATGGATGCTTGTGATTTATATGTGCTGTGGAGGCTTTCTGCCCTCTGTAATCCAATGGGCTCCCTTCTGTAGAAGGCTGGCCATTAGCTACTTTGCATTGTGTCTTGCTGTTTGGGTTGGTGGGGACTACAGCACCACTCGGAGCATCTGCGGTTCCCTTCATGAGAGGAGAAGGTGGTGTGGGGTGATTGCTCAGGGAACCGTGGCCAGTCACAGCTTTGGGCGGAAGGCATCACGTGATCGTGCGGCATCGTGGATCCCGTATTTTATAAGAATTATTCTGGATTTTAGAGATTCTGATGTGGTGTTTTGAGGCGTCACAAATGCCAACTATTTTGGCAAGTAGCTCTGCCATTTGAGTCTCATTCGTAAATCAGGACTACTCTCTCCCCAGTCGCTCACTCTGCAAGCATGCTCTCTCTCTCCCACACCTCAGGGCTCCAGCTCACTTTCCCGCAGGCCGCACAGCCCCGCCACCCTGCCGTGTGGGTCCTGGAACCTCCGGCCCTTTCCACCACTGCCCAGCATTTCCCAACAGCCTCTCCCTTGCGATGACCTCCCCACGTTATGACATCTTCCATCTTAGGACCTTCTAATGTGCTCTGGACAGACAGATTTATCACTGGACATGGCCCTCTATGATGTCTGATCCTTGGAGGTTTTTCAGAGTGAAGTGACCCTCAGACACTGAGGTTGGAGGGCTTGTGTGGGATAGCTGAAATATTTAATACTGTCCTTACATTTGTAATGCTGCCAGGACCTGCGCAGTGACCTTCTTACGTGACGGTTGTTAGTAGTTCCTCTTTGCATTGGCTCAGCCCTAGAGCTGACCTCCAGCTTCCTGTTGGTGTGTCCCGCTCCCATAGAGCTGTCCGAAGCACATCTCAGGTCTCATACCCGTTTGTGTGGAACTGCCATGACTCTGGTTTTATACCCAGAGCTCCACAGAGCGAGGTGGATGAATGGAAATCCACCACTAAGAGAAGGTTTGGAGAAAGGCTCTGTGGCGGCTGGCAGGGCTGCTCCAAGGGCATCTTCCACATCCTCACCTGGAGAAAGTCAGGGCTGGGAGTGCAGGCCTGGCTTGCCGTCTCTGTTCCTCCAGAGTCAAGTGTGTGGCCGTTCCGTGGGAGGAGAGCACCTCGGGCTTCTCGGAGCTGCCCTGGGTCTGGGCGACTGCGGGCAGGTGAGCTGCCAGGACTGAGGACTGCGGAGGCTGAGTCAGGTGGGCTGAAGCGTCTGCAGTTGAAATGGGTGACATTTTGGGGCCCTCCCAGATTTCTGCTGAAATCCTTACCCCTGTGTGGGATTGTTTGGAGATGGTGCCATTGGGAAGTGTGCGCCACAGGGGTGGCGACGTCACGGTGAGTTTAGTGTCCTTACTAAAGAGACACGAGAGGGCACGCTTGTCCTTTCTCCTGTGCGTGCTGTCACAGGAGGGCAGAGCCTGGCCATCCGGGAACCAGGAAGGGAGACATCCCCACCCCCGAACCGGGACCCGGCCAGGCTGGCCCTCTGATGTCAGACCCGTGAGCAATAGACCTCTGCCACGCAGCCCACCCAGTTCACAGGATCTGTCGTGACAGCATGAGTGGACGAAAGCAGGGCTGCTGCCAGACTCTGCTCATGCAGTTAACTTCTACCCCTAGCTCTCGGTGGGTTCAAGTCTTCTCTCCTCTGCAGATATCCATTAGCTGCTTGACATGCTAGGCTGGGGGAAGGATGAGGAAGAAAGTGGTGTTGTGATATCAAACTGTCACCCAAAACTAGGTGGTCCTGCTGCAACCCCACAGGTTTCCCTTGTGTCCCTCGCTCCACTTGTAATTGTGGTTCAGAATCTGTCTTCCATGAGAAATCACGAGCTGCGCAGGGACAAGGCTGTGTCCCTTGTGTCCTCTCTGCCCCTACATGGGTCTCAGTATCTGGTGAATAAATGTGAGCTGAATGAATTCATCTGTAACAAAAATGGCAACATGAAGTGCTTTCGATCCAACAGTTCTACAGTGAGAAAAGTTGTGGCCATTCTAGAGCTCTAGATAGAGATGGTACATCAGATGCATTACTTTCTTGGCACCTTGTAAGATACACCACTGACTGAGTTGTTTAAAACAGTTCTGGAGGCTAACAAGATGTCAGCAGAGCAATACTCCCTCTAAAACATGTGAAGAGCCTTCCTTGCTTTTAGCTCCTAGTGGCTTCCGAATGATCTTTGACATTCTTTGGCCTGCGTGCTCTTCACTTCAATCTGCCATCTTCACACAGATCTTTTCTTTTGTGAATATCTATGTCCTCTCTCCTTCCCTCAATCACCTCAGTTTTATTGCCTCTGTGAAGAGTTTTTTCCAGGTAACAGCACCTTTTTAAGGCATTGGAGCGAATAAGTTCAATATATCCTTTTATTGGGAGTGGGTGGGTGAACACAACCCAGCTCATATACCTATCCTTTGTTCACATTTGTTTGGAGGGTTTGAAAGATGTTGAAGCAGGAAACACTGAAAGGGAGAGGAGGGTCAAGAGAGAGAAGAGCAGGGGAGAAAGATGGAGAAGGGGAGAGGTTGACGGGGAAAGCAAGAAAATGTATTTGAAGAAAGGTAACATGGGGGATTTTGTGTTACTTTTACCACCATTTAGATTAAAGGAGAGACTCTTCTCTCCCTTCAGATCTAGTGAGAGGGACTTTAAGAAGTCACTTCAAGAGCGTGTCATTTACTCCTCATGTTTGGGTTGGATTGTTGTTCTTCACTCTCCTCCCTCCATGGAGACACATAGAGATGGACTGTTCTTCCATCGCATGTGAGGTTTTCAAAGGCAATGGTCACTACAGGAGACAACAGGGTTGAAATGGTCCTGCAAAGACACAGTGTGGTCTTCCAGGGTGATCATCTATGTGCAGTCTACTTAATCAAGTGTTTCTTTACTCCCCTGCCCCCGCCCCAATCCAACAACAAACCACACCTTCAAAGGTACTCAGATTAATGTTTTAACCAGCTATCTGGGCAATCCCTAGCCCAGTCAAGATGGCACAAAAACTTTGTCTTCACCTGAGGACAGCAGTGACTTGTGGCGAGGCATAACAAATCTTCCTTGAAACCCGTAACAGTAAAGAACTGGTGGATGCAGGTTGAGCTGAGTTGAGGTGAAAACTTCCCCAGAGATACAACCAGCTGCACAACCTTAGCATATGAGGAAATGTGTCAACCAGATGCCTCTGACTAACTTATGTGGCATAGCAGAAAATGGTTCAAATCTGCTGATTGATCACAGATGAATTGCTTAACTTCTTGGGGTACTTTAGCCATTCTCAGTAAGATAGAGATAATAGTAGCCTGCCTTTCAGAGTTGCGTAAGCTTTTGGGGAGATAGCTATATAAGGTGCTTGGTATGTGGTGAGCACTCAGTAAATTATGGAGGTGATAATCATACTACTACGAATGGTTACTATTGTTATCCCTTGTTCTCAACCACCTTGTATTTAGTTGAGTTTGACAAATTATTCTGGTTGAGTTAATTTCCTTTTGATACTCAAAAACATGGGGATATTCTGACCACGCATACCAAGAAAAGCTCACTCAAGGAACTGTGCTCCAAAGTGTCAGTAAGTGTAGGGAGAAGGCACTTCACTTCGTGTTTTACGATCTCATCATCTGGCAGGATTTTTAGATGGGAAAATGTGATTGTCAATTAAGAATCTGAAAAAAAGAATTCCTTTTATTAAAACACACACACACACACACACACACACACACACACGCACATGCACACGCATGCACGTACAAACATAAGCATCATATTTCATGCTGAATCAGAGCTGCTGCCGGCTAGCTGAAATTTACCACCTCGTGTCTCAGCAAAGAGAATTTGCAGTTGGATTAATATCCCTTTCTCCGGGAGTAAATCAATTTCCTACACCCAGCCATATTTTCACCCCAGTGACAGGCAGCAATGGCTGGTATTTTGTAGGCACTGCAGGAAAGCCCAGGGGTAACACCCAGGGTACTTGGAGTCCCCTCATGAGTAAGGTAGAATCTTCTAGATTTCCTGGGGAGAGGCATTTTAGAAAGCTTAGCTCAGTCATTTCATAGCTGGAAAAACTGCCCTTGGGGTCTCAGTAGGATGACTTAATGTCTCTGGCTGGCTGGATTCCTCGCTGTGGCCTTAGATGCAGAGGGTGACCCAAAGGCCCTTCACTGGCCACCTTCCTCTTTGTCCCACATTCTGGGAGCCCTGGCTTTCCTCTCCCAGAGATGTGGAGACATGCAGTATCGGCTAGTAGCCCCCGGTGTGGTATTGGGAGTGGAAGGCCTGAGGGAGAGTGGAAGGAAAGGAGACTGAAGTGGGAGGGGCGGGCTGGGGGAGCAGGTCTCACAGGGTCACGCCCAGGGTCAGAGGCTGGGGAGGCCTGGCGTGCTTGGCACATGGGGGAACTCCCTCCTCAAGGCATACTGCACACGGACCCACCTGGGGACAGCCGAGACCTTAAGGCCGAGTTTCCCTCTCCAGGTGAGGCCTGGTGACCTGCATTGCTAAGGGTCTCCCAGGAGGCATGCATTGCTCCTTTTAGAGCCGTCACTCCTCCGACTAGCTGGTGGAGGGCAAGGAAGAGGAGGGCCAGGGTCCCAGCTTGGAGGCAGTAGGGATTGTAGCGACACAGACAGGAGGGCCAGGCGGAGGAGGAGCAGTAGGGATGCAGAAAGGGGCGGGGCTAGGAGACCTGGAGGAGGCCAGCCAGCAGGGCTCACTAAGGGAGAGGTCTTATTGGTGTGTCGGTTTAGCTCTCCTAAAATTGTAGGTTTTTATTTCCATTTTTATTTTTTTAGTGGCATCTACCTCACTGACTGGCATTTAGGGTTAGCTTATTTAAAAACGTGTCAAGGCATGCCGTTTTTCTATACTCTGGCACGGGGCTGACGGGTTCGGGTCACCCTGATGGTGCGGCCAGAGGGCTAGCCTCATCTCCAGCTCCAGATGAGCTCTACCCTCAGTGCAGCTCTGTGCTGGGAACGTCGGTGACCAGACCCCTCTCTACAGCCTGCACATTACCTTCCTATCTCCCTTTTCCCATAAAGCACTACGGCCAGCAGGCTGCAAGCACTGCACGGTCCTGCCTTTTTCTTCCATTTGCAGCACAGGCCTTTGGGGTTCCCCATGGGTCCTGGTCAACCTAGGGACATAGCCTTGTTAGCACTGGACTCATGGGTTGAACTCTCCACCGAGGCCCTGGCCCTGTCTGGTCCTGGCATGTTTCTTCTTCCTTTCTGAGACTCCAGTCACCTTTGGCTAAGCTCACCAAAGGCAAGATAGTGTCTGACGAGACCTACCTGGACAGAAACTGCCCCAGACACAGTCTGCTGGTCATTTACCTGTGTTTATTCTGCCTTTCTTCCTTCCCATGAGAGAACACAATTCTCATTGTGTTACAGGGAGGGATGACCTTCTAGGAGATCCTGTTTCCCAGCTACCATGCAGTCGGCTGTGGCACTGGCTGAATTCAGCCAAGGATGTATGGACTTCCCAAAGTCCTGCTGTAGAGGTCTTTATCCAGCTGGAAGGTCTCCTATGGCCTTTCCCCTGTCCTCCTTCCTGTTCCCTGAGACAAAGATAGGGCTGGATCTTCAGTATCTGTGCTGTGTGGACAGAATCTGTGGCTGCTCACCTACTTCTGGCTGTTTTGTTCCTGGCTCTTGGGCAGCTCCAACTTCATAGGTGGGTCCCTTACACACTGTGTGGCACCTTGGCACTTCTTTGTTCCATGAGAGCACCTCATTTCTCTCTCCACAAGCTCCTGGCTGGTCCCAAACTTGCATGAAAAGCCTTGGCTCTGCTTTCCGCGGACACCCCAGCTCTCCATAGCCATCTGCCTTCTGCCTGGCCTAGAAGAACAGCCCGAGGGCCCCCAGCTGCAGTGCTAGGGGTTTCCAATATTTTACATAAGAAATCATAGAACACATCCCTCTGAGGATAAACATATTAGTTATACCTTGTTACAGAGAAAAATGTGGTTCCAGGGAGAGCTGGAAAATTCTCCAATGTCGTTCATGTCAATAATTATTCTTTGCTCTCCTCCTATCACTTGTTGATGACAAAATAGATAGGGACTAGATAGATGACACCCTCAAGTGTCATCAGGTTTATATGCTGGGCTAGAACTCAGAAGTCAAAGTGTCATCAGGACGGTGCTCTGGAGGACTCTGGGGAGTATGGTCTTGCCTCTTCTAGCTCTTTCTGGCTGTCCACCCCATGATCCTGGTGGCTCAGCGCTTAAACTCTGCCTCTGTCTTCACCTGGCTTTCTCCTTCTATCTCTGCGTTGCTTCTGAGAAGCTCAGCACTGATAACTGGATTTAAGGCCCACCTGGTTTGAATGAATCACAGCACCTGCAATACAGCCTTCAGTTGATGTCTGACAGTGGTCACCTGGGTGGCCACACAGAGCATGCTCTGTGTATGGGGTGGGGGGGCACTTAGGAGAGGGTCACTGTCATGTACAAAGGACTGACTGGGGCTTCAGAGCCAGAGTGTCCCAAGACCTTGGCTGGAACCCCACTGAGCTGCTCCCCCCTGAGATGGAGACTCTCAGAGGAACGCCACTAGTAGCCCTTTCTCAGAGTCAGACTGAGACATCAGAGGGAGGACACCGGGCAGGGCTGCCAGCCAAGCAGGGGCAGTGGCAGGAGCAGGGAGGGGCCTGCGTGTCTCCTTCCCGGCAAGGTTATGTGGAATCACGAGGAGCTGCGAGGCCGGGGAGGGAGACAATGAAAACACCCTACAGCTGTGGCTTGCATCGAAGATAAACAGGTTTCCAAAGGGGATAGAGGAGGAAAAACTTTGCAGGCATCTAAAATGAAAGATCTTAATCTAATTCCATCCTCTCCTGACAGCTGTGCTTACACGGCCAGCCTCCTCGGCGGCCAGCCTGTCCAGCTGCAGAGTTTTCTGTTCTCTTTGCAGAGAATGAAGGTCCTCAGGCATTAGGCGCTCTGCGTGCAGAGCCGGGGCTGTTGGTATTGAGCGCGTGGGGCCTTAATGGCCGTGCATTGATCGGAGCTATCGACCTCTGGGTTTCAAATAACTGACACGGTTTCCAATGGATCCAGATAATTAAGACTTCTCAAATGGCAACTAATAATTTGCATGTGCCGTGCGGCTGTCCTCAGGAGATCTGGGGGAGCCCATTGGTGAGGAATGAAAGGAAAAAAAAGCTCACTCCAGCGGTCGTCTGCTCCTCACTAATGGAGTCTTAGAAAAATCATTTCGCCTTCCTGACCTGTCTCACCGAGGTTATCAAATGACCTCAGGGAGTTATTTTCACTTATTGGAAATCTCTTGGGACTGGCTGGCAGCATTACCGAGTGTTGGCCAGCCTCAAGTTCTCAAGTGCTCATCCTTCCCGCCCGCCCTGCTCAAGGCTCATAGTTTCTAGAGGGTCTGTGGTCAGAGGCCTTCTGCCTCCAGTCCTTCCCTCCTCCAGTCCATCTTTCACATCAGAGCTAGCACGACCTTCCCAAGCTCTGCTCCTTCATCGCTCTGCTCCTTCACCTCCGCGGCACCTACAATTAAGGTCTGAATTCCCGAGGCAGTCGGCACCATCTTGGTACATCCCTGGCTAGACTCAAGTGGCTACAGTGGGTGCAGATCCCTTACCTGGCATCTGGGCATGGGCATGTGAATTGCTTAGGCCACTGGGATGTTAATGATGAACCCGGCATGGTTTCCCTACATGTGCTTGCTTAGCTGGGCTCTCCCTCTTGATCTCTGGTCATCTGTCAATGGGATGAGTTTGTCCACATACAGCTGGCCCAAGGAGGATGAGTGACGTGTGGAGAAGACGAGGACTCATCTTCAACCTGGAGCCCAGCCCAGCTGTGCTCAGTATAGATCAACCACCTCATTGCCAATACTTGAAACATGGAGTATGACAACTAGTGCTGATGGCTGGAACACACAGAACTTAGAGGATGGCTTGTTATGCAGCAGTATAAGCGAATAGCTGCTGTCAGCTACTTACCTAGGTGTACCAGGGTTATTTGTCTATCAGTTTATTCTCTCCCTAGGACTTCCATGTGAAGGCAAAGCCCATAGTCCTGCTCACCCTAGATTCCCTCAGCAACTGCTGTATAGTAGGTGCTCTGAAATTGTGGACTAGAAATAATTGAGTGAAAAGCAAATAAAGAAAAAGAGAGATAATTGAGTAGGTGAGGATTGTCTACAGAACATGTGTAAACTAACCCAGCACATGGATTTATGCTGGTCCTATGTCAGGCAGTATTTGCTGCTGTTGTTGGTGGTGGTGTTTGGTGGTGGTGGGGTTTGAATTCAGGGCCTGGGTACTGTCCCTGAGCATTTTCATTCAAGGCTAGGGCGTTACCACTTTGAGCCACAGTGCTACTTCTGCTTTTCTGGTGGTTAATTGGAGATAAGAGTCTCGTAGACATTCCTGCCTGGGCTGGCTTTGAACTGCAATCCTCAGATCTCAGCCTCCTGAGTAGCTAGGATGACCGGCGTGAGCCACTGACGGGCTGGCTCAGGCAGTGTTTTGATATTTTAAAAATCCAGTTTTCATTGACTATTAACATTCCTCCTTGTTGCCCAAGGACTGGGCTCGGAGGTGGAGAGGTTTGCCCAGAGCCAGCCACCGTGGAGTCTGCACCCCATTCTTCATGAGGTGGGAAAGGAGGTTCAAAGTTAGGGAGCTTAGAAAGCTTGCTGCTGTGGGCTAGCCGGAAGCCGATGGAGTTGGAAGGGGAATCAGTTTCTGTTCGCTTTCCTGACTATGCGTACTTCCACGAAGACGGGGCCATTGGCTGTTCTGGGTAGAATGAGGGTGGGAAGAGACCAGGAAGAGAAGCTGCTGGGTGGAAACCTGGCAGGGGCTGTCTTGAGGAGGGAACCCTGGAGGGGAGGCTGAGAGGGCCTGGGTGGGAGCAGGTGGCTTCTGTTCTGTCAGAAGCTGGAGGTAGATCTCAGGAGCTCACACGAATACATTTTCTGAATCCATCGTGTGTGATCTTGGCTGGGGCCCTGGCTCCCGGCAGACTCGGGCTCCGGGCCTCTCTTCCAGGCTGGCAGCAGCTGAGACCTCTCTTTGCTGACCGTCTTCATCCAGGCTCTCCCTGTTCAGTGATGAGTGTCTCAGCCACCACACTGCTGCTGTGGATGGCTACAAGCTTCTGTGAGCACAAAACCCACGCTCACTCACCACGCCTCCCACTGTCGAGAGAGGTGAAGCTCTATCGCCCCCACTTCACAGAAAGGGAGACCTAGACCAATATCCGGGCCATGCAGTTAGCAAGGAGGGGAGCCGAGAGGGCAGGATGGAACACTGAGCTGAGCTCTTCACCACCAAGCCCTGCATGTGGAAAACACAGGATTTCTTCTCCCTTCCTTGTCTTCTTGCCTGCCCTCCCCCCTTTCCCACATCACGCACCCACCTATCAGCTACCATTTTTATTTATTGTCAAGGTGATGTACAGAGGGGTTACAGCTACATAAGTAAGGTAAGAAGTACATTTCTGGTCAAACTCATGACCCCTTCCCTCATTTTTCTCCTACTTTCCCTCGCTTCCCGCCAAACCTCCTCTTCCAAGTTGTGCAGATCATTTCCAACCTATTGTCTCATGGATATCGCTGTTGCCTTGGTTCCCCCTTGTCCTTTGTCTCACCATTCTCTTGTTCCCCTTCCCTTCCCTAATTCAGGTACCATTTTTTTATGGGTTAGGAAAAAACCCTCCTACTGGAAGCCACCAGGGTTCTAGGTGTGATGAGTGCATGTGGGCTGCTTACAGCTCCTGACCCGCTGGTCCAGTGCCCAGCCCTCCGATGCTATCCCCCAAGCATGGCCTTCCTACAGGACCCACTGACATGGCTCTCGCCGGCACCTGCTGCTGGCCTATCACAGAGGGACCACGGAGGCCCAGAGCCTTCCCCTAATCCCTGCTATTCAAGCCAAGTCGCAGGAGGAATGGACAGTGGTGTGGGACACAGCAGGGAAAGATGGATGGGGCAGGAAAAAGCTTGGATTTGTTTTATGTTGGTCAGAATTAAATTTAACTCCTGAGCAACTCTTCTACTGGCCCCCAAAGTACCTCTCAGAGTCTAAGAACCTGCAGGCCACTCCTTAAAGACCTCTTATTATCGTCTATTGGGAAAGTGTCCCAAACTGTGACACAGATAAAGGTTAGCACGTGTCTAGAACTGAGCAGTGCACAATGTGTGCAACTGACCACTGTGGACTTGATCTCAACAAGTCATTGTTTCTGAGGACTTTATTATCTTTCCCCTGTAATGTAGTGCCTACACAGATGGTTAATAAGTTAACTATAAATATGTTATTATCATGTCTGCTATCAGGTCCTCAATTTGATAAAAATGATTAGGATATTGATGAAAACACTGGGTAATTATGAAAGTTTTATAATCTTCCAGTGGAGTTTCCAAATTATTTTCTAAGTGCCTGGCATAGTCACAAAGCCAGCGTCATTACATCTACTTTACAGATCAGAAAATTGACTCGCGTGTTATTTGGAGTCTTGGATGAAAACAAGACACATTATCAAAATCAAATCAATACTCCAAGCCCTAATTCTCGTGGAGTGTTCCCTCTTACTTGTCTGGTACTTGAAAGAGTGAGATATCAGTGATGGGACTAGTGATGATTGTGTATCAGGGTGGGATGGGAGTGCATGGAGTGTGTGTGTGTGTGTGTGTGTGTGTGTGCATTGTGTTTGTGTTGTGTATGTGCATCAGCTCTTTGTTCAAAGTGTTCCTTGGCTGAAAGGCCCTATTAGGTTGCTTTTTGTCATTGTCCCAGATTTATTGCTTTAATTTGTTTTGGCTTTTTCTATGCAGGGGCTACATTTCTTTGTCCTACCTCAGTTTGAACCTGCCCGTAGGGTATAAAAATATACTTTGATATTTCACCCTCTACAGTTTTCTCTGGTGACCAATGTTAAGCAAGGAAATGATTTACCATGGATTTGAGGGTCAGCAAACTTCAGTTGTGCACCTGTAGCACTCATGTATTTATGGATAAAAGCATGTAGCTGCGAGTCAGGACTGTGGAGAGCGCGGAGTCCTGCAGGCTGAGCTGGTGTGCTCAGAGCACCTGTGGCTCTTGAGCTGTGGCGCTATCACCTCGTTGTATGTCTTTTACCTGGGAAGGCTCCTACGAGGCCCACGCTCACACTCTGCAGAGCCCTCTGGGCTGGACCTCATGCCAGCCACTCTGCAGCAGGAAGGTGGGGGAGGGGGTGTTACAGGAGCTGCGGCAGCAGAGTGATCATGTGACAATGGTCCTTGCCCTGTCCAGCCCATCTGAAGTCCGTTCATCCCAGCCACCGTGTCCCCTGTGAGTTCTGCTTCTCCCTGCCCCCTGCCCCTATTTATAGCTTCCTTTTCCAGATGCATCCCCATGGTGTCTGCCACAGGCAATCATTGCTGGCCACAGCTGGACCAGGTGTCCTTGTCGCTCCCCTCCCTGCATTTTGTCTTTGTTTCCCCACTACTTCTGGCCTTCCTCACATGAAAGGGGTCTGTGTTGATTTCAGCCATCCCCTGGGGGACAGTTCAAGAGAGTTCACTGTCTTCTTGTCGTGACAATGGCTGATGCGGTGGGGCTGAATTGATCCTCCAGGAAAGAATGAAAAGGGGTTTGCTTTTGTTCTAATCTGGAGGAGGCGAAGCTTTTCCTGTAGAGGGCAGTTAGGAGATGTTTCAGGCTGGAGGAGGGGTGAGGATGGGTCAGGAGGCCTCCCTCACCATCACTCAGCTCAGCCTTTGAATGAGGCAGCAGGCAGACACAAGGAAAATTAAGGGCATGCTTGTCTCCCGATAGACGACTTAGCAAGTGAGCAGGCAGGGCTCATGGACCCTAATTTGCCGACCTCAGGGTTCCCATCCCTGCTACAGCAGACCCACCAAGACCTCTGCCCCAGCAGCTCACTAGCAGCCGCTGGGAGGTGGAGCCATCTTGACTTTTCCCCGTTGCGCCTTCTTGTTCTTGTCTTCTTCCTTGCACCTCCACACAGTGAGTTCTGTGTCTGGCCCAGTTGAATTGAGGAGCTCTCAGCCCTGGGGATTTTAACTGCTTGAACAACTCCTGCCTGGGGCAGGAGGTGGGTTTGGCACAGGGTCCTGGGGTACAGGCAAGGACCTCATCTTAGTGACTCTGCCCAGCTGTGGATCATGGCTGAGTCCTTGAAGGTCTGTGGAGCGGGAAGAGAAGGCTCTGGTATAAGGAAGTCACATGACTGGGGACTGTTCTCAAAGTGAGCCATGTTTCTCCCGGCAGACATGGAAGGCTGCAAGAGAAAGGAGGCAGAGCTTGCTCCTGATCCCCAGCGGGCTTTCTTTGGCCCCTGTATGCGCTGAGGATAGGTTGGGTGCCTGAGTTGTGTGCTGGACACCTCTAAATTAATGCAGTGCATCACTAAAGAACCAGCCCATCCTTCTGCTCTAACTGAGAGGCCCGGGGAAGCCAAAGAGAGGCAGGAATTGGCCCACGTGACTCTGCTTTGGTTTGTTACACACACGGAGGAGGGGTGGAGGGTGTTTAAAACCAGTAAAGGTCATTCTTCCTTGCTTCTGGAGGACAGAAGTCCAAAGCCAAGGTGCTGGCAGGGTTGTTCCCTGGGAAGCTTCGGCAGCCCCTGGCATCTGCTGACTGCAGCTTCCCTGCTGCCTTCTGGCTGGTAGACATGTCACTCTGCTCTCGCCTCTGTCCTGTAGCTTTCTTCTCCCTGTGTCCCAAATTCTTCTCCCCATCCTCTCATAGAGACATTTGTCATTGGACTTAGGGGTCTACTGAAAACCATTTGATCTCATCTAGAAACCCTTAATTATGCCTGCAAAGGTGCTATTTCCAAGTAAGGTCCTGTTCCCAGAAACACAGAGGATTGGAACTTGGACATTCATTCTTGGAGACAGAATTTAAGCCACTGCTGTGAGAGTGCATCATGTGGACACCCACACTGTCTTCCCTTGGAAGCACCCCTCTGCCTGACCCTAAACTCCTCTTAAGCTTTTCTTCAGGGGTCCTGATTCGTCGATACCCACTGGGAATGTGAAGGGCAGAGCTGAAGTCCCCTTGTCTGCAAGCCACAATGTAATGCGATGGGGCTGGGCTGGGAGGGGTTTCTCCTAAGTCCTGGGATAGGAGGGCATGGATGAGGATGCCTGGGAGCTGATGCCTTCAGAGCCTTCAGAGCCCACCGCTGCTACATCTCTCACTCAAAGAAGATGGTTTTCTCCAGGACCGATGTTTTTCTCGCAGAAAAGATTTTAAAAGCAATGTCCTGAAGCTCTTCTTAAAAACAAAACCACACCTAAAAACAGAAGCCTTGCCTTAACCTTGTGGACTCCTGGCAAAGGAAAATTAAAACAAAAAAAGCAAAGGATAGGAGTGCAGGACAACAAGGGAGCAGATCCCTTGGTCTAGGGGGTCTGAGAGGGGGATGCCCCATTCCCGGACAAGGTGAACACCTGACTTCTTTAGAGGAAAGGGAATGCTGATGTCTCTCAGCGTTTGTGAGTGCTGCGCAGAGGCTGGAGGAGACAGCTGTCGCTAGCTTCCAGCAAGTTACTGTCCTGGGCTCTAGTCCCCTCACCTAAATACTAGAGGCGATTAAGCCTGTCCGCAGGATGGACCACAGGCAAAGCACCAAGCAAGATGAGAAAGATTGTAGCTTAGTGCCTAGCACAGAAGTTAAGAGTACAGATGGAACCAGAGTCTGAGTGGTTCTACAGCCCTGGAGTCTGTCTGGTCTTCTCATTTTCTTTTGGTCTATTCTTGGCTCTTTCCTTTCTCTATAGTGCCGGAAGTATGAACACAATTAGGGCTGAGATGGAGAGGATGGATTCAGGAGCCCAGTGTCCACGTCTAGGAGCCTCCTGTCTGGACTCTGTCCTCAAGTGTGGATGGCACCGCTAAAGCAGCACCAGCTTTCTCCTGCTCGGGTGTGCTGAGCTCCTGGAGGAAGGTGATGAGACTCTGTGCCCAGAACTTTACGTTTAGTGCTTCCACATTACAAACCCGGAGAGGGGAAGCTGGGAAAGAGGCCCCGCCCCGCACTGGACCCCACACCCCACCTTCCCAGGGTACCTTTGCACACACAGGGTTCAAATCCATTTTGTTCCTGACTCAACCTTTTCTCAACTCTCTAGAAAGGACTAATTGCAGAATTGGTTTTTCATGTCTCCATATTCATTTCAATATCAATAGAAGTTACCATTCTTAAAGCACACACACACACACACACACACACACATACACACACACATTTAACAGCATCCTGGACAGCATCAATTACCATAGTAAAGCACTAATTCATGCCACCTGGCCTTTGCATGTTCTGTTCTCTCTATCTGAAACACTCTTCTCCTACTCATTTCAGTCTCACCAACCCTTCAACAAGCAGCCTAGTTGCTTAGCTCTTTCCCTGGAGCCCCCGTCTGTCTGGGCCTTCCCTGCTTTTCTCTTCCCACTGAGTTCATTTGCTGCCCACACAGGATTCTGAAATTCACCTGTTTCCTCTTCATGAACCAACTCTTCAGAGTGGAGCTCAGACAATGTGTCCCCTGCCACAGCCCAGCACTGACAATGGAGAGGTGCCACCCACCAGTCAGCAGAGGGACCAGCCATAGAGGCTCAGAAGCACAAATCAAATGTGTCTGCTTCAAATTAAGCCCAGACTCTGGTCCAGTGGGGGCAGAGCTGTTTCTTAAGCAATAAATATTAATAAGAAAAATAAACCAATCTTTTAGGCCCTCCCCACCCCCCGGCCATCGCCACCCCAGGGTTATAAATTATGTACTGCCTGAGTCTGTTTTGACAGCTGTGATAAAGTGGGTTTCAGATGCAGAGAGCGGTTTCTCTTGAAAGAATGCAGTATTGTGCATTTTCAGAACAACTACTCTTCCCTCTGCCCCACCTCTTCCTGTCTAGGAGGAAGATTTGACTAGATTGGCTATTTTTCTACTCTGGGGCCTTTTCTCATACCACAATGCCCAACAGGTACTGTGATTGATGGATGGATGGATTGATTTTTAACTCTTCCCACTGTCACAGAAATTCAGGAATTACATTTGAATCTCCCTCCTCTAGCCATGGGTGCGTCAGGAATAACTGCTCCCACCTCTTGCTAGGTCTTCAGAGGTCTTCATTCTCCAGTTCTCCTTTCCTTGTCTGACCACCGTTTCTCCTGAGCAAGCTCTCCCAGCACCCCGCCCCTCCCCCATCTTCACAGCCACCAGGTAGCTCCTGCTTCGTTCTGGCTCCTGTAGCCTTCCCCAGTCTCTCTCTGCTCCCATGTGGCTGCAGGCAGGACTGAGAGGCAGCCTTGACTCTGCTGGTTTCCACTGCTCTCCAGCGGATGGGTCTCAGCCTCACTGGTTTCCTCCTCCAGTGAACTGTCAAGTGGTCTTCCCAAGCACCTCCCTCTGCCCCGTACAGACTTACCCAGGCCATGCTGGAGGCCTTCGCTCAACGCAGTTTTACCTGTGTCTACACATGCATATCTTCCTCATCAGGGGAGACAAACGTCCACACCCTAATGACCATCCTTGCACGTTCTTGCTTTAAAGCCAAAAGGATGATTCTCACCCAAGGATGTCCTCCTGCTGTTGGGCTTCTTAGGAATGAAAATACATAGGATGCATTCTTGTGGGCCGAATTTTTTTCCCTTCTTATCAACACCTCGGTGGAATCAATCCAACTGTGGTGTTGAGTAGATACTTTTTTATTACTGAGAATTCTGTTAGTATATATGTATATATATGTATATATATATATATACATAAAATATACCAGGTGTACTTAAATATAGGGTATATTATCACACACACACACACACACACACACACACACACACACACACACACACACACACATACACCCAAGATGATTTATCTGTCTACGATTAGTGAATATTTATTGATTTCCACTTTGGGTGGCTAAAATAATTCTGCAAATTTTCTTGTGCCCTACTTCAGATCTTCATTTCTCTTAGGGACAAAGCCAGTTGTGGATTTTCCAGGTCCCAGAGTATCAGCTTTAGCTGGTATTGACAAGTGGTGTGGCACTGATTTGCAGTCCTGCCAGCAGTGCAGGCGAGTTCTATGCATTCCACATCCTAACCAATGCTCTTGTTGCCATTAGGCTTGTGGTTTTCTTTCAGATCTTTTAAAAACGGATTAATCACTCTTTGATGTCCAGGGATTATTTATATATTCTGGGTTTTTTTGGGGGGGGATGATGGGAACTAGAGATCAAAACCAGGCTCAAGAATACCAACTTAGATTCTGCTGCTCTCAATCCTCACTCCAAATATTTATTCTGAATGAGTCCATATATATATATATACATATATATGTGTATATATGTATCTATACTCATATATATGTATATATGTGCATATATGTAAACATATTTCTTCATACCATGCCCATTTTTCTTTATTACTTATTAAGGATATCTTCAATTGGACAGAACTTAATTTTAATGAATTTTATTTTTTAATCTAAATTTTAATTTTATTGACAAGATGATGTACAGAGGGGTTACAGTTACATAAGTAAGGTAGTGAATACATTTCTTGTTGAAATTGTTGCCTCCCCTCCCTCATTTTTCTCCCTCTTTCCCCCCAAATTAATGAATTTTATTAACCATTTTTTATGGCTAGCTCTTTTTGTGGCATATTTAGAAATTATTTCTCTACCCAAAGGTCATGAAGCCATTCTTTTATGTTTTCTTCTCAAATCTCCATTGCTTTACCTTTCATACGTAGATTCATAAACCACATCAAATCAATTTTTATGCACAGTGTGAAGTTCACCTTGACTTTTGAAACAGCCTCTGCCATATTCCCCTAGTTTGGGTGGCCAGTGTGCCATCCATTCTGAAGCTAGGATCTTCTACATGACTCTTCTGCTTGAAAATTCTTCATGTTTCCTTCGTCCTAAAGTCTGAACATAAAAAAAACAAAAAGTCTGGCCATAAAGGTCTTAGTATGGCTTTTGCTGCCTTTCTGGCCCCAATGGTCCCTTGTCCCTTGACTACTCTTCATGGACATTACAGTCCTGCCATTGTGAATCGTCTGTAAGGGCTTGAATTGTGTCATCTCACACCTCCCTGGAGAGATGTGATGTCGTGCTGACTCCCTGTAACTCAGGTTCCTCTTAGAGGTGGTCAAGTTCAAGTGAAGTGCTCACAGTGGCCCTCATCTAATACCACAGCTGTCCGTATAAACAGAGTGGCTTCAGACACAGTCCTCCAAGGAAGGAGAAGGACCTGTGTTGAGGAAGGAAGAGATCATGTGAGGCTTTCACAAGCAAAGGAGCCTCAAGGATTTCCGGCAACCCCAGAAGGTCGGAGAGAGGAACAATCCTTTCCTCACAGGCCTTGGCAGGGTCCAGCCCTACTGACCCACTTTTTATGGACTTCATCTCTAGAAACTTCCTGCTGTTTAAATCACCCAGATCGTGTCACTTTGCTATGACAACCCCTTGCAAATGAAGACATCTGTTGTATGCTCTTGGCCTGATGTCTCTTGGCACTTGCTGTCCTCTTTCTCAGGGTGTCTTTTTTTCTAAAAATTCCTCTTAAACTTCCATTCAACATACACCCAGTTTACTTTTGGGAAGACAGTCTACCTTCCCATGCATAGTATCACACAAGCTATCTTCTGCCCCTCTGTACCCAATGGGCAAGGGTTGTCTAAGGTCAGGAATATTGGGAGGCATGGTTGGTTAGCACCCATGGGGAGGTTACTGGGGAGTTTAACCCTTTTATATACCTTCTTTACTGAAGGAAGGCTTCCCTGTGCTCATACAGCTCTATTGTGATTCATAAAAGGACATTTAATTAGATCAGTAATTGCAGATGATTTCATATCATAAAAAGTATGCCTCATCCTAGTACCTTATCTAGATTTTTTTTTTTTTTTTGGTCATGGGGCTTGAACTCTGGGCTTGGGTGCTGGCTCTCAGCTTTTCAGCTCTCTCTTTTCAGCACTCTACCACTTGAGGTTTTCTAGTGGTTTATTGGAATTAAGAGTTTCACAAGCTTTCCTTCCTGGGCTGGCTTTGAACTGTGATCCTCGGATCCTCAGATCCTCCTGAGAGGCTGCCAGTGCCCAGCTTCTTATCTAGATTTTGAAAAGTGAGATGAGCCTAACGGATAACCTAAATCTCCTCCTTTGAATAATGTAACCTCAAGAATAGAGAAGCATCTCATGTTTACCTGATTAACTAATGGCCTGTCAGCTTGTCTCAAGAGTGATATCCACTGTACATTTTGATGGATATAGAAAATAAATGGTTTCAGGTAACATCTGTGAGCTTCAGGTTAAGAAACATCACCCAAGCAGATTGTATCATGGTAGCAATGAACATTTTCTTTATCCTCAGCAGAAACAACCATTAATGGAACTATAATGTATTATACGTATCTATAGAAGAGCATGGAGTTTCAGAAAAACAGATTTTTAAAAAATAGTTTTGGACTTGGCAAAGCTGAAATCTAGATACTGCGATTCGAAGTCTGCAGTTTGGACTGCAGCGTGGACAGCTGGTCGCGAGGGGAGTGCCACGCAGTCCATCACTCTTCTAACGACTACAAAGACATCTCCATCTGTCAAAGGTGCCTAGCTGGCTTCACGGAGACACTGGCTCCCAATCTTTCTCAGTTTAGCATAATCTCTTCTCTTATTTCTCATACCACTCATGCGTAGATTGGAGCTTCTACCCAACTGTGACCCTAAGAAACATTTGTTTTCTCTTTCTTCCTTCCTTCCTTCCTTTCTTTCTTCCTTTCTTCCTTCCTTTCTTTCTTTCTTTCTTCCTTCCTTTCTTTCTTTCTTCCTTCCTTCCTTTCTTTCTTCCTTCTTTCCTTTCTTCCTTCCTTCCTTTTTTCCTTCCTTCCTTTTTTCTTCCTTCCTTTCTTTCTTTCTTCCTTTCTTTCTTTCTTTCTTCCTTCCTTCCTTTCTTTCTTTCTTTCTTTCTTTCTTTCTTTCTTTCTTTCTTTCTTTCTTTCTTTCTTTCTTTCTTTCTTTCTTTCTTCTTTCTTTCTTTCTTCTTTCTTTCTTGCCTGCCTGTCTGCCTGCCTGTCTGCCTGCTTCCTTCCTTCCTTCCTTCCTTCCTTCTTTCTTTCTTTCTTTCTTTCTTTCTTTCTTTCTTTCTTTCTTTCTTTCTTTCTTTCTTTCTTTCTTTCTTTCTTTCTTTCTTTCTTTCTTTCTTTCTTTCTTTCTTTCTTCTTGCTTGCTTGCCTGCCTGTCTGCCTGCCTGCCTGCCTGCTTCCTTCCTTCCTTCCTTCCTTCCTTCTTCCTTCCTTCCTTCCTTCTTCCTTCCTTCCTTCCTTCCTTCCTTCCTTCCTTCCTTCCTTCCTTCCTTCCTTTCTTTCTTTCTTTCTTTCTTTCTTTCTTTCTTTCTTTCTTTCTTTCTTTCTTTCTTTCTTTCTTTCTTTCTTTCTTTCTTTCTTTCTTTCTTTCTTTCTTTCTTTCTTTCTTTCTTTCTTTCTTTCTTTCTTTCCTTCTTTCTTTCTTTCTTTCTTTCTTTCTTTCTTTCTTTCTTTCTTTCTTTCTTTCTTTCTTTCTTTCTTTCTTTCTTTCTTTCTTTCTTTCTTTCTTTCTTTCCTTGCTTCTTTCTTTCTTTTTAAGCTAGGTACCTCTGACGTTGCTGTTTTTAGGTTGTGTACTATGAGACAAATAGTGGTAACTTGCTGAATCTCTGTGGGCAAGCTGCAGAGGTGAGGAGGGGCTCCTGGTGTGGGCTCTAGCACCACCTGGCTAGTGACTGCTTGCTAATGTAAGAACCAAACTATTCAAATAGTTAATTTATTAGATAATATTCATTTAATTAAGTGAAATGAATAATAGCTAACATTAATATTAAAACAGAATGCTATTGTACGTTCAAATCAACTGGTTCTTTTTTGTGGCAGCAATGGCACTGTGATTCGAATTCAGAGCCTCATGTTTTCTAGGCACATACACTATTGCCACGTCACGCCGCTAGGCCTTGTCTGCACTGGTTATTATTTTGATCTGGACTATTGTGGAGTTTGAACTAGGAATGCATGCTTGCTAGGCTGGACTATTGTGGAGTTTGAACTAGGGATGCATGCTTGCTAGGCTGGTGTTCTACTATCTGCACCATGCCCTTTGCTTCACTGGTTATAAGGCAGGGTCTTGCTTCCTTCCTTCACACGTGCTCCTGAGCATTGGTCTGCCTGGTTTAGGCCTCCCGTCAGGTGGAAAGACTGATCCTTACCTTGTGCTCAGCTTCCCTCTCTCCAATGAGATGGAGTCTTACCAACTTTTATGCCCAGGCTGGCATGGAACTTGGATCTTCCCAGTCTCAGACTTATATCCAGTTTAGGGCGATAGGCCCAGAGTGCTGCATCCATCTATGCATTGTGAAGTGGCCTCAAACTTTTCTGCCCAGGTTGGCCTTGAGTCGAATCCTCTCATTGTTAGCCTCCAAGTATCTGGGATTATAGGCATAAGCTTCAGATCAATTTTTTGTATTTTTTTAATTGTAAAAATGCTGTACAGAGGGATTACAGTTGCACGAGCAAGGTAATGAGTGCATTTCCTATTCAGCATTGTTGCCTCTCCTTTGTTTTCCCCCTGCCATCCCTTCCCTCCCACCTTCACAACTACCCCTCCCCCAAGTTGTAAAGTTCATTTTTCAACATAGTGTCTTGTATATCTCATTGTTATAATGGGTCAACCTGTATCCTTATTTAAGCATTTTGTTTTTTCCCTTCCCCTCCCCAAATTAGAGAAGTGTCCATATAAGATGCAGGGCACCGACATCAAATACAGTGAAAACAGGGGTTATACTGTGGCAAATACAGTGAAAACAGGGGTTATACTGTGGGGGAGGAACATACAAAGAAACAAAAAAATTATATGGTACATTATAAATATGTTAGAAACAATAGCAAGAAAGAAAAAAGATATTTGTGTCCCTATCTTGGGGTTCATTTCACTTAACATCATCTTATACAGCCATATATACATAGCTTTTGGCCTTTTCCACTTGTCCTATACATGTACTAGTTATTGCAAATAAGGGAAACCATGGGACCTATGTTTCTTGGAAAAAATTATATTAAGTGAAGTAAGCCAGAATTAATTTTTGAAAGCATCTAAATATGAGGAAAAAATATGTGGTGTTTGTTGTTTCTGTGTCTTCCTTATTTCACCCAACCTAAAGAAGAATGGGAGGGAGAAGATGGAGACTGGATGCCAGGTACCAATTACAATTACATAAAACTAATAAACTCTAGTGTTCTTCTACAGTGGGAAAGCAAGCTCCGATTTTATGAGTAACTAGAATAGTTCAAAGGTGCCACCTACAAAGCAATGATGATAAAGAGACAGAAACATTAATTACTATGATTGACTAGTATGTATTGTACGTGTATGTGTATATATGTATTTATCAAAATCTCACACTTTACTTTGTAACTATGTACAATATTATTCAGAACTTTTAAAAGAGATGGAAATGTCAACTGACCTGATTTAATAATTATATACTAATATATGTATATATACATCAAATGATCACTCCCGTAAATCCGTGCAGTTAAAACAATAATTTACAAAGGATCTAGAACAATGCAGGGCTTGTAAGTGCTCAGAAAACACAGTTATGAGCCTTAAACTCAGTGGTGTAGGCATTCTGATTCCCTTCCTGTTGGAGTGGTTGAAACCGGAGAAGTTAAATATTAAGTTGATGCAAGGAGTTTCAGAGCGTCAAACCCTGTTCTGTGGGATCACAAAGCGAGTGGAGAGCCTGTGAGGAGCCGGCCGTGCTCCGGGGAGGGGCTGTGGCAGGTCGGTCGGCTGGCTGCTCTGCTATTAGCAGGCAGCTGGAGTCTAAGGTGTGCTCTGCCTTATTCAGTCCGGGTGACTGGGGTCGTAGGGGCGACGGCTGCGGCAGCCCTGTGCTACGAGGTAATGGGAAAACACCATGGACTGTGACAAAAGTAAATGAGAAGCATACACACAGAGAAAGGTGGAAAATAAGCCACCCAAACCAATATAGACTACACATGGCCACTCAGAGCAGGGCTTAGTGGGTGACGAAGGTCAGCACCCCATCATACGTTTCTTGGTGTCTCTGGTGGAGCCCAAGGTGGCCTGAGATTTGAGCAAGTGCTGTGTGAGTTGCTGTTCTCGGGCTGTGCCTCCACTTTACTCAGATGCATTGAGAAGTGTGCCTAAAGCTTCTTGCTTTCCCTCCTCAGGAAGATGCCCCCCCCCCGGCTGGAAAGGGCATGTCCTTGTGTCTGAGCTGCCAGTGAGTGGTGCTTTAGGGATGCTAGGTGACTGTCCTTTCAAGGGAGAAACGAATGTTGGTGCTTGATTCTTATGCCAGTCCTCTCACTTAAGATCTTATTTTGTAGTGGGAAAACCAAGGAAAATGATCAAGATATGTGAGCTCAGGAGCATGTGCTAGGGCGCCAGTGGAATGGCTTGTCTGCGACTCAGCTACTTCTCCAGAGAGACAACCAACATGCATAATGTGTGAAGTGCCTTCATCCACTCATCCCTCCCTCTCATAACCTTACTGATGAACGTGCCGATTACCTCTCCTTGACCTCACATGATTGGACCCACTGAATTAGCCAACGAGTTAGCTGCCTGTGCTCTCTGTCCTTTTAGCAAATCGATAACTCTAGTCTAAGCTCAACTTGATTAGTAGTAACCCATTGAACATCTAGAGGTGGTCTTGCTCTCGAAGAGCTTCCACTTTGTACGGAGCTATACAAGAGTGTAATGTCATTAAATCATTGCTAACATTTGCACAAGGCAGAGAACAGCAATTACTGGTCAATGGTTTATGGAGTTTTTTTTTCCTTTAGTGGATGAGTAATTCTCGGAGGTTGGGGATGCATCTTTTATACTTTTTGTTTGCCCTCCGGATGGTAGTTTAGGGCTTGAGGCATTGTAACATCTCCGATCCCACTGTGCTTCCTGACAAGACCTCATTTGGAAGCAGAGGAGAGAAAGTGACAGGATTCAGGACTGGGGTGGCCTTGATAAGAAACAAAATTCATCAGATACTCATATATGTCCAAAGGGGCATGGAGACCTGGGCTAGGGTGGCATCTGAATGACCCCAGGCTAGCCATCATACTGCATGAATTAGTTATTAAAATACAACAACCCTTTCCCCAAGTCTACAGCTTAGGTGCTGTGAATGGGTGTGGAGGTCAGCTGTGCTTTCCCTCTGGTCTTGCTGGATCATTCCTGTATTCTGAAGCGAGGATTGTGGGGACTGCCCTGTTGATCTGGCCTGGGCTGGTTTACCAGGACTACCAGCCTGTTGGCATAGCAGTGGTTTGGGCAAGGCTGTTCTTCTCACATGGTTTTTCCTCCCAGTCTGGCCTTTTGTCTGGATTCAGAGCTGATTAGCTTTCCTACATCCCATGGAAAAAAGAGTCACAAACCAGCGCAGCATTTCCAGGTGGCAAGGAATTCCGCCATGTCTTGATAGGAGTTGCTGTAAAGTGTGCTGTAGAGGTGTAGACGCTGGGAGAGTTGTGGGGGAGGGGCAGGGATCTCCTGGCAGTGATTTTACCCCAGAGGCAGAGTGAGAAGTAGCAGGCATCATAGCATATATTCCAGGCCACTCAGCCCGGAACCTGCCCTTAACCAACCTGGAGAAGCACAAGGGTCATGCTTTCTCCTCTAGCAGAAGAGGCCAGTGAAATGCTCACAATTGCACAGGGCGAGGCTTCAGGACAGGGCTCTAATTTAAGTTCGATCCATACGAGGGCAAAAACAAGCCATTCAGTCTCCTGCTCAAAGGAGGCATCATTTATAGCAATTGCAGTAATTCTGTGGCCCAGACATACGTTCTGCTTAGCGGACAGAGGCAGCTTGGTAACTCCCCATCCCTCCCCTGCTGGTGCATTCCCGCTCATAGTGGATCAGTAGTGTATGTGTCGATGGTATTACCCCTATGCTTTGGTTCCTAGAGCCAATGTCAAGAGGTAGGGACGGATGAAGCTTAGCTCTCTGATATGCTAACTTCAGTGGATGACTTAACTCGCCTCTCTAGACTTCTCTATCCACATCTGTAACATGGGCATAATGAATGGAAGCATGGGAAGGCCAGGTTGCTACTGTGTCTACTTGCAATAGTCACACTCAAATGAAACAGCATGCCGATGTCTAACTTGGCGTCCTAGCAAAATCAAATGTCTATAAAATGCAACCTCACCTAAAAAAATGCTATAGCCTTTTCAATCTAATTACTTCAGCACCAAGACGTTGCGTAAAACAGAGCTTAAGCTTTGGAGGAAATTAAGCCAAAACAAAAGAAGTAACTCTTGGCTGACTTGGACTTCTGTAAATGAGGTCAGCATTTACTGCCAGTCTCCAGAACATTCCAGTTTTTGCTCTACTCTAATCCTGTTGAAACAGCATGGCCTCTGTGGGAAGAAATTCCCCAAGTCCCTGCCTGATTCCAGGGGCCTGTTGAAAGTGTTCTCTTTCCGTAGTAATTAGCTCAGGGTTGAGCATATAACCCAAACTGGGCTAATGACATTTTTTCCCAGAACTTTGAAAGTGCAGTCAAGAAAATGCTCCTGTCATCTTATGATGCCAAGTGCTCTAAGGACCCCCTGAATATGAAGTTGCTGGAATCATCTTGTTACTATGGAGATTGTTTGGGAATAAAGGCGAGCAGAGGCAATGCTAGATTAAGAAACACTCTGATGCAATGACTATATCATTAGGGCTAGCCTTGCATACAGATGACACAGTCTTTGCACCTCTTGACTTAATGGGTTTGTATATTGGTTTAAATTTGAGTCACTTTTCTATCTGTTCCCTCTAAGTGGTAGTAAATAATGTGTCCTACAATTTATCTGAGTCTCCAAGTTCTTGCTGTTAGAACATGGAAAAAATAACACCTATTGCTAAGGTTCTAGATTAAATGCATGTCTGAGGAATCATGTTCAGAAGTGGATAGGTTGGTGTGGACCCAGATGGGGATCACCATGGATACCCGATTGTTGCTTGGACTCTTTGTCGTTAGGGAGATACTTGGAAGCCTTCCTCTCCAGTTCTTTGTTCTAAATATCCCAGTGTTCATGGCTCACTACTGGTCAAGAAAGGCCAAAATGTTTGCTTGTATCAGAAAGGAGCTTGGGAGATGAGCTTTAAGAAGGTAAAATTGAAACGAACAGTCCTTTCAAGGTATCAAGACTCCTGAAATGTTCTGCTCATTTTCTACATGCTTCTAAGCAATCTTATTGCCTCCAGTTTCTCAGGACTCTCTGTACCAGATGGCACTAAATTACAGTAACTAAATATCCTGGCTTTATTCGCTGAGTGGCCATTTGTGGGATGATTGTGTTTAAAGAAATCTTTTGCTAAAGCTTCCCTTCTGAGAAGCCCATTGCCAGGTTCATGGTCGTGGCTGTCCAGATACACCTTCATGTCAGGATCAGGGGAAGGGATTTTGATGCAATTGCCATGTGTAATTTTCTTTTGACCTTATTTGAGCAACTATTATGTATCAGGCATAGGACTTGGCATTGGGAGAAGAAAAGATAGGTAGCTATGAATGGCTAAGATTTTCTAAGACATCAAAAATACGGTTAAGTAGGAGAGACAATAGATAGAGCATGCTCAGTAAAATTCATTTTTAAGAATTTCCATGACTTAAGCCTGGCATAGTATGCGTAAGGCTTATAATTCCAGCTGCTCAGATGATGCAGATAAAGAGGATTGTGGTTTGAGGACAGACTAGGTAAAACATTAACAAGCTCCCATCTCAATAAATGAATTGGACTGAGTGACCCAAGGTAGGAATATTGTGGTCTGAGTCAGCACTGGGAAAAAAGGAGGCCTTATCTGAAATATATCCAAAAATAAAAAGGCCTAGTGGCTTGGCTCAAGCAGTAGGGGGCTTACCTACCAAGTACAAAGTCCAGTGTCTTTTTTAAAGCAGCAAGCATACAGGGCTATCTGTGATCCTGCTGATTGAAGTATGTACACCCAGTGGTGTATTTCTATGTTCAAATCCCTCAGAGCAACTAACCAAAAATTTAGCAGAATGAATGTTAGGAAACCAGAATATATTTTTATAGAGGATGGAGGTTGGAGGAATGGGTGAACAATCGGGAGAACAATAGTAGAGGCATGGAGTCCCCATGTGAGGATATCACACTGATCAAGATATATTGTATACATAAATGGGCATGTTGAATTGAACCCCCCGCCCCCGTTTTTGTCAATTGTGGGGCTTGAACTCTGGGCCTGGGCTCTGTTCCTCAGTTCTTCAGCTCAAGGCAAGGGCTCTACCACTTGAGCTACAGCACCACTGATGGTTTTCTGATAGTTAATTAGAGATAAGAGTCTCACAGACTTTCCTACCTAGGCTGGCTTTGAACCGTGACCCTCAGATCTTAGCCTCCTGTATAGCTAGGATTAGAGGTATGGGCCACCAGTGCCAGCTGAATTAAAACCTTTAAGCGCAACTATTTAAAAATAATAAAATTAAGAAAATAAAAGAATGGCCTGTTGATTGATCCAGGCACTAATGGCTCACTCTTAGCTCCTGAGGTTGAGATCTAGAGGATCATAATTTAAAGTCATGATTTAAAGTCAGCCTGGTCATGGTTTGGGACCAACCTGGACAAAACAGTCTATTAGAGTCCATCTCCAAAACCACCAAAAGGCAAGACTGGAGGCATGGCTCATGTGGTAGAGCAGCAGCTGAGTAAGTATAAGGTGTTGTGTGTAAACCCTAGCACTGCCAAAGAAAAACAAAAGCTGAACAACAAAAACAAGGAATTGTCAATTTCATTGGTTGGAATTTCTTAGGAAAACTTGAAAAGGAGATTACTTGGGTCAAAAAGCATTATTCTTTGCTTTCTCTTTTTCTTGGTTGGTTCCTCTGAATGGGGTTTCTTTGGCCATGAGTTGAACATGAGAATGGAAATTGCAGGCACAATGTTCATGGGAGATAAATTACAGACATCTGAGTATCCGTTTGGCATGGACTTATCAGTACAGACCTGGATTGTCCACACCACACCTATTCAAATAAGAGCAGCTCACTGCTGTATCACCACAGCACTTAGGTTTCTCAGTTAGTGACTATTTCCTAAGACACCACAGCGGGTGAGTAAAAGAACTGGAATTGGAGATGAAGAATTTCCTGGCTGACATTTCATTTTTTTCTCTGTGAAGTTAATTCACCCTGAAAACATTTATGTGTGTTCCTTTCATGTATGGAGAGGATTTTGAAATACACAATCACTCTCAAATTCTGTGAGATTTGGTCCTAGTTCAAAGGGTTTGGAGCCCCGGATGTGTGAGTCTTAGGGCAGATCAGCTCTGAACAGGCATTTGGTTCAAGAGAAGGTCAGAAATCTGAACTTGGCTTAGCTGAGCGTCTTAAACCAGAACCAATGTGGGTATGATGTGTGAGCAGGTGGTAGGGGAAGCTAGCACCTGGGGAGAGGGAGCATCAGGCTTGGTGGGAAATACGAAGGGAGTCTGATAGTATGGAGAGGACAGAACAGAGCCCTCTGTTATTTCACTCCAAGTCATGGTCTTATAAACACTCTGTGCCATTCTCCTTAGGTCCCTGCAACAATTTTACCTTGTTTCATCAAAGTCGAGATCAGGGATATGAATAGATGAGGTAAGTGTCACAGTTGTTCCCGTCTTCCATAGGACGGGAGGGAAATCTAGAAATGCTGATGATTGAGGTGGCGGAGGTGGTGGCAAGAAGGCTTAGAATCCGGCCGTTGTTTTTGGTGTACTTCCTATGTCCCCACCCGGCTCGTCGGGTGCAGGCATATGCAGTTATGGGTGGCCTCTCTCTGCTAGTATGGATACACAGCGATTCCCCTTCTCCCTCAGCATACCCGAGGCACAGGAGACCTCTCCCTGAGCCAGGAAATCCACCTGCCCATGGACAGAGAGAACAGTGGGCAGATTCCCACAATGTAGGATAATCATTTTAAGCATTTCTAAGTGCAAGACAAAAACCATAATTCTGAGCTAAGCAGGCAGCAATGGGGGTGTAGGCTGTCAAGATGGTGGCCCAAGTAGGTGCTTCTGGGGTGGGTATTAGAGCTCTCTGTTTGAGCTCCTGTCCTACGGGCAGGTCTTATGCCTTGTAGGCCTGATTAGGACAGGGTATATAAGATTGTGCAGAAACACTGGATTTCTTATTCATACAGAAAAAGAAGAGAAATTAAAAAAAGCTATATGCACTGAAAAATCTATAAAATCAAAATAATCTCACAACATCCAGAAAAACAAGAACTGATTTTAAGATTACTTTCTGGGTGTACTGCTGGAGCAGGTTTTCTCTATGTTTTTGGCTGCATACTGTCTCTATGTTTTAAGGCAAAGCCTTTCTGTGTCGTTCAGACTTACCATGAACTAGCTGGGTAACAAAGGCTGGCCTCAAATCCCTGATCTGTCTGCCTCCATTCCTCCGTGCTGAGATTCTAGGGGAGGGCCATCACACTGAGCCTTCAGTGCACTTTATTCCCTTGTTGCAGAGCTCTGGCTTTACAACCATTTCTGAGAGACCAGAAAACTTAGAAAAGTCTTTCTCCTAGTGTGGTACGTTAGAACATCTATACTGCTAGTTTAGAAAAGTGTTTTTCAGCATTCAGTGCCATAGGTGGACGTGTTATATAAATGTTTAGGATGGCAGTCAATATTGGTAAAACTCTACCAAACTGGGTGGGAAGGTGGCTCAGTGGTAGAGTGCTTGCCTGGCATTCATGAGACCCTGGGTTTGATTCCTCAGCACCACATAAGTAGAAAAAAGCCGGCAGTGGCGCTATGGCTCAAGTGGTAGAGCACTAGCCTTCAGCTGAAGAGCTGAGGGACAGCGCCCAGGCCCAGAGTTCAGCCCCATGACCGACAAAAAACAAAAACAAAAACAAAAAACTCTACCAAACTTCTGCTACCTCAGACCTATAAGATTTCAGGACATTTAAATTTTTTTATATGAAATGACTAGATATTAAATCATCTTTGAACTACTGACACTCATTAACCAGCTTGTAAATATGATTCTCTTGTATTAATGCATTTTGAGTTTTATATGACTGTCTTTTATATCAGCATTTGTTTCAGATCAGTCAGAAATGTGAATATCTTTCCAATACATTTGAATGATTCTCTGCTTCATATTGATTGAAAAACAGCCTGTGTGTTATTTCTTTTAATGAATGGCCATATTTTGTGTGATCTGAGCATCGTTTTTATTCTGTTTTGCTTCTAAATGTCAAGATAGTTTTGATTGCCTTTTCTCTTCATATTTTAATTTTGTCTTCATTAATTTTTAATTAAATTTCCTCTTATCTTCTTAATACATAAATTTAAAGATGATGAAAGAATGAACTCATCATGAGCATCCAAATTCTGGAACCTGTAATTTCTTATTTGTTTTATGAAAACATTCCAGAATGCCTTTTCAAATTACAGTTAAAATGCTATCTTATCAATCTGTTGAATACATTAACATATTTTGTTTGTGCTCAGATTTCTCTTTTGAGTTTTCACAAATATATGCCAGTGTCTTTTAAATATATTTATGCTTATAGTCAAGTCTTGAATAGCTTTATAATGGCCTAAACATTTTACAATTCTTAAACTCTTTAAAGAAAAATCCAAACTGGCATGTGTATACAAAATAACATGCCTACAATTTGAATTGAAAAGAAAACATTTGATGCAGTAGAATACCAAATTTATAAACAACCCTAGCACTATGAAGGCAGCTTTTCTTCAAAGAAGCAAAAGAGGACATGCCCATAATACATGTTGTAGCATTTTACTTTTCTGCTAGTGCTTTCATTAAGTGATCATGAGTAATACACAAAGACAGGGCACGGTAGGCCAACTGATGTTGATTTAGCTTTGAATAGGTTGATCAGAGCTAGATAGCAGTGGCCAAATTTCTTACAAACTTTCCTGTTAAAAGAGTAATTGACAATATTCAACATAGATGTAAGTTTCTTTATCCCATGTAGAATCTTCAATATTGGAGCAATATTATCTGGTCCTTTTCATGAACCATCTGATAGGACACAGTTTAAAATTCAACATCAGTCAATAACTTCACATAGCACAGGCACTACACCAAGAGTTTGTTCTTTAAAAAAAAATCCAAACTCCTAGTTCAGCAGCTTCTTTTCCATCCATCATATATTTTGTGTTTTTTCTAAATATTATTTTGTTCACAATATTGGAAAAAATATCTGCTTTTAAAAATGTACAGAAGGATGTGTGTTCCAACACTATATTAGATCATCACAAAAGATCACAGAATTTATTCATTCAAGTTGATGGGTTCAGAAAAGTGAAGTTGTTCTTGAGCCAAGGCTCAGTACCATGGGAGGTGCAAGTCACCATTCCCTTTCTCTCTCATCTTCTGCTCTTTCCTGGCTTTAGTTTCTATTTGCAAGTGTCCCCATTCTCACAATCTATGCCATCTCTTCGGCTTTCATGTTGATTTTATATTTCTGCCTACTTTACTTCATATCCTTCTCTTTGTGACTGACATCAGACTTCAAATTCTGTGATGATATTCTGTGGTGTTTAAAGACTCCACAAAATTATAGGTTACAGGCTCTGAAATAAACTAGAAAAATATTAAAATTCCTTGCAGGATTTTATTTTTAAAGAGTAATACATGATCTCTAATATGAAATCTGCAGTGATAAAGTAACCCCTACATTTGGTCCATTGGATGAATCACTTGCTGGAACGCAGTTTACACGTTGGCCAGTTTTTTTTTTTTAATCGCAAAAATAGGACAAATCCTTTTGTGACAAATACAAGGTTCTGCCAGGCTTTGATCATTTATTTACTTATCTGGGCTTTTACTAAGACATTTCCTTCCAATCAAATTTGAATTTTGATACAATCCATAATTCTGAAAATGTGTGCATTTAATGTGAAATAGGGTATACACAAAAGTAATTCAAATGCCTTAAAAGTGCTCCAACATGGAATTCAACTATACTTATTGTATCATCCAAATTCTCTTCCTCTATGTCTGTTCACTTGCTTAGGAATGTGTAGGAGTTGGCCATCAGCTTCTTCCGGCTGTCTGCTCTTTCTACTTCATCTCAAATCAGGGCACTCCCTCACAGTGGCTATGTGAGATACACAAAATATGCTGGCATGTAGGAAAGACGCATTTTCCTTCACAACGCACTTGCTGTTTATTGTTCTGCTGTGGGCTTATACTCACAGCAATGCTGCTAATGTTGTGTGGCCCTGTACAGGAGGGTATGAGTAGGTCAGATGCAAATCTTGTGCCATTTCACAGGAGGGACTTGAGCATCTGTGAGTTTTGGTGTCTTCAGGGTGTCTTAGACCTTAGCTCTTGTAGATGCTGAAAGATGGTTGCAGATATCAGCAGATTCCCACTCAGCATAAACCATCCTCAACCTTTGCCATCCACTGCTAGCAGTCACAATAATCCACTTTATCACGGTATCAAGCCAAACTTTGAAGTGGTTTGTTACCCTCTAACTGATGAAATCACATCTGTAATTATTCCCCATCATACTCTTAGGCTATAGATTATGGATCCCTTGGTTCAGATGAGACATGAGGCTTCAGGATATTTGTGTTCTATGACACAGTGACACATGAATGCGGGGAAGGGCTAGACAGGATGACCGCATTGATGAGAGGGGCAGAGTCACCGGCTGGTGTAGGGGAGTTGATGGGGGTCAGGGCTGGGTCAATGCTTTGGGTATGAGACAGCTACTTGCCTTGCCTCCCTTTCTTTTTCTTTGAGGCCAAGGTATTTTCATGGTATAGCAGCCTTGGAATGAGACACGTGAGGATTGGCTTCCTGTCCTGCCACTTGCTTCCTGGGTGAGACATTTTGTTCTAATAATTTAATTTCCCTATGCCTTTCTCTCTTTCTCTCTCTGTCTCTCTCTCTGTCTGTCTCTCTGTCTTTGTCTCTGTCTCTATCATTTTTTTTGTCATTGTGGGGCTTGAACTCTGGGCCTGGGCACTGTCCCTGCACTCTTCAACTTAAGGTGAGCGCTCTACTGCTTGAGCCACAGTGCCACTTCTGGTTTTCTAGTGGTTTATTGGAGATAAGAGTCTGTTGGACTTTCCTGCCTGGGCTGGCTTTGAACCATGGTCTTCAGCTCTCAACCTCCCGAGTAGCTAGGATTATAGGCATGAGCCACTGTGCCTATCTTTCTCTCTTCTTATATAAAATGAGGGCTATTCTATTTTACACTGTTTTTCCAAAGAAGATTTTGTGGGCTGACATTTGTTAGTACCTGTGGACCATACCTACATACTTTAGGTGCCCAATAAACGTTTATATACTCTTTACATCCAAATCATTACATTCTTGTCTTAATTACCTCTACTACAAAATGCGAAAGACAATGCCTAATCTCAGATTTCTTTTTACTACAATAGATTCAGATAATAATTATGATAAAAAATTTATAATTTGTAAAAATGGCCTCAATCTTGAGACCCAGGCACAACGTAGAATAGGATTAGAATATTCTGGTTAATGACATGGGCTTTAGTATCAGACAGACCTAAATTCCAATTTTAAAAAGGTCCAATCTTATCAGTGATAGGATTATGGGCCAGTTAATTAACCTCTTTGGGCTTTCATTTTTCTTATATTGAACTTAGAGAGATAATAGTAAGACTGACCTCAAATAGTTACTGTATGTTTTCAATGGGATCAGATATGAAGTATTTAACCTGGAGTAGTAAATGGGAGTCGCATTTTTGTAGTGAGAATAATCAGTCCACCTCTCTCAACTGGAGAGTCTCACCTTCAATTCAAAATGAGAATTAGAATCCTGCCCAATATTTGAACTTTGGATTTTCAAGAAGGAAAATACAAAACTATCCAAATGTCTACCAGTGCTTTGAACAACATTGGGTAGATGACTGGATGAGTGGCTCTCTGCGGTTCAATGGCACATATCCCTCTCTGAGCACAGCAAATGAAGTCTTTCCCATGTGAAAAGTACATTGTCTATCTTTCCTAAGATTCCCAAATGTTATGTTATCCCAGAAGCATGAAGCCCAGGATTCCCTCATCCCACCAGGTCCAGGGGTAGAGGGGATGCCTTAACTCTTTTCTTCGATTTCTGCTCCTCTAGATCTAGATACCTGCACACAGAGGCAGGGGATCTGCTGCCCTGTCTTGCGGCTCTCACCTGATGGTCCACAGCTAGAATGGTGCTGGGGAGCTGCTATAGCTACTTTCTTTCACTAGTGGGAAAGCTAGAGGACACAGATGAAACTGGACCATGGAAAGTTTAAGATAATAATGACTTAGGAGGGTAAAAATAAAAGCATAAAGGAGAATACCAGGGAAATGTAACAAAGATAATCCTTCTAAAGACAGAGAAAATAGAATTCATGGTAAAGCACATTATGTGAAACAAAGAGAACAGCATATAAAGATGAAGAAGGACTTTGACAGTAAGACTGTGGGAATTATAATTACTTCTGTACAACAAAACAGCAAAACATTATCTACCCTTGCAAGATAAAAAAAAAAGTAAGAGGCACTCAGAGAAACAGAAACTTGACAATAAGAGACATAAATAATTGGACACTTATGTTAATGTTCTGATAGCGAAGTCAGAAAGAAAAAAATTAGGAAAACTGATGAGAGAGCCAAGTAAAATGATAAGGAAGTTCTATCTGATATGTTAAACTTTATGTGCTGAAATTTAAAAGTGGTTCATGGTTAGTCACCAAACTTCAGCAAATACTAGTTTCAAGATGAACCAATGAATTGCAAAAAGTGGAAATAATTCAGATATATTTTGAGACCAATCAACCTAGAAATTGACAAAATCAGAAATATTATGTTGTTCCTAGAGGTAGAAAAAATATGTGTCAAATAACTGTAGGTTAAAAGAGCATCTACAATCTCATAGTACAGACAATCTAAATGTGTTGCTAGTGGAAATGTTAAATAACAGGTCTTTTAGGGCACTGTGCAAACACCGCTCAGGAGGAAATTCAAAACATTCAATATTTGCCTTGAAAATTAAAAGAAATAAGAGTTTACAAGTTAAGTATAAAAAGCAAAACACTAGAAAGGGATAATAGCAACAATAATAACAAAAACCTGGGTAAAGCAGAAATAAATATAGAAGAGTAAACAGAGAAGCAGACGCTGATGAATTAGAAAAGCAAGAAGAGCAAATTTGGTCAATATCAAACTGAAAGTCAGTTCTTGGAACAAATGCACTGCAAGTTCATCCAACTAAGAATAAAAGGATCTCATCTGAAAAAAGGATCATGATGGAAAGAGAAGAAGTTAAGACTCATCAAAAGCGCATCCCCCATCTGTACACATAATGTGAAAGATAGGAAGGAAACTATTTTTAAACATTTCCAGAGTTGATGAAGAAGAGAGGAAGAAAGATCTAAAGAGGAAAGTGAGTATGGAAGAAATACGGATTGAACACCTGCTACATCAGTAAGTAGTGCCAAATTGGGTACGTCACCTGGATTCTTGTACCAGATTTAGGATCAGACACATTCAGTCCTCTGCAAACTTTCCCAGAGTACCAATAAAAAAAAAGCTCTCAAATTTCTTCCTTGGCATTAAAACATAAAAATATTACACAGAAATTAAACTATAGAAATTCTCATTTATGTAAATAGTACAATATCCTAAATGAAACATTAACAAACAATATGACCACACATTAAAGGGCACAACATGATGATATGGTATTTGCTTTAACAATTAAAGAATGTTCCATTATGAAGCAATGTGTTTAAATCTCCATGCTTAGATACCTGAGAAAAACAACCATGATATTCATAGATGCTGAGGAGGCATTAGAAAGAATTGGATAAATGTTCTCTTTTCTTTTTGTATTATCTTTAGTAGTTGTACAAAGAGATTTTGGTTCAACAAATCAGTTTGTAAGTATAATGCATCTTGATGACTATATATTCTTGATTCCAAAAAGCTTGACAATTCACAAAACTTTTCACAACTTGGTAAATAATATGTCTTTGCTCTGAAGGCAGTGTCAGCATGCATGAGGAAGGTCAGGGAAATAAACAGGAATGCATACTCATCATCAATATATTTTGTTGTAATTGTAGCTAGATGAGGGGTATATGGAACTGTACATATAAAAATGAAACCTTCACTATGTGATGATTACATATCTGAAAAAAGGTAACATGAATAAAAAGAGTAAAAGAATTCAGTCATATGCTATGGCTGAAAACAAATACTAAGAGATCAAGAGATCAATTGCATGTATGGATGCACACAAATGTCTCCTACACGGAAAACATTCCATGAATAAAAATGGAAGAAAACCATGGGGGAAATATTACTGTCCACTCCAGCCCATTGCATGTTTTTGTCCATTCTTTTTTATTTCTCAGAGATTTGCAGGGAATCAAGGACACACAGCGTTGGGCATCTCCAGGAGCCTAGAATGGAGGCAGGAGGGTGCACACACAGCCATACAAGCTTCAAAGCCAGGAGGAAAGTCACCTACTTGGTAGAGCAAGCAGGAGGCCGAGCTTATGGAAGCTGGGAAGTTTGATAGTCACAATGAAAGTCACTGACTGAAGGCAATGAGCCGTGGAGAGAGCCTGTGGTCAGCGTGGAGGTGGGAAGGCCAGTGGGAGGCATTTGCAGACAGGTTAGGGAGAGCTGAGGAGATGCTGAGCTCTGTTAGCAGTCATGGGAATGTGAAGGAAGATGACTTTAAAAAGGCCAACAAAGAGAAAAAATGGACTGGATTTTACATATCCCTTTATTTGGCCCAAGGCAGAGGCCCAAGTCTCCAATATTTATGTTGCTAGTAGTAGTAGTATTATCATTTTAGCTATTTGGACAAATGATGATGGTAATTCCCTTGGCAATTATATAAAAAATGCTTTACTTATTCTTTTTCATAGCTGTGCCATCCTGTTTCCCGAACCATTATTTGGTAGTCTAATTTATAGCGGCTGCCAGATACTGAACTTAATTCTTGGTGGAGTGTATCAAACTTAAGATAGTTAAAGAAATAAAAGAAAAAAAGCTGTAGACAAAAGTCAAGAGTGAAATTCTTGATAGGATAGATCACATCTGAAATGTTGAGTTTGTAAAATTTGCACAAATAGTTCTGGAATATGTTTGGCTCAGTTTTCTTGCTTGTAGAGTATGTTGGGTTGCTTTAATGTGTGTGTGTGTGTGTGTGTGTGTGTGTGTGTGTGTGTGTGTGTGTGTGTTTGTGTGTGTGAGCGAGAGAGAGAGAGAGAGAGAGAGAGAAAGAGAGAGAGAGAGAGGGTGTGTTTTATGAGCACCTATGAGAAATAAGAAAAAGAACAAGAAATAACTGGTCCATCAACATTCCTATTTGCAATGACACATTTTCAATGGTATTTTATGAACAATTGCCTGCTTATTGATGTAGGAGCTTATTTTGGCCAAATGAGCCAGTTAAGATGGAAGCCACTGTTTCAGAGAACATAGATTGAAGTTATATTTTAGGAAGCAATAAATTAGCACATTAAAATTTTTGTTCCTTTGAGAGGCAAACTTTCACAAAATTGGAAAAATGTAACTTTTCAAAGTCCTTAATACCCAATTCTCTCCCTTTTTAATAAAAAACTGGAGTTTTACAATCAACTCCAGGCTGGCAGTGTAGTTTATCACCACTGAACTCTGCAACCTGGCTTAATTTCCCACTCAACCTGCCTTGGTAATAATATCTGCCTAATGGAATCCCATCTCCAAAGTTTTCAGTCATCCCTGCAATGCACAATGAATGAAGCTAATCATGTTTTAAAGAGACTAAGTATTACAGTGACATAAAAAGGTTCATTATGTCTTAGTCCAGAATATTAAACATCTGTGACCTGGGAGAGGCAAGAGGCAGAGATTAAGTTTGACGTTTGAGTGAAAACGGGGTGATAAAAACAATTAGGGTATTAATGGAAGATTCTGTGCATTTTAGTGCCGTTGACCTTCCAAGCCCACTGCCTCTCTGCATCATCTCTGAGTGCTAAGCCTCTGGAGAGGTGAAAAGGACAATTCAGGGGAACGGATGAAAATCCATCCAGTTTCTCTGTCTGAGCAGATCTGCTGCTCTACCCCATTACTGGTTTCCTAATCAGCGAGCCAATGAACCACTGGACACACATCTCTGTGGCTTGAGATTATGAAGACTGTAAATTTAGAGGATTAGTCTGACTTTTAAATTGCTAGGATACTTCACTGGCAAGTAGAACTGGAGGGTAGAAGAAAAGACAGGTGGAGGTAGAGACAGCCTTTTTCCACTACTGGCTAGCTGTCCAAGGATGACTTGATGTAATTTTTTTGACATCCACAAGCTACATTTCCTCATCAGTAAGAGGATGTAATGGCATCAAGGGGCTTGAGATCAAAGGGATCTGCAAAAACAGCATGGATGCATCCCAAGGCTGATGTAGAGATGTGGCGATACAGGTGCACAGTACCCCTGCAGTCCCTCACATCCCACCCCTCCCCTTGTTTTCCAAGTTCTTGGGAAGAATTATATCTGAGGAAACTCATTTATTGACTGACAATTTCCCCTACATAGTACTGACAATGGGCAAGTCATACTGCAAGGTGCTGGGAATTCAAAGTTCATGTAAATTGTATTGTTTAATAAGTTAAAGTGACCAGAAAAGAAGAAGAATAGGTGTAAGTTCATTGTTTTAACAAAAATTCCTTTCATATTCTTAAACAAGAATTATTTATATATGTTGCATTACCTTTAAATAGTTGCATGAAGGGGCTGCCATTGAACAAATCAGTTGGTAAGTACAATGTGTGTTGATGGATACCACCTCTTCCATTCATTCTCTCCCATCCCTCCCAACTCAGTCCTACCCTTCAACTTTTCTAGTTTCATATGATAGACATTGACTGCATTCTACTTCATTTCTTTAATCACCTACCTCCTCTTCTTGACCTCCTCCTCATACTCTTAAATAATTATAATGGTAAGTTTGTTTTTTTTTGTCAGTCATGGGCTTGAACTCTAGGCTTGGGTGCTGTCCCTGCACTCTTCAGCTCAAGGCCAGCGCTCGTACTGCTTGAGACACAGTGCCACTTCTGGTTTTCTGGTAGTTTATTGGAGATAAGAGTCTCACAGACTTTTCTGCCCAGGCTGGCTTTGAACTGTGATCCTCAGATCTCAGCTTCCTTAGAATCTAGGATTACAGGTGTGAGCCACTGACACCCAGCTTGGTAACTGGTTTTAATGAGCATGTTTCATAGTCTAATTACTGGACAAAGTATTTTTTTTTGTCGGTCATGGGGCTTGAACTCTGGGCCTGGGCACTGTCCCTCAGCAATTCAGCTCAAGGCGAAAGGCGAGCGCTCTACCACTTGAGCTACAGCGACACTTCTGGTTTTCTAGTGGTTTATTGGAGATACGAGTCTCACGGGCTTTCCTGCCCGGGCTGGCTTTGAACCATGATTCTCAGATCTCAGCCTCCTGAGTAGCTAGGATTACAGGCATGAGCCACCAGCGCCCGGCTGGACAAAGTATTTTATGTCTTTCCTTTTTACTTCTACTTCGGCACAAAGTGGGTTTTTACTAAGTATTTTAAATATGACACTTTAATTTGCCAGTTGTGAGGCTTGAACTTAGGGCCAGGGTGCTGTCTCTGAGCTTTTTTACACAAAGCTAACGCTACATCACTTTGGGCTTCAGCTCCACTTCCAGTATTCTAGTGGTTAATTGGAGGTAAGAAGGATTTTCCTGCCCTGGATGCTTTTGAATTATGATCCTTAGATTTCAGCCTCTTGATTATAGGCATGACTCACCAACACCCAGCTTAAATGTGATTTTTAATTAAAAAATGTTATTTTCTGATTGAATGCACATGTACATGTAACCCCTCTGTGCATCACATTGACAATAAAAAAACAAAGCAGTTTTTCAAAAAAAAAAGTCTAAAGAATTAGGTTTTAATGATCAACCCAAAACCAAATGGGTAAACTATAAACTGAATATAGGAATAATAGGTTTATGTTTTTCTTGCAAATGCCATTGCCTAAAACTATCTGTTATTAGAATTTGGGTGTGTCACTTCCCCAGGCTTTTTCTGCGCATATATTTATAAGCATGGAGGAGTTTATATGTGTATGCAAAAACACAATATGTTAGAAATGCAGCATTTCATAAGCAAAAGTGAAATCACCTATTAAAGCCTGCCCTACCACTCCATACTATATGATAAATATTTTTTCATGACATAATTTTTAATTATTTCTAATTCTTATACTATATGCAATTCTGAAGCAAACAATTTTGTACAAACAACCTTGTGTGCTTAGTCAGTGATTCCCTTAGGATCAATTCTTAGATCCAGAAACACTAGGCCAACTTTTTAATAAGGCGTTACTATGTCTAGAGGCAAAACATGACTCACTTCTCCAGTCCAAACCTGTCTCCTGAGTCAGCTGTGAAACTTACTACTGTAAAACTATGACTATCAATAACTTCAACCTTAATGTGCTATATTAATAATTATGATATGAAATTCATTACTGTCCTCCAAATGATATTTCCCATCTCTAAACAGTGCATTTCCCACATGGACCACTTTCTGTACATCACTTTCCAAATGTGAGTGGTTATTAAGACTACATTCTTCTTCTTAAGCATGTTCTAGGGATGTTGTAGTCTCGACATTCCTTTCCACAGTTTCCTTTAACAGCTGCCTTTCCAAAAAGTCTCCCTGCTATCCTTTAGATATTCTTACCTGCAAGCCTGCCTTTGCGTGGAAGGAAGAGGAATGGTTTGAATTTGCTCAGGCATTCACTAGACTGCACTCAGCACAGTCTTTGAGAAGAGCGTTCCAGAGTGGTCTTCCCTAAGATCACTGAACCCCTGGCTTTCCTGGAATGCTTTCCCCCTGTCCAACTATCTAAGCATGCAGAGGGGAGCCTCTCTGGCACCAGGGAGACACACTGCAGCCCTGGGTGCCACCCAGGTGATGCTGGTTTTGCAGTAATGCACAATGCAAGACTTACAGTGCCCTAGAGGCTTCATCAGCATTTTAAAGGAAGACCTTGGAGGCCTGGAGATGGGTTTGCAAGGTCACAGCACCTCCTGAGGAGGTGAGGTAGAAGCTGTGAGAATGAGGATGGAGTGGGGCCCTCTGGAAGTCTGAAACCTCAGGGATACAGGGTCTGCTGAGGAAAGCCACAAGCAGCGAGCACAGAGAGTCACAGAGACAGAGTCACGTGGGCTGCGTCCAGCGAGGCTCCAGATTGGGGGTTGCCCAGGGCCTTCTGAAATCATGTCATGCTCCTTCCTATTCCTGTTTGGAATGGCAAGACCGACCCTGTCCCACTGTGTCTCAACACTACTTACTTTCCTTTGATTTTACAGAGGCTCACAGTTAAGAGTTTAGTTTAGGACTTAGGTTTTCTATCTATATATCTATATATCTATACTTACATATTGATAGATTTATAGATAGATACATTTATATGTATATCTCTATATAGGTTTATAGATATATACATTTGTATATCTATGTATATTTCTAGATAGAAAGGTGGATATCTATAAATATCCATCTATATAGATAATAGTTACCTATAATTGTGTAAACTATATATATATATAACTTATATACATAGTATATATACATTTTACATATACACACATGCACACATATGCATAATCTTTAAATAGTTGTATTAGATGACATTTTATTTGGGTTTCTTACAATTTTTTAACTGTATTCTTTTGATTTTTTCTTTTTTGGTACTGGGGATCGAACTCAGGACGTTGCATCTGCTAGGCAAGCGCTTTGCCACTGAGCTACATCCCAGCCCTAGATGATCCTTTGGATGAGGAGTTTTGAGCCATGCTCAAGTCTTTGGAAACCCCTGGAGTCGAGCTTCATGCACTTGAGATGGACATTGCATTTGAGGCCAGGAACAGAAGGCTGTGGTGTAGATCCTACCTGTCCCTAACAGCTCATGTGCTGAAAACGTGGTCCGTAGATGGTGGTACTATTGAACAGTGTTGGAACCTTTAGGACTGAAGACCTTGCTAGAGAAAGGATGTTACTGGGTGCATGGTCTTGAAAGATATATTGGGACCCCCACCTTCTTTTCTCTCTTCTTTGCTGTCTGCCATTCTCAGCAGTCTTCCTCTTCCATCATGATGTAGGCCTCACCACAGACCTAAAACCAACCATGGACTGAAAACAGACATATGTGAGGGATGGGTGAGAATGTTGAAAATGAGGACATGGATCAAGCGATGCGGTACTCCTGAGGTGCTTTGTTAAATGGCATCTCTGTTGTACAACTATTGAAGATAATAATAATAACAACAGCAACCACTCTTTTCTCCTTTTGACCAGTTAGGATTTGAGTTTTGATTTTATGGAGCTAGGAAAAAGGAGGATAGTAGGCCTTCATTTAGAAAGCCCAGGCTGATGGCTGTGCAGATGACTGGCTGTGTGGGGAGATCAGGGCTGATGCCTTGATATGAGGTCACTGGAATTGTCCAGGCGGGTGTGAAGCCATTGAGATGTCTCAGCTGTCCTCCTTCACGCTGGTTGAAAGTAGCTTCTGGAAGCTAGGCCTCATGGGATGTAGCTGCTGATGAAAACAGAACCAGCAGGCAGGAGAGAGCCACCTCACTGTCGGTGTGCCATGGGTGCTCTGGATGAATGCGGCGTAAGTTCAAGGCCACAGTGGGACATGGTCCTCCATGTGGCTGAAATGACAGAATGTGAGCCTTGCAAACTCATACTGCCAAAAGGAATTTTACAAAAAGAATCCGTCAGAGGAAGCGCGAGTTTAACAATCCTTCACGTCAACCATCAAAGAAACTATTTACTCTAAGAATGTTTTTCTACTCACCTCAGCCAGATGAGATTTTTTTTGTACAAAACCAACATTCATTAAAGTTATGCATATATCTATAATAGTTTCGAGTAATAGATGAACAAAAGGGCTGCTCTTCCCCACGAGTCTTTATTCTGGATATGTGTTTCCTGTATGTTCTTAACTATTCTTAGTATCACCTCTCTATGACTAAAGTTATCACTCTCCAGGATCTCTTGACTTTAAGAGTCTCGGTGGGGTGGAGGAAGCAGTTTAGCACCTCTCTATTCACTCAAACCTCGGAGGAGTGCTGGCACAGTTTTGTTATCGCATTCACTGTGGATGATATTTTGTCAAAAATACAATGATCTTATTTCCTCTTTAAAGCCCTCTGGGAGTTCATACATACCTCATATTTTTATTTGCTTGGTTTTCTCTGCAACTACCACTAATTCCTACCCAGGGTCTGTCTGTGGACTATCAGTGCTGTGATAGTCCCTCACCTCTCTCTAGTGTTGGTGGTCTTGCTTCCTCAGTCTCTGAGTCTACTGGGACTCAATCTACTACTTCCAGTGACAGAAACGTGAGGACTGTTTCCAAGGCTGAAGCGAATCACGTCTCTAAGACAGTGCCAATTGAGTTACTGACCTAAGGGTGTCAGGGTGTCTCTGCAGGCCTTTTGATCTTTTCCCTGAGATTTCAAAATCATGCCTGCAATTCTACCTATCATACCATAGTATAGTCATAAAGCGAGGGGGCGGGTTGTGGTCCCAGCTGTGTATGTGCTCCTTTCTTGATTAAGAAAAACATTTCCCAGGACTAGCTCCCTCTCCTTTAGAGTTACTACCCACAGAGCTGTAGGGCTATACTTCTCCAGGAAAAAGGCTAGAAGGCAAGCAAGTCTGAGTATCATGGTTAGTGTGAACCAACCGTGACCTATTGCTTGTGTTGGTATTTTGCTGCTCCAAGGCATGTTAGATGTATAAAAACATCGGCGAGCTACTGGGTGGCAGCTTGTGTCCCATCAACGCCCCACACTGGAGCTCAGGGTGAGGGTCCCCTGCTCTCACAGGCCTAGTACCTTCACACGTGCCTTCCGTCACCTAAAATGTTATTGTACCTCTTCTTTTTGTCCTCTTCTCTGTCACCTTCCCTCTTGTTAAGTGTTCAGATGTAATAGATTCTCTTATTGTCATCTTTCAGAGTTCATAAGAGTTGGCTGTTTTTATCTGGAAATACAGAATGTAATATTGATTTCCTTGACTCCTCAAAGTATATCTCTTGCTCTCTGTTTTTTTAAACAAAAACTTTTTCAGAGGCTCCTTTAAATATGGCTGCGGGCTGGATGTCTTTCTGCTCAGCCTTTCTTTCCTTCCAGATACTCTTTAAATATGGCTGCGGGCTGGATGTCTTTCTGCTCAGCCTTTCTTTCCTTCCAGAGACTCTTTAAATATGGCTGAGGGCTGGATGTCTTTCTGCTCAGCCTTTCTTTCCTTCCAGGGCATGGCCACACACCCTGCTGCCTGACGGTGCAGCACATTTGCTGAATCTAGACCCGTGCGGAAAGCAAACTTTATGTCTCACACAGGTCACTCATGTGATGGCCTAGCCAGTTTCTTTCATTTTCTTCTCCCTTTTGCCGACTGTGGAATTGTGACATGTATGTCCAGCTTATTAAGAGGAGCAAAACCAGCTTATTAAGAGGATGCTCTGGGGGATGGAGTTCCCAAGGCTACAACCAGGATGAAGTTCAGCTTTATGGAGGGACAAGCTGGAGGTGGCCGAGTAGAGTTGCACTTGGTAGGAAAAGAGGATCCATTGTAAGCCAAGCGCTCCAGAAGCTCAGCAGATCTGTTCAGCACACAGCAGGAGAAAAGAGGTGAATGTTAGATGGGCCCAAGAGACAGAGTGTGAATCCCCTCCTAGTTTTGTTCCTGATCACTGCACAGAAACCACTGAAGAAGGTGGGTGGGTGAGCCACTAGGGACTTGAAGGGGTGAAGGGATCCATCCACTGGTATATCAGATCTCAGCTTTAACTTCATGGATAACAACCATCCAGCCTGAGCTCAGGAAAGTGTGTGAGGGCTTTTTTTTTTAATGCAGACTTGATAAAGACTACTGCAGGATTTATTCAGAGAATGACTGTCTACACTGAGACAGGTCTGTCGTGCTTTTCCACAAATGTTAGGAAGCGAATATCCCTCTATACCACCTTCCTTGAGAGCCCTTAGCTACAAATGTATGTGTATTATCCATAAGCCACTGCCACAGCCTCCTCGTAAACAAATTCAGCATCCCCAAAGGAGTCTTCACGTCTGTTCTTTCCTTTCCCTCACCACTTCCACCTGAAAGCAACCATTTACCTCTTTATGACATTGTACATTAGGTTGGATATTTTTAGTAATGTTTTGCAAGTGGAATCATTCAGTATGCATGATTTCCCTTTCTGTCTGGCTTCTTTCATTCATTATGATTGTTTTATGATTCATTCATGTTTTAATGTATACTAGTTGTTTTTGCTTCTGTTATTAATGAGAACTTAATATAGGTGCACAAAAATTTGTTCAGCTGTTTACCTCTTGGCAACATTTGGGTTGATTCTTGTTTGATTTGCTTTTACAACTGCAGATGCACTGAACATCTGTGAACATGGTCTAGATTCCTTTTGAGGCCTACAGTGTGGGTAGTCATGACTTGCTTCAGATGTTTGTTACTAAATCTCAGTCCTCGCTTTGGCCTTTGCTTATGTTGCAGAGTCTTACTAGTTTATCGTTCTGGAAGTTGCGACATGCCTTAGGTATAGTATTCACAATGCAGGCTGGGGTTAGGCATTGTTGCATTGCTTGGTGAAGGATAAGCTCTGAAAATTTAAACTTGAATTATAGTTCACATTTCTTCTTTTTTTAACATTATATTTTTATTATCTTTAAGTAGTTAAAAGAGGGATTACCATTCAATGTGCACGTTTCTCCTTGATCTAGGAGTGGAATGTTGCCAGTTTTCTGGGGAAATTGGGAAAATGCATGTCGATACCTGCTGCTTAGCAAACTTGAGACTGTGAGTTTGGTCCCCTGTTTTGAATCAGGAGATCATTTAGATGCAATGAGCAAGACAAAAGCACTTTAGCATTAAAGACAGACAGACTTCTGGGAATATAAGAGCAAAATGCTTTGGGGACTGGGAAAAATATATCATATGACATGTGTCAGCTTTCCACCCTGGTGATAAATATCTTAAATAAATCCAATTAAATAGGAGGAAAAAAAAACTTCCAGAGCAAAGTGGCCTGAAGAGATGGGACTATGGAATGCTACATATGATCTGAGATTGTATTTTCCTATAAGGGGCATTGTTAGAATAATTAACCAAACCTGAATAGCGTTTACAAATCAAATACTTTAACCTTATATTCATAATAATTCGCCAATGTTTGATGATGATTATATGATCGTATAATTGAGCATCCTTATTTTAAGGAAATACATCCTGAAGAATTATGTATAGGAAATGGGCATTCTGTCTGTAACTATTTCTTATTCAGTTAGTAAGATGGAGGAGGGGTAGGAAGAGAAAGAGGGGGGAGAAAGAGAGAGAGAAAGAAATGAACATTTCAAGAATGAGAAGGAAGGTAGAGAGCTTGTCATGCAACTTTGATCTCAGTCTAAGATTAGGTCAGCCTCAGCCTCAGCTGCCTCACTGGACTACCCCACTGCACACAGTCCTCTCTGAAACATAAGGATATAAAGCAACAAAACCCAGGAGCAATACCATTAGCACCCCTAGGCAAATGAACAGAAGTTATTTAACTTTAGCAAGTATCTTCAACTTTCTTTTTTATATATGTGAAAAAAAGGCCAACAGACACCCAATGAAATGCTCAACATCTCTGACCATAAAGGCAATGTAAATCAAAGCAACATTGAGATTCCACCCCACCCCCGTCAGAATGGGCATTGCCAAGAAGACAAATCATAACAGATGCTGGCATAGACATAGACAAAAGGGAACCCTCATACACTGTGGGAATGTAAAGGTGTTCCACCACTCCGGCAAGGAGTATGGAGGTTCCTCAAAAAGCTAACTATAGAATAAACCTATGCTCCAGCAATTCTTGGGCATCTATCCAATAGAAACCAGAATACAATAAATCCACCAGCACAACTGTGTTCATTGCAGCTCTGTTCACTATAGTCAAAGTATGGAATCAGTTCAGATGCCCCTCAATGCATAAATGGATCAAGAAAATGTGGTATATGTACACAATAGAATTTTCCTCATCCATTAGAAAGAATGGTATTATATATCATTTAGTAAGCTAGAATTAGTTTATAAACATATAGGTAAATATGCTGAATGGTCTGCAAATGAATGCAAATATATTCACTGAAATATGGTGGATTCAAGTGAGAACTCGAATAGTGTAATGCCTTAGAAAGGCAAAGTCAAAGTTCACTAAAATAAACACCAAGAAGGGGGTACTTGAAAGGGGTAGGGTGGGGTCAAGGGGAGAGGAGTAGATGAATGAAGAGCAGAAGGGAGGGTAAATGCAGTTAAGATTTCAATACATATATCCTATAAAATTAAGAAGAGTGCGATGCATAGGGGAGGGATGGGTGAGAATGTCGAAACAGGGGACATTGATCAAGATTAATTGTATTCCTAAACTGCTTTATTAAATGGCAACTCCTTTGTACAAGTACTTAAAGATTTTAAACAAAGAGAAAGTTTCTGACTTTTATAAGTTAAATAGGAAAGGAGGAAGGGTTTATTTTGGCACATGGTTTCAAGGTTTCCATTCATGGTCACTTAGCCTTAAGTACCTTGGGTGGGTGGTAGCCCAGTGCTTCTTAGCAGGGGCATGTGGTGGAGGGAGCTGCTCACCTTATAGTGACTGAGAAGTAAAGGAGCCAGCAAAGGAGCCAGAGCTCAGATATTTCCTTCAAGAGCCTGTTCCTAGTAACCTAGGTTCCTCCCAGGAGGCCCTCCCTACTTCCCAATGGTGCCATGGACAGGTGACCAAGCTTTCTTTGAGCACGCAGGCCTTTAGGGGAAGATTTATTTTCCAAATCACAACCACCTGCATCCAATCACAACATCCAAACTCACCGGCCAGGCCCAGGCGTCAAGACTGGCAATGTGCAGTCTGATGCGGAAATGATAAATCTCTGTGGGAGAGAATTACTACTTTATCGTTGATTTAATTTCTCATTTGATGAAAAGATTGTGGTTTCATCTACAATACACTGAGCTCTATAATTATAGTTTAGCTGATCTTGCACATTAAAATATCTCCCGTTCGATCACTTAAAGTGTTTTAGTGTGGGGATTATCGGAATGGTGGCTACGGAGCTGGGGTGCGTTGGTGGTGTGTATGTAATGACCACTTCTTATTGGCATCTCATAATCTGGAGCACTCCTTTCCACTTCCAAATCTTTTGGTGATGCCTCATACTTCCTGGTGATTAGAAAAGCCTAATTGTTTACAAACCGTTAGGTAGAATCCTGGCTTTTCTAAAATGGCAACACTACGTTTTGTTGTTGTTGTTGTTGTCGTCGTCCTCAGGATTTAGGCCTGAAGCTGATGGTGGCTATTTTGTCAGTTGCATTGGAAAGGCTGCACTGTGTTCAGATAGGACATAGCCAATGAACATAGAGATGGACAGAAGTGGACAGAAAGTTAGCATACGGGTTCCCATACATACAATGACTGAAGACAGCTTTGTCCCAGGGCTTTTCAGTAAGTTCCAACAGATAATTGACATATTTACAAAATACAAATCACAAGAAGTACTCAGTAAAGTAAAACAGCTGGTACCAAGGAAACATAACTGGAGAAAATTTACTTAAAAACATGTCATATATGATGGTTCAAAGCAAGGGCTTGGCTGGAATTTAAATTTGGGAACATTAAATTAGAAATTATAAAAATGAAGTGAATTTTCTTCATAAGGAATCATAGTTAGATAATGATCAGAACTGTGGTTGATCTCTCTACCCTTCGACCACCTCACCTAAAGAAAAAGGTTAAACTAATGAAACTTACAAGCTAGGTCATTGTGAGAGACTTAAAGACATACAAAACATAATGAATTAGACAAGCACCTGGTGCAAATGAACAATAAACAACAAACAATTACAAATGGCTTAAATATTTATTTTTCTTTATAATGTCCTATAAAAACAAATATATCCAATCAGGTTATGGAATATTTATTTGTTGAACATCTGTATTGATGTATTCCTGAAGGCCATTTCATAGACTGATTTGATTAGTTTCATTGGTAAGCAACTATGTTTATAACTTTGAACCTGTGATCTCGGGGACCAGGTCTCTGCTGTGCCTTTCTGAAAGTCTCCAGCTGAAAACAATGGTGGAGGAGGGTGTGTGTCAAGGGAGGCTTTGAGGCAGCTCAGTGATGTAACAGTCCTGTGTTACTTCAAGATCATGCTGGTTCCCTTATTTGCAATATCTAGTATATGTCTGAGTCAAGCAGAAAAGGTCAGATAAGTTGATGTTAGGGAAATGAACCCTAAGATATGTATTCAAATGTTTTTTTTCTTTCATGCAATTGTTTCTAACACATTTATGATTATTTCTTTGTTGCTTTGTATGTCCCTCCCCCACAGTATAACCCCTGCTTTCACTGTATTTGATGTTGGTATAATTTGTGGAGGGGAAGGGGAAAAACAAATCGTTTAAATAGGGATATAGATGGACCCATTGCAACAATGAGATGGACAAGTTGTTATGTCGAAAATGAACTTTACAACCTTGGTGCGGGGGGTGGGGGGAGAGGATGGGAAGGGATGGGAAGGGGAAACAAAGGAGGAAGCTATAGTGCTTGATAAGAAATGTACTCATTATCTTGTCCATGTAATTGTAACCCCTCTGTACAGTATTTTCACAATAAAAAAAATCATGCTGGTGTCTTGGAAGAACAGTATGGAAGGAGACACTGAGCAGGTGTAGCAGATTTATGTCAGTGTTCACTGATTCCAAGTTGAGAACTGAGACTCATGCAGGAACCTTGTAATCTATGTGGGTTAAAAATAATCTATAACCTGTTTTATAATTAGTTGAAGAGTGAGAGCCTTTTAGACTTGTTTATTAATCAGTCACTGAGATGAAAATTTATGGGATGTCATGTTTGGGTGTCTTTTAGGAGCAAGAACTGAAAGGAGGGTTGCTCTTTCCTTTTGGAGCAATCCAGTGGGAAAATGATAACTCCAAGGTGATCCCAGGCCATGAAGAGCAGAAGATGAGCACCAGCAATGGCTGGGCCTGGTCAACCGTTCCATGAATAGATGCTAAGCCCAAAGCTGAACAGACTAGGGGCTCCACATCCCTCTCGCTCATCTGTGCAAGAGCCATTAGTGTGATAGCTTTGGGGTTCGTAAGTGATACCCATTTCAAACTCCTGTGGCCAGCAGCTCTAGTCTAAAAACAGAATAAGCAAAAACAAAATAACATGGAAACACTAACAACTGTTGTATATATTTTAGGCTAGCTGCAGGGTTATCACTGCTAAGTGCCATTTAAAAAATGTCTTTAAGTAGTTGTACAAGGGAGGTGCCATTTAACAAAGCAGTGAATAAAATGCATCTTGACTGGTGTCACCCCCTTCAACCATCTCATCCCCCTTTGACCCACCTCTACCCTTAGATTTCTTCATTTTCAGGTATATTTTGAATTCTTGACTGCATACTAGTCCCTGCTTCATTGTCTGATCCCTCCCCTTATCCTCCCCCCCTTCCCCCCCCCCTGCCAAGTACCTGTTTCTTGGGGCTTAACTTATTGAACCTTGACATAATCGTTCTAAAAATTTGTGCTATTTGAGCTCTCCAAAGCATCAATAATAATTCAGTTAATTAATTTTAACTGCCAGTTTTTAACTTCTGCTACAGACGCAGTGTTTTGCTTATATTAACTTTAATCTTCATACACACCTGCTTGGCTCAGTTATTCAGGGCCCAGGTATCCTCTAAGGACCAGTTCCTGTGCTACTTGCCTGTGAAGCCTGTTCTTCTCCAGCTGGAGTGCCTTTCCCACCTTTGCTCCTAAACGCTTTCTTCAAGCACCCCTCATCATTGCTGTTTTGCTAAGAACTAGAACTAGCTCCCTTCGAGTCTAGCTCCTCTTCTATTCATGTGGAGTCTTTGTGCTTCATTCATCCTTTCCTTATTTGCCCTTATGTGTTATTTAGCTTGCTGTTACTTTAACAAAGTGCTTTGGTGGATCAACTTAAAAAGTTTTAAAGCAATTTTTTCCCACTCTTCATATTGGAAGTTTAAGGCCATTGTTGGTTGGTCCCCTTGCTTTTAGGCTTTTGATGAAGCAGCAAATCTTGGTGGGGGAGTGTGTGTAGCAAGTTGTTGAGAGAGAGGGAGGTAAAGAGAAAGCAAGGAGGGTCTCAATATTGGTCAAGGGTACATCCTTTGACGGGAAGACATCCAACTAAGTTCATCCTTGGAATGAAATGATCACAGTTTTTTTTTTTTGGTAGTAATTGCCCTTGGCTGGACTGGGATCCAAGCTTTCAAATCATCTACCATTGCCTGTTGCAGGAGACACAAAGTAAATAGATTCAGGAGCTTTCATGGAGTTAGTTCCATTGTCATAGTGAGATCAGGTACTTAGGCTAGGTTTGAGCAAACCTAGGCAAAACGTGGGAGAGGTTGGGTGAACATCATATTTGTCTTTGAGAGATGCAAATTGTAGCTGGGATGGCTGGAGTCTAGGGCAGGTGGTGGTCAGGGAGGGGTGGCAGAGGAATGTGGAACAGTCCTTTTCCATCCTACTATGGGAGCCTGGGACACAGCAGTGCAATGTCAGTTGACTGTCTTGTTTTCACTCACAACACGGCTCATCTTAGAAAGTTCTATCTGTATTGTGATATTCCAACTCTAAATCTTGTAGAACGTGGAGGGTAAACAAGACAGCAACATTTGGAAAACTTGGAGTTGGAATCAATGTTTTGTCTTCTTTTGGCCTCTTGTGCTTTTGTACCAACTGAGAAGTCCTCTTTGTAAGTTCAGGTTCTTGGAGAACCTAAGTTCAGTCCCTTAGCCATTCTATTTTTAATCCATTAGTCATGGTTTATTTTTTGTAAATGAAAGAATCCAACAAACCTTTGATATAAAATCTTTGTGTTGTTCATCTTTTCCTTTTTATACTATTTTATATTGTTTTTGATCAAGAATAAAATAAAAAATTACATCCACAAATGAAATATGTTCTCATGGATTTATTTTTTTTGATCAGCTCAATGTATGCCAAGTGCTTGGAGATGGGTCAGGCAAGAAGAAACTGAATTTGTGCATCTGTTGGCATTTTTGTAGACTCTGTGATTATTTTAAGGTGTCTGTTGGAAGTCAAAGTTTCATGATTTATTAAATTTAGAAATAGACAGAGCTCACCACATGAAAGAAGCTCCTATCTGCAGGGCAGCGACTTTTTCCCCAGCCCTGGTATTTGCCAATTATTATTCACTCTTTGTGTCAAATCCCAATGGGTGGTTTGTTATGTCCTTCCTTGAAAAGTTTTGGAAGGGCCTTACATCTCCAAAACAAAGCTCAGAGGGGTCTGACAACACTGTGTGGAACATTAAAGCTTGACATCAACCGAAGGATCTTGGCTAGGGATTTAAGTGTCTGGGTTTAAGGTCCAATGAGGTTGCTGACTGAGCATATCACCGTGCAGAGGTCTCTTCGCCTCCTTAAATTTCAGCGCCTCTGGCAGAGTGATTTTTGTTAGGCAGGGAAATCTACAGACTTATCTGAGAAAATACAATGGCAGAGGCAATGGGATGCCACCAAAGCCATGAAGAACTGAAGATAAGGCACGTCAGGCCCTGGTTGCTGGAAGAAGAGTTCCAGTGAGCTGCCAAGCCTTAGGGCTACTATCAAGGGCTGGGGTTCTCAATACCTTAGCCCTGGACTATGATGCTGTTATTGTGGGTCCTCAGACCCACCCACGGCCTGCATGATCTCTGTGAAGTTATGGGATCATTAGAGGTTAAAACCCAGAGCAATAAACCTTCAACAGGAGTGACTGAAGCCGTGCGTCTCTGGCTTCTAACAGAGGGGGTCATTGGTCCCTAACTCTTAGGGTTTGGAAATGTAAGTCATTGTGTTTGGCAGTCTACCCACTTACTTGACTTTGGGCCATCAAAGTCTCAGGATTTCCAGCGGTAGAAGTCTGTCTTCTTGTCTACCCACCATTTCCACTTGGTAAAGTAAAAAGACATCAGTCATTTGGTAGCACAAGGAAAACCATTATTCAATTTCTTCTCTGTACAGTACTTAAAATGCATGGTAGAGGAAAGGATCCAGATGCTCATGGGTAGGGAATGATGACAGAGGAAGGGCTCAGGTGATGGTGTCTTCTTCCATCCTGTTCCGTCTCCACAATTATCAGCGTTGCTAAGCTAACATGGCTTAAGCAAATAAAGATGGAAAAGTCTCAATGCAGGAAGGGTGAGAATTGATTGGTCATCATTGGAGAAGACTTGGAAATTTGCAGTTAATGTTTTTGAAGAGACATAAAAGCAAACAGGAAAGGACAGTTAGGCCTAGTGGAAATGATCGTGTGTTAGTCACAAGGACAGAGGTGTTTAGGTATTCAGTATACATTGAATAGACGTTTTCTGAGCCAGAGTTCAGAAGCCTGGGACATCATTTCTATCTCCATTACTAATTTATTATGGTATTTACGATCACCTTAGTTAAGTGGAATGAAATGATCAGATCACAGTTTTCTCGTTAGTAGAAATGAGATGGACAGCGGATCATTCTTCCTCATTTTCAGAATTTAGGTTACAGTGTGGGAGACTGCATTAATAACAGCTACAAGTATTGGATCTGAAAGATTCAGAGTTAAAACTTGATTATCTAGGATAGCTTCTTCATCTGATCAGGCCGGGGACTGTAGGAAACCTTCAATTAGCTCCAAGCAAAGCTAGTTCAGCTTCTGGCTAAAGGGAAGAGATCTTAAATTCTCCCCACTCAGAAGGTTTTTATTCTGTCAATTAAGGGATGCTCTTTGATTCCCCAATTCTCTTTCCACTGGCTTCTTCCCTCTTGCCTATTAATGTGCTTAAGTCTCTGCACCTTTAGAGCAGGTCATTTATTTCATCCAGTGCTTCCTCTGTTCTTTTATCTTTCTGTGTCGGCTATGTCTTTCCCTCCTTTGCCTGCCATTAACTCTGAAACCTGAGATACATGGACTTCTCTGATGTTGTTTTCTTTCTCAAGGTTTCCAAAATTGTCTTTGCTGGTAATTCCAGTGCAACCTGTTCTATTTCTGTGAGTGCTATTTTCTCTACCCACTTAAATACAAATATTCTGCAGGGTCCAGCCTCGCTCTTCATAGACATGCTACTTCTCGTCGATTGCAGTTGTCTCCAAAGCTCTATCTTATAATGCCATAATTTCACATGTTTCCCCAGCAACCTTCTACATGTGGCTTTCTCCAACATCATGTAGCAGAAAATAATAACACTCTACTGCACCCAAATGTCCTCCTCTCAACTGCACCCTACTTCTTAGCCATACATAAGTCACTCAGTTACCTGAGCCAGACCTCTGAGATGTAACTTCTGGTGATAATAATTCTTCTAGCTCACCTTGTGTCTGTCATTCTGCCCAACTTGTTATGTGAGGGACTGCATTTGGAAGTTAGAAGAGCCTAATGGTGAGATGTTTGTTAATTTCTTTCTTTCTTCTTCCTCCTCCTCCTCCTCCTCCTCCTCCCTCCTCCTCCTCCTCCTCCTCCTCCTCCTCCTCCTCCTCCTCCTCCTCCTCCTCCTCCTCCTCCTTCTTCTTTGTCAGTCATGGGGCTTGAACTCTGGGTCTGGGCGCTTTCCCTCAGCTCTTCAGCTCAAGGCGAGTTCTCTACCACTTGAGCCACAGTGCCACTTCTGGCATTCTGGTGGTTTATTGGAGATAAGAGTCTCACGGTCTTTCCTGCCTGAGCTGGCTTTGGACCATGATCCTCAGATCTCAGCCTCCTGAGTAGCTAGGATTACAGGCGTGAGCCACCATGCTCAGCTTGTTAATTTTGTTTTATGGATCATGCTCTTTCATCATGCTGTGCTCTGAGATTGCCAGGCCTCTGTCTAGAAAGCAAAAGGATTGGACCTAATGACTTTTCACTTTACTACTCATCTTTAGGAATTTTAATTTTAGGTTATGTACTGAACAATTATGATTATTTTTCACCATTTAACAAAGCAGTTTATGTACACAGTGCGTCTTGTTCTGGACCATCACTCCAACATCTTCACCCCACTTTCACCCACCTCTTCCCTCATGTTTCCCAATGCTGTGCCATCTAGGATGAATTCTTGCTTACATTCTCTCATTACCCCCCCCTTCATTCCTTTACCCCTCTAATCTTGGCCCCACCTTTTTTTCTTACCACAGAGAGCCAGGATACCCTCCTGGCCCTGCACCTATTGCTCTTGTTCTGCTTCTTCTTCCCTTGTATGGGCCCAGGGTGGGGCAGGCCCCTTCCCTTTGATTACCGAAGTAGATTCGCAGTGGATCTTGATGTCTTCCATGTTTACCATACTATGTTCATCCAGGGGTGGAGGAAACAAATCACATTACTGAGGAGGTAAAGAAGCAGGCTGAGAGCTCTCCTCCTTCCACCTTAGCTTCATTTCTAGATTATTCTGGAGAGTTCCTTTCAGTACAACCTGGAGGTGTGGATTCTAAATCACTTCCAGGGGCTTCTGGGTATTATGCTCATGGTGCTGACCTGCAGGAAGCGTCAGAACTGGAGAGAGATGCTGTTTCCATGCCGACAGTGATGTCTGGCAAGGCAGGTATGCCGTGCTGCCTCAGAAAGCCTGGCGCATGCTCGGTGCTGTGTGCCTGACCACGGGCCGGGGCTCGTAAGCTGGTTCCTGAACTTCATTGCAGGGAAGGCTGTGTTGCTTTTTCTTCCTTTTGCTTAAAAAGTAAGTTTTGTGTTTTAAAAAGTGTGTGGTGGTAGGGATACTCATGTAGAAGTCCAGTGTGGTAGAATGCACTAGAACAGTCCTAAGCACTTAGAAGATATCTACTAAGGGTTAAATCATCTCCACCCATGTTTCTTCCTCTGTGGTAGAATACTTGTAAAGAGCAAGAACTTTGTGACAACAAAATAAAACGTTACCAGCACAGGATGGTAACTCATGTGTAACCTCACCCAGACACGAATCATCATTTTAGAAGCCTGGCCACAGTTTTATTTCCTACCCCCATCTCACTTTTCATTTCTCCTTAAACAGTGCTTGAAGTTAACATGTATTTATTTTTTTTCAGGACATGAAAATACTATTTGACTCTTTTTTACTTACTAGCTATTTCTTTCTTCAACTGCCCCACAGATACTACAACAAAGAATCTTTCATCTCATCACTGTGGTCACCCAAATACATCGGGGGGTCTCCTTGCCCTGCACTGTCCTAGAACCGATTCTGTAATGGCTACCAGCCCAGTGGCTTATAAGTCAACTCTGACGCCGCAGTGGAGATAGCACCAGATTCCCTAGGTTGAGAAGTCTGTCCTTGAGCCTTGCCCACATTTCAAGGGACAAATGAAAGCATTGGAAACCTGTGCTTCTGACTAATTGATCATAAATTGGGGTTTCCATGATTACCGAATCCAATTAGAGTAATCTGCTAGAACAGCTCACAGCACCCAGGGCGGGGTGCTTTATTTATACTTCCCCATTTATTATAAAGATATTACAAAGGATACAGAGGAATGGCTAGTGCAGAGATGTACAGGATGAGGGCTGAGAAAAGGGTGGGGAGTTCCACACCCTCCTCGGCTCCTCCCTCTAGGAACCTCCACATGTTCAACTATCTGAAAGCTGACAGATCCCAGTCTTATTTGTGTTTTAGTTTCCCTTGGAAGCTTCACTCTCTAGACATGATTATGTTACTGACCATTGGTGATCAAATTAACCTGCAGCTATTCTCCTTTCTCTAGAGGCTGAGGGTTGGGGAATAAAGGTCCCAACCCTATAATCACCCCTTGATCTTTCCAGTGTCTAGCTGCTAGCATGCCATCCTGGTCTCTGGCTATAGTTAGTGTATAAGAGATCCTCTTACTAAACTAAAGATTCCAAGGGTTTAGGTGCCACATGCTAGGAAATGGGAGCAAGCCTAAAAATCTGTGTTAGCAGGCCTTGATGACTTTATGAGGAAATAGCCAGTATTGGCTTTTGTGCTGCCTTTTCTCAAAAGTATGTGGAGAAGGATTTAGTAAGAAAGGTGAAAGCCAGAGCTTTTTATAACCTGGTTCACTAATTAGAGAAGCATTCCCATTTATCCTTGTCTTGAGTTTACTCTATCCTAATTCAAGACCACTTGGTTGAGCCCATGTCAATAAAATTTAACTTATACCAACTCAGTTCAACACTGTGAACAGATGGAATCCTATACACCATAAAGAACCATCTTAGTTAATTAACCAACCATGTCTTGAGCACCTACTATGTGCTGGGTAAGTACAATACCTTATCTATTGTACTTCTTCAGTACCATATTGGACTCGTGAAGCTACTGGAGAATTGGTCCACACTGGGAAGGTTTGTGAGGCATGTGAATTTGAGAAGGGTGTTCAAAGGTTGACAAGGAAGGAAGGCAAAGAAATTCTGAATAGAGAAAATACTAAAAATTTACAAAGATACATGTGGTAAAATAGAACCTGAAAACTTTGGTAGAAATACACTAAGATTTTTGGCTTGAAGCTGAATGAATTCATTTCTAGAATCAATTCGTTTTCTTATAAGGATATTTTATTAGTATTAAGTATATCTATTTAGGCTTACTTTCATTAGCTGAATTGGATATACTCAACTTCTAAATAATTTTTTATTTTATTTTATTTTTTGTCTGTCATGAGGCTTGAACTCTGGGCCCGGGCATTTTCTCTGAGCTCTTCAGCTCAAGGTGCGTGCTCTACCACTTAAGCCACCGTGCCACTTCTGGTTTTCTGGTGGCTTTTATTGGAGATAAGAGTCTCACAGACTTTCTTGCCTGGGCTGGCTTTGAACTGTGATCCTCATATCTCAGCCTTCTGAGTAGCTAGGATTACAGGTGTGAGCCACTGGTGCCCAGCTCTAAATTATTTTTAAAAGAAAGATTAGGCTTATCTGAAAAAAAATGGAGCTATCTCGAGTGCAATTTTGTAATCTTTACATACATTTTTAATATGCTACTTTTAAAACCTTATATTTTAATAGTTAAAATGAAAGAAAAACATGCTTCATCTTGTAATGAAAAATACAATTTTAGCACTGAGAATAGTGAGCATGTAATAAATATATGAGATCAATTTTTTGAAACATGAAAAAGGAAGAAATGACAAAGTCAACAGCAACAAATGAAAGGGGAGACATGGATGAAGGCACAGTGTACTTATAAACTGATTTGTGCAAGGGTAACATCTTTGTATGACTACTTAAAGATAATAAAATTATAATTTTGAGAAGCATGGGGTGTTCTAAACCAATAAGAAATACAAAGTGGCTGAAACATGGGAGGCAGGTCAGGGGAGATAGAGACTGGTATTATGGGGACAAGGTGGGCGCTGGGAAGAAAGACCACACTCGGAGCACACTCAGTGTCCCGTGCTGACCTCTCTCATCTGTGCACCTGCCTCAGTTTATGGATAGCATTTTCTGAGGTTACCTGACAGCTTGGCTGAAATCTTAGCATTCTTGTCTATACTTTGTGCTTTGTGGCCGTCGGCTGTGATTTGACTCTTTTGTTTTTATTCTTCCTCCATCTTTTTGTAGCTTTCTAATTTTCATCATCCTGGACTGTTTGTAGGCTGTCAGATGATATGCCCTAATAATTTCCTGGAAGCCTGGAATCTCCTGGACCACCAATATTCCATCAGAAGTACATTACCATCCCTTCTGGTATTTTTATCCTATCAATGATATAAATAAATAGTTACTTGAGGACAAATTGTATAAAGTTTACCTCTATCCTTTGTATCCTCAAGCATTTAATGTCCAGAGGAGATCGGCCAATGACAATAAAGAAATAGAGTGTAATTCTGCAAGAATGCAAGCTCTTAGCAATGCATTTGAAATTACCTAAGACCCCTTCCACCCACTTTCAGTGAAGTAAGAGCTGATGAGAGGGCAGAGCTAGGCCCTGTAAACAGGTCGACCATAGGCAAGCTATGACTCCACAAAGTGGAACTAGAAAGTCAGTAGGAAAATAGCACCCTGCCGATATTGAGAGACAGCCTCCTTGCATGCTTAACTGCATTGTACTGAACAGACATCCGGCAACCTGGGTCATTCTACCCTGAATAATGTCTAATTATATATTTCCATAGTTACTTTGCAAGATAATAATGAGTCCCCCAGCCCCCCTAAAACATCACAAGGACTTTAGGAAGCATACTGAAGGGAGAGCAAAACAAACCACACAATTACCATATTCAAGCAAATAATCAGAGATGAAATTGGCTACCCAGGCATATTATCTCTCACTAATTATCATTTTAAATGATGACAAACTCAGAATGAATGGTGCTTTCTCCACCCCTGTGCCGCACAGAGTTCTCCTTTTCCCAACTCCAGGAACTAAGGACCTAATTATTTGTACTTAATAAGTCAGCCCCCTCTCCTTGGCATGAATCCCGTTTATTGCTGTAAATGGGGACCACACTTTTCAAAGAAAGTGCACTGGTTAAAAATAAAATCTCCTCTCTCCTTGCCTCCCTTTCCCACTCCCTAGCATAAAAAAGGACTATAATTAAGAGCAGCCAATTAGTGGCCACAGCTTAGATTCTTTGATCCCCAAATCTGACAGGGGCACCTCCTGTTTTGGGGTTTTTTTTGCCTTGAGGGGGTTGTCATTCCCAGAGAGGAGTCAAACTTCACACATTCCAAATCACTTCGGGCTCAATAAAACCTTCTTCGCCACATGCCCTGCCATGGATTTTCCACAAGGAGTATACATTCAAGGGGTAGGTCAGCCTTCTCAAAGGATTCTGAGTTGTTCTTCAGAGGAAATTAAGAAATGGTTTGTTTTAATCATGTCACCGACTCCTTGTGTCACTTGATGCTGGAGTGTGGAGTGAGCACCTCATCTCAATGAAGCATAAACTCAGGGTGGCTTTTGGGGGCGATCACCGGTAGCATCTGTGTTGCTCTCCGTTGATAGGGAATCACAATGATTGGCATAGTGATGTAGTGGGAACCACATAGCTCCCCCAAGTAGGGGAAGGAGAGAATGGAAATAGACAAGGGCCTCTTTTGAGACTGTTGTGAAATGAATAGACTTTTCTAGGCCCATTGTGGGAAATTAGGTGTGGCTTGCAAGAGAGAAAATATGGAATGGCCATAGTTGAGTAGTTGAAGGAGGATGGCATCGTAGTAGGCTGAGCATAGGGTTTCAAGGTACTCCTCGCTCTGCCCCAAAGCCATGCACATCCACGGTCCCTCTCTGCTTTGGCTGTGGCAGACACTCTGTGTTTGAAACAGCATCCTGCCTCTGTCAAGGTGGTTGTGTCTGTTTCTGCCACTCTTCTTCATATTCTGTGTGTTTGGAATTCTGAGCTTTCCTTCAAGGTCTGCTGGGTGTTGGGTACAACTTACTGTGTTAGGAGGAATTTGGAGACAATTCCAGCTTCCATGTTGGCTCTGACCGTGACTAGCTTGGGGGCAAGTTGTTCTCTGTGAACTCGGTTTTCACCCATGTATACACACAGGGGTATTATTTCCTACCTAAGAGCTGCTGCCAGGATTGAGTGAGCAAATGTAGATAATCCTTCATGGGTGCCTCAGAGTTGCTTCTTTCTTCCTTATCTTTGTGAAACAAAATTTCCATAAATTACTCGGAGAAAACAGCCAAAGAACTCAAGTCGTATGAACCAGAAGTAATTGGCTGTTTCCTTTGTGGGCAGAGCCCCACGCCAGCACCTGTGTGCTGGCACAGATGGGAGACTCAGATTTTCATGAAGGCCACCAGCGGTCCATGTGTGGAGGGGAAAACAATCCATTACAGACATGAAACTAATGAGTCCGAAGTTGTGCTCCAGTATCTATTTCTAACAACTTGCGGGCAGTGACTTATAGGATGCCTTTTATTGAATGAATACACAAAAGACTAAATTTAATGAATAAATGAATACATAATATTTAACATCCTTCATTGTAACTGGTACCAAATATGTATTTAATAACTGATTGTGGACTCTTTGAGTTGATGGAAGAAGGCTTTGTCTTACATGGAATAGACAATTTATGAGCTGGAGATATGTATAGGAAGCTTCAACTTGGCTGAAATGGGTTTTATTTTATATATGCCCACCACTTTTTACAGCCAGACAAATATTGGTAACTACTCTTAAACTTGGAATAGCAGTGAGCACAAAAGCCGGGTCCCATCCCTGACCTCCCACATGGATTATCTTGGGCTTTTAGTGTGTCATCATCTTTTCCAATCCCTGTCATTGTGCTTGCTGTCTGTAGATTAGTCGTCTGGAAACAGAGCCACCAAAAAGGAGGCCTTGCTTGAGTTAAGTTGACGTTGGTCAGTGGTGAGAAGCCATGGTTTAGAGGTCCTGGCTCACTTAGAGAGTAGGGACCAGCGTGCTGACATGAAGAAGGTCGCAATGGCATGGGAGAGTGTGTAAAGTATCCAACCGAACCCTCGGGTATACACAGACAAGAAACAGAAAACTTCTGTGTAATTTGGTGGGCATCATCAGGTGCTAAGTAGAGATAGCTGGACAGCACAATGAAACTCTACAGCTGCCATTTTACAGATGGTGAAACTGAGCTTTGTTTGACTCACAAGCTTCAGCTGCTTCTCCTGCACAAGAGAAGGAAGACAAAATGTCAGAAACAGTAGCTATGTTCCAAGCTTGGCGTTGGGGTGGAATTTCTCTGATTGGCTCACAGCCCACAGAGATGCAAATTAACCACAGAGGTTGTCCTAGCTGTCAAGGGGCAGGGGGGGGGGGGGTGGGGGGAGGAGGCTGGTGTCCTAGGCTGGTCTCTGAATGTCCAACAATGCCTAGGCCTGGGTGTCTTTTTTTTCTCCTTTCCATTTCCTTTTGCTCCCTGACATGCCGCCAGGAAGTTGCTTAGCAACCTCTCTAGCAAGACTGTGCATCTTGGCATAAATAGCTGCTCTGCACAAGAGAGAGATTTCTCCCTCCCCTCTTGCCTGCGTTTTAAGCAAAGAGACATCCTAAAATAGGACATTTTCCCCCTATTCTTTTTCTTTTCTTTTCTTTTCTTTTTGACAGACAACTTCTGTGTAAATGTTGAAATCTGTGTTGTCTGTCAGAAGCAGTCAATCTGAAAACTTTGCTGAAGAGAATGTATATTTAGAAAAGAGGGACAAAGGGGAAGACATTGAGATGTCAATTACCGTCCTTGGGCATTGAAATTGCATGGCGTAGGGAAATGAGAAGGTAACTAGAGCCGAGCTCGGTACAGAGCCGCATGCTTTAAGCACTGTAGGCTGTGTTTAGTTTAACTCCATCTGTTGTTAAGGATGTCCATGGCGTCAGCCTAACCCTGGGAATACTTGGAGGCATTTTTAGGCTGCTAAATTGGTGTTCACTTTGGATTCTTGCAGGAGTTTGTAAGCAATAGGGCTGGTTTGAGCCATAATTCTATGGATTTTCATATTTAGGTACTGCTGTGAATATGAAGTTTATTAAAAACAGAAAGATTTCTGAATGAATTCAGAAGTAGCCCTTAATCTTCTTTTCCCCACAGGTCTCTTAGAACCTCCAGTACTACCTTCTGCCTCATTCCATACCTCCGTGCCCCCAAGCACAGCCTGGAAACTCCAGCACCTTCTATCCAGTGCTCTTTGGTGTGGTCAGGGCTACGGATACCGTGCCTATGAAATTCGTCATGCCTACTGCTATCATCCTATGGCAGTATTTCTCAACTTGGGGAAATTTTGTCTCTAGGGGATATTTGGAAATGTCTATGATATCTTCAGTGAACTGTGAGGTGAAGGTGCTGTTTAGCATCTCCTAAGTCAAGGCCAGAAAGGTACTAAAGCCCCTCCTCCCCCCCTCTCCGCCCCGCAATGCACAGAGCCCGTTGATAACACAGAGAATGATCCAGCCTACTCCCAGGTCAGCAGTGCCAAGCATGAGAATTCCCTCCCATGGGGGAAGAGAGAGGATCTGCAGTTCTGTTTTTACATAGTGCTGTGTTGGCCTACACTGCCCAGGAAATCATGCTGTTGTGAACAAATGGCTGGCTAACAGATGCATGTACCTAAGGGTTGAGCCAATGTTTATGAACATTTCTAGTTATCAACATGGGACACTCTTCCAGCAGCTGGGTGAGTGACTCATCTCCTGCCAGATTTATTGTGGATATCAATCAGGCATCAAACATAGCCATATGATGACTGTGACGAGTACAGGTATTATTGGCTGGGGATCAAGGGTCTGATCTCATCTTTCCGGAGTGTTTCTGCACTTGGGGCAGAGTATGGTGATGCCTATGGAATTTTGTGGCGTCTCACGGGTGGTTTACAGTAACCTCCTTGCTTCAGTTCACTTGGATTTTGCTTTTTTAGAAATCTGTTCTTTCTCCCATGTCTAATTTAGGATGTGCCATAACAAATCCGTGAGAGTCGACCTGTATACATCTCCTGAGTAATGCGTTGAATTATGTCTCCCAAGAAGACACCTCCAAGTCTTAAGCCCCATCCCTATAGCAGTGATCTCAGTAGGAAAAATAAAATTACGTTCAGAATCCCACAATGAGGGCTTCCTGGATGAAGAGTGGGCATAGGTATGTCATGTTGACAGGAAGGCAGAGGGAGGTTTGGAACACAGAGCCACAGAAGGGAGAAGGTGATATAAAGACAGAGACAGTGATTGGAGCAATGACTTGCAGATTAAGGGACAATGATAATTTACCAGGGTCATGGGAAACTAGGAAGCAGGTGTGGAATGAAGTATTCCTTGAAGCTGGACGTGGAAGGCCATTAGGTGCCCAGGTAACCAGTGGAACAATATTTCTGAGGTGCCTGGGAAGGCGTTTCTGGAAGAGCTCAGCATTTGATCGGTAAACTCAGAAAGGCAGATGGCCTTCCGCTGCGGGGGGATGATTAGAACTGACTGCCAGCGTGCATACATCCATCTTCTCCTGCCTTGGGACTGTAATTTTGACTGTTGGCTCAGATGGCCGTCAAACCTTTGGATTTGGGCTTTCTAAATTCTCATTTTGCAAAGGGTAGGTGGTGATATTTCTCAGCCTTTAGAATTATACAGTCCTTTCTTATCATATTGTTTCCATATCTACAGATATGTATACTTATATATGCACGTGTATGTATATATGTGCATGCAGTACACATGTAGATCTGTGTATCTATGTACATATATGTATTGCTCTTCTCTTCTCTTCTCTTCTATGTTCTCTTCTCTCTGTTTCCTGGAGACCCCCAGCTAATACCCTCAATCAGAGGGTGTGGAGAGAACCAGCTCTTTTGAGCTGCTTTCAGATTTCCGACCTCAAAAATGGAGAGGACATTTTCTGCTGCTTTAAACTGCCTAGTTTATTTTAATTTGTTACAGCAGCCTAGGAAACAAATGTGCACTTCTCACCTCCTCCTGTTCATAATCTTATCTCCTTTGTTGCCATCATCACCCTGCCTGAGCTCCAGGTCCAGCTCATGTCCCAACTCCATTCCCGTTGGACCTGTGGCTGGCAGGTGACAAATGGATTCTGCCAGTTCAAGCCACCTGATGGACCTCTGCTCTGTCCCGTGCACACTCCGTCACTGTCCAGTCTGAGATCGCCATAACTACTCCTGGAAGGCTGTAGTGGCTTGCTTCCACCCCAGGCTGTGTCCCTTCGCACGGGCAGCCCTTGTCCCCCCCCCTGAATGCCAAGCTGAGGGATTAAAGCCATCATTGTGTCCTCCTTACCACCGTGAGCCAGTCAGGCTTCTCACCACACAATTTTCGTTTTGTATCCTTTTTGCCTTCAGCATCCCTACGAATACCCAAATCATGGCTTCTTGGTTTCCATACATGAAATGATGCAGCATTTTCATATAGCCTACACACACTTTCCTATATCCTTTTAATCATCCTCAACTATATATAATGCACAATTTAAAATGCAAATGATATATATATAGAGATCTGTATATAAATTGTTTATAGCTCATTGTTTATGAAGTAATAGGGAAAAATGCCTACATGGCCTTTAAAGACAGTTTATGGAAATATTTTTGATCCATGGTTGGTTGGATCCATGGGTATGGAACACACATCGATAGACATCAGCTTTGTATGACTTTTTTGGTCAGTTGCAGGACGTGGGTGCTTTCCCTGAGCTTTTTTTTTCCCTGCTCAAGGTTAGTGTTGTACCATTTTGAGCTACTGCTTCACTCCTGGTTTTCTGGTAGTTAACTGGAGATAAAAGTCACACATGATATTTTTTCTTCATGGTGTTTTTATTAATTTTATTTTCTCATTATTAAAAAAGTCATTGAATTATTCCCTACAATGCACCAGTGCTACATCTGTCCCTGGGACTGTAAGAACGAAGGAATCCAGGCATGCTTCCTGCGTCCTTGGGGGGTGATTTTTGGGTTGGGGTGGAAATAGGGCAAAGATTTTATCCCAGTAGAGAGAGTGAAGGATAAGAAGTCATTGGTGCTCTGAGTGACGGGTGTGGAGGGGGGATTTAAGCCACCGATCGAGTTTAGGGCTGGAGAAGTTTTCCCTGGAGGGAGTGAGCTCTGAGCAGACAGCCGGGAGATGAGCTTGCAGAGGTGTGGAGGACGCACCCTGACTTGAGGAGCAGCGTGGCGTGTCTGAGAGCCCGGGTGGAGGAAGGGAGCCAGGGCAAGGCTCTGGGCTTGACCAGTTGTGGGGTGAGGGGAGGGGGGTGAAGCTTTAGGCACAAATGGCCCTGGGGAATTGGATGAGGGGCTCTGGGTTTTATAATGACAAGAGAAGCTATGAGAGGTTTTATGTTCGGATGGCTGATCAGAATTGTCCGTAAAATATCCTTAGTCTGGCCTGTGGAAGTATTCTGGAAGAAGATGGGGTGGGCCTGGGGACTTGCCCCTGTGCTCATGAGAGGGGAGGGTCACTTGACCCTAAGTAAGAGTGGAAATAGAACGGGACCTTCCTGGAGACTGGTGGGGGGGAGACTGCGGGACGAGGCAAACCCACAGAGATAGCGTGGCTACTTACATGGGAAACACGTTAAAGGGTGGATGAGCCCCGATGGCAGTTTCTGCTTAATGCAAAGTGTGTGCCCCTTCCAGGCCTTTCCTTCCAGTATTTTTCACAGGTCTCCACTCGGGGAAAAAGTTGGGAATTCTGAAAACACTGATCTCTTTCGCTGGTAAACCTGCCACCTGCTTCTCTTTCTTTATGCTTAGAATACTTGGTGTGCCTTTCTTTCTCTGACAGAACCCTAATCTGACTGTTCTCTTGCTTCTCTGGCTAGAACATCTTGCTTCTGCTTTCTGTGCCTCCTGTCCTCTTTCTCTGACTGGCACAGCTCCCATCATCTCAAAGGTCATGCTCTCTCGTCATAAAGTCGTTTCTCTAGGGTAAGTGTACCTTGCAAATAAGTGTATCCATGCATTAAGCAGATGTAGCTCAATAAGGGGAGAGTCTCCTGACTTTATACATTTGATATCCCAACAACATGTCAACAGGAAATCATACAATCTGCATCACCTATAAGCTTGCAATAAGGATGCACTCTTACCTTCCACTATATATTTGCTGTGAACATCCATCGACATAAGGGTGTAAAAATGTTTTAAAAGCACAGGGCATGAAGAATCCTAGCACTGTTGACTCTATTAGTGCTGGAAAGTTACATTCAGCCATGAACATTTGGAAGAGAGCTCATTCTATTACCCAAAGGCATCCTTTAAATAATGAAAACCAAAGACATCAACATGGTGGCACTCTAGGGGAAATATTTTCTCAGAGCCACAGCTTCTCAAATACTGATTGGTGGACCAACCAGTGATAACGTTTTTAGCTGTTCACAGCAAAACTTGGTATCATATTGTGAACTGTTCTGGGGAGAATAATATCTCTTTTTAAATTAATGTTTGTTAGTGCTCTGAAGTAGCAAAGTAATCAGTTTTCTTACCTTGATCATTCAACTATTCTTATTCTTTGTGAGCTCTGAAATATACTAAAGTTGTATCCACTGCTGTTTGTGAACTCTTCATTTTGATGTCATTTTTTATAACCTGCTAAATTTTTTGTAAGTGGCGAAAGGCCCAAGGGAAATAAATTTGGTTGGGAGTGCTAGTCTATTTGCTCTGGACCTCTGTGAGGCTGTGAGTAAAGAAGAAACTATGATTTATTAAGTTTCACTTGAATGGAACTTCCAAGGTATCTAATTCCATATCTTGTTCTTTGAGATGAAGATTCATGTGTGGTGGAGATCTGGGGAGATTGTTTTTATGCTCTCGATAATACCCATCATAACTGTGGTCCGTTTTCAGGGACCAAAGCTTCTGAAAGGGTTACGCCACCTTTAAAAGGTCATCGGTGCCACGTGCTAGTCATAAGCCAAGCCCAAGCGCACCTTCACCGCACTTTACACATGGACTCTTTTACTCCTATAGGATCCCAGAGAACATTTTACATTTCCTCTTGATGGAAGTTGTTCAAGCCTTAGAATCCAGTAACCATGATTTTTTCCTTTCCAATCATGTTGAATTCTCACAGAATACATTTAAATGAAGTTGAGCTGTTTCCATTTCCATTTTGCTAGTTCTTTTTCAGCATAACCTCTTTCCCTTCTCAGCATTCTGGAAACCTTGTCAGCTCTTTGTGACGATGGATGAGATCCCCAGGTTACTAATTTGAGCACAGAAATCTACGTGCCGTCTTTGGTGTTCACTCATTTATTCCTGAAACTTCCTTCCTGGTTTCCACTGGTTGGCCCATTCATGTCTATCTGAGGTCTTGATGTTGGCTTGATTTATTCCCAGATGGTGAGTGAGCATGTTCCTCCTGCTTCTTGAAGATCGGTGTGTGAGTGAGCTATAAAGGAAATATTTTCAGGGAGCCTTCATGAAGGAGCTCCAGCAACATCTGTAGAGCTTCAGGTGGATTTGTGAACTGAGTTTGCCCCTTTGGGCAAGTTAACCTGCTATATAAGTTAACTAGCTCTGAACTTAATTCATGTATCATTTTTGTCCTGCATTAAGGTGAGGAGGTTTTCCTTGCCCTCAAACCCATGAGTTGGTGATGAGCTACTCCAAGCTCATAAACTTTTGGCTCTTCGTTAGCCCACACAAAGTGATTCCGGAACATTCAGGGTTGTTTGTTGAACCCAGTTTCAGGCGCTAGCCCTTTGGGGATGAGTCTACAGAAGCTGGGGTGAGGCAAACGCGGCGGGATTGGGAACCAGACATGTCTGCTACAACTCTGTACTGTGCGCGAACCCCAGTGTCCTGGTTGGCTGTGTTGGTTCATCCCATTCATCTCATGACTGGGCCCAGGAGTGCCATCTGCGTGTGACCCCAAACCTCTCTCTGGTCTTGTCCAGCTCGGCAGTGTGTCATCGTGTTCTGAGCATGCTCCCATTTGCCCATTGTTTTCTCTGTGAACAGACTATTTGTAGGCTGGACTTGGGTGTTGAGTAGATTCTGACAAGATAAATGCAGGTGAGGACAATCAGACTCTCTGCTCTCTGTCAATGTGACTGTTGAGAGTTTAAATACGAAGTACTCCCCCAAAGTCTCATCTGTTGAAGGCTTGCTTCCTAGCTGGTGAGTTTTTTAATCATTGAGATGTGATTAGATCATGAAGGCTGTGATACATCTGATCTAATTGATGGTATTATTGGAAGATAGTGTAGACGTAGAATACGGGGCCTGGTTTAAAAAAATAGGTCACTAGAGACAAATAGTTGGAGGCTGTATCTTGCCCTGATTTCTTTCCATCGATTTTTCTCTGCTTCCTGGCTATCATGAGATGGGCAGCTCTTCTCTACTCTGCTTTGCCACAGGCTTAAAAACACTGGATCTAGCTGACCATGGGCAGAGACCTCTGAAGCCTTGAGTCAAATTAAACCTGTCGTCCTCAAGTCGATTTGCTCAAGTATTTGACACTGCCATGGGGAGGAAAAAAAACAACACAGCAACTATGATGGAATGAATGGTGGGCTTATTAAGACTTTTGGGACAGGGGTGTTTTGCTTGCCTCCTATTCACCTTTGATGAGGGAGAAATCCTTTCCCCTAAATAATATATCATAATAAAACATGCACCGAGAAACTCAGGGAAGATGAGAAGATGAGATAGAAGATGAGATTGACAGGTTTCAGGAAAGAGGGTGTTATATGTCATGCAGGACCACACAGAGGCTAGGGGAAAAGGTGAGCCAGCAAAATTGTGGGGGATAAGCTTCGTAATGCCTAGTGCATGTATTCTTTTGGGAGCTTGAGTGACCACATGGAGTGAAGTGTGCAAACTGCGGAAGAGGAAATGGGCAAACAGGGAGGAGAACAAAAGTTAGTGACACTGAACGGATTGAGCATCAACATCAACATCAGTGCTTTCATCCTCTCCTTCTGTCATGATCATGGTCAACCAGAGTGGCCCCTGGTGGCTTTGTCTCTTTTCCAGGTCCCAGAAAGAGAACATGATACTCAGCACTACTGTTAGGGAAAAGCTTCTCAGTCATTTGGGTACAAAAGTCCATTTATATCAATAAAACAGTCCTGTAAGCACAATGCAAATTTCATTACTGGTACACCAGGCTGGCTGAAATGCTTCAGTGAATCCTTAAGGAGAACACTATCATTACGCCTGATTTGTGATTTTACAGCCATGGAGGATGGGGGCAGAGAGTCAGATTGGTTTTTTCAACATTAGCCCAGTGGAAAGAAAAAAAAAAGACAACAACAACTCACAAAACATATCATCATCTTGTGTTTTATCATCTTCTTAAACGCAAAACATAATCTGTAAAGAAAACCTTGATCTGCAGAAAACACAAATCTGAACTGAAATAAATTCCGCTTCATGCCAGAACCGCATATCCCCAAGCTAGTTAACGAGGAGTTCTCCTCACACAGAGCAGCGAACGGCGGATTGCTGACACCAAAGGGAAACACAGCCTGAAAATGGTGGACTTGATTTGTTTTTTTTCCTCTGTATGATTCTCCAAGGTTGGTTTGTTTGCTTTTCATTCCAAGTATTCCCCTGAAATCTCTTTAGCAAAAGGTTGTGCAGTAAAACACTAACCTAATTTTTTTGGAGGAGCCAAGGAATCTCATTTACCTTGTTAAGGCAAGTGATCTGGCCTAAATATTAAGAAAAAAATAAAGTTTCGAGAACGAATGATAGGCTTTCCATCATAGCCATGACTGAGAGTGGGAGTATTTTGTTTTTATTGTGAAAATACCATATAGAGGGGTTACAATTACATGGGCGAGCATTGTTGCCTCCTCCTTTGTTTCCCCTGAGTGGAAGTGAATAGTGCAGCATTTTGTTGGACTGATTTGGTGGCCTTCGCTCCCTTTCTTTCTAAGCTGGTGACATTTGACAAATTGCTCATCTTCTCTGATCCTCAGGTGTCCTTATTTTCACATGTGGATCATGAAAAGAGAGCCTGACACATGGGAGAGAGTGCTAAGAATGAACAGGGAAATGTATGGAAGACTCTCTCCATCGGTAGCTCATTCTCCCCGGGCTTCAGTATACACGCTTTCCGCAGGAGATGTGGGGCTGGTTTCTGAGATGGCTTCTGGTTGGAAGAACACCAGTGTGACACTGTGTACAGAGCAAGGGGCAGTGATGTACAGCACATTGCTCCGAGAACAGTGGAGAGCTGAGGTGATGAAGACATGAGTCTGCCTCTGTTGTGACTTACAGGAGAGGAAGGTGTTCGCTTACACCTTGGTCCCCGGAGGAAAGGAAGGAATAGGGTAAGAGGTGGTGAGCTGAGCATATAAGGTGGGGGCCCAGAGAGCAGAGTGGGCACATGACCACCTCGTCCAGAGCTTCCATATTGGAAAAAGTGCTAAATCCCACTGTAGGTATTTGACAGTGGAATGGAAAAAACAAATGCAGCAACTATGGTGGCACGGTGGGTTTATTATGAGTACTTTTTTGGGATGCAGAGATAGTTTTATTGACTCCTATTCATTCTTCTTCCTTTTATTTTTTTAAATCATGGGGCTTGAACTCAGGGCCTGGGCACTGTTGTTGAGCCATTCTGCTTAAGGCTAGTGTTCTACAACTTTGAGCTACAACTCCACTTCTGGTTTTCTGGTGGTTAATTGGAGATAAGAGTCACAGACTTTCCTGCTTGGGGGTGGATTTGAACCGTGATCCTGAGATCTCAGCTTCCTGGTGTGAGCCACCAACACTGGCTTTCTATTCACTTGATGAGGGAGAGATTCCTTCCCCTACCTAATACATTGTAATCAAACACACACTAGGGAACTCAGGGATCAGGAGATTGACAGGGCATGGAGCCTGGGGAGGAGGCTGTGGGCAATGTTTCTATGCCATGCAGGACTATGCAAAGGCACGCTTTGGGAAATGGTGAGCATTGCACTAATTAGCAGAAGGTGGGGTGAGGGGTCTTTGTCTCCATCCTCATATGTCACTGTAGGTAACTTCCTTGCTTAGCTTGTCAGGTGTGAGGGCAAGTTATGTGTCTCAGTCAAAGTAATAATTTATAGTTGAACAGCAGGGTTTTTGTTTTCAAAGAATCTTGTCCCCACATGGGAGGTAAGGATCTGTAGACAAGAACTATTTTATTATTAGGAATCTGTCTTCTCTGAATTGCTGTCTCCTTCCTATCTTTTAGCGTAGATACCCAATCTCAGATGTACCCTTGCGTGATAGAAGATGTAAAAAAATCAGGACATACTCTTGATCAATAAATCAGCTTTTTAAAGCCGTTCTAGGGTTTGAGCTCAGGGCTTTGCACTTGCTAAGCAGATACTCTAACCACTTAGTTTTCTGGAATATATCTAAGCTAGGGTTTCATGTCCCGCTTGGATGCACATTGGCCTCTCTTAGCTTCCTGTGGCTGCTGACATGGGAGGGTGTCGATTCAGCCTTCTTCCACTAAGCAGCAGTCTCGTGAACTTGTCTTCCCTGGGCTGCGCTGGGACTCAGATCACAGGTGTGCCTCATTGTATCCAGCTATGGGTTAAGAAGGGGTCTCATCAATTTTTTCTGCCTGGACTGTGATTCTTTTGCTACCAAATAGCTAGAATTACAGCTGTGAGCCGCCAGCACCCAGCTTTAGTCAGATTTTTGAGGATGAAATGAGGGTATCAGCGTATGTGAAAGTTCAAGGCGCACGCACACTGGTTGGGCGCCTGGACCTCACATGCTCACCAGCTCAGCTGTGCACTGAAGACAGAGCGTGGCCATTGCTCTGAGCCATGTGAGCCCATCTCTCCCTCAATCTCCTATGACTGCCTCCCACGGCCCTGCCCCAGTCTCCCCACACTCCCCTTGTCATCTCAGGACCTGGCATCTGCTCAGGTCTTTCACTGGAACTGATTTCCCGTTGACCATGGAGTGAGGACTCCTTTAACTATTCAGTTCTCAGACTAATCCCTCCTCCTTCCCAGTCCCTTCACCTGGTACCCTCAGTCAGAATCCTCGGGTTGATTTTCCCATATCACTTCTACTCAGCAGCGACTCCGGCTTCCGGCCCACTGCATTGTGCAGAAACATGGGCTTTGTGGTGGAAGGAGTCTTCTTTGCTGGGTCCAGGTAAGGTCCAGAATGAAGGGCAGGGTCAGGGGTCCTCATAAATTGAGTTTGGCTCCTACTTCTACCAATAACTCAGGCACTTAACCTTGCAGTTGTCTTAGTTGTTCCTTCTTTGTCCATCTCAGTATCTCCCACCCTCCTCCTCCTTCCATCATTTTAGATGCACAGTAAGTGGTACTTTAGTGACTGGATAGATCAGCATTTATAGGCACTAAAGAAGGCACCAGAAAAATGTTAAGTGTATACTCTTTCACTTGCAGAAGCAACGTATCCTTTTACAAATATATATATATATATATATATTTTTTTTTTCTTCCTACTGTGTTATCTCTACATTTGGGCAGTAAAAAAAAAAAATCCTGGACAAAAATGTTTCAGTCATGAGCTGTTCATATGCTCTGCTCCATTTCCTTCCTTGAGGGGGTTTATTAACTTAAAATGGAAACTCTCCCTTTGGAAAAGTATTTAATGTATTTTCAAAACATATTGCACTGCAGTGAGTAGGTCAGATGAAATCAGGTCCTCGCTCTTCTTTCCATTTTCTTGGCCCTGGGGCCTTTCCCTCAGGCTCATGAAGTAGGTGTTCTCCAGAGCCATGGACCTTGTGCGGAAGGTATCTTGGTCACAAATTAGAAAGGCATAAAAATACAAGAGACAGAAAAGAAATGTTCAAGTCTTCTACAGACAAGGTTATATGTAATGAAGGCAGAGACACCTCAACCCTGGACCACAGTGCGGTAGATGCTGTAAATGTACACAGGATCAATAATACCTACCGGCTGTGGACACACTCCACTCTGCATAAACTGCCCAAACTCCAAACACTATGCTGGCATTTGTTTAGTTACTTTCAAAGCTTTCTCACACATCTATTTTCTTATATGACTAAAAAAAAACCCATCAGCAAGGTTGTTTTGCTGCCACGATGATCATTTACCTTGATATAGGGATACTCTACAGGACACGTGTGAGGTCTTGCAGCTGGGGCTGTGCATGCTCTGTTCCCCACCCTGGGCACGGCCGGTGCTGAATGGACATTTGCACTGACTTGAGTTCACTTTGGGTCCCTGGGTATCTGTACTCTGGTAAGTGGAAGGAGAGTCGTGAGAGGACCGAGTCAACAGTGCAAGATCACACTCTCTACCACTCATCAAATCCCTCCTCTGTTCTTGCAGCAACATTTTGGTCTGGAAGGTGAAGTGCTGGCATATGGGAACCTTTCTTCTTTCCTTGCTTTGTGTCTCTCCACACTGGTTATACCATTCTCCAAAAGGGGGGAAAAACTATTATGAGGGTTTTACAGTCCATATGGCTACTAAATATGAGTTCCTAAATGATGACAAGTTATTGGTAAGACTTCCCCATTGGTTCAGCTGGACTCATGCATAGAAACAAGTTAAAAATGACAGAAAAGTGGTAGAAGAAAGCTTGGAGGCTACTCCTCTTCCACCTTCACCAGGTAATACCCTCTCAGTCCCTCTTTTCTCATTGTGAGTCACATATAGACTGAGTACCTTCTACCCAGGATGGTAAAATATAAAGCAATGACTATGTTCAATGCGGCACACTGATTCGATGGACTGAAGGAGAGGATGGAGCGTCTGGTGCTATGGTAGGATTCCTTGCTCTCTGAAACTTGATGTCCTTCCTGTGTTGGGGAGCTCATTGGATGAGACTTACTTTGATTTTTAATCACTCAGCCACAGTAGTGATTTCCAGGATTGGTAAGGTAAAAGGAGGCACGGTCAGCTCAGCTGCGACCTTACTTTCCTTTGGACAGCAGTGAACACATGAACAAATAACACGAGACGCTTGCAGGGTGCTCCCCATGCAGGCAGTGGGGAGCAGCCCCCGGCCACCAGTGTCTGGGCTGAGGACAGCTTGGTCTTGTGCTGAAGTTTGCCACGCAGGCGAAATTAACCCTTCACTCAAAACTATCCCACACCAATCCCGATTGTTATATCAACAACCAGATGATATCCTGCCCTCCACCTGCCTGATACTCATCTGATTTTGGTTCGTGGAGAACCTGGGCAGAAAGGGGGGGGGGTGTAATTGATTGTACCTCCTGTGGTTTCCCAATCCCAGCTCCAGCTTGACAAGCTCTGGGATTGTTCCTCCATGCTGACTTTGAGAAAGACTTTCCACCTCCTCTCTGGTGAGCTTCAAGGGGAGCCGATGACAGGGCCTCATCCGTCACTTCCTCTGGTGTTTCATAACCCTTCCTGACACGCTCTCCTTCAGGAGCTAACCTACATTCCACTGCTACCATTTATTCATCCCGTTCTCCCCAGGCACGTGGCACCGGCCTTATTCTTGCAAAGATGAATACCCCTCTCACAACCACTCTGTCCTCCGGTGCAAAGTCACCTTACTGCCTGCTATTGTTTATTATTGAGAGAAGGTTATCTTTCCCAAGGGTGACTGACTCTCACATTCCAACAGGAGATGCTCCCACCCCTTCTCCCACTGGGCACTAATCAGTCTGACATGGTCAGGGCATGTACACACTATCCAACCTATTAGAGATGGTTTGGATGCTCCAATGTCCCTTCTTGATGCCACATCTGCCTTCCTAGATCTAACTACAGCATGAACCCCACACAAAGCATTTCAGTCTCAGAAATTGCTGGTGGATTAAAACCTGTGCATATGTTCCAGAATTATTGCAAGTGCCCCTTGGTCATAATGTGGTGACCTGTTCTGACAAGGACACTTGCACTGAATTCAAAACAATTTGAGCTCCTGATTCTTCTTCTGAGCAGAGATCTTGGCTTTGAAATGGGATTGCGTTGTTTTCTCACTCATTACAACATATGGACCAGCTGTGTTGTGCTGAAGTCACAAAGAAACAATCTCAGTGTGTTAGTGTGTGTTACTTTCGTCACTCAGGGACAGACTGGTGGAGCGGCTACCATCTAATACATAATCTTTAGGTAGTTGTACAGAAGGGTTTCACTTCAACATGTCAGTTTATGGGTACAATGCATTTGAGTGGTGTCTACTCTTTCATCTTGTTTTTATTTCCCCCCATCTCTCCCAACCCTACACATTTCCTCAATTCCCTTGGCATCTAAAATATTGTCAAAGTGCTTATTCCTATGTCTGAGGGGAAAATGGAAGTGGGAAGAATTGTGCCCAGACTCATAAAGCTCATGACAGGAAGTGATCCTTGCTACTTCTCCAAGTTCATGGACCAAGACAAGTCAGGGGGAAGCTCTAACTTCATCAGGAGTAGAAATAGACATACCATCACATATCTGCCAGCAAAGAACCAAAATTACTTGGCAGACAGCACTGGTTATTTTTACCTCACCAGCTTTCTTTTTCTTTCCAGAAGGAGAATAAATAATTCTATAAACCATCCATTATAATGAGAAAACTATCCAAGCATATATTTTAATTTACTCTATTTAAAAAGAACAAACTTTGACCCAGTGAGGAAAGATGCTTCTCCCAAGATCATACAACCAGTCAGTGGCACTTTATTACCAGAAACTAGGTCTCATGATATGCTGGCTTTTTTTCTTTCTTTCATTTTCCTTCTCCCTTTTGGATCATGTCAGTAGACATATTTCTTTGCTGATTTATCCAAATGTTTCATTTTGGGTTTCTGAATCAACAAAGTTGTTAGCAATTTTTGCATGAGTAGCTAAGGGTTGATGATACCATGGCTGACTATCAACAAGGAAACTATTTAATTTCACATCCCCCAGGGCTTGTAAAATAAATGGTTGGTGATTTCCTTTTTGGAACAGGCATCTGGGTCAAGCAGCAAGGCTACATATACTCTTTGTCAAAACAATGTATCATAATTTAGCCCACACAAACTGACCACATGCAATGGTTGACTCCTAAAGTTGAACTGCAGTTGAACAATTAAATAGGACTCCAGCAATAGCATTGGAAGTGTCTTCAACGCCATGGTCTGTGTCACTTACTATCATTTTATTAACTCTTGTAAAACTCATATTACTTTGATGAGTACAACGTGGTAGCCATAATGCATAGTTAAAAATATTGATGATCGCAGAGGCTGACGAGCCAGCTCAGATTGTAAAACTAGTGCGGAGAAGGAATGCATTTGATTGTCTTCACATATGTTTCTTGGGTAGATCTTATTTATTTATTTATTTGTCAGTTGGGGGGCTCGAAATCTGGGCTTGGGCGCTGTCCCTGTGCTTTTCAGCTCAAGGCGAGAGCTCTACTGCTTGAGCCACAGCGCCACTTCCAGTTTTCTGCTGGTTTATTGGAGTTAAGAGTCTCATGGACTTTCCTGCCTGGGCTGACTTTGAACCACCATCCTCAGAACTCAGCCTACTGAGTATCTAGGATTACAGGTGTGAGCCACCGGCACCTGGCTGGGTATATCTTCTTATGGTGGTTGTGTGTGTCTGACCCTGGGCAGGCCTTGTGGAGCTGTGAGTGCAGGGACATTGTCTGTCTTGTCACTTCCAGATCTGTAACCCCAGCACCGATCCTGACACAAGGTAGCACTGCACACAGGCAGGTTTTATATCTCTGCATCTGGGAGGCTAAGGTCTTTAGGAGGTATGTGCATTTTTTTCTCACGTATCTGTTTATTTTCTTTTTCTTTTTATTGTGAAAATACCATACAGAGGGGTTACAATTACATGGGCAAGATAATGAATACATTTCATTTTTTTTTTTTTTTGGTCGGTCGTGGGGCTTGAACTCTGGGCCTGGGCGCTGTCCCTCAGCTCTTCAGCTCAAGGCGAGCACTCTACCACTTGAGCTACAGCGCCACTTCCGGTTTTCTGGTGGTTTATTGGAGATAGGAGTCTCATGGTCTCTCTTGCCCGGGCTGGCTTTGAACCACGATCCTCAGATCTCAGCCTCCTGAGTAGCTAGGATTATAGGCGTGAGCCATGGGCGCCCAGCATGAATACATTTCTCATCAAGCATTGTTGCCTTCTCCTTTGTTTCCCCTTCCTATCCCTTCCCATAGCCCCTCCTACGCCCTCCCTACTCGATCCTCCCCCCCCCCCCACCAAAGTTGTAAAGTTCGTTTTTCCAACATAACGACTTGTACATCTCATTGTTGCAATGGGTCCACCTGTATCCCTATTTAAACGATTTGTTTTTTCCCTTCCCCTCCACAAATTATACCAACATCAAATACAGTGAAAGCAGGGGTTATACCGTGGGGGAGGGACATAGAAAGCAACATAGAAATCATCTTATAAATATGTTAGAAACAGGGGGGGAGGGGGTATAATTGGGTGGGGGGAGGGGGGTATAATTGGGTGGGGGGAGGGGGGAGGCAGGGAAGGGAGGTGAAGGGTAAACAAAGGAGGAGGCTGCAATGCTTGGTAAGAAATGTATGCATTATCCTGCCCATGTAATTGTAGCACCTCTGTACAGTATGTTCTCAAATAAAATAAAATAAAATTAAAAAAAATAAATATGTTAGAAACAATTGCATGAAAGAAAAAAAAAATTTGAATACTTATCTTGGGGTTTATTTCACCTAACATCAACTTATCTGACCTTTTCTGCTTGACTCAGACATATACTAGTTATTGCAAATAAGGGAAACCATGGGACCTATGTTTCTTTGGGCCTGGATTGGTTCACTTAATATAATTTTTTCCAAGTCTTTCCATTTCCTAACAAATGGAGCAATGTCATTCTTTCTGATGGAGGCATAGAATTCCATTGTGTATATATACCACATTTTCTTGATCCATTCATCTCCTGAGGGGCATCTGGCTTGGTTCCATATCTTAGCTATAGTAAATAGTGCTACAATAAATATAGTGGTGCTGGTAGCTTTAGTGTGGTCGTGTTTGTGACCATTTGGGTAAATGCCCAAATATGGGATTGCTGGGTCATAGGGGAGCTCTATGTGGAGTCTTTTGAGGAACCTCCATACTACTTTCCAAAGTGGTTGAACAAGTTTACACTCCCACCAACAATGCAGTAAGGTTCCCTTCGAATGTCCATATCCCCTCCAGCATCTGTTGTTATTAGAGTTATTGATTTTAGCCATTCTAACTGGAGTGAGGTAGTATCTCAATGTCGTTTTGATTTGCATTTCTTTTATGTCTATTGGCCATCCTTCTTTCCTCTTCAGAGAAGTTTCTCTTTAAGTCTTTAGCCCACTTATTTATTGGGCAGGTATGTGCGTTTTATCTATACCTTCTACCTTCCTCCTCCACCTGCCCCCAAAGCCTCATCTACTCATTTTGACCTCAGAGCCCCACACTTACTAGGGAAGCACTCGACCCTTGAGCCATGTTCCCAGTCCTTTTGCTTTTAGTTTTGTTTCTCAGATAGAGCCTTATGCTAATTTTGCCAGGTATTGTCTTGACTCTCCATCCCCCTACCTTTCTTCTTGAGTAGCAGGGATTATAGATATGCACCAGCACGTCTAACCCTAGCTTCATCCAGAGCATCTTGACTCTGAGTACCAAATGTTTTGTTTGAGTATTTTACCTTTTCTCCCTTGTTCTTTCCTTCAGTTTTACTTTCTCTTTCCCCTTTGTGATCCTCAAGCCTTTGTCTTTTCTCTTTATTTCTTTTATTGATAAAATATAGCAATGCCAATTCCAAAACTCCCATCTGTAGAGTGGCTCATTGCCAAGTGGTTTAAGTCTGAAATGAAGATACACACCTCACACAGAGACCAGGTTCAGTCTTTGATGTGGTATCATGCAATCTCATTTAATATCTCTGCTCATTAGGGCATTGAAGTTTCTTTTAATTACTTTATTCATTCAATTTTAATTTGTGATTTAATTGTGGAATATAATCATTGGGTTTACCATATCCAGGCCCCTTACTGAACATAGATAGGGCCTGTAATATGCTTTTTGGTCTGGGTTTTTCTGGGACTTGCCAGTATAGTAGCAATATCATTAACTACTGGATTTGCCAAGTACATATCGAGCATATGCTCTGTGCCAGACATGGGGCTGGTTACAGTGATGTAAGCAGTAAGTCGTGATGCCTTCCACAGTAAAGCTGGACCATCAATAGTGTAGAATGCATATAAACCGATGATCCTCCTGTTTTAGAATTTAGAGATGTGCTGGGGGTGATGGGACGTGGAGGAGGGACCCCATTTGGCCTTGTTCCTTGTAGGAGATAAACTCCAAGATGACGTTATGTCTGGGATATGAAATATCTCTTAATGTGTTGAAGGTTTGGTCCTCAGGCGGTACCACCATTGAGAGGGAATTCACACATAAGGATGCAGTCTTCAGCAAATGGTTGTTAGGAGGTCTTGCCTGGTAGGGGGAGGTTTGTTTTAGACTTTCAACCATGCTGTTTCTCTGTCTCTGTCTCTGTCTGTCTGTCTCTTTCTCTTCTGGCAGGCACCAGAGAAGTAGCTTGGCTTCACTATGCTTCTCCACCTTGATATTAGGCCTCAACACAGACTCAGGAACAATGAAGCCAGCTGACCATGGACTGAATGCATGGAAACCAGGGGCTCAGATCAGTCTTTCCACAAGTTGTTTCTGTCGGATGTTCTGTCCCCGCAATGGAACTTCACTTATACCGGGTTCTCAGCCGCCCCGCCCTGCTGCACTCCTGTTCTCCTGCAGTTGCCTCCCCTGAAGGATAACACCACTAGGATCAGTGTCATCTTTTACTTCCTGTAAGAAGTGACCGCCATCGTGTTTTGTGATTCTCTCCTTCTGGCTTTGATGAAACAAATGATTGTATCACGAGTGACTGTTAGGAGTAAGGCAATACAGGGGGACCCTATAGCCATCCAAAAGGTAAGGCCTTTAACGCAACAGGTAGAAAAGGATCCTGTCAGCCATTACACAGCCTGGAAACAGATGCTTCCCTGGTTAGCTCTGAGAAAAAATTCTCAAGCCTGACTTACACTGTCCCTGTGGCTTTGCAAACCCAGGTAAAACTTGCCTGCTCAACTGATCCTTGCAGACTGTGAGATGGTAGGTTTGCACTGATTCAAATCACTAAGTTTGCAGTAGCACACTTACATAGCAATGCAATCAGTAAATAACACAGTGTTCAAGAAAGCTTTGTGAGGAGCCGGGCACTGGTGGATCACACCTGTCATCCTAGCTACTCACGAGGCTGAGATCCGAGGATCGTAATTTGAAGGCAGCCCGGGCAGGAAAGTCCATGAGACATTTTTTTTGGTCAGTCATGGGGCTTGAACTCTGGGCCTGGGCACTGTCCCTCAGCTCTTCAGCTCAGGGCTAGCGCTCTACCACCTGAGCCACAGCACTACTTCTGGATTTTTGGTGGCTTATTGGAGATCAGAGTTACAGGAACTTTCCTGCCGGGCTGGCTTTGGACCATGATCCTTAGATCTTAGCCTCCTGAGTAGCTAGGATTACAGGCGTGAGCCGCCAGTGCGCAGCCATAAGACTCTTATCTCCAATTAACCCCCCAGAAAACTAGAAGTGGAGCTGTGGCTCAAAGTGGTAGAGTGCTAACCTTGAGTGCAAAAGCTCAGGGACAGGGCCCAGACCCTGTGTGCAAGATCCAAGACTGAGAACAAAAATAGAAGAAAAAGTTTCTTGAGGAAATGATGCCCTAGTGTAGTAAGAAGAATGGAAAGGGGCTAGCCAGGCACTTTGGGGAAGACGGGAATAGGGTAGAAGAACACAGCCTGGTGCCACTTTGGGGAAAGAGGGGGTATGTTGGTAGGATGCTTATTAGACTGAACCATATTCAACATATTCTGACTTGAAAATTGTGTGTTTCACCAGGTGCGACCTGTCACACACAGCCAGGTGCTGCATGAGCTTAAATTCTGAGTTGAAGAAGGCCTTGTTAAAAGTCACTTCGACTCATTCCATCTATTATTTTTTGACACAAAGGCATTGAAATAGCCCATCATTGTCAAATCTTCTTCCTTCCCTGGAATTAAATTAAAACGTTAGAACTTCTCCAGGCGTGTGTGAGCTTCCCGGACGTGCGTTTGTCAGGGTCCCAGCGAGGAAAGGCTAAGAGGACGGCAGGCTCTCCTATCCACAGTCCATTTCAGGCTGGAAATACTTCCTCCATGTTTGACCAGGTAGAAGCACATGCTGAGAGAAGTTAATGTTCAGAGAGGTAGATGAGAATTCTTTCATTTCTTATTTCCATACCTGCCAGCACCCTGCATGCGGCTCCTCTCTCACCCAGCTCCTCACCCAGCTAAGTGCTTTGGGTACATGAGTCCAGGGCTCCGTCCATGTGTCTCTGTCCCACATGCTTCCATGTTATGGGCTGGTCGCTTCCTCCAGAATCCTAACCTTTGTCTCTCTCCTTAGGATTTCCTTTCAGCTTATAAAGATGACCAAGCATTTCTAATTCTCAAACAACAGTATCTTTTGTCCCTACATTTTCCAGTTCTAATTTTTTTTCTCTCCCTCTGGTTCTTCCAATCTTGAAAGAAGGATGGATTTTCCCTGTCTATTACATAGCAGCTTTTCCTCAGTGTTCTCCCGTGTGGTGGCTATGGATCCCATCCACCAAGCCCTCTGTGATTCACTCACAGATGATGCTCAGGTTGTACTCTCTCTACTGAACTGGCACAGCACAATGGGGAGTACCCACTCCCACTTGGGGATATAACCTTTTTGCTTGTCTTCCACCTAAGCATCCTCCCCTCTTTTCTTCCTTTCCATGATCTCTATTTCTCTTTCTCTCTTTCCTTTTCCCCCTCCTTTTCCATTTTCTATCCCTGTTCTCCTTTCCTCATTCTGTCCTTTAATTAAACAGCCATGTTCCTAGACTCTGTCCTTCGTATCATATGTCCTGTGTGGCTGCTATCCTCTCGTTCCTAGCTCTAGCCTCCATGTAGCCATCAGATCTGTGTTTCAATCCTGACTTGTATAGGCCTGACATGTCAGCTGTGAACCTCACACGTATAGATCTTTATTTTGACGGAATTATTTTTCCACAAATACCAAGGACTCCATCTGTCTTTGATCTCTTGAGTCATGGGAGTGACCTTTGCCTCACCTTCCTTTTCTTGCTCATCCGCTCATCACTCTTCAGCCTTCAAGACTCAGCTCATGGTTTGGCTTCCTCAAGAAGTCTTCATGAGCTTCTTTGCCAGAGGCTACATCACCCACCCTCCATCTGTGGTTTCTTTTCTTTTCTCTTTTCAATCGGGGGGCTTGAACTCTGGGCCTGGGCGCTGTCCTTGAGCTCTTCAGCTCAAGGCGAGCTCTCTGCTGCTTGAGATACAGCAGCACTTCTGGTTTTCTAGTGGTTTATTGGAGATAAACGTCTCATGAGGGCTGGGAAGGTGGCTCAGTGGTAGAGCACTTGCCTTGCATGCTTGAGGCCCTGGGTTTGATTCCTCAGCACCACATAAGCAAAAAGAAAAAAGCCAGAAGTGGTGCTGTGGCTCAAGTAGTAAAGTGCTAGCCTTGAGCTGAAGAGCTGAGGGACAGCGCCCAGGCCCAGAGATCAGGCCCCACGACCAGAGCCCTCCCTCAAAAAAGAAGAGTCTCATGGACTTTCCTACCTGGGCTGGCTTTGAACCATGATCCTCAGATCTCAGTCTTCTGAGTATCTGGAATTACAGGCCTGTGCCACTGGTGCCTGGCTTTGTAGTTTCTTATTTTGCTGTAAGCTTCTAAAAGATACAGGCTTTCTTCTATTTCATTCTTGTATACCAAGAGACTATTGCTGTGCCTGTCATCCACCACTCCATCCATCACTTCACCCATTGCCCCATCCATCCATCCATCCATCCGTCCATCCATCCATCCATTACTCAACCACTCCATCCATTCATCCATCCATCTAGAAATGTAAGCTTTAATAACAATATCCTAAGCATTAGGAACACAGATAGGTTCTTTTATAGAGGTCAGCGAGTTCGGATATATGACACAAATATTACAGCATCTTTAGAGTCATGATTGGTGACTTTGGAGAAGTGGCATCCAATTCAGCCAGAGTGATAAGTGAAGGCTTCCCACAGCTGAGGTCTGATGGAAGGAGAAAAGGCATCAGTATGCTCCAGGTGGAATGAACACTACACCAAGGGAGTAAGCAGACATGAGGAATGACTTGTCTGACAAAATGTAAGTCACGTTGAGACTTGATTTGGTCTTTGAAGTAGGTCTGAAGAGAAAGGAGGTGGAATGAGAAGGAACAGATGGAGAAAATCAGAATGCATCTGGGTAGCTCACTAGGAGGGTTTTACACTAACTTAGGTGAAAGATGATGGTACATAAGTAGCTTCTCATTAGAAATGTATTGATTTGGAAAAAAGTATTCATTGAAGATGTGACAGATGACAAGTGGAAAGAACAGAATTTGAACACAGGCATCTTATTATGCATGCCACAACGTCAGGACGAAAGTATGATTATGTATGTGAAGTTGCTCTTCATATACATTTGTAACTAAGACACATCAACATCTCAATGGAAGGAGGAATGGAGCTTGGATTGATGATTATGCTACCAGGGCTTCCTGTATTTGGAACTTACTTTTGCATTGGTTTTGAGTGACCTCTTTGGCTGCAGGATTTTGCTGGCTTTCAGTGACAGAAAAAGAACAGATGTCCCTGCTTTACTTTCTCAGTTTGTTGTGATCAGTAGCAGTCAAGGCGATAGGGCTCTGTGGGGAAATCAAGCTTCCACTGGCCGGTATCCTGCCCGAGCAAGAAGCCCTTGCGTTCCTGAAGGCAGCCTGCGTCCCAGCTGGCCCAGATGCGGCTTCCAAAGGCAGGCAATAAGAACCAACACAGCAGGACAATTGAGAAGTAAATTTGTCTGTTTCTAAAAGCACAAGAAAGTACCAGGAGAATATATTCACATTTCATGTTGTCTTCCTCTGTGTTTTCTTTCAGAAAGCTGAGTTTCTTTTCCTGTGACTACAGGTGGGAAATGACTTTGCAGCCCATCTCTCCTGGCAGAAGTTGACTTTGTGGGTTGATATCCTGGTTCATGGCTGGCAGAGGGGGACCATAGGAAAAGGGCTTTCTTGCCTCTTAGAAAGAATGCCCTTATATTCCTATCTGTCCTTAGCCTGCCTCTCTGACCTTATTTGCTTTACCTCCAGGCCCAGTAACTAAGTACATGCAGGGTCCCTGGGGTCTTGTGATCTCATTGCTCTTCTATCTTGGAGTGCTTTTACCCTGAGTGTTTTCCTGGGAGCTCCCACTTATTCTGACTTCACAGCCAGAGGGCAAAACATCTTGGGCTGAGGTGTAAGGGCGGTTGTAGTGCCATCTATAAATACTGATGCCCTCATGCAATCACTGACAGCAGTTTCTTTGACAGATTCACAGCCAGCTAGTTCTGGGCTTCGATGGTGAGGGGATGGGTCATTCAACAGCCCACAGCACAGGGCCAGTGCCACACTCACCAGGTCTTCCACACTCGAGTAGAGGTTAAGTATTGAGTAGAATGTCTTGTGCCTTAGAGGAGGCCAGAGCTATTGCCAGTTGGGTTTAAATCACTTTGGAATTTGATGAGCGCTTCCCCTGCCTTTAAGTTTGTGAAAATGTGCCTCTTAAGAAGCAAAAGATGCATCCGAGGCAAGCTAAAAGTTAATGTGAACATTTGAGATTTGCTGGAAGGCCGCATGTCTTTAGCAGAAGTTCAGCAGGGTTGAGAAAAATGATCCAAGCCCCTGCAGGTCAGTGTTGAACCCTACGCATCCCAAGCATCCATGTGTAGCTTTTCCTCAAGGGCAATGTCTTCGGAACCATATCCATTTGGCTATGAAGGATCTACTGTATTACTTTGGGCTGTCTTGTGCCAAGAACACTATCCCAGGAAAGGACTAGAGTAGGTTTCTCTGTGTGTTCTGGCTCACGTGTCTAATATGTACAGAGCAGGAGAACTGGTATTTCGCCAGGGCTCTTTCTGTTGCAACTGGAAAAAACTCTTAACTCAAATGGCAGGCAGCAAAAAGAAATTTTAGGATGATGGAGAAAAGTATGTGTTTTTTTGTTTAATGGACAGATTCTAAACATAATGTGGTTTAGGTGTTCAATGGCCTCATGTTCTGTCACCAGGACTCCTCTGATTTTGTGAGGTGGGAAAAATGGTCAATTGTCCATCATTTTAATTAGTTCCAGTGATCCCAGATGGTATCTTCTGGTTGGTCAGGTTCACCTGAGGTCAAAAGGCAGCAGCAGACACACTCCTTGCCAACAGAACTATGCTCCAATCGTTAGGTACATAGGGACACAAGTAAATAGACCAATGTGTCCCTGCATATGAGATATGTATAAAGTAAAAAAAAGAGACTACTATATATTAAACATCTATTACAACCTTGATTTTACTGTATTTCATTTTCTTCACTTGCAAAAGGCTATTAGGAACATTAAATAATATAGCACATTTAAAGGATTTCTTTACCCAGTATAACTAACTCCTTTAGCTTTTATATAATACCATAGATGAGCCAGCTTATTAACAACAAAAAATTATCTCTTACTGTTTCGTGGGCTCCAAGTCTAAGGTCAAAGTGACAGTAGCTTTGATGTCAAGTAATGGGGTTCCTTTATTTTGTTTTATTGTAAAGATGCTGTACAGAGGGGTTACAATTTCATGAGTAAAGCAATGATTACAATTCTTTTTGAGCATTGAAGGGGTTCCTTTTCTGGCTCAGAGAAAACACCTTCTAGTTCTGTCCTCACTTGGTGGAAGAAGAGAATTTAGTCTTTTCAGCCCCTTACATGGGCATTAGTCTCATACATGAGGGCTCCACTTGTGGAAAATAAAGTCAGTGGTAGCTCATGAGTAAGACAGGCATCTGACCTTGACTGAAAAATTGCTTACAGCTTGTTCATGTGACAATCATAAACTTCATTCACCTGAAATTTCCCCATATAATCAGAGTAGGTAAATAAGACAACAGAAGGGGATTCAACTAATAGGGAATGGATGGACCACAAGTAAAAACTATGCATGCCAGCAAGCTCAAATCCAGAAGAGCCATCCTGCCCCAACTGGACATAATTAACAGCAATCTAAACATTCATACAGTGAGAACAAAGGAGGATATTCTTCGGAGAGGATCACAAGGGCTCAATAGCTATGTGCATATGATCATATAAAGTGATGCTTATCAAATTAACTGCAACAAATGGAAACAAGAGTTTTTTATTGTACTGTTTATGATTCATTTTCATTTCTTTGGTTAATTCCTTTCTGTCAGTTTTTTTATTGCTAAACCCTTTGTTCTATATGTAAGTTTATCTGATTTGGGGTGGGGAAGGAGAGGCTCAAAATGGTGGGACAAAGGGTGAACCAAGTCAGCAGTGAAACCCACTTGACAGTATGTTGGAAATGCACTGTACAACTTCAGGGGTCTGGAGTGGCAAAACAGAGAGAACGAGGGAGAGGGTGACACTGTTCAAAAGGAAATGTACTCATTTCCTGACTTAGTTAACTGTAACCCCTCTGTACACCACCTTTACAATAAAATTAAAAAAATGCAACCAACTTCAAAAGGTGCATATATTACAATTACTCAATAATACTAATAAAACAGGGAAGAATGAATATATCCTAGTACTAAGCCAAAGAAGAACAGGGAGGGGATCTGCAAACAGACTCATTTCTGCTGTGCTTCTTGTCTGGATCTACTCTTTGGGGTGGGATGAATAAATGCTTATTCACATATCCTTAAGTATGCATGCTTATTAAAGTCTCTACTTCCTACTGATGATTAGGTTTCAATACACAAAAACATTGAGACAAGTTAAGTGTTTGGAGAACTCATTTCTTATCCTTATTTCTGAACTCACATTTGTTATAGTTTAATTGAGGATACTTAGAAACACATAGATAATTTTGGATATGGGCACATTAAAGAGAAAAAGAACTTGCTAAAGCTCAAGAAGGAGCACTTTATTCAGAACCATCACAAAGGGTCAAGAAAGAGTGTCACAGAGTTTTGAAATAGGCAGGAGATTGGGTACAGTACAGGAAGATGGAAATTTCTGCCCAAAGAACAGAATTGGGGCTCAACGAGTGATAAATGAGTAAGAGGAACAACAGGCTAATAGAGATTTTGGCTAAACTGACCCAATAGGATTTTTGCTGAAGATATCTCAGGGTTCTGAGACATCTCTGAAGGATGAAGGAGAATGGGGAGGCTTAACCAAAAATGAGGATGATCTGGTAATGAGGAATTATGTGGGTATTTTTATTATCCTGCCTAGAAATCTGCACTTTATAAGAAACTGCAGAGAAGGGTTAGCTGGAGATGTAGAAGGCTGACTAAATGATAAAAGAAAAATCTTTCTCATGTGTAAGTTCACAAATAGGGTACATTTACCAGGAATTTTAGAAGTCTGAAGGATGGAGAGATGGCCTAGGAAACATTGGAGAAAAGTCCAGATAGGAAAACAATTCTAAAAAAACAAGTGTGCCCTTAGATTGGCCATTTAGAATAAGCTAGCTATGGATCAGAGAAGAGAAGATTCCAGGTGAGTGAAGATGCAGAGGTAGGAAATGAGAAGCAAGTTTTCAAGTTTCCAGCTTGGTACATCAGTCACACAGCTGGCAGGCTGTAATGACTTGGGCCTGGCTTATTAAGCACATTTGAAAATTGGGTGAATTGCTTGATTTGGTAAAAAATTACATGGTACATTTAATCAGGCCTCCTTTAAGGAACAAATGTCATTAAACACCACTTAATTAGCTGCCCCTGCAGCCTGACTGGGTGAAAATTATATCCTTGACAAACTACAAAACATTTTTAAGGTCAAATATGGAGAATAAAAATACCACTGGATGCCCTCGGGTAATAGGCCCATAAAAGCTTGCCTCATTTTCATTCATTGAAAAGATTCATTCCCGATTGCAGCTAATCAGAACTTGATGGGCCTTCTTCAGAGCAGAATCTTAAGACCCAGGGTGTGTTGGTCTTTATGTGAAGGAGTGAAAAATAAAATAAGCAGGAAAGCAGACACACATTCAATAATACACTTGTTTATCAGGCTACTGATCTGTTATGAGAATATAAACGTCCTCTGTTCTATTAGTCTGAGAGAGTGTGGTATATTACAGCCATCTGAGCTCTGGCTAGACCCGGGACAAAGAAAGCAAATCAGAGAATATTAAGGAGATGAAGTGGGCCACAGTCTCATTTACTCTAGTTCAATCTTAGAGAATTTCTCAGTGGCATACAATATTTGCCCCCAAAAGTGCACATATCAGAGTGGACAACTTCATGGAGTTTTGTAGACTAAAATCATCCTGTCACAAGTATAAGAAGATTAAGAAAATAAGAAATCATAACTATTTTAAGGGTTCCACAAGCCCCTGACGTGTTCTTCCCACTGATTGCTGCTCCCCTCATTGTGTGATTATCTGACTCCTTTGATCACTGTAGCTTGCCCACTTTCTATAAATGGCATGTGTGGTATGCATAGGGACGATTGCTTTCACTAATCAGCTTCTGAGATGTGTCCATGTTCTGTGTCCTTGTAATTTGTTCATACTGTGATGAGATGTTCTTCTGGATGAACATGCTGTGATTTACATACCTTTTGGTTCATAGATATTTGTGTAGCTCTTTGTAGCTACTATGAGGAATGCTGCTGTGAACATGACTCTTTGGAGAATGTCTTTGCTTATGTGGGGGTCCATCTAGGTGCAAGATTTTTGTGAATTGTGCCCTTAGGTAGCTGGAATTTTCATGAATTCATTGCCCTTGTGATCTAACCTATGTGGGAAAGGATCAATAGGGAATTATCTTAATATGTTATATGAAGTATGTAGATATATGTACATCTACGGATATTCATACAACTATTTGTCTATTCCCTCAGACTACTATCTCAATGAGAGCCAAGACTAGCTTATTTTATGCTAAGAAAAAGTAAAAATATATATCACTATAGACAAATCTCTCTTCTTCTCTTTATTAAGGTAATTAACATAGAATTCAGGTGGCATGGATTCTATTTGTTTGGTTTCTCTGGGCCTCTGTTTCATCATCTCTATAATGGAGAAGATTTACTGACTCAAGGCTACTGACAGAAGTTAACTTTCTTTTTAAAGATATTAGAGGCGGTGTTTACTATTCCTTCCACCTTCATAGTGTGGGCGAAGTTGATTCTTGGTTTTCATTAGACTTCTTATCGAAGACAGTGCCTTCTTAACAACCTCAATTGAGATTTTGACATGTTATCCCCCTAACTAGGAAAATGTTCTAATTGCAATCAGCAAAATCAAGCTGTAATTAAACGCTTGCAAATTGTTATGTTAGTGGGAAAGCATTTTCCACCCCTCTTCCGGTCATTGACTTCCTAAATCACCTTTTCTCCCCCAGGAGAGTCTATACTGGGTATTTTCTCATGCTTCATTTCTTTGTTTTTAGGTAGTTTTTCCTTTTAAGAGATCGACTGCATTACTAATCATTCATCCATGTATTTGATTGTTTTGTCTTGTTGGGGAAAAAATGTGGGAAGAACAGGTCCTGCAAAACAAGGTTGCTTTAATGATGGTGATATATTAGATTGTAGTCTTGATGGAATAGTGTGCATTTTCTCCACACTCTGACTCTGCACCCGTTCCAGACGTTCTCTGGACCTAGCATGCCTTACCTATAACATGACATCTTTAGGTAAACGTGGCTCTTCTATTATCTCTAAAATTTGGAAATTATTTTTAGAAAAATGTTCAGTCATAAAGGTCAGAATAGAAGAGAACGTTGTAACTGAGATTCCTAGGGCACAGGTGTGTTACAACTCTGGTGTTCACTGCACACTATGTGTTCCTTAATGTATTTCATAACCATCTGTCTGGTTCCATTGGGGGAAAACCTTGAGGTTCTGGCTGGTGTGTGTATGGGAAGTTTAGACGCTGAACCCCAAGAAGCACCCCGTGGGATTCTGGGGCTCTTCTCTTCCTTTGTGTGATCTCTTGGTAGCCATGCATTCTGGCAGGTATAAGTACAAAACAGAAACAGCCTGTGACTCTGGGGTGCCACTTGTAAGCGTGTCACAAATAACCACCTGACCTTGTGTGTCAGCAGCAAGAATGAGAGGCGTGCTCCTGTGTTAACCTGCTGAGACCTGGAGGATATTTATGCTTCAGTATAGCTTCTATGATATTAACTTAAATTGTTTTTACTTGTTCAGTCGAGTGAGGGAAATTTCCTTTGTATCTGGCTGAATACTGAAGACATTCTGGTACCATTTGACAATAACTTGAAGTGAGTGATACCCAGCATGGCATTTTCAGGATTGTGTGGTCTTTCTGTATATCAAGGTAGAGGTCCCTCTCTGCTTTATTTATATTTTGCAGTTTTGGGAATGTGGTCTATATACAGCAAATGAAAAATAAATAGTAATACACATGGATGAATGGAAGAGGGATAAAAAGGTGTCTGGGAAAGTATTTGGGGTTATGATGGGAATTCAAATTGTTTCCTTCCATGTGACAGACATGTCACCTTACCCCTTCTCTCCTGACCTCAGTGCTGGTGACATCCAGAGAGGAGTGCTGACATCAGGGTCCCAGTATGTGTCATTGTCAACCAATGACCCTGATGGAGGTGCTCACTGGTTTTAGATAAGGTCCTCAGCATCCCGAGTCCCTCGAGAGCTGCACCTAGGCAATGTCATTCTTCCTGTCTCCCATCCGACATGCTCATGTGCTTTGAAAGTTGTGGCATGTGAACTTTCAGTGAAGAAACTTCTTCCTGAAATATGTTTGATTTTTTTTTTGTTACATCTTTGCACACAAGAATGACAAGAAAAAACTAAGTCCTTTCCTGTTTTTCTCTCTTACTCTGTAGCTTTAGGGTGGTTACAACCAATTCCTTACATCTCTGTGTGCTGAATATTTATGGAGGAAACTTGGAGGAGAGTCCTTTTGTTTTCCCTTGGGAAGCATAATCCGATCTGACGTCTACACCAGCAAGTGGGAGGGCAAGGCTGGCACCACAGCTAAGTGAACAGAGGAAGTCCTGTATGGAGCTTGGGTTAAAAAGGCATTTTTGGAAAAAGGGAATAATTAGACAATCTGGAATGAGAAAGTTCCACATAAAGAGTTGTAGGCATGAGGCTACTGGCTTCTAAACAACTATAAGTGAGACAAACAAGCATAGATTCTCTGTGGTCGAGTCATATAGATCTGTAATGATGAAACACAGAATGCTTCCTGTATCTTCTGAGCTGGCCACATTCTCATATAACGCGCAAAACAAAGCTGCATCCAGACTCATTATCCTCATTCAATGGCTGTGGCTGAGGTGATACATTCCAGTCTGGCTGACTGAGGATTTTAAGCTGGATTTAGTCAGGGTTGTTCAAGGATGACACTGAAGCTTTCTCTGTCAATCTATCACCTTCTCAAATACCACTAATATCACCACTGTCATCACCACCATAGTTTTCCACATTACCATCATGAGCACTACTGCCATTATCACCATTATGATCATTCTCTTTACCATAAGCAAAGAACATCGCCTGCACTGCTGTTGTCCCTCTACAGCGATCACCCTCTTCTGCTTCCCACTCTACCACAGCTGCTACCAGTGTCATCACACTGTCAGCATTATCCCCATACCAGTGGAACCGTCACCTTCCTTATCTCCAATACTCCCATTACCTGATCGACTGCCCAATGTGGAATCTTGAGTTCTATCATCTCCTCCTGGTCTTAAAGTACCTCAGCAATGCAGGAGATGGTAGCAAGGGTGATTTTGCTGCGCATGGAAGTTTGTTTGAAGAGGGGTCAATCAATGTCCTAGCTGATGTTCACCAGACAGTAAGAGAAGCAATGTATTGTTAAAAGGAAGTTCACCAGGTAATCTCTGGGGTGTGTGATGGTTAATTTTGACTAAATTATCATTATCTCTGGGTGTATCTAAAGATTTTTTTAATGTATGAAATTTGAATAAAATTTGAGTTGGTTGATTATCATTGCCCTTGCCAGTGCAGAAGAACTCCATCCAATTTGTTAAGAGCCTGGATAGAACAAAGGAAGAGTAAAACTGGCTGTCCTTTGTTATCTTTGAGTTGGGTCATCAGTTTTATCTTGCCATTGGAGTCAGATACACTGGACTTATCTCATCAGTATCCTTGAATGTCTGGCCTTCAGTTCAAATTATGTCATAGGTTCCCTAGGATTTCCAGCTTATGCTCTGTCTGTCTGTCTGTCTATCTCTTTATTGTACTGATAGTTTCAATTAAACAGGTTAGTTTGTAAGTACAATGAATCTAAGTCAATGTTACCCTTTCTGTCATTTTCCCTCATCACTGGATGAAAAATTTGGACTTCTCTGTTTCTATAACCATGGACCAAATTCCTGTGTGTGTGTGTGTGTGTGTGTGTGTGTGTGTGTGTGTGTGTGTGTGTGTGTGTGTGTGTGTGTGTGTGTGTGTGTGTGTGTGTGTGTGAATTATTACTAATACTAACACAGAGGTTTGGCACATTTGGCCCTGATGTAACTCATTGGAAAAGACTCAATGTTCATGCATATCTTATAGGAAGGGATCTTGAGATGTCTGGAAAATCCAATCCATATCTCTCAGGTATCTCTTCCTTTATTTTATTTTCTACCTACTTTAGTTGCTTCTCTTTCCTTTGTCCTTTTTTTCCTCCCTCAATCTTCTTTCAGAAATCATGTTCTCAGTTAGGATGGAAGGAAGGAAAACTCGCTTTTCAGGCATTTAACCTCAAGAAGAAGAGATTGCTTTGCTTTGTGTCTTCCTTTTGCTGTCTGTGTACCAGTCTTTTCCTGGGGTAGTTGGTGTGAGGAGTAGAACTGGTTAGCTGTTTGTTGTGGGAGATTGGGTCTGTAGAGCAGTGACTTAGTGTCACTCAAGGCTTATCAGAAAATCTTTGAGAGCTAGTAAATCAAAACCGGCATCATAAATTCCTTGGGAATTCTGAAACACAGCATCGAAAAAGCACTATGCTCCAAGGGTGTGATGGAAGTAAGAAAAATGGTGAAAACATTTTTTTAAAAGCTTTAAATTACCCAGGGATTAAAAAAATATTTGTCACTCAGACAAGATAATTGAAGATGTAATTCTGTGCATAATATCCTGCCCTACGGGGGGTGACAAAAACATTAGATCCTGGACCTCTATCTGTTACAGCTTATTATCCTTCTCTGCCCCCTGCACCCAGGGAGCCTGGCAGTCAGAGCCCGCCGCTCCTACCACAGTGCTTCTTAAACATTGTGTTACAGAGTCCCAAGGAATCCTGATCCTGGAAGCCAGGATGTAACCATCATCCATCAGACAGAGCATTTCCCCAGTTAATCCTGCAGAAGTCAATCCTCTATGGTTTCATCCAGTCATATACAACAGTGTCTCCACCAATTCAAGGCCATAAAAGCCCGGGAATCAACATTTCCCAGGTACTCACTACAAAATGTATAGCAAGTTACCCATCTGCCAATTAAATGGACACCTATTAAAAAAAAAAAAGACTTGGTGATGTTAAAGACCTTACTCACCTTGGATTCCTCTGCTGCTCCACATCCTGGCTATCTGTTTTGTTCCTAGGGTGAGTACAGTATTGTACTTGGGCATTTACTTCTTGCTGTGGCTTTCTGCACTAGAATTGGATTTCATGAAACCATCAGCCCTTTCTGTCTGTTTGTCACTGCCGTCCCAGCACTGTTATAGAGAGTAATCTTAATAACCAGTTTTTTTGCCAGTCATGGTGCCTGGACTCTGGGTCTGGGCACTGTCCCTCAGCTCTTCAGTTCAAGGCTAGCACTCTACCACTTGAGCCACAGCACCACTTCCAGCTTTTTCTGCTTATGTGGTGCTGAGGAATCGAACCCAGGGCCTCATGCATGCAAGGCAAGCACTCTACCACTGAGCCACCTTCCCAGCCCCTTTAATAACAATTTGTATAATAAATAAAAGTAAGAAAATGGAAGTCCTCAAAATGAACGGACTTTATTAACACTGTTTGTTCCAGTCACAAAGGCATGAAAGGACATTTGCTAGGTATGACCCTTGGTGCTGCATTGGTCCAATGCTTAGGTTACTCTTCTTTTCCTTGAGGAATGTCATCCCTTTCATTATTCTAACCCTCATCTATTCCACTTCCATCCATCCTCTCAAGTTACCTGGTTCCATTTTCATATATTTTATTTGCTCATCATTCTCTCCATTCATTATATGAATTCTTAGTGGCAAGGAAATAGAAAGAAGAAAGGGAGGAAAAATATCCACATGCACTGTGCACACATAAACTCTGTGCTAGAAGGAGGAGAAACATCTAATCAGGCATTATCATTTTAATCTACCCAACAGGACAAAATTTCACTGAGAAACTAAATGACCAAGAGCTTTTGAGCTTTTGCTAGAAAGTACCTAATATGTATTTTAAAATAAAACCTTTTTGTTTTGGTCAGTTGTGGGGCCTGAACTCTGGGCCTAGGCACTGTCCCTGAGCTCTTCAGCTCAAGGCTAGCGCTCTACCACTTGAACCACAGCGCCACTTCTGTTTTTTTCTGCTTATGTAGTGCTGAGGAATCAAACCCAGGGCCTCATGCATACAAGGCAAGCATTCTACCACGGAACAACCTTCCCAGCCTGCACTGTTTATTTTTTTTTATTCTCAAGGCTGTGTTCTTGTTTAAATAACATTTGTTCATGCCTTCTTACTTAAAGAAACTGTACTTGTTCTAGAGTACTCAGCAACATCTCTACTCAGTTTGGAGTTTTATCATAAGAAAAAAAGAATAAAAGTAGGAAGCCAAGAAGTTTTACCGTAAGAAAGCCAGCTTCAAAAAAATCTATCTTAAAGCAATGAGTTTTGTTTTTCCTTGAGCCTGCTTGGCTCATTCTCCCGTACCTGCTTCTGCACCAGCATGCCCTTCATCTTTAGTCCAGCTCAGACCTTCGCCTCGTGTTTACTTTCTCAGCGGCTGAGATTGTTTAGAATGTGAGATGCATTTTCAGAAAGATCCAAGAGGGATTGAAATTGAAATGGGGTTCTGATGAAAGATCGTCCTTGAATCAGATCCCTTCCTCAAGTGTTACTGTGAAATTTAGGTTTGGATAGAATTGGATCTGCACCCCAACTGGGTTCTGGGTGAGCTGTGAGATCTTCAGTAATGGAGGTGAGGGAGGGGTCATTATTGTGATTCTCAATTCCTATATCTACCAAGGAGCAGAAGTGTTTGAATCAGAATGGTCTTGAGGTAAAGTGCTCTGAAATAACTCTTTCGTGCCAGGCTCCCAGGTTTTTGACTATGTACACTCTTGAAAGAAGGAGCCGGAGAGAACCCTGACTCTCTTGTTCTATGCTGAGTGGAGATGCAGCCACTCAAGAGGGTGTCAGTTCATGATGAAAGGAGCTGTGGTGGCAGGTGGGGGGTGGTGAAGACTTCTACCTGTTACCAAGGACGATGCTCCGAGTTGGTAGGGAGAACACTAAGAGCAAAGCCAGCAAGCGATTGGCCCCATATTCATTTAGGAGGAATAATCATTCTATGTGGCACAAATAGGTGAGATGGAGTTTTGTTTTGTTTTTGTTTTTTAGATAGACAGACTATGGCTATGTTTTAATAAACCTTTACTTGGGGTAATCATGTCAGGGCCATTCGGCTTACTAAAATGACTAAAGAGTTAGTGGCGACTAGAGGAAAAACAGGCAGAGGGGAGAAAGCTGAATCATGATCACATCAATTTGCAGTGTACTTGAGTACTTTGGACTAAAATAAAGATTACCTAAGAAACAATGGACTGGTAAACAGAGTACATAACATTAAGAGGATTTTAAGGTTCATATTGAATAGAAACATTCATTTAAAAAAGGATTCCAAATTACATGTGGTACCATTTGCAAGTAATTATTATGTTAATTATAAACAAAAGCTCCCCCTTTTTTTATTAATTCAGATCTAAGAAGCTATGGAAAAGTAATTTGCAGGTAAAAAAAAGTTAGCTTTTCCTTTTGCTTTGAAATATACAGAGACTTAAATGAAGCTTTTGCTAATTTCCTTCCAATTACCCCCAGTTCTCAGAAGTTACAGCAGCACATTTCCTGAGTTATAAATGTGAAATTTTCCCTTCTCACTAACTCAGCCCCTGGGCAGTCTCCATTAATGAAGTTTTCCTAGACTTGTTGCATAGTAGCAAATGTGTCCACTGGAAAATTAACAGGGAGAGAACTTGGGGCCTTTTAGGAATAATTAATGTGTTTAGAATTGGATTCTAATTGCTGGTTATAAAATGTACAGCCACTTACTTTGTTACTGGGCTGGTGTGATGTTGGCCCTGGTGCTTGGGGAGGGGCAGAGGGAGAATTAGTGGTTAACAATTTTGTTACGCAGACAACTTCATGTTGGCCCTGTGTATTCATCACCCTGACACCATGTGCACATCTGTTGGGGGTGTAACAGCTGATTCATTTGGACTGTGTTAATATGAGCGACATCATAGGGCTTCGTGATGAACAATTCATGGCTGGCTATAAATTACTCTCTCTCTCTGAACTTTTTCACCCCATCTGAGTGTGACTTATGAAGGTAGTTCCTTCTTTAATCTTGAGTGGACCTTACCCTGAAACGTTTGTGCATGTAAGTCTCTCATTTCATAAGAAATCAAGATGCTTCCTTTTTTCCTTTTTCCTTTGAACTCCAATGAATGAATTGTTGCTGCTGAAATTCATTAGGGTGCTGTTGATTGGTGAAATGAAAGCCTGGGTTGTACGTCAGGAAACTGAGGAGTTTGCCATGGTCCTGCTGTCAATCCACACTGGAGAAGGCTAGAAATCCAATTTTGTCTAGTCTCAGTTTCCTAATTTGTTTGTCAAGATGGATAATAAATTTATTTGCCTCTACCTTAAAGTTATGGTGAAGATCAATGAGAACCATATGAATACCTCATAAGAGTGAGCTAGAATGAGACAAGGACCTAGAGAAGACCACCTATTCACTTGTTTATTACAAATGGTTTTGGCCAAATACCACCTAAACTTAATTTAAAAATTTCTTGATTCTTATGCCCATAATTATAAGTATTCAAGAGGCTGAGATTTACAGGATCTTGAGTCAAAGTCAGCTTGAACATAAATGTCTGCTAGACTCTATTTCCAAAATAACCAGCAAAATGCATTGCTCAAGGATACAGCAATGTCTGTGGAAGATATAAGCATAGGTCAGTATTTTCTCAGTAGGACTCAGCCTGACAAACAAGGGAAAACTTGATAAATAGGACTTAGATCAAATTACAAAGTTTATTCATGTCAAAAGAAACAATAACTAGAATCAAGAGACAATCCCCTGAATGGGAGAAAATCTCCTGCTCTTCAACAGAGTAATCATCCAATTAATACATGAGCAAATTAATTGAACAGAGAGCTCTTAAAATAAATACAAATGATTAATTAACACATGAAGAAATGTTGAACTTCCTTAGCCACAAAGATAATGTAAATCAAAACTATGCTATGATTATATCTCACTCCAAGCAAAGTTGCTATCATAAATAAATAACAACAAATGATAAGATGCAGAAGAAAAGGAATTTTATTATATAATGTTGATACAAATGTAAACTAGTGTCTGGTGGAACCATTATGGAAATCAGTATGGAAGCTTGTCAAAAAGTAAAATGACTTACTTACGTCCAATGGCAGTAAATCAGCCTACAAGAAAGACGCCTGCACACCCGTGTTTGATCCAGTTCTGCCCACAGTTGAGGTGCCCAACAACTGAGGAATGCACGAAAATTATGGTGGAGGCTGGGAAGGTGGCTCAGCAGTAAAGTGCTTGCCTCGCATGCATGAAGCCCTGGGTTCGATTCCTCAGCACCACATAAATGGAAAAAGGTGGAAGTGGTGCTGTGGCTCAAGTGGTAGAGCACTCGCCTTGAGCTGAAGAGCTGAGGGACAGCGCCCAGGCCCAGGGTTCAGGCCCCATGACTGACCAAAAGAAAAATTATGGTGGATTTGCATATATATATATATATATATATACATATATATATACACATCCACACCCACATACATGTATATTTATATAATATATATGAGTCTATATATTATGAATAGTTTATTGTGTGTATTTTATATTGTACAATAGGCATTACGTAACAAATGTCTATCTGACATATGTATCTTATCTTACATAACCTATTATAATAGATTAAATATATGCTATATCTAGTGTTTTATAGATATAATATATAGACAGACAGATAGACCAGGAATATAATTCAACCACAAAGAAACATGAAATTAGTGTTTTGTAGGGAAATGAATGTATTTGGAGATCTTCTTGCGGTGACAGATAAGCCAAACTGAAGACTTAACTGCGTGGAGGGAGACACAGAAAGAAGGCCCAGGGCACAATGTCTTTTCTAATGACACAGCCCGATCAGTTAAGTGTGTCTCATCATCTTCATGCTTTTCTGTGTCCAGAAACTTGACATATGGCCTCACCTGACTGAAAGGGAAGTTAGGGCATGGTGTCTTTTCTCTTGGTGGTTATTGGCACCAAAGCCAGGGCTGCTTTATGCAGTGGGAGAAAGGGAAAATGCACTGAGGTACAGCCAGCAGCCTGGCTGCACAGACCTCCCCGGGTAAACGCCAGCCTCATGTTTCCCCGCAGCTTTCCAGCCTGCATCGGTCTGAATACCTCCCGTGTCATTTATGAGCTGTAAATATTTTGTAAGTTACCTAATGGCCCTTTGTCCCACTAGTTTCATTTGTAGAATCATTACTTTATCTGCAGCACGCCTCATTCAGGTTTGTGACAAGATTCCAGTGACAAAAAATAATTCCCTTAAAACCTACTAGAGAGCTGTTTATTAGTATTTGTTGTAAATAATTACTATTATAATTCGATACACACCTTGAAGATCTTATTACTTCTTGCCATTATTATTTGCCTTTATTATTATTAAGGGTTTTCCTTGTGTGTTTGTAATAGCCACTTGACATGTGGTTTTGCTTTTGCCGAATTCTTTAATTTCTGAGTGAATAAAGAATGATGATGGAAAAGAAATATAAACCACTAAACATGATTACATGTTATAAGGACCCCGCTGAAAACCAGTGGCAATTTTTCTTTATTGATTTGTTAGCATAAAATAAGGTTCTTTCCACTGTTTACATAGTTGTAACAATAATACTTAATCTCCTTAGGAATCCTCACTACTATAGTTATTGTAATTACAGTTGGTATATGTTATTAGAGGTAGGCAGGGGAGAAAGAAGAAAGGGGGGAAAGAGGGAGAGAGGAGGAAGTGGGGCATAGAGGAAGAGAGGAAAAGAGCAAGGGCAATGAAGGGAGAGAGTGAAATCACATGACACTGAAAAAGTTATTTCTTACTCATTAAACAACTATTCAAGAAGGGCTTTCTTGGGCATCCGATTCTTGTCTCCGGGTTGATACTTGTTGTCATACAGAAGTCAGTGATCGTAGGATTTTTTTTCCCATTTCCTGGAATTCATTTTGATAAATGTTATCTTATATGATCAGAGGCACAGAAGCATTTCGCTTTTGTGTTCCTCCCCTAAGAGCAACCTCCTTTGGTCTCAATGGGTTGTAGCTTTTTTGTTGTTGTTGTTGTTGGTCATGGGACTTGAACTCCGGGCCTGGTTGCGGTCCCTCAGCTCTTCAGCTACAGGGGAGCACTCTACCACATGAGCCACAGTGCCACTTCCTGTGTTCTGAGTGGTTTATTGGAGATAAGGTTCTCATGGATTTTTCCTGCCCAGGCTGGGTTTGAACCTTGATCCTTAGATCTCAGTTCCATGAGTAACTAGGGTTACAGACGTGAGCCACTGGCGCCCGGCCAGGGTTGTCATTTTTAATAGGTGTGAATACTGATTTAACAATTGGTCTCTTGTTACTTGTGAGTGGAAGTAACTTATTTTTCTCAAAATTGGAACACTTATTTTCATTTTAACTATAGGAAGAAATTTAAAGGTATATGCCCCACTAGCTGATATTCATCCTTAAATGTACCCAACTCATGAAGATTCAGATTCCATCAAGTAGAAGACTGTTAACTATCCTCCCTATTGCTTGTATGAAATGTTGCTTTAGCACTTCATACTTTAAAGCTAGTTGGTCATAGATTTAGTGTGCTAAACCCAGCACAAACAGAACAGCATGTTGTTAGTAACTCATAATTATTAGTTTTGTTGCTCCTCTGTCATAATAGCTATTCACAAATTTACAATCCTGGAAAATACCAGACCTTGTGTCTGATGCAGTGGAACATTTTTTTTAACAGGAATTAAATAAATCAGATATCAGACTCAGAGACTCCCTGAGCCTGGGTTCTGAGTTGGGGACTTGGAATGCTTTTGCCAGCTCTCCTGATTTCCTTGTGAATGTCCTCTGCTGGGGTTTTCTTGTGTGTTTTGGGTGAGTCTGTTTTTCTGCAAACACAACACTTTCGCACTTGTGCTTATCTCACAGTCCTGTGATTAAGGTTTTGAGTTCATCTGACATTTACAGCCAGCATCAGTCCAAGGACTTCCCTTCTGGAGGGTAAATGCAGCCTTCTCTGCAAGACTGGCTGGGCTTCGGGAAGCCAGGGAATCAAGGAAAATGCATCCTTGTAACTTTAAAAATAAACTCTTGACTGCCAACCAGCACAGCCTCCTAATGTGCCACATCCCACATGCATTTGGATTTAATTTGTTTGCTTTTTCTCAGTGATTGCTCTTTAATTATTGCAATGTTGAAACAACTTGCCGTGTCTCCAAAAATATGCTGCAGTAGCTGGGGAAGAAGTGGGGGTAAAGCACAGGCAGCCTGGAACACTGGGTAGTGATGCTGCTGGCGTTCAGGCTTCACCGCATTCTGAAGCAAGCAGTAACTGGTGCCCAAAGCTGGCTTGCTGGCCATCCATTAATGCCTTCCACAAAATGGCACAGTTTTGTTGTTGTTGTTGTTGTTTTTGGATTGAGATTTTTCTTTATTATAAAGATGCTGTGTTATTTTACAGAGATGAGAAGCACTACTCTGAGGTATAGATTGGACTGGCTAGAATCTGTCAGCAGCAGCTGACAGGAAGATAGATTTTTACTTTATCCAAAATCAAAACAATAGAGATCTAAGCATGTGCTCTGCCTTTGTTCTCCCATGCCTACGCTCGTGAGATGGAACGGTGGATCCTGGAGCTCACGACGGACTCCAGTGTTCTCTGTGAATGTGTTGAGAGCATTTCAGTGGTTCAGAACAAGTTGAGCACCCCATGCTGACATCCATGTCTTCCTGTGCCCATGGTGTTCTCCTCACCTGGGGGCAGTTCCTCCAGCATTATTATTGGCCTCCCCACTTCCAAAAAATTATATGAGGATGGGTAAAAAGTCTTTAGGTCCCTAAACTACAGCTGGTTTTGAGACTAAAACTACTTTTTGCCACACTCGCAGCTCATCTTCTGGCCAGGGGACTTGGAACGATGGAACACCATCCCTCACCCCTCAAGCTCTTGGATGCCTTGTGTTCGGGCGAAGGGGGTTGTTGTACTACTTGTCTATTCACCATCAAGCTCAGGCTGGGTGAATACCAAGCAGTACGTTGTTAGATCACCTAAGTGCCCAATGTGTTTTCTTCTGATTCCCTGTGTCAGGCAAGCCCTGTGACTTCAGGACAATTGGGGCCAATTACCACTGTCAAGACATTGACCCCTTTCTTGATTGTTGGACTCTTGGCAAAGGGAACCTGAAGCTGTTGGACTCCAGCCATGGCTTAAAGCTGATTAGGAATCGTGTGTTCCCGACGCAAGCATTTTGTCCATGATGGCTGTGCAGAATGACAGATTCTAACTCGTAGGAGGTTGAGAAATGAGGCTGATGGTAAGAGACTTCTGACTCTGGGTGCCTGGATTCAAGTATCTTGCAGATCAGGCATCTTATGATAGATAAAGATCATTTCCTTTTGTCAGAAGTCTTGGTAAATTGGCCGGGTTTCCTGCTCAAGGGTCTTACAAGGCTGGAATCCAGACCGTTGTCAGGCTGATCTCTCCTAAGGAAGTTCTAGGGAAGAACTGTCTTCCTAACTCATTCATACTGTGGACAGAATTCAGTCCCTTATCTTATTCTGTAAGCCTTTCCATCACTTTCTGCAAGTGAGTCCCCCTGGCTGCCATTCTAATGATGCATTTTTGTACAATAATTATGTCCACTTCTCTTCTGATAACCAAGTGTGTGCATTTTGTATCTAGTCTACCACAAGCCCAAGTATTTATTGCTGTTTTGTAAGAGCCTTGGCAACAGGGGTGGCCATTCCTTCCTGGGGAGGCTGTTCCCCTTCGTGTTTACCACGAGGGTAGAGTAGTGTGTCCCCCATTGTGACAGTGAGCAGAGAGCCCATTGGTGGTTGCTTTGTCACTGTGCAGTATATAAATCCTAGCAGCTCACTCCACTATGCATTTTGATCTTTCTCTTCACCATTTGCCTGTGCAGTTCTGGCTTCTCTATTCCACCTAGGATATGTCCATGTTTCTAACAGCTGTCTCAGTGAATGAATGTTATTTACATGTCAAGTCATTAATATTCTGTACCATTATTTTTTAACAATATGAATATTCTCTTATAGAGCTTTGTGGTCTTTTCCTTCCTACTTTGATCAGCCACCCCCAGGCTCCAGTTCCATATCTGTACTTCCACATGTCAGATAATCTTACCCTCCCTTCACCACATGGTGCATTTTCCCTTCTAGTGCCCCCGTACTTCTCCACTTAGAGTATCATGTCATTTCACCTAATACTGGCCTGTTAATCAAGAGGAGAAGAGTGGGTGTATGAATTTGCAAGTCAAAGTCGGCTTCATCCTGTTCATAGAAAAAAGGGATACTACTTCCCACTTAGAAGAGAGACACATCTGAGTGCAACAGAATTTGGGAATAGAAAATGTTCAAGATCATCAACTGAGACTCCAATCATATGGCTCAGAGTCTCACCCCTTTCCATGTACGAACTGGCTGTGGCACAACAGGATTTCTGAGATCGAGAATTCAGCTTCTCTGGAGATCTTCTGTGAAGAGGAAAGCTGCTTATCTACTATCCAGATAGCCTCTGTATGTTTCAAACCCAGTAGCTGTTCATCCTTAGCCTTCCACTATCTTATTACAATGCATCAATTAATAAACCTCAATAGCAGCTGCCAATTACACAAATCCTTAGAGTTAATATTATCTCTGGAAAAGCTCAGGCAGCTAAACAATTCTACCAGCTAGTGATCTCCCTTCCACACTCATGGGAGAGGTTTGACCATGACAGTGTTTAAGAATATGGAGGTATTGAATATAGTCTTCATTGTCCAACAGTGAATTATTGGCTCTCAAATCCCATGGAAGAATCTTTCCTCTAGTTTTATTCTTGACATCGCTGTCCTTGATTGGATTTGCTGAGAGAAACTGAAAAGACCGGGTGCAGGAAATTTCCTGACAAGTAGTCTTGATCAAGAATAATACTTGTATCTAGTGGGAATTTGATAGGGGGATAGGAGGAAAGGTGGTTCTATAGCACTGTCCTGGGGAGTTGTTGGGCTAGAGTTGAGAGAAGGAGGCCAGGACTCTGTGTACACTCACTGAATGGTCCTTGGATGGGGGCTGCTCAGGCAGGGGCTACTTGGCTTTGTGCAGTGTGGCTCTCCTCACTCCAAGGTAGTTTCTGAGGGGGAAACCTGGGAATTAGAGAGAGGTTTCCTTGCACACCACACCCAGGGTGTGTCCTGTCTCTACGGACCTGGGTAACGCATCAAAGCACATCCATGTGGGATACATCTCATTTCCAACCTACTGTGGGTGCAAACCTTAGTGAGATCCTTTCTCCTCTCTCCTCTCTGTCTAGGTTTCGTCAGAAACCATACGTTCTAGACTAGCATAGAATCTCTGTGTCAGGGTGTCTGCATCGGATAATATATAAGAAAATACCTCCCCTCCAACAAAATAATGTTCTATCAACATTGTGACTTACCTTCTTCAGGTGGCACATGATAGAGAAGGAAAAAAATTGACAAGGATCAGTCCTATTTTAGAATCCTTTCCTGTCACTGAGCGTCTTTGGGATTTTGACTAAGTGTTACAGACTTCTCTACGACTCAGAACTTTTTAGCTGCCAAGTGGGGGTTCTGAAACTGACTTCATGGGGTTCATGTCAGGTTGAGATGACATTAATTTCTCATTACTGTTCCATTTGTCTTACTTTCAGTGAATCCTAAGTGACAACTTGGGTTGATGTATCCTGCTCTGTTTTAAAACAAACATTCACTTGTATCATCAGCCCACAGAGCTGGAGCATGGTTGAAATATCCAGACATTTCAGCCCGTGATGAGCCATGTCCGAGTGTGCAGTGGAAACTTCACTCCGCAGGCCCAGGGGGCATCTGCAGCCAGCCTGGGGAGCTGGGGCATGGGCCCTGCAGACGGCGGGGGTTCCTCGCCACTGGGCCTTCCAGACACAACCCTCACTGAGAACATCACCCAGATAGCCTGGCATTCTTTTTTTTTTTAATGTTTTTTTATTGTGAAATTACTGTACAGAGAAGTTATCGTGTCATTCTTTTATTCTACTCTGATGAGTTTTATTTGGTGATGAAAGCCGTCCAGTGCCTTTGCAGAAGGTAAGTACTTACTCAAGCGAGACCTGACCTGAGAGCCGAAGGAGGGCTCAGGTCAGTGTGACAGGAGAGGTGGCTGAAGAACTAACATTATATGCTTTTTATTTTTGTAATGAGGGGTTACAATTACATGGGCAAGGTAACGAGTACATTTCTTATCAAGCATTGTTGCCTCCCCCTTTGTTTCCCCTTCCCATCCCTTTTCATCTTCCACCCCCCCACCCCCACCAAAGTTGTAAAATTCGTTTTTTTGACATAACGTCTTAGACATCTCATTGTTGCAATGGATCCACCTGTATCTCTATTTAAACAATTTGTTTTTTCCCTTCCCCTCCACAAAGTATACAGTGAAAGCAGGGGTTATACCGTGGGGGAGGGACATACAAAACAACAAAGAAATCATCTTATAAATATGTTAGACACAAACACAAGAAAGAAAAACCATTTGAATCCTTATCTTGGGGTTCATTTTGCCTAACATCAACTTATCTGACTGTTTCTGCTTGTCTCAGACAAAAGACCATACTAAAGCTACCAGCACAACTATGTTTATTGCAGCATTATTTACCATAGCTAAGATATGGAACCAACCCAGATGCCCCTCTGTAGATGAATGGATCAAGAAAATGTGGCATATATGCACAATGGAATTCTATGCCTCCATCAGAAAGAATGACATTGCCCCATTTGTTAGGAAATGGAAAGACTTGGAAAAAATTATATTAAGTGAAGTAAGCCAGGCACAAATTAACATAGTTCCCATGGTTTCCCTTATTTGCAATACCTAGATTATATTCTTTTGAGAGGAAATAACAGCAAATTTGTGGTGCTAGTTACTTAATTCACATTATTCAAGAACCCAGACAGTTCGAAGGGAGTGCTAGGCCTAAAGAGGTAGTAGCCATCAGCCCTTCCCCAGGAGTGCAGCCATGTGAGTCCACACACCGGACTCAGAAGCAAAGCTCCAACCCCTGGACTAGAAGTTACCGAGTCCATGGTAAGGTAGAGAGACAAGTGGACAAAGAATGGAATTGATAGTGGATTTCTAGTTATCTCCTCTGTTAATGCCTTGGTAGAATTTATTCAACTTCTCTGGGTCTAAGTATCTTTGAGTATTACATACTGATAATGGTTCCTGATGTGAAGAACTGTTTGAAATGAATTGGATCCTAATATAAAACACCTGGGACATACTAGATCGTCACTAAAATGCAACCTTTATTACCAACCCACTCTGATCATTTCCTCCTGACCCTCATTCTTGGAGAGCATGTTTTTAGAATAGAGTCTTGGTCTTTTCCTAGTGTTTTGATTATTGGGCTTTATTCTCATCAATGGAAGCAGTCAGGTTTTGCTCTCGTTTTCTCTTCCCTATCGAGTTGTGTTTCTGAGGCCTTGGGGTCCTCAGTGTGTCCTTGTTATGTCTGTCTGTCTGGATCTGAGTGTAATCAGTACACAAGGGTCATGGCTCAAGCTGGAGCTCTGTTGTCGGGCTCCCACTTTTACTGTAAATGTGTCTGCAGCAGGTGTGCATATCCTGCTTTCCCACAGCAGACTTCATTTTACAAGGTTGAATTACTTTATCTCCTCTTCCACCTGCTTCAACAGAACGGATGAAATTCCAGGTCTTTCCCCTCTTCTCAACTAGCTTGGGAAGATGGATCTGTGTGTACTGTAGAATCAAAAGACCCCTACCGAAGTCTAGATTTTACTTTTTTCCCCCATCAAGTCAATTTTCTTCTTATAAGGTTTCAGTCAAAGGTTAAGTGTGATGAAAATAATAGCAGATATTTTCCTGAGATCTTATTAAGTGCTCATTGTTATAATATATTTTATCACACAAATGACTTCCTATAAAATACAGTTAAGCTTTGATGAACAACTCTCTGTAACTCTTATTTTACACCAGACAGCAAGAGTCCAAGTGAGGTCAGAGAGAGTCAGGCAGATGTGAAAGAAGGAATATGTAATGAAAGAAAGAGGAAAAGAGGAACACGTCTCCGGAAAAGATATCGTGGTGAGCTGTAGCAAGTAGAACTTTTCTTCAAGCTCTCTGAGCTCTCTTGCTTTGTAAGCAACAACCCTTTCCAAAATCTCAATGTGGGAAACAAGAAATGAAGTCAAAGAGTTAGACTCTAAATTGGACAGAAGGTGTATTTGTGCTTTGTCTGAATACTCAGATACCACCCCCCTCTCTATTTCCAACAACCTGGTAAACGTGACCAATCAACTATTTTATCTGTTGCTGCTAGTATCTTGTTCAACATTCCAGAATTGCTAGGTTGGAGGCTGGAGCTATCCTCTTGATTCAGAATGCTTCATGCTTTCAACCTATTTGCTGAATGGATTGTATGAAGCAGGTGTGGACCAGGCCCTGGGGACAGAGCAGAGAGCTGGAGGCCAGCCGCTCTGTTACACCTTGGCTGCATCCTCTGCTTTTGAGTAAAGAGTTAGTGGTTAAGTAGTATCATCGGACAAAGTATTTATAATAAAAATAATTTTACTTAACCTAAGTCTTCTTTTCTTTGGGTTTAGGTCCATAAAAGAAAGCATTTAGCCTAGTGACCAATTGACCGAATCCATGTACCTCAGATTGAATCCTTTACACTTTTTATTCATTCTCTATACTTCGTAGTTATATTTACCCTGATCTTCACCTGTAACATAAATTCTGTTGTTTTCATACCTACATTACAACAGTGTTTCCAATGCCCTCTTTGTAAACTACACCATGCTTCAAACATAGAAAAATTTTTGGTGGTGGAATTTATTGTTTATAAAACAACTTATATTTACTTTTAACAGTAAACATGATCTTTTAAGATAACTATCATTCTCCTAGTTTATAGATAAGGAAACCTGTAAGTAGTCAGAGTAAGGAAACATAGTTTAATACATTCAGGCCCTAGCTTCCAAACATAGGTTTGGTAATTAAGTTTCCAGCTCTGCCTTTTAAAATCTCCTGAGTTGGGGCCATAGACAGGACTTTATGCAAATTGGGAAGACTCTGCTGATACATTCATGCTAAATAGGAAGAGTGAAGAGGCACTGGACAATCAGCCGCTAGGAGCTTAGTATGAGGACCAGAGATTGCACCCTGGCACACTTCAGAGGTGGTGGTCTCTATATTACAAATGGTACACGGGAGACTAGTGGATTTATTTCTGGGCCAAGGTCATGCAGATAGGAAGTCCCTCCGTGTGAATGGAGCCCAGCCTCATGTGGAACACAGGCTCCTTCCTTAGCAAACCCTTAGGCTCTCTAGTTGCAGTCTCCACCTCGGCGCTCTTTTTATTTGGTTCTGCATTTTTCTGATCAAAAGTGCCCGGTGGGGATATATACTGTGAGGCAATTTAGCCAAATATCCTTTTTAGCAAATGATTTATTTACTGCTGCTAAGACAGCATTTTCTCCCAATCTTTCTCTGGCCTTCTTTGTTACTTCCTGTCTTTCTTGTTCATTTCTCGCCAGGAAACCTCTTATCTTTGCTGATTTGGGGCCAGTATATCTTCTTGCCACAGTAAATCTGAGGCTAATAGGAACTCGGAATAAAAGCAAAGCTTAAGGCCACTCAGAACACAGTTATCTTCCCCTGTGACAAATAAGTTATTTTCCCTTTAAATCCCCATGTGTGTTGCTTCCCAGTGACCCCTTCCCCTCACACAACCTGCTTTCCCTTGTAGGTTTGTCCTTCTGCCAATCAAGGGCAACTGAACCAATGAGAACTAGAAATAATCTGGATAAAAATCAGTATATTCTTGGTATTTACATATGGCATGTGCATACTGGCATTCCATATCACTAGGTTCCACATGTGTGGATCAAATAATTATGGATGGAAAATATTCTGGTGAGGCTTTCCTTGTCAGGATTCCCTAGACAATACAGCATGATACCAATTTGTGTAACACATATGTTGGATTAGGTATTACAATTAATCTAGAGAGTAATTAGAGTGTATAGGATTATCTACTTTACTGGGAAAGATGATGCCATTTTAAAGAAGGGACTCGAGCATTCTGGGATATGATTCTGTGTGGATATCCTCGTGGGCACCAGGTAATGACTACTTCCTTATCTGAGCAGTTGCCCTGGGAGAACAAAGGACAGATTAGAAGCTCATGAAACAAGGGAAAGACACGCTGTGGCCTTCTCCTTCGAGCCAGGTGCTATCTCTTTGTTTATCCAGACAGCTACATAACTAGTCTGCTGCAGACACAATCAAAATTCTCTGAAGGCTGCAAAGCCTTCCCAACATACTACCTTTCAAAATGAAAAGCATGACCTCGCTTATAAGGTGTGACAGAGGTTACATAGTTGAACGAGCTGTTGTCCAAAAGCAACCTGCATAAGCTTGAAATTCTTTTCTTACTTGGCACATGCCTTACTCCCTCCGTCCTTCAGGTTTTAGACTATCCTGTCACCACATTTAAATGGCCTATCTAATACTCTGCCTTTCTTTCTCTTTGTTTCAGAAATATTACCAATTATGCTTGAGTATTTATTTATAATCTCTTCTTGAAAGAGGATAAGCCCCATGAGGTAGGGAAGTGTAACTACTTTGTTCAGTCTTGCAGTCCCAATGTGTAGAACAATGCTTAGTCTGGACTGGAAGTTCAGATTTTGGATATCTAATAGCAAGACCCATAATGCTATCTCAGGTCAGCTTTTGGCAGACAGAACGCACCCACAATCATTTGGAATGGAGAGATCTGCATGTCAACAACTACTGAGCAACTCTTCCCTCTCAGCATGAATCTTGCTACTGAATGTTTAAAATCAAGAAGGGAACTTTATATTCATTCTTTGAAATCTCCTTTTGACATTGATATTTGAGATTGCTTTGTATCTGGATTCTGACCTCAGATCACTCCTTCCTCTTCCCTCCATCTCCTCATCTCCTCTGGTGCTCTGACTCTTGAGCTTTATATCTGAATCCCATGCTTCCATGACTGGCTGCCATCTGGCCTTCAGCAAGTCCTGTGTCACAGGTGATATGATTTTAACAATCCATCCTCTAGAACAACTCTCTCATGTGGTCATACTAGACTTCACTTTATACTTTCCTCCATTTCCCTTTTCAAGAATAATCGTTTGGCTGTAGTCACATTAGGATAATTACCCAAAAATTTGACCTCTGTAATTTCATCCTCTGGAGGTCCTCTGCAGTCATGAGACATTTTGTCTCCAACGATTGTTTCCTCTACTTCTCCTGCATGGAGGAACAGCGGAGCCTGATTTGATGTACCTGAGAGTTCTTCGCCCATCTACCTATACTTGGGTGTCATATCCCAAGGTAGCCAGGACTGCCATGAGATGGATTGCCCAGAATGGTAACTTGAGAATTTTCCATGATGAAGTGGGTGATGTATAGGACTTGGACCTCCCAAGTTTAACCCCAAGGGCTGCTGTGTGAACTCTGGAAACTTTCTCTTCCTGACATTAGGAATCAAAAACATCTCGCTGACTATGGGCTGGTGGTCTTCAGTGAGACAGTGTACACTAAAATGTGCTGGAAGTGATTTCACACCAGACACAGGAAATGTGAGCAGCGTGAGGCAGCGGAATACCTCCTGGAAGGCAGCCTACAAGCACTGGTGCATGCCAGGTGGTCATTGCAGGATTCCCAGTTACCCATATCACACAGGGAATGGTGTTGACTTTAAGTTCCAAAGTAACTTAGGGTGAGTTGAATCAGAACATGTTTACACATACTCATTCCCTATAAATTAGGTTAAGCATCCGAAGGGAAAATATATATATATATAATTTCCATTCAGCTATTTTCTGAAAGGATATTGAACTATTGGGAGTTATGATTCCAAAAACCCTCAGGCTCATGAAAAATGTGGCCATTTGCATATTGGGCCTCTGAGACTGCTTGCATGCTGCTGTTTCCCTCGGACCCTCAGGGTTGGAAACACCAAGTTATTCTAGGCCAAGCAAGTTGTGTTTGTTCAAAACAAGAAAATAAATCAAAGACAGAGCAATAAAGAAGCAGTAGGCTGAAAATCTGTAGAGGTAGATTCTTGTCTCAGCTCTGCCTGACAAAAATCAGTGTGGCTCTGGCTCCATCTTTCAGCACATCCGGACTTATGTAGCAATCCACAAAAAGGGCTTGAGCTGTTTTCTGCTGACCAGGGAGTTTACGCAAGTGCAACTCCCTCCTCCCACTGCCGATGGACCCACCTTTCCCAGGTGTCCTGGATCTCCTCTGTCTAGTCTCCCTAGGCTACAGTCAAAACTTGGATGAGAGATGTCCTTCCTATTTTGGGGTCATGTTTTCCCCCATGCTTTTCTCTAATTATCCTTCCTGGCTCGATCCCCTGATCCCCAGGCTCAAGCTTGGCTTTTAGTGATGTTACTCAGGCCAAGACTCACCTCTGATCTTGCAGCTGGATTGCATCTCTACGTTCAAGTCCTCCCTGCTCCAGGAAACATTTCTTGTAGCCAATGGTTATTGATGAATGAACACGTGTCCACAGTACAGTCATCGTTTTGCTCACATGTTGGGTTTGACTCACTTATCTCCTGATCCCCCTGTGAAGGAGGCTGAGGGACAGCATGGAACCCAGATAGGATGTGTTTTACATCTTTTCCCTGGCAGCTCACCATGGTAGCTCTCATCCCATGTCTCTGCACAGCCTCCTCCAATGGAATCAAAGCTTGAATCGATGCTCATTTTCATACGTTTGGCTGTGTATGTGTGATTATGTGCCTGGGAGATACTGTTTTCTTCCTGACCTGGTGTTGACACCTACAGTCCCAGCCCAAGGCACTCATTATCGTGTACAGTGTTTGTCTCATATGGGTTTTCCTTTGAGTATGAGACTCTTAGCAACATGATGACTGGGAGGAAAGATAATTTTGTTCATCATGTTACCTCTGTTTTCAACAATGTGGTGCCCATATTTTATTTACATAAAGTGAGGATCTGCAGGTGAAGAAGAGACTTTGATTACATGAATGAAAAAGTAATTACCAGGGTTTTTCTTTTCTTTTCCACCAGTAACTCTGGCAAAGTCTTGCCATCCTGGCCTCTCAAAGAGTTTTGGTTGACTTTGGAAAGAACAACCAAGATTCAAGAGTTTTCCAGCTCCTAGAGGCCTCCCGATGTCAGAAAATTGCTCTCTCTGCAATGAAAGCAGCAGGCATGAAGTCTACAAGCATGTACATAAAAAGATCCATTATCCCTCGAGCCAAATGTCACTGCTGGAGTAGCTTCCAAATGCTGCCAAGAAGAACATTATTAATAACGATAATGATAATAATGGTGATCATAATAACACTTATTAAAATTTAATTCACATGACACCCAAGATCCACAGCTCTGAGAGGGAATCATTCTCCCAGCAAAGGGAAAGGAGGAAAGCAAAACTTCAGTCTAAAGAAAATATGATACAATTTGGGTCGAGAGCCAGATTTTCAGCTCCTCTGTTCGGGTAAGAAAAGGAAAGGACCACATTCAGCTTCAGACGAAGACAGACTCCAGGTGAGAAGTCTGGATTTAAGAAATACAGCACAGAGAGAGAAGAAAGTGTTATGTATTTGTCTCACTTCAAGATTTGTGCTTTTTATCAAAGCATGGAAAATTTGAAGGTGAGAATTCCAAAGGAGGCAGGAAGCAGACTCGTCTTCAAGGTTGTCTGGGTGTATGAGTATTGTGCAGTCCTAAGAGAAACACTATTCCTGAGTTGAAGGGTCTGTGGCTCAGATAGGATGCCTACAAAAACACGATCAAATATTTGGAGAGTGCATAGAACAATAAAGTAGGTATTTGAATGGTGATTTGGCTACATGAAACATTTTCACTTATGGCAGAATTCAAGGCATTTCAAATGATAATAGCTAACAAGAGAAATGGCTTTAATTTATTGTGGCAGTGCTGTATAATTTTAGCTGCAGTGGGATTAGAAGGCCAATGGATCAGGTCTGGGTCATGGGTCCTGTGATCACTCTGGGTTCTGGAATATGTCATGCAGAATTCCCTAAGCTTTCATTTTGTATTATTAATTGAGAGCAATAATACGGAGTGTTAGTCAGGGCTCCCCAGAGTGGGGGAACCAATTAGAAGGCCCTTCATCTGCCATCTATTAAACTGAAGAGTCAAGAAAGCATTGGATGTAATTTAGGTAAAGTCCAAAGGCCTGAGAAATAGGGCCACTGATGTCTGAAGACAGAAGATGGTGTCTCAGCTGTATCAGAAGTGAATCCCCACTCACCCTAACTTGCTGCTATATTCAGACCCTTAGTAGAATCAATGACTCAAGGTGTCAAGGTGATCACTGATATGCAGGCATGGACTCCAATGCTCATTTCTTTCAGAAACACCTGCATAGACATGTCATGTTTCTCTAGCTATCTAGTCTTTCTTCATCTAGTTTAAGTGGACAATTAACTTTCACCCAGAGTTTAACATAATGGATTTTAAAACACCCTCATTGATTGTTAGTATCTCATTCAATAAGAGCTATTGAGCACTATGAAAGGGTTCACATCTGAAGCAAAATAAGAAAGAATCTAAGAGATTCATATGTAGATAGATAGATAGATAGATAGACAGACATATATACATATATGTGTCTCTGTATACTTATCTGTATCAAATTGAATATGTATTTGTAAAGCAGGTCTTTATAACCATTTCTAAATTGAATAGATCTGTGGGCAAATTGATTTTTAAGACAAAGAACTTGGGGCTTGGAAGATGGCTCAGTGGTAGAGTGCTTGCTTTGCATGCATGAGGCCTTGGGTTCAATTCCTCAGCACCACATAAACAGAAAAAGCTGGAACTGGTGCTGTGGCTCAAGTCGTAGAGAGCTAGCCTTGAGCTGAAGAGCTGAGGGACAGTGCCCAGGCCCAGTGGTCAAGCTCCACACTGGGGTAGGGGGTTGGAGGGAATTCTTCAGAGCTTGTATTGAATACATAACAAACTGCTTTGTGTGTTTGGCAAGTTACCTGTCTCCAGTGTGCCGTAAGAATAGGACTATCATATAAATTAATAAATTACTTTAAAAAAAGACTAAGCACTTAAGAGACAGAATTGTTGCCTACTTGCCTGAGTGTGTCTTGGGATATGAAAATAACCAGAGGCATATGATTAATTAGTTCAGTATTAATTATTGTATATCCCTCTTCCCAGGCCACAGATTCCTCCAGGCTGAATTATAATTCAAGAAACATTTATTTTCTCTGTGTCAATCCTTTTCATTAGTATTAAACTTGAATCTATATCTTAATCTATAGTAGATAAGGAAAACAATTTTTCTCATGAATAAAATTCTATTATATAGGTATATATATGTGTCTATGGGTGTATATATATGCATGTATGTATATATATATATATATATATATATATATATATATATATATACACACACACATATATAGCCATCAGAAAGAATATTACATCATTTTCAAAGAAAGGGAAGTACCTGGAAAATCATGTGAAATAAAGTAAGTCAAGCACAGAGAGACAAAAGATGGGTGCTTTCTCTCATAGGTGGAAGTTAGAATTACTCTATAAATATGTATCTATACACTTTGGGAATTCAAGTGTACACAAGTGTATTAACTGAAATATGGTAGATTCAAGGGAGAACTCAAAAAAGCTAACTCACAGTCCCATAAAATGAACATGAGAATTCAACTACTCAGAAGTAGGGGGTTAGGATTAAAGGGAGGGGTGGAGACAGGGGTGAAGAGAGGTAGAGGAGTGATGAAGTAATACAAGTCAATGTATTTTTTTTTTTTACAAAACTAAGAATATTAAGGGGGGAGTGGGTTGGAGAGAATGATGAAAGAGGTGACATTGATCAAGATGCACTGTATTGTGGGGGAAGGGATGGGAAAGGGAAACAAAGGAGGAGGCTACAAGCTTGATAAGAAATGTATTCATTATCTTGCCCATGTAATTGTAACCCCTCTGTACAGTATTTTCACAATAAAAAATAAATTTGTAGATAAAAAAGATGCACTGTATTCATACACCATTTTGTTGAATGACAACTACTTGTACAACTACTTAAAAGATTAAATAACATCAAAGAAAAAATTCTAAAATTACAGTTTTATTACCTTTAAATACTTGTGAAAATGAGTTAGCATTCAACAAACCAGTGTATAGGTACAACACATTTTAATTATTGTCACCCCTAAGAATATACTTTTAACAAAAATATAACATAAAACATAGGCTAAAAATTTAAACTCTCAAAGTGATATACAATTAAACTTTTCTTCCTACCAAACTTCTGATATTCTTATTAGCATCATAGTCCCTTGTTTATCCATTCATATTTTTCATGTCAATGCATGCCTAATCATAATAAAAAAAATGATCGTGATAATAACGAATATTATCAAATACATACCATATGCCAGTAGTTTTTCTAGGACTTTATATACAACTGTTCATTCAATTTCCACAACCCCAATTGCTTTATAGACTCTGTCCGGCTCCCACTTCTCTGGAGAAGTTCTGTCTTTGTGGTATGGCACAATCATGGCTGTCTAGCTTGATGCACACGCGGTATCCTGAGTGGTACCTGGTCCTTAACAATGGCTTAGCCACCGTGACTCAGCCTGTCTCAAGCTTCGTCTTCCTCATGAGTCAGGTCAATTTTGAACTCTAACTTATGTCATATGGGTAGGACCATCACAGTTATTTGAATAGTTTGAGTTGGTGTGTTCCATTTGAACCAGATTGGTGCATATTACTTGGTGTTTCCTGAACACACAGCTAATGAAGTTTTTTTTTCCTACCAAACATTAGGCTGAGAGCTTAATTTTAGCATATATTATTTATTCTCTTTGTAAAACTCATTTTATTTTTTTTTATATTTTATTTTATTTTATTTGAGAACATACTGTACAGAGGGGTTACAATTACATGGGCGGGATAATGCATACATTTCTTACCAAGCATTGCAGCCTCCTCCTTTGTTTACCCTTCACCTCCCTTCCTAGCCTCCCCCCTCCCCCCCACCCAATCATACCCCCCTCCCCGCCCCACACACCGACATTGTAAAGCTGGTTTTGACATGACATTTTGTACTTCTCATTGTTGCAACAGGTCCACCTGAATCCTTAAACGACTTGTTTGTCCCCATCTCCTCCACATGTTATACTGATATCAAATATAGTGAAAGCGGGGGTTACAATGTGGGGGAGGGACATACAAAGCAACAAAGAGATAATCTTATAAATGCGTTAGAAACACATGCATTAAAGAAACAAAAACATTAAAATACACATCTAAGGGTTCCTTTTCCTAACATCACATTATCTGACCTTTTCCGCTTGACTCATACCTATACTAGATATTGCAAATAAGGGAAACCATGGGACCTATGTTTCTTTGGGCCTGGCTTACTTCACTTAATATAATTTTTTCCAAGCCTTTCCATTTCCTAACAAATGGGGAAATGTCATTCTTTCTGATGGAGGCATAGAATTCCATTGTGTATATATACCACATTTTCTTGATCCATTCATCTACTGAGGGGCATCTGGGTTGGTTCCATATCTTAGCTATGGTAAATAATGCTGCAATAAACATAGTTGTGCTGGTAGCTTTAGTGTGGTCTTGTTTGTATACATTTGGGTAAATGCCCAAAAGTGGGATTGCTGGATCATAGGGAAGATCTATATGAAGTCTTTTCAGGAACCTCCATACTGCTTTCCAAAGTGGTTGAACAAGTTTACATTCCCACTAACAATGAAGTAAGGTTCCTTTCTGTCCACATCCCCTCCAGCATCTGTTGTTGTTAGAGTTCTTGATTTTTGCTGTTCTAACTGGAGTGAGGTGATATCTCAATGTCATTTTGATTTGCATTTCTTTTATGGCTAGGGATGTTGAACATTTCTTCATGTGTCTATTGGCCATCCTTCTTTCTTCTTCAGAGAAGCTTCTCTTTAAGTCTTTCGCCCACTTATTTATCGGGCAGTTGTTTCTTTGAGGATTTGTTGTTGGGTGGTTTAATTTTTTGAATTCAAAGTATATTTTAGATATGAGACCCTTGTCCGTTGTATGGCTAGTAAAGATCTTCTCCCAATCGGTGGGCTTTCTATTGATCTTGCTAGCTATGTCATTTGCCCTGCAGAAGCTCTGCAACCTTATGCAATCCAATTTGTCCAACCTTTCTTTGATTTGTTGTGTTTCCGGGTCTCTATTCAGAAATTTTCGGCCTGAGCCAAGGAGACCTAGGGTTTCTCCTATTCCATCCTGTAATGTTTTCAGAGTGTCTGCTTTGAGTTCAAGGTCTTTGATCCATTTGGAGTTGATTCTGGTGCAGGGTGATATATAAGGATCTAGCTTTAGTTTTCTACATGTAGTTAACCAATTTTGCCAGCACCATTTACTGAAGAGGCTGTCTTTCTTCCATTCTATTGTTTTAGCTTCCTTATCGAAGATTAGATGGCTATAGGTCTGTAGGTTCCTTTCTGGGTTTTCAATTCTATTCCATTGGTCCTGAGGTCTGTTATTTGTAAAACTCATTTTAATGTTTTCCTATTTAGGGGCACTGCTAAGAAAAGATGATCCAAAGTTTTGGTTTGTTCAATGTCTGACTCTCCCCTTTGGTTTGACAAAAACATGGTTGGTGATTTTTTTTTGAGCTAGGACATAGAATTATGTGATCACAGAGAGACTCAAATAGTAAAATCAGAGGAATGGCATTCAGATTGAAAACAAAATATTCATAACTCTGAAATTCATTTTCAGAAAGATCTCAGATTCATCATGGGCTAGATATGACAACCTGGCATCAAGACCTGGTCTTTTCTTAATATATTTTTTCTCCCTCTGGTGTGGATGCTTTTAGATAAAAATGCAGACAAGTATAAAACATTTCTGGTAGTATTGGGTTTGAAGTTAGAGCCTGGAACTTGCTAGCCTCAGACCCAGCCCCGATCATTGCTGGTTATTTTTGAGATTCATGCCTGGGTATCTGCTCGGTACAATCTGCCTATATCAGGCTCCCTGTCCTTGCTAGAATTACAGGCACATACTAGTGCATCCGGGTCTCTGTTGAGAAAGGGTCTCATGAACTTTGACCTTTCCAGTCTTAGCTTCTCAAGTAGCTAGAGTGACAAGTATTAGCCACTAGTGACCAGCTACAAAATACAAATTTAATAAGTGTTATTCTTTTTATAACAACCTGATTGAATAATTTTTGCAAAAAGGAGATGGATTAGTGTGATAGATGATAGATGAAGATAGATGAAGACCTGTGTGGACTATGGACTGTCACTTCAGTTACAGGGAGGTGCTGTCCAGACAGGAGAAAGAGGGAGAGGTATTTCAGAGAGAGTGGACAGTGTCCAGTAAGACATGGAAATGTGGTGCCTAGGAGGTTCCTGGAAAATTTCAAACACATCCTCAGAGGCTTAGTTGTTTGTTGGTTATTGTCATTGTTGCAGTTCTAGGGCTGAACTCTGGGACTGAGCACTGTCCTTTACCTTTTTCCACTTGAGACTGGAGATCTACCACTTTAGCTACAGGTCTACTTCTGTTTTTTTGGTAGTGAATTGGAGGTAAAAGTCTCATAGGCTTTCCTGCCCAGGCTGGCTTCAGATGATGATCTTCAGATCTCAGCCTCCTGAGTATCTAGGATTATAGGTATGAGCCACCTGCACCTGGCCAAAGACTTAGCTTTAGCTGATAATAATGGAGGATGGCTGACATTGTGAAAACAAGGAAACAATCTGGCTGAATTCCATTCTCCTAAGATAGTGTTTGGTAAGTAGAGGAGGGACAGGAAAAGGAGGATAAAAGGATGACAAGAGGAAGGGCAAAAGACAATCATATACAATTCAATGCATATGCTACATTAAAATTAAATTAGAAATAAGAAAATTGAAGGAAAGGTAGGGTTGGAAGGGATAGGGGAGAATTATATAAAGGGTGACATGGATCAAGACACATAGTATTCATAAATTGCTTTGTTGAATGGCAATTCCTTTGTATAACTACTAAAAGACTGAAATAAAATTTGAAAAAGAGAAAAAGAAAATAAAGTAGATGCATATATGATTAGATATTAAACTAATATTTTGGAAAAATAAACAATTATTCTTAAAAACTGAACTGGTGGTAGATGGAAAAGGAGCAGTCTGTTGGCATAGGGACTCATCAGAAAGAAGTTGAAACAGTCAGGGTGAAGAGTTCAGAGATGTTGGTATAATTAGGGTAATGCAGAGTGGATTGATAAATATCTTGGGTGAGCCCTGTGATGCATTGAATGGATAGGATTTGACAAATCACTCATGGTAGGTGCTAGGGGGTGGCAGAAGTTTAGAGTCCTTAGCTAGGACAACCGTGAAGAGATGAGACTCACCAGGACACCCAGAGTAGTTGAAATCAATATGGAGTTACCAACTGCCCGATGTAGACTGTCATAAGGGAGACCATGGGATGCTGAGGAGCATGGATACTCATCGAAGGCATTTAACATCTGGTCAGAGATCATCGTGTGCCCCACATGGTTAAAAATTCATAGTATTATTTATTTATTTAAATTTTCACAATAAAATGATGAGGAAGGTAGTATGTTTTAAACCCATTTTACAAAGGAGGAAACTATGTCATAGGGAAGATGTGTGGATTCAGAATGAGACTCAAGCAATCTAGCTCATAATGGTTTTGCTCATAATGGCTCCATGTACAGATATTCTCAGTATAGCAACGAGCATGCGCACAGACTGTAGATGAAATTTAACCTGCATGAGCTAAATTGAGAAAAATTCTACATACCCAGCCAAACATGGCTTGTACCCATGACAAATCACCTAATCTTTTTGCTTCTCATTTTCCTATTTTGAAATGGATGCAATTTTGGGTTGTAGTGGATTTAAACAGATAACATACAAATACCGCAACTTATCAAATAATGTATTTACATGATGTACTTCTGGTGCCTCATGGCTAGCTAGCCATTATTTGTTGTTCAGTTATAAGCACGAACATTATAAACAACATACTTAAAAATAAATCTGGACATCTAACATTTATTGTGATTAGGAAGATGTCCAAAGTTATTTCTACATTTTATTTTGCATTTTAAGGATTTCATTGTTTGGTTGCCAGACTGAATTTTTTTTCAAATCTCTTTCTCTTTGTTTAGAAAAAGAACATTATTTATTGATTATAATCTTTTTATGGCTCCCTTCAGATATGACAGGAATTCTTATGAAGTCCAATGTTAAGCCATGGCTTTCCCGTCCTCCTTCACAACAATCTACTCTCTAAATTCTACATTGTTTTTAAGCCCATCCAAATTGTCATGCTCATTATTTTTATTCTTGCAATCAATGCTTACTTAAATTTATGTTATCTCCTATGAGACACTGGGATTTTGAAGAGAGTGGAATTGGGAAACAAATTGGAAACACTTTGAGGCTGAAGAATCCAAGACAAAATTCAAACACGTTTTTTGAAGAAAGAAAATCTGTCATACAGAGCACTACATGTGTGGTAGCCTACTACTAAACATTTCTTCCAGTCTGTGGATTTATCAATTTTGTTGACCTCTGCTTATTCAGTTGTTGTTATTTCTTTATTTCTTTTGCCTTCAAATGATTTATCCTGCAATAAATTTTTAATGTAGAGTTTTTGAGTAAGAGCCTATGAGAATTGATCCAAAAATGTCTTAATGTTTCTTTCCCTTTTGGATGAAAATTTATCTGGCTCTGGAATTCTTGTTACTTTGCTCAGTACTTCGATGATAATATTTCATTGCTTCCTGGCATCTGTTGATGATTAAAGCCTTTTTTTCTTCCTGGAACTCATCTGCATTTTTTGATTATTTTTCTTTTATATCTGCAGAGTTTTTTTAATTTTTATTTTTTTACATTTTTTATTGTGAAAATACCATACAGAGGAGTAACAATTACATGGGCAAGATAATGAGTACATTTCTTATCAAGCATTGTTGCCTCCTCCTTTGTTTCCCCTTCCCATCCCTTCCCATCCTCTCCCCACGTGATCCCCCCCCCCCACCAAAGTTGTAAAGTTTGTTTTTCGGCATAACGACTTGTACATATTGTTGCAATGGGTCCACCTGAATCCCTATTTAAACAATTTGTTTTGCCCTTCCCCTCCACCAATTATACCAACATCAAATACAGTGAAAGCAGGGGTTATACCGTGGGGGAGGGACATACAGGGAAAACTCAAATCTCTTTGTATCCATCTTGTTAAGAATTTGTTATCCATCAAGTGAAAGAAACTTTCTCATTTAGGTTTCTTTAAATAAAATCTCACACCTTCTTTGTCTTTACCAGTTGAACTCTTTTTTTAAACTTTTTTTTTGGGGGGGTGTACACTTCATTTATTTTTAAAAAATTTTATCGTTAAGGTGATGTACACGGAATACAGTTACATAAGTAAGGTAGTGATTGCATTTCTTGTTTAACTTGTTACTCCTCTTAGGTGTAGAGTGGACTTTCTTAATCTCTTCCTAGCTCCCTCTTTTCTTCCCATTTTTCACTTCTGTTTCCCCTGTGTTCGTGGATGATGCCATTAGAACTTCTAAACTGAAATGTCCATCTCAGTCATGTTGATTGGTAAAATATTTATTTTAGATATTTTCAAATCTGCTTACTCTTTTTCAGATATTATTTCTTTTACATTCCTACATTAACTTCTTTAAATATTTTAGTAATTTTTAAGATCTTCCGCACTGGCTTAGGTTTGTTGTTACTATTTCCAATTGTGATATATCCATTGTGCCTTATGATGTCATTATGGTAGCTTGCTTCTTTATTAAATTGTAAGAGTTTTTCATTACTAGTTTTCTTTTCAGTTTTTATTTTAAAACCAACTTTTTCTACGGTGTGGAAATCACGGTGGTTTTTTTATTATTAATTTTTATTGTAAAAATGTTGTACAGAGGGGTTACAATTACATGAGTAATGAATATATTTCATAGTGAGCATTGTTACCTCCTCCTTTATTTTTCCCTACCATCACTTCCCTCCCTACCTCCCCAACTCCTCCTGCCCCGCTCTCCCACCCCGACATTGTAAAGTTCATTTTCAATATAGGGACACAAGAGGTGGTTTTTCCCCCTCTTTCTTGCTAGTGTTTTTAATGTACTTATAATGCACTATGTGATTCTTTTGTTTCTATTGTATGTTTTTTCCTCATGGTATAACCTCTGTTTTCACTGGATTTGATGCTGGTGCTCTGCACCTTGCATATATATGCTTGTAATTTGGGGAGGGGAAGGGATATTGCAGGATGCAGGCTGACCCATTGTGACGATGAGAGCGGTACAGGTCACTGTGAGTTTTTAAATTGCTCCTGGAGGAGATTGAGGTTTTCAGTGGTAGTAGACTAACTTTTTTTTCAGGTGAATCTGTGAGTTCAATAGCTCAGGTGTGGGTTTGGATTCTTTTCCGTGTCTTTTAGGCACATTCAATGCCTGTGATGAAATCAGGCCTCCCTGACCAGTAAATACAGAGTGTTCCTAGAAGGAATGGATTCTGAGCAGCCTAGGGTTCTTGCAAGGTCTCTGCATTCGTGGACCTACCATCAAGTGATCTGTGTCTTCTACAGAGCAGAACTCTCTTTCTCACTCTTCTGACGTATTCTCTACTCTGCATCCATGATTCTCACACTTCTTCTCACAACGCGGCCAAGGGATTTCCTGCAGGGTTGAGTCCTGAGTCCTCACCATGTCAAGTATTTTGTTACCCTTCCCACGCGTACGTGATTTTGATAAGGGAGGACTTCTGTATAGCATATAACAGTTCATGTGATGGAAGCCCCCATTCTGCTTCGGTAATTCCTGGGGTCACACGGGATGCTCAGACAGATCTTGTGACATCTTTCCAAGAGTGCCAGGACCTGAGCAAAGCCATTGAATGCCATCTGACAGGCAATGGAAGCTCTGCTTGGTGGCGAGCGAGGCCTCTTAGCAGGAGTAGAAACAGGAAGCCTCGACACAAGAAGAGATCAGATTTTCTGATTAGTTTTGTATTAGGCTTTCATTATTACCATCCATGCACAGGGTTGGTTTTGATAGGAGGAAAACCGACTTAGCACAATGATTGCAAAGATCAAGCACTGCAGTGTGTGCAGGCCAGGCTGGGGTCCTGCAGAGAGAACGCCCTTCATTCCCGATTCCAACCCTGCTTCTCTGTAGCAGGCAGGTCTTTATGTCTGAACAAAGCAGCATTTGATGTCCAATTTTCCCTTCTACTCCCTGAAACCTGGATGAGACTTGACATTTGGCTGTTGCTTTTTCCTCTTCTCAAGAGTGCATATTTGCTGAAGAGTTTTAAGGACAAAGAATGGAGTTCTTTTAAGAAGAATTTCCCAAGATCCTCAGGGCTGAGCATGAAGCCAGCTGATGAATGGTTTCTAGACGCTGGACTTCAAGCAGGCATACTTTTCTTATCTGGGAAATGCTTGGGTTTGAACTGTAGACAGTAACACCTTATCTGCCCATAGCCTGCCAAGGTCTTTGAAAGAAAAGGCATGAGCCAGGCATGTCTTTTTTTTTTATTAACTGGCATCAATTGATTGTATTAGAAAGTGTAATTTGGAAATATCCATTTACAGATACAAAATATCTTTATCTGTCTCCCCCCCATCATTCCTTCTTCTCCCTCTTCCCCACTTCCCAAACTGAACACACTTCATTGTTCCATTTTCCCACCTGAACAATTTTTCTAAGGGGAGAACAGAAACAAAGAGGGGACTCCACGATGCCAAGAAAGGTGGTTTGTGAATTTTAAATGTGCTAATGTTTTCTGTACCCAGCAAATGCTCAAGCTTATCACCCTGATAACCCTACAGTGGGTTTTTCTTGGGTGAATCATATCATAGTACTTGCTCCCAGAGAGCCTGAGATTCAACTGTCTTTGTTCTTGTATTGTTCATTTGTGGTCACTTCCAAAGAGCAACTTTTAGTTGAATGTGTGCATTCTGTGATTATTACTCTCATATAGGATAGTCAGATGACCATGTTTTGACCAAAGTATGTAAGTAGGAGTGCCATGTATGATTTGGAGGACACATTTCAAATTGGAGCTTGTGTTTGCTCTTCTTTTTTGCTGGCAGACAGGATGGCTGGCATTTGAGTAAATAACTTGTGCTTTGGGGTCAAAGCCATGTGCTAAGGGTAGCCAGGAGCTCCTTTAAAAAATTCTACAACCTCCTTTATCTGCCTTGTGTAGAAAAATCTCCATGCTTTCTTATGGGAAAGAGAAGTTCTTGTATGTTTAAGTGTGAGTTTGTATATTCTGGAATTCTCCAAGGGACTTTATATTGAGATCCCCCTCTTTTTTTAACCATACATCTTCTATGTTTCACCATTTACAATTATTTAAACGTAGCTTGCAATAATTAAATGAGCCTAGATCCCCATCAACAGGTGATAGTTAAAGACAATTTGATCTATCTATGTGTCTATTCATCTATGTACCTATGTATCTTTGTATCTATCTGTCCAGCCATATATTTATCTGTGAAATGGAATATTTAGTCAGAAAAAGTGGAGTTCTATGATTTGCATTGCAAAATAGATGGAAATGAAGGAAAACATGTTATCTGAAATATGCCAGATACAGAAAGACAAATATTTTATGTTCTTTCTCACATGTGGAAGCTAAAAAGCATTAGCTTGATTGTAGAATAGTAATTAACAGAGGTTGGAAGGGATTGGATCAATAAAAGAAGGTTTGATTTGATCAGAGTACACTGAATACATGGGAAATGATATCACTTTGAGCCCAATTAATTCATGCAATTAATATGCATTAACCAAAACTAAACGATGCATAAAACACAGCTCACAACTCTACTACCTTGCACTCTGTAGGAAATTCAGGTGAGTGTTCTTCAGGAAGATCCTGGTGCAGAAAAATCAACATTCCTAGACTTTGGGTTTGTTTTAATGCGAAGATTGCAGTGGAATCATTAAGTAGTTACTGAACATAGACATTGTACATTTTTCTTTGCCTGCATCTGTGATTACTTTTTTGTAAACTACAAAGAGCTAATTAAGTTAGAATAACACAAATTTAAAATATACACTCTATTAATGGGAGTATGTCACAATGTAAATTTTACAACTAATTGAGGAGGAATACAATTTTGAGAACATTTGCTCAACTTTTTCCTCCTTATTTGACTCCAGACTGGGGAAAACGAGTGCTTTAATTACGAACTAGACAAATATAGACTGTGAAATCTTGTTTAGTGGGTTCAGATATAATGAGCTTTCAGAAAGCAATGAGGAGGAAAATGTTCATTTATTTGTGTGGGTTTGCTTTCTGGCATTTTGTGTTTCTATTTATTTGGTTACTTGTCTATTAGGATGTAAAGGCACCGTTTCCAATAAAATGCAGAAAATCCTTAAGAAGGAAGAGTTGAAACACCAAGCAATCAATCTCAGCAAAGGCTATTTCTGCTCCTGGATTTGCTAGGGTCTCGAGCCACAGAGGCAGCTGCAATGCAAAAGTAAAGGTTGTGTTTGTCCAGTTTTCTGGTGAAGACTTCTTGTTGCTGACATAGAACTCCATTTCAGTCAGAAATGAGACCTGTCCATTACCCATACTGCTCAGCCCTCCATCTGGCCTACTTGTAGAGTCACAGCATGCTCTGTTTCTTAGGATATTTGTAATTCTCCAGGAATAAAGTACAGGACCAGAACCTCCAGGGGTTAGTGTCAGTTTGAGAGAAGGTTTTTCCTTTTATCAGGGAGCCTGCTAAGGGTCTCCTGTTATTGGGGATAGTGGTATAGTGTTACTTTAATGCACTGGTCTATCATCTCTTTTTTCCCCCTTATATTTTGTGATCCAAGAAAGCACAACCTCCTTGGCCTTGAACCTCTGGTGCATCTTCAGTTACTAGGATAGTGACTCACACGTGGTAAATGTTTAAAAAGCATTTGTAAAAATAGCAAATGGACCTTATAGTTTCAGAGTGAAGTTCAGGCTCTTTTGTATGACAGTTCAGAGGCTTTCAAATCTGGCCATATCTTTTTTCTTTTTAGTAGGCTTTATTTCTTGCTTCCTGAAAATTACTTAAGAACCATATTGAAGCCATTATCATTTCTGAAGCATGCATGGAGTCTTACTCCAGGTATTTGCAGAATACATCCATAAACTCTGGAGACACAGCTCTTCTGTCAATGCCTGTGCTACCTGTCCCAAAGTCAGGAGCTGACTGTAGAGTGAATCTAATAATGCTACTTCTGGATCAACTAGTCTGTTCCAAGAACAGCCCAAAGATTTAAGATGGTGCTCGTCACCAGTGCTTTAAGGAGGGAAGACACTAGGCTGGAGCAAAGGAAATGAGGGTAGAAAATAAGACCCACAGGTCTGGCAAGTCCATACTAGATACCTTGGCCGCTGTGGTCTTTAATGGGAAAGAGTGATTCTGTGGAGTTGAGATTCAATAGCTCTCATAGCTAAATGTTTTGTTCAACCAGGTGTATCTTCCTGTTTTGTCCTCTGTGTAATGACTTTAGGTTTCAACAACATTGACTACTATATATATGCCTGGTGTAATTCCTTCCTGTCCCTGATCTGTGTTGGCTCTCCCTGCTCAGCCTCTTCTAGGCCAACTTCTCCAAGATCTTAAAGAGTTAGATGAGAATTTCTCTTCAAGGAAGTTTTGCTTATTCCCTCATTTGTTTTGAAACAAATGACCCTCAATTTGTACATACCTTTCATCATTATTTATCTATTTATAAGACAAACCTCCTCCCAGATAGATAGCTATGTGGGGGTTTTGTTGAATATACCAATGATACAGAATCAGACCCTTTGACAGGAAAGCTTTCACATTTGAAGTTTACTTACTTCCTTGATGATGCCATATGTGCTCAAAATTTCATCTCTGCTTTGTTAGTTGTTTGAGGTTTCAGTGTCTCTCCTCATTGTTTTGGGTTTAGTAGAATTTTCTTGGTGTGGGAGATTGGTAACGCATAGTCACCAATAACTTAGTAATACCACTGAACTAGTGACAACACTATAAGGGGCATTATAACAGACTACCTGGTGTCTTCTCTTCAGCTCCCTGCCTTCATCTGTCTGGTCTTACCTCTGAATTTCTTCTTGTAGCTGTATTTACTTTCCTTGTTTATTGTGAGTCTAGACCTACTTTGGGACTTAGCTATACTAATGTGCCAAGTATCTAATTTATTCCTTAAATCTGGTATCACTGGCCAATCTCCCTCTACTGTATCATAAGCAGCATGTATGCAGGGATTCTTGTCAACTCTGTTTAGAGATATACTTCTACTTCAGCTACTCAAATAGGTGCCTGGCATATGACAGATACTCTATTCAGCAAATGAATAAGTAAAAGAATGATTATATTTCTGGAACTGGATATATTTTGAGACCACTTTTCCTTATTCATACAGTGGCACTTTCTTGTGCGTTGATGTATTTCTGGCAAACAGACCCACCACAGGTTTTTTCATTTTCCAGTCATCTTCCTGGACACCTAGGTTTTCAGGCTTTCTACATAGACTACTACTTAAGCTACAACCAAGATTGGATCCTTTTAATAACCTCAGAATTTCTCTGTCTATTTCTATTCTGAGTGATTAAGGGAGTATCATTTGTTCCAAAGTAATACCACTTCCTTGAAGCCAAGGTCTTAGCTACTGTCATCGATTTATTCTAAGCCTGGGCAAGGAAACCTCTGCTTCTTACTTGAAATACCCATATTTCCCTCGGGAAATAAAGATGACATGGGTTAGATCCATCACCACTGATGACACCCATTACATTTTCCTAAATGAGTGCAGATTTGGGGAAGCTAGTTGGGGCTGGTTTTTAAAGGCGTCCTGGCTTGTTAACAAGCAGCTTGGCTGGATCTTTTTATCTTGAGGTCATTGTTTTGAAAAATCCCAGACTCTTGGTCATAAACAATGCTTTTGACTTGACAGAGGAGCTGCAGCATGTCTGAAATGTGATGTGTTTTCAGGCTAGACCCTAGTGAATAATTGCTTCTCATTCTTATGTTGTGGGAAAGACCTGTAACATGCTTGGTTCTTCCTGTGGGTGTGATCTCTGTGTCTGTGGTAGGAGATAGCCATTTGGAGAGATGTCTTGACATCTTTGATTGGTGGATCTGAGAATGTCTATAGATTACTAAAAATCTCAGTAAAGTAAGGAAGTCAGAGTGAATAATCAGATGGGCAGAGTGGGGTGGGCCAGCGGGTAGCAGGTGCAGCAGGCTGGTTCTTTGGCACAAACTCTGGGATGAGGTTATAAACAGCTTCACATTCTGATGCTGTTGCTGGATAACAATGCATTCTTGGGTTAAAGATATTCATGCTAGACACTATTTTCCTAATCTGTAAGATGTGAAACTATAGGAATGAAAGTCGGGACACAGACTAGCTATCTTTGCCCTCTTAGGCAAGCACTGCCATACCTCTTTCCTTCTTTTATCCAAATTCCACTTCCAAAAACAACTCAATTTATTTTTCCTTAACTCAGAGAGAGCTAGAATATTTCTCACCCACAGATCATGTTGTCTAATCATCACTAGACATGTTAACTGACTTGTTTGCTCAATCTGATGTTTGCACAGGTGGTACCCAAGGCTAGTTCACATACAATGTGCATGGAAGAACTGAAGTTTCACTCCAGCTCCTTCACAATATAATGTCTGTAGTTTACCCAGTCATCCCAAAATGTATGCTGGAGTAGGAAACCAGGGAAGAACAGAGAGCAAAAGGCATCTTTGGGTCAAGTATCAGAGCCATGTAGTTGCATGTAGATTCATTTGTTCTCTTGCTCAGAGAGTGTGTCTTAAAGAATGAGAGTGTCATCTGCTAGGATTATCCTAGACGTATACTAATTAATACGAATGAGGGAAACCATGGAACTTATGTTTCTTTGGGTCTGGCTTACTTCACTTAATGTAATTTTTCCCCAAGTCTTCCCATTGCCTTACTAATGGGGTGGTGTCATTCTTTCTGATGGAAGCATAGAATTACATTCTTTCTTTCTATCTATCTAACTATCTATCTATCTATCTATCTATCTATCTATCTATCTATCTATCTATCTATCTATCTATCTATCTATCTATCTATCTGTCTGTCTGTCTGTCTGTCTGTCTGTCTGTCTGTTTGTGTTAGCTGCAGTAAGTAATGCTGTGATGAACATAGTTGTGCTATGTTCATATGATCATTAAAGATGATGCTAAGCAAAATGAATCCCAAGACATGGATATCAGAGGTTTTTCTTTGTCATTGTTCTTCTTAATGAGCTATGTTATATTTTGTTTCTTTTGTATGTTCTTCCCGCTATGGTATATCCCCTGTTGTCATTGTATTTGATTCTGTTACCCTGAGTATTATACATTTATCTGAATTAGGGAAGGGAACGGGAACAATAACATGGTGAGATAAAGGACAAGGGGGAAATCAATGCAATCTTGATACTCACAAGAAAATAATGTTGGAAATGATCTGTACAACTTTGGGGGGATAGGATGCAAAAAGGGAGAAAAATGAGGGAGGGGTATCAAGTTTAACAAGCAATTTACTCACAACCTTACTTAACCCCTCTGTACATCACCTTGACAATAAAATTAAAAAATAAAAAATAAATAAAAAAACAGAGTGTCTTAAGAGAATTTCTAGGCACTTTCATTCAATCCCATTCACTCGTTCACTCACCAATTCATTCATTCATGCATGCATTTATTCAGACATCCAACCAATATTTGTTTAGAATCTGGTATATGTGAGCTGGTGTTCTGGACCTTTCCTTCTGTGGTATGCTGTGATTTCATAAAATATTGAAAATAATTTTTGTGTCTTCTATTTTCCTAGGAACTACAACATCCATATCCAAGTGCTCCCAAAATTAAAAATGCGATTCTTGTTTTGTTTCTTCAGATTGTTTCCCAGCCCAACCGCAAGAGTAACATGTTCTCATGGTGCAAAGTGGCTCCTATTTCATCTTTTGGCTACTCGAGTCACTTCCCTAGCAGTATTTCTATGGCCAGAAGACAGAGAAACAGCCTAGATTGCATTTATATCTTGACCATTTTATACAGAAGTCAGATATGAGTGAGAAGTTTGACAAACTCTATTTTTTTTCTTATTTGTAACACAGGATTGGCTAATCATTTCACATGGATTTTAAAAGAAAATTAAGACCAATTAAAATATATGTAAGAGTGTTGTGGTGCTGTCTTTCATTTCTTTTTTGTCTAGTTTTTTAAAATTTGTAAATATGGGATGTTAGGCTTTCTAAGTTGGATGGAGTTAAAAACACAACACCATAACAACAACAAAGCTATGCTTGTGAAACCAAGACAGAGAACATGTAAGCAAAATTCACTTCTGTGCAGTAGGTATTCAACTTCACAGGTGTTTAGTCTGAGACTAAGAAGAATGAAATTCTTTGTCTGAAGATTGTAGGTGGGAAGGAAAGGGAAGTGAAATCTGGGCCAGTCTCACACCTCACATCGTAAAAACCAGAACAGATGCCATGGGTTTCATTTTTTTGTTTCCATTAAATTGAAATGTAAGAAAAGAGTCAAAATTGAGTTTAAAAGTGAGTTCTACTTGTGAATTTCTGGCTTTTTTCTGATTTAAATATGTACAGAAGTCATGTAACATATGCATGTAGACACATATATATATATATATATACACAAATATACACACATATACATATATGCATATAATCATTTAGGGGAAAAGAGGCTAAAATCTAAGTGACTTAGAATGTCACTCTGAGGCCAAACAGCCTTTCTCTTTGCTGGCCTGCTCCATCATCTCAGGCAAGTGGGAGAACATTCAGGTAAGAAGTAAAGTAAGAGCTGGCCAGATGCGTTGTCCAAGGGCAGCTGGCAGACTTTTCAATTAAAACAAATCACAGTGATTGAGCCATCATATGCATGAAGGTCTTGGTGGCAGCAAAAGAAACACCCTGATGTGTTGTGCAAGGCGGGTGCCAAACCACTCAGGGCACCAAGGATGGTATGGCATGGGGCCACTCCCTACCTGGTTCTAGAAACCACTGGAAGTGTGCCATCACCATCATCAGGTATGCTCAGCCTGTGTTGTTCACTGGGCCTCCAGGCAGGCCGCACTTCGATGATGACTTGGCAGATACCAGGGCTCCAAAGTAATTTCTAACTTGCCCCAATCCTAAGTGAATATTAAATCATAAAATGGAGACACTGGAACGGTGATGATTCCAGCCCTGTCGTTTCACAGATGGACCAAATGAGACCCACAGGCACACAGGAGGAACAGGGTTGGAGTGAGCTCATCTGTGTAGGATTTTCTATCTCTCCACTTGCTGGTCTCGTGGCACAGAAATGTCCCTGAGCAGCCCTGGGGGCATTATGTGTTCATGTGTAAAATGATGTGTAAAATGAGGACAGTATTATTTCCTTTACAAACTTGAGGGGACAAGGAAAACCAAATAGAAAACCCTGAGTAGAATCCTTGGCAGCAAGGAAGAATGTAATATATGGTTGTTGAGACAATTTGCCCAGGGCACACTCTTTAGAAATGGCAGACCCAGAGCTCGGGCTGGAGGTTCTGATTCCAAATCAGTGCTCTTTTCATGATACCCCCAGCTGTTACCCTCATAAAAAAATGCCAGCATTCTGACACTCAGTTGCATGGTTCTGGTAGTTTGGGGACAAAGTGGGAGAGGACTGTGGCTGTGGGGAGGAAGGGCATCATAAAATCATCCAGTGATGGGCTGGATATGGGCTTTGGGGAGTATTTCCTCGGAAGTGGAACTCCAAATCCATCCATGTCTTCATTCCCCTCCTGCATGGATTCTGACCCTTTCTATACATGCTCTCCTGGAAATGCTGAATGGGTTTTCCTCACTGATGCTCAGGTTAATGGTTGCAGCAGCAGTGTAATCCCTCGTGGATGTCTGTGATCCTTAACATAATCTTTACATTAAGGCAGAAGACTCTTAGGGTGCAATTATAGGCTTTAACACCCAGTAGAAGAGCATTTCTGAGAACAGTGTCCTCTATCTATATCCAACGATTAGAATCCCTTGCTTCTACAGTTTTGTAAACATTCTAGAATGTCTTACCTATTCAGTGTTTCAATAAACTAAAAAGACTCATTCATTTAATTACTTTCCTAGATTAGTCAGTTAGCATACATCAAGGTTCTACCGATTCTATGTAAAGCTATAGATCCAAGAGAGAAAAGATAAGTTGAGTAGTACTTTTGGGAGCTATATTAGGTACGTTTATGTTGCTGAGACCCAATACTTGAGAAATACAATGTGAGGAATAAAAAATGTACTTTAGGTTACCAGATATGGTCCATCTTTGCTTGGCTCTACATACTTAGGCAGAGCATCATAGGGCAGTTGTGAGTTCTAGTTCACCTTGCATTAGAAAGGAAAGAGAGAGAAAGAGAGAGGTGAGAGGAGGGAGATGGAGAAGGACAGGAATCTAGAGAAGGAGAGTGGAAGAGAAGGAGAGGGACACACAGAATGGCCTTTCCATCTGGGGACGACAGCTTTAACACCTGACTATCTTGGAGGGATGCTTCATCATCAAACCATAGTGTTCTTTCTCTGGCCTCCTAAAGGTTCATGTCTACCTCATAACACAGAATGCACTCAATCTATCTCCAAGGAACACCCAACATCTTAACATTTTCAATACTTTTCACAAGTACAAATTCAAAGTCCCTTCTGAGATGTAATGCAATCTTTTAGTTACCAGCCTCTGTAAAATAAAGTAAATAACCTACATACTCCCCAAGATACAGAGCAAGCATTCCCATCACATGAAAGAGAAACAGAGGAATCGCAAGGAATGATTGGACCAAAGCAAGGCTCAAACCAAGCAGAGCCAATAGGGGACCCATGTCTAACATCGGGGCATGAGATGGCATGATGTGAGCTCCACTGGGCTTGGGTAGGCCTGCCTCACATGATTCCACCATTTGCAGACCATACGGCCTTTCCCTGGGGTTGGCTTCACTCACTGTCCACGCATTTCCTCAATTTCTTTTATTTCTAGTGTCTCCGACATCACCTTCTTTGAGCTGGGGGTTCAGGACAGATGTCGAGAAAGTTGTGATCCAAAACTGAGTTCAAAGGCCTGAGAACCAAGGAGCAGGTAGTGCCTGATTAAGTCCAAGTTTAAAGACAGTAGAAAAGAAATATCCCAGCTCAAAAGAATCTGCAGAAAGAAAGAACTATTTCCAATCTCTTCATACCTTCAATAGATTGTATGAAGTTCCTCCACACTGAGGAAGGTAATCTCTGTCACAAAATATAACAGTCCAAATCTTGATCCCATTCAGAAAACCCTTTACAGAGACCTCTAGAAATAACATTTAACAATGTATCTGGGCATTCCATGGTCTAGGCAGGTATCATGTGAACATTAACCATCACAGGTATCGAGTTACTCCAAGGTAAACCTGGCTAAATCATAATGACTAGATATTGCTCCTATGATTGTAAGTTGGCTAAGGAATGGCTCAGGGAGGTGTCACATGACTGGGCTCTGCCATGTACCTGTAGTTCTGGGAGAGATGAGTAGGTCTATATGGGTGTTGGTTCAGATAGCTCTGTTTTATGTCTCTGTTCTATCTGGGCCTGGTGGGAACATCTCAAGACAGAGGCTGGAGGCAGGCCACGGGCCACTGTTGCTGATGTTCACATGCCATTGGCCAAGCCAATATCACAAGGTGGGATGGTATTTTCTTCCCATGACGAGGTTCTGCTGAAGGAATGGAAAACCCAAGCTAGTAGTTAACTCTAACCTATCTAGTATCTCATTTAAAATACTCAAGCAGCAGAAGTTGATGTTAGATTAAAATAGCTATAGTCTGGATGTATTTATCTCATTTTGAATTTTGCAGACTATTTGTTCATATTTTGAAACTGATGGTATTATATATGAACTGACAGATGGGTATGTGTGTATGTATGAATGTAAAGTAATGAATGCATTAAGTAAACTATGGCCCAAATTTGTTTCTTTTTCTCCATATTTTTTATCAGCTTTAATTAGCTGCACAAGATAGTTTTACCTTGACGTATCCATGTATTTTATACCTCAATCAGACTCACTGGCTCCAACAGTCTTCCTCAGTCCCCCGGCCTGCCTCCATAAGCTTTATTGTTTTCACACATGTATATAAAGTATTTTGGTTCTTTCTTACCCACCTTTACCCTCTCTGTTCACCCTTCCTGCTCAGCACAGGACAGGACGTGTTTTACATTCCTATTATTTATTTTCTTTAAAAAGTGAATGTTGTTGGTTCAAAGAGTTTCGCCAAGGCACTTCACACATGACTTACAGTACTTTTATCAAAGTGGCTTCCCTCACTGCCTCTCGTTTTCCTCAATTCTCCCTACCACAAATTTATTTATTTTTCATGAGAATGAACAGTTTTAAAATTATGATTTTCTTGTACAAAGGCGTTGTCATTCAATAAGGCAGTTTAGAGGGCAATGTATCTTGAGCAGTGTCACCCCTTTCAATGTCCTCACTCATCCCTCTGAGCAATCCACACCTTCCCCCTTCCCTCAGATAAATGAACTTTCTTTTATAAAGTTCTTGAGACATATAAAATCAAAACATACACTATTTACATTGCACTGTATACCAGGTAGTGTGCTATTCAGTTTCAGTGAAATTATCCCATTCCATTTGCCCAAATCATATGTTCATATCTGTTTGCCCAAGAACAAAGAGCTAATAAGCTTTAAACAGCACATGGTCACTTGAAGTGTGTGCTCTTGCTACGTAAGTCAGGGCCTGGCTACTGTGACAAGAGCATAGGGAAAGCTGAATGCACTGGCTGAGGACAGAGCTGAACGCACCTCAGCAGACTTCAGAACTAAGGATGAAGACGCAGGAGGTCTTTCTTCTTCGATTGTAATCCTGGATCTCACGTGGTTCAACTCTCTGCACTTAATCTTTTTACTAACCTCCAAAATCTGGTTGCAGGGCCAAATAAGTGTCCTTTTAATTAGCATAGTCCATCAGTCCATCTACCATGTGTTATTTGGTAAAATGGAATAAAGGATTTAGAGCAGTAAATAAACTGGGGGCACATTGAAGCTAATTGCTTTATGCCAGCTGGTCACAAATACTCGAGCTGAAATCTTTGATCTGTCCGCTGTAGATGTGATGGTATCAGAGAGTGATGAACTGGAGGAGAGGACACCTGTGTTCGTGCTCTAACATTGCTGTCACCCATATACTGTGAGGAGGAAGATCTGGAGCCAGTGATCTACGTATCGTATTGTTGAAGTGCTGGACAATGCTTTTGCATACACACGCAACCAAGTCATCCTGTTATTCCCGTGATGCACAGAACTCTCTTCAACTATAGATTCTTTGAGCTATTCAAACAATTCTCAGTTGCTTTGCTTCCTGGCCAAGATGTCTTGGCTGTGTTCTAGGGGCACTCTTGACCTTCAGACCCATGAATGCCAGACAATGAACACTCTGCATTATGCTACATTTCCTGGGCATGTGGTGATATTTTGAGCACTCTTCTTTGAACTGAGTGGATATCTGTGAGAAAAAGAGAAAGAAATCCAAAAGGCTAAGAAATCACAGAAGAAAGGGTGAAGTCAGTGAAACATCGAAGCAGATTGACATAGAGCAACTCAAACTAGGAGAATAGAATTTCCAAGTGTTCAATCATATGCATCATAGCAGAGTCTATCTGCGACCTCGTGCATGACCTGAAAAAGAGAAATATTTTTAACTGAGATCCTTTTGTATACTGAGACAAATTGAAATATCTAGTTATACCATGACAATAAATGATGGTTATATTTATAAGATATACAGAGATATAATTGATCTGTGCTCTTCAGGGAGAGACTGAAAGCCATGACTTTTCTCACTGGGTACTATGAGCAAATCTCACAAACTCGTTTAGTCTTATTTTCCTCAATGTGAAAGCTATAAGATTAGACCAAATGTTATGTAAGATCCTGCCTGCCCTGTCTATTTTCTGAATCATGTGGCACAATTTCTGCAGTTGGGCTTCATTTCATCTGTGCTCACAGTGCCATTTACCTTCTTCTGTGCTTGGCAGGAGCAATGGAGATAATGCTGCAAAGAGCCAAGTGCTCTCTCTCCCAGAGCATGGGGTTTGGCAGGAACAGATGTGGCAGTGTGAGTTGGAAGATCCCTAGCCAACGGGGAGGAGAAGAGATCCAGAAGTGTCAGAAACACATGATGCTGTCGAATGAGGGCTGAACAATTGGCTCCAGAGAAGCACAAAGAGAAGGAAGTTGCTGAGAGCCAGAGCTCAAGCCGTAGTGAACAATTCTTGCTAATCTGCTGATGCCAGAACCATATCTGCTTCAGGGTGGGGCTGTTCTTCCCATAGATGGTCTAGCGTGAAAGGTGGAGGGTGGTGGGATGAACCCTCACATTTGACTTGAATGAGACCTGGTCACTTCTCAGGTCCTTATAGTATCAAGGAGTAAAGAAAGATGGGTAAGTTCCTGAGAGGGGGCTAAGGGGTAGGATCTTATTTGAGCTGGGATGGACTAGGGAATGCTGGGATAAAGAATGGTCCCAAAATACAGGTTGACTCATTGAAACAATGAAATATACAAGATGCTATGTCGAACTTTACAATTTAGGAGGGGGTGGGGGGGTGGGAGATTGGGGTGTGGGTTGTGGACGTGGGAAGGAAGGGATGGTAGGGGAAAAACAAAGGAGGAGGTGACAATGCTCGGTAAGAAATGTACTCATTACCTTGCTCATGTGATTGTAACACCTCTGTACAGTATTTTCACAATTAAAAATGTATTAAAAGTAAATAAATAAATATAAATAACTAAAAAAAGAGAATGGTCCCAAAGCTTTGGTGAATGATAAATTCCAGACAATTGTCCTTCATGAATTAGCTGTGTTTCCATTCTGCTTGAATTTGGTGGACTGAGGCCTTGTGTTGATATCTTAACCCTCAGTAGGATGGTATTCAGAGATTGGGTCCTAGGGAGATAATTAGGTTTAAGTATGTTTTTGAAGATGAACGCCTCATAATAGGATATTAATGCCATTATAGGAAGAGATTCTACAGTTTACTCTCTCTGCCTTTCCCTCCCTCTCTCCCTCTCTTTCTCCCTTCCATTATTCCTCCCTTCCTCTGAGCATCCTTCCCTACCCATGTGAGGACACAGGGATTGAGACACTGACCCCCTAATCTTGGACTTCCAGTTCTGGATTGTGAGGAAGTTGGTTTCTGTCCTCTGAGCGACCCAGCCTGTACCATTTTGTTATAGAAGCCTGATCTAAGGCAGCGCTTGGTGTGGCGCTGCATTAAAAGAAATGAAAGCCAACTCTTCACCTTAAAGCTTCCTCATCACTTCTGCTTACAGTTTTTTTAATTTCTCCTAAAATTCTGGTGACCAAGTCTGAGGTTAAAGGGCTGAGAAATTTTAATCCTTTCTCAGCCTCCAAATCATTTTTTTTGAAAATTCTCACAGCGTGTTGGAGTTGGGATGAGAGGTCTTGCAATGTTTTATATGAGTAGATCTGTCTAACTAGCAAACTGAGGAAGACACGAGTCTCAACCATAGCCTTAGATACAGGTTGATTGACAATTACACCGATTTTTTTTTGTCAGTCATGGGGCTTGAACTTTGGCCCTGGGCACTGTCTCTTAGCTCTTCAACTCAAGGCTAGTGCTCTACCACTTGCCACAGCACCACTTCTGGTTTTCTGGTGGTTAATTGGAGATAGGAGTCTCATGGACTTTCTTGCCCAGACTGACTTTAAACCGTGATCCTCAGATCTCAGCCTCCTGAGTGGCTAGGATTATAGGTGTGAGCCATTGACACCTGGCTCAACACCAATATTTTTTATCTTTATTTTTTTTCTTTTTGTTAATAGGTTCTGAACTCAGGACAAGAAGAAAAGAGTACTATAGGCTATTCTCCCAAAATCTGATATTTATAAAATAAACACACACAGCAACAAGAACAATAAAACAACCAAGAGACTAAACAGAGAAGAAGAAGCAGGAAGGGATGAAGGATTCGGGAAGTAAAGGGGACATCTTTCTCTTGCATTTCCACTGAATACCAATATATTTGGTGCTTTGTTCATTTCCTCTTGGAAAATCCTTGTAAGATGGTGTTGCTATTTTCAATTTATAAGATGGAAAATTGAGGCTCTGTGGTTTTATATAAGCTGCTGATGGCACAAAGGAATCCAAGCTTGCCAGTGTCTATCTAAAGCTGCCCCAAGCTGGTATGTTAATCCTAGAATAAGAACAAAGGTACAGTGAAATGGAAACAATACGTTGCTCTCCTGGAAGACCTGATGGTGGAACTCAGGTATACTGCAAAGAGAAATGAGTTCCTCTATATTCCCTGCTTGTTTCCCTCCATCCATCTATTTCTTCCTGTATTCACCTGCTTGTTTACCCAATCAATATTTATTGAGCACTAACTATAAGCAGGCTTGCTAGTAAGTTCTTGGAAGATAGTTGTAAATAGCACAGGAGGATTTCTGCTTTCATGGCTTTAAAGGCTCAAGGGAGACAAATGTGGACCAACCATCTGTTCTAATGAAATGAGTGCTAGGAGAAAGAAGTTCTGTCTGTGGCGAGGGTCAGAGATAGATCTCAAGTTGAGATCTATAGGTGAGTCAGAGATGACCAATACCACTTCCTTCTGGAGCCTTCCTTTCCAAGTCACATTTGAGAAACTAAGCTCTGGATCTTCACAGTGGGTCTGAAGTCTCCTGGAATTTACCAGCTTCTCTCTGTAGGGAAACAAGCTAGCTCTTGTTGTGGTGGTTTGCATATCATTTCAGTCAGTCCCAAACTCCTGTACAGATGCCATTTGGTGATGGGGTCTTTGGGTAGTCACTGGGATTAGATAAAGCTATCTTTTTCAGGTCATCTTGATCATGCCTTTAGAAAAAGAGAAAGACAAACCTGAGGCTGACACACATGTGTGCTTACCATGTGGTACCTTGTTCCATATTATGATGCAGCAAGAAGGTCTTCATCAGATACACCATGTTCTTGGACTCAGAACCTCTAGAGCCATGAGCTGAACAAGCTTGTATTGATTAAAAATCACCCATTTTCCTATTTTTTTGTCGTAGCAATAGAGGATGGACCAAGCTACCTCTGAAGGGCTCGATTCTTCGGTTGAGTGGAGAGTGACTTCATTTCCAAATGCTGAGTTTGCAACTCATTATTCAAAGTTACTTGGGACTTCTGAGGTGCTGGCAGAGACAAGAGCAAGAATTCAAGCTTGTGGAGGGAAAGGGAAAAAAACAAATTGTTTAACTAGGGATACAGGTGGACCCATTGTAACAATGAGATGTACAAGTCGTTATGTCGAAAAATGAACTTTACAACTTTGGTTGGGGGGGAGGATCGGGTGGGGGGAGGCGGGGGGGGAGTACGGGAAAGGATGGGAAGGGGAAACAAAGAGGAGGCAACAATGCTTGGTAAGAAATGTACTCGTTATCTTGCCCATGTAATTGTAACCCCTCTGTACAGTATTCTCACAATAAAAAATAATAAAAAATAATAAATAAAATAAAATTATGCTAGGACTTCAATATTTTCTTGAAAGATTCTTGACAGCCCTTTCTATCCTGTTACCTATCCTGTGCCTGTCTGCTTCACTCTTGGGTTCAGCTTGTCTGTTGTTTCCTCCCAGCAGCCTTTGCTCTCTTGGGAACAACTCCAAGGCACTGAATACCAAGTTGCTTTCTTCTATGGCAGTGCATCTCAGAGCTGGCAGCACACTACAATTACCTGGGAACATTTAATAAATGGTTATTTCCCGGTCCTTCCTCTAGAGATGCTGACTGCAGTGGTCTGATGTAGACTCTGTGCATCACCAAATTTTAAAAGTTGCCTAAGTGATTCTTTCATACTTCCAACAATAGGAACCACTGTTCCTCTGCTCTGCATTGTGTTCAGATTCATTGTCATAGCACCTATAGTTACCCAAGAAATACCTGTTTAAAAGATTATGAGCCATGAAGAGCCACATGCTTTACCATACCCACAAGGCTGTCAGTGAGATTTTTTTTCACTTGAAATCCTTTGATTTTTCTTGAGATCCTCCCTCCCTGATCCCGTTGCTTGGTGACATCTAAGGTTTCAGATTAGCTCAATCTACCTATGGATCCTAATTGAGGTTGCCATTGGGGAAACTGCCTATTTCTCCTACAGAATTCTACTTCCATCTAGATAGCATCTTATAAAGAAGCTGACATAGAGCTGAAAACAATTGGTTGAGTCTTGACAGTAGGTATGATGTGCAAAGCAGATCAGTAGGGGATTGGGATGGAAAAACTGTTTTTTTTTTTTAAATTATGAAAATGCCATACAGAGGGGTTAAAATTAAACGGGCAAGGTAATGAGTACATTTCTTATCAAGCATTGTTGCATTCTCCTTTGTTTCCCTTTCCCATCCCTGTTTTGAGTCATGGCTCTATCACTTTATGAAGGAGGTTTAGATACTGAAAAGTGACAGAATTTGAAAATAAAAGAGATCACTGATAAAGAAGCTGATGGTTATAATAGGATTATTTTTCTGCATGCTCTACATCCAAGGTTTTATGGACAGTGTTGAAAACCTGGGTGAGAATCTTGATTCTTCACATATGTGTGATCCGAACCCCTGAAGTGGCATTTTGCTTTTCAGAAGTCCCTGTCATTCCCCAAGCCTTGTTTTCCCTTTTTTTTTGTAGAGTCCTGCTAAGGAAGCCATGTACTGTATTTCCTGTAAGGCAGCTGGTAAAAGTATAGCCTTAACTTACCTGTAATCTGGAACCAGATTGTTTTTGCTGGAGCTCAGTTTCCTCATATTTTGGCCTCAACCAAAGGACTTAACATCTTTGAGTCTCAGTATCTTCAGTGGTACAGTGGGGCATTATCAATACATACAATAAAAGATTATTATAAGATTTGTAAGAGTGAATCTTAGTAATATTCTTGGTACAGGAACTAGCAAGGTAACTCCACCAAAATGCTAGCTACTGTTATTATTGTTACTCAATTAAAGTATGATCAAATTAAATTTAAATTGAGTTAAATAGCACTACATTATTAGTACTATTACTAGAATAGTCTGTTAAATGGACTTTGACAGCTGCCAAAAATTAAAAACAGAGGATTTTGAGTTGGTTTTGATTAGAGCCAGTAAAAGTGGCTCAGCAAAAGCCTTGAATCATTCAACAAACACTTTCAGGAGGCAGTGCTAAACTAGCAGTAAGAGAAGTGTGTGTTTGTGCCCCTTTGTCATTTATTTGCTAGGTGACATTGGTCATGATTTACCTGCTCAGAGCCTCATCCACAGACAAAGAATACCTTTTCTCCTTCTTACACAATAAGGCTCTTGTAAGAATTAAGTAAGATAGCATAATAAACTCTAATTCCCTCTCCTATGCTAGGTGTGTGCATAGAACATTTTGTGTAAACTCATAAAAAAACAGATGAAATGAATCTGAAAGGATCTTTTTCTTTACTGTCTGGCTTCTTGAGAAGACACTGTATTTCAGCAGCAGAAGCAGCTGTGCTTTGTGAATAGCTGGAAATTTTGGCCCAGGAGGACACAGTAGGGCAGATGGGACGAGGAAGCTATGAATGAACAAAGGCATGAATGAGCTATTGAGCTATGAGGGCTTTAGGCAGTGGAGAATTTGGGCTCCCTTGTTAGCTCTGCCCAAAGGCTCCAGTTCTCAGTTTAGTCTTTATTATAAACTAACTGTAATACCCAGGCCACTGAATTACAGTAAAGGACATTTCAACATTCATTCACCAGGATGAATAAGCCAGTCTTATATTCATTGATTCAAGAAGTACCAGTGTTCTCAGGAATTTAGATGGTGCATTCTATTCTCACCAAACCAAATCAGACCACAAACAACAACAAAGGAATCAACCAAATAACAACAGCAACAATAAAAAGAACAAATTTCTTTATCTCCAGTTCACAGAACACACACTGTATTCCAGATTTGGGACTTGGTGTTGGGAAGGGGAAGGTGAGGAAAACTCTCTTCAGGAGTTCTTAAGTATCTGCAAACGTTTCCTACCACACATTACATCTATGTTAAACTAGTTATGTTTTCAATGTGATACTGATAGTCATACTTCCTTTGATTTGGGTCAAATTCAGTATATTGTTGGTCTTTTCAGGTTTGTTTTCAGTTGGCTTTCTACAAAAGAAATTGGCCTATATAGAGTAGCATAAATGCCTTCTCCTGGGTTCCATCAATGTAAGGTCCACTAGGAGTTGGGAGGAATGACAATAAGATCAAGTTATTTACTTCTTGTAGGATTAAACAATTGGGTTGCACTTAGACTGCATCTCTAGCTATGATTAAGGTGCCTCATCACTTTGACTTGTGGAATCTAATAATCACTCATTTCCCTAATCTTTGAACACCTCAGTAGTTATAGTCCCAGGGTTGCCAACTGAGGCAACTATCCTGTTGCCAACAGGGTAATTTCCAACTATCCTGTCCTTGTACCCTTCTTGTACCTGCTCTTACCTCTGCAAGAAGGTAACTTATTAGACTAACCTAAGATTATCCAAATGGGCCATTTTCTTTCTTTTGGAACACTCAGTGACATGTGAGGATATTTGAAATACTGCCTGATGGTGGTAAGGGGGAAAAAGATAGAAAAAATGTAAGTGGGAGACCTTGACATGGAAGAAAAAAATTATGAATTAAAAGATAACATAAATGAATATTACTTCACACTATATACATATATGTGGGGGAGGAGAATTACCAAGGCAGGGCCAGATATTTTGATAGATAAATTTTTAAGAAAGAGTTAATATACCTGGAAAAGGAAAAGGGATTTCCTTTTTTTTCAAAGAAGAGGAAAACAAGGAGTTACCCGACTGGTTTATAAATCTCAAACACTTGGATTTTAGAAAATGGCAGTATGATAAATAGATATTACTGACACAACTTCCAGTTTCAAGAAACAAAGTTCCAATAAAGTTCATTCCAAGAAGGCAAGGATGGTTTAATGCCAGAAAGTTTCAATTCAATTTATGAGTGAAAACGCCAGAGAAAATGAAACAAATTTCAAGTCTTAAATTTTTGAGATTCCACATGTCAGGTCTAGCCATTTGCCCCTATATGACAAATAAGGAGATCTGGCAAAGGGTAGAGAAAGGTGATCAATTATTATGTGCCATGAGCATACCATCTTTGTGTAAGCTTTAGATTTTTAATACTGGAGGTTGGTAGAGGTCTATATGCATAATTGCTAAACAGTTTGAATAGGGTTAACAACTTATCTGTCTGTCTGTCTGTCTGTCTATCTATCTATCTATCTATCTATCTATCTATCTATCTATCTATCTATCTATCTATCTATCTATCTGCCTACCTACGTATTTTTTTCATGGAGGACAGCCTGTTCTTCAGAACAGGCTCATCTCTCCTTAAAAATATTATCATCAGTCTTGGCCTTCCTGGATTCAAAGGTGACTATAAAATGACTGGTTTATAACAAGAGCAGAAATCAAAAACAGCAACAAAAAGGAATAACCAAAGGAAAGAAAGTAGAAAGAAAAGAAAAGAACTGCAAATAGTAAAGTTAAAAAAACTACTTGTTTCCATTTCTTGGAGTTCATATTGATAATCATCATTTGTCTTATATATAAGTTTATCTGATTTGGGGAGGGAAAGGAGAATCAGAGAAATGGTAGAAAAAAGGGTGAGCCAATTTAGCATAGTATCTGAATCATACAACTTGTGGGAAGGAAAGTCAGAAGGAGAAAAACTAGGAGAGAATGAGGGATGGATAGCATTGTTCAAAAGGAAATGTACTTATTACCAGATGCATATAACTGTAACCTCTTTGTACATCACCTTTACAATAGAATTTTTAAAATTAAACAAACAAGTACAGATACAGAATGGAGGCAATGATGCTAAGCTTTCCTCTTGCTTGTAGGTTACTTCATATGCCCAAGTAAGAATATAGTGCTTTTCAGCCTAAGCAGTTTAAGTAGCCACTACAAAAATACTTCATTTTTTTCTTATCTTAGTACCTTCCTAACATCTTCTGGAAAAGGTCCTCAAACTAGGCTTAGAACTCTTTTCTTGTGAGGTGGATTCCATCCTACAAGTAGCTATCTCTTCAGTTCTGTTTTCCTTTCTTCTACTATTATGTGTTTCATAACTATTCTTCCCCCCTCTCTTATTATTTAAGAAAAAAAATCACTCTTGTGATTTCATATAGTTACTGTTTCCCCGAAGTTAGTGCCTTATTTGTATTGTAAGTCTTGGCTCATTGAGTCTTCATCTATAAGTATTTTCCCCAAGTGCTGGGATTGAACTGAGGTCCTTGTATTGCTAAACTCATGATTTACCACTGAACTACAGCCTCAGTGTTTGTTTTGAGTTAGTTACAAGGCTTTCTCTATATAAGTTCATTCTCCCCTGGGGGTAATTTTTTGCCTACTCTGGGAGTGGATATTAAAAAAACATCTCCAGCATGTCCTGTTCTTGATCTCTGGGTTCTATTAGAGAAAGGAGGAGATTACACCCAGAGAAGAGGGGATCATCCTTGCAGACTCCCCTAATCACTTCTGATCTCTCAATCTCCCCAGGCACTTTTGAGTCCAGTGTTCTACTTACTTAAGAAAATGTTGGAAAAAGTAGTTTTAAATTTTGGACTCAAGCTGTGATCCTCCCCTGAAGTATGGTATTTGCAAGGGAGTCTCCACAGTATGTAATTCTTTAGACAAAGGATCTCACAGTCCAACAAAATCAATACCAGGGACCTGACACTGTAAAATTGTGGGAGCAAGTGGAGGAAGGAGGGTGAATGAAGAGAAGAAGGGGTGGAAAGTAGTCATAATAATGCATATCTTATGAAAGTAGGAAAATTGCTGGGAAGGATTGGGTTGGATGGGATGGAGAGAATGACGCAAAAGGCGATGTGGATCAAGATACATTATACTTATGACTGATTTTTGGAATGAACAGCTACTTAAAGATAATAAAGTATAATTATAAAAGGTATGAAGTTGTGCATGCCAGAGGCCACTCAGTCTTCCCATACCTCTATTAAAGCCTCAGACAAATTGACTTGTGGGTGATTACTAAGTTGACTTGCCTGCAATTCTTTATCTGAACCCTTTGTGGGCAATATTTTAGAAGAGAAACAAAAGAGGGGAAACAATGCTTGACAAGAAATGTGCTCATTACCTTACTCACATAACCGTAACCCCTCTGAACAGTATCTTTACAATAAAATAAAAAATTTAAAAAGCCAGTGTTTTCTGGATTTTAGAATGGTAATATTGCATGTAGACTATTGTTCTGTAATCAATGCAATTGATATATTGCATTGAAATAAAAGACAAGTGAGTGAAGTAGGATTAGTGAGGTATAAAGAACCTTCTTTGGGGTAGGTGAAATCTACACCAACCAAGATGTTTGGATAAAGTCACATTTTGCCTGTGAACATGTTATTTAATCTTTCAGACCTTTTTGGATTCTGGCATGAGTAAGGAAATTTAAGTCTATATCCAGAAGGGCTCAACTCTGAGGCAGCTACAAAGCACAGTTATTATTGTTCTCCCCAGGCAAGGGGAATGAATATATTGCCAGGCAAGATTAAAGTCTTCTTGGTAGGGCTAATGATTTGATAATTGGCCTGATAAATATTTTAAATGAGCTTTTTAGATAAAATAAAAGTATTTAGAATGAATTCCTAACCGTCAGAAGCACTTTGTCCTTGACTAATAGGTTGTGACGCCCAGAGATCCTATTCTTCATTTTTAGGAATTTCTCGAGCCAGCCCCCTGTTCCTTGAGTGCCAGAATCTCTTGGTAGTACACAAACCAAATCCTGCACCTAGAATCTTGGTATTGGTTTTTCCTGTAACTTGTATTCAAAGAACTTTCCAGGTCTCAATAAAGAAAGGTCTGGATTTTCCTCAAGCTTTCTGAATAAGTTATAGGAACCATTTGTGCTATCTTTCCTAATGAGTGGTTATTTCATAATAGTCTACTTTGTGAAAGATTTTGATCTAAGTCATGCTTTTAATACTGCCAATGATAAGACTTGGGATTAGCGAACCCTCATTTCCCTCTAGCCTTTTCAAGTCTTGTAAATACACTTGATAATAAAGAACATAGCGTTGTACTCTACTGTTGTTGGTGACTTCTTGGCCTTAGAGCAAATTGTGCCACTGAGCAATCTGATTTGCTAGGAAGGCATTCTGGAGGAAGTCTTAGTCCAGTGCTATTTCACTCAGGCCTTTCTTTATAAAAGGAATTTAAGAAACTGAGGACCATGGAGTCCCAGCTATAGAGCCTCACAAAAACCAAGGGGCTCAAGAGAAATAGCTAAAGCTTTATCCCACAAGACTAGAGCCCAGTTCATACAGCACTTGCCCCATCAAGGACAAGAAGAGTACATGTAGAGAAACCCAAGGCTGTTGTGACAATGTAGGTGGAGAAATAGGGTCCAAAGTTATCTTTGAAGCTGAAGAGTTAGAAATGCCGGCATTGTGCACTTGCAGTATATAGTAGAGAACACACCAGAAGACTTAAAAGATGACCCTGACATAGCACATGGCATGCCTTTTTCTGACTACATGTTGTGCAGTCAGAAATTTCCTACAGGAACTAGGCCAGTGTTGAGCCAGCAAGGGCTGGGCAGGGGGTCATGCAACATGGCTGGGTTCTGACAAGTGTGGGCAGTTGTAAGAATAAGTGCATGATTGGGTCAAGTTATAAACAAGGAACCCAAGAAGTTCAGAGGGATGGGGGGGGGCTCCATTAGAGTCTAGGCCGAAGGCCAGGGAGATGAAATACTCAGCTCTTAGATCTCTTGCTGCTGCTAATAAAACTACTGATTCTCTCCAGAAGCTAGCCTGAGCTTTGGGGCCTGAGTGTCACAGGGGGTCTCCTAAGTGCAGATGGCTGGATGAATTCCGTGGCGTAGGAGGACTTCCAGATTTCTCTAATTGGTATTTGGTATTTGCTATTCACTTAATCATATCGCAGTCATTGGAACAACAACATGAGGTCCCTCATTTTAAAAATGAGGAGTTGTTAAGCACCAAGGTGCTGGCCTGATTGCAGAAGGTGCTTGGGAAATAGTCATTGTCTTTTCTTCCTTCAAGCTTTCCCTAAAGGTGTCCCCAGCAAGGACCTGTGAGACTGAATTAACTTTAGTTTGAACTTCTTATATTCCTGGATATTTTCCTTCCTTCCTTCCTTCCTTCCTTCCTTCCTTCCTTCCTTCCTTCCTTCCTTCCTTCCTTCCTTCCTTCCTTCCTTTCCTTCTTTCTTTCTTTCATTGAATTGTGTCCTGCCTGGCATGCATTTTCTTCAATCTGGTATTTTAAACCCAACCAAATAAAGGTCATGGGAAATGCTCCTGCCTGAAGAAACTTCAGGAAGAAGACTGAACTTGTCTGCCTGGGTTATCAGTAAAGATGAGAAGATGAAGAAATACTGCATCTCTATTTTCTGAAATGTACACACAGGGAAAAGAAAATAAAGCTGCATGGGGGCTATCTATAATAATTTTCAATCTGGAGAGGTGCTGACCTGTAGCTGGCTAAAATAATGGGAATTTTGGATTGTGCTGAGTCTGAAGAAAGAAGAGACCCTGAAAGGTCATAGATGGGAGGAAGAGGAGGGAGAGGGCTGCTTCCAGGGGCAGAGGTGCTGTCATAGAGACTCCTGATGCCGCAAGGGAGTGGAATTGGAAGTGAGGTGACTGAAACATCTTACTGGGAGTGCCTAGCATCAGTGGGTGAGCTCTATGAGTGGTCTTCCAGGATTCAGTCTTGGAGTAAAAGTGGAAAAGCAGCATATGACACACTGATCAAGAGACTGGCCATTCAGTCAGACTGACTCTGTTTAAATTCCAACTTCTTGAGGCTTAATCTCCTGGTGACCGTAAGCCAACTTTCCTTCCTTCCTGAACTATCATTTCCTCAGCAGGAAAAGCCTAATGTCTACCTTGCAAAACTGGTTGGAAATTAAGTCTGTTAAAGCAAATAAAATGGCTTATTTGTAGCAAACGCACAAGGAATTATCCATTTTAGAGTTCATTGTCCTTGAAGTCTGGACCCTGGATATCAAAGAACTGGGAGAACAGGAGAATGTGCCAATCATGCTCTTTTGTGCCTTAAAAACCACTAGGTGCCTGGATGTTAAAGCCTGGATGAAGTTTCTGGATAACACCCAGTCCTGAGAGGATAGAATGTTTATTGATAGACTTCTGTCTACCTCTGCAAAGACAGAACAAGCTCTTTTCAGGTAGAGTGAATCTCTCTCTCTCTCTCTCTCTCTCTCTCTGTCTCTCTGTCTCTCTCTCTCTGTCTCTCTCTCTCTCATACACACACACACACACACACACACACACACACACACACACACACACACACACACACACACACACACACACACACACACACACACTGGGCTCCTGGTCAGCTTGACATTTGGGTTGTGTTTTTAATCCTTCAGAAGCTTGTTTTCCATGGAAGGAACAAGGCTACATAAGGCATCATATAAAGCCTCCATTTTTAGGACAGAAAGACAGAGATGGCTCTCTGCCTCCATCATCTTCTAAGTTGAGGCTGGTTCAGTTTCACGGTTGAGGGGTAAGGTTATGTGGTGTGGGTAGGCACATAGAAATGGATAAGATGATTTATACCTGCATGATTCCCACTGAGAACTAAGTTCCACCTGGGGAGGAGATGCCATATGCAAATGAATCTGAAGTGATGTACAAGTTCCAAATATAAATGGGTGTGCAGGAGATTATGATGTGTGCCTAGCCCAGCTTAAGAAACTATATCCTGGAAAGTTTCTGGAAAGAGATAATATCTGAAGACAGTCTTAAGGGATGAAGAAGATTTAGGATTAGGGCTAGGCTGATTTAAATAGTGAGAGGGTTTATCTTCTTGGAACCTCATTTTCCCTGAATGTGGAACAGGGATCACATCTACTTAAGGAGGTCACAGTGGGTGTTGATGTGCTAGAAAATTTTGAATGTAGATTTGCTGAGCCACAGCAGCAATGAGCATTAATTTAAAAAGACTTGATAATTTACTAGAGAAAATGGAATTTTAATGTTGTTTTATAGGTACATTTTTGTAATTAATATAAATACTTTCTATACACATTGAATTTGTATGTCCATAGGTCCTTAACCCATGGAGTTAATAAACCACACATTAAAAATATCAAAACCAATTTTCTTCTGTGTTAAACATGTACAAAGATTTTCTTTCTTGTCCCTATTTATTAAGGAATGTGACATGATAACTATGTTGTATTTATATTGTGTGAGGTATTTATATTGTGCAAGGAATCTAGAAATTATTTAAAGTACATGGGAGGATTTGCATTGTTTATAAGCAATGCTACCTCATTTTCTACAAGGGACTTGAGCACCCACAGATTTGGGCATCTGTGGGGGTACTGGAACCATCCTATATGGATATCAATTTACTTTTGCAATCAGTGTTCATAATAATAAAGTGGTTCAATAATCTATGAGCGCTTCCATTCAGTACATAAAATTCCAAGGCATAGAAGCCATCAGAGTGCCCGGGAGAGAATAAGTATGGAGGGGAGAAGTACCAATAGTCCTAATTCTAGATGGTAAGAAATCTTACCATCTTACCATCTAGTTGGACCAATACATGCAGAATTACATTTCTGTGAAATAAGGATTTCTTTAGTCGGAACAGGTATTTGGTCTTATTTTCCTCCCACCATGGAAAGGATCCAGTAACTCTATTTTGTGAAATGAACCCACAGAGGAAGAAAAAGTAAATAATGATTTCATGTATACTCTCCACTAATCAGCCCCAGTCTCTAAGAGGAAAGTTTTCCATGGCCCTGGGGACTCTGGACAGGTGAGGTATCATCTCTTCCCAGGAACATGATGTTCTAATGGAGAAGATGGAAGAAGAGAAGACCTTTAGAAAATAATCTGGTTACTGTAAGCACCTTTCTGGGCTCTGTCTGGGTGATAGGAAGAGCAGTTGTGTCTAGAAGGTGGTTCAAGGACTCTTTAGAGAAGGAGTTCAACAGGATTTATATCTTAAAACTTATAAGAAGGAGCAGAAATGTATTGTGGCATACTCATGACTTTCCCTTTGTTTTCCCTTGGTTTTTGGGCTAACTGCAATCTGCATCCGTCTGTGTAGTAAGCCAGACCAAAAGAAACGTAGGTCCCATGGTTACCCTTATTTGCAACAATTAGTATATATCTAGGATACTCTTAGCAGATGAGCAGAATAGCTCAATAGCTATGTACATCTGACCATATAAGATGATGCTAAGCGAAATGAACTCCAAGACATGGACACAAGAGGTTTTTCTTTGTTGTTGCTGTTCTTAATGTACTATGTGATTTTTTGTTTCTTTTGTATGTTCTTCCCTCTATGGTTTATGCCCTGTTGTCACTGTATTTGATTCTCATACCCTGGTATTGTATATACATTTATTTGAATTAGGGAAGGAAGGGAACAACAGAATGGTGAGAAAGAGGACAAGGGGGCAGGGAAACCAATGCAACAGCACTATACAACTGTACACCTTGGGGAGGGGGATTGGGAGGGTAGGACAGTACGAGAAAAATGAGGGAAGGGATAACAAGTTTGACAAGAAATGCACTTTTTACCTTATATCACCTTGATAATAAGAAAGAAAAAAGACTTGTAGACCTTCACAACAGAAGCAGTATAGGCTTTTCTTGTGTTTACTGTTATTTCTTATTTTGTATTCAAGATTACATATTTTCTCATCAAAGTAGAAACTTCTTGAGGCTCAAAATCCTCATTTGGATACCCACAGCAAATCAGTTGCTAAATATGGTGTTTTTGCTGATGGAAAAAATCCACTGTGTGATGGAAGTTCCATGGGCCCATGAATAGGACACAGATCCCAGGAGCTGGTCCCATGAATGCACTGTGGCATATTCTGTTGCTTAGATGTCCCCTCCCAAACCCTAACTAAAATTTAATGTTCACTGTAGCAGAGTGGAATGGGGATAAGGCCATCAGATCTTGCTGTCATCGGAGGACTAAGTTTGTTACTGGGAGAATGAGTTAGTTACATGGAGATCTCAGCATCCTCCCCGGTGTCTCTTGTCATGTGATGCTTTATGCCCTGTGACAGGGAAGCTAGAAGGTTCTCTTTGGATGCAGCCCTGAACATTCAGCTCACCGGCTTCCAGAACTGTGAGCCAAAGAAGCCTATTTTATTTTTATAATTTACTCCATCTCATGGATTCTGTTTGATCAACAAAAAAGAAATGGTCTAAGACAGCATGTTCGATGGGGTCCATCCCTCTTGGCACTCTTATTCAACACATATCTGCTGAAAACCTACTCAGTAGGAGACTTTAGCTTGGACAATAGGTCAGCAAAAATAGTATTAAAAGGAGCCAGAGAGTAAATTATTGGTGATTTTACAGGCCTGGGGGGATCATCAAAGATGTTATATGCAAGAATTATATCATTAGACAGAAAACTAGCTTCTAAAATTTTTTAAATTGTGAATGAAAAGTGTGGGAGAGCTTGAGTGAATTAAGCTAGGAAGACATCTTTAAATGAGAATAGAAGGATTGCTCAGGGTGCTGTGGTCAGAATGGTTGATTCTGTTTAAAATCTATGGAGGATAGTTCATCCTAAATATAATGATGTAAAGGAGGTGGGACCTCTGAGCTGGTTAGATTCGCGCTCTCATGAAAGAGGTCTCAGAGGTTTTGCTCACCCCCTGAAAATGTTCTGTATTTTAAGGTTGCAGCCAGAGGCCACTGTTAAAGCCGAATGCTGGCTCCCACCAGGGCTTGAAGCCACTGGTGCTTTCATTGTGCCCTTAATAGTTCCAAGGACTGCTGATTGTAAATTACATGACATTATCTCATTATGCAGACTGGGTGGACTAAGACAGTGGGATTGGAATTTCACTTACTTGGTGTTCAATATTAGTGTTGATCATAAATGTCATCTCTAAACGTCAGCCCTGTCTTGCAAATCCACAGATAGAGGCAGTGGGCTGGATCTGGCCCATGGAACTATAGTTTGATGAATCTTGTTCTAGACACTAGAATGTGAAGTAGTCTATAATACTTACAGGCATTGTTAGGAGCAGATTAGGGTGAAGAAATAAACATTGCTAGTAATACTTCAAGGTATAAGTAGGGAAGTTGGCTGATTCAAGAGGCCAGACTGAATGAAGGCTGACTCAACATGCAGAAGGCAAAATATTGGGTACTAAAGGTTACGTCTTAAATGGTATGGTATATTCTCCTCAACTCATGGCCTAAGAAAGAACCTTAGCTACTGTCTTTAAACAAGCATTGGCTCACCAGAACTCAATGCAGTGGCTGTTTATTGGCTGCACACTAGATGTGATTCTACTTAAGGCTGGGGGGAACTAAGGAGCTGAAAGAAACAGGCTGTCTGCTTACACATGTAAACAACGAGCTATAACAGAACAGAAAATACAAGAGCTAAAAAGTGACCAGAAGCTTGCTGGGGGCCACTTCTCAGGAGTACAATGTTAGTACACTAGAGACAGCTTCGAAGAGGGGATGTTCTTGGAAGATTGTATCTGGAATGAGGAGAGGGGTTAGTTTCTAAGAAGTAAGAAGGAGAACATGAGCAGAAGCTCATGGGAACCACACATGCTCAGATCCTATCCATCAGTTACAAAATTACAGTGACTCATCCTCAAAGGGCAGGTTAAGGCGGCTTTGGCTTCTCCAAGACACTGTCAGGATGAGTCACTCTGTGACCGCTTCCCCCACCCTACAGACTTCTATGATGAAGTGTTCTGGTAGCAGCAGAAGCAGCAAGGCATGGATGACTTCTTAGATGACTTGCTAGTGTGTCAGGGCTTTACACAGAATCTTTGCCGTCTTTGGAAACAAGGACCAAATTCTACTGACCTGCCCAGCTTCTATTTGACTTAGCTTGGGCCCCAGGCTGGTGCCGGAGAATTCCGAGGACCATGACAGGCAGAAAGACAGGAGTCTTCTCACATTCTGCGTCAATGGCGAACCCTCCAAGTATCTTTGAAAGGCACCACTGGCAGGATTCGGTATCATTCTCACTTGAGAGAGATGGAAGTAGCCTGAAACCAGCTGTCCAGAGAAGAGAGTCATGATGCTCTGGGCCCGGGTGCAGCTGCTGTTGGTGACTACGCTCCTGCTCTGGCAGTGGTGCGGTTGGCTGTGTCACTTAGAGTGAGTAATGAGCACAGGAAAGCCATGAAGAGGGGAAGGGAGGGGAGGGGAGGCCAGGGGAGACAGAAGCTCTGGTTGGATTTATGGATTAGACCCAGCCAGAGTAAGTTTTCCTGAAACCTGCACATATATATCTGTTTTCATTACTCAGTGTGAGGGGGGAAAATGCTTGATTTCACATCAGCGGTTAGGTCTTGGGATCATTTAGCAAAGGGGATGATACAATGGTGACAGTGTCTATAGGCGCCCACCCGGAAGCCATCTCCCACTGGAAGCACGTCCCCATACTCTCACGTACAAAACCCCATTTACATTTCATTTGTGCCCAAGCTTATGGAAACTGGTGGAAGATAAAGCAGAACCTTTTGCATCAATGTTTATTTTGCAGCAGAAAACCAAGGTTCGGATTTTCTTTTTACTTGTCTAAATTGTCTCTTAGAGACAGAATTTGGGCTAAAAATACACATGTAAAGGACCCACTTATTCTAAACAAGTCAACAAACATGACTTCACTAACAAGACATTGGTGTCCAATTAAACCAACACTTCATTTCTTTAACTATAATGTAATTGAAATGTGCTGTATGATTTGTTAAGATGTGTTTAATAATAATTTAAATATTATTATATAGTTGATCATGTGTAGAATGGACAATAGGGATATTACAATGTCCATGTTTACAGTTATGTATATTTGTCTATTACATTATATACAGAAAGAATAAAAAAAGGAAAATGACATGAACTAAAATTTTTAAGCAGATGCATAAATTACATGTATTTATGAGGGCACTATGTTTTGATATATAAATTGTATGTTGTTCAAATAAAAATGAACATATCTATGTATTCAAATATATTTTATCTATTTTGAAATATTTAAAATCTTTTCTTCTAAATTTTTTGATATATACAGTGCATACGTGTTGTATATGGTTGGCACACTGCAATAGACTACTGGGATGTATTGGCTCCTAATACATCTTAGTACTGGCTGATTCACCACCCTTCACTCACCCTCTCTCTGAACTAACTTTCCCCAGACTTCATATGCACCATTCTCCATTACACTTCAATGAGAGCAACTTTTGTGTTCATTCTCTCAAGATCATATACAGAAGCCCTCACCCCCAGTGTGAGGGTCTTTGAAGGTAAGGCCTTGGGCAAGATGAGGTCATAAAATGAGGTCCTGCTGATGGTGTTAGTGGATTTCTAAGGAAAGGAAGCTTGTACTTTCTGTCTATTTAGAGACAGAACCTGAAGAGAGAGCAATCAAACTGGGAGCGAGAGAAAGAGAGAGAGAGAGAGAGAGAGAGAGAGAGAGAGAGAGAGAGAGAGAGAGAGAGAGAGAGAGAGAGAGAGAGAGAGAGAGAGAAGGGAATATTGTTTAAAAAGAAATGTACTCATTACCTGATTTATGTAACTATAACTTCTCTGTACTTCAGTTTTATAATAATGATTTTTAAAAAAAAGAAAAAAAGAGCAATCTTCAAGATTGCTAGGATCTGGTCCATGTCTTGTCCTAGCCTCCAAAGCTGTGAGGATATCTGCTATTTCAACTACCCAACTAGTCATGGTATTTTGGTGTGTAAATGTAAGAATTGACATTTTTGATCATCTATTTGGGGCAAGACAATAACATTGAAAGCGTTACAATCACTAATTTTTAGAAGTAATTCATTATTATTTGAATTTCCAGGTAAGTAGATGCTTAGAGGCACTAAGTAACACCCTCTAGGTCATGACTTGGTATGCGGTGGAGACAAAGCAGTCTCATCAGAACTCCTCCGCAATCCCTAGTCTTAAAGACATCTAGGAGCAGGTCACTGCCTCTGGGAGTTTCCAGTCTTGTTTGCCAAGGCCTGTTTCCTTTTATGCTGCCTCTTTGGATTTCTTCGGCATCACACCCTGCTCTTGCCAGTCTAGTGCGAATGTGTGTGTGTGTGTGTGTGTGTGTGTGTGTGTGTGTGTGTGTGTGTGTGTGTGATGCAAAGTTCAAAGTAATTTTGTGTGTGTGTCTGTACCTAGCATCTTGCAGAGAGGGTCTGTTCCATCCCTACCCGTGACTCACAAGCCAGAGAGGTGGGGTGCTGATACACTTAAACAATTAGTTAACTCAATGATTGTATGTATTTCCTGAGCATAGTGTGCTCTTTCAATGCATTTTGTGTATTTCAATGTATTTTGTGTAATGATCAAACCATGGTAATCAGCATACCCAGTACTTCAAGTGTTGATTATTTCTTTGTGGTGAGTGGAACATTCAGAGTCCTCTCATCAGGCATTTTTGAAGTGTAGAATACACTATTGTTGACTGTAGTCAGCTTTCTATGCTGTGTGTGGAACAGGAGAATTTACTCCTCCTACCTTCTTGTAACTTGGCACTGGTGGAGCGGTCTCTCCTATGCCCTACCCCTTCAACTTGTATTTTATGTTTCAGGGCTCTGGGAATAACTGCTAGGACATTATGTGTCACTGGGATCATGCAGAGTTCGACCTTCTGTGATCATCCGCTTTTACCACCTAGGTCCTCTGCAGCTTGCTGTGTTGACAGCACACGTCTGTGCTGAGAGGGTAGGAAGGGTGTTTCAGTATTCCAGTCTGACAGCTCTTGGCCACAGCCATCCCTGAGTGTCCCATTACCCAAATAAATCCCCTGCAACTTAGTGTTCATCTGCGGGTCTTATCTTCCCACTATACTCATTCTAGGTCAACCCTGGCTCAATATCCAAAATATTATTCATCGTTTTGAAGGTGAGATACAGATATTTTTTTTCAAAGAATTTCAGACATCAACATTTCTGGCAGAAAATACGGGATGAGCTAATGAATGAGATATCATTTTATAAAACGTGGGGCCTCATAAGATGGCTCCTGCCCCCCAGGAGGCAGAGCTGGGTCGTGGGCAGTGCTTGTCACATGCCAGCCTGTGACGGCTCACCAGTGGGTTCAATTACTTTTGCTGAGGCTTCACTGCCTTTGTGGTAATGGGCCGGTCAGAAACATGAGGGATGCTAGATCCTGTTCACAGAAAGGCAAGATTGTCCTAGGAAAGGGCACTGGCTACCTCTGAATTCAGACTTCAAATGCCGGAGGGCTTTTGATTGCTAAGACTTGCAGTCACACTTGGCAGTGTGATACATGAGACCCCCAACTGCAATAAAGGAAGGAAGATTGCAGCTCGCCAGGCCACCTGGAGTTATTAGTGGAGCACTGGGGGGTGGGAGCAGTCAGGAGCCTGGGGATGATGTGGGGGAAGGGGTGGTCACCTACTGAGCCTGGAGGGGGTGGACAACAAAACCTCTGTGTGCAACACTAGAAGCCAAGTTAAGAACTGCATCACAGAACAACAGAGCTTGTTTGGAGGGAGCTCAAGGAGGTAGCGCGATGTTTGTTCACTGGTAGCACGTCACTGTATCTCTAAGTGCCTAATAGATACCTTGAAACCGCTGTGGGGTAGGAGAACAGGCTGAAGAGACTCTAGGTCCTGTCATCTGTCAGAGGAGCAGATGAGTTTCGTCTGTGTCATAGACTGGGATTCTCAGCAAGCCCTGCTTCATCTAAGAGAAAAACAGTTCCATTCCTGAAGCAGATTAGAAACGATTGATTTTGGGCCAAATAGGGAGAGCAGAGCTGAAATTTTCCACATGTTTCCCTGGCCTATAAAGTGTATGCAGGACACACATGGAAGTGTATAGCAATGTAGAGCTTCTCAGGTCTAGGCCTCTCAGAAAGACCTCAAGTCAAGGACAGGAGTGCAAGGACTTTTTTTTATTGTGAACATACTGTACAGAGGGGTTACAATTACATGGGCAAGATAATGAGTACATTTCTTATCAAGCATTGCATCCTCCTTTGTTTACCCTTCCCATCCCTTCCCAGCCTCCCCCCTCCCCTCCACCCAATTCTCCCCCCCCCCACCAAAGTTGTAAAGTTCATTTTCGACATGACAACTTGTACTTCTCATTGTTGCAACGGGTCCACCTGTATCCTTATTTAAACGACTTGTTTTTCCCCTTCCCCTCCACAAATTATACCAACATCAAATACAGTGAAAGCAGGGGTTATACTGTGGGGGAGGGACATACAAAGCAACAAAGAAATAATCTTATAAATGCGTTAGAAACAAATGCATGAAGAAAAAAAACATTTAAATACATATCTAAGGGTTCATTTTCCTAACATCACCTTATCTGAACTTTTCTGCTTGACTCATACATATACTAGATATTGCAAATAAGGGAAACCATGGGACCTATGTTTGTTTGGGTTTGGCTTACTTCACTTAATATAATTTTTTCCAAGTCTTTCCATTTCCTAACAAATGGGGCAATGTCATTCTTTCTGATGGAGACATAGAATTCCATTGTGTATATATACCACATTTTCTTGATCCATTCATCTACTGAGGGGCATCTGGGTTGGTTCCATTCAAACCCTACTATAAAGCCATAGTAATCAAAACAGCTTGGTACTGGCACAAGAACAGACCTCAGGACCAATGGAATAGAATTGAAAACCCAGAAAGGAACCTACAAACCTATAGCCATCTAATCTTCGATAAGGGTGCTAAAAAAAAATAGAACGGAAGAAAGACAGCCTCTTCAGTAAATGGTGCTGGCAAAATTGGTTAACTACTTGTAGAAAACTAAAGCTAGATCCTTATATATCACCCTGCACCAGAATCAACTCCACATGGATCAAAGACCTTGGAGTCAAAGCAGACACTCTGAAAACATTACAGGATGGAATAGGAGAAACCCTAGGTCTCCTTGGCACAGGACGAAATTTTTTTAATACAGACCTGGAAACACAACAAATCAAAGAAAGGTTGGACAAATGGGACTGTGTGAAATTGCAGAGCTTCTGCATGGCAAAGGACATAGCTAGCAAGATCAATAGAAAGCCTACGGATTGGGAGAAGATCTTCACTAGCCATACAACGGATAAGGGTCTCATATCTAAAATATACCTGGAACTCAAAAAATTAGATCCCCCCAACAACAAATCATCAAAGAAACAACTGCCCAATAAATAAGTGGGCTAAAGACTTAAAGAGAAACTTCTCTGAAGAGGAAAGAAGGATGGCCAATAGACACATGAAGAAATGCTCAACCTCCCTAGCCATAAAAGAAATGCAAATCAAAACAACATTGAGATACCACCTCACCCCAGTTAGAATGGCAAAAATCAAGAACTCTAATAACAACAGATGCTGGAGGAGATGTGGACAGAAGGGAACCTTACTGCATTGTTGGTGGGAGTGTAAACTTGTTCAACCACTTTGGAAAGCAGTATGGAGGTTCCTCAAAAGACTCCACATAGATCTCCCCTATGACCCAGCAATCCCACTTTTGGGCATTTACCCAAATGTATACAAACAAGACCACACTAAAGCTACCAGCACAACTATGTTTATTGCAGCATTATTTACCGTAGCTAAGATATGGAACCAACCCAGATGCCCCTCAGTAGAGTGCAAGGACTTTTAAAGGAAAGAATCCAAGGAACTGGTATCAGACTAGGAGGAGCAGGCTGGAGGAGGGGAAGGAAGAAGTTAGACCTGAAAGCCGGATGTCTCAGCCTCAATCTGATCCACAGGGGGCCCTGAAGTACAAGTTGCACATCAGGTTTAGTGTCCAGTGAAGGAACTGGAATTGATAAGCTTTCACCAACCAGCTAACTACTGGTTATGGGACACCTTTTGGGGGGGGGACATAAACTCATAGATATATTTCTTCTTCTTTGATAGATAAATTGACCATCATAGCTTAAGGAAAGTGACCTGAGGTTTCCAGCAGAAAACAGATCACATCACATCACAGAGAAATTGAGGGGAGGATATCTCATAGGTAAAGGAATTTCAGGTGACTTAGAAGAGGGGACCAACTTTTCTACTAGAGGCCACTGGAGTTGGGTTCAACCTGGAAGAAACAAGTGCTTGCTCACTTTCTAGGTCAGTCTGATGAATGTCTCCTTTCTTTATTGTTCATATTCAGTTCAAAAACTTCAAGTAAACTTTCATACTCAAGATTGACTTTTCTATTCCCTTCCTGAATCATGGAAGCTGGCAGGTATTCCAGAGAGTGTGCCGTCGTGGGATTGGCTAAGCATGGCTGAAGGTCCCAAGGCCGGCAGTCAGGAAGAAGATGATATGTGCCCATAAGCAAAGACCAGTCTTCTAGGAGACATCTGTATGCTTTGGTAACATATCTTCATGATACCAAAGGATAATTATATAGGATTACAGAGAGAAAGATACAATGCCTCTGGCCTCACGGTGACCCCCAGCTCTCAGGAAGATGATCCATCCCAGCCTATCCTAACCAAAACATCCTAAAAAGGAAAATCTGGGTTTTCTGAGCCAGTCTAGCCTCATCAACACACCAAAGGTCAAATACAGTTTCCTGATCTCGAAGGAGTGAATATTATGGCATAATGCACTTCTTGATGAATGACCTAGTACAGTCCTTCTAAACAGTCTGCTCTTCTCTAAGCCCATGTTTAACCTTTACCCTTGCCACATGCCTCCTACATGAGCCACCATGATCCTAGATAGAAAACACTGATCTTGAAAGACACTCTTTATTTACAAGATGTCAAGGGCCAGGAAATTGTGGAATATGCCACATTCACATGCTGGAACTGGCTCTGATGCCCTTTTTCTGGGCCTTGAATTGATTATCCATGTAACCAGAGTCCAGTCTCCAGGGAAGCTGCGTAGCCATTTGGTACCAATGAGTGCTCTCGCAACCTGGGTGACTGAGCTACCTTGCTAGAGATAGCTTGCTAGATTTACCTCTGTGTGCCATCTCTGAATACTTCTGTCATGGACTGAACCCAGAGCCTCTATCCTGTGTGAAGGAAACCCGTAAGCCCCCAGGGCATGGAGCCAGACAATGCTTTTAGTGACAGATATATGGATTTTAGCAAAAGCAATGCTTGATTGAGATCTGGTGAAGACTGAGACTTAAGCAACAGGCAAGGAAATAGAGAACTGGAGCTGCCGATTATGAACTAGATATTGTCTGACCTACCTTATCATAAAGTGATGGAGGCAGATCAACAATTCACCATCTTTGGAAGTGGTACAATTAGGATCAGGATGAAGTAGGCCGAGAGGGGAAAATACATTTCTACGAGGTGGTCCAGATTCTGGTCCTCTATTCAATAATACTAGCACGTCTCCCTCCCCTCAGCTCACATCTGCGGCTTCATTTATGGATTATTCCTTACAACAAACTGACATAAGAGAAAACTACTCTGGCCTGATTCATGAATGGGTCTGCTCCATGTGTTAGTGTTACTTGAAACTGGATATTGAAAATGATTTGCAAATGATTCGAAACAGAGTTGTTAGGGAAAAGTCCTTTCAGGGGGCTAGAGAACACTAATGTAGTTTTATGGGCTGAATGTGTCTGTCTCCCTCTAGCTGAAGCCCAGATCCCTAAGGAGATTGTATTTAAAGGTGAGAGTTTGGTAGATAATTAGGCTTAAATGCAATAATGACAGTGGGACTCTTACAGTGGGATTAGTGCCATTATCTAAAAGGATACCAGAGACCTTTCTTTCTTTCCTTGTATGCACAAGGAAGTGGTCTTGTGAGACCATTTAGGAGCTAGGAAGAGGGTCCTATTCTGAACCTAACCATGCAAGCACCCTCATTATGGACTTTTAGCCATAAAAATTACGAGAAAATTCTTTGTTGTACAAGACACTAATCTGTGGTAGCACCAGCAGATGAAATTATGGCCTGAATTACAGAATGATGTGGGCTTCTAGATAAGGAGAGTAGCAGGCTGGCTGATCCTAAGACTGACATGAACGTGGTTCTATGAGAGACAAGGAAGTCTGGAAAGAGGGAAATGATGGTAGTGCGTATGCTATCACCGTCAGTCTTGGTGCCTCACATTGTGCCCATCAGAGCCCATTCACCACAGAGACATTCCCCTACCCAGCGGACCACACTTCTCTGGGGGTTATCAGCTTTGTATTTTGTCCCAAGCTGTCTCTGTGCCCATGGCATGAGCTTTAGAACTTCTGTGTGACAGTGCAGGGACCATGCACCAGGGCCATTCTAGGTGGCTGGCACAGAGGATGACACTAAGCTATCAATATGATAAGGAATGGACTGACTGTCATATGAAATCCTCTCTTGGGATAACTGACTCATTCCTGAGATAAGAACTTCAACCCCTTCATCGAAGTAGAGCCCTCATGTCCTAACAACCTATCATTCATTCCCACCTCCCAACCAGTCACATTTGAGAGTATGTTCCCATAATTCTGTCCCCTTTGGGGACACATGTTACCATAGGCAAGCTTAAGGATCACCAATCAGTAATAGAACCAACCTGCATGGCTATGTGATTTTCATGATCAACTCACCATAGTCTGTGTGAAGGAGTAGATAAAATGACATTTGGAATGACCTAACATATGTGTTGCTATTTATCTATAATATCAACTATCACTGGGTTTCAAGAATATGAGGTATTTTATCCTCATTTCTTTTCCATACATACATATCATAGTCTATGCAAACAATATCTTATTGTAAAAAATGAGATGCCAGGGGTTATAACTTTGATAAATTATGAAATGTATCTCTGATCCTTTCGTGGTCCTTGTATACTCCTACCTAGCTCTCTGCACCTGCAGAATTATTCTTAAAGAATAACCCCTGTTTTCACTGTATATGGTGTCAATGCCCTGCATCTTGTACATACATTTTTCTAATTTGGGGATGGGAAGGGAAATAACAAAATGCTGAAATAAAGATACAGGTTGACCCATTGTAACAATGCCATGTACCAGACGCTATGTTGAAAATGAACTTTACAACTTGGGGCAGGGGAGGAGTTGGGGAGGTGGGGAGGGGAGGGATGGTAGGGGAAAAACAAAGGAGGAGGTTACAACGCTTGATAAGAAATGGACTCATTACCTTACTCATGTAACTGTAACCCCTCTGTACAGCATCTTTACAATAGGAAACAAACAAAAAGAGAGTTACTCTGCAGGCCTGTCAACACAGTGTATTTGGGTAGGGATGCCTCAGCAGGTAGGAAACTAGATGCATAGAATCAAGAGCTGAAGGCTGTGTGTGTTGTGCAGGAGAAGAAGAAAAGGCCTGTTCTGCGGTGCTGTGCATGGGCCATGAGCCTCCTACCTGAAGATGGGGCTTCTCCATATTGGACCATGGGCAATCTTGTCAGCCACTCCGGGCTTCCTTTTCCCAATTGAAGTTTCAGATAACTGTGCGGTATGACCTCTGAGATCCCTTGATCCAAGATTTTCTTTGGCTCTGGGGATGAATAAGGATGCCATTTTTCCTCTCCTTTGGATTTAATATCCCTTCTTATACAACCGTGTGTATGAAGCCTTCCAATGGTGTAGGTCCAGTTCCGGGCATTGGGGAAGAAAGGAAGATGAGGAGGGCCTGATTATGTGTTCTAGGCTTTGATGTTTGTCATTTCCCTTAATCTCCCAATAGCTCACATAATAGGTACTACTGTCTCATCGTGCTGGGGTTTTCAGCTTGGGATACAAGCACATATACATTGCAAGGGCTTTCTGAATTACTATTATTGCATTTATCTCCCTTAGTTGCAGTAGAACTGGCACCTTCTTCTTGAGGATTCCCTGTGCCCTCACGTGTTAATGTAGATCTAACAAGGTGAGTTCCCTGAAGGTGCCACATAGGAAGAAAAAGGAGTTGCTTATATACCTAGCTGTGCAAAGCTGCCAGTTCCTCTCAGCAGAAACAAGGAGTCAACCGACTGTGTCGGTCCTGTGTGCATGGATGCTTTCAGACAGCATGGTCATGCTTTCAAGTCTAGAAGATTCATTGTAAAAATATTCTGCTTAGGATAGTGTGGTTCGCATTGGTACAGCCAGCCATTAGTCCCAAGCTATGTTCACTTGTATGGTGGTGGGCTGCTGTAGGTTCTGGGTTTCCTTCTTTTATTGTGCTTGAATCAGTTGCCTCATCAGTATCTACATTGTTAATTTCAGCCTATTCACACCTTAGAGTCTCTTTGTTTTTGCCAAGTTGCCCTTTAGCTCCTTGGTCTGTCCCTTGGTATAGCCTAGCTCAGGCCTAGCTGATTGAACCTGATCATGTTTTAATTCCAGCTTACCTGTTTTGTGGTCTTAGTATCTCCCTGAAGGTCTTCTCCTTTCATAAACTGATCTAATCTCAGAGGTTCAGTGTGTATCAAGGCCTGGACACGAGGGCTGGACTTTATGGGGATACATAGCCAGCTGATGGGAGTCTATTGCATACAAATCCTCACCCACATATCTCCTGTACATTGCCTTGCTGACTCTACTTGCAGAGAAAGAGGCACAAGTGATTTTTTTATGTTTTTCTTTCATATTTATTTCCTTTCTACACACAGATTTAATAATGAAGAATGTGGTACTCAGAAATTCAAGTAACTGGCCCAAAATATTACCACTAATGAGAGGAAGAAGAAAAATTTTAACTCAAGTTTCTCTAACATAAATGTTCATATGTTTACTGTCACAACTTAAAATGAGGTGCGATGATCATCTCTTTGAGAAAATCATGAGATGAATGCAGGGTCCGGAGTATCACCATAAATCAGGACACGCAAAGTTGGAGGAGATTCGATATCTACTGCCGAGCTTCAAGCTCTGAGCAATGAAATTCCTATGGCGGTTAGGGAGAACTCCAACAAGGAACTGAGAACCAATACAGCCTTGAAGTGTGGGTAATCTATAATCGCCAAAAATCACCCCAGAGGGCCTTCCTTGGGTGTGGTGGGGTGAAGGCTCTGCATATACTCAGGCTTACACATATGCACATACCTGCATGGACACAGCACCCATCTCTTCTCGGTGTTGAAAATATCACTCCTTGGACAGTCACTGGAAGACAGACTGATATGCATTGTGGCCGATTCTGTTGGCTTTCGAGAATTGTGAAGCGTTTGGAAAGTATTGTTGTCAACAAAGAGACATTTAAAAAATGTCAAGTCACTCTCTCCAGGAGCACTCATCCCTTAACAGGCTTAGGCTGCCGGCTCGGATGGGACAGGGCCTCCTGCAGACCAGTGCTAGACCGACGCTCGTCCTGCTCCAGACATTGGAGCAGCTGATATGTGCTGACATCTCCCAGAGAGACAAGCTTCCAGTGAAAGGTTTTCATGTAAATTATATGGAATTAGACGACAGGCGGTGAAAGAGGGAGACTTTATTACTCAGAAATAAAACAATCTACCAAACAAATTGCAGGGCTGCTGTGACGTGGGGGCTGAGACCGGAACCAGGGTGATGAATGTGACTTGGACCTCTCCTGTCTGCTGACAGAATGACCTTCAAGGCCCTGAGCTTGAATTTCTTCCTCGGAGACATACGAGGGCAAGAAGTTCCACCTTCTGCAGATGCTGTGAAATTTATCCAGTAAAGGAGATAGAGCTGGGCTTAAAAACATCAGAGGATCACCAAAGTCACCACTATCTCTGATTCTCAAAATGGAACAGAGATGATACACAGGCTATTATTTCCCAAGCATCTTGGATTTGTGGGAAGAGTCTATCAATCTACTAGCACTCTACTTGATTCTGGTTCCAACCCATCCAGAGCCCAGGGCCCAGTGTGAGTCCCTGGTATGAGGAGAATCCCACTCCTTGCTCTCATTCAGGGGAATGGGAAATAAGAATTGGCCCTCTGGTCACTGAGTTGTTACAAGTGCTGGACTTTGGAAATGGAGAAGGAAAGCCATGGAGTCTGAGTTTTAGGGCAGAAGCTCAGAACCCTGACTGCATAGCAGGATCTCTGAGTGATCAGAGTCATCAAAACCCCTGAAGTACACAGTGCGCAGACCCATCCACTCTGAATTTCTGGTGATGGCACAGAGCAGCAGGGTTTTAACAGGTCTCCGGCGACTGACGGGTGCAGCCGTGGTGGAGGACTGTGGTTTAAGAGCCCAAGGTCCTACCTGAATGCCATAAAATCTGTCTCACTATTTCCCAAATTTGTCTGCAGTGTCTGATAAACCCTTTGATTCCCGCCTCAAGACTCTGAGCCTTCAGAATCTTGTCCAGGTTTGTTATCTGAGATTCTGAGATTTTTTTTTTTAACACTTGGACCACAGGTGATTATTCTGCTCTATCTGAAGAAACGGAGCCTTGGGCTGAAGGATTTGGTTCTATTTCAACAATAAAATTCTTCTCTCTGCCTCTATCTATCTCTCTCTGCTCTCTCTCTCTGCTCTAGCTCTTTCCTCTCTCTTTCCTCTCTTTCCCAGCTCTCTCTCTGTTCTTTTCTTGCTCTCTCTGCTCTCGCTGCTCTTTCCCAGCTCTCTCTGCTCTCTGCTCTTTTCTCTCTCTCTTTCCTCTCTCTTTCCCAGCTCTCTCTCCCAGGCCTTTCCCAGCCACGTGGAGTGCCAACCTTGCCTGGTCCCAGGAGGTCTACTGAATAAACCTACCCCTTACCTGAAAAAACAACAACAACAAAAAAAAACCCAATAAAACTCTTAAAAGGGGAGGGATGGCAAATCACTGGTACTGACAGTTTACTAGAGTAACTTAAGTCACAGAAGCACAAGGTTGCCTTTCAAAGACAGGATCCTCTTGTCCTATGCTTTTATATGGGAAGAAACTGAGGCTCAAAGGGAAGTGACTTCTTCAAAGTGAGATATTAAATCCACTCCACAGCAACCTGAAAAGTTACTCCTTGGCTTCCCTTCAACATGCCCTCCCCTGGGGCCAGTCCAGCTCCACAAATTCCAACTCATCAAGCTTCCTGAGCAGGCAGCCAAAAATTGCTCTCCTTTTAATATATCCTTATGACAAGGTAGTTGGTGCTAAACAAGGTCCCCAGAGGAACACAAGGCGGCGGTCCCCTCAGGGCCCACCTGGCGGACCAGGATAATCCATTTTAGGGGACAGCTGCCCTCTGCTCAAGTACCTGCAAACCTTCATCTCTGTTATTAACTCATTAATCACCGTAACCAGCGGGGGCCCTGCAAAGTCCCAAGGAAAGGCAGCCAAATAGAGCAATCCTGGGTCAGGTGTCCATGTGCTTTAATAAATAGAGTTTTGGGGAGGCTGATAGCTTATTATTAGGACTGTAGCTCAGAGGATAGCTACTTTCACCAATGTTGTGGGAGGAAAGAAAGGCTGGGATAGTGGAATATAGTTTTTGACTGAGGAGGAACGGGGCAGAGAAGAGTGGCCTGGAACAAAGGGACCTTGGGAAAGGGACAAAAAGATTACTCAGGTGAATTGGTACAAGAGCTAAATCTGCTGCCTTCCAGCTCCAGATCCCAGCTTCCTCAGTTTGAAAAATGATTCTATCCTAGTCACTAACAATTACTCAAGGACGAGGATGAGTCAGACAAGGAGGGAAAAGCAGCATACATTGTCTTACCTGGAAAAGTAGTCATCAGGCCACAGCAAGATATACCTCCTCTGTGCGGACTTGTGTCTTGCCTGCCCTTTGCGTGGATATTTATTGACTACATGCTTAACAACCATTAGGCAATATCAAGAAAGGGCCATCTTGCTTCCAAGAGAAGCGAAGAAAGAAATCAGCCATTGTAGCACTCCGTTCTTTGCAGTCCTACCCAAACTCATTGTCTTACTCTCCAGAATGAGTTGCGTGGCATCAGCTGTATTCCCTTGGAAGATCCTATAGTAGCTATGGGAGCTTTGAGATCTTGAGAACAGTTCACTCCTGGTGGGTCCTTTCAACACTTCTCACAGTATTTGATAAACAACATGTTCTCTTGTTTCATTTCTAGTGATCTTCTTAGGCTGATAACAGGTAACTGACTTTGCTTCCCTGTCCCTTCCACTTTGCTGGGTGATTTCACCCAGACAGGTGCTGAAAATTGCTTCCAACCCTCTGCTGCCCAATACCCCAGAGCCTGTTGCCCTAGCTTTACACCTTCAGGCTAACTGACATCCATGTATGGGGTGGCTCTTTCCACCTGGAGAGAACTGAATCCTAAGTCAATGATTCTTACCACATGAGCTGCTCATCAGCGGGCTGGAATGCTTCTCCTGTCTGGGCCCACAGCATCTGGCCAGAGTATAGTCGGTCCAATGTAGAATAAAGGTATTCACTTCTCTAAATTGCTGTACTAATGTTTATTTTTTCTACTGCATACCAGTTAAAATGAATTTGGCTTTGGACTGGTCTTTTTTTCTGTTTGAGAGCAGTTATTTAGCATGAGAAAGTCAGAATTTTATGGGGACAACTTAAAGGATGTTTTTTGTTTTTGTTTTTTACGAGCATTACCAACCCAATGTGTGGATAGTAGAGGGACTGATACGCTCTGAATATGAACCAAGGCCTGTGGATAGGTGAGCCCAGACTCAAATACACATCCCAGACTCCAAAATTCTTTCCCCCTTTCCCCAATATCTCCTAAGGATATAAATAAAAATATGTTCATGTTGAACGTGGGAAGAATGAAAATGGGATAGGGGGAAGAAGGTAACAGTAGGAAGAACAAGAATTATCAATAAATTACCATTTGTTGCTGGAAACAAATGTTAATTATTTTTCTGGCCTGAGCTAGTTCTAAACTATGTACCATGTGATCGTAATTATTTTCTTGTTCTGTTCTATATTTCTAGTATCTGTTACATAACATTTCCAATAATCATTTACATTGTTTTCCAAATGCCTAATATCAATAGGTATGATAGCACAGACCAGCCCTATGGTCTTTTAAAAGAAATTAACTGGAGGTGATTATTTCCACAATCATGACAAATTTTGGCTTATGTGTATCTAACCCATGGAATTTTCTCCATACAAGGAGGTGAGTATGTGTTGGTCAGCCTTGCAGACAAGTGTCCAGGGCCTTCCTCCTGCACATATGGTAATTCCATGATTTGTCAGGGCCTCTGTACCACTAACAACTACTCTCTTCTTCTATAGTCCTATAATTCAGGTGTGGCTTGACTCACTAACTCTCACTTTTCAGACCAAGAAAGCTGGATGTTATTTTTCTTTGAGTCGTTTGTGTGGCTTCAGGATGGGCACTTGACAAAAGTGGAGGTTTTGGAATAGTTTTCTGGACAAGGAAATCTCTATTCATCTGCATCATTGAACTGGAGAGGATGGACAAAATCTGAAGATGCTGTAGCTTTCATGGGGTCTCTGGGTGTCTTGTCGGGGAAGGAGCTGTGGCACGGGGAGGGGTAACTGGGAGGAGGAGAGAAGATCCCTCCCTGGCCTTGTCCTGCTCAAACGGTGCCTGAGATATTCTTTATTGTTCTTCATTTGAGAGTTTTATTATTTTTCCACAAATAATCCATTTTTTCTCTCGGAAGAGTTTTAAATTTAAGGTACCTAAGAAAGTGAATTCTTTGAAGGCAAAATGAGATGGATATAAGAATCTCTCTGTTCGGCTATGCACTAGAATTTGGTGGCAAAATTCAAAATGTTTTGTATTGCAATTTAAAATTTTTAAAAGTATCTTTATGTAATTGTACAAAGGAGGTGCCGTATAACAAAGCTGTTTATGTTTGCAGTGCATCTTGACCAGTGTTACTGCTTTCAACAGTCTCCACCCTCTTTTACCCACCCACCTCTTCCCTTACTACCGCGTGGAGCTACAGCGCCACTTACCATTTTCTAGAGTCTCACATGGACTTTCTTGCCTGGGCTGGCTTTGAACCATGAGGCTCTGATCTCAGCCTCTTGAGTAGCTAGGATTGCAGGTGTGAGCCAGTGCGTGGCTACACAATAATTTCTTGACTGCCTTTTGCTCCCCTTCCCCCTTCATTCATCCACCCTCCTCACCTTTTCCCCCACCTTTGGATGTACCCATTTACTTGTGCTGATTTTGTTGGGTTTTCACTTAGTCTTTCTAAAAGATTACACTATTTGAGCTCCTCATAGAGTCTATTATATATTAATTCATTTGTAACCACTTTCATATCACCCATAGATTTATAGGCAATTCTAGTTACAACAAATGAGGAAAACTATGCAACCTGTTTATCTGGGTCTGGCTTACTTCATTTAATATGATTTTTCCAAGTCTTTCCATTTCCTTACAAATAGTACAATTCCATTGTGTATATAGATCACATATTCTTGACCCATTTGTCTATAGAGTGGCATCTGGGCTGATCCCATATCTTGGCTAGGTGAATAATTCTGCAATGAACATGGTTGTGCTGGAGGCTTTAGTGTGGCCTTGTTCGTGCTCTATTGGATAAATGCCCAGAAGTGGGATTGCTGGGTCATAGGTAGTTCTATGTTTAGTTTTTGGAGAAACCTTCATACTTCTTTCTGGAGATATTCTTTTGAAATAGTTACATGAGACATTTCTTATGACACTTTACTTTTTTGTTTTAGTGTTATTTACATATGTTTTTTAAAATAAGTTTTTTATTGTAAAATACTATACAGAGGGGTTACAAAGTAATGAGTACATTTCCTATCAAGTATTGTTATCTCCTCCTTTGTTTTTCCCCTACCATCCCTTCCACCTCCACAACTACACTCCTCCCTCCCCCACCCTCCCTGCTTAAATTGTATACTTCGTTTTCAACATAGTATCTTGTACATCTCATTGTTGCAATGGGTCAACCTGTATCCCTACTTAAGCATTTTGTTTATTTTCCCTTCCTCTCCCCAAGCTAGAGAAGTGTATATTTAAGATATAGGGCACCGACATCAAATACAGTGAAAACAGGGGTTATACCATGGGGGAGGAACATACAAAGAAACAAAAAAATCACATGGTACATTATAAATATGTTAGGAACAATAGCAAGAAAGACAAAAACAACTTGTGTCCCTTTCTATTATCTTGATGTAGGTGTAAAAAATGGTACAGTTATTATTCAACAAATTAGTATATGAATACATTTTAGTTCAGGATTTTTATCATTTACAACTGAGATCCTGAGATACTCTCCTTATTGTTAAATTTGGAAAGCAGAAATCTTGGTTAATGATAAATAAATAAACTTAATGATAATGGTTTTTGAAGTGAAATATTTATTGGGGACTATTGATACTACTCTGTTATTTTAGTTACTGTCAGAAAAGCATACTCATCTGACCACCATTCAGGCAGTGAATATTTTTATTTAGAACCTGTAAAGCTGTGGTGCAAAACCTAAACTGCAGTAAACTTGCCCAAATTATTTCCTTTGTGATAGTATGTCTCAGCCTATGTTTATAAAACATAAAAGTGCACACACACACACACACACACACACACACACACACACACGCATGCACATTGTATGGGTGTGCTCTCCTCTGCTATGTGCATTTGAATCAGTATTTCCAGTTAAACATAACATTGCCCTCATTTGTATTAATGCTTTACCGTCAGTTCTTACGAAGCCTGACTGCTAGTTCACCAAGGGTGTACACTGGCCTCCCCTTCTAGGGCCTTGAAGGAACCTCCATCCATAGGCAGCGTGGTATGTCTAGCCTCACGACTCATACCTGTCAGCTCTTTGCACTGTGCTGAGGAGCTGGCAGTTCATCAAGGAGCTCTCCTGAATCTGGGTGGCTTTGCATCTTGCAGAAAGCAGGACATAGGAAAGCTATACATCTTGCAAGTCTGAGGGCAGGTATTTCCAAACAGGTTTTTCTTTTTCTTTTCATCTTGGGATCAGCTCTGTGTTCTCTCCTTTCTGAACAATAAGCAGCCATGTTGGTAGAAAGCTTCTGTAGGTCAAATAAGCTTGACCAGAATACCTTGAATGGAAGGCAAAAGTCACTCATTCTTTCAAATGCTGCCAAAGATCTAGATGTATTATTTGCAAACCTGGAGCAAGATGAGTGAATATTCGTTCCCTTTGAACTAGACTGTTGGATTCCTTAAGGACTATCCCTTAGGCACAGAGTGAGACAGCTTGACTCCCTTCTTTTCACTCCTGAAGGCCTATGGGGTGGGTTTTGTCCATTATTTAAATGCCTTCATTGGCTTCAACTGGGCACAGAAGCTGTCAGGTTGGAATGCGGTGAGGACGATGTATCACACATTTCCCTCCACTCTGAACAGAACACTTCAGAAGTTAAAGATTTGTAGCTGTATGTCAACTGGGAAAGTTTGAATGTGCTCTTTGAGGCTTTGGAGTTTCATTTTTGGTATTGCTATTGAACTCAAACTGAAATTCTTTGAGCTGATTAAATTTTATCGTTAGCATTTAGAAGTATTTACAGGGAAGTTTAATGGTTGGCCACTGTGCTAGGCTCTGCAAAGATGGCTTAGCGAAGGCTTTCCAATACATGTGCAAGTATCCCTCTCTTTCCTTCTCTCTCCCTCCCTTTTATGCTTTTGTATTCACCAGCCTCAATCTTAGCAAGAGCTCTAAGCATGCATGACCCTCATTTAGTGTATATATTGTAAATAGGATGTAAATATCATACATTGTAAATATCCTTGACCATCTCTCATGGATAGGCGTGCACAAATTCACATCATCTCTGTATTCAGAGGTCCAGATCTTCTTGCTTGTGCATCCTACTCAGACTTCATGGAATAGAATTCTCCCAGGAAAGAACTCCCATTATCAGGGTCCAGGAGAAAAGCAAACTGGATGAATGAAAACAAACAGAAATATATTGCAGCAATAGTCTTATGCTGCGAATCACAGCATCTTAATGGTGGGTTTTCCAGTCCCTCTCTAAGCCTCTGCAGCTGTGAGAGACACACAATCATCCCTGTGTGGGTGTGAGATATATTTTCTGGAGGGTTCTATGAATTGTCATTGAGTGAATGAGTTACCCAACACATTATAGGACGAATGAACATACACATCAGTGATATGGATGGTGACTTAATATCATTTCCATTTCATATATCTGTTCTATCATTTCTAGTCTTCCCTAGCTCAGTAATGCTTTAATTAATCTCCCTGTCATCAGGATTTGACTCCTTTCATCCAGCCTTTACAGAATAGCCAAAGCAATGCGTTAAAACTATAAATATGAACATTTCATGCCTGTGCTTGAAGCTCTTCCTTGTGTTTGGGATATGGAGCAAACACTTTTGCAGGGCTTCTGAAGCCATGTATGATGCAGCTTGCCTTGTTCTCCGCCCTCATCTCTTATGATTCTGACTACCCCTACAACAGGTCACTTGCCCTGCCCAATGTGAACTGTGCACTCACAGACAATATGGTCCAGTCTATTGGAATTGCCTGAAATGTTCCCAACAACATCAGGTTCTCAAGTGTTTATCCTCCTACTCCTCTCCCTCTTTAATGGGCTAAGTCCTACACAGGCCTCAGAGTTCACACATTACGCAGAAGAGAACATTCCATGTTCTCTACCCACTCACCTGCTGAAGGGACTGGATTTCCTCATTCTCCCTCCAGCTGGAGGACTTGGGGCTGTATCTGTTCCTTCACTATTGTATTTTTGTGGCCTAAATGCAATCTGTCACTTCTGAATGAACAAATGTTTTATTTATTGGGTTACAATAACACGCCAAGCCCTTGGTGCAGGCAAAGTGTGTGTGTGTGTGTGTGTGTGTGTGTGTGTGTGTGTGTGTGTGTGTGTGTGTGTGTGTGTGTGTGTGTGTGTGTGTGTGTGTGTGTGCATTGGTATGCTTCTGTCCTGATGGTCTACCCATCTCCATGTAGAGAAGCTCAGGGCCAGAGAGGGTGTGAAGTGGCAGAATTTGGCCCTGAAGCCAAGCTTCACTCTGGATTCTGGAACAGCTCTGGCCTGATACTCAGCTTGGATGCATTTTGGTGGAGCAGCTTGTGCCAGGCATTGCTTTGAACTTCGTTTGGATGGAGAGGAAGCCTGAGAAGCACATGATTGAGTCAAATCCCTCTGAAACAATAGGAAAGCCAAGAGCCATGTTTCAAATGATTGTTTTCCATTCATCTGGATAGAGGAACTGTTGATAGTGTTTGGCTTTGGAAAACACATTGGGTCCCTTCCTAGATGAGCATTAAAACATGGTTTTCAAAACACAACTTAGTAATAAAAGCTTCCTTCCTAGCTGAGCTACTGAATTGCTTGTGACTCTCTATCATCCGGGTTAGATAGCCAGAGCTGATAATTCTAGTCATTGTGGATGAAGACTAAGGAAACCCGAGTTTTGACTTGAGCCTGAGTGGTAGATGTCTATGTGGTGATTGTTTCTAAGAAAGGAAGTCCTTCCACGGCTCAGGGGGTCATCCTATGATCTACTGCTCATATTTTTTAGTTTATTTTGTAACTGAAACCTGCCAGATGAGACATAGGAAGAGGTCCTCAAAGGGGCTTCATTACCAAATTAAAAGTCCAGAGACTGAAGGATGAACATGTTTAGGATGGCTGCCCTTTTTCCTAACAGGTTGAAGGGACTTTTGCCCGAGTTGTAGAACAGACACGAAGAAAACAAACAAATAACAACAACAAACCAAATGACAAGAAGCAACAGTCTTTTGGGGGGACATGTGGGCGGTACTGAGGTTTGAGCTCAGGCCCTCATCCTTGTTAGGCAAGTGTTCTCCTACTTGAGCAATGTCCCCAGCCCTTTCTGCTATAGTTACTTTTCAGATAGGGCTTTGCATGTTTATCTGGGCTGTTATCCTCATATTTATATTCCCAGATGTGTGCCATCATGCCTAGCTTTGGTGATTTAGGATCTGAATAACTAGGCTCTGATACTTCTATTTCCATGTGCCAAGGAGCTAGTATGACAGTCATGAGCCACAGGACCTGGGATTTCACTCTTTTTTAAAAATCAAGTTAAGCTCTTGGATATAAATTCTATTCTTCTGGTTTCTGGAGATAATCTGATATCTTTCTCTATTGCTTGGGTTTTCGGTTAACTGTCAAGAGAAGTAACCTAATGGATACACAGGGGATGAGTGAGGTTGTAGTTGTCATGTTTTATAGCAAGCCCCAAACAAAAAGGATCTGCTATGAGAGCCCACCTGTAGTCACATCATACCTTTCTTGATTTGATAATCTGTCAAAGAAAGAAACATGTCATTGATCATACTAAAGGTCAAGAACATTCCAGATCCTATGAGGGCACTTTGAATCCTTGTATTCAAAAAACATGAGTGTCCAGGAGCCTGTGGTTCATACCTGTAATTCTCACTACTCACGGGTATGAGATGTGGAGGATCTCAGTGTGAAGTCTGCCTGGGTATTTAAGTATTTAAGACTTCATCTCTAATTAACCAGCAAAAAGCCAGACTGGAGGTATGACTAAAGTGGTGGGGCTTCAGCTTAGCAAATACAGGTCCTGAATTCAAACTCTGTTACCAGAATAAAAGATACATGTGTGTATCATGTAGACTCTCCTTCAAATTAGAATATCCAGATAATACATGATATAGGAAGAATCTTGAGACTATCAAAGTTATGTCTTTTCTTACCTTGGGACTGACAAAGTCTACCTCGGAGGTGGTGTGAGATCACATCGGCTGATACAAAGACTGGAACAGTGATCTATGGCCCAACAAAGTATATGTAGTTCATACCAATGTATTTCATTCCTGAAAATGTGAAGAGAATAGATGAAGTGTTCTTACCACCAAAAATAAGTATCTAAGCTAAGGTATATGACAGTTAACTTGATCTAGCCAATCTACAATGTATGCATATTTCAAATGTGTTATACATGATACATATAAACCAACATAGATCAGCTAACGTATGGGAAGGTACCAATCTCAAGACTAGCAAGTAGCTGGTGGCTTTCAATACACTTTAGGTATCATTTTGATTTCAATGTGTTCCACCTAAGTTAATGAATTAGTTTCCAAAGTGGCTTGCAAATTAGAGGTGATGTGTTCTGCTCTCAGTTTACCTGGCTTGTTTATGAGGAGTACTACAATGTTAGTGATTACACATTGTACTTAGCTTCATTGTTAGGAGCTGATCTAGATCTTCCTATCTGATTACCTGTCATAGTCATTCAGCTGCAGACCTAGCCTTCTCTTTGCATGTGTTTTCAGAAAGGGAGTTTGGCTGCAACAAAGAGTGAGTGGAGGGAAATAATAAGCTGAGGCTAACACGATTAAGGAGAAGCTGGAGGGTGAGGACCCTTTCGTGCAAGTTAAAGAGCTGTGGTTTTAGACTGTGGCCACAGGACAGCTGCGGAAGAGACTCCAGATGCAGAAGTTTTGTATCTGGACCGGGGGAACCAAGATCAAAAGGAGGCATTTGTAAGGTTGTGGAAGTGAATTATCTGCCTCTGTTTGCTTAACAGACACCTGCCAGTGAATGGGATCCTAGAAAGCCTGTTTATGGTTATGTTGTGGTTTGTATAATGTCTACTCCATGCAGGAAACAGTGCTGGGGAGCTAGGTTGGGTCAAAAGAATTACTTGCGGATTGCATTGGGACAACCCAGCATTTGGAGGAAAGAGACAAATTCCCTCTTAAGCCACAGAAGACACCAGAGATTTGAAAACCACACAGAATCCTTCCCACCCCTCAGACCCTTTGCAATAAACTTGTCTTAGATTGGCGTGTCAAGCTAGATTCTCATGATAACAGTTGCATTTTCACGCAAGGTTTATTTGCTCACTCACTTCGTTCACTCACCAATGATTTGTTGATGTCCTATTGTGCATCAGCCTATCTAGAAAGGATAGTTTGTTTGATTATCCATCTCAAACAAACTATCCTTCCTTATATATCTTCTGTATATATATATATATATATATATATATATATTTACACACACACATATATATATATATATACATATATGCATATATGTATGTATACATATATATATCTTTGGTATATATATATATATATATACACACACACACACACAAACACACACACACACACACACACACACACACACACAGATAATTGCGTAAAACAGAGGTAGGATTAATGATGCAGTTCTTGAAATGGTTAAGAAATCCCATTTGTGAAATAGGAATCATGTGTTAGACACTTTTCAATGCATGTCTCAATATTGCTTCAGCAGACCTTAGTGACTATTTCCATTATTTTGTTTTGTATTTTCAATGCACAAAATTGTTCATGTTGGACGCCAAGTGTGGGGGAGGAAGGACCTGAGCCATCTGCTCATGCCCACCTCCTGACACCCGCCCTGGTGAGGGAAGAGAATGTATCTGATTAGTGAGAACTCGAGGCAAGGCCTTGCTGCCCTTGCACCAGGCACAGCAGGAGTCGGTGCTTTCTATCTCTCGGTATTCTTCCCTCTTGGCATAGGTGTACACGTAGGCAGGTGTCTTTCTCCAGGCCCTGTTCAGCAAGGTGCTGCTCCTTCTGGTTCCTTACAAATGAGTAGTGGGTGGATGAAGAACCCTCTTGTGGCCCGAATACCAAGTTTGGCAGTGTGCCTCAAACGTACCCCATCTGAGGAGTGTTTTGGAAGAGGCAATCCAGGCACATTCTGTTAGGAAGCCATGTGGGAGTCCTCAGCAGGCCCCACCCCTGACTTTTGCTCCTCCATTTTTTCCTGCTTGCTTACTTCCCTTTCCTGTCTTTTCTTCTCCTGTCTTACTCTTGGATGCCCTTCCTAATAACTTTATGTAAAGCATAGTGTGGTCTTGTTGACACCATAGGGGTCAGCAAGAGGCTCTTTGTTTAGCCTTAGTGTGTCCTGCTGCTGTGTGTGCTATTCTCATTTTTTTCCATTGCCCCTTCAACCTTTTGGTTAAATCCTTCAAAAAGGATTGGCTTTGCCATCTTATAGAGAAATATATATATATATATATATGAGAATATATATATATATATATATATATATATTTATATGGGAGAGAGAGAGAGACTCAAGTGAGTTAATCTATGTTTGCTTCTCCCTAAGGGAAGGGGTGGTATTGGAGAGTACAGAAGTTACGCTGAGCCATATGGAAAAGGCCAGAAAGGAGGCAGTAGAGGCTGGGCTTGGCATCATGGGCAACACTGGATTACTTCAGACCCTCCTGACAAGATTTCTAGTCCAGCTGCTTCATCTACAGCTGGAAGATGCTGGTTCTGGCTGGTCATCAAGCCAGGAATTCCCAGTAAACAGTGAGGGAAGTAGTTAAGGAGTTTAAGGGGAATCTGTTTCAGAGTCTACTGTTGATATTGTGTGTCTTACATGTAGGAATGACTCCGACTTTTCTTCAGAGATATCATCCCTTCTGGGAGGGATCTGTGGGTATCTCTTTGAGAGACTGCTCCTAATGGTTCTCTGATGTCCCTGTCACAGGGTTATGGTGGCTTTAGGTACAGTTTGGTGGAAGCACGTTCCTGTGGGGAGCTCCAGGACTTAGATTGGAATTGCATATGCACATGGTCTGCGTGGACACCGACTGCAGTGAATGCTGTAGATCACATCTCCGGAATGACATGTAGGGTAAAATGGTCTGTAGGCCTGGGTGCAAGAGTCCTCACTCCTCTGCTCCTCTTTGTTCCCACCTGCCGCTCTCTCCTGGATCTCCCTTAGGTTATCAGCTCTCAGAATGTCCCATCAACATGGGGACAGTGGGAATGCCATGGGTTAAGAGTAGAGTCATCTCTGGCAGGAGCTCCTGTGGTTTGACCTGTGACAAGCCTGTGGCACTCACTCTCAGGGAACTTGCTCTACATCTCTGTCAGACCTAGAGGAGCATAATGTTATGCTCCAGGAACTCTGCCTTACTTCTCTGGGTTCTAGTTAGATGTCTCACAAATAAAATAGTTAAGGTTTACTTGCAATCCATGAGTGTTCAGAGCTCTTTGTGCCCTGACATCTTAAGAATGGAAGCCATCTTCTTCATTTTCACTCCTGGAAGCATTCAGCATTATTTGACACCTGCCTCCCTCCCTCCCTCCTTTTCATTCCTTCCTTCCTTCCTTCTTTCCTTCCTTTCTTCCTTCCTTCCTTCCTTCCTTCCTTCCTTCCTTCCTTCCTTCCTTCCTTCCTACCTGCCCCCCTTCCAGTTCTTCTTTCCCCTACCCCCAGTTGTGTTGTTTCAATTCAGGTCCTAATACTTGCTTGGTTGGCATTCTACCACATGAGCTATGACTCCAGCCTAGATTTTGTTAGTTATATTGAAGATCAAGTCTCTTTCTGCTCTTATTGGCCTCAAATTGTAATCCTCTGGATCTCAGCCTCCTGAAAAACTAGTGTTTCAGACATGAGATATCAGTATACTGGGCCATTATTTCTATTTTCTGTGTTTTGGCTATGACAGACTAGACAGAGATCTTCTAATCTTTCTTAGCAGTCTTTATGAAATTTTATTTGTCTCCCTGTTCTGAGAAAACCAAGAAGTTCTTCCTCATGTTTAATTAAGATCTCTCTTGTTGTAGGCAATTTCCTCCTGAGTAGATTTCATGAATGCAGAGAACAATAACTAAATGCTTTTCTCATATAGAACATTTATATGCTCACATAGACAAGTTAATTTTCTTTTACAACCCTATATTTAGACCCATTTGGGCCTCATTTCCATGCATTTGCATGTTGATTTTCATATTTATGTAGATATATTCCTGGAATCAATAGGAAAGAATATCCTACACAGAAGGTTGGAAATGACAATTTATTCACAGAGCTTGATCCTAAGACTCAGGAGAAGTTCATTGGGCACCATTGCCAAATTAAATACCTAACTGCCTTTTCTATACTGAGAAATTGCAGTTTTTCATTTGTCTTCTGCCCAAAAGGAAGCAAAGTTGGAAGATGCAGATGGAAATGTCCCCTGGCAAGACTGTTCTGATGAATAACATAGATCTCTAAGATGTGTCAGGTTTGGGGAGGAAATGGGACACCTGGGTGCCAGAAATGTCAGTCTCTTGCTCTGTGAAGGCCATTGCTAAAACGGATTGTCCCTGCAGCCACGTCTGGGCCCTTCTAATGCATGTCTTCCCCATCTAGAACTTGAACAGAAATTTGAAGTTAAAGAGGTCTGAGCTTAGAGGATCTACATATGCCATCATGCCCAGAAGCTGAACACAAACCAGGAAAGCTCATACTGACTTCCCATCATGTGTTAAGTATACATAGGTCCTTTAAGTATTGAATTAAATTACGGTTAAGTGGCTATGCCTCTTTGTAATTTTCGCATAAAAATACAAAGGTTCAGAGAAGACAGGTGACTTGGCCAAACCAAGTAAATAGCAGAAGGATGGATTGAAAATGAGTCTGATTTTAAGCCTCATACTTATGGGCCCTAGTAGTTTGGAATAGCTTTGAATTAAAATTTTTTTTCTCTTTGGAATAATGTTCAAAGTGGGCCTGGTAGTACATGTCTGTAATCTAAGTACTTGGGAATTTGAGGCAAGAGAATCATGAGTTTGAGGTCAGATTGGGCTACACAGTAAGATCCTGTCCCTCCTGAAACAATGAAACAAAACAAATAAGATCCAAACTAAACCAAACCCCAAAAGATTAATATTGAAGTAGGTTGTCTTAATTTTGTTTTGCTAGAAATCCAACCAAACAAAAACACTGAAATTAAAAATCACCTATAAAAGTTTTATTGGAAGGTGCACTTTCAGGGGAATGAGAGAGAGAGAGAGAGAGAGAGAGAGAGAGAGAGAGAGAGAGAGAGAGAGAGAGAGAGAGAGAGAGAGAGAGAGAGAGAGAGAGAGAGAGAGAGAGAGAGAGAGAGGAGAGAAAAGACAGACAGACAGACAGACAGACAGACAGACAGACAGACAGAGAGAAACACAGAGACATGAGATAGAGACAGAGAGAGACAGAGAAACAGAGACCCAGAGAGAGACACAGAGACACAGAGAGAGACAGAGAGACATAGAGAGACAGAGACAGAGGAAAGAGGGAAAGCAAGAGAGAGAGAGAGAGCATGTGAGACTTGGAGGGAGGAAAATACAAGGAAACAGGTCACTGAATAGGCCACTTCTACAGAAAAACACAGCTGCCTGCCTGGCACGAGGGACTCTTTACACGAGCTAAAGAGTACCACTCCAGCTCACAGCTGTCAGTCCAGGAGAGTACAGAGTACAGAGGGTACAAAGCTCCTTCCTGCCTTCTGTCTTTTACAAGTTCAAAAAGATTAGTAAAAGTGCAGCATAACTGTTCTTAACTGTGGGGCAATTTAACTCCTCCATTCAGTCACCAGGAAAGCCAGGCTTATGTCTGTAGGTGACATCTTTTATCTAAATCAGAAATGACAACATATCTGTGAGTACATCTGTGGGTGCAGTTTGGGGGAACCTGCCCTTGGAGGTGCAGTGACAGAAAAGTCAGTGGGCAGACAGAGCCCAGTCCTCACCAAGACAGTGAGACAATCAGCAGTGTCAGGACATGGGCCCATGTGAGCATGGGTCCCAAGGAGGGAAGGTGGCCTAAGGGGCGGAAACTACAAGTCCTCTTTCTTCTAATCCACTCAGATCTGGTATTGTCTTAAGTTACCTGGGTCTCTATGATTCTAGAATAAGATAGACTTAAATCTTAAACCTCTTTAAGGCAGTGGCCAGGAGCAATCTTTGCAAGAGACTCTAGTAAGTTTAACAAACCCAGCAATCATCTATCATGCGGTAGCTGATATAGCCCCCATAAATAGACTTCAACTTTGATTTTCCCTATGACCCATTGGAGATTCCTTTTTACCTCGAACAGCCTTTGACCTGCTCTGTTTCCTGTGTGGCGATGTGATGTCCATCCCAGAAGTGCCCGAGTCCGTAATTCCAACTCATCACTACTCAAACTAAACCTTTGCAATATTCAAGAATGTCAAAAAAACAACACCACAAATACCCATAGAAAATAAGCTTCTCTTTCCCCTTCATTGTAGCAGTTCTAGAAATCAGGGTCAGTACCTTTTTTTTGGATATAGAAAGGCCAACATAATCATGTGGCAAATCAAAGATCTTGTTCAGCTCTCTCTCTTAGAGTGGATGCAAATCTTCAGAGTTCAAAGTTAAGAGTATAGAATGCCCCAAATCTTCAAGTGATTCCTAGGAGCAGAGGTAGAACGGCCAATTGTACTATTGCTATCCTTGCCATAGCTCCAGGCTGTATTTACTCCAGTTATCACATAGCTGCCCTTGGTTTAATGTAGACATCAGTCACTGTTTTGTTTGTTTATTTATTTATTTCCTAAAAAGGACTCGATATTTTAGGCCTTTAAACCACGCCATCTCTGTTGTTGCCATTAAACTTGATCATTCATTGGTAAGACAGCCATATATTAAATGTAAACAAATGCATATGGTTGTGTTTCCATGGTATTTTATTTACAAAAATAGAATTTGAGTAAGACTATGGTTTTCTGACTTCTCATTTAACTACATATTCTAGAAGTGAGTATTCACACTTAGAGAATACTATACAGCTGCCTTAGCTAAAAATTTCAGACTTTAAGCCAGACATTATTTTTGAAACTTCTTAGTAATGGGATATATTGTTGACCAGGTAATGTCAAGTTATGAAACTGTGCTAGAATTTACTTTACGTTAATGGCTCCCTTGGACAGGATCAGTGTTGCCGTATGGGATATCATGGGCCAGGCCTGGGTAGGTCCTTGGCTGGAGATGCTAGAGGCAGAACTATATCGAAGGGAGGGTATCTATCATCTAAAAGATCTGTGGACCCTCAACATTGGCATGTCTTAAAAATTAATACAAAGGTGAAATTATTTTACCTTCTTGACTGATGGTAGAGAGAAGAAAGTTCAACAAATCAGTCATCTGCCAATGTGCAGAAGCTGTTTTGTCCCAATCTGCTGTTTGGCATTTGTGTATGGGCACAGTGCTTGGCTCGTTAGTATGTCTGATTCTACAGATCATGGAAGAAGCCAGAGCCAAAGTGTCTGGTTTGTCTGACGTATGGGTTGGGGCGCTGGCTCCAGCAGTAACAGCAACATTGGAACAGCCCTGAGTCCAGGGCTTTATTAGGTAGTATTGCTAGGGTTTTCCAATGAGCAAGAGGCCAAGAAAGACCTAGAGACCAAGAGGGGATAAATGCAGTTCTGGAGGCAAATTACCTGGGACTGATTTACATGGTAATAATGAAAGTCACTTCTAGGAGCACAGCTTCTCTGCTGGGAATTTCATCCTCCAGCATGGAAACTTTGAGCAGGGTGCTGTTGCTCACTGGCGGGTGTCTCTCGTAGCCACAGACATGCAACTGGACACCAGCACATTTGTACACCACAAGTCTATTTCTAGAACCAGCGACACCTCTTCTGCCAGGCAAATGACTTCCATTTTTCCTCCAAGTTCTTAAATAACTATTATTTTTTCCAGTAATTAACAACATTCCATTACCCATCGATTCAGTTCCCAGGGTTTTAAATAAGAAATAAGTGTTCAAATAGGAGTATTACTCTATAGATTTCTTGTGATTATTACATTTGATAATGCATGGAAAGTACTTAGAGTGCTTGACACATACAACAAGAAGTCTATTTCCTCTATTAGTTAATAACATCCTCATTTTAGAAGTTGGAAAGAGTAACTGCTGCAAAGGTCTGTCTCTTAGTCTTAGTCAAGCTTTTCTTTTCAGCTTCAGGTTTGTTGGTGCAAACTGGACATTGCAGAAGTTTACCAATGCTTCCGGGCACTGTCTAGAGTATTATCTTGATGCCATTTCCTCCACCGCTCACCTGCAGTGTTTCTCTCCTCCCACTTCAGCATTCATTTGCATGTGGGCTCTGGATTGCCTTATCTTTCATTTCACTTGGAGTTGTTATTTCTCAAAGACTAGATTCAATGTTAGTTCCTTTCTGCAAATTTCCTACCAACCTTGAGAGGCCTGAAATTCTCTTCTCTCTTTGATCCCATTAAACTTCCTGTATCACTCTATTATGTTGCATTGCATCTATCTAAGTTCTGTCTTGCCTAATTAGTGAACTTTGTGGGAACAGGATTGTATCTTAATTATCATCAGATCCTCAAGAAATCATAAAGGTTTGGCATGAAATAGGTGCTAATTGAACATATGTTGAATAAAATGCATAAATGAATTGACATTCCAAAGATGAATTATTTCTTCTTCAAAGAAAGTATGTGAAGTGACATTACAGGTTGGAGCATCTTAATAGATACCCACACTTTCCATCAATCAACTTTGGACTAGAATGACAAGACAAGCCATTCTTATCAATGCATAAAAATAAAGAGGACAGGAAATAGAAGAGGATGGGAAGAAGTGCTCCTCATTTTAAAAATAATATTGTTTCCATAGACAAAAATTACACATAATATTCATTAAAAAGAGGATCTGAAAGACAAATCCAGTATTGATCATAAACGAGCTTTTTATCCTTAGAAAATGGCTGAACACATGGCTGTCAATTCATTTGAATCTGTCTTTTTCACTAATAATCTCTCATTTTAACTTATCCTGGAGGAGTTTTGCCAGGGAACAAATTGTGTGCATGAGGGTTGGATGGAGGAGGAGAGCAGGTAGGGGACTTCGCGGAATAGATGCCAAGAACTGCAGTATTTCAGAGGAGACTTGCAACGGCTTTGTTAAGCTGTAAGCTGGCTCTACAGATGGGGGTGGGGGGTTGTGAGAGACATTGGAAGTTAGGTAGAGAGGGGCCAGATACGAAACAATCTTTTCCATTTTTCTTCTTTTTATTTATTTTTATGTATGTATTTATTTATTTGTAAATGTAGTGAGAGCTGAAATTAGTTAGGCAAGCATTCTTCCACTCTTCAATTTTTCTAAGTAATTGTGGTAGGCCTTGGGGACATTTTGCAAGGTTGAAGGCATTCACTGGTGTCCTGGGTATCGGTAGGGAGGATGAGAGAAACATAGATTTCAGGTGGAAATCTGTGGATATTTGCTACTCACCCCTCCTTCCCACACACTAGATTTTGACCACTTTAAAAATGATTTGATGACCGAAGTGCAATATTGTTCACAACTGGGCCAGGTACATTCTCATTGTGCTCCGGTGTTCAGAGCTCCCTGATAGCGCTGAACTCAGGACGCACCTTGAGGCCAGTCGAAGGGAAGTGTCTTCCTTCCCGCTTCCAATGTAAAAGACAGATTGTGTGGTGCAAGTCTGATCCCCAAGAAGACAATTGGCCAGACATCAGAGCCCAGGTGAAGCCCTGGTCACGCACCCCAGTAGGCAGTGTCTGCTGCAGCTGAGATGAAAAAGTCCAAGCAGTAACTTTTTCCTTCAGCCTGGTGCCCTGAGCACCAGGCTTCTGAGACATGCTAGTCAGATGGTCACTCTACTGTCCAGAGGGAGGAGTTGATGGTACAGAGCCGGGATGACTTGGGGAGTTCATGCCAACTCTACTCCCTTCTGGGGGTAATATCGAGGTCTTATTATTACAAAAACTGAGGTTTTGTAAGGGAGAGGAGAAGGGATGTGAGCAGAGCAGGTCTCACACACAGGATGGCTAATAAAGAAGATGATAGCACCAACATCCTAAGAGATGTTGAGACTCTAGCATAGGAGTTGTCATTGCATGGAGAAGACACAATTAAGAGTATTGATCACTCTTCATAGGCACCAGCCCTAGAACCTGCTTTCCTGCATTCCACCCCTTCTACCATCACCCGTCGTGTGGCTGCTTTGCTCAGGTTGCCTCTCCCAGCTTTAGTTTCTTCACTCACACAGTGAACACTCTGGGGCCGATAGCGTTTGAAGTCTCTTTCCTACTAAACTGGCAGCTGGCTCATGCTTTCTCCTGAGCTTTTTGCGTTTCTTTTTTCCTGCTATCAAAAACTATACAGTATAAAGCTTAAGTGTCCAGAATGTATTAAAAAATAGCAGTTGCAACCTCAAGGAAACGAAAAAGTGTAGCAAGGGTGTAGCCAAAGCTGGCTTTTAAGTAGGGGGAAGCATTCGGATAGAACCTTTAATTGGTAACCGGGGCAGCCGGAGTTAGGCAGCTAACAAGCTAAACAACTTTGATGACATAAAATTAACACCAGGACATAGGAAAAAACCTGTTTTATTTGCTATTTTATGTGTTATGTGACAATTTAATTAAACTTTGAAGGAATCCAAGCAGTTTATTCCCCAGAGAAATAAACCAAGAATGACATTCAGGCTTGTCTCCTAAGGAGCTAGACAAAGGAGTACTTTTCATTTTATAATGCTATAAACCCAACTTTTACCTTGCAATTAATACATGTGATTCAATAGCTTGGCCCTCCCTATCTCCCTTCTCCTTTTTGCTCTGGGGATTGACTTGCAGCCATGAGGGATGTCTAAATGGAACACAGTAAAGGCAATTTCATAATGAAATTTTGAGATATACTGCACTATTTGCTCAAAACCTTCCATCTTTCTGCTTCTTGTGCACCAATATGATGGGGATTGGTACAATGTAACAATAGCTACAGGACCCCTACAGAAATGAGGTACAATATAGCAATAAACTACAGGACCTCTACAGAAATGAGGTATAATGTAACAATAACCACAATAGCTCTACAGAAATGAGGTGAGTAGCACTGGTTGGCAAAGAAGGATAGGCTACACTACAGTAACAAACAGCCCCAACACATTGGTGTTCCAACAGTGAAAATGAGATCTCCTTCCTACTTCTTATCTATAAAGGCTTTCCTGGTTGTTCTGCTGTGGTCACTGTCTTAGAACCAGACAGATAGAGAAGTCATTGTCTGTGCTATTGTTGGTCTCAGTGGTATAAGAAAATAAAGAACAATGAAGGAAAAGCCAGCTATGAAAGCTTCTATCTGAAATTGCCACATATCAGACCCATTGACTTTGACCAAAACCAGTCACATGTTCATACTCAGCACAAAGAAGTATGATGCTTTCACATGCATAGAAGAGGGAGGACTGGAAATGTTTTATGAGCACTTCATGTATGCCATGCTACGGTCTAAACAACATGAGCCTAGATATGGACAATTATGCATTCATCATAGGCATTTGTGTATATATGTATGTACATATATAAAGCATATATGCATTTTTATATATAAGCACATCTATGCAATAAATTCAAAGACCTGCAGTTTGTACAAGTCTCAGTATGTGCCAAAAGTATTCTTTCTCAGCTATGTATCTCAAGTGAGTAAATTTGCTTTTAATTCCTTTTAATTGCTTTTAATTCATTTGTGGAACCACAAAGATCACAGGGACTGGTGAAAATATGAAATACAAATGGCCTGGTACCACAAATGGGCAATTATTTTTTATCAGCAATATAGGTAAAGGGAAGTTGATCAAAACAAAGCATTTTATAATCTGGTCAGAAAATGTAGCTGAATTTCTTTGGAATAAATATTAATTTGCTTTAAGATTTGTGTGGACCTTTTGTATCTGTGGGTTCAGCATCTGTGAGTTTGGCCATTTTATTAAAATGCAACTGGACTGAACACATATGAATATTCATTATTTCCCAAACAATTGTTTACACTGCATTCACATCACATTAGATATTTTTAGCAATCTAAGGGTGATTGAATGTATATGTATAGGTAATATGCAAATACTACCAGGGTAGCAGGAGAAAGGTTTTCTGAACCAACCTTTGATTTCAGGGAGCACGTGAGTGAGCTTTATCTCTTCTTTACATCTTCAAGACTCTCATCTCAACTTCTCAGTTCCATACTATATTTTTGGTAATCCTGTATTCTTTGCTCAATCTAGTTTCAGCGCTGCATTGTTTACTATTGTCATGACCTAATAAACACTCGAACAAAAGTACTGATTTCTACCTCAGTCTTGTAGCCTGAAACAGTATCCACCCAGCCCAAGGCCAGATGGAAGGCCCAGTGATGAAGTGGGTGCTTGATAAAGGTGAATTCTCTGTCATATGCATAGGAAAGAGTGTAGTAAGATTTATAAACAAACGAAGTCTGTCATCCCCACAAAAATCAAATGAATTATCTATGATCACCTTTTGTGGTATGAGTAAATTGGAATATTTAGAATTCTCAATGTGATATTAAAATCAGCTATGGTGTTTTGAGAACCTAGAATGCGGGATGAGCATTGGTATTTACAAGACAATGCAACATACACACACATACCTCTATGACTTAGTGCATGAACCACTTTCCAAATGTGACAAGATGAGCTGGTAAATCTCATGGAGAGGTTTGAAAAGAGGCAGAAAATAAGCTGGTGTTTATTCAGCAGCAGCAGCCTCAAGAGCCGAGTGACATCTGAGCATCCAGTAGTACAAGTTGGCACCTACAAATGGGATGAGAGGTAGGGAAAGAAAGAGTGAACATAGCAAGGCCATTCGAGAGATTTCTGGAGAGTTCAAGTTGGTGTTCATAAACATCAAGACTGGGGGAGTGATGGTGGAAACACAGCTGGTGTGAGTGGGCTTCCTAAGAAGTTCTCTCTAGAACTGGCTCTTGCCAGTATTGAAGCAGCTTTACAAACAGGTGTGAAAATCAAAGAGGTCAGGGGCGTCCTGGGTGCCTTAGTGGTAGAATCTGGGAGGTCCTGATGGTGGAATTTGGGTGTCTATAAGGATACAGTTTTTTTTTTAATTTTAGCAATTGGGAGGCCTGAAGCTACTTTGGGAAGAGACATGAAAAATTTATTTTTAGCGCATCACATTAGAAGTTCAGAGAAATAACCAAACAGAGTTACCCAGCAGATGTTGAGTATTACAGAGCCTGGAACTCAGGGGAGAAAATTGGCTGGACTTGGACATTTATGTATGAACAGCAGATGGTTGAAAGCTACAGCATAGGAGTAAGGAGGAGCTCGGGTGGGGTGAAGAGACAGAAGATTAGATGTGAGTGGTGCAACAATGAGGTTGAGCGCAGAGACCTAGAAGAGGCAGGAAGGTGATGAGCATATGCATTTGGAAAGCTGGCGGGAGTACAGGCAGCAGACTGCGTGCTGGGGACTCAATTCATCAGCTCTGATGATGCACAGAAGGTCTTTGAGTAGGAGATTGTCATGGGAGCCAAAGGACAATCAATGACAAGGATGAGGATATGATGTATCATGCAGGTATGGATGCACGTATGCAGAGCCAAGGTAGTTCTGATCAGTGAAAGCAGAGGTTAGAAGGGAGTTCTCTTGCAATCTAGGCAGACATGGGGTGAGAGAAGAGTCATTCAGTACACTCTGTGTGTGTGTGTGTGTGTGTGTGTAGAGATGTAGTGACAGGGATTTGTTTCTTTCAAAGCAAGAAAAGCCTGAGTACTTCTTCACACTAAAATTTCCTAAGGAAAGAAAAAGCAAATATGGAGGGATGTGGAGGAGAGAGAAAAAAAAGTGATTTTGCAGGTGGTACTGCAAACATAAAGACCAGCTTAGAAGTTGAAGGTAGAAATAATACTGGATAACCTTAGTAGCAAAGAACAAGAGAAGGTGATTAAACAGAAACATTTTGGAAGGAAGGGATAAAACATTAAGTTAACCCGAGTCACAGTTTTTCATCTACTAAAGGAACTTCAGCAAGGAACAAATAGCCTTGGATTAAAATTGGGTTTCCTCAAGAATGTCAAAGAGAAATTGCATCTGTTTTTCAGACTGAATGGAGTTATGAGCACAGGATAAGTCTACGTGTGCAGACCTTGAACAGAATCTGGGATCTGCACCTGGCTGGCATGCAGAACCATTCAAGAGATGGACAGGTAACACGGGGATTTTTCCAACATTATTTGACTTTAGCCTATCTTGTCTGTAATTTTTCTCTCTTTACTAATTCCCAGCTAGCTGCTACCACAAGAAAAAAATCAGCTTACTTCTGAAAAAAAAGCCACTATTCTGTGCTGTGATCTTTTATTTACAGTCTCTTAGACTGCAGCTGAAATCAGACATTTCCTGAGGTCTCCTTAATAAGAGGAATATCTGTGATGCAAACAATTCATGTTCCCCGAAATCATGCTGTTTTCACTACAAAGATACTGTGTTGTTGAAATTAATGAACAGTGTAGTGTTTTACATCTTAGTAGATTCTCTTCAATGATTTGTAAACACCTTTTCTCTTCAGGTTTGTTCCTTTTTCCTTCCCCACCCATCTCTAATTTCCTTCATTTTCAGGAAGACTTGACTATGAATTTTATGACTAGAGTTAAGAATCATACGGTGTCAGCATATGGGCCATTCCCCTTCTCTCTCTCATTCTCCTCCCACCCCCACTCTCTTGTGTTTATCAAAAGCAAACAGATTTTATCTTCAGTGCTGAGGAAAGACTGGTATGGCAAAGACATATGGAAAGGTAAAAAGACAAGAGTATTAGAAAGTGATGGGGGAATGAAGGAAAGATAGAAGGAAAGAGCAGAGATCAGAGATGGGGACAAAATAAATGCAATGAGCAGTAAGAGGAAGATATTGAAAGAGAGAAAGGAGTGCAGGAAAAGAGAGAAAAGCGGTGTGGACAGGGGTCAAGGACAATTGCAAAGGGGAGTGAAGGGTTAGGGGTTTCAACTGGGGGTAGCATTCTTGCCCCATGAATGAAGCCTGGCTACTTAGGAGCCCCAACAACCCACGTCTGTGAAGATGGGAGACAGTTGGTTGAATGCTTAATGATTTATAACAAGTACATGGGAATGCTATTAAAAACGAATTCATCACCGACAGGCTGTATGATTTGCAAACATCTGCTCTGCAAGAGACTCCTCTTGGGAAGAGAATTTCCAAGGGTTGAGGCGTTCTTCTGCTGGAGATATTGCACATGGGATCTAGAACACAGGCCCCAGTATTTAGGTCACTGGCTTTCCAGCCAAAGCGATTAATTAAGGTGGTGCTTCACTGTTGTCCTTTGACCTCACTAGTTCATGAGCAGAAACTTTCTCCATGGCTGAATATTCTCTGGAATGACATATGCGAATGAAGACATACCTGCCCCATAGTCTCATGCTTGGTTGTCTGAGATGACTAATTTCATAGAATTGGTAGGTGTCTGATTTTAAATCTAATCATGTGTCCTTCTATTAGACAGCAGATCACAATACCTAAGAATTCTCAGTTTTTAAAAAAAGTTCACTTCTTGCTTTAGAATTGACAATTGTTATGGAATGAGCTTTGGTTACTTTCTTCAGCTTTCCTTGCAGACAAACAACCTGTAGTTGTTGATAATTTGTATAATAAGCCTGTATAAACAGGTGCTTTCCTCTGAGTTAGCCTGCAGCCTGGGTAGGTAGATTGAACATGCACCATATGTTACAAGGTAAATGAATAGAATTTTCCAGTAAGATGTGCAAAAGTCCTGGTGCTTGTGTATTTCAGAAGGTGATCTTACATGGAAATGGGTTCATTGTAGTTGTAATTCATTAATGTGAGTTTATATTGGAGTAGGGAATCCTCTCTGGTGAAGAGAATACAGTTGGCAGGGGAAAGCAGTACAGAGAATAGGTTTTGTCTTCATTGAGCATGCTTGCCTTTGGTAACTTGGCCCATTTCAATGTACATAACTCCCTTGCTACTCCTTGGAGAAGTCCCCCATCCCCGCCATGATTCATCTTGCAACCTGGGACATGAGCACCCATGCTCTTGGGATTCATTCATATGTTTGGAAAGAAAATCTGTTTCCCTCTAATTGTGAATGGTTTCATCCCTTAGAATTCCCGAAGCAAGGCCTCTATGCCAAATACAGAGTACAGATATTCTGAAGTACTTGAAGTTTGGTGGAGGACAGTAAATGTTAGCTGCAATAGAACAATTTAGGAACTGAAAATAACCAGAGTCAATTCCCCTTCTTCTACAGATGACAGAGTGGTGTCCTATAGAAGCAATGTGACTTACCCAAAGTTGATGGTAGTTAGGTAAAAGGACGAAGTTCTTGGGACTAAATCCTGGCCTTAGTACTTCAAAAGATATGTGCATTGAGATCCATGTTTCTTGTGCTTTCTTCCCCATTTTTAAAATGGTATAAAAATAAGTCAGTTTTTCATAGGGTTGTTACTGCAATCATGCGCTATGACATTTAGCCTAGTACTGGTGCGTTGTAAAGTCTCAAACATACTCACTGAGTGTCTGGCATTAGTCTAGGTGATGGTAGTACAAAAAAGAAGCATATAGGCCAGGTCCTTGTCTCTATGGAGTTCCTACTCTAGTAGAAGGCACAAGCAAATCTGTGCATGAAGCAATTTCAGGTAGTGGTGGTAACAGTGATAAAGCCATTTATATAGGATGAACAATTAAAGCAATGGATGAGAAGATATCTTTGAGAAGGTCACATCTGGCCAAGGTCAACAATGGAAAACAGCACTACCATCATCCTGGTCATCTTTGTCATCTTCATTCCCATCACTACCACCTCTCCACTGTGACTGAGATTCAACATAGGCTTTGGAAGCTAAAGACATCACTCTTTTAGCAACATCATGTTGTCTTCTGGTGACAGAAAGAGAATTTGTGTGCAATGAACAAACAAATAAAACTAATCAAATAGTAAAGCTAGAGTGTCCCTTCTTTATCCCAAAGACAGGAAAAAGTGGTACAAGTTGGTAAAAGTAAACCTTATGCTATCAAATGTTATTTGGAAGAGCAATGTGAGGGCAAATGGCCTGTTGCGATTCCTCAAGCACTAGTGCTTTACAAGGGCTAGTGTGGAGTTATCCATTTCCTGAAATCTGGAAAGCAACTCCATTTGCAATAGGAGCACTAACCAATGGGGTTAGGAACTCAGCTGCTAAGATGGTTAAGACCTGCTGGAAATTAGGGAAAAGCTGTGATAGACACACTGTAATAAGAAACATTGTGTTTCCCTTTATTTCCATGAAGAATGAGAATCCGCTACTCTTGGAAGTTGACTTCACAGGGTTCCATTTCCCTCTCAATTTAGGTTGGATTTAGACAATGAGAAGCACAGCAGCAGAGGAGGAGAGTGCATGGATGAGTTTGGGACTACAACTCTAACCACATAAACTTTCCTGCAGGGACACTTTACATGCTCTTTATGATTCCAGTACACATTCACTTCCCACCCTATGGTCCATTTCTTTCTCACCATCATCCTCATTAATCCTTTGTGATATCTGCTGCTGTTTTTTTAAATACAGTTTTTTAATTGTAAAAATAGTGGACAGAGGGGTTACAGTTACATGAGTAAGGTAATGAGTACATTTTCTTTTTTTAAATATAGTTTTATTGTGAAAATACTGTACAGAGGGGTTACAATTACATGGGTAAGATAATAAGCACATTTCTTATCAAGCATTGTAGCCTCCTGCTTTGTTTCCCCTTCCCATCCCTTCATATGCTCCTCCCCAACTCCTCCCCCACCAAAGTTGTAAAGTTTGTTTTTTGACATAACGACTTGTACATCTCATTGTTGCAATGGGTTCTCCTGTATCCCTGTTTTAACAATTTGTTTTTTCCTTTCCCCTCCACATATACCAACATCATATATAGTGAAAGCAGAGGTTGTACCATGGGGGAGGGACATACAAGGCAACAAAGACATAATCTTATAAATACGTTAGAAACAATCGCATGATAGATCTCTCTCTCTTTTTTTTGTCAGTCCTGCAGCTTGAGCTCTAGGCCTGGGAGCTGTCCCTGAACAATTCAGCTCAAGGCTCATGCTCTACCACTTGAGCCATTGCTCCACTTCTAGTTTTCTGGTGTTTTTTTTTAAATTGTGATTAAGTGATTACATAATTTCCCAAATTTCACAGTATTGTGGAATAATGATGCTCACTTAAAGTCACAAGCTCATTCTAACTTTTCTGGAGCAAATTGTCTATCATGGTCTATAACATATAATGGTGTACACATATACACCATACATGTGATCAGCAGCATGGGGTTATTTAGTAGTGGTTCGACCAGATGAGTGGAAGTTCTTTGTTTCTTAAGTCCTGATAATTTTGTCCTATCACCTAACATTTTGGATTTAACATCCACTTATCAGAGAGACCATGTACCATTTGTCTCTTTGGGAACTCAAGAAACTAATCCCTCTCAAACCTAACAAACCAATTACTAAATGGGCAAGGGAACTAAAGAAGGACTTCTCAGATGAAGAAATAAAAATGGCAAAGAAACACATGAGGAAATGTTCACCATCCCTGGTGGTGAAGGAAATGCAAATAAAGACAACCTGAGATACCACCTTACCCCAGTCAGAATGTCCCACATCCACAAGTCAGCCTACGACAAATGCTGGAGGGGATGTGGAGAAAGAGGAACCCTACTACATTGATGGTGGGAATGTACACTTATAAAAGCACTTTGGAAAGCAGTCTGGAGGGTCCTCAGAAAGCTAAAGATTGACCTCCCTTATGACCCAGTCATACCACTTCTAGGCATCTACCCTGAACAAAAGGAACCAATATACAAAGACACGTGCACCTCCATGTTTATTGCAGCACTGTTCACAATAGCTAGGCTATGGAAACAACCCAGATGCCCCACCACAGATGAATGTATCCAAAAATTGTGGTATCTATACACAATGGAATATTATGCAGCCATTAGAAATGACAAAATAATGGCATTTGCAGGGAAATGGATGGAGCTAGAAGAAATCATGTTGAGCGAGGTAAGCCAAGCTCAATGAGTACATTTTCTATGGAGCATTATTACCTCCTCCTTTGTTTTTCCCCCACCATCCCTTTCCTCCTCACCTCCCCAACTCCTCCCTCCCTCCCCCTGACAAGTTGTAAAGTTCATTTTCAGCATAGTGTTTGTATGTCTCATTGTTATAATGGGTCAACCTGTATCCCTATTTAAGCATTTTGTTTTTTCCCTTCCCCTCCCCAAATTAGAGAAATGTATATACAAAATGCAGGACACCAGAATCAAATATAGTGAAAACAGGGGTTATACTGTGGGGGAGGAACATACCAAAGAAACAAAAAAAATCACATAGTACATTATAAGTATGTTAAAAACAATAACAAGACAGAAAAAACCACTTGTGTCCCTGTCTTGGGGTTCATTTCCCTTAACATCATCTTATATGGTCATATGTATATAGCTTTTGACCTTTTCTGCTTGTCCTAGACATATACTAGTTATTGCAAATAAGGGAAACCATGGGACCTATGTTTTTTTGGGGCCTGGCTTACTTCACTTAATATAATTTTTCCCAAGTCTTTCCATTTCCTAACAAATGGGGTGATGTCAATATTTCTGATGGAGGCATAGAATTCCATTGCATATACATACCACAATTTCTTGATCTGTTCATCTATTGAGGGGCATCTGGGTTGGTTCCATATCTTAGCAATGGTAAATAATGCTGCGATAAACATAGTTGTGCTGGTAGCTTTAGTATAGCCTTGTTTGTGATCATTTGGATAAATGCCCAAATGTGGGATTGCTGGGTCATAGGGGAGCTCTATATGGAGTCTTTTGAGGAACCTCCATACTGCTTTCCAAAGTGGTTGAACAAGTTTACACTCCCACCAACAGTGCAGGAGGGTTCCCTTTTGGCCACATCCCTTCCTGTCACTGTTTCTCTTGTCACTAATCCAGAGTGCTTTCTCATTCTTTTCTGGCTTTCCTTAAACTTGATTGTGACTTCATAGTTGTGGTATTAAACAAAGCCTTTTTCTTCCTGTTGCATATGGCACATGTTTCTTGGTGGAAATAAGTTGTGATGGTACTTAATAGAGGTAAAATTGTCTTGCTTGAGTTTCACATGCTCGACTATAGCAAAGCAGCACCAGTTATTAAGGTGAGTAGGCAGAAGGAATTAAATGCAGATGGCAGACATAGATTATTATCCATTCATTTCAATGCATCAGTGATGGACTGAGGAACCCACCTGAGGCAAAATGTCTGTCAAACCTCTCACTGAAAATAGCAGCATGAAGACATCCATGAGTCAGGGAGTACCTGAGTAGACAGACCATAATCCATCAGAGAACACTGATAGCCTTGGAACCCAGAGTGGTCCAATGAAGATGGAAGGGGAATTAGAGGAAGTTATAAATAATCCTTGGAAGTAATGATCATAATCCCAGTAATGACAAAATTCATAGATATTCTTATTTTAATCTCATTTCATGCATATTTTATATCCTTGTGTTTAATAAAAATATCTGGTGAGATTTCAGTAAATATTAGGAAGTTATAGGGAGTTACCCATTTGTATCTACACTGTATATTTTTTATTTTAAGGTGACATACAGAGGGGTTACAGATACATAAGTCAGGTGTTAAACAGTGTCACCACCTCCTTCATTTTCTCCCAGTTTTTTCCTCCCTTCACCCCTCCGCACCAAATTGTATAGTTCATTTCCATGCTAGTATTGTGTCAGTATCGGTATTGAATTAGTCACCCTTTTCCCTTCTGTGCTCCCCTTTCCAATCCCAATCCCCAAATCCGATAAATTTACATATCAGAAAAAGGGCACAGAAATCAAAACCAGTGACAAAAGAGAAAAGACAGCAGAAGGAAAAAAGTAAATGAAAAGAACTTTAAACAGTACGATGAAAAACCTACTGTTTCCATTTCTTGGAGTTCATTTTTGATAAACATCATTTTATATGATCATGTGCATATAGCTGTCCTCTCCTAAGAATATCTTACTTTGGTCTCATTGTGTGAATGTGTAGAGTCCTGTTTAATTTATCATGTCCAAGTGTAATTGTTTGTCTTTTATTATCCATTGGGTTTACTTGCAGATTTATAGGCACATTCTAACTATAACAAATGAGAGAAACCATACAGCCTATTTTTTTTTTTTTGGTTCTGGCTTATTTTGCTTAAGATAATTTTTTCTATGTTTTTCCAATTTCTTAGCAAACAAGATGTGTGCTAAAAAACACAAAGTCAGTAGCTTATCTGTATGCCAACAATGGGAAGATCAAGGCTGAAATCAAGAAACAACCCCATTTGCAATAGACTAAAAAAAAACAAAACAAAAAAACCCTAGGAGACAACCAAAGATGTGAAGGACCTCTATGATGAAATCTTTAAAAACCCAATAAAAGAAATTAAAGCACATTTAAGGAAATGGATAAAACCTCACATGCTCCTGAATTGGATGAATAAACATCATGAAAATGGCAATACTCCACAAAGCTATCTACAAATTCAATGCAATACCCATCAAAATCCCAACATTCCTCAGTGATATAGAGGAGACAATCCAAAAATTCATATGGAATAATAGAGGACCCTAAATAGCAAAACCAATCCTTAGCAAGAAGACCAGTGATGGAAGAATATCAATACCAAACTTCAAACTTCATTACAAGGCTGTAGTAATATAAACAGCTTGGTCCTGGGATAGGCCTGAGAACCAGTGGAATGGAATTCACATGGATCAAAGACCTCAGTGTAAGGGGAGATATCCCGAAAATAGTATAGGTAGGGGTAGGGGAAATACTATGGCTCCTTGGCATGGGTTGAAACTTCCTAAGTAAAGATCCAGAATCACAATAAATCAAAGAAAGACTGGAAAAATGGGGTTGCATCAAACTGAAGAGTTTCTGCCTGTTAAAGGGAACTGGGAAGATTAATAGAAAGCCAACAGGATGGGAGCTTTGCAACAGCTATGCATCAGACAAGGGTATAAGTTCCATGGTTTCCCTTATTTGCAATAACTAGTATAGGTCTAAGACAAGCAGAAACGGTCAGATAAGTTGATGTCAGGCGAAATGAACTACAAGATAAAGACTCAAATGGTTTTTGTTCCTTGCTATTGTTTCTAACTTTATAAGACATTTCTTTTTTGCTTTGTATGTCCCTCTCCCATGGTAAAACCCCTGTTTTCATTATATTTGATGTTGGTATAATTTGTGGAGGGGAAGGGAAAAAACAAATTGTTTAAATAGGGATACAGGATTCCTAGGGAAGATGGTGGAGGAGAAGCTGGAGGCTAAACAAGCTCTCACAAAGAAAGCAGTTTTAGAGTTCCAGTGAACAGTCCTAAGCCAGAGAATCACACCAAGTGTGTCATCACAGTACAGAGAGTTAGGCCAGAGAGGGAAAATCCAGGCAAGGAGACAGATCTGAGCCAGCAGCCGCGGTTGTGGCAGCGGTGGCTGCAGTGGTGGCGACGGCAGCCATAGCTACCATACCTGCAACACAGAGTATCCGGGACAAAGGTGCCAGACACAGCAGGCAAGCGGATTGTACTCAACACCAGCAAGAACTGACAAGGAGCAACATCTTCATCCTGCAGTTCACAGGCCAGAGACGACCCAGGAACCAAGACTCCTGTGTGAGTAGAAGCCTGACATCTTCACTCCATCTCAGGGAGCAGAGGAGAGAAGGCCACCCCTCCCCCCCTACTAGAGATCTCCATCTTTGATATTGACAAAGGCCTGGCTGAGCAGCTAGCTCCAACTCAGCCCTTGGAAGAAAGCAAAAGAGTCATTTAGTAGGTCACAGGAACCTAACCTGACCTGCCAGGCTCAGATCCACCCAGGAAAGAGTCACCCAGCCCAAGCCACCAGCCCAAGGAGTGGCTTTCTTCACTGGGTGAACAGAGCCATAGGCTGCCCCTCCCTACAGCAGCCTTGACAATCAATTGAAATTCAGTAAACATAAACCCTGAGAATGGCTCCAGGCTGGGCTCTGTGAGTGTCTCAGAAGCTAGCCCCTCAGGCAAAAGCTACTGTTTGCTGAAAGGCCTCAACTCTACCCAGAACCTAGCTTTATCACAGCATCTCCAAACTAGAGGAAACAGCCATCTCCCTCTTTGGTGATACTCAAAGCAGATCTCCCTCCCATTTAACTAGCCTGGGAAGAGGATCACAAAATCCTGGGTAAAGCAGAGCATTTTTCTGCCTGCTCAAACAAACTGACTTAAGAAACCAACCAAGGGGCTGAGAAGGTGGCTCAGTGGTAGAGTGCTTGCCTTGCATGCCTGAGGCCCTGGGTTCGATTCCTCAGTACCACATAAGCAAAAAGAAAAATGCTGGAAGTGGTGCTGTGGCTCAAGTGGTAGAGCGCTAGCCTTGAGCTAAAGAGTTGAGGGACAGCGCCCAGGCCTAGAGTTCAGGCCCCACGACCGGACCCCCCCCCCCAAAAAAAAAAGAAACCAACAAAGCCACAGGAAAAACACCATAAGCAGACCATAGACTCCAACAAGATACTGGTTACGGACACAAGGAAAATACAGGATCTTCCCATCCCCCCCAAAAAATCAAAGACCTATTTTTTTGTACCTTTTATAAAAATTTTTTTTCTAAAACTTTTTTAATATTTAATTTTTAACTTAAAAAATTTGTTTTCTATTAACTTTTTTTTCCTCTTATAATTTTTATTTTAGGGGTACATGTGTGTATGCTTTTTTTCTTTTTTTTCTTTTTTTAATTACAAGTTTTTTTGTTGTTGTTGTTTAGCTTTACTGACCTTTTGATCCTTTTTTCTTTCCTTCTCATTCTTTTCACTTTTTCTCCTCTTTTGTTCTTCTTTGCGTGACTTAATTGCTGTTCTGCTCATCCTCAGATATACCCATAGTTGATTATTAGACCTTAGCCCCCATTGTGTACACACTTAATCCAGAAATTTATCACTTAATTCAAAACCTCTTAGACTTAAATTCCTTAATAACAGTACTACCTCTTTATACCTATATAATATTTTAAGCATTTTTATTTTTAAGTTATTCACTCTCTTTTCTATCCCTCCCCTTCTCTTATCCTATCCATGTTCTTCTCTGAATATTACATTTTATATTTGCAAAATTGTTAAGTGTTTCACTTTTTTTTGGGGGGGGGGTCTGGTCGTGGGGCATGAACTCTGGGCCTGGGCGCTGTCTCTCAGCTCTTCAGCTCAAGGCTAGTGCTCTACCACTTGAGCCACAGCACCACTTCCGGCTTTTTTCTTTTTGCTTATGTGGTGCTGAGGAATCAAACTCAGGACCTCATGCATACAAGGCAAGCACTCTACCACTGAGCCACCTTCCCAGCCCCAAGTGTTTCACTTTTTAATTTTTAATATTTGTTTTTCTATGTTTTTGTCTCTTTTTTTCTTTCTCTTTCTTCTTCTTTTCTCTCCCTCTACTATCATTCTATCCAACCTATTTCCCGCTTTGAGATTAGGACTTAGTTAACTTAACTCTCCCTCTGCCTTTCCACATCCCTCTATTCTTATTTTTACCCACATCTCTCCCTAAACCTAATAATTTCTGGTTTGCCAAATTCTTCTTTGTGGTTCATAGCCCATTGATACATAGTTGTTTGATGTTGAATAGATATATCTGTTGAACTAGATTGTATCTGCAGACTTTTGACTGTGGAACTACAGACTTTGGTTGATGCTTGCCTTAAGATAGTGTTCTAGCACAAAACTGGTGTTACTTTCATCCCAAATGGGTAGAGAAAGCCAGAAAAACACAAGAAAAATGGCAAGTCTGTGTATCTCAACTCCCACTCATGATAATCAGGGGACAGAACAGATAATGAATAAGCCACAGGAGAGTTCCCCAAAAGCTCTACAACCACTACTGGTAAACATGGTAAATGAAAAGATTGAAAACCTGCAAAGGACTCTGTATAAGCAGTATAGGGAGAGAGAGGAGGCAAACCAAAGGTCAGTACAGGAATATCATGAGCATGAGGAAGCTACTCAAAGATTGATACAGGAATTGCATGAGCAGCTTGAGAACACTCAAAGAGAAATAAAGGAATGGTGTGAGCAGGCTGAGATCAGTCAAAGAGATAGACTGGAATTGCGGGAGCTGGCTGAGAACAGACAAAGAGAAAGTTAAGAATTGCATGAGCAGGCTGAGAATACTCAAAGAGAACTATAGGAATCGTGTGAACGTGAGGAAGCTAATCAAAGAGTAATACAGGAATTGAGAGAGCAGGATGAGAATACACAAAGATCACTAAAGGCATTCATGGGATTTATTAACAAAGAGCAGAAGGAAGTCAGGGAGACCATAAAGGGAATGCTGAATGGAACCCAACAGAAGGAATGGGAGTCGAAGGAAACCATAACCAATCAACTAAGTGATTTGAGAATAAACACTGAACACCAAAGTAAGGAAGTAAAGAAGTTCATACAAGATCTAAAACAAAGTTCCAACAAAGAATTTGAAGCCATCAAAGCTGACCAAATACAAGGAAAAGAAATAAAAAATCAAAGTAGAAAGTCTTGATAGTAGGTTAGACCGTGCAGAAGATCAAATCTCGGGGATTGAAGACAGCCTAGATTTTATAGGGAAAGAACATACAACCATCTAAGACAAATCCAAGAAATATGATAGATCTATTCAACACTTGGGAGACACCAACAGAAGGCCTAATCTGAGGATAATGGGTATAGAGGAGCACCTAGAGACAGAAGTTAACTATCTAGGAAATTTGTTTAACAGGATCCTAGCAGAGAACTTCCCAAACATGCAAAAAGATAGGCCTATTCAGATACAAGAAGCTTTTAGAACTCCAAATAGATCAGACCAGAACAGGACATCCCATCATCACATTATAATCCGCACAGGATCAATTCAGACCAAGGAAAAGATCCTTAAAGCTGTCAAGGAGAAAAGATCAATCACCTATAAAAGGAAACCAATTAGAATCACCTCAGATTTCTCAACAGAGACAAGTAAAACAAGAAGAGCCTGGAATAATATATGCCTCACCATAACGAAAAACAACTATCAACCAAGAATACTGTACCCAGCTAAACTCTCCTTCATAACCGAAGGTCAAATAAAAACCTTTCATAGCAAAGAAAAATTGAAATAGTATATCTCCACAAAACCAGCCCTACAAAAGATTCTTAAAGATGTCCTACACATAGAAAACCAACAAGACCACAATAAAGGCCAAGAAACCACACCCAAACTGAGAATCCAAGAACCATAGGAAGAACCCAGATGCCACAGGCCCCAAGAAGGTGGATAAAATGGCAGGAACTCCCAAATACCTCTCAGTCCTATCTCTCAACATTAATGGACTTAACTCTCCAATTAAGCAACATAGACTGTCTAGTTGGATTAAAAAGCAAGATCCTTCTATCTGCTACCTTCAGGAGTCACATCTTGCCCATAAAAGCAAACACATTTCCAATGTGAAAGGCTGGAACAAAATCTGCCAAGCAAATGGCCCCCATAAACAGGAGGGAGTTACAATTCTAATAGCAGATAAAATCGACTTCAAATTAAAATTAGTGAGAAGAGATAAAGAAGGTTCCCTACATACTAATTAAGGGATCTCTCCTTCAGGAGGATATTACAATTCTAAATATCTATTCGTCAAACAACAGAGCACCCAAATTTATCCAAGGAACACTACATTCCCTCAAATCCCACATAGATCCAAAGACATTAATTGTTGGGGACTTTAACACACCACTTTCCCCACTAGATAGATCAATTTGGCATAAACCCAACAGAGAAAGTGCAGATCTAAACAACTGCATAGATCAACTAGATTTAACAGACATCTACTGAATATTTCACCCAGCAGAATCAGAATATACGTTTTTCTCAGCAGCACATGGAACATTTTCCAAAATAGACCACATTTTAGACTACAAAGCAAACTTGTCCAAATAACATTTAAGTTATACCTTGCATTCTCTGAGACCACAAGGGAATAAAATTAGAACTCAACACCAAAAGCCATCAAAGAAAGTCCTGTAACACATGGACACTGAACAACACACTGCTGAATCATGAGTGGGTCATGGAAGAGATTAGAATGGAAATTCAAATGTTCATGATATTCAAAAAAAATGAGCACACAAATTACCAGCTCCTCTGGGACATAGCAAAGGCAGTACTCAGGGTCAAGTTTATAGCTCTGAGTTCCTACATGAACAAATTGGAGAGATCTTAAACCAACAATTTAATGAGACATCTGAGCCTCCTTGAAAAAGAAAAGCCAGATAAACTCCAATCCAGAAGACAGAAAGAAATAATTAAAATTAAATCAGAATTAAATGAATTAGAACCAAAAAACCATAGAAAGAATCAACAAAACAAAATTAACACAATTGATAGACCCTTGGCAAATCTTATCAGAAAAAGAAGAGAACACACCCAAATTAATAAACTCAGAGATGAGAATGGAAACATCACCACAGAAACAACCAAGATTCAGAACATTATAAGGGAATACTTCTCAAAACTTTATGCTAATAAGTTTGAGAATTTGGCAGAAATGGACCTTTTCCTAGCAAATATTGACATGCCGAAACTAAACCAAGATGAGTTAAACCATCTTAACAGGCCCATAGCAAGCACTGAAATAGAAACAGCAATAAGAGACCTCCCATTTAAAAAAAGCCCAGGACCAGATAGGTTCACAGTGGAATTCTCCAAGGCATTCATAGCAGAGCTCACACCAATACTCCTCCAACTCTTCAATGAAATTGAAAGCAAAAGTTCACTACGGAACTCATTCTATGAAGCCATCACAACCCCCATCCCAAAACCAGGCAGGGACTTATCAAAGAAAGAGAACTATAGATCCATTTCCTTGATGAACATTGATGCAAAACTTCTCAACAAAATTTTGGCCTATCAACTTCAACAATTCATCCAAAAATTCATACACCACTATCAAACAGGATTCATTTCAGGATGCAAAGCTGGTTCAATACATGCAAATCAATTAATATAATTCATCACATCAACAGGAGCAAGGTTAAGAACCACATGGTTATCTTAATAGATACAGAAAAGACATTTGACAAGAACCAACACCCTTTTATGAGGAAGGTTCTGGAAAAATTAAGAATCCATGGAACATTCCTCAATACAATAAAGGCTGTATATGACAAACCTCCAGCCAGCATTATACTTAATGGTGAAAAACTAAAGCCATTTCCTCTTAACTCAGGAATGAGACAAGGATGTCCACTCTCTCCACTTCTCTTCTAGTATTAGAATGTCTAGCTACAGCAATAAGACAAGATGAAAACATAAAGGGGATCCAAATAGGGAAAGAAGAAGTAAAACTCTCCCTCTTTGCAGATGACATGATCTTGTATTTAAAGAATCCCACGGACTCCACTCCCAAATTACTCAAGCTGATTCAAAACTTTGGCAAAGTAGCAGGGTATAAAATTAGGAAATTAGGAAAGCAACTCCATTGGTAATAGGCATACACAAAATAAATTACCTAGGAATTAATTTAACCAAAGAAGTGAAGGACCTCTATGATGAAAACTTTAAAAACTTGAAAAAGGAAATCAAATCAGAACTTAGAAAGTGGCAAAAACTCCCATGCTCCTGGATTGGAAAGATCAACATTGTGAAAATGGCAATACTTCCCAAGGCTATTTACAAATTCAATGCAATACCTATCAATATTCCAACCTCATTCTTCAAGGAAATAGAAGAGGAAGTCCAAAAATTCATATGGAACAATAAAGACCCTGAATAGCAAAAACGATCCTTAACAGAAAGAACAGTGCTGGAGGAATATCAACACCAAATTTCAAACTCTACTACAAAGCCATAGTAATCAAAACAGCTTGGTACTGGCACAAGAACATACCTCAGTACCAATGGAATAGAATTGAAAACCCAGAAATGAACCTACAAAACTATAGCCATCTAATCTTCGATAAGGCAGCTAAAAAAATAGAATGGAAGAAAGACAGCCTCTTCAGTAAATATTGCTGTCAAAACTGGTTAACTACTTGTAGAAGACTAAAGCTAGATCCTTATATATCACCCTACACCTGAATCAACTTCAAATGGATCAAAACCCTTGGAGTCAAAGCAGATACTCTGAAAACATTACAGGATGGAATAGGGGAAACCCTAGTTCTCCTTGGTACAGACCCAGAAACACAACAAATCAAAGAAAGGTTGGAAAAATGGGATTGTGTGAAATTGCAGAGCTTCTGTATGGCAAAGGACATAGCTAGCAAGATCAATAGGAAACCCATGGATTGGGAGACGATCTTCACTAGCTATACAATGGGTAAGGGTCTCATATCTAAAATATACTTGGAACTCAAACAATTAAATCTCCCAACAACAACTCTTCAAAGAAACAATTACCCAATAAATAAGTGGGCTAAAGACTTAAAGAGAAACTTCTCTGAAGAGGAAAGAAGGATGGCCAACAGATATATGAAGAAATGCTCAAGCTTCCTAGCCATAAAAGAAATGCAAATCAAAACACTGAGGTCCCACCTCACCCCAGTTAGAATGTCTATAATCAAGAACTCTAATAACATCAGATGTTGGAGAGGATGTCGCCAGAAAGGAACCTTACTGCATTGTTGGTGGGAGTGTAAACTTGTTCAACCACTTTGGAAAGCAGTATGGAGGTTCCTCAAAAGACTCCACATAGAGCTCCCCTATGACCTAGCAATCCCACTTTTGGGCATTTACCCAAATGTTCAGAAACAAGACCACACTAAAGCTACCAGCAAGACTATGTTTATTGCAGCATTATTTACCATAGCTAAGATATGGAACCAACCCAGATGCCCCTCAGTAGATAAATGGGTCAAGAAAATGTGGTATATATATAAATATATATATTTATATACATACCATACGTACCATATATTTATATACATACCATATATACATACCATATATATTTATATACATACCAAGAAAGTGTGGTATATATAATATATATTCTATATATATATATATATATATATATATATATTAAGTGAAGTAAGCCAGGCCCAAAGAAACATAGGTCCCATGGTTTCCCTTATTTGCAATAACTAGTATATGTCTGAGTCAAGCAGAAAAGGTCAGATAAGTTGATGTTAGGGAAATGAACCCTAAGATATGTATTCAAATGTTTTTTTTTCTTTCATGCGATTGTTTCTAACACATTTATAATATTATTTCTTTGTTGCTTTGTATGCCCCTCCCACACAATATAACCCCTGCTTTCACTGTATTTGATGTTGGTATAATTTGTGGAGGGGAAGGGAAAAAAACAAATCGTTTCAATGGGGATACAGATGGACCCATTGCAACAATGAGATGTACAGGTTGTTATGTCGAAATCGAACTTTACAACTTTGGTGGAGGGGGAGGAGGATTGGGTTGGGGGATAGGGGGAGGATGGGAAGGGGAAACAAAGAAAGAGGCAACAATGCTTGATAAGAAATTGTAAACCCTCTGTATGGTATTTTCACAATTAAAAAAAAGAAATGTATTCATTACCTTGCTCATGTAATTGTAATCACTCTGTATGGTATTTTCACAATAAAAAAGCAAAATTAAATATACTGAGAGCTCAAAAAATTAAACCCCATAAAAATTTTGAAAGAAACAACAACCTAATTAATAAATGGGCTAGAGATTTGAAGAGAGAATTCCCAGAAGAAGATGTTAGAATGGCCAATAGACACACAAAAAAATGCTCAACATCTCTGGCCATAAAAGAAGTACAAATCAAGAGAACATTAAGATTCCACCTACCTCATCACAGTTAGAATGACCATTATCAAGAAAACTAATAATAACAGATGCTGGCGGGGATGTGGCGAAAGGGGAATGCTACTACATGGTTGGTGAGAGTGTAAACTTACTCAGCCACCCTGGATACCAGTATGGAGGTTCCTCAAAAGACTAATTATAGAACTCCCCTGCAATCCAACAATTCCATTCCAGGGGTTTTATCAAAATGACCACAGACCAGGCCACAGCATAACCCTTACAACATTGTTTACCTGAGCTAAGATATGGAATCAACCCACATGCTCCTCGGTGGTCAAATGGATCAAGAAAATGTGGAACATGCACACAATGGAATTCTGTGCTTCCATTGAAAGAATGACATTGCCTCTATACTGGTTATTAAATGTGTCCACAGGTCCATGGTGAGTTACATTGTCCAGCATTCTATAGTTAATGTTCAGATAAGAGCCACACATACGTGTGCCTAAGAGTTGGAGGCAAGGTCACCATACATCTCAGTTTTGTCTGGTCTATGGTCCTAAGACTTTCAGTGTTATACCTAGGACATCGAGGGAAGACCTGGAAGATTGCTGTCCCTGCAGCTCACACAGGTTGTCACTTTCACTCTGACTCACCTTGATGGTGTGGGAAATAACAGAGAACTATGACTGATCACTTCCTCTGCCTCCTACTTAGCTTCCCTGATTCCTGGGCCAGATGGTCCCTTAGCTCTCTGAGGGAAGATATCCATTTCTCCTTCTGTCCCTCAGCATCAAGTTCTTCCAGAATGCTTTTGATTTTTATTTTAAATCTCCATTTTTTCATGCCCAATAGTCGGCCTGCTCTGTGGATTGCAAGCCCTTGAGTCAGATGTCTAGACTATTTGGCAAGTTCCTAGAAGATACAGAATAAGAATCTTCCCTTTTGTTTTTTCAGCTTTTAATATAGCATTTGACAAAGGCTAGGTGCGTAATCAAGCTTCTCAAAGGAATACACGAATAGGAAGATGGATAACTGCAATTTACCTAAGAGTCTTCTTGTCTTACTAGATGTGCTCAAGATCCCAGCTTTGTACAGATGACCTAAAAAACCATCTAGGTCTTCACTGCCACAGCACACCTACATGCCATCAAACACAAAAAGGAACACAGGAAGTTTGTGTGTAACAAAAATGTATGAGTTTTGCAAATTTTTATGTGAAAATGGAACTTGGCAAAGTGGGGGGATGGGCGGGGTTGAGAAAGACAGGGAGAATAGTGAAAGGGATGACCTTGATCTAGATGCATTGTACTTACAAACTGATATGTTGAATGGAAACCCATTTGTACAACTACTTAAAGATAAGAAAGGAAGAAAGAAGAAAGCAGGAAAGAGGTGAGTATTCTTATACTTTCTGCCTTCTACTGAATATTGCTTGTTCCCAAACAACTTTCTGGTTTTCCATATAATGCAAAAATACATGCTGATTTTGATAATTTACCTACTCCTTTTAGCTAGGCGCACTTCATGAAAATGTAAGGAGAAAACACATGCTGGGGTTTTCCATTTTCCCTTCATTGTTGTGCCTTATTCTTCCTGATACTTGGGAATCAAATTATCTTCCTTTTCCATCAGACAATAAAGCATTCACTCGATTAATCTCTGCCGTGAGTTTTGTTTTTCTTAGTCTAAATCCATGTCATTAGGCATCATTCAAATCCTGAAAATGCAATAAATGTAGAGACTAAAGTATATTTCAGCCCTCATTGATCAACATAATGATTCTAAATGTATTGAATATGAAATAAATGTTCTAATTTTGCTTACTCTTCATTTCCCCCCCTCACAAACAGAAAAAACAAAGTGCCTCGGGGGAACTGCGATTCTGCAGTTCTCTGCACTTGAAAGACATAATGAGTTCCAGCCAATGATTCCGCGCTGCCTGGCTAGGAAGAATACTCCGTCTCTGTCCTCTGTATTGAGAGATGCCAGTGACAGCATCCATGCCAGAGACCAGTGGCCAGCCCATTAGGAGCCAGTCATAATGGGGTTCTGTTTTTGTGTTTCCTCTATAAACACATTATTTTTAGTACTTTATTGCTGTCCTGGACAATAATAAGATGTTGGACAAATTTCTAGTGATGTAGTTTGATGGACTAATACTAGATGCTCTAATACTAGAATTCCAGAATTTTTCTCTGTCACTAAATAACTGGATGACTTTGAAAAAAAATGTCATCTATTTTCTGGCCAAACTCATGTTTGCTTTTATAATAAAAATAAGTAACTAGAGATAATGAAAACATCAAAGCATAGATTGTGTTTCTGTGTAACTGAGGGATTTGGACGAGTCAAATGTTTCACACACTATGTTTCACAGATTTATGGGGCTCCTGGTACCTGTTCTTAGAGTGATGTAGTATTCTGAATAGTAAAAGTTTTACAGTTTTATTTAGATGGGTACTTATAAAAAGCTAAAAGTGGTATATCTGTCATGCATGTGACTGATAATCAAGCTCTTCTACATCTGTGTCAGTATTACCATTTATGGGAACTATTTTAAAGAACACCTTCAAGGATAAAGTTTGGGCTTTATTGCTCTGTCTCAGCCTGAACCCATAGGGGTCTTTCTGGAGAATCAGTGGGCTAGAAAGCATGCCTGGTCTCTACACTGAACATTTTCTGAAATAATTGTGAGGGGTTGATTTCACACATCCATTCTTTCATGCATCCATGATTTTCTCATGTACTATATGGCCAAAGCAAATCAGACAAGATTCTAGCCACTGAGGAAATAAAGCATAAAAGAGAGTCCAGGTGTTTCTGGAAATTCATAGCATGGTTAAAGAGAAGAAGGTGTCATCAAGATCTCTTGGACATGTGATTTTTAAATTGAAATTACCTTAAAACGATGGTACGATAGGTTCATCTGAATACCTAGCATCACTTAACTTACCACTTGACTTGGTATTTCTGAATTCACAGAGACCTTTCCTGGATGTGGGTGTCTGGAGAAATTTTTTTATCGATGTTCAAAGATTGTCCTGGGAGTGAAGTGAGATGTTGAAATGGTCTTGTCACTGGGAGGGTTTATGTTTCCTTACAGGCAAGAATAATTAGCCCTCTGTTACATATTATATTGGTATTTTCTAAAAAAGAACTTAAGGTGGCTTTCAATCACAGTGGATACTAAATCAGAACTGATGAGTCTTGGGGAAGAGCGTAAAGAACAGCATTTACTCCATGAATGGAAATCCAGCCTTAGGTACTCAATGGTGCCTCATCCTAGGACTCCCAGCCTTATGACATTTACCTCAGTGACTTAAGTCATGTTTCTTCACCTTGCTAAGCTCAGGCTTCTTATCTGTACGTTGGTCTAATCATTTATACTTCAGGGGACCAATGACGATTGATTAGATAGAGATAAGAAAACCCAGAGGAAGATTTCTAATCCCAAAATTCACATGGTAGGAGTTTTGAAGTGGCCAATCCAACAAGGGACAAAAAAATCTGAACAAATCAAAACTTCAACTATGTTTTTTGTCAAACCTACAAGAGAAATGGAGATACAGGGAGATTGGAGACAGACAAATATACATCATAGCTTGCCATAGCAGAGATACGAGAACAGGTACCCATAGAAGAACCAGTGTGGGAGGAGGAAACTGTAGGTTGTCATGGGTGAATTTCCAAGGGCTTTGAGTGGACCAGTCAGAGAGCCGAGTACACCATCCTCTGTGTGCTCCACTTCCAGGTGCTACCTGGGCTCTCATTGTTGATGCTTACAGGAAAATCTTCCCTGTCTTCGGTAGTGAGCGAAGAAATGGGGCCAGTTTGAAATACATCAAGGTTGGTCCTCTGGGAGGCTAGGCAAGTAAGGCCTAACCTGGGCCTGGAAGAAGAAAAAATCCTACCTCAACCCACTCTAGACATCCTACCTAAGTAAGGGTGGAGCAAAAGCCTTTACAACCATGAGAATCTGAATTCGGCAAACAACTTAAATGAGGTTGGAATTAGGTAGATTTCCAGAGTCTCTATGAAGCCCACCAGATCTGGCAACATCTGAATTTAATTTTTTTTTTGTAGGTTGTGGGGTCTGGGCGCTGTCCCTCAGCTCTTCAGCTCAAGACTGGCGCTCTACCACTTGAACCACAGAGCCACTTCTGGTTTTCTGAGTGGTTTATTGGAGATAAGAGTCTCACAGACTCCCAGGCTGGCTTTGAACTGTGATCCTCAGTTCTCAGCCTTCTGAGCAGCTAGGATTAAAGGTGTGCGACACCGGCACCTGGCCCAACATTTTTTTTAATACACTGAGAAGAGGGTTCACTCCTCTGTGGAATGCTGAATTGAGACTTCTACATTTGAAAACATGATAGAATACATGAATTATTTTTTAGGTGCTAGTTTTATGTTAATTTGTTGTGTAGTAGTAGTTGAAAGCTGACATGCCATCTCCTAGCCTTTGGAAGCTAGCATGTAATCTCACAGCTGGGCAGCCAGCTCTATAGTCTGGGCTTGTCCTGCTCTGCTGGATTCTACTTGGCCTTTCCCAGGAAGATCTTCACATTCAATATAGGAGCCTATGATCTTGGCTGTTTTAGCCTCAAACAGGTGGGAACTTCTGTATTAATGGGTATGGAAGTCAGTTCAAAGCCCCCAGGTATGATTCTTGATTCTGAATATATATTCCACCACTCAGGGAATTGCCTTACACATCATCAGGTGCCAGGAAAAGACTTCATCGCAGAAACATTTACTGAAGGGCACAGTGTGCTTGCATTGCTGGATGTGTGTATGTATCTGTGTGGGGTAAAGAAAGGCATGCTGAGGTGATGGAGAAAGTTCTCCAATGGAATCCACTTTCAAAATAACATCTCGTTTTCCCTCCTGGCACTGGAGATGGAGCTCAGTGCCTTTTACATGCCAGCCAAGAGATCAGCAGCATCCCTGCCCAAAGTCCTAAATGCAAAGAGAGCAGAGGAAGCAGATGGGAAGGACCTGGTTAGGAGTGCCAGGCATAATTGCACAAGGGGGGCCTGGTGCTGGGTGCTGAGAGCCTCATGAGGGCTGGGGACACTGAGACAGGGCTGTGTGTGAGGGAGAAGCAATGGCTGAGGAGGATGGTGTGGAAAGAGGCTTGTCTCCGGAAGGTG